>NC_072385.2:119761730-122161730 GCF_028885625.2 Pongo pygmaeus
TTCCATGTGGGTAAAAATTTTGCCCATTAGAGTTACATCTAATGATTGTAAATTCTTGAGGATCACTGTTCATAATGCTTTTTTCTTGTGGTATTTCTGTTTTCCTTTGAGATGTATTAAAAACATATGTTATAACTAAGCATTTGAAAAAAATTAATTAAAAAAATTATGTAGAAAAAGTGACATCTCTTGTAGTAGAAAATTGCATTCCAAATCAACAAAGGTATTGTTCTATAGCTTACATGCACTATCCATATCAAAAAATATATAATTAAGTATGTTTCTTTGCTATGGATACATTTTTTATCTGTTTTCTTGTTTGCCTCCTTGAAAGCATAGGTCAGTGGTAGTTTTGTTGAATGATTGCCTATTTGCTCTTGCTATTTGTTCTTTTATGATCTCCTTATCTCTAATATCTCATATGTTGTGGATTATCAATAAATATTGGTTGGATGAATTAGGGAATATATGAATTAATTAACAATAAACAAATTATTAAATAAAAAAATAAGTGATTGACCTGCCATTATGTTTTGATCTTTTCTCCTTGTGACCCTTGGCTTCAGCATAAGCATGCTTAGCATCTTTCCTTACTGAATTTTTTAAACTGTTTTAATTTTGTAGCACAGCCTTCCCTGGCAGTATGTTGTAATATTGCATAAGTGGTAATTCAGAGAGGTTCCATGCCACATTTGACTTTTGTAGAAAGTCCCCAAACAATATTAGTTCCATCTAAGTACACTCATCTCTTTATTCTCTGTCAACAAAAAGAAAGAGACTCTTATTACTGAGAATTAGAGCTTCATCTCCCAATTCTGATCAACTCCAGAAGAATTTTGTATTTTTAAATATTTTGTTTTCTTTTTTGGAGGAAGCCACTTCTCCCTTTCATTCTGCTGTGTCCCTTCATCATATAAGGTCTAAATGTGAATAGTTTACACATAAGTTCTAGTTTATTGATGGTCTATAATATTCTACCTTTATTATATTCTAATAGTCTAACAGAGATTCATATAAAAATTATCAAACTTTTCATTATGGACTTACTTCTATAAACTTTTATAAACTTTTCTGACCACATTCTCTTAGAAATAGTTCAATTAAAACTCTGTGGGAAATATTTATGGTAAGTCAGCAATCACTGTGTGTGTAGAAGAGGTAAGACTAGCCCTGCACTAAGTAATATGAGGATACAGTAAAGTAAGAGAAAGATTCTGCCTTTAAAGAACAGAAAACTCAGTGAAAAGACAAATCAGGAGGGTGCAGAAGACATTCCATGTCACCTAGTCCAACTGACCAAGGAATTCTCTATTCCATCTACAGTCTGTTGAGGCAAATTATAAGAGTGACCACAAATTCTTCCTATGCCAGTATGCCTGCCCTTTTGCAATTGATGTTGCATCTTCTTTCTTCAGGAGGTGGAGTCTTCGCTCCTTGAATCTAGGTTTCTCCACATGACTGGTTTTGACTAATGTAATAGAAGTGACACAGCATTTGTTCTCTGACACTTCACCAGCCGGAAACCTCTGTGGCTGGGGAAGCCTTTACTTGGGCTGGTGGGTTTGTTCTGCCCACTTGACCTGGCAGGCTGTGCTCAGCCCATACTACTGACATGGATTCCACACCTGCCAAAGGCAAGCCAGGCACAGAGTGGTGAGGCATGTTTAAGCATGCCAGCATGGGGTCTGGACACTGTGCACAGTCTATCATGCTGGCTGCTGCTGTGGGGTGGGCAGCTCTAGGCACTGGCACAGGTGCTGGCTCTGTGCAAAACTGCAGTTGGACCAGCTGTACCACAAGTGGCTTCCACTGCAGGCACCCACGTCTGGATGAGTGGAACATGGTGGTGCCCAAAAGCTCAGAGACACCCACAACCACAGAGCCCCAAAGAGGTAGTTACAGCATGTCACAACCCTGGCTCAGGGAGCCCCTAGGTCTGGGCTCCCAAGAGGGCTGTAGGTCTTCTCTGCCTCTGGTCACCTGCAATGTAGCAAGTGGTGGGGGATATATGTCAGCCTGTTTTTGTCACAGCTCTTTCAGTCCTGCCATTCAGAGGGTCCCAAGTTCTTGTCTCACATCAAGGAAGAATGAGGTATGCAAAAAACTTGAGGGTGAGCAAAGTGGAGAGGACATTTGTTGAGCGACAGAACAGCTCTCAGAAGATCTGAAATGTGTAGCTCCTATCCGCAGGCAGGTCATTCCATTGAGTGAGTGAGTCTGGCTGAGGCTGTGGTTTTTATGTGTTCAGAATGGAGGAAGTGCATGCCGATTGACAGATTTTGTATATGTGAAATTATAAACATATAAGATATTTGAAGACATGGGCCATCTGTTCTAAGTTTCTGTAGACTTGAAGCTTACTACAGGGCTTCAACTGTATCAACTAAGCAATAAATACTCAGTTAAGAAAACAATTATCAAATAGTATTTATATTTTGTGCTTTGAATGTAATATGGCTTAGAAAATCTGGAAACCAGTTATTATAATTTGCAGTAACAAAGAATCAATAATTTCTGAATGAGGATCCCTTTAATATATTAAATTTATACAAGCTTTAAGACAACTATTTTCTTATTTCTGAATTCACACTTTTGCTATGCAAGTTTCAGATTGCTCCAAATAAAATTTTTGTTGTACGAACAACTTACATTAGGATTCCTCTGTGGAGAGCTGATGTTGTCTTATGAAAAGAGCACTGAAATGATGATACAAGGTTAAGACAACATGCTAAAAGCAAAACCAATTTTTAAAAACCTAAAGAATTGTCTTTGCTATAAATATACTCTATATGTATACACACGCACAAAAACTGAGTGGGTACGTATAATAATAACCACTTATTTTTTGATGTGACAATAAAATCAATACATTTCCTTACTATTGTTTTACTTCACATTAATACAGTTAATGCAATATTGCAAAATTTTTGAAGATAGAAATCTGCATTGGGCATCAAAAGGACACAGTACAATAGCAAACATTGTACAGTTCCTAGTGTCTCTGAGTTTTAGGTCCCTGAATAGAAACAAACAAATTATAAGCCTAGAAAGGGATACAATTTTCCACAGGGCTGTTGCTAGTATCAAATAAGATAATTTAAATGAGAATACTTAATAATTGACAAATTTAATTCAAAAAATTAAAAACTATTACATTTAGCCTGATTCTAATAAATATGATTAGATTGTGTTCAACATATGTACATATTTCACCAGTAGTAACTGTGTGTGTACTGTTTTTTTACTATTTGACTGAGAGACAAGACATAGGGGTGTTTGAATGGTGGGACTAACCAACTCGTACATAGTAAAGCAGTGCTATACATTTTTTCCAGGCAATGTTTACAATATTTTAAAAGCTATATTTGAAAACAACATGGTACATGATTATAGTAAAAAATAAAGTTACAAGTAGATACATATCTACCAACAAGCCTGATGACTTAAATCCAACAACCCCCAAAGGAAAAGCCTAAATATAATAAACAATCCATTTCTGGTGTAAATTTAAAAATTGAACTTGTTTTAAAGGTGAGCTTATCTAATGGTTCTGATGGGGAAATGATGAGGGGAGGCAACAAACAGGGTGCCAGAAAGTTCCGATTGATTGGTGGTGTGAATTGATTTCAGTCTCCCTGGGCTTAGCAGATGTTTGGTTACTCTTTCTCACACAGGAGCATGTTTATTGATCTTCTTAGACCTTTCCCCACCAGGGAACACATGTAGTGTTCTCTTAATGCTGGCAAACATATTTCCTTCTGTATGGCCACATACTACTCCTTCTGTAGCTTCTAAACATTCAGCAGGGCACATTCTGTGTGCTCAGGTCCTTCAGCCCACCAGGTGCCTTGTTTGGATGGAATCTTCTGCCCTTTGTACAGAGCACAACTGACTCATGACAGACATTCTCCCTTTTTTTCCTTTGACAAACTCAGAGCTCAGGACAATCCCACTTCAGTGATTTGCTTTGTTGTAAGCCTAACTAGCAAGATGTATTCTCTCCATGTAGATTTCTCTGTCTCTGCCTGTGGATCTAATACTCATCCCCTCTGCCTTCCGAACTTCAGGAAACAAGCATGTTATTATTATCCATGTTGTTTACTGAAAGCCACTCTCCCTAGGCTTGGGGTGCTGTGGGCCCTCACATCCTCTTCTTCTGTTCTATTCTCAGCTTCTCTAACTTCTTTAGGAGGTAAAAGTTGGTGGCCAATAAATGATAAAACACTTATTTTTTCATCTTAATGTCTTTTGTAAGTCTCATATGATGACCTCACATAGGACTTCTGTACATAAGGCACCTACTACTCTAAAAAAAATCAAATCCTGAGACCATCAGTTTTCTTATTTTACTCTACAACAAATACCAATATTGTAAATGTTTGCCCATTTTATAATGTAATAAAAATATTTAATAACTTGCCTAAGGAAAAAAACTAGGCAGGTACAGTTTGAGCCCAGGTCTGACTCAGAGGTCTTTGCCCCAGCCCTGAATCATGCTTCCTTCCTAGCTCCCTATGTCTTACTGTATTAGTTTCTTCCCATGGTGGTGATAGAGACATACCTGAGACTGGATAATTTATAAAGGAAAGAGGTTTAATTGACTCGTAATTCTACATTTTCAGAGGAGGCCTGACAATCACAGTGGAAGACAATGGAGGAACAAAGTCACGTCTTACATGGTGGCAGGCAAGAGGGAGCTTATGCAGGGGGACTCCCATTTATAAAACCATCAGATCTCATGAGAATTATTCACTACCACATGAACAGTATGGAGGAAATTGTCCCCATGATTCAATTATCTCCACCTGGCCCTGCCCTTGACACAGGGGCAAACCATGTAAATTACCTCTCATTTATCCCCACATCTGTATTTGTGTTTTACTCTTATCCTACAAGTCAACTCTTTGAGATACATACTGTTGGTAGAAGAACTAGGCCTAAAACCCAGGACCCTTGATTTCTAGATTAGGGATTGTTCTGCTACATTATACAGGCTCAATGATCTTTGATGCAGGATAAAATTCTTCTTTTATCCACATACTCTGTGTGACTCTTCTATGTGGTTTTCATCCAAAGTTTATCGAGAGAATGTGAAGATAATACAAAATGCTTAGTCAGAGGCTATCAAGGGCTCTCATTATTTATGCATTTTTGAAGTTATATGCAGAGGCCTCTTTGGATGGCCTCATGGAAGCTCAGTAGGGCTGGAGATGCAGAACTTTGGCTCTGAAGGCTGACATTGGATCATATTTCCCCAAATTGTCAAAGTTGGGGAGCAGATATACACATGCCTGTGCTTGGGAACACATGGCAATAAATCTAAGAAAATCGAACCTGTTATATCTGTAGATATGGGGACTAAAAAAACCCAAAGATTCTTTTTCCATGTAAACCCTTAAATAAGACAAACTGTGAGAACAAAGTCCGAGGAAATCCAAAAGGTCAAGAAAATTGCTTAAAGGAGCCAGACTGGAAAAGGCTGGATCTCTTGGGCAGCAACCACCAGAGACTACAGGCAATTTCGCTTGGTGTAAAGGTATTGGGTTAAAGCCAATGACAACTTTCTCATATTTGTTTCATCTCTTGTATAAAAGTAGGTTTAAAAAATAAATTAAATTTCAGAAATAGAATTTTATTGATGAGATGATATCTTGGCTGTGGTCTTCAGTGAAATTTCACAGATCTTATCAAGGTATGATTTTAAAAAATTGTTATCACACTGAGAGTAATCCTAAGACTCTAATCACCTTGCATATATATGTCAGTTCAGCTAAATCAAATAGAGGAGATGCACCAGGACTTGCCAACATTGTCCATGCTTTCACAGGTGTTTCCACTTCAGGCTGGGCCACATATACCTAAAGTAAGATACCAGATATGATAATTGTCAGTTATGTATTCCCATATAGAGAACAAAACCGCAAAGAAGCATATTGGTGATGACAGGAACATTAATTCTCAAATTAAGCTGGCTTTATTCAAGACCTGAGCTTAATGTATCTTGCAATCATTTGCAGAAGAAAAAGTAGTGGGGGTTCTGTCAAATGAAATTGCTGGGTAGAAAATAATGATATTTTCAGATCAAGATTTCTATCCTGAAAATGTTAGTATCTCAGTGTGTGTGTGTGTGTGTGCACATGTGTATGTCTGATAGGGGCTGAGGATTTTAAGAAATCCAGTGGTGCAAGAAAAGTTTTGGACTGAGAATAAAGAGATCTAAATTATATATTTTAACCTGCTTCCAACTCAACCATTTACCTTGAGGCACTCACTTTTCTGACTATCTGATCTCTTTTCTTAAAAATAAATAAATAAATAAAAGATATGGGCAAGTTGATTCCCTTAATACTTTTCAATTCCAAAGTCTTGTGACTATACACAGTGGTGAAGAGAGTAAGAATAAGTGCAGTGGATATACTAAGGTGAGAGAACTGGTGGAGAGATTGCAGTGGGATCTGGAATGCTTAGCTTGCATTTTAAACAAATAAAAGGATGTTTTGGCCATTGCCACTCTCATTTGAGACCATCATTCAGAAAATCATTTGATCTGGAGTAACCTTGACATTTCAAGTCAGGTCTAAAATTCTTAAGAAATCATATTTTCATGCCAAAGGGTAATATAGTTTTTCCTGCTAGAATATTGTGAAAAATGTCCTAACTTAAAGACATCTAATCAGTGAATTTTAACTTCTTTGTATTCTTTAAAAAGCCTATTTGCTCTTTAGTGTATTGCAAAATTAACTGCATATTGTTCTTGTTGATAACCATCAACTCTGAGTGCTTTTTTGTTTGTTTGTTTGTTTGTTTGTTTTAGAGAGGGAGTCTCGCTCTATTGCCCAGGCTGGAGTGGAGTGGGGTGATCTCGGCTCACTGCAAGCTCTGCCTCCCGGGTTCACACCATTCTCCTGCCTTAGCCTCCTGAGTAGCTGGGACTACAGGTGGCCACCACGCCCGGCTAATTTTTGTATTTTTAGTAGAGACCGGGTTTCACCATGTTAGCCAGGGTGGTCTCGATCTCCTGACCTCATGATCCGCCTGCCTTGGCCTCCCAAAGTGCTGGGATTACAGGCATGAGCCACTGCGTCCGGCCTGAGTGCTGTTTTCTAAATGAACTAACGTTCTAAGAGTCCAGTCACAGGAATATTCATTATTTGTAATATTATAGTAAGCTAGTATATAACTTTGCATGCTAATATATAACTTTCCTTAAAATATAAAAAATAGGTTCGTTTACCTAAAAAGACCTCTTATTTTGATCTGGAGGAGAGGATAATCATGAATTGTCAAGGCATGCGCTGTTATATTCCTCTATTTATACCTACGGTTCATCTTTCCCTCTCCCTTGATTTTGACTTTTTTATTAGCAGAAACAAATATGAGTAGCTTTACTGTGGTATAACTGACATACAATGAACTACATACATTTAGTGTACAATTTGATTAGTTTTGACAAATATATAAGTCTGTAAAATTATCACCACAATCAAGATAGCATATAAATGACGCCTCCAAAATTTACTCTTGCCCCTTTGAACTCCTCCCCCTCACCAGTACCTGGTACTTTTTAGTAACAGTTGATTTACCTTCTGGCACTATAGATCAGTTTTTATTTTTTAGAATTTTATAAAAATGGAATCATATTTTATGCAATGTTTATGGTCTATGTTCTTTCACTCAGCATAATTATTTTGAGATTCACCTATGTTTTTATGTGCATCACATGATATTTTAAACCATTCATCTGTTGATAGACATTTGAGTCTTTTCCAGTTTGGGGCTACTACAAATTAAAGTGCTATGCGACATTTGTATACAAGCTTTTGTATAAACATATGCTTTCATTTGTCTTGAGTAAATTCCTAGTAGCGAGATTGGTGGAACATGATAGGTGTATGCTTCAATTTTTAAGAAACAGTGAATAAAAGCAATTTTATTTCTTTTCAGCTTGGATGTTTTATTTATTGATTGATATTATTATGATTATTATTATTTTGCCCTGTTTCATTGGCTTCGAAACAGTGAGAGCAAACATGTTTGTCTCATACTTGCCCTTAGAGGAAAAGCATTCAGCCATTCAACATTAGGTATGGTGTTTACCTATAGATTTTTTTCATGTCCTTCCTAGTTTTCTAGTTTTCTGAGCATTTTTATCAGGAATGGGTATTCAATTTTGACAATTGCTTTATCTATACCTATTGAGAAGATCATATTTATATTTTTCTACTTTTTGTTTATTGATTTGGTGAATACATTTGTTGACTATGTTAAATCATGTCTGCATCCCTGAGATAAACCCAAATTGGTTATGATATGCTGGATTAGTCCGTTCTCACATTGACTGGGAAATTTATAAAGAAAAGAGATTTATGGTGTGTGATGTTCCCCTTCCTGTGTCCGAGGGTGGAGGGATAGCATTAGGAGATATACCTAATGCTAAATGACGAGTTAATGGGTGCAGCACACCAACGTGGCACATGTATACATATGTAACAAACCTGCATGTTGTGCACATGTACCCTAAAACTTAAAGTATAATAATAATAAAATTAAAAAAAAAGAGATTTAATTGGCTCATGGTTCCATAGGCTGTACAGGACGTATGACTGAGGAAGCCTCAGGAAACTTACAATTATGGTGGAAGGCAAAGGAGAAGCTGGCACATCCTACGTGGTCGGAGCAGGAGGAAAAGAGTGAAGCAGGAGTTGCTACATGGTTTTAAAATACCAGATCTTGTGAGAACTCTACCATAGGAATAGCAAGGGGGAAATCTGTCCCCATGATTCAATTATCTCCCACCAAGCCCCTCCTCCAGCATTGGAGATTACAATACCACATAAGATTTGGGTGGGAACACAGACCCAAACCATATCATATACCTTAAAAATATTTTTGTTTTAATTCTAAATTTTTTTTAAAGATTTTATATTTATGACTATGAGGGATATTGATCTGTAGTTTTATTTTCTTACGATGTCTTTGTCTGCTTTTGTTATTAACACTGGCCTCAGAATTTATTGTGAAGTATTCTTTTTGCTTCTATTTCCTGGAAGATTTTGTGCATTTGTAACAGTCATAGACACTATTTCCTTGTCTCTTACATCTGTAATCAGTATTGCTTTTTCCTGTTTGATAGAATTCACCAGTCACACCATTTGAGCCCAGAGTTACCTTTGTTAAAAGGTTTTAAGCTACAAATTCAATTTCTTTAATAGGCATAGAGAGCTACTAGGGTTAACTGTTTTTTCTTGAATGAGCTTTGATCCTTTGTATCTTTCAAGGAATTTTTCCATTTTATCTTAATTATCAAGTTCATTGGCATTACTTTGTTTACAATATTACTTTATTATTCTTTTCATATATTTAGAATCAATAATGATGTCATCTTTCTTATATCAATTTTTGGAAACTTGTGTCTTTCTTCCCTCTTTTGTTCCTGATCAATCTGGCTACAGGTTTATCAATTTATTGGTCTTAAAAATTCAGCTTTTGATTTCATTTATTTTTCTGTTTCTTTCCTATTTTTGATTTTGTCTTTATTTTTCTTTTGGTCTTTATTCTTTTCTTATCTTGCTTACCTTGTGTTTAGTTTGCTTTTCTTTATTCAGTTTCTGAAAGTGGAAGCTAAGTTTATTCATTGTAGAACTTTCTTCTCTGCTTATATAGGTGCTTATTGCTATCAATTTCCACTTCATTTCCCTTGACATATGCCAATAAATAAAAATGAAGCTATATAAACAATGAACAAGAAAGAATTTAAAAATATTGCTATTATAGGAGAGTGGTTTTGGTAACTAGTTCATCTTAGGAAGCTCCTTGACCTATGTTCCAGAGGCTCTCTTGCAATATATCTCATTCTATGATAAAATTCAACATGTGTCCAAAAGTATCATACTTCTTTATGTTGAGGAAAATCCCAGGAATAAATGAAGCAGGATATTGCTTCATTTATTCAAGCAATGAAGAAAGCACATTTAAATAAAAGTTAGATCTTTATATATCTTCATATATTTTGCTCTAATGAAATATTTTTTAAATATAATTGTCATTAATGATAATTTTCATTCATTTTTCAATAACTTCATATATTTTATTTGTTATACAGCATCAATGAGTATTAAGAGCAAAGCCAATATATCTTGGAAATTCTTAAAGGAAATCTAAGTGAACACCCTAGCTTTAAATATGCCATTCTCTTAAAGCAATTGATAAATAGTCTAAGATATATAACAGTTTTTACTCAAAATTGCCCATTTGGAACTTGTTAAATAAGTGCAATATTATTAGAGAGCACTGCTATTTCTCATCATTATCATAACACATAAAGTAATTTAGTAGAGACAGGCACTCAGGGGTTGACAAATTATGATGTTATACATATGACACCCAAATGAATTCTCACCTTGTGACTAAAACGTTAGACCAAATGGTCACCAACCAGAGCACTGGGAGGAGTCATCCCTCTCCCTTTAGTCTATTTGCATTTTTTCTTAAATAAGGCATTCACTGTTCCCACCTTTGATCAACTTTGAATGTTACAAGTCTCTCCTTTTACATCTTTAAGCTCCAGTTTTTCCTTTTTTGGAACAAAGTAGTAATCTTCATTACTCCATAGACATATTTTCAGGCTGAATTTAGGCAATGACTAAGAGAGTTCACAAGAATCTATAAGAAAGCACATAAATTTAAGGAAAGCTTTAATGTTTGAATTCAGTGACACCGTGGGCTATTCTTCCTGCTTAAAATCCCTTAGGGTGTTTTACTATTAAGACATGTGTGTTATGCTAGAGAAATTTAGCTTAGATTAGCTTTTCTAACAAACTCTTGATTTGAGGTAGAATCAGAAAGGAATGTCACCCAGTACAACAGTATTTTTGAATAGTCAGGAAAAGTCAGGGAAACTTGCTCTCCTGTTTGTTTCCCTTGCTCTGTTTGTTTCAGAGCAGTTATGTAACACATTTAAAATATTTTATCAGTTTTATATATGCTAAGGTATGACCAAATAGCCTCTGAGGGGAAGGCTGTGAGGATGTTTACCTAGTTGCTTCCTACCTGATAGCTACATCCTCCTTTCTCTCCCCGTTTCCTCCTTAAGGAGCCTCCCTGCTCAGATAATGTCCCTATTTTTCACCTGAAATCTGTTTTGGAAAAACTTTTTCTGTTCTTCCGCAGTCTCCTTTTGTACTTCTTTCTATCAGTCTCTTTTTAGAAAGGTCATCTCACAGCAGGGACATGGTCTCCTGACCCGGGTGTGTGTGTGTGTGAAGGGTTGGGGAAGTTATTAGGATGATGGGATTTGGGCCGGTAATGTGTAAGAAATTTTGGTTGTAATCTCTACAAGTTGTATTTTTTATACCTGTTATATAAATAGCCATAAAACTTGCAGAATTGTTGAGTAACGATGTTGTATTAGGTAGTCCTCACATTGCTATAGAGAACTACCTGACACTAGGTAATTTATGAAGAAAAGAGGTTTAATTGACTCACAGTTCCTCCATCTGTACAGGAGGCATGGCTGGGAGGTCTCAGGAAACTTATAATCATGGCAGAAGGCAAAGAGGAAGCTGGTAAGTCTAACCATGGTGGAGCAGGAGAGAGAGCAAAGACGAAGTGCTACACATTTTTAAACAACCAGATCTTATGAGAACTCTATCACAAGACATCACTAGGGGGATGGTGCTAAACCCTTAGACACAACCCCCATGATACAATCATTTCCCACCAGGCTCCACCTCCAACATCAGGGATGACAGTTCAACATGAGATTGGGGTGTGGACACAGAGCCAAACCATATCAGATGTATAAGGCATGTAGCATAGAATCCTCTAATATCTACATTATTGATTCTGCTGCCTTTTGGAGTGAAATAAATTATAACAAATTTCTCTTTGATGTAGTCACCTTTTGAATCTCGCAGGATGACTATTTGTCATTCTCTTCTATTTTTGGAACATCACTGGACAAAGGAAAGTGAAGGCAAAATGAGGGTAGAATAAAATGGTCATGCCAGCCTATTACTGGAAAATGGCCCATGCTTCTCAAGTGGGTTTTTTTTATTGTGATTCTTCTGTGAATATCTGGGGATAAAATTCCAAAATATAAAGTGATGATCATTTCTGATTTCTGTTTAGCTAATCACCATTTTGTTGAACCTAGAAGAGCCCAAACGTTTGCTGGCCATGTCAGAAGGAAGCAGCTGTTAAAGCAGGCATCAGGCAGAAGGCAGCTTTCCCACAGCCACATTGCAGTGGTCGCTTGCATGTGGATTCTCATGGGCATCTTAACAAATCCTGTAAGCCTTTGACAATTTGCTTTTCCTCATTTCAGACCAGTGTTGGTCACTGGTTTCTTGGTGATATCATAAAAGAGGAAACCCTATACTTTTCACTTCTGTGTTGATGGGTATGTTGTATTCTTTTCTGAATATGAAGTAACAAGATTTGCCTTCTCCAAGCAGCTAGATCATTAGGCAATTTGTTCACATTCATCATGGTAGGGATTGTGTGGTAAACACACCTCAAAGTGTTAACGTGACTTGAGCTCACCTTGAGAACTACTCTGTATGGCAGATGCCTTGAATGTGTGTTCAGAGTTCTAAGCTAGAGAATCCAAGAGTAGACAAGCCAGAGATTTATTCCCTATCTATGAGGAACATCTGAGCCCCTAGCCATTCCCATGGACTGTGGTCTGTAAAGGGGATCAAGACCCTTTGTTCTGGGTTAAATGAAGGTTGTCAGGTGGAGGTTCTTAGGGGGAGGATGTTAAGTGAAGATGCTGTATAAACTGCATGGCTTTTATAAGGGTTGTTGTTCTCCTGTCCAGCCTGCCACTGCTGGACTCTCTCCCCTGTATGTAAGCCCCCAATAAAACCCCATGTCTCGTTCACTGGCTCCAGGGCTCTTCCTTGGCCTCTTGAACATGATGCCATCCCCACTGGAGTCAACAGGGTTTGGCACGACAGGAAGTCCTTTCTTATTTTTATTCTTATTTTTAATTAAATGTTTTGTCCTGTATTAATGGGAATGCCCAATACATATGAAATCTTGCAAACATCCCAGAAAAACTGATTTCTCTACAATTCTTACATTTGAGGGAATGTGTCTCACTCCTCATTCCCTTTATCATTCCCTTTATCATTTCCTTATGGAAATAAGGACAGCATTTTCACTCACTGCAGTGTTTGCAAGGGATTTGTTATCAGCAACTGCTTCCTAAGTTAATTATAGTCTGACAAATAATTGACTCTTGCTGTGGTGGGTACATATCAATTTGTATGGGGGTGGAGAATTTTCTCTGACATGAATAAAAAATTAGTTTAGGATAAAGAATGTGCACAATAATATCAGGACTTAGAAAAGACCTGCCAGCATTCTGGTGATGTGAAAGGAATACTGAGCCGGGAGTTTTGGGTTGGGAAATCAAGTTTGCCGTTGATATGCTGTGTGATCTTGGGTGTGCTTCTTACTATTGCTGAGCCTCAGCACTGGCACTGGCAAATGAAGGTGTTACTGTTGGTTCTCTCCCCAGATCCCTTCATGCACCTTTTATTCTTCTGTATGCAAGTTCCTTCACCTTCTCTGTGCTTTGCCTCTACTGGCTTGTACCAGTGACTTTCTTCACGGGACTATTTTTGGATCCCTGGAGCCTCCTGTTTCATTCACCCTTATTCACAGACAGCCAAGGTGTCAGAGGGTTTATACATCTTCATTAGGTACCCCTAGCCTTTACCCAAGGACAAGCTAATACAGAGGTATGAAAAATAATTTGCCTTGCCTTCAGGCTGAACAAATTCCAAAGGTGTAATTTATATTCTACTGTTTCCGAGGTTGTTGCTGTGACTGCACCTAAAGCCTCAACCTGGCTGGACTTCTCCCATTCCCTGTACTCCTCCTCCCACATCCTCACATGATTCTCCAGGGAGTACTTTGTTAAGAATCACTTGCACATAAACCCTCATCTCAGGATCTGCTTCTGCAAAACCCTTTCAAGCTCACTTAACCAGTTGTTAAAGGTTAACTAAATAAGGATCAATACAGATTTATAGTTTTTACTATTTCTCATAGTGTTTTAAATATTGCCTAGGTAAGTTTATATAATGAGAAATGAGATTATACAGACCATCAGTCTACATATCTGGGTTAGTGTATGTGGGTAGATTTGGCCCCTTGAGGTCCAGATTTGAGTGAAAAATAAGTTACCATTTTACTTTATAATACTTCTTTCATCATAGCAATAAATTTTGATGGGAAAGAATTATTATTGCATTTTTTAGACAAGGAAGTAGAAATTCAGACAGGACACATCACTTGTCTATATATGTAGGATACTTGGTTGCACCACTGGAACCCAAGTTCTCCAGCTCTGAACTCAAAGTCCTCTCTAAGCACAGACAAGGCTGTAGGTAAATGTTTTTCTTGAAACCACTTGATTCTCTGGTTTCCTTGTCTGTCTTGCATGACCTCTGCTACAGCCTCAATATCATGTTTAATTTCTGAGAACCTTTCAAATGTTAGCTAAGATATGAGCGTTGGGGCACCTAGGGAGCATAGATATCTATGCTTTAAGATATCTAAACCTTTAATATTCCAGAGAACCAAAGCTGAGAGGCAACTGAACAAGATCTTTACTCAAGTTCTTCTAATACTATAGCCTATAGGTAATGAAAACATGAATATGAAGACATTTTTACGTCTTCATATTCAAATTGAGATTTATCCGTTCTCTTTTAAATAAACAACTTGGCTTCCTTTTTTATGACAAAGCCGTTATGATTTGGTTTGCTCTCCAAATAGTTTGGTTACTGAATATCAACTTTTCATAAGAAAAAATGTGATATCTTTAAGAAGCCAATTTGTAGAAAGAAAGACAGTTATAAGAGAAAAGTGGGAGCAAGTCAAGTAAGGCTCAGGGAAACCTTTATTTTAACTACCATCTCACAGCATGAATAAAGCACTCAAGGGATTGAGGTTCCTGCAAGGGAGGCCAAATGCATACTTCTCAGACTGAAGAAAAGAAAAGTTATTCTTATGAGCCACTTGGAGGTGTTTAATAGGTAATTAGCGCTTTTCCTATCCTTTGTTCCTGACAACTGACTGACATCCTAAACCAACCCAGGTGGTAAGAACAAGATAAAGGCCTTAAAGACACTAGCTCTATGCTGAGATTGTGAATAATTACCTGGGGAAGTGGTTTTCAAATGCTTTCAGATTCTTGGGCCCAGTTTCTGCAAGTTCTGCTTTCTCTAGTGGGAGAATTCGCATTTGTAAGAGGCATGGAAACTGTTTCCTAGTTCCTCATATCTAGAAACACAATTGGTAAAATACTATTTTAAGTATTCCTTCGAATGGAATCATATGATGTTTTCATTTTGTTGTTGTTTTTTTCTCTTAGTATCTTGTAATAAGTTAAATATTTGCTGAAGGAAGAGAGATGTAATAGAAAATAGAAGTGCCAGTGGTGAGACTTTATTTTTTTTCTGAGGAAGCGTTGAAATAAATGAAGATACACAGAGAAGAAAACAATTCTTAACAAGTGCTAACTGTCATCAAATACTATGTTTAAATGAACTCCTACTGAAGAGAGATTAGATTTTTTTCCTGTATTTTGTGAAGAAAACAATTGAAAATCAACAAGTAGGAGTAAGGAGTAGACTCTTCAGATACATGGATTTCTAATAGTAGAGTTGCTCCAGTTGGACTCACTCAAATAAAATGAGTTCCAAATTCCCAGGGATGTGCAAACATTGAGTAAACAATGAACTGCCAAGATTAAGTAGTACAAGGCTCATAGATGATTCCTGTTCCCATATTGCATATGTTTCCTTTGTATTCAGAAAGACACTGGGCTTCCCCCAAACCAAAGGAGAATAGTGCCCCTCCCACTCACATCCAGAGGCGTACATCTACTGCATAGGAGTTGCTTTCATTTTCCTCTTTATAAATTGTTTTGTCTTATTCTAAATTCACTAAAGAATGATGATTTTCAGAAATGTAACAATATCAGGTGGAAGCATAGTTATGTAGTAGTATAATACAAGTTAAGCTAATTAAAAGATATCACTGATATATATCAAAATAGAAACACTTGCAAAAATGACAATACTATTTTTGTTGGGGATGTAGAGAAAATAGTACTCTAAAAACTTCTAGAGTGAATATGCCTTGTTGTATCTTTAATTTTTAAGCTATCATAAAGAGGGTATTAAAATTTAATGTACATATGCTTTTTGGTCAAGCAATACTTTATATCTAGAACTGTATGTTATAGAAACCAAAGGGTTACTAGTAGAGACCTATGAATAAATAATTTTCTTGCATTAGATATTAGAAAAATACCCAAACATGATAAAGTAGTGATTCAAATTATGGTACATCTATACCGTGGATGTTCGTGAATGAAACCGTTAGATACAACCCGTCATAAAACCATCAGATCTCATGAGACTTATTCATTATCAAGAGAACAGCATGAGAAAAACCCATCCCCGTGATTCAGTTACCTCCTACCAAGTCCCTACCATGACACATGGGGATTATGGGAGCTCCAATTCAAAATGAGATTGGACAAGTGACACAGCACAGCCAAACCATATCAGACATCAAACTATTTATCTTCACAAATGATAAAATTTTACACCTAGAAAACCTCATAGTCTGCAAAAAGGCTCCTAGGCCTAATAACTGCAGCAAAGTTTCAAAATATAAAATCAATGTACACAAATCAGTAGCATTTCTATATACCAATAACATCCAAGCTGACAGCAAAATCAAAAATGAAATCCCATTCACTATAGCCACATACAAAAAATACCTAGGAAATATGGCTCACCAGGGAGATGAAACATCTCTAGAATAAGAATTATAAAACACTGCTGAAAGAAATCAGAGATGGCATACACAAATGGAAAAACATTCCATGATCTTGGATAGAGAGAATCAGTATTTTTTAAATGGCCATACTGCCCAAAGCAATTTCACAGATTCAATGCTATTTCTATCAAACTACTGATTACATTTTTCACAGAATGAGAATAAACTATTTCAAATGTCATATAGAACCAAAAAAAGCCCGAATAGCTAAAGCAATCCTAAGAAAAAAAAAAAAATGAAACAAAGATGAAGGCCTCATGATGTCTAACTTTAAAATATGTTACAAGGCTACAGTAACCAAAACAGCATGGTACTGGTACAAAAACAGACACATAGACTAATACAACAGGTTAGAGATCCCAGAAAGAAAGCCATAAACCTACAACCATCTGATCTTTGACAAAACTGACAAAAACAAGCAACAGGTAAAAGACTCCATATTCAACAAATGATGTTGGGATAACTGGCTAATCATATGCAGAAGATTGAAGTTAAATCCTTTCCTTTCACCATACACAAAAATCAACTCAAGATAGATTAAAGACATAAATGGAAAATCTCAAACTATAAAAACTCTAAAAGGAAACCTAGGAAATTTCACCTTGGACAGAGGCCCTGACAAAGATTTTATGACAAAGCTTTCAAAAGCGTTTGCAACAAAAACAAAAATTGACAAATGGGACCTAATTAAACTAAAGAGCTTCTGCACAACAACAAAAATTATCAACTGAGTAAACAGATAATCTACAGAATAGGAGAAAATATTTGCAAATTTTGCATCCCATAAAGGTCTAATATGAAGAATCTATAAAGAACTTCAATAAATTCACAAACAAGGAGTAAACAACCCTATCCAAAAATGTGCAAAGAACATGAACAGACACTTCTCAAAGGAAGACATATGTGGCCAAAAAGCATATGAAAAAAAATGCTTATCGTCACAAATATTTAGAGAAATGCAAGTCAAAACCATAGTGAGATACCATCTCATACCAGTCAGAATGGCTATTACTGAAAAGTCAAAAATGACATTCTGGTGAGGCTCTGCAGAAAAGGGAAAACTGATACACTGCTAGTAGGAATGTACATTAATTTAGCCACAGTGTAAAGAAGTTTGGAGATCTTTCAAAGAACTTCCTCAAAGAACACACATATATTCATTGTGACACTATTCACAGTAGCAAAGGCATGGAATCAACCTTGATGCTGATCAATGGTGGACTGGATAAGGAAAATGTGGTACTTTTACACCATGCAATACTATGCAGCCATAAAAAAAGAACAAAAGCATGTCCTTTGCAGGGACATGGATAGAGCCAGAGGCCATTATCCTAAGTCAATTAACACAGGAACAGAAAACCAAATACTGCATGTTCTCACTGCTAAGTAGAAGCTAAACACTGAGAACACTTGGACAAAAAGAAGGGAACAATAGACGTCGGGCATACTGGAGGGTGGAGGGTAGGAGGAGAGTGAGAACTGAAAAACTACCTATCTGATACTATGCTCATTACCTGGGTGATGAAATAATCTGTACACAAAACTCCCATGACATGCAGTTTACCCATGTAGCAAACCTGCATATGTACTCCTTGAACCTAAAATAAAAATTAAAAAGAAAAAAAAAGCCATTAGAAAGAATGGATTGGAATTATAGCTATTTATTGGAAGGAATGTTTATCAGGTATTGAGAAAACAAGGTGAAGAAAAATGTGTATGACATGTTTTAATTTTTGTAAGTCATGATTCAAATATGTGCGCATATTTTAAAATTTAGGTTTATGTGTTTGCCCAGGTATGCATATATACATAATGCATTTTTGGATATACCTAAGTATAAAGACAAGTATGGAAGATGTTAACATGGTTTACCTAGAAGGGTAGTGATAAGGGTAGATGAAGGAAAGAGGAAGGAAGCAGGCAATTAAAAAGCAAAATAAATGCTAGCCTCGTTAAGTAAATAGTGTGTATTATATGGTTCTGTAATTGAATACTGTGTAAAATTACATATGTGTAAAGAAAAATGTATAAAATCTTTTCCTGAAAAATGAGGGGAAATACTTTACATATAATTCATTAGCCTAGTTTTAAAATCTAAATGACAAATATTATTGAGTAAAAAGTCAGCAAATGCAGAGCTGGATTCAGCTGCATAGTATATTTTCTTTTTACTTTATTTATTTAAAACTTTCTCATTCCAGCTCTGGTTTAATGCAACTTGCAATGAAAAATGTAGCATAACCTGAAAAATAATTGAGGAAATTACAGCATAGGGGGGTTAGATTCATTTTAGACATTTTTTGGTAAACAATAACACACAACTCACTTTGGGTATCTGACAAGTCACTCATGACTGAAGGGCCTATGCGTCCAAGCAGAACTTCATCAATATTCTTATTGAGTTGGGTCTCCTGATGAATTTACCTCATTTATCTCTATGACAGAGCAAAGTGATTTCTTTCACTTGGAGAAACATTAAGGCATTGTTGAGTATTGTCAAACTCAATAAGTCAATTATAATTTCAGACAAAAAAAAAAACACATCTTCATTTTAATTAAATCCTAGCTTAGGACTCACAGAAAAATGTCTACAGGGTAAGAGCTTAATTGCTGCAACCTTTCCATCTTCAGTTTTGTTTAATTTAACACTTGAGTAAACCACCCAGTGGTTTATTATAGACAGATCTAGCTCCTTTCAAGTCATTTACAGGTTTTCACTAAATATCACAAATTAAGGAGTTCAATATGGGTCAGGATATATTATTTCTGAAGCCATATATCTGGATTTTGATATTTCATGTATCACTAAATCTATCAAGTAATAATTGTTTTCCTGGAGCTAATAGACGTTAGAACATTTTTTAAAGTGGTTTTGCCTGTAGTGATGTGGTTTTTAGCCTAAAAATTTCAGACAGAAATGAATGGATCTCTTAAGGCAGTCAGAGGATGTACCTTCACCTCTAAATTCCAACCACTTTCCAATTACAGGAACAGGCCTGCAAGCTCTCCCTTAGAAAAGAACCCCTCTGGCTTTTACTATAACCTCTTCTTGCAGAAGTTTATAACTCAACTGCAAAAATTCTCTCAAGGTGAAACATGTCATGTAGTCTTCCTATCCCAATGTAGATTTAAAAAATACAGTTCCTGAGACTTCGATAGAAGACATTTAACTGAAGGAAAAAAAAAAAAAAAAAGTCTTAAGTCTTCTCAATTGGGAGGTCAGTAACATTCCCCAGTTGAGGAAAACAGGGCAAATATTCATTTAATATCCAAAATGTTGATTTTTCTTATGACTTTAATCCTTCCTTCCTCCCCTCCCTTCCTCCCTTTCTTCCGTTTTTTTTTTCCTTTCTAACATTTATCAGGCGTTCGTTGAGTTCCTTCTATGTGTCAGGTACTGAGCTGGTTACTAGATATATTGGTTTCCTGTTACTGTTGTAACAAATTACCACGAAATTCGTGGCTTAAAATAACAAACATTTATTTTCTTGCAGTTCTAGAGGCCAGAAATCCAAACTAAGTCTTACATAGCTAAATCAAGGTGTTGGCAGAGATGTGCTCCCCTGGGAATCTCCAGGAAATAATTTGTTTTCTGTTGCCCTTCTTAGGTTCTAGTGGCTGTCGATTTTCTTTGGCTATGGCCCTGTCACTCACTCCACTCTCTGTTCCTATTGTCATATTGTCATATTGTGTTCTCCTCTTCTGTGTCAATTTTCCCTCTACTCACTCTTTTAAGGTCTGTTGTGACTGCATTTAGGGCCCACTCACATAATTCAGAATAATTTTCCCGTCTCAAATCCCCCAATAACCTCCACAGAGTTCCTTTTCACATAGGAGGTAACATTCATAAGTTTCAGGAACTAGGATCTGAATATCTTTAGGGACCAATATTCAGCCTACCACATTGGAGACATGCAAAATATATAACATGCATCTACCTTCAAAGAAGCTCACCTGAGAGACACGTAAGATTACCAAAATCTTAGAAAAGATGTGAGACACACACTCTGAGAGCATAACTATTTTGTTGCTAAAAAGATGACTAAGAATTAACTGCTTCCCAATATTAATTTCAGTTCCAGCTTGAACAGGAATCAAGGCCTACTTGAGGATATGAATAAAAATAAAATTTAGCAAAAATGGAGATGACTTTCTATGCCTGTGGTAAGGCTGAATAATGACCCCCAAAGTTATCCAGGTCCTAATCCATAGATCCTGTGAACATTGCACTATGTGGTAGTGTGGCCTTTACAGCTGTGATTAAATGAAGGATTTTGAGATGGAAAAAATATCCTGGATCATCTGAGCCAGCCTTAAGTGAAATCACAGGTGTCCTTATAAGAGGGAGACGGGGGAGATCTGAAGGCAGACTAAGGGAAGGTAAAGTTATGATGGAAAAAGAAAATGCAAAACTGCTGGCTTTGAGGATGGAGGAAGGGATCATCAAACAAGGACTGCATGAGTGGCTGCTCTAGAAGTTGGACAAGGCTGGGAATGCGATTCTTCCCTGGAGTCTCTGGCTGGACCATAGCCCTGCTAACAACCTGTACTTTAGCCCAGTGAAACTGATTTTGAACTGTCTGCCAAAACCATAAGTGAAATAAAAAATGTGTATTGTTTTATGCCACCCCACTTTTGTTAATTTATTAAAGCACTCATAGGAAACTAAGGCAATATTTTAAAGGCATGAATGTTTTCAACAATCTGATGTAGCTGAAAGGGCACTGGTCTGAGAGATGAGAGACAGAATCCAGAATTGCCACTTACCATAAGCAACTACCTATTTTTTTTTTTTTTTTTTTTTATACAGGGTCTCATTCTATTACCTGGGCTAGAGTGCAATGGCGTGATCTCGGCTCACTGTAACCTCCCCATCCCGGGTTCAAGTGATTCTCGTGCCTCAGCCTCCTGAGTAGCTGGGATTATAGGCATGCACCACCATGTCTGGCTAATTTTTGTATTTTTAGTAGAGATGGGGTTTCACCATTTTGGCCAGTCTGGTCTTGAACTCCTGGCCTGAAGTGATCTGCCAGCTTTAGTCTCCCAAAGTGTTGGGATTAGTGGCTCAGGTGTGAGTCACTGTGCCAGACCCAACCTTCGTTTGGAGCCCAGGTCCTGCATCTGCAGGATGGCTGCTGGGACTTTTTCCTTCACGTTCTCATGTTATTTACCTAAAGGAGGTTTTATGTAATCCTACACTTTCTAAATCTCCAAATATTCAATCAGGAAATATCAAATAAGAAAAATAACATTGATTCATGTATTCCTGAATTGAATTCTGGATGAGCAGGAGGACATGAAACAATCTGTGCAGAATAGAGTAGATTTTATCATTATTGTCCTTGTTCTGGATCAGAATCCAATCAGAAATACATATTGAATTTTTTCATGTCTCACTACATTCTAGAACAGCGGCTCAGTATCCTCTGTTTCTCATGGCTCGGAACACTTAAGGAGCATTGCCCAGTTGTTTTGTATGGTGCCTCAACTGGGTTAGACTGATTGCTTCCTCAAGAGTGCATCTAGGTGATGTATTTTTAACAGAATCCCACAGAAGTGATGTTGTGTCCTTCTCAGTCCATCATATCAGAATGCACACATTGTCAGTTTATCCCATTTTGGGGATTTGGGTGAATGAAAATTATATATATATTGTTTGCAATTTTTATAACCCTAAATAATAAAAGTAAAAAAAATACTCTTAAGCAATAGGATATCAATTAGTAAATTCATATAGCTTTAAATGTCTAACATATTATATAAAAGTTGAAAGGGTCAATGTCTCCCTACAATAGCCTATATATCAGGGTCATAAAATCTGAAAGAAACAATGAAGATCTTTAAGGAGCACAGCATGATAGGTAAAATGCAGGGCTCCTCCTATTAAACTAGAGCAGTGGCTGATTTGATCTCTGCCACTTAGCGGTGCTATGATTTTGGACAATATATTAAAATGATGGCAATTAGTCTACATTTATTGATAATTACTGTGCTTCATGGGATGCTTTAAGAGGTGTATATTTTTCCATTTAATCTCTACAACAACCAAATGAATTTTATATTAATATAATTACCATTTTACAGGTCAGATAACAGTTGCATAAAGAGTTAAGCCACTTCCTTAAGATCACATAGCTAGAAGGTAGTGAAGCCAGAATTTAAACCCGTTCTGCATCTAAGTCCTGTATTCATCACCACTGTATTATACTGCCTCCCTAAAATTGCTAACCACTGTTTTCTCACATGGAAAATGAAGATAGTAATCATACTTGTGTTATAGGTATCTGTGATTTAATAAAGGAGGCATTTAAATTTATGATTCATGTTAGGCATGTAATAAATGTAAGTTTTATTATCTCATAGTTATCATTGTGCGCTGATGTTATTGGTGGGAAGAGAAAAGGCTCAAGGAATTTAAATAATTGCCTAAGGTAGCATCATGAGAAAATACAGATTAAAACCTTAAGCCACTGACTCATTCTGTGCCTCTTTCCAGATCTCCTGAAAGTTGATTGTTATATTAAAAATCAGGGGGAAGATCCTATTATATTGATGCATAAATTAAAGACATAATTTACTCATAAGCTCATTAGCGATCACTCATAGCTGCAGCTCACCAAAGAGAGGATATAGAAACCCTGTGTTTCCTGGAGCAGATGCAGAGAACATATTAGCAGCTTTGCTTCCGGAAAAAGTATATGCTTTGTTGATCACTCACCAACTGGCCCACTCCAAGGAGAGCTCTGAATCAGCAATCCCTTTTAAGAAAGTGGCAAGTCAACTCTTCATACCCTGGTAAGAAATGAGTAATGGCCCCATCACTAGAAGTAATTAGTGATGTCTTTACACAAGACATTTCCAATGTCTGGGCCTCTGTCTAAAATCACAAAATGAAGGAATTGGACTAGAGAAATTCTAATATTCCTCAAAGTTTAATCATTTTATGATATTCTGAAATATTTGACTATTAATTTTCTCATTAGTGTGGGTTTTTAGAGCAGGCATTGAGGAATCAATTGACTAATAATTAATCTCGTGCTTGGTACAGTGTTAAATATTCATGTTCATTGTAAATTACATAGCATTATCAACCAAAGGTCTGGGGTTTGAAACATGCTTTTCTTCCTAAGCCCACTTCTAATTTGGCTGATTTCTTATTGAAATATGCATATTTAGGCTTTCTCTGAACATTTGCTCAAAAATCGAATCTCTTGCACTGTAGAGAGTCTCAAATGTGAGAACCTTGTTCTCCATAAAATGAAGGCATGTCTGTACAAACTGTCTGTGCTTTTTATCTACCCTTTATTGTTCCCAGGTAATACCAAAGGACACAAAAAGTTCACATCAGTGTTTGGTAATGCACTGATATTTAATTTTTATTGCTTTTATATGCAAAGGTTTTCTAAAGACCTCAGGAAGAATGAATTTGCTGCAAACTTTTCCACCATATGCCACACATTTTAACATCAAGCCAGCATATGACGGAATCAATGAGAACATGTGCCTCTGTCTTCTTATCCCAGCCTGTTTTCAAGTTATATTAACTTGAAACCAAGATCAAAGTGATAATACCAAGATCCAAAATAAACTGAGTTGCTTAAGACATTATACTGCAATTGTCCTGTTGTTTTATTCTTCCGCAAATTAGCTTATCAATAGTTCAAACTTGAGTTTTCTTTTGAGAAACATTCTTTCTGAAACATTAAACAGAAGTAAAGTATCTTCCATAAGTTAAACTTCTTGGTTTTTTTAATGGAATTTTTTAGTGCCATTTTTTGTAGTCTACTTTATGAAGTGGGGCCTAGTCAATAGTAGATTTTCTAAGACGTTTGCATTTATTTGGGAAAGAGTATAAACGATCATTTTTTTAAATCAAAGAATCACAGATATCATATTGCCTGCACAGAATGCTCCATGGGCCAGGTACTGGGAGACAGGCAGGGATGGATTCAAAGGAAAGACAACAAGGTTGCCCAAATTGCAGCCATCCAAATAGGGAGAGAAGAGATGCACATAAATTACTTGAATGCAAAATTCACCATGTCACATAACTTGAGAGATTCATAGAGCATTTTGAGAGTTCAGAGGAAAGTAAAACTGTTTCCAAGTGACAGATGAGGAAAAACTTTGCAAGTAGGTTAATATTTAGGCTGGAACTTGTAAAATGTATCAAATGTGGACATGGAAAAATTCAGACTAAGGACACCTGAGACAGAATGGATAGCTTAAGAAGAAGCACAAATGGATGCCTCTATTTGTAGGGTATGGTTTGAAATTTGGGGATAGTTTAGTTTCATTAGAATGTGAATCATGTAAAGAGGAATTCTAGGAAATTCTAGGGCAAAAAGGATAATTAAGTATGTGGGAGACACTACTTAGGAAGCATGTGGGAGACACTACTTAGGAAGTAAGTGGTTAGCAGGAATAACATCTAATCCAAAATTTTATTCTCACCCCACTAGCACTGTGCTTGGCATTATTCAATTGGATTTATCTGATAGGAAAGAAGGAAGCAGAACATGTAGAATCATAAAGGAAATGGAAGAGATAGGCTAGTTGTACAGTTTAGGCTACCTTAATTTTTTTCCCCTACAGTAAACTTCTTAATGAAACAGAGGAGAAGCAGGAATGTCTTTTTAATACTCTTGAAGGTAAAAATAGTATAAAAAAGAAAAAAAGTAAATTATGGAATTGTGATTACTCGCAAACCAATGTCAGTGGGATTGCTTGGAGTGTCAAGTTTTTCTTTTTGAAAGATGCCCAATGAAAGAAAAAGTCAGAATGCAATTTCTAGAGGAGAATAGGTTTTGTGAACTCTGTCATCACTTCATTTTGCCTCTATGCAAAGAAAATTGTATCTTATGTTCCAAGTCACAGTACATTTGTCCTCAGATAGTTTTACGCGTAGTCACCACTACCAATTTTCTGTCAAAATGTTTACATTATCTGTGGGTCTATTTCACAAACTAACAAACATTCTTAGGCTGAAGGAAATAAATTTTAGTGCGTTTAATATATACTTTGGCTTCCTTACCACATTCAAATGCTGCTTGCAAGCTATATGACATTGCAATATTCTGTCAGTCCCCAAATTTGAAAGATCTGTTTGAGAAGATCAAATGTAATTTCTTTGTTCATCAAATATTTGGGGAAGTTGAGTTTGGAGAATGCTGATTTGAGATTTAACTTGCAGTAAATTGGGGAGTTAAAAAAAAAAAAAAACTATCGTTTCTCTCTCTATATCTTTTCTTCTTCTACTTCGTTGTAGAGCCGTCCATGTTTCAATTGCTTTTCCTATGGGGAGTGATTTATTTCAGGCTAACTTGTGATGGATATGTTTTCCATGATTAAAATGAGTACTTTTTAACCTTAGGCTATGGCAGATGGGTGCATAAATATGAAGCAGAAACTGAGCCAAGGATTGACTTGTTTGCTTTTTAATCCTTTCTTTCCCCAACAGTTTTTTTAAAAACTAAAATCTCAGTAGTTTTTAAGAACTCTGGATTTGATTATTCAAACTTCTTGGTTCCAAAGCCCAGTGTTTCGTTCTGACAATGATAATAGCTGAATTTACTCACAGGTGTTTCTTACTTGGGCTATCTCATCCTAATTTTGGGGTGCTGTTCAAGTACTAATTATTATAATCCTAGACATGTATCTCTTCTTAGCAATGCTAGGAGGAACTCTTCTATTTGCAAAATTATAGGAAAAAATAGAAATAATTAAAAGCAATATTTATGTTCATGTAGGACATTGGTCTGTGTTCTCTCTTATATATAATATCTTTTACTGGTTCTGTGATCATAGTTATATGAATATAGCATGTGATGGTATTTGGATAATCTAAAAGGAGATTATATAAAATGGAAGGTCTTTGTTCGTTAATAACAAAACATGAAATGAGACAAGCTAAACTCACATTGTAGAACAGTAGTGTAAGCACTAATTTAAGCAGAGATTCATATAACAAATTAGTACATATACTAGAATCACATAAATGTAATTCCAATTTTAAATTTTTATTTCTCTTTTATGGGCTAATTAACAGCGGATAGGGAAATGCCTCTTGAATGATTTGGCCTGGATCTTCTTGCACTTTTGCTGTATTGTTCTGAATAGTCTTGATTTTGACCCACTTGATCTATTTTCTTGTCGCATTCTGCTGCATGCCAGATTACCAGTGTTACTGGTACCTCATCCTAATTGCTATGATTTCTCTGACTTCCTGTTATTGCTCAGGGTTCAGGAATTTGCATAAGGTGGTCTCTGCCTATGACGCATTTCTCCTGCCCTGGGTCTGTTGATTCAGCTCTGGGTTTCTTGTTCAGTGAGTCTTGGTATAAATCTTTTCAAAGACATTGAAATGACAAAGGGTTCTCTGCCATTTGGGGGTGGAATTTAACATTATCATGGTAGTATATAGACTGATAAACCAAGATTATCTTCTGACTGAGTACTACATTTATGACCCTTCTTTATGTTTCAAAAATCTTTTCCTCTCTGCTTGCTTCCTGAATTGTCATTACCTGAGTTGTGGAAAGATACATGGGGAAGAGGAGGTGTAAGGTTGCTGGATTTAGCAAATAAGAACACCTAGGAAGGGCACAGAGAAGAGTTTGTTTTGGTGCATGTCTGAACTATCAGATATCCAACTGAAAATGTTGAGTAGAAATGAGATATCTACGTTCGGTTGGGGAAAGTTACTAATTGAATTAGGAGCCATTGGAATATAGATATCCTATGATTAAACCATGAAAGGGCAATGGAACACCAGGGAGTGAATACAGAGAGAGAACCAAAAATTAGCCCTGGGCAATGACAACATGAAAGATTTTGAATATGCTTAACAAGTTTAAATATTCACATTGGCTGAAAAAAAAACCTTATTTTGGAAAATTTTTCCATTGGACAATTGGGAAAATAGGGGATCAATTTTATTTGGATTTGTCTTATATGTAGAGACATGTGGTAGTACCTAGCTAATCAGAGTGTTTTGTAAAGGGTGCAGGGCACTGAAGGCAACCCTTAGCATGCCTGAACCTGTGTGATAATGAGCTGGATCATAACGGATTTTTATTGTGTACCTGGTGCTTATTCATACTCTATAGGAAAGGGAAAGCTGGCTTTACTAACTGGGACTTTAAGTAATTTTTCTGTTTTTGATGCTTGAAAATCGTCTTTCTTTTATTATTCATTCAGTAGTTTTTCTCCATCTGAAGGGAAATGTCTTGGCAAGTGTAAATGTGCTTCCAATTTTCTTTCTTGTTAATTCCTTTCACATGATAAATTGCAGGGAACTGTACTGAAATCCCTTGAAATTGAAAAGTCAGCCTACATGAATGCTTAGGAGCAAAGGTTTGAAACATAATAAGTCTGTAGATATTCAGCTGAGAGAATTTTCAGAAACATTTGCAGTCCATTGCTACCTTTTATGGATACCTATAGATTCATTTGCATACTTCTCATGAGTTCTTATTTAGGTGATCAATTTGAGTTATCTAAAACGGTAACAAAACTCCCCAAGATTACTTAAAATATTTTATGTCTTTTGAAAACACAGTCATTCATACGATAATCTTTCCTTAAAAATAAAGCAAATTAAAATGAAGAAATATCTTTTGGTTTCCCCCTATTTCTGTCTATACGAAGACAAACGACATCTATTTCGAACCTGGCCTCCATGACCCTCTGTGCTGCTTGGTCATAATACAGGTCTTCAAGCTTTCTTTTTTTTTTTAATTTGAGACAGGGTCTTGCTCTGTCACCCAGCCTGTAGTGCAGTTGTGTGATCATGGCTCATTACAGCCTCGAACTCCTGGGCTCAAGTGAAGGAAACGTAGCAGATACTACAACTGAGGGCTAAAATACTATATGACTAATAATGAAAAACTGGAACTGTGTTCCTCCTGATGAAACACTCTGGGAATAACTTAACATATCCTGAGAAACATCCTTGTTTATGTTTAATCTAAATATAAAGAAACATCAGACAAGTATATATTGTGGGATACTAGCAATGCACATGGCCTGTCTTTCTAAAAAAAATCAATGGTATAAAAATAAAAGGGGTATTTTATATTGAAAAAAGAAGAAAAACCACCAAAAGACTTGATTAGATTCTAGATAAAAAAAATTGTGAATAAATTATTTCTTAACTATATCATTGTATTAATGTTAGATTTCAAGGTTGTGAATATAATATAGGTATGCAAGAACATGTTTTTATTTTTAGGAGATATAGGGGTACAGTAGAATAATGTCTGCAACTTTTACAAAATTTTACGTACATACATATTAACATACATACAGATACAGAGGCTATAGAAAGAAAATTTGGCAAAATGTTAATAATTGATGAATTTACAATACTAATAGGGGTACACAAGCATTGTACTACTCTTTCAACTTTAGTGTAAGTTTGCATTTCATCAAAAAAAGTTGAGGAAGTAAATTATACATACAATTGACCTTTGAACAACATGGTTTTGAACCATGCAGGACCACTTATCCTTGGATTGTTTTTAATAAAAGTCACACCAAGTATGCCTGTCTCTCCTACCTCCCCTTCCACCTCCTCTACCTCCTTTACCTCTTCTGCCTCTGCCACCCCTGAGACAGTGAGACCAACCACTCCTCTTCCTCCTCCTCTTCAGGATAGTCAACATTAACGGGAGGAGAATGAAGACCTTTATAATGATCTACTTCCACTTAATGAATAGTAAATATATTTTCACCTCGTTATAATTTTTCTTATAATATTTTCTTTTCTCTAGCTTACTTTTTTAAGAATACAGTATATAAAACATAGAACATTAAAAGTACGTGTTTACTATTCATATTATCAGTAGGTCTTCCAGCCAACGGTAGGCTATCAATTGTTAAGTTTTGGGGAAGTAAAAAATTACATGCAAGATTGTTGACTGCATGAAGACTCAGCATCCCTAACTCTCATATTGTTCAAGGGTCAACCATATTTGAAAGAAAAATAAATGGAACTGGAAAATATACTTCTCATTATAAATAACCCCAATTTAAGAGGAGCACTTTTAATTGAAATCTACAATTATGTATATAGTAATAGCTTATTTTTCAGATAGTTCTGTACACTTCTTCAGGCACTAATATATCTTATTTACTTAGTATTTAGAAACTCCAATGGTGTCATATTGAATAATTTTTACTACTAATCTTCACTTTCCACAGTTGGAAAAGTTCATCACTGAATTCAGTAGTCTTGCACATGATTTTCCAAGTTAAAAAAACATGGGGAAGCTCAACTCAAACTCAAGTCAACCATCATTAACTGTCCTTGCACTTTCTATACTGGATTCACTGCATGCACATGTTTGTGAGTGTATTAGTCTGTTCTCACACTTTTAATGAAGACATACCTGAGACTGAGTAATTTATAAAGGAAAGAGGTTTAATTGACTCACAGTTCCACATGGCTGGGGAGGCCTCACAATCATTGTGGAAGGTGAATGAGAAGCAAAGTCACGTCTTACATGGCAGCAGTCAAGAGAGCTCTTGCAAGGGAAGTCCATTTATAAAACTATCAGATTTCACGAGTCTTATTCACTACCACAAGAGTAATATGGGGGAAACTGCCCCCTGATTCAGTTATCTCCATCTGGCCCCACCTTTGACACATGGGGATTATTACAATTCAAGATGAGATTTGGGTGAGGACACGGCCAAACCCTATCAGTGAGTGTGCATGTATTTCCAACAATTAAAAGATCTTTGAAATTTTGTGGCTGGCTCTTGCTTTGGTAGATAGGTCATGGAGCTAATGAAGCAAAAATTGTAGAATCAATTTTCATATTGAGAGAGAAATATCCAGTATTTCCCATTACTATGCCACAAATGATTGGGATTGGGATCATAGGGCATAGAGTAGTGTTGCTTTAAGACAATGTTATTCCTGCAACTTGTATATATTTATTTGGTGGCTTATACTGGCTTAAAACTCTTGTTTTCATTTACCCATTTTGCTCTTGTAATAGTTACAATTTTAATTCAAATATTCAAATTGTTATAGCTTTTGATCATTTCATGAGTCTTTTCCTTTTGATATTTGAAAACCATAAAGTCATATTAAATAACAAAACCTTTTTTAGTTCTGGAAACTTGAAAAGAAACTTATATTTCCCCATACACTACAAGTCTAAGGGGTTTTAGGAGCAAATTTCCTGAAGTTGCCTTTATGATGATTTGTTTTAAAGTTTATTTAATTATAAGATGGCAGACATATTTATCATGTGAAGTAGTGGCTATTAACTTTAATTTTTTTTTACCAGTTTCTTCTGACATTTTTCACTACTTTGGCAGATTTAACCAAACAATGCCAAACCAAGTTACTGTACCAGTTAAGTGTTTTATGGAACCAAGTAAAGTGGGCCTTGAGATGTGTTTTTTCACTTTGTAATTGTGTGATTATGTATCAGGACTTCAACTCATATAGTTTATAACTGGTTCTTTAATTATGTATGTAATTCCTAGGCTTAATATGCTAGATTCAAAGTCATAAGCTGATTCAAGTCGATGCTCTGTGGCTGTAGCTTTGCTGTCCCATGACTTCAGGGAAATGGCTTTCTCCGCCATTGCTGATGCTGCTTAGGTGAAATGGCCATGAAAGGGCTTGATTCATTTGCTGACATGCCATATCCATTGCTTTCCATATCTCTTAATTAAGTATTCTTTGAACATTTAAAAACAAAAAAATAGCATTTTGAAGACGTTTAAGGAGGGAGGCCAGTTCTCCTTAGAGCTAGTAATTCTGAAGGTCTGGGCATGTGTATACAGGCTTTTGATGTTTTCTGTTTTCCCAATAAGTAATTTTAGACACCTGGCTATTTTAAGAGGGCTACTTAAATCCCTCTTAAATAAACCAACTGCATTAATGTAAAATGTAGATTATCTGTGCATGTTGTATGGGAAAAGCAGAAGTAGCCGCTAAAGAGCATTTGCTTGACCATCTCTTAAATAAAGTTTTATCAGAACAATTGCTCTTTTCTTTTGATGATCCAGTATCCAAAAAGCCCAGGAACACTATAAAAATGGGAATCCTGTAGCAGTAATAGAATGTTATCGAAAAATCAGCAAAGGATCTTAAGGTGTAATTCACAAAAGGGGGGAAAAGAGGTAAACAAACAAATGGAAAAATATGTAAACACTCTATAATTAGTCATACATGTATAATTTTTCTGAAAAATAAATGTAACAGTTCATGTAAATTAAATGCTTTAAAAATACCATTTTAGATACATTTTAGCATCATAAAAAGTTATTTATGGTGACACATTATGCAATATTTGGAAAATACAGAAAGAAAAAATACCCATTATTTCTAACCCTCATATTCCAGAAATAAGCACATTTAGTGTTCAGGTGTATATTCTTCTGTATTGTTTCATGCTTATAGATTTCTTTGTTAGTTTTATATAGTTTCAGGCTTAATACAATATAGAATTGTGTATTCTTCTACACATACTTAGCAATTTTTCATTCTTTTCTATTTAAACTTAACAATATGAGCTTTCGATATACTATAAATTTCTCATCAGAATGTGATAGCTTTTTCCTTTCTTTTATTCTTGTCACAAATTTACATATGTAGAAGTGAAAATATGAAGTACAGAATTACAGTGTGAAAGCCTTCACCTCTTAACTTTTCTAATTCTTCATGTATGTTTCCAGATTCTCAGATAAGAATGGGTAAAAAGATAGGTGGGGCAGTAGCTAGGATAGAGAGAGAGCACAAATATAGGATCGTACTCAATATGTTGGCTTGCAATTTGCTTTTTGACTCAACAACATATAATGGACATTCTTCAATTTTACTAAGCAAAACAGCTTACTCTGTTGAATAAATATGCAATGTTTATATTATAATTGATGTACTAATGGACATTTAAGTTCTCTCCAATATTTTGATGTTCGAAGGCTGCAAGAGACATTCTTGTCTACTCTTCTGAGTGTTTTTTTTTATGAGAGTTAACTTAAAAGTAGAATTTTCTGGTCAGCAGTTTCAGCTGTTTTTTAGTTGGTTGGTACTGACAAGTTACTCTCTAAAAGTGTTGTACCAATTTATTCTTCAATCTATAATATATGGAGTATCATATTTCCTATGGTTTTAAAAACACCAGATATTATACTCTGTTTTTTAGTCTTTGAAAATATAATAAAAATAGAACTCTATATTTTTATCATGTTTCTCAGAACAATACATAGTTTGAGCACATTTTCATATATCTATTATTCATTTTTGTATAAACTGATGTGCAAATATTCTGGCCATTTTTATATTTATCTTTTTAAATCACAGTAAAATATTCCAATGAATGGTTTAACTATTGAATGCTATCATTTAGCAATATTGAAAAAATTATGGTATAAACACCTTTTGCAAAATGTTTTTATGCTATTCTAAATTACATACTTAAGATAAAAATGATAAGCCCAATTTGGGGTTAAGGGAGATACACATTTTTAAGGTTCTTCTTATTTTCCAAATAATTTCCCAGCAAAGAAGCAATGTATAGTAGTGTTAATTTCATCGAAGACCAGAAAAAATACTTTGTCAAAAATGTTGCTAAAAGCATAAATGAATACATTTATTTTTATGAAAAATTATATATGTATGACTAATTATAGAGCGGTCCCATATTTTTCCATTTGTTTGTTTACCTCTCTTCCACGCTTTTGTGAATTACACCTTAGGATCCTTTGCCGATTTTTTATTACATTCTATTACTGCTACAGGATTCAATACAGTATTGCAAGTGTGGGAGATAAAATAATTAACATAATCATAGAGCAAAATCCATAATTTATCAAAAACTCTATATTGTATTGTGGTTGAGAACATTGATTCTGGAGCCAGATTATCTGAGGTTTATATCCTAGGAGGATTAAATTAATTAATGTCAATGTATAAGTGTCCTGTGGCTGCTATGACAAATTATAATAGACTGGAAGGCTTAACACACTTTTTTTTTCATTCTCTCATAGTTCTGGAGGTTGTAAGTCCAAATATGTATCACCTGAAGTCAAGGTGTTGGAGCCTCTCTCTGGAGGCTCCAAGGAAGAATCAATTTCCTTTTCAGCTCCTAGAACTGCATTTCTTGCAATTCCTTATCTTCTGGTCTTTTCTCCACCTTCAAAGCCAGTAGCATAGCATCTTGCTTCAGTCTTCACATTGCCTCTGTCTTTCTCTGTGAAATCACCTCTTGCCTCATTCTTGTAAGAAGAACACCTATAGCTACATTTAGTGCTCTCCTGAATAAACCAGGATAATCCCCCTATTTCAATATCCCTACTTTAATTGTAGCTGCCAGCTCCCTTTGTTACATAAGGTGGTATTCACAGATTTCAGACATTAGGATGTAGATATCTTTAGGGGACATTGTTGAGCTTACCACAGTCTGTAAAGCATGTAGGACGCTCTGGACCACAGGGAATGCTAGGTAAATGTTAGCTGGTTCTATGTAAAAGTAGTTTGTAATGATGATATAAAAGGCCCAATAAAGTACTAGTGAAGTGCATGGGAATTTAGAGGAGGCTGAGTTTACTTCCATCTGAGGATATTACAGGTGGCATAACACAGTAGTAAGCATTGAGAAGAAGAGGTAATATTTTAGTTTGCAAGGATGGGGGTAATGCAAGTTTAACGTGCTGCATAATTCAGCTATTCCTCCTGCCCCTCCATCCTGTGACCCCACATTTGCTTTGTATTCAAAAGGACAAGGATAGCAAGGATAGCATAATCTGTGGACAAGAAATTTCATTTCCTTCTCTTATTAGCTATGTGATTGAGAATGTTTTTTTCATTTTTGCATTTCTAAGCCTCAAATTCCTTCTCTGTAGGATAGAGATTGAAGTACCTCTTTTACAGGCTTCACAATTAAATAAAGTAATGGTTAGGAGGGGTGTTTTGTAAAACGCAATTTAGTCCACAAGTATTAGCTATACTGTTTGTCTCTACATAATTATTAAGTATATGGGGAACTCCATTATTCCCAGGAAAAATGAGATCATTATCCTCAGAGCTTGATCAGATAGAAGATATACTTTTCACAAAGATTCAGACTAAGTCTGAATGCAGGTAAAAACTACTTTTTGTAACAATTAAATTTAAATACTTTGCCAAAATCATGGCACTACCCAGATGTGAGATTTGAGCAAACAGGTAACTCATTTCCAAATTAATAAATAGATTAATTCAGTGGAAGTCAACATTAGAATAAAATTATGACTGAGGTTTTTCCTTGTTTACTCTCTTTTCATACTTTATGCCTTGAAACTACAAGATTTTTATCTAAACCTATTCCCCTCCCTCAGTTTTTTTCAGATTTAACTTTCAAGTATTTTCTTTCACAGTCTTCTCCTCCAATACCTAAACAATTCATTCTGGCAATTTTTTTTTTTAAGGAACTAAATGATTTTTTTGACTCAGTGGGTTGTTTCAGCCACTCTAAGGCTCTCAGAATATCTCCCTCAAATTGTTAGTGACAAAATTCTGGTTTGCATACACTATTGGTTTTGATGAATAAAGAACTTATTTTACCTAATGTATCTTATAAGAGCAAATCTGTGCAATTATAATCTCTGTCTTGTAGTTACTCTTATTAAGAAAAATTTCTCTGGTCAAAGTTAACTTTTCAGCATACCTAGTAGTAGTTAATGAAACTCAAGGTGTGATGTATGATAATTAACTTGCCCTGAAGCACTGCAAGAAGCAAAACCAATCCTTATTTCTACTATGGAGATAGGAGTTCTACATTTTTCCTTTCTGCTTTTTTGTTAGTAAATAATGTGGAAAAGAATTTTGTCATGTGATAGGGTTAGATGATGGCATTTTCTTCCTTAGTTGGTAAGAAAGAAATTGATGCTCGTGGTACATTGGTCATAGGTGGAGTTCCCTTTGGGTTTACTGCACTATGTCATTTTCCTAATGATTGGGGAAAGAAACATTATAATCCACAAAAATAAACAGGGTCCCGAGTGACCAGAACTTATTATTTCTCTGATGCTATGTTTTTATGTTTGTTTCCTTTTAAAGCAGACAAGTCAGCAGCTCCACCCAGGTTACACAGAGCAGGGGGTGGTATTTGGTCTTTTACTTGGTTCCACATGTTCTGAGCAGAAGAGGAAAGAAATCAAGCCTATCTGGTAGACCTAGGCATTGGTCTTTACATTTTAGTTTCTTTTCACAACAATAAAAGCTGAATATAATCTACTTCAACTATACAGTAATAAATAGTTGCAACAAAAACATTGCATATGAACAAAGACAGAAACTAATATAATTTGATACAATAAACATATTTTTGCATTATGATATATACATGTTTAAATAATACATAAATTTAACATAAAGATACATATTAGGCAGTTTGTACTTTGAAAATATTTTTAGATCTATCATGCCATCTGTTCCTCACAATAAACCTGGGACGATGACAGTCATCCCATTCTATAGACAAGAAAAGTAAAGGGGTGTGAATTAAATCTCTTCAACATCACTCACCCAGCTAGGGGGGGCAAAACAGAGTGTGAGCCATGTTTTCCTGGTTTTAAGACAAACCTAACAGCTTATTCTTAAACAACAGCTTCCACAGAAAACAAGCCTGGCTAATTCTCATCTCCTGCACGACTGTAGCCTGATTTGTTACGCTCATTACTAATCGCTACTCCAAGCAGCAGGCAGTATCTTGGGAGGAAAAATGTCTTGATGCCAAGTATGATTTCTAACGTGTGTAAGTTTCATAAAGCAAAGGAAAGCTTGGACATGTATTACACGGCTGATGATGAAACAGGACACTTACTGAGATGGATGTCTTTTTAAACACAGCAGCTGCACTATCTGTGTGTGTATCCATCCTTATATGTGAGTGTAAATAGCAATGTAAAAAATGTGGTCCTTAGAATGGCAAACCCCCAAGCCTCATTAAATGCAAGTTTATGAAATATATTGATGTGCCAATGAACACAAAATATTCATGTATCTCTGATGGAAAGTATCATTCTTTAAAGTATGTTGGGTAAATATGATGCTATAAATCTAGGGCTCCCCAGGTAAGATTTTTCTAGCGAGTTTAGTAGACACTAGGGGAATCTGGCCCACTGTGATTTTATTTGCTTTAGCAAATGGGGAAAAAAAAAATCTCTCCATTGCTCAAAGCTCTTGGGCACACAATGTAAAAAAAAATGAACTACAGTATTAGAAGTCTTACAAGACACTCCCAGGTAGGTTAATAAAATATAAATACTTGCAGTGGCCGAATAATAGCACATTTGATTAGGAAGGTGGGGGGAATTGGTCGTTAAGGTCCAGGAGAGTGATAAAGTGGTATAGGCTATACCACAAGCTGGTATAGGCTTGTGAGCTCTCTCTGTGTGGATTCAGAGACTAGCTGTGTTTTCCCCCAGTGGCACTGCCAGCTGCAGTTCTTAGTGAGTTATTACATCCCGGGCGGAGCAGACAACATGGCATATTAGGAAATATTTTAAAGAAAAATTTGCCGCCTTGCAGAGTGAACATTTTGAAGAGGCTAGAAATGAGCCCCTGAGACCTTTCTTGAGGGGAGGTTAAAATAGAAAGTCTTCCTGGGAAAAGACAACGTGATTTTTATCAATGATCTAAAAGCTGAAAGTCAAGCATGCTAACATGCAGAGAGAAGTTACTGCAGTTCTTGCCTCCCACAGAAAGGTTCTTGTGACAAGGAATAAGTGAGTCTCACTGAGAGGAAAACAGAAATTAGAGTCCCCCACAGCCCTCCAAAAATGTTGCACGTCTGGTGAGTGTTTATCCATTTTAATATTTTTAGCGATAATGACTGAAGATACTCTTGGCATGTGTGCATCAATAAAAACATAAGGTAAGGGCCAAGAAACAGAGTCTGTGGCTTTTGAGGAATCAGTGCCTTATGGAAAAATGTACCCCTGACATAGAAGGAAGCTGGAGAAAGAAAGCAGCACAGAACTCCTGTGATTGTTCTTTTCCTGGATGTTTTCCATTTTATACTCAAAAAGAGTTTTGAAAACTCAAAAAGAGTTTTGAAAGGTGAATATTTTGAAGCCTATTTTTTTTTTTTGAGCAAGAAACTGAAGCAGAGAGAATGCAACTGACCCAGATCTCTGCAAATAGAAGTGTCTGTGCCATTCTACCGCAGCCACAGTTCTAGTGTTGATATAATTCCTTCAAATTGTTGTGGTGGTGTTTTTTCCTCTGCTGTCTATCTCTTCAATTCCTCAGTCACACGGTGAGCTTATAGTGAAGGCAACTCTTTACGTTTCTCACAACTCATACCCCACGAAGCAAGCCTAGGAGGCTGCGGGTGGTTAGCCATTGTCTTGAGTATTACCACAGTTTTCACCTGTTTGGTTTGCACTTTCCAATTCCTGTGACTGTCATCTTCCTACTCCCCTTTCTCCTCTTTTTTCTTCTGTTACTTCATGGTAATATCAGCTCCATAAATTTTTGGAAGCATGCAGTGGTTGGTAATTTGCAGCTATGAAGCAGGAAAATGTGAACTTTTTCTTTGTGGAAATAACTCTATTTTTTTAGTGTGAGATGCACGGAGATTTCAAAGTTTCTCTAAGGATATTTTACATCATACATTTACTAAATACCTACAATTTGTCTTGGATGGTAGTGGGAGCTTGATAATTTTGTGTATGTAGTGTAGGAGAAATAACAGTGAATTCTTAAATGATGTGATAGACTCTCTGGTATTTGGAAGTTAAAGAAATGTATGCATATATGTATAAAATAAGAGATAATAAAAACAATTTTAGCATAAAAAATAAGCAAAGAGCCAACACTACGCAAAGTAAAGATAAATTGATTTTGATTGGGGAAAAATGAGAAGTGTATTAGAGGAGAGCTGGGCCTTATTACACAGAAAGGCAATTTGAGCTGGACTTACTATATGGTACAACTGGTCAATATGGTAAATCAAAAACCCTCTCTTCTGATTCTTTGTGGGATAACTTTTGAACCACAATAAAATGAGAGTTTTTATATTCTGTGTCAAAATTTATTTCATTTTTCTGATATCCTTTTCCTTTAACCAGTTGTTTTTCTACTTTTTTGAATCTTTAAACATGCTTCTAAAAATCAAAGTGATTTTCAATATTACGTCTTGCAGCTGGAATAAGAAGTTGAGAGAGGTCTGTGGCTAATCAAAATAGAAGAGACACTCATAGACTATCACAGACTATCACAAGTTTTCTGAATCTCACTGAAATAGACAAATACAGTGGCTGCCCATTGGTGCCCCAGATTTGGAAGACACCTGTAGTCTGAGTGCAGAATGTTGCAGCTCATATGTAGGATGACTGTGAAATCTTCTGTGGTACTTCATAGGCAAGCTTCAGGAGCATGACCTGGCTCTGAATATGTTAGGGAACATAGCTGAACCCAAATTTGTCTTCCATATGGTAAGTAATATTCCTTTTTATAAGCTACAGCTTCCTTTATTATACCTTTACTCAGGCTCACAACTAAAATGCCTTATAACGTTGTTCTATCATAATTATTAATTCAACAACTATTTACTAAGTATCTGTTATAAACTAGATCTGAGGAAGTGCCTTCCACTCTCCAGACAATTATTTTTGGTGTTGCTGTTATATAAATCAAGATGGCCTTCCTACTTCTTTGCTTCCATTTTGCAAATTACTTAAATTCTCTGTCCTTCAATTTTTCATTTTAATTGGTAATGATAATTCAACCCCCACTTAATAAAATTATTGTGAAGATTTAATGACAATATATGTAAAGTACTTCTAAGACTGCCTGATATATGTAAATATCTTATAAATAAAACCTCTTCTGTTTGTTTTTATTTTTATTTCCTCCTTGGGGTAGGGAGGTTTAATTTGGGTCTTTAAGAATAGGTAAAATTTAGATCTCTCTAGGTGATATTAACATAACAAGTACAGTGGGTGAAGTTGTACCGGGGATGTTCAAGTAGAAAGTTAATTAGACTGGGAATCAGAGTACCTGTGTGTTAATAACCATGACGAACACTTATAATAAAAGTGATAATAGGAATTGCATTTAGTACCTAGTATATAGAGCTGGGCTAAGATATGAACATAGACTACTGCATGTACTGCATCTAATCCTGTTTGCATAACCTTGCTGAAATTGTTTCCTTTGCTAATTCCTTGTACTCCAGTTGTCAAATGGAGTATTAAACTTGATCACTGATCATCACATGTTTTAATTATTACAAGAATCCTCTGAAAATCATAACTTTTAGCAATTGTTTCTAGTGAGAGAAGCCCTCATTGAAGTGACAGTTGAATAGTCTAGGGAAAATGTCAGAGAAAAGGCCATTAGGATGCAGGGTATCGGGAGGAGGGTGCGAGGGAGGTCCTGCACCCGGAGAAGAGCAGGAAAGATAGGAGTATCATGGATCAGAGAAGATGCTGAAATCGGATAAGATTGTGGTCATAATGTCGTGGCAGCTAGAATTCTTACATGCCTTCTGTGAATCACAGCTGCGTTAATGTCATCCAGTTAGAAAGTTTCCAATCCACATTGGCCAGACTAAAATAGAATCAGACTTCTACTTCTCCATCTTTAAAAAGTTTCACTAGGCACAAGGATGGCCACTGGAGAAAAAGATTGGTAAACAGGCTCTCTCCCTCCCCTCATGAAGATTACAGTCTACTAAGGAAACAGGATAACCAGTGTCAAATGGTAAATAGTATAAATGAAGCAGGATATTTCCCTGACTCCTAGGCGGGGCTCATGAAGGGGGTGCCTCATTTACTCAGCCCGCAGCCATCAAATCCTCGCAGGAGGGAACACGTAAGCAAACAACATGGAAACTGGAAAGCACGGTTCCCACGCTAGAACTAGCTGGCCACTTTGGCATTAGCAGAGGTGAACTCCACTCACTGGGACCACTGCACTCCAACCCCTTGTGGGAGGGAGCACTCAGGTGAGCAGGTGCAGGAGCCAAGGTGAGCGCTTTTGGGCACTCGCAGGAGCAAACTCCATGCAGACACAGTAGCAACATCTGGGGATGCCTGTGACCCCTGAAGCCCCAGGCAGAGTATGACAGTGCTTTTAGCTGTGGATGGCTTAAGTGTTAATAGCTCAGTGGATGCTCTGCATTTTTGCGTGAGGTGGCTGCCTTCCGCCAGCCAGTGCAAAGGGTCAGTGTGACAGTCTTTTGCATCCTCACTCATGGTTTCCGAGTTCTTGTCCAGCGTCCAGGAGACGTGAGGTCACATGAACAACTGAAGGATGGTAAATGTGGGGGATTTTATTGCTGACGAAAGAGGTGGCTCTTAGTGGGAAGGGGACCTGAAAACGGGATGGGGCGGGAAGGTAATCTTCCCCTGAAGTCTGGCTGTCTCTGGCTGGATTCTTCTCTGAAGTAACACCATCAAGCTATCCTTCTGAAGTCGAACCGCTTCTCTCCGATGTCCAGCCATAGCCTCCGATGTCCAGCTGCTTCTCCTCTCTCACCCAGCTGTTATAGGCACAGGATGGGGGCTGGGATGGGCCATGGGTGGTTTTGGAAAAGGCAACTTTGAAGCAGGAACAGGAATGTAAGTTCTCACTTTGGGCCATGGTTTCAGGCTTTTCGGCCTGAGGGTGGGGCTTTCACCAGGGACTCCCTCTTTTCTGCCTAGAATTTTTCTGCCTAGAATTTCTCTGCCTCCTGTCCCTATCATAAACCTAGGGAAAATAAGATTCTCTAGGAACACACAGGAAGGGCAAGACAGCATGCCCCAAGGCAATGGGATAGATGAAATTCACCAACTAATGAGCAAATAACATGGCTAATTTTAAAGATATGTCATTACCAGGCTGTTGTCTCAGGAGTCTGTGGATCACTAAGTAAGGGACCCTGGTGCTCTATTGATTATGCTAACTTTGTTTCTCATCATTACCCCTACACCTTTAATGTTATGAAAATTATATATTGTGTTTCTTCACTTCTTCCAGCTACCTTCAGAATTTTATCACATAAAAGCTTTAGTTAATAATTAACTAAAAATAAAACAAGATGAATTTATTTTTGTCTCATTTCCCTTGAATCTCCTAATGGAACTTCTCATTAAAATTATCTGAAAATTGATTTTAGAGTGTTATTAAATTTTTAACATCATACATCAACCATTACTTATATTGAAAATAATTCATATTATTGTTAGCTCATTAATCTACTGTTTCTTTTATTCTATGTCTTCTCTTTGCTTGTTGACTTTTTCCACCATTTTGTGGTGGTGTATCCTTGAGAACTACATATTTTACAAGTAGAATTTCTTGAATGGTACATTTCCTGAGTTATTGAATGTACAACAGTCTTTTATTTTTCCTCCACAATTAACTCACAATTAGGTATAACTGAAAATCTCAGGTAAAAAATCATATTTTTTGGAAGAAATTACTTCATAGTCTTCTAGCATCTAGTGTTGCTGATAAGTCCTCACAAATTGTATTTTTTTAATATTCTGCCAAATATCAGAAATTTATATTTGGTGTTCTTAAATATCACGTACATGTTACAAGGCATGACCTTTTTAAAATATATATACTGCTTGATATTTAGTGGATCTTTTTAGTCTGAAAATTTAGGTCTTTTGATATTTTGAAAGTTTTGGAAAATTTTTCTCTGTCATAATAATTCCATATCTGCATAATCCCTTTTTCCTTATTCCCTCCCTCCCTCCCGCCCAGCCTTCCTTCCTTCCTTCCTTCCTTCCTTCCTTCCTTTCCCTTCCCTTCTGGAGGTTTCCTTTAAGAGGTTATTGTGTTGTTTTGTTTTTTTTCCAAATATAGTTTGGTTACAACATTCACTTTATCAATCTATATTGCAGAAGGCTGTTAAAATATCTATTTCTATGATGACACTTTTGTTTTTAGCTCTTTTTGTAAATTTTATTTTGAAATGATTTCAAATCTACAAAATAGTTGAAAGAATATACAAGGAGATTCTATCCCACTTACATTTTTCCTTTTTCCTTCCTTCCTTCTTTCCTTCTTCCCTTCTTTCCTTCCTTCCTTCCTCCCTCCCTCCCTCCCCTCTCCCCCCACCTTCTTTCTTATTTTACCTTCCTGGAACTTCTGTTAACATTTGCTGGGGTTTATGAGTTAATACTGAATTCTTAACTTTTCTTATCATTTAAGTTTGTCTTTTTAAGTCATTTTCCATACTCCAGGAGAATCTTATCTTTCACCTTCCTGATCAATAATATGACATTAAAATATTTAGTCTATGATTCAGCTATTCAGCACCTATTTTTTATGTATATATTCATCATTTCTACCAACTTGAATTCATTCTTTTTTTTAGTAACAACGTATTCTTGTTTACAGTGAAGATACCTCTTTATCCCTTTAAGGATACTGTTCTTTGAAAGCCATATATTTTTTTCTCTAATAAACCAACTTGTCAGTGTCTTAGTTTATGTTTACTGAATTTTGTACATTTTTCAAAGTACTTTTTCTTTTATTAAATATTTGATTACTCTTGATTTGGTGCTCACGATTTTATTTGAGATCGCCTTCTAATCTTTGTGTGGATCTAGATGCTGAGTGCTGTATTCAGCCTCCAAAGAGTGCAGTCTGTGCTGCAGTGTATGGCTCTCTGGTTGCTTTTTCCCTGGGTTTGGTGACTAGTCACACTTTTGAAAGTAAATAGCTACCCGGGACACTGGTGCTGCTTATTTGGCCATTTTGCCCATTGCACTGTTCTCCTCTGAGTTCCAATGCTGAGGAAAAATGTGTTATGGGAAAGGGCTGATGACTCAGCTGGTCCAAAAGCTGCTCCTTCATTAATCACTTTCTGAAACACCCAGCCTGCCTTCTTCCAGGGTGTCTTACCTTGGTATTTCTGGAGAGATTCTTTCAGTGACAGAAGTTTCCCCTGTGCCTGAACTAGACTGAGGTTTCCTTAAGAGGTTGTTGTGTTGTTTTGTTTGCTTTATCCAAATGTATTTATAACATTTACTTTATCAATCTATATTGCAGAAGCTTGTTAAAATTTCCATTTCTCTGATGGCACTCTTATTTTCTAGTCCTTCTTTTAAAAACTTTTCATTTTGAAATGATTTCAAATTTGCAATGTAGTTGAAAGAATATACTGAGAGATCTCATCCCCCCCTTACATTTTTACCAGATTTATTTACCCTTGGTCCTCTATTGTATTTTTTTCTTAACTATTTGAATATAGGTTGAATATATATTTATAGCTTTTACCAATTTATTACTACATTGTATTGATCTTCAGTATTTTCTAAGAACAAGGATATCCTTGTAGATAAATACAGTAAAGTGTAGTTGAGAAAATTTAACATTGATATGACAAAACTTTTATCTGATCTACTGTCCACATTCCAATTTTAAAAAAAATTTCCCATTAATGTCCTTTATAATATTTTCCCCCTCCATTATGGTATTTTGTCCAAATTACACATTTCATATAATATCTGCCTATTTTTAATCCTTCTTTAATCTGAAAATTCCTCAGCCTTTTTTGTCTTTAATGACATTGACATTTTTAAGACACCATGGCAGTTGTTTTTGTATCTGTCTCACAATTTGAGTTTGTCTGATGTTTCTTTATAATTGATTGGATATTTCAGCATATTTGGCTAAGGTACCACATAAGTGAGGTTGTGTGCTTCTCAGGGTTTGATATCAGGAGGTACAGGATGATATTTTTCCCTCTAAATGGTTAGGAGTGTCATCCATTTTCTTCAGTGTATAGTTAATATTTTCCTTTTATAAAGTAATTTACAGAGAGCTATATATAAATATAAAATACATTTAAATATAAAATATATAAATATAAAAATCTCTTTTATTTTCCCTGGACTTAGTATCTAGTGATTCATGCCTGATTCATGCTTACTGTGATAGCTATGAAACAGTAATATCTAAATTTATCATTCTTACATATTTTTAGTTGGCATTCTAAATATAAAAAAGAGGGATTTTTGTTGTATATCATCTATGTTTTCATTTTATTTCTGGATTCTTATTTTATACCATAGGATATAATCCATTATTACTTTCCTTATTTTTATGTTAAAATTTTCCCAGAACTAGCCACCAGTGAGGACTGCTCCAGAATGACTTCTGTGTTTTAAAAATATGTCCTTGTTTATTTATTCATTCATTCAGGATAATTTTTTTATTTTCTAATGGCACAACATGTTCCAGGTTCATCTTGTATTTTCTTTCTCAAACATGGAGATAGCCTTTTTTTTTTTTTTTTTTTTTTTTTTGAGACTCCTGGTTCCTTTTACTGGGGAATAGTATTTATTAATAGAAACCAATATCTGAGGTCGGGCGTGGTGGCTCACGCCTGTAATCCCAGCACTTTGGGAGGCCGAGGCAGGCGGATCATGAGGTCAGGAGATTGAGACCATCCTGGCTAACACGGTGAAACCCCGTCTCTATTAAAAATACAAAAAATTAGCCGGGCGTGGTGGCGGGCCACTGTAGTCTCAGCTACTTGGGAGGCTAAGGCAGGAGAATGGCATGAACCCAGTAGGTGGAGCTTGCAGTGAGCCGAGATTGCACCACAGCACTCCAGCCTGGGCGACAGAGCAAGACACCATCTAAAAAAAAAAAAAAAAAAAAAAAAAAAACAATATCTGAGCAGTATCTGTGCTCATTACTGTGGGAGTCTTGTTGATTCTAGTCCCTTTCAGAGTTCAGAAATCGGAGAATTCTCTTTAATTCTAATTCAACCCCAAAGTGTTCTTGCATCTTTTCCCTCCTTCCATAGTTTCTTCCTTCTATCATAGTAAAAACCTTGATTCTCAATAACATAAGAATATTTATTTCTCAGTCTTCTGACACATACAAATAATACCATAATTGCTTTACTCATATCAGTGCAAAAAAATAAAACTACTATTAAGAGTCCATGATTTTTTGATGTTCTTATACTTTTATTTGGACTGAAGTTGTATAATCAAAGTTATGAGTTCCAAAGTTATCTGGCTTAGCCCCTCTGCCTCCACAGTGTGATTGTTACATTTGAAGTAAAACTAAATCTGAGTCTGGTAGCATCTGGCTCTACGATTTATTTCCCCATTTTTGTTGATTTAATTTTATTTTTCAAATAAGTCAACTATTAACATGGTTCCCAAAGTAAAAGTGACATAAAATGTATACTTGGGAAAGTATTTCTGTTTTTCTGTGTTTCACTCTGTCTCTCCCTCCTTCCTTGCCTCTTTTGAGTGACAAGTATTATTAATTTCTGGTTTATCTATCTTTTCTCCGTGTGTATGTGTGTGTGTGTATGTGCGCGCACGCGCACGCACATGCAGTTCATAGCAGAACTAAGAAGAGACATGTTTTAGGATGGGCAGAATTCTAAGGTGACCCCCAATGAGTCAGTCATATCCTTATATAATCCCATCCCCTTAGGTACAGAAGGAATCTTTAACTTGCTTTCAGTCCATAAACATAGGCTGGATGAAGGGACAGTCACTCCCTTGGTTATGTTACATTATATAAAACTGACGACTGACAGCGAGAAAGAGAGAGAGAGAGATTGTCCTGCTGGCTTTGAAGCAAGGACCTACCACATTGTGAGAAGACCTGTGAGAGTGTCACTTGACAAGGGACTGTGGGGCCCTGTAGGTGCTGGGCATGGCCCCAGCTGACAGCAGCAGGAAAGAAAGGACCTCGGTCCTTCATCCACAAGGAATTCAGCCAACTACTACATGAACTTAGAAGAGGACCTGAAGCTCCAGAAAGGAATGCAGCCCACAGTATACCTCTACTTAAGTCTTGTGAAACCCTGAGCAGAGAATTCAGTTTAGCTGTGCCCAGATGCCCAACCCATGGAAAATATGAAATTAGAAAAACAAAAAGGCATAAGCCACTAAATTTGTGGTACTTTTTTCTTAGCACTGAAAACTAATACAGATATTTCCTTATTTTTTATTTTATTTGCATTAAAAATAGAATTCTTTGTATATTCTTTCACACTTTTTAAAAGCATTATATCCTGGAGATCTGCATGCCAGTTAACTCACAGATTTTTTTCTCCATCTGGAGATCACAGTTGCATAACACTTTATTATTGTAACAACAATTTTTCAACATTTGGGCAGTTATTCATCTCTAATACTTTGCAATTATAAATGATGATAGTTTAACTTTTTAGAAATGTGAAAATTATTTTCTTCTAGTAGAGAAAGTAAGCCCCTTTATCCTTATTGATATGACTAATATTTGGTCCCAGCTCCACCATGATATTTTATTTTATAATTTCTCTTTATTCATGTTAATTTTTCTTTGTGTGGAGTGTCTTCTTTGTTCTCTCTCTCTACTTTTTGATATTTAGTCATGTTTGTATTTCTGTTCTAGCAGCTACCTTTATATTGATGCCTTTTATAAGTGTCCTGAATCCCCTCTATTCTTCCTTGACCTTTTATTATCTGGGTTGTTAGTTTTAAATGCCATCCTTTGATTTCACTTAACAATGTATACAGTATTCAATTATCTCATTTTCTATTGTCTTTGTTCTCTCCCCTTTTTGACTTTTTAAAGATACAATCTTTTTGCTTTTTCAGTACATATGTGTCTACTGTCTGTGGCATTCATGTTCCTACCATTCTAGACTTACTATTAAATATGTTAAATCTTTATCTCTTTGTATTACTGAAGCTGTATCATGGGCAGTTTTATTTGTGCCTAATGTTAATCCCATGTAGAATTATTTTGGGGGAGGGATGAGATACGTAAAAATATATAAAGTCAGGTGGTCTTCCATATTCTAGGGTTATCCAGTCTGGATTTCTATTTTTTTGTCATTTTAATTTTTTAAAAAGAATTTTTTTAGATTTGGAGTTGGAGAAAAAGCAAATGCATGTCCTCGTTTTGCCAAGCTAGTACCATTTTGAAAAGCTATTATAGCTTTGTTCTCTCTATACAGTTTTTGATATTTAGTTTACCCGTTGAAGCTAGTTTCTGGATGAACTGACATATTCTGTTTCTCAGCCAAATGGCAAAACTGTCTTATTTTAGTGTTTCAGTCCATCAGCCAGTATTCCTGTGCTCACTCAACCAAAGACTTGGCAAAACTTAGGATGGCTTTGGCAAAAATTGTTCTGACATGCATGATTAGACAAGTTGGAGGACACAATAAAATGAACTGCATTGTCATTTCACCTCCACAACTTCCGCAAACATTCCACTGCTGTTTGTCTTGTGTAGGCCATTCACCCAGAATAAGGAATGGGGTATGCTAGTAAAGTCTGCTGTAGATAGGTGATGGGTAAGTAGGAGTTAACCCGGTAAAAGAGGATGGAGACAGAAGTTCAAGGCCTAAGGAATTATACACAGGCTGAACACAGCATTGACAGAAGAGGGCAGAGAGAAGGAGTGAGGAAGAAACCAAAACAACAGGGCCTACTTAGGTCCCTACTTTGCTTGCTAGCCCTGTGACTTGTAAGGAAATCCCTTCTTTAATTAAATAAACATAACACTCCAAGGGGAAGTGAAAATTCCTACAGGAATATCAAGGTCATTGGTATGGATAGTAGTTTTCCTTCCTCCTGACTTCTCCTAGGGAAGGCTATGTTTTATATTTTAGGAAGGTGATTCTCCTGCATGAATTTGCTTTCCTTCCCGGAGTTTTCACATCATACTTAGTGTTCTTGTCCTGTATAGTCCCCCATTTTTGTATTCTTTATTGGTATTGTGTCCAGGTTTCATACTGAGTCTCTCAGGTTTAAAATGTCTTTACCTCTCTAGTTTCACAAAGCATCTCTGAGAGTAGTTATCAGGGCAATCAAATAGCGCTGTGAGTATGTTCAGGGCTCCAGGAGCCTCTGGATATAAATGTTGCAAATTTGGTCAGGAACATGAAATAACACAAGACATTTCTTTATATAGCATGCCTCATTCTTACAACTTATTGGTAGATACAGAGAGGGAGAGTAAGCGAGGAAAGGGAACAGAGAGAAGAGAGGACAGGAGAGGTGAGAAGAGACAGAGAGGAAAGGAGGGAGGAGAGAAAGAGAGGAGAATATTTCTTACTGTGCAATTCTATCCAGTATATTAACCTCCTTTCTATAGGCATTAATATACTGGGTAGAATTACACTGCATGAAATTTCCAAATTACTAGACAAAACTTCCACTCACTATAGAACAGGAAAATTCTACATTATTACCTTCCTAGCCATTTTTGTAGTTTTTCTTTCAGTTCTGGTACAAACAGATTTTGCCTTCCCATATTTTGAATCATCCTCTGCAGATGCAAAGAACCAGAGACCAGAAAGAATCCATTTCAGTGAGAATGGGAGCAGCTGTCACGCATTGAATTTCTAGAGATGGCAATGGCTGTGATTCTGGTGGGACCCGCCCAGTGTCCAGGGGTTGGGATTGGCATTGCAAACTATGTAACATATGCCCAACAGGAGAGACAGTAGTTTTCTAGTGAACTAGTTTTGTGTCATGATTTTAGATATTTTCCTGACTCTTTACCCCAAATTCTGGGATTCTACTCTTCCAGAGGACTGTTCAATATTCTTTTGCATAAGTTTTTCCTGTTTAGCTTCTGTTGCTTGCAACTAATAACTCTAATATACTGAATAAGTCACTTTTTCTTTTTCGGACTTTCGTTGTTGTGAAATTGGCTGATTCATCTATATATTTCAGTAAAATAGTCTGTCATCGTAAGATTCATTAAAGACTCTTCATGTTAGAAATTAAATCAATAAGAATAAGAGTTCCTTGAATTTAAAAAAAGAGCGAAGAATGGCTCATTCCAACTTTTCAGAAACTATTTCACACTCATTAATTATTTTCTAATATCAAATAATTAATGACATGACAGTAAACTTCTTACTCCACTCAGTGAATTTCTGATTAAGTTAGAAATATGTTAATCACAGAAGTAAGAAATTTATGTTTTTTTAAAAAGGATTTGATTATAGTTCTAATGAGAAGTGATTTTTAAAGGATTGTACAATTTGCCATTTTGAACAAAATAACACTTTTTATGGTAATTGAAATATGCAGAGTGAAGATATAATAAAAGGAGCTCGAGATGTTGTCTGGAAAGGAAAAGAGCTCCAGGGGAAAAAGGACTGAGAGTCAGAACATATAAACTGAGCATTCCATTATTTTCCAGGGGAAGGAGATTCAAGAATTTTTTTTAAGATCAAAATAAAGATTTTTTAAGACCATCAGTTTCTTTCTGGAAAATATTTCAGGGTATTTGACATTTACATACCTTTATGGACAATGTGAGATATTTTTTCAGGTCACCAGAACATAAGTATATTTAAAACATTCACCAGTAAAGATAGTTCAGCTTTCTTAAGATTGGACATATATCTTATAGTGCGCAAAACTTACCATTTTGAAAACATGCAACTTTAGAAGAAACAAACTTATTTGTGCAGATTTCACCAATGAAAACTCTTTTAAGGCTGTGAAAAAAAAATTTTTAAATAACACAAAGTTTAAAATTTGAAGGGATAATTCCCCTTGGGTGATTTTTAGGATGTTTCACCACAAGATATAACAAAACAAAAAGGCAAAAGCATACTTTTTCAATCACCTAAAAAGTCACTGACACTTTTGTGATAAATTGGTTTAACATATAATCTAATTTTTTTCTTACTAGTCTGAAATTATTGATAAGAAATAAGTACATTTTCTCACTACCCATCTTAAACATTCATCAATGTGATGAATATGCATGAATTGTCTGGTATTTGTGACTGACACACACTTCTTTAGATGTGTTGTTGGTCTAGATAGTGTTTTATCTCGGGATGAAAGCTCTTCAAAGCCAAGGACTATGCTTTTTACCTTTTTCCAATAGTAGTATTGAATACCACAGGTCTCTATCAGATATTTGATGATGTCCTTAGTGTACATTTAAACAGGTTTGCATTTCAAAGCCTGTGAAACAAGCATTTGCAAGACGGTATATGAATCTGGAAGTCTCATTAGCCAACTTTTGGTATCCAGAACAATCTTGTTTTTGTTGCTTTATTTTGTTTTTAAAATTCACAAATTTTTTCAAATATTACATTCAGCTGAACTTTATCAAGTACCGCCTAAGTGCCAGGCACTGTTAGACGCTGAGACTCAAGGGTGAGTGAACAGAGCTGGTCTTTTACCTGATGTCCAGTGACAGCCATATATTCATTAAAAAAGATTACACCAAAATCAGTAAAAGGGGAACTGTAGTAAGTGCTGTGAAAACATGTTAAAATAAAATCAAAAATGTGGAAGACATGTTCTGTGTTTTAGTCAGCTTTATATTCCCAAAGACAACCAAATGACTGGCAAATACTCCTTCATTAAAGGTCAGTTTAATTAATCATTTCCACCTTTCATCAAGACTGTTTGTATTTATAATTGGACGGCTAAGCTGGTTAGAGAGATCAGGACAGTGTGCCTGAGGAGTGACTTCTGATCCAAGAGCTGAAGAATGAATCTGCAAGTCCCAGGTAAATACCAGAAAGAAGAGTGCTTCAGGCAAGGGGAATGGCTTCTGTAAACAACGCAAGCTCCTGGCAGCTGGTCACTGGTACAATTGGCCATCCCTTGATACAGCACACTGTCCACTCACAGATATAATGACTACTCACACATCCCAAACTGTCAATATCCAGCTCTTCAATATTAATTTCAAGAGAAAACAATTGGAACCAGTGCCCAAGCAAATGGAGAGCAAAATTAAGACAAGTCCATTCACAATGTTCTTGGGACAAAAGATGGATAATAAAAACCTGCCTATTCAGTATAAAATAACAAGCAGAAATGACCAGTCTAGAGGAGTATCCGAGACATGTCACTTCACACAGAAAGGAACACCAAATTCCTAATAATGATGAAAAGTGAAGTTCTTTTAGGAAGTATCCAAATAAACAAACAGAAATGTTAAACAGATACTCAACTGCACCCTCAAGGAAATGAAAATCCATATCAATTAAAACTAATAATTGGAGGATGATTTGTGATGGATTTGAAAATGTGCCACTCAGATCTCCCTCCGACAGGACTTGCTGCTGTCATGATGACAGCAAAGAGCTGTCAGTCTGGGGTTGCCTCGGCTGCAGAGAACCATTTAGCACAAATCCAAGCTGTTCTCAGGGTGGCCAGCATCCACTAACCAACCATGGTCAGAATATAAAGTTCTGCCCAATATGGCCTGACAGGGGGCCTCACTAATGAATTATTTCAGTTCCAGAGCTCCCTGTGAGATTGGCTGACACTATTGTTTAAACTACAGCAGAGCTTGAATTCTGCCTCTGCCCAATACTGACTTATTCCTCTATCTTTCACAGGTGTTGATCCCAAGACCACTTCCCAAAAAACATCCTGTGCTAAACTTGACTCAGAGTTGGCTTTCTAAAGAATCCAGCCTGAGACAAAATGCAAGACATCCAATAGCAGATCCAAAATTAAGAGCACCAGATGAAGTGGAAAATGGCAGCACTAAGGAAAGAAATTAAAACAAATTATGCCGTAGTGTTTAAAATCAAATCAGAACCAGCAATGTCTAGAATTGACTTGAAGAAAATACGGTCAGCTATGCTGAGGACTAGCTTTTAAATATTCTCAAAAACGAAGTTGAAATGAGCCAAAAGAAAAGCAATTAGAGAGGAAACCTACTACCTGGAAGTTAGGTGCTTCCACAAAGATTGTGATTATTAAATAATATAAGCAAAATACTATTAGAATATAAAACATCAAATAGATAAGTCTTTTTTCTAAAATATACGTGTACATGATATTTATCGTGGTTTGAAACAAAAACACGTGCAGGTAGTTTCTTGGAGAAATTATCTCAGGATACAAGGAGGGAAGTGGAGAACCTAGGACAGGGGAAAGGTGTTATAATGAGCATATTTCCACTATGGACCCCTTGGGCTCAGGAGTGCAATGTGTAGCAAACCTTGGCGTAATCCCACCAGAAAGGAGACTGAGCCATTTAGCACCTGATTCCCATCCTCCATTGACAGAGGTGAATTCTGGGAATGATAACTTTCTCATGTTGCCAAACAACCTCCTGGCACTGGCGAAAGCCTTTAGAAAGTGAAGAGAAGGAAAAAAAAAAAAACCCAAGTTATTGAGGTGGGAAACCGAAAGCATACTGGAAACTGCTGGTGCCTACAGACAAATTCAGATACAGCAAAAGGATATTGGGCAAGGCATCATTAGCTTTTGAAAAAATAATTTTTAAAAGTCGAGATTGAGATTAAATTTGGTGAGGTAATTAAAATTCAAGAATGAAGAAAATATTACACAAACACATTGAGGGAAAATGTGGCCCATGGAAGGGGAAGATAAACCCCCGTTTGCACATGGAATGGCATAAAACAAAAAGAGAGTTTTCCAGAGTGTTGTAGTAAAATAAATATGTCTAGTAAATGTAATAGTGGAAAAAATCAACCCTCAGAAACCAAATAACTCCTCATTGATGTGGAATCTCTGACATTGAATGTTTAACCACAAGCACCAGATCCACAATGTCTCTTGTGATTATTATTGTGTCCCCTGTACGTTGTATCGGGCTTATTAAAGGTACTCAATAAATACTTATTGAACAAATTAACATGTGAGGAACAGGATTTAATGTTCAATAGCATTGGTAATAATATGTGCCAAGAGTAAGTAGTTGCAATAATAATTTTTGTTCAGAAAATGCCTTAAAATATTACACAAAATTAGTATGCTCTCCGATTAAAGAAGTAATAATTCTTCAAGCAAGATATTAGGAAAAAGTACAATCTTCTTTTATTTGACTTCTCAGACACAATTACTGCTAAATCACTACACAGGGCTTGACTTGCCCGTATATGTACACACATATAATCACTTACACAAACATGTGTAGGTGTGTGTTTGTGTATGAGAAGCAGGTTGTTAGTATAAGCTTAACTCTCGAAATCACAGTTGGTTAAAATATGAACAAAACTATAGTACAAGGCCAGGTGCGGTGGCTCATGCCTGTAATCCCAGCACTTTGGGAGGCCAAGGTGGGCGGATCACCTGAGGTCAGGAGTTCGAGACTAGCCTGCCCAACATGGAGAAACCCCTTCTCTACTAAAAATACAAAATTAGCTGAGTGTGGTGGCACATGCCTGTCATTCCAGCTACTTGGGAGGCTGAGGTAGGAGAATCACTTGAATCTGGGAGGCGGAGGTCACAGTGAGCCAAGATCAAGCCATTGCACCACCCCAGCTTGGACAACAAGAGTGAAACTCCATCTCAAAAAAATAAATAAATAAAAAAACACAACAAAAAACTATAGTACAAATAAATAATAAATAATACCTAAAAGTTAAGTTTAATAGATATACTAAATTAAATAGAAATGAATAGAAACAAAAAATACTGAAAACTAAAAGTATCATAAGCATTAATGTCAAAGAGACAATTTAAACTGTCATTATTCAAAGGAAAATGTTTAACATTAATATATTAATTTCATAATAACAAAGAATAAAAATGAATTAACTGACTTTCCAACGAGAATTTTATAGTAGAGTAAAAATGACTATTGGGAACAAAATGTGAAAATCAATAAAGATAAAATAATAAGTTATGAAATGGTAAAATAGGAGACTTGAGAAATAAATCCCACAATTAGTAAAACAAATATATAAACAAGTAGTAAAAGGGAAGCATGAAAAATACATAAAATTAAGAATTAAATGAGAAGATAACCACAGACACAATCTCATTGAACAGATAAAGCCTACATGATATACATAATTTTCTATGAATTATAGTAACCACAATTGACTTTAAACTTCAACTTCCAAAATAGTACAGAGGCAAATATAACATAAAGAGCCCCAGAAATACTCACAGGCAAATTATTTCAAGAAGCAGTGATTTTAATGATGTTTAAGCTATTACAGAGGATTCTGCGTAAATATTCAAAAATATGAGTTATAAGCAGGTTAATTGCAGATTTATTTGTAATAGCAAAAAATGTAAAAACTCTGTGGATGTCGTACTTCTTTGTATGAGACTGGAAAATTACCACGAGGAATTCATAGTCCTTCTGTTTGAACTTGTCTACAAACATTCCCAATTCTGGTTAAGCCTTTATTACTTATTTGCCTTTACTTCTTCACAGGGAACTTTGTAGAAGTTGAAGTTTAAAGATGCTCATTCTTCTTCTAATGACATTCTTCTGAGCAACAGGCTATCCTGTTTTGGTGGCATTGAGAGGAGCAGTCACATAAATAATTTTCCTAGGCTAAAAGCTACCTGAAAATTTATTTTGCCATTCAGGAGTAACTGATCCCTTTACTTCCTATATTCTACACTCGAATAAGTATTCCTCCACAGACCTCTGCCCTCACTGTGCCTTTACTGCCCCACACTGCCCTTTTAACTGGCACTTGTCATTTGATTGTTTTCATTGCAACATCAGGATCCAGAATTATGCCAGAATCATGCCAGAGCCATCCCAATAGCATCTCATGGGATGTCTTCTGTCAAGACTTACTGGCCATCCATCATTCTCCAAGAAAGAAACTAGATTCAGCCTTCTCATTCATTACTTATTCAACAAATATTTATTGAAACCTATTATTCATCAGGTGTCGAGCTAGGTACTGTGGATACAGATATGCATAAGATATAATTGTTGCTGCAAGTGATCTTGCATAAGTAAGAAGGTTAAACAGATAAAGGCACAAGGTGTTATGAGTGCAATAAAAATGTTTTATGGAAATTGGGAGGAAGAGGAGCCTAAACAATGTGGGAAGGGAGCTAATAGGACAAGACTTTCTTGGGAAAGTCACATATGAATCATATCCTGAACTACAGTAGGATTTATTCACAGGAAGATGGTGTGTGTGTGTGTGTGTGTGTGTGTGTGTGTTGGGGGCAGTTGTCAGGAATGTACAAGTCATGGGAAAGGTAGCACAAAGCTCAAAGGCAAAAAGTAACACAGAATATTCTGTACCAAAAGATAATGGGAGAGATTAAAAAGTCAGGAAACAACAGGTGCTGGAGAGGATGTGGAGAAATAGGAACACTTTTACACTGTTGGTGGGACTGTAAACTAGTTCAACCCTTGTGGAAGTCAGTGTGGCGATTCCTCAGGGATCTAGAACTAGAAATTCCATTCGACCCAGCCATCCCATTACTGGGTATATACCCAAAGGACTATAAATCATGCTGCTATAAAGACACATGCACACGTATGTTTATTGCGGCATTATTCACAATAGCAAAGACTTGGAACCAACCCAAATGTCCAACAATGATAGACTGGATTAAGAAAATGTGGCACATATACACCATGGAATACTATGCAGCCATAAAAAATGATGAGTTCATGTCCTTTGTAGGGACATGGATGAAATTGGAAATCATCATTCTCAGTAAACTATCGCAAGAACGAAAAACCAAACACCGCATATTCTCACTCATAGGTGGGAATTGAACAATGAGAACACATGGACACAGGAAGGGGAACATCACACTTCGGGGACTGTTGTGGGGTGGGGGGAGGGGGGAGGGATAGCATTGGGAGATATACCTAATGCTAGATGACGAGTTGGTGGGTGCAGCGCACCAGCATGGCACATGTATACATATGTAACTTACCTGCACATTGCGCACATGTACCATAAAACCTAAAGTATAATAATAATAATAAAAGAAAAAAAGAAAAAAAAAAGATAATGGGAGAGAAACATGCTTTTACTACCTGTGTAACGACACATTCATTGAGCTTGTTGATTTTTTATCTTAAGCATCTGAATTTCTAAAATCAGATTCTTACATTTAAACCAATCTGGAAGTAATTCATACATAGTAATACAACAAAAAACACTTTTACTTGTACCTTGAAAAGATTTTCTTTAGCTTGCCTTTTCACAAAGCCATTCAAATGATAAACTTAATTTCCACCTTTAAAACGCTTTAGACAGGAGAAGCCCTTGGGCATATAGAAAAGAGATGAAAGTAAATATTTATCGGCACAATTCATTTTCTTTTAAGCTCTCAGTCATGCTTTGGATCAAATAGAGCTAAAAGACTTCAAGAATCAAAGGGCTAAATATCATGAAGTGGCCACATAAATTCCAAAGCTATCTTTCGTTTTAGGAATATATTAAGAGTGTCTTCGGTGACCTATAGAAAATTATTTTATGCTCTCACTCCCAATTTAAAATAAACTCTTGCTAGCACACAAGAGACATTCATAATTTGCTTAATGTCTGCCTTGTGCAGCAGGAAAAAAAATAAAAACTAATAAATTAGAGTGGAAAGAATATTCTTAAGTGCTGGCACTTTGGGGTCATTTATTCATTTATTTATTTATTCAATAATTTGATGATTTGTTTTGTGCCTACACTGTCACAGTGGAAGACACCAAAGGTATCAGCAGACAAGTCAGGCATATATCCTGCTTCTGGAGCCTAAATCCTTGTAGGGAAGATACACAACAATGTGTGTGAACAGATGAACCAACACAGATTCTAATAACTGCTATGAAGCAAGTAAACTGAGTGATATGATATGAAATAATTTAGGAATGTCACCTTAGATAGGATATTAGAGAAAGCCTTTCTTAACAGGTGACATTTAAGGTGGCTTTCTGTAAGTCTCAGTTTACAGACATGTAAGATGTGAATAATAGTACCTTTCTGATAGAACTTTTGAGAGTATCAACTGAAATAATGGACATAAAGAACGAAGCATAGTACCTAACGGTTAGTACTTATTAGTATTAAAATAGTTACTTACAGAATACACCCCTGTACATTTTTTTTCAGTAAAGGTTGATGAAGCTTACATAGGTACACCCATTCTGTGAAGTAAGACTGTACACTTTCAAAATCCACTTCCTCCCAGAACTTTAGGATACGGAACATCAAATTAAGAAATGGCCTGCCGCTTCTTTAAAAAATGGCAAATTAATATCAGCTCATTCCAGTGCAAGAACCACAGGAGAGAAAGTAAGACACAGAGACAGCGTTGAGACAGATACCAGGCGTACAGAGGCAGGCAGTCTTGATGAGGTTGTTCTTTGTTCTGATTATCATCTCTCTCCTTCATCTTCTGCACTTTGCTGATGCTGACTGGAGCTCCAGATTCGCCCTCAAAAAACTGATCTGTGTAAGGCCTGGAGTCTTCTCACAGAAGAGTGTAGCTGACAGGTTAAGTGAGATGATTCCGTACTGAGGTTTGGTGGAATCTGAGCTTTTTCAAGTGTTCTCAGGGCCCTAGTTGAATGAGACGACCACTAGTATTTGTGTCAGTTGTACATTTGCATCAATCCTCTTTCTGATCTTCCCCCTCCATGCAACTTAATAAATATAACAATAACAATAATGGCAACTGAAATCTACGTACCATTTTACAGATCATAAAGTGCTATCTGGTACATTGCCATGAATAGGTTTGATAATAATCCATTGAATTTTTATTATTAGCCACTACTTTTTAATAGAGGAAAATAATTATTTTGAGAAACTGGGTGATTTTCCTAAGAATATCCAGGTAGTAAGGACAGAAGAGGCACCTGTTCCATGTCAAATTATAATCACTTTGGGAATCTAAGTTCCCGTTTCTGTCTTTTGTTTTTTCTGAGAGTGAAAATGCATGGACTTGTCATTGTCATCCTAAAGAGAACACTAAAGCCAAGACTGACAACTCAAATTTGCCTCCTTTGTGATACAGCATGGAGTATGTGATGGACAACCTGTTAGAACTGATTATGATTAATACTCTACAGAATGAATCTGGGAGAACTAGTTATATAACCAATTCCCTTTCCCTTTTTATCTTGGCTGCTGGGGAGTCCTGCATAAATTTTAAATTGATTTCTGACACAGCTACCACCTCCTTTCTTCATAAATTTTCTTATTTTGTTTTATTTTTATTTGAACTTTCCTGTGGGTATTTTTATATCTACATTGATACCTACATTTCTGTCTGTTTCTAAAACTGCATTTACACTTGCATCTTTGTGGCAAGCTGCCTCTAGTCCAGTTCAGAAGCAGTCACAACATAAATAATAAATGTACGGTAGAACTACTTCACTCAAAGCAATCGAGCAACTTGTGAATGTAGGGAGGGTATTTTGACATTAAAAAGTAAAGCCAATTTTTTTAGCATATTTGCCTGGATAAAGACGTAGATTTAAGTCAGTCTGAATTTTATAATAATTTCATTTGAATCTCATTTATTTTAGCTATTTGCTCATTCTCAGACTTAAATGCCATTCCTTTCTGCGAGCTTCTATACAATTTCAACAAGAAAACACAGGGACATGTTGGGACACAGCTTCTGTTATTAATTGGAAAAATAAGAAATCTCTGTTTATACAAAACTTGTATGAGGTGCTATTAATTTATTTGTCAAAACATAATTAAACTGTAAACAAATTACCGTACTTTTGACTGACATATTTTGATGCCTGGGTGGGAAATATCTCATTATTTTTTAGTCAATTACAAATGTGCAAATCGAGTATTTTAACACAAGTTTTCCTTTTGATATAAATAGTAACATGTTTGGGTTTCTGATTTGGAGGTGATTATTTCAAAATTATTTCTTTCTTTTAGCTTGTAGGCCTGTGTGTGTGTGTGTGTGTGTGTGTGTGTGTGTGTGTATTTGCAATAATTATAAAAATAGCACTTACATCAAGGGATGCCAACTGAATTACTACAGGAAGCTAGCTCAGTGGGAAGAATTATTCCATTTCTAGACAGCGTAGTTCACCAAGAGACCCTTCCCAGGTAAGGAGTTCTCTGTTGATTTTGCCCCTACTCAACCCCGGTTATTCTTTTTCAAAGGTCACAATATGCTCAGGATATTTCACTACTGCTTTATTAATTTAACATAAATTTGTTGAACACACATCCTTAGACACCACCCTTAGGCCTATGATATAATTTATCATCTAAACAGGGACATTTTTTAAAGCAATGAAGGTGTTATTAATAATCAAGCAAAGACCCATAAGATTTGGAGGTTTATTGACTTTTCTCACAGTCACACTAATAGTAAAGGACAGATGGAAAACCTGGATCTATGTCAAATATCTTTCCTTGCACTTCCCTTAAGGGCAGAGTAAGTGTTTAACAAATTTTTGAAAATTTAATGAAGGAATGAATCGATATTTTAGTTTCACTATAGCACTTAACATAAACCTTTGGGAAGAAGGATGGAAGTGTAAACTAGGACAGTCCCTGGCAGCCTGGTACATAAGGTTTGCCCTAGCTAAACTAGACCCTGAATATACAGATACTAATATCCTTCATAGATTGTCTTGTTAGCCATGCCATGAGACTGACATGCATTATAATATAAGAAAACATTGTGTGGCGAAAATGATAAAGGGCTTAGGTGTCCCACAACTCAGATGCTGAGTTAAACTTCTGTCATTTTCTAAGTAACTATCTTGAATAACTCTCTTCACTTTTGAAATCAAGCTTCTTAATTTGTAATATATGGGTGTAACAGTCAGAGTTCTTACTTCCAAGCAACAGAATCCACAATGGTGATTTATGCAATTCTTTAATAAAATTGACATATTAAATTTTATTTATATGTCATATTTATAATATGAGGAGCCGTAGAAACACTGGAAAAGCAGGCTAAATTGCCCAAATTAAGATGCAATAATCAAAGTCCAGAGCTCCACCCCACAACAAGCTTAGTGAGGAGACTGTTGGTCACTCTCAACACTTGGTCCCATGTATTGCACTCCTCCCAGAAACTCCACTGAAACTGTTACTCTGTATCAAAAACTCTCTCTTTCATTTATTGCTCCAAACTGAAGTCCAACTGCATGCATGCCTATGATTGTTGATATCTTGATCACATGATTAAGATTTAGCTGCAAAAGAGGGCAGGCAGAAAGCAGGTGGTAGGACACACACAAGGAGAACTCCACAAATAATGGAAGGATATCCAACCTCATAGGGTTGCTGTCATCATCAAGTTAGCCAATGAGAAAGTCCTTTGTAAATGGTAAAATGCTTCATTATTCATCATATTCCCATACCGGTTTAACAGTATGACATATAAAGAGGTTAAGAAATATTAATTGGCTAGAGACAACTAAACAACAAGTTATGTTTTCTCCAACTCCCAACTGGGAAAAGAGGATCATGTTTACTATGAGATATACACATTTTACAGACTAAGTGTAGCAGTGGTTTAGGAACAACTTTTACTCACCTAGGGAAGTCAATACTTGCACATGTTTCTCGTTGCTCCATATCTTTCCATTTAATGCATGTAATCTGTGCATCCATTACAAAATAATAACTTTCACTTCACCCCAAAGTGTGTAGACTAAAATAATCTGAACTTTTATGTCACTCAGTGATTAGAAGTTACTCTTGGTTGTTGACCAGCTCTACACTCTTCTTGTGCCTCTGCTTCTGACAACCCTGAACACTCAATATTAAATAGCTATAAAGCCTTCCAATGGGCAAAATGCTTAGGCTGTGCCCCCATCATTTCAGGACTCCATGGCATATACACTTAGTGTCCCATCCCACTGTCCTCTTTGAAGATGGGGACACAAGTTTAAGTATTTTTGATTAATACTGGATTAGTCCTTGAAACATATTCATGACCCCAATTTACACTTATAAGTACTTATAATAATCCTTTCCTTTGTGGGAAGTATGTAGATAACATGTGTAGCTTTCTTTTTTTTTTTCCTTTGGCCTAAGAAAACTGAGAACTCTGGTGGCTTTTCAAAATTCACAGTTTGTAAGAGGGAAACCTGAATAGCACGTGTCCCTCTCAATACTATTAGAAAAATTCAACTTCAGTATCACTTGTATTTATATTATTAAGTATGTCCACATTTTGTGGGCATTAGGTCAGAGATTTATCAGTCTTATCTTAGCTCAAGAAAAAAGATTTCACTAATTGCCCTTGAAACTGAAGAAATTTGTGTCCTGTAGTAAGTTGCAAATGAAAGTTCCCAACATTATTATAGTTCTGTTTAAGAATACTGGGTATCATTTTCTTGTGGCAAGACCTTTAAAGGTAAGAATGAGGAAAGTTTGTCCTAATTATGGGTACTGTATTGCCCAAATTTCCCAGGAATTAAATTTTAGATGTCCTAGGACCAGACAGAAGTAACTCTTGGTCCAGAAAAATCACATTCAGACAAAGAATAAACCCAGATCGTCTTTTAACTAATGATCTGGTATTTATAGCTGTCTTTGGGAATTAATGTGGTGAGGAAGGGGACTGAGTGAAAGAGAAATGGGATAGGACTAGTGTAAACCAGTCCCAAACAGAGGAAGTAAAGATTGCTCCTGAGTGTCAAGTATAAAAAAAATTACAGTTTTCTAGAGGCAAAAATACACTCACCTCTTTTCTATGCTTAGAACCACTGTTCATTTATTTCCAAGAATAAATTTTTGAAAAGAAAATGTACTTGTAATTCTATTATTTCTTTACATTTAATCCAGTAGATGCCAACTTAATGGAGATTGAACAAATCTTAGTTTTAGTAAAATACACACTTATCTATGTATCCATCTGTCTATTTACCTGTGTATCTATGTATCTATCTATCATCTATATATCTACTATCTATCTGTCCATCCATCCATCCATCTATCTAATCTTTCTCAGTTACTACATTTTAAATGAAAATGTATAACTAAAAATAATGCCATGGGGAGAAAATGAACAGCAATTTGAGACTCAAGAAGTATCTGAAGAGCAAATATTTAGCTTTAATTTAAATTTTATCTTTGTCATATTGTGAAGTAGTGTTATGGGATCTTTGGAGTGTCACTTTTTTGGCCAGAAACCTCTGTGTGGCTGCTGCGTGGGGCAGACAGGTTCAGGTGCCAACACCAGCACCAGCTGTCTGTGAGGCTACCGCTGAACCAGGTGTACTGCAAGAAGTTTCCACAGCTGGCACCAGGGAACATGATGGCACCTGGAAGCTTGGAGATGCCAGGAACTTCAGGGCCTCAAGGAGAGAGTCGCAGCCTTAGCTCTGGGTGCTCCAAGGTCTGGGGTTCCCTGAAGGACTGCAGCTCTTCTTTCTTTCTTTCACCCGAAACGTGGTGAGCAAGGAGCATGTCTCAGCCCTGTTTCTGTTATTGCTCTTTTAGCCGTGCCATTTGGTGGGCTCTGAGTTCTTGTCCTGTGGCCAGGAAGAATAAGGAAGAATGAGATATGCAAATAAGTGATGGTGAGCAAGAGGAAGAGGAGCTTTATTGAATGATGGGACAGCTCAAGGGGGACCCCACAGTGGGTAGCTCCTTTCTGCAGCCAGTGTGTCCCATTGAGTGTTCAGCTCCTAGCAGAGAGGGTAGCTCCTCTCTGTAGCTGGTCTTCTGAACAAGTGTTCAGCTATCAGCAGAGAGGTTAGCTCCCATCATTTCTCCGTCTTCTGCTCTCCTCATTCTCTGCTGTGCTCTGGGAGCCCAGGGCTTTTATGGGCCTCAGAGGGAAGAAAGTGCATGCCGATTGGCCCAGGAGCAGCCACGGGTGGCCTGGGAAAGGCACCACAACTCCCCACTTCAGTCCATGGGACTGGCAGCCCAGTCCCCAGCCTTCAGGCTCTCCCTGGCCTGAAGGTGGGGCCTCACTGGGGATTCAAGGGCTGAGGTGGCAGAGGGCTGACATGACAGCACTGCCCTGAGCATGCACACACCTGGCTGGGCTGTGATAGCACCAGGGCTTGGCCTCAACCCTATTCCAGCATTGGAGCAGGCACTGAAAGTGGGGAGAAGTCAGACAGCAGGGCAGAAACCCCTGAGCCTGCAAGGGGGAGGGGCCTTCCTAGGCCCCCAAGGATGCAGACTGCAGAGATGCCTGGGCCCTGTGCCCAGCCTGTCTGGCTCATGGCCCTGCCCTGTGGGTGGAGGGAGGTCTCCGGGAGTGAATTGCCAGACCTGGCCCAGCCATCAGGAGTGTCAGACCCAGAAGTCACCCCAGTGTGGGGCAGACCCCAGGCACCTGGGTGGCACTGCAGCAGAGCCTCCTCCCAGGGTACAGGAACCTGGCACCCTTGGTGGGGTGGGCATAGTGACCATGCTGCTGGCCGGGTCCTGAAGCAAAGGCTACTCCCACTTTCCCTGAAGTGTGGCCCCAGCTGCGTGCCCCAGGCCCAGCCCCTCGCTCTGGACCCTGCTCTCTGTGTGCAAGCATAACACCACCCAGGCCCAGCTCCACCTTGGGCCTGGCTCTGCCTTAGGACCCCTCTCTTCCCAACAGCACTGCAGTGGCAGTGGGCAAAAGTGGTGACCAAGTGCCAGGGTCCAGAGAGGCAGAGGCTCTGGGCCGGGGGCAGGTTCTGACTGGCTGCACAAGGGTGGGCTCAGGTAGTCGGCTGCCTCGGGAACATGGGGCTTGGTGGCCTCCCGACCACTGCCACTGCTGCTCCTGCAGCCACTCTTGCTGCCGCTGCTCACACCTCCCTGCTGTAGCTGGCACAGTGACAGTAGCCACTCCAGAGGTCCCTTTTGCTGCCTTCAGTAGTAATTAATACAGGAATTGAACTACTCAGATAAAATGTGGATGTATTCTCTTAATTAGAAATTTAAATTTCTATATGAAAGTGCTTCATTTTCCTAGATTGAATGCCATGCAGTCTTAGTGGTTTTCCCAAAGTTCCTCTCATGTTTAGTACTCGACCTAAGTAATATTTAATGCAATTTTTTAAAAACAAATAGGCAAACTCTGGCCCACAGGCTGGTCACATGCCTTGTAAATAAAGCTTTATTGGAACTCTAGACAGGATGAGAGTAAAGCAAGTAGGTTTAGGTTGTACAAATACAGTCTTGGATCTTATATTTATTTAAAATCTCAATATTTCGTTCATCTTGAATTATAGAGTTTTTCATTAATTTTTATATTTTTAAAGGCTGCATTAAATATTGTTTATCTTAATTACTGAATTATTTGGTACCTGTCTGAAGTCTGTCTCTGAGATTGGAACCTTACTTTCTTCATTCTAATCCGGGATTCCTGATATTTTCATCCCAGATTAAATTTTAAACAAAATATATGCTCAAAAATTATAAACCATAGCTCTATTATATGAACAATAACATATGTTTAGAAAGGAAGGAAGGAGAGATAAAGAAAGGGAGACATACGGAGAAGGGAAATCATTTTCTTCAATACCTAGGAAAGAATTCCACCTCTTTCACCAGCCAGTTGTATGCCCTTATTTTATTTATTTCCATGATCACATAGTAGAATGTTAAAGAAGTGGTCCAGAGTATAATCCTGGCTCTACCGTTTATTAGCTATAGGTTTTAAATTGCATTTTTAATCCAACTGCACTTCAATATCTGTATCTGTAACATTGGGCGTAAGAAGAAAACTTCTTGCACAAGATTATTTGTGATGATAAATGAAGATATTGCATTTCATCAAGTTTTCAAGTTTAGTTTCTGGTGCATGCTGAGGTCTCAGTAAATGATAGTTATTGCTTTTCTTGTTTTTGATATGCTATTGACAGTATTATTGATTTTTTTCTAATATTTTTTCTATTACATAATAGAATTCAATGATATAATATGTAATATATTTTGTGTGTTTAATATATGATAGTATATGACTAATATCAAATTGTACTACCCATAAGTTAATTATATTTATATATTTTTATATGTCAGTTTTATATTCTCTTACTGTATCACTATACATCTCTTGACTTATTGTGTATATTCTCAGAAAAAAGAGATAACACCTTATATATTTATTGTATTTTGCCTTTTGATTACATGATTCAGTTTAATGTTTAATGTGTTTTATTCAGTTAGTACCATATTTCCAGTAGAAGTGATCATGCTAGTTCCTTTCAATTTGGTATTTTCTTAATCCTCTCAACAACCCTGTGAGATCTATGCTATTATTTATATTTGCCAGTTGAAGAAACAGGGTCTCAGAGCGTCTGTGTGACTTGCCCAAGTTCACAAAGCCAGTAGTAGAGCTTCTATTTAAATACAATCTAACAGACTTTTAGTCCAGTTGTAATTTTTTAAACTTTGTTTTGTTTTAGTTTAATTTTACTACTGAATTACACTGTCTCCCAGGATGTGAGCCTATTATGTAGACCTAGTCGTGGTTTAATTAAAGTGGTCATTTCCCTTTATTCAAGACCAAAGTCTTCTCAGTAGACTTTGCTAACACGTTTGAGGTGGATTAGATGTTGCCATAATAACTACTTTTTGCTATTTCAGCACTTCTCAGACACTATGTAATCATTTTTTTATCTGTTTACCTGTTGCCACAATATGCTGACCTTGAGGCTGTTAAACATGCTTTATTCACTTCTGCTTCTTCAGCGCTTCATGAAATCTTTGACACTAGTAGGTGCTCAGTTAACATTTATTGACCAAATGAGTGAGTTCATGCAAAAATATTACTATTCATTGGAAATTTGAAAAATAACATTAAGCATTAAGATTCTCGAGTTTGAGACCAGCCTGGCTTACATGGTGAAACCCTGTTTCTACTAAAGATACAAAAAAATTAGCCTGTAATCCCAGCCACTCGGGAGGCTGAGACAGGAGAATCGCTTGAACCCAGGAGGTGGAGGTTGTGGAGGTTGCAATGAGCCTAGATCGTGCCATTGCACTCCAGCTTGGGCAGCAAGAGCAAAACTCCATCTCAAAAAAAAAAAAAAAAAAAGATTTTTTAGACATGATGTAAAAAGCTTTGCTATTTTGCTGCACTATGCTTTGATCTGTTGATTAATAATAATTTTATGACTGTTCTGCAATGTATCTTACAAGCCAATCAATACATAAATATAATAAAATGGCATATTAAACACACTTCCCTCCTTCCAATTTTTACATATATCAGCAATTGTTTTTGTAGTAGTAATGAAAGTAATTGCTGTTAGAGGGTACTATAAGTTTGAGATTGCCTGGGAAGTTATATTCAACTTTTAGAAAGCCTTGTATTTGTTAGATATTTAATAATTCCTTTTAAGTGGGTAAAAAGTATCATGTTAGGTTTTAGGAATATATACGTAAACACAGCACATTTTTTTCTGAGATGTACCGTTACCTATTGTGGAAGATAGAAATATAACCAAAGGGCGTTTTTTGTTTGTTTGTTTGTTTTGCTAGCTGCAAACTGAGTTGGTAAGACAAGGTGAATTTTAGAATTACTTTCTGTCCTAAAACCCTTTGTTGTTTTCATTATGATTAGCATTATTGGACATACCTATCAAAAGATAAGAGTACGGAATTTTTTGTATAATAAAACTTGATTCCTTGGAGGAAATAAATTAATTTAGTATAGTAAGATAAAAGTTTCTGATCATCTAAACCAGACACAGCTAGTAAATAAACTTGGAGGAGACATTTAAAGGAGGATTTGGATCTCTAAAAGTTCCACCTTAGTGTATTAATTCCTATTTTAACTTAAGTCATTCTGTACTGAACAAATCCATTTTTTGAAAAATGAACTCTGTCACTGATGAGGTAGTCTCTGGCCTTTCCCTAGGAGAAATGTGATTTAAACAAATTAAATTCTTCCACTTTTTAAATTGAACAGGCCAGGATCGTCAGCCCTGTCTGTCTTTCTCCCATGCTGAAGTGAAATGAAGACCAAACTATAATTGGCAATTAATAACTTCAGATTCTATTATAGAACTCTTGTTGCAAAATTCATCTGCACAGAGATTTCTCAAGAAAAGTGCATGTCTAGGTCACTGTGACCAAAATCCGCCCTCTCCTATGGAACTACAAATGTCAAAACGACATTGAGACTGTACTCCTTGTTCCCTGGGATCATCTGTACCAGGATAATCAGCGTCTGGCTGTCCCACTGTTTCTCAGTCTCAGACTGACCCGAGCAGGAGTCAGGAGGTTGGGTCTGTGAGGATTCTCAGCTCTACGTGGCAAAAACTGGCAGAACAGTTACTTAAGCCAAGGAATTAGGTTTCTGCTATGAAAAGATCTTCATTATATGTTTTTTAAAAGCTACAAAGTACTCTATATCTATACATAAACTGGAAATTAAAAAAATGATAAAAATAAATGGAAAAATGATATGATGAGTAGATCGTCAATCTGTTTAATTAGTAAAAATGCAAATTAGAATAATGATTGATCAATTTTCCCCATGAATTGACTAAAAGAAGAAGAAAAATAGTGGTAATAACAAGTTTGGGCAACCATCTAGGAAGCTGCGCACTATCATTTACCTTTCTAGTTGAGTTTGGAAATATGTACCCAGAGCTATAAATACCTGTATATCATTTAAACTAATAATTTTACATTTTAGAGATTAAAAAAGCAAATATTTCATAATGTGAACATAGATCTAAATAAATGTTTTATTTTTGACATTTTCATGTATAATAGCTAAACTAGGGAATCACATATTCAAAAATTGAATATTAAATTAATTTCTGTATATGCATAATATAAAGGACAATGAACCCAGTAAAATGGGATCATAGGAGAATACCTACCAGTACTGTCAGATAACAGAAACAGACGTTTCAGGTGACTTTAGTGGTTTTTTCTGAGATGCCACTATATATTTGTATACTTTCAGTACTTTGTAATGTTCTAAAATTGAAAAAATGGCTTTTTCAAAGTAAAATAATTAATGCATATATAAAATGTAAAATATATACTAAACTATCTCATTGTCAATAGGAATCACAAGCTATAAAAACTTAACCTCGAAAGATACATTTTTGGAGGTAAACTACGAACATTTATTTAAAGACTTGGAATTATATCAAGACCTTGGGCAGCAATTGTAAAGGTGTCAGTTCTTCCCAAATTAGTTTTCAAATTACTAAACATTCAATACAATTGTAGTAATCATTGCTTGAGGTGAATGGAGGGAGGGCTATAGTCTTGAAAAGTTAAATTCCTTATTAGTTTATTTTTTCTGTAAATGAAAAGAAAAATAAAGCCTACATATTTTAAAACAGAAGTATGAGAGAACAGTCCCTTTCTTAATATCAGTGGCACCATAAAACTGCAGCAGTTCACACAGAATTATAATAATGGAAGCAGGATTGTCAGACTTACTGATGGAACGGAATACTAGCATAGAGATTTAATATGCAGATCCTTAGAAGGCAAAGGATTCATTATATTCTAGTATCTTTTAATCTAGCTCCTCCTCTTCTTTTCACCATAACCAAAGTCTTAATACAGGTCCTAAAGATCTCTCTCCTATAAAACCACAGTTCATGCCATGTAGAAATTTGCAATTATTCTGAAATATGGATTTGAACAAAGCTCTCTGAGGCTGCTGATCATTTAACAATGGAGGCTTATTTGAAAAGCACTTTATTGCTGTCTTTTCATTGACCAGAAAATGTTCTAAATGTTGGCAATTTGTGGACAAATGTCTATTTTATGAGAAGACATAATCTTAGTGTAATTTTAAAAGCTTCTGGTTACATGAGAACCCATACCGAAGATATGTGAATTTATATGACTGTGATTCCATAGAAGGCCACAATCCATTTTCAACTTTTCTGTGTTGTTGAACTTGCTTAATATTAAATCAGTAGGGGAAGGAGATTATATATTGAACAAAAATATAAATATCTTGGTCTTTATCTCACTTTGAATCAAAAACATTTCAAATTTTCTTAAGAGCTACATTTTGAAACACTAGAAATCAAATTTCTCAGAAAAAATGCAAATTTAATAGGTTTTAGTAATGAGAGGATTTTGTAACACCAATGAAGTTTTAAGAGCAAAAATAGAAACAAATGAGTAAAATTACTGTAAAACACTAAAATACTAACATATAAGTAGGTTTCACAGAAGAAAATTTCAATCTGTTTTCTTAAACTGATAAACAACCACACGGCGTAACCATAACAACAATAAAAACAAACAAATGAATGTCTAAGTCTGGTAGAGCTGAGTTGAGGAGATTCTTATATGTTGTTGATTGAATTATAAATTAGGACAAATTTTTAAAAATAATAATATGGATCAAGAACTTGAAGCATGATTCTATTTATCAATCCATTTCTAAGAGTCCATTCTAAGGAAACGAATACAGATAAAATAAAAAATTATACATAAAAATCTCTCATCACTACAGAATTTATAATAGTAAAAGTCTGGAAGTAACAGCATTGTCCAGAATGTTTGATTACACAAATTTTGTTGCAGTATAAGAGTAGTTGTTAAAATAATTTTTTCAAGTAATACTTAAATACCCAGGAAATATCATAGTATAGTGCTAAATGAAAAAGAAGAGGGATACTAAACCAAGTTTATACTATGATTTTATATTTCACATAAATATATGTGTGTTTTATATGTGTGTTCATAGAAACCACAGTTGCCCGAAACCCAATAATCCAAACCCAAGTCACCAATGGCCACTTTCTTTTTTATTTTTATTTTTAATTTTATTATTTTTTTAAATTATACTTCAAGTTCTAGAGTACATGTGCACAATGTGCAGGTTTGTTGCATATGTATACATGTGCCATGTTGGTTTTCTGTTCCCATTAACTCATCATTTACATTAGGCATTTCTCTTCTCCTAATGCTATCCCTCCCCTATCCCCCCACCCCACGACAGGCCCCAGTGTGTGATGTTCCCCACCCTGTGTCCAAGTGTTCTCATTGTTCAATTCCCACTTATGAGTGAGAACCTGCAGTGCTTGGTTTTCTGTCCTTGTGGTAGTTTGCGCAGAATGATGGTTTCCAGCTTCATCCATGTTGCTACAAAGGACATGAACGCATCCTTTTTTATGGCTGCCTAGTATTCCATGGTGTATATGTGCCACATTTTCTTAATCCAGTCTATCATTGATGGACATTTGGGTTGGTTCCAAGTCTTTGCTATTGTGAATAGTGCCACAATAAACATGCGTGTGCATGTTTTTTTTATAGTAGCATGATTTATAATCCTTTGGGTATATACCCAGTAATGTGATCGCTGGGTCAAATGGTATTTCTAGTTCTAGATCCTTGAGGAATCGCCACACTGACTTCCACAATGGTTGAACTAGTTTACAGTCCCACCAACAGTGTAAAAGTGTTCCTATTTCTCCACATCCTCACCAGCACCTGTTGTTTCCTGACTTTTTAATGATCGCCATTCTAACTGGTGTGAGATGGTATCTCATTGTGGTTTTGATTTGCATTTCTCTGACAGCCAGTGATGATGAGCATTTTTTCACGTGTCTTTTGGCTGCATGAATGTCTTCTTTTGGGAAGTGTCTGTTCATATCCTTTGCCGACTTTTTGATGGGGTTGTTTGATTTTTTTTCTTGTAAATTTGTTTAAGTTCTTCGTAGATTCTGGATATCAGCCCTTTGTCAGATGGGTAGATTGCAAAAATTCTCTCCCATCCAATGGCCACTTTCAAATGATCAACTCTACTAGTTCATTAACTGCCTGTTCCACACATATTCTTATGTATTTTTTTAAAAAATATTTGCATATTTAATCTTTATCTTTTGTCTCTAATCTACCTGGAATTGATTTTTTCAGTACGGTCTAAGTTAGGGACAATTTTTTTCTCATTTAGATAGCAAAAATACTATTGATTTATTCCTCTACCAATGATCTGCAGAATTTTCTTTCCTATTCTTTATTTCCTTACATAAGTGAGTCTGCTTTTGAATTCTTTATTCTACCTCATTGCTTAATGTGTCTAACCCTTTCCAACAACTACACTAACTTAATAGCATTATCATATATATTTACATCTGATTAGAAAAGTTATTCATTCCACTTATATTCTGCAAAATTGTCTCATGCATTCTTGCCGACTGCTGTGCTGTGTAGGTATTTTGATTATCTTTTCTAGTTTCATAAGAATTACTGTTGGAATTTTGCCTGCCATTGCATTGAATTTAAAGAATAATTTGGGGAGACTATGAATTTAGTGAGAATTCATATTTAATAATGAAATTTCCTATTTCATAATCCATAATGATATTATTACTCTCTCCATTTCCTTAGGTTTTAAAATTATGTCTTCAATGAAGTTTATAATTTTTCCATATACTTCTTTTCATGGACATATTGATTGCAGTTTTGTACATTTACTCTATGCTGGTAAAGTGACCATTTTCTTTGAAAAGAACAGTAGTCACGGAAGTGGCAACACAATTCCTGCTTTTAAGCTGAATGTGTAGAGCCAGAGTGTTATGGTTGTCAAATATTTGTTTTAGGTCTGATTCTTAACTCTAAAATTTATCCTTTAAAAATGGTCAGTGACTACTTTTTTTTCCTAAAGTGTAACTTTCAGATCATATCAGTCTTAGCTTTTTTTTTAACCTGCATTATATCTACATGTACACATTATATATATACACTATATATAACATATACATTATATACACTATATATAATATATAGTATATACACTATCTGTACACATAGTATATACATATACACTGTACATATATAATACATATTTTATATATATATATATATATATATATTCGTCTACCGAATAGGTAAAAATAATTAAGTCTAAGTCAATAATCAGTGTGGTATTTTAAGTTGTGCTATTCCAATTTATTATTTTCATCATATTCTAAAATAATTTTTAAAGCAAAGACAAGGAAAAGAAAACCCTCCTGTAATTACAAAATAATATGTAACAAAATGAATCTTTCAGCCTATAGCAATAATGGTATACAACATTGATTAAAAAGACATATGACAGGGATAAGCACTTCTAATTTGAATCACATCTGTAGCAGCTTTCACCTAGCTGTTTTTATTCTAATTTTTAAAATGAGCATTCTATTTCTCTACCCATTGAGAGATGTGTGAGATATATGCTTTATCTCTTTTTTGTGTATCATTGCAGTTATGAATCAAATAATTTGCTTTTTAGGCAATCTTAAGCATTTTCATACACAACTGTCTATAGATAGGCTGTCTGTATTGAAAGCCTTTTTTAAAAATCAGCTACCTGCCTAAAGGATATCACCAGCTTCTGAATTAGGTATATATGATATCTACTTCATCATTTCTATCAGATATGTTCCTCCCATTCTATAAGTACCAGTATTCTCAACCATAAAAAAGATTATAAGTGTACATTTCTCTGAGGGTGCTGAGAAATATAAATTACATATAATATATAAGATTCTCATTATAGCACTTGGAACATTGTATTGTCTCAGCTGTTGGTCAATGTTCTAAATGTCTTTAACATCTCACCTCTGCTTGAAACAGTTTAAACCAAACATTTATGTAGCTTTTTCTTTCCTCATATATGACTCAATTGTCCTGTTGATTCGAATGTTCTCTTATCAGTGAGGTCATCCCTAACAGACCAGTATAATGTGCTCTACCACACACTTTCTTCTCTGTTTTTCTCTTTCCACTTGATCTAATTTATTTTTATTTATAGCTCTCTTACTACCTGACATGTAATTATTTGATTGTTTATTGTCTGTTTTCTTTCACTAGAATGGAGCAGGAGCTTTAAGTATCCTCAGTGCGTAGAACAGCACCTGGCACCATAGTAGCCATTCTTGTAATGTTTGTTGAATGAATGGTTGAATACATGAATAAACATTTTCTATTTAAGTTAGAAAACATGAGTCAGGAAATGCTTGCATTAGTATATAGAAGAATAATAGTATCTGCAAAATTGGTAATATTCATCTTTTAGTTTAATAACAAATAACTTAATCTACATGCATGATAAAAGTACATTTATGCTTTTTCTGAGCAATTGAGATTTCCGTCTTGTTATGTCTTCTTTTCTTTCTAGACATAATAGTTCTTTTAAATGATCACATGACACTTTGATGTGGCTATTAGGGAATTTAAAGCCATTTATAGCCTATCTTTGTGCTATATAAGAGTTTATGATATCCATTTATTTACATTTAGCCTTATTTTATTTCTCTACCATTCTTTCTCTCTCACTTCCATATCCATAAATACTTATTTTTATTTCATTACATACTCTATTTGCCATCTAAATTTTAAAACTAGGAAGAGGTTTGTAATACACCTACACAAAGAATCATAAAGATACAGTATTTTTATATAAAGTATCACAGTGGCAATAAATGAAGTATATATACATTGTACATTATCTGTAATTTGTAAATCTGTTAAAAGTATGTGCTAGTTCAATGAAGAGGATATATAGTCTAAACATATATCTAACTTTCATAATCAACCAAAGAGTTAATTCAGTATACATGTAGAGTGAATGGAGTAAACTGCTGAGAAATGTTCTGGCTTTAGGTCAAACATGAAAGTTTTTTAAGGGAACTGCCCTATGTATTCTTCTCCTTTTCATAGTACTTTATTTTTAATAGAACTTTCATTAGTTACTGCTGTATCTTCTCTTCCATTGTATGAGATTTTTGATGATGAGACCATTATATATTCAAATTGTAGCTATAATAGTGTTATATCACTTAATACACACTTCAAAATGAATGAAAAAAATCCTTTTTCAAATGTTCCAAATTATTTTATAGCCTAGTAATTAATGAATTTGATTGAATTGTTATGTTTATCACATAGACTTTATAAAGATCAAATGATGAGAGAGCCCACACATTTTTCCATCAGAAAGTGAAGCAATGATTCTGCTCTTATTCTAAGTTTAAACTGCCTTAGGATATAAGCATCAATCTGCTTAAAAGTGTGACTTTTTTATGGATTAAAGTGGGAGATTCTGTTCAGTGAGATGGGACATTTTAGAAATTTCTCAATGTATAAGAAAATTGTGTTATTATGATCAGTGAAACAGATGTATGATGATATAATTCTACAGTAGACATATTTTGGAGAAATATTTATTACTCTATGGAAAAAAGATAGAAAGAAAGATTAAATTACATGATTGTTTTTGGAGATTTTTGGAAGGGGCCACTAATAAATGGCAAGTAAAAATACGTAAGTGATAATTTAAAAAAACTCAAGTTATATCCTTATGACAGATACAGATGGCATTTTTGGAAAAGCTGTTTTGGAAGAAAGAACACAGATCATGTTAGCCCAAGTCAAGATCTTCTGCACATTGATTTTCAACATTTTTAGTTAATTATGTATAAATCTGTTAGAATTTCTAATAACATATATGTCAGATTAATTCATCAATTTTTGTTCTTCTAATGTCATAGAAGGGGAAAAAGCATGGTGAAAATATGCAGATTCCTCACTCAGATATGTTTATTTTTATGCAGATACATTACTGGAAATCTGCATATTCTATTTCATGATTTTTTGATAGGTTTTTGCCCCACATACTGTTTCACAGTACTGAAATTGTTCCATTGAAAGTTCCCATTATCCGCATAACTCCTCCAAGATATGTGAATTTCATGTAGGGAAAAAAATAAACAAGATCTAACCCATCATCATTTTCTAAGCTTGAATATTTAGGTACCATTGTATCCATTGCTGAATGCTTAAGTGGAAAGTGGAATTTTAATGGTTTGCAGCAATATTAATATTTTCTAAAGAGTTGGTCCTAGGATATTCTTGCCTCTTATTATTGTGGGACCATTTTAAATTATTTTTGCCTTATGTCTGCCTATGTCTCTTCTCTCTGTACTTGATTACTTATTTGAGTATCTACCTGCCTGCTCTAGAATCATCAAATTATTCTAACCATAAAATAAGAAGATAGGTTTTTTTCAAATGTCACATAATCAGTGCATGTTCTCTGTATGGCATTTTTGGAGTTAAAGCTTGTCACAAGAGTTTTTGCTAACAATGTTATGAGATTAAGTTTATTCATTCATTTATTCTTGAACAATCTCTCAAAACCTGTGAACCGCCAGGCACTGAGTTAGGCTCTATAGAAGGCAGAGATTTGCATTAGATACCAGCTCCAGCAGCTCCCTGGTGCTCTCTCCTATGCTTTGTAGTTGCCTTTCTTCTAATGGTTTCATTTTTATAATCCATTTTAGTTTACATCAACTATTAATGTTTCTATATGTGTCATGTAAATATACAGTTACTAAAATGTAGATGTATGAATATAAATATTTTATGAAATATATATAGATCTCTATGGAAGTTTAAAAATATATACATTTTATAATTTTCCTTAAGCAAACTCCCTTATCCTTGTTATTAGATAAATTGGACAGTATTGCCCCAGGGATTGGAGGGATGGGAGCAGGATGGCTTTGATTTCTATTAATTCATAGTTCTCCACAATAAAAGCTAATTGTTTTAACTTACATTCACACATTATTTTTATATGATTTTATGCAAATGATTAATGCTTATGTGTATACCATTATTCTGAGACCACCAAGTCTTTTCACACCTATAGTCATATTTATGTTAGACATAACCTTATAAAACTTGCAGAGTCTATCATACTAATTTTAGAAAGGATACATTGAAATAGAGATGAGTTAAGTCATTTTCTGTAGGTTATACAGTAAGCACCATATTCAAGTATAAAATAACCTTGACTCCAACTAAATATACTAGATGCTTAATTATCTGCCAAAGGAAGGATTATCTGGAATGCTTTTATCTACCAATCAAATGTTTTCCTAAACTGAGAGACTAAACCTTCTCTTTTTCAGACATGATACATTAATTCTAAACTCTTAATATTTAGTATCAATCAAGAGAAAAGTAAAGTATGACAGAAACATGAAATATCGTAGCATATGTTTAAGATGCTTTAAGTTTTAATTGGATACAGTCTTAAGAAGAGACTCTTTTTGTCAGGTCAGCCTTAAAAATTTTTTTCTTTAAATTATTTCTGTAGATCATTACCACAGAACTTACAATCAGGTTCAAATTAATATTCTAAACCCAATATTTTCTTTGGATGAAGAGTTATTTACAATTATGCTTCTATTTTCAAACATTGAATTATAATCTTCGATTTTAGCATAATTGTATTATAATTGGAAGATATGTTACGTATTACTTCATTTCTTTGAAATCTATATGAATGTACCATTATAAAATTACCGTTTATTGAAGGGACTGTCTTTTTACATAAAATTACTTTAGCAACATCTTTGAAAATCAATAGACCATGTATGTGTGGATCTATTTCTGCACTCTGGTTTTCAGTTCCATCAATCTCTACATCAATTATATGTCAATAATATATACTTATACATCTTAAAATCAGATGATGTGAGTCCTCCAACTTTGATATAGAGAAACTGTTTTGGTTTGTCAGTGTTTTTTGCTTTTTCATGGCAGTTTCTGTAAAGAGGCCTGCTGAGATTTCGATTGAGATAATATTGGATCTAAAGATCAATTTCGTGAAAATCGGCATCTCAACAATACTGAGTCTTCTGATTCAAGGACTTGACATATTTCTAATTTTATTTATGTATATCAAAATGTTTTGGTCATTTTCTTTGTATAGAATGTGCACATATTTTATTTAATTTATCCTTATATTTTTCCATTTATTTCTATGTGATTGATTTGGTTTTAAAATTTTTCAGCTTTCAAATATTGTTTGCTAATATATAGGAGTATAATTGATCTTTGTAATTTACCTAATGACTATAGCTTTGACTCATGGATTACTTAAGTGTATGGGGCTTATTTTCCAAGTATTTGGGAATTTTCCAGGTATATTTTCAATACTGATTTCTAGTTTAACTCAATTTTTTTCAGAGTTCATTTGCTTGTATGATTCCAATCCTTTCTAAATTTACTGAGACTTGTTTAATAGTTCAGCATGTGTAAAGAATAATGCAATTGAAAAGCTCTTCCAATGAGAGATAATATAATGATGGTGGTTAAACTAAAAAAGAAGATATAAAAACACTAAAATATATGCTTCTAAAAACACGACCTCAAAATATACAAGACAAAATAGAAAGAGCATGAGAAACAGGCAAATACAGAATCACACTGAAGAATTTTAAAATGTCTTTTGGTAACTGATAGAACAATATGCCATATTATGTTAGAAACTATTCATATACTAACAATCTAGCCTAATTAAAATCTTTATATTTTGCATACATTCAACATAAACCTTTTACTCTTAGCCTTTGCCAATATTGCTTTTATTTTCTTGAAAGCCTTTCCTAACATTTTTGTATGACCACTCTGGCCCAATTAGTTTAAAGGCTATATTACCTCTAAGGAGGTTTTCTGTTTCTCCTTCCAAGATTGAATAGCTAATAATTAGTGAATATTGATTCTATGAAAGACACTGTGCTAATTACATAATCATGTGATTTATCTTTATAAGAAAACGATGAGATATCATTATGTCCATTGTATACATCATGAAGTTGAGATTTATGTAGGTTGAATAATTTGCTATATTTAAATACTTCATAAAAGACAAAGTGAGACATACACCTAATAGTTTCTACTCCAAAGCCCATGTTCTTAAATTCTATTCTAAACTGAATTATATATTTTCTGACTTCTCTTGGTGTAAACTTTAGTAGAATGTACAAAGTCTAATTAGGGTTCTAGTTATATGTAACAATCAACCTGGATATTAGTCACATAACCTATGAAAAAATACAAAAGCCAAAATCACATTTTCTAGAAGTAAAAACAAATATTTCTTATTCTCTCTCTCTCTCTCTCTTTTTCCCTCTCTTACTTTCTCTATGTGTGTGTGCACACACTTTTAATTGAATTTATTTGAACAAGTGCCCCAATACATGGTATTGCCCAAGGGAGTGTGCTTTTATGGTTCAATACGTGGTATTTGATTTTCTACTTGCCATCGTGGCAAAAACATCCGTTAACTATATATGCAATGACGAAGAAATTCAATCTAGCATGCAGCACATTTCTTTTCAGGACTTGTAATTTTGTTCTATGGAGAAGGCAGGTATTTTCAGCAGGAATCAGGGGCCTCCTCACTAAGAATTCCTCCAAGGCTCAGTAATGCCACTGAGACACATTTTCTCTCCTGCAGGCTCTTGGGATTAGTTTATTGGGACACAAGTTATTAGAGGGAATGACTGGGCAAACTGCTCTTAGCTACAGTTATGTTGAAAGCATAAGAGGTATATTTACTTACTATGGACAAAAAAGCTTCCACAAAATACTCAGTTCTTGGTTATAAAGTGCCTTGAGGAGTAACATAGATTAAAAAAAAGAATTAACTACCAAATTAACTCAATTCTGCTTTGAAGCTATGGTTCAAATGAGCATTTAATAGGCACTTTCTTTTTTCAGTAGCAACCCATTGATTTTTTCTAAATGAGATTAAGTATTAATTTTAAAAGGATAAAAACTAAACCAACAAATAAGAAAACTGTTTCTTACTCATTTTAAGTTATTGTATAAACTATGTAACAAAACCATATTGAAAATCAAAATAGTGTTAAAAATTCAGCCACAACTGTCTTTTCCTATTGTGGCAAATAATTGCATTTTATAATATTTTCATAATTGCAAGATTTAAAGAGCAAAGCAAAAATCTTTTTTATCTTCCCCAAATATTTTCTTTGTGTGTGGAAAAGACTAAATTATATTGAACACCAAATTAAAATGTATACAGCTAGATCCCATACCAGGCAGAGTTACTTATGCGATTCACGTAATTTTCACACTATAAATTAGGTATCATTATCCCCACTTAGCAGAATAAGATTGAAGCAGATAGATATTTAAAAAAACAGTTCTATATAAATTTCAAAGTTACCAAGTGATGATACCAGGATTCAAATTTTGGTCTTACTAACTTTCTAAACGTTCCTTGCTCCAATTGCTGCATAGACAAAGAAATTAGCGCTTGTATTTCTTAGAGGTCAGCGATTCATACTCAGCTAAGCAGAGATCTTTCCCAGGTGCCCTGAGTTCCACTTAGGAAATAATGAAGTTTCAAAATGGACAGATTAGTTCTTCATTAGAGTGATAATTGCCCATTACAGTGACTGCCCATCTGAAAGTATCTCTTAATGTTAATCAGCATATTATCATTTTATTATTATTATTATTATATCTATTCTAAGTACAGGTGTTGAGGTGAGCTCCATGTTGTCTGACATTTTCAATGGCAGACCTTAAAGTCAACCGAGTTTGCACCAGCCATTTATTTTGTGGGCACGTTTGTATCTTCTCTATGCCTCAGTTTCTGAGCTGCAAACTGAATTAATACTAGAATAATACATATATTAATGTATTATTGTAGAAATTTAATGAATTTATAAAGAAAAGCACTCAGAACAGTGTTTTGTAGATTGTAAGTCGAATATTGGCTTTCTTTATTATGTAAATAGATAGTTACAACAAAATATAATTTAGACAAGTGAACTTATTGTTATTGTTCTAACTTTTTGCAGAATGTATAAGAAAATTCTATGGACAATATTTATATTCAACCCAAGTTACAAAGTTAAAAAGACAAAAAATTTATCCTACATTCTCATAATATATTTTATTGTCAGAAATGTTTGAAAAACAGTCCATTATTTAAAATTCCTTTGATATTACATTAATTCTTCAAGTCTTATCTTGTGCACAGAAATTATCCATTATTTGCATATTGTTACTAAATTAGTTAATTGACCATGACTTGTAATTAAATCTAAGTTGGATATTAAATTATTCATGCTGTAAATAAATTAATGCTCAGAGATTTTGCTCTTATTTTTGGAATATTTGATTAGTATCCCTTTACTCTGTAACTAACTCATTTTCATTTCTTTTGGGCCATAATTTTCCACAGATGGGCACTATGAACCCATAAAAAGTTGATATGACTAACTTGAATCTATTCTACTTTGTCTTGAAAATATTTTCAGTAGTTTTTTCTGAGGTTTCTAACTGCAAATGAAAGCCAAATGAAGCTTATTTCTCTGAAGTGTGACTTCAAAGTAATGGGTCTTTCTAACAAACATATCAAAATATAAGTACCCGAATCAAAATGTGTATCAAAACATCTTCTAGTGAGATTATAAATATTTATATGAAATTGTGGACAAATTACAGTGGCCGTTGTGAGATTTAATGTGTCTAGTGTAATGCAGTGCAGATAGCAAATAATGATGGACACATACCATGGCTTTGAATACTTCTTAACTTCTAGTGTCATGTCTATGTCTATACAGCCCTGTGTGTGCACACCCAATGGACACAAATGCACATGTAATATCATCTAGTGGCACTGTAGGTGAATTATGTAAATGAGCTGGGATCAGAACATGTTCTGTTTAATGCCATAAATAATTGTTGACCTCTTCTATAATGGCCCTGAGAATGCTACATTTTCAGAGTATAAAAATAATTTATTTTTTTCTCCCCATCCAATAGTTTACAGGGAAAACTAGTGTCAACTACAAAAGAAAAACATTAAGAAAACTACTATATGTCCTGGTAAGTGGTCTGATAGAGGTATACTTGGGGTCTTTCTAGAACACAGTAGAACCACTTCTAGAATTATCAAGAAAAGCTTCTCATTGAAGATGTTGCCTGGATACTCACTGTCTTGGTGGGAGGTTAAGAAAGGCTGTCAAAGCATTTCCATAGTTATGGGTTTCAAAGAAGCAGTGCTGCCTTTGCTGAGTAACCTGGAGGTCTCAGTGATCATTTTGATAATTCTGGAAGATCAGAAATTAATTTTTTTAAATTCTAATACCTAACCAGTTAATAATTTCTCTTTCCAGGTAATACTATTCACAAAACTTTAAGATTTTTATCCATCAGCATTGTTCTATTGTTATAGTGTAGAGGATATACATGTTGTCCTTTTTGTGTACATTTACATATATTTAACCAATTTTAATTAAATATAACATTAAGTTCTGCTTAATGTGTGAGCTCACATAAGATATGTTCCTTGGTTTTAGAGGCCTGACATTCTAAATGGTGGAGACAGATGCATGAAGAAATTTATATAATAGAGCTTTTGGTGCCGAGACTATTGCAGTATTAGAATGTTTAGAATTTGACAGTGTAATTATGTTCCATGCTGAAATAGTATTGTTTACATGGTCTACTTGAGCACTGAATCATGGCAGAATGTATACTTGATTGAATACATTTGGTGCATGAACCTTCAAAACAACCTGAAATGTTAATTTCAAGTTGAGATTTTATAAGAAAAATAAATATTAATAACATATTTATTATTTGCTAAAAGTTAATGTGTGTGTTTGGGAGCACTGATTTATGGAGGAGAGTTGTGGAAAAGATGGCACTGTAAATTTTTTAATTTCTTGGTTTCATTTCCAACTTAATCTAATCACGGTAAAAATAGATAATATTACTCTTAAATGCATAGCCCTTATCAGGGATAAAATATCATATCTGGGGATAAAAAACTTAGTGGTAAGTGACATGTCATAAATCACTTGGCTCTTCCGTTCAAAGGCAGTTGGAGGTACTTGGAAGTTTAGCTGCAGTGGGGTAAAGAAGGTCCGCATATCCGCATGTGTTTTAGGAAACTAGATTTGGACTCACTGAATGAAACTGGTGTAAACTTCTTGCATCCTTATTATTAAAAAGTCAAAAAACAAGAAAACAAACAAAAAAAAAATAGATGCTGGTAAGGTTATGGAGACAAGGAAACACTTATATACTGTTAGTGTCAGTCATTGTGGAAAGCAGTTTGGAGATTTCTCAAAGAACTTAGAACTACATTTGACCCAGCAATCTCATTACTGGGTATATACCCAAAATAAAATAAATTATTCTATCAAAAAGATACATGCAGCACTATTCATAATGGCAAACACATAGAATCAGCCTAGGTGCCCATCAACAGTGGATTGGTTAAAGAAAATGTGTCACATATATGCCATGGAATACCATGTAGCCTTTAAAGAGAATGAAATAATGTCCTTTGCAGCAACATGGATGCAGCTGGAGGCTAGACTATTCTCCTAAGCCGATTAATGCAGGAACAGAAAACCAAATACTACATGTTCACATATAAAAACATTGGGTACACATGGATGTAAAGATGACAACAATCACCACAGGACTACTAAACTAGGGAGAGAAGGTAGGGGGCAAGGGTTGAAACACTATTGGAATTTAAGCTCAGTACCTGAGTGACCGGATCAATCGTACTCCAAGCCTCAGCAACACACGACCTACTCATGTAACAAACCTGCACATGTACTCCCTGAATCTAAAATAAAAGTTGAAATTATAAAAAAAAAAAAACGTTAAGTTTCTGCATACTTAGATGGAGACAGAAAATATGACTGAGATTAGAATGTTTCTCTGTTGTTGTTAAGTGGCATGTTCTACAGATGTCTCTGGGGTCTAGTTGGTTTATAGTGATGTCAACTTAGTCTTACAAACATGACTCTTTGCCTTTTTTTCCTCATATTATTATTATTCATATTAAACTTAGGCATGCAACAAAACCAATAATACATTGTTATATTGATTACTATGTGTAATTTTATGTCTTCTAAGGAAGCTGAAAGAAGAAAGACTAACAAATATATATTTATAGCTTTTGTTATATTAATCTTCCTATTTTTCATCTGTGGTTTTATTTGTTTCCATGGATTTCGGTTAACCTCTGGCATCATTCCCTTAACCCAAAACAACTTTGATCTTAATGGCAACTATATTACACACATATTATATTTCCGTATGTTACATGGCCAGTGATATGGTTTGGCTGTGTCCCCACCCAAATGTCACCTTCAATTGTAATAATCCCCACATGTCAAAGATGGGGCCAGGTGGAGATGATTGAATCATGGGGGCAGTTTCTTCCATACTGTCCTTGCGGTGGTGAATACCTCTCACAAGATCTGACGGTTTTATAAATGGGAATTCCCCTGCACAATCTCTCGTTTGCCTGCCACCAGCTAAGACATGCCTTTCTCCTCCTTTGCCTTCTACCATGATTGTGATGCATCCCCAGTCATGTGGAATGGTGAGTCCATTAAACCTCTTTTTCTTTGTAAATTACCCAGTCTTGAGTATGTCTTTATTAGCATCATGAGAACTAATACAGCCAACAATATATTGTATTCTTTTATTTTCTATGACTACTTTTGTAAAATCGGTTAGGAGAAAAAAAGACAGAAAAAAATGACAGAATTTTCCAGTGCCCTTTGCTTTTTCATGTGGATGATTTACCGTGTGTGTGGGTCATTTGCTTTTAGCCTGAAGAAGTTTCTTAGTATTTCTTGTAAGGAAGGTCTCAAAGCAATAAAGTCTCTATTTTTTTCTTTTTTAGGAAAGTCTTTTATCTTTACTTTTCATAGATAGCTTTGCTGGATATAGAATTGTTTGTTAATTTTTTCCCTTGAGCTCTAAGAATATGTTATTCCACCACCTTCTAGTGCTGAGTCCTTTTTCTCTTGCTGCTTTTGGAGTTTTTCCTTGTATTTAACTTTCAGCATTTTATGATATATCTCTTGTATATCTGTTTGTGCTATCCTATTTGGATTTTGTTGAGCTTCTTGGATATGTAGATTGAATTTAAAAAAATAAATTTGATAAGTTTTCAGCCATTATTTTTCAAATACATACATATATATATATTTTTCTAATGCTTTCTCTCCTTCATCTTCTTCTGGTGCTCTCATTCTGCATATTTTGTGCACTTAATGGTGTCCCACATTTCCCTGAGGCTCCATGCATCTCCATTCCCTCTACCTTCTCTCCATTCTTTAGATTTCATAATCTCTATCAATCTGTATTCATGTTTACTAATTATTTCTCTTGTTTGTCCAAATCTATCATCCTATTGAATACCCAATTCTTCCTAATTCTCAAATAGCTGCTATTTAATAAATAACTGTTATATATACTAAATAGCAGCCATCTGAGGTCTACACATCTTGAATAGATATACTTGAAAGAATATTAGTTAACATTCTATTTCTAGGCTTGATACTACATCATTATTGCTGAAATAGTGACTTGACTGCCTTCTGCTCTGAACAGCTTTTTGTGTAACTTGGCAAATGTAGATATTACCTGTTTTCAAAGGATTAAAGGAAAAATAAATAACATGTGAGAGTGCTTTAATAATATCAATATAAGGTATAATATTAATAATTCAAATGTAATAAATTCTGTTAAATTCTTTAGAAATTTATTAAGTATTTATATCACCCCTATATAACTTCCTTAAAATTTTATGAGCAAAGTTAAATAAAAACAGCTCTTATTACATTTTAAAAATATTTCTGATGACATTTTAAAAAATATATAAATACAGTAAATATAATTCTGAGACGTGGGACCAACATAGATATAATTCTGAAAACTAAGCATAGGGAGAGTTCTAGAACTGAGAAGGTTTCAAAATTTGGAAAAACAAACATTCATTTTCTTTTCACAAGGCAAAATTTAGAGTTTGTGATGTGAAAATGTATTTGAATTCAATACCAGAGCTTTCTAAGGATTCAAACTTTTCACTAATGAAACACAGCTATTAAATATTGTCTTGTTGGTATTAAAACAGAGGCAGACCAGTCTTTTATCAGTATTTCTATATAAGGTATTGCTGAAATCTAAATATTTCCTGAAATCTAAAGATTTCTCTCAATCAGCATATTAGTGTTAATAACAACTTGATCAGAAACTTTGTACTAAATGAATTCTGTGGTTTGAATTTGTCCCCACCAAAATTTAGGTGTTGCCAATGTGATGGTATTAAGAGGTAGAGCCTTTAAGCCATCATGATTAAGTTATGATGGCTCCTCCCTAGTGAATAGAATTAAGGTCCTTATAAAAGAAGCTTGAAGCAGTATTCAGTTAACTTGCTCTTCTGCCATTTGAGGACACAGTGTTTCTTCCTTCTAGAGGAACAGCAAGAAGGTCCTCACAAGACACCACATGCCAACACTTGATTCTGAACTTCTCAGCCTCCAGAATTTTGAGAAAATAAATTTATTTTCTTTATACATTACCCAGGCCCAGATATTTTGTTACAGCAGCAGAAATAGACTAAGACAATTGGTGATTTTTCAAACTGGGTTTAGAAAAAAAAACAAACAAACAAAATTTAAAAAAAATTGACTCAAAACCCCAAGCTGAGGATGAAAATGGAGACTGATCTCTTGGAATACCATGTTATTATTTTACTCAAAGTAAAACTTTAATTTTATATATATATAAATTTTAATTATATATATTTTTAAATATTGGGAAGTAATGTATGGCTCTTTGGGAAAAAAATCCATTTTAAAAATTTTTTTTATTATACTTTAAGTTCTAGGGTACATGTGCACAACATGCAGGTTTGTTACATATGTATACATGTGCCATGTTGGCGTGCTGCACCCATTGACTCGTCATTTACATTAGGTATATCTCCTATTGCTATAACTCCCCGCTCCCCCCATCCCACGACAGGCCCTGGTGTGTGATGTTCCCCAGCCTGTGTCCAAGTGTTCTCATTGTTCAATTCCCACCTGTGAGTGAGAACATGCGGTGTTTGGTTTTCTGTCCTTGCGATAGTTTGTTCAGAATGATGGTTTCTAGCTTCATCCATGTCCCTACAAAGGACATGAACTCATCCTTTTTATGGCTGCATAATATTCCATGGTGTATATGTGCCACATTTTCTTTATCCAGTCTATCATTGATAGACATTTGGGTTGGTTCTAAGTCTTTGCTATTGTGAATAGTGCCGCAATAAACATACGTGTGCATGTGTCTTTATAGCAGCATGATTTATAATCCTTTGGGTACACGCTCAGTAATGGGATGGCTGGGTCAAATGGTATCTCTAGTTCTAGATCCTTGAGGAATTGCCACACTGTCTTCCACAATGGTTGAACTAGTTTACAGTCCCACCAACAGTGTAAAAGCATTCCTATTTCTCCACATCCTCTCCAGCTCCTATTGTTTCCTGACTTTTTAATGATCGCCATTCTAACTGGTGTGTGATGGTATCTCATTGTGGTTTTGATTTGCATTTCTCTGATGGCCAGTGATAATGAACATTTTTTCATGTGTCTGTTGGCTGCATAAATGTCTTCTTTTGAGAAGTGTCTGTTCATATCGTTTGCCCACTTTTTGATGGGGTTGTTTGTTTTTTTCTTGTAAATTTGTTTAAGTTCTTTGTAGATTCTGGATATTAGCCCTTTGTCAGATGGGTAGATTGTAAAAATGTTCTCCCATTCTGTAGGTTGCCTGTTCACTCTGATGGTAGATTCTTTTGCTGTGCAGCTGGCTCAACATATGCAAATCAATAAACATAATCCATCATATAAACAGAACCAAAGACAAAAACCACATGATTATCTCCATAGATGCAGAAAAGGCCTTCGACAAAATTCAATAGCCCTTCATGCTAAAAACTCTCAATAAACTAGGTATTGATGGGATGTATCTCAAAATAATAAGAGCTATCTATGACAAACCCACAGCCAATATCATACTGAATGGGCAAAAACTGGAAGCATTCCCTTTGAAAACTGGCACAAGACAGGGATGCCCTCTCTCCCCATTCCTATTCAACATAGTGTTAGAAGTTCTGGCCAGGGCAATCAGGCAGGAGAAGGAAATAAAGGGTATTCAATTAGGAAAGAGGAAGTCAAATTGTCCCTGTTTGCAGATGACATGATTGTATATCTAGAAAACCCCATCGTCACAGCCCAAAAACTCCTTAAGCTGATAGGCAACTTCAGCAAAGTCTCAGGATACAAAATCAATGTGCAAAAATCACAAGCATTCTTATACACCAATAACAAACAAATGGAGAGCCAAATCATGAGTGAAGTCCCATTCACAATTGCTTCAAAGAGAATAAAATACCTGGGAATCCAACTTACAAGGGATGTGAAAGACCTCTTCAAGGAGAACTGCAAACCACTGCTCAATGAAATAAAAGAGGATACAAAGAAATGGAAGAACATTCCATGCTCATGGGTAGGAAGAATCAATATCGTGAAAATGGCCATACTGCCCAAGGTAATTTATAGATTCAATGCCATCCCCATCAAGCTACCAATGACTTTCTTCACAGAACTGGAAAAAACTAAGTTCTCATGGAACCAAAAAAGAGCCCACATTGCCAAGTCAATCCTAAGCCAAAAGAACAATGCTGGAGGCATCACGCTACCAGACTTCAAACTATACTACAAGGCTACAGTACCCAAAACAGTGTGGTATTGGTACCAAAACAGAGATATAGACTAATGGAACAGAATAGAGCCCTCGGAAATAATATCACCCATCTACAACCATCTGATCTTTGACAAACCTGAGAAAAACAAGCAATGGGGAAAGGATTCCCTATTTAATAAATGGTGCTGGGAAAGCTGGCTAGCCATATGTAGAAAGCTGAAACTGGATCCCTTCCTTACATTTTATACAAAAATTAATTCAAGATGGATTAAATGTTAGACCTAAAACTATAAAACCCTAGAAGAAAACGTAGGCAAAAAAATCCATTTTTAAAAAACATTTGTAAAACAATTCTTCTGGTATGAATTTGTAAGCTACGAAACTAGGCAAACTCTCTTCATCTTTTCAGATTTATGATATTTTAAACTTGAAAACAGGTAAATGAGGTGAACAGTTTCTCAATCTTAGTTCGGTGCTTTCTGGATTTTTTCTCTAGTTTTTCAAAGTTTTCCCTGATTTATTTTCAACTTTCATCAGCATCTAATTCTTTAGACTCTTTTTTTATCCTCTCAAGGGTAGAGCCACTCTAGAAGAAATGCCTTTTCTCTAAAGAGGATGTCTGGGGTATTGTCGTAAAAAGACACATTTTGAGCTCTTCATTACAAAAAGAGAAGAGATTTTAACCCAGGTTCAACTTTTCTAGCAAAAGGACACAAATGCCAGATGCAATGCACATTTATTCTGTCATTCTTCTTCTCAGTTCTTTCTAGGCTGACAGCTGTATGGCATGAAATAAGGGATGCTTTTGGCCAGCCAGAAATATAAAGGCCATAAAGAAACAGCACACACTGCACTCATTTCCCATAAAACAGGACCAACTTTTATTTTGATTTATAATAGAAATGACAGTTGCATAAATTTGTTCAGGAATGTACAGAATCAAATACAAAATATAAAACTCCCTGAACAATTCAGGATGCCACCAATTAGGGCAAAAATTGAATAATTTCCTTGAGTTTAATAACTTGAAAAACACTTCTAATGATCTCTCTCTCTCTCTCTCTCTTCCCCACACTCTTATTTTCTCTTTCACAGACACATATAAACACAAATTTTCAGAAAATTATCAAAGTTATTACTACAGCGTATAGTGGTTTTTGCTATTATTATTTACATCTGCAATGTAAATTTTACATCTAAAATTATTTCCCATGAAGTTGAATTCAAATAATTCAGGAGATTTCTTGTACTTTAAAACATCTTCAGAGTATTTGGTCACATGTCTTGTTAAAAATATAATGCTACAGTATTATATCTTTTTCTTTCTTTTTTAATCTTATTAATAGAAAGATCCCGGAATGGTCCTTTTTATTAGATAAGTGGAAGTATATGTATACATGCATATTTACATACAACTGCATGGAGTACACAAAATATATCCAGGAACCTTGAATCAAAGTGTTTTTTTAAAGAAATATAAAAAAATGGTATACATGTATATTGAGTACTTCCTCAATACCATGTACCATTTTATAACTAACGTCTCATAGAAGCTGCCATATATTTTAGAAATGAGAACCTTGAGACTCCATAGGATGATTAATCCAGTCACATAGTGGGAATATGACTCAGTTGGGACTCAACCAATATCTTCTCCTGTCACATTTTCCCATTTTATTACTCCAAAGTTAATCAAGAAATAATGAAAATTAATCCATAAATTGTGCTTCTTCTTTAGGAATCAGTGAAATTTCATGATAAAGCAAACTGTTCCACCAATTACTAGTTAGATAAACTTGGTCGAGTGAAATTCTCCGTGCCTCACCCTCCTCATCTGTGAAATGGGGATAAACACAGTCATTTTGTCATGTGGCTATTGTGAAGAGCAAATGACTGAATCCATGTAAAGTGTTTAGAAATAGAATGCTCATATAACATAACATGTTTCATAGTCTGGGACATGGAAGTCTCTCGGTATAGTCTAATAATTATTATTATTTCTCTGACTCTAATACCTTGGTTCTTTTTTTTTTCTCTTATGCTATGATAACGCAGTGGATATTTTCTTTTCCCCCAGAAATTACTGATTTTTTCTTCTCTTTTTAAGATAACTTTGTTCTAGTGTTTCCATAAACAGAGAATGCAAATATGTTAGCAAATAAGGTTAAAATGAACCTGGGGAATTGAGTATATTAACCTATTTTCCTGTCACTGAAGACTTAATTCTCCTGCTAGACAAAGCATAGCTGATATAGCAGCTCCCAGGACATTGGTTTGCAGACCTAGTGCATCCATGGTAAATTAAGATAGCTTTTCCAACTCTTTTATACAAGATTTAACTCTCTACTCTCTGGTGGCATTATGATAACACAGTTGCATAAAAGATTCTCTTTTATCATTTCTGCCACATATTTAGAGCCTATATTTATTGCCTAGATCTCACTCCTGAGTAATAGAGCTGTGTATTCCCCTCTCTGGTAGATGTCTTCTGAATCTTCAAGAGGCAATTTGAACTCAGTGTGACCTAAGTTAGTTTATTTTCCTTTCCTCCAAAGTACTTCTGTCCATTATGTAAACTTCATCTCCATTAGCAGATTTGCCTTATGTCTAGGCCACTGGCGGAAAACTTAAGAGTCATCCTCTACTCTTCTGTATTTTTCAAATTAAAAAATAAAAGTTGAACGTTGCAACAGCCTTCCAATTAATTCCCTAACTCTGGTTTCTCTCTCAGTCTTAAACTCTGTGTTGCTACAAGCATGATATTCTTTGATGAACAAAGATGGCTGCACCTTCTAAATAACTGTTTCTTCCAATAATCATATTTTCGAAATAGACTTCAATGGAAATCTTTTTCCTGTTTGAAAAACACCAAACTTATTAACATGGCTTAGAAAACTCATTCTGACCTGATTTATTTCTCTCTTCCCACCTCCTTCTCACCAAAACATGTGTCATATCCCAATATGTATAACTGTTAAAGTTTCTAAGAAACACAACACACTATCAGACTCAGAAGCAGGGTTTTTTTTTTTTTTTTAATAGCGAAAGTATGTGACCTCCATGTCTCTTACTGCTTAATTCCTTAGAATCATTTAGGACTTGATTAATGCCACCTCACCTGTGAAGCCTCTCGACAGCCTATGCAGAAGTAGGAACCCATAGAACCTCGTGAATACACCGTGCATGACTTTATGGTAACTTGCATACCTCAATTGCTTAATTTCTAGTTAGGAACTATACCATTATAATACTAACTACAAAGGGTTGTTGGAAGGATTAAAAGAGACAGGATGGCTAGTTTTATGTGTCAATTTGCCTAGGCCATGTTACCCAAGTGCTTGGTCAAACACTAGTCTAGATGTTGTTGTGAAGGTCTTTTTAAGATGTAAATAACAAATCAGTAGACTTTGAGTAAAGTCGATTACTCTCGACAATGCAGGTGAGCCTCATCCAATCTGTTGGAGACCTTCAGAGAAAGGATTGCAGTCCTCAAAGAGTAATAAACTCTGTCTCCAGACTGCCTCCAGTATTATGACTACAATATCAACTCCTGCTGGAATTCCCAGGCTGCTAGCAGCCCTGCAAATTTCAAACTTAGCAGCCCCTGTTTTTTTTCTCTCTCCATTTCTCCCTCTTCTTTCTCTCCCTCCTTCTCTCTCTCGTATATATACACACAGACATTTATGCATTTATATGAAAAAGCCTATTGCTTTTGTTTCTTTGGGGAACCCTGTCTAGTAAAGGAGATGCACATAGTTAGTGTTTAAAGTAATCTAAAATGGGCCCTGTTTCATACCAAGTACTTTAGTCATGACATAGTTAGATATTACTTAAATACATTCTGATATGAACACCCAATATACAAATTGATCAAACTGTGACTGTTTGTTGATTTAATCAGAATGAAGGGTGGGCAAGATTATTCCTTGCTTGGCTGACTTCCCACGTCTCCATTCTTCTGTATAAAGTCCATCTTTTGAGCACATCTTTGTGACTCTTGGAACACATTCTCAAATCCTATGGGCTCAAGCTCAAGTCTATATTTTCTGTCTACCTGGAATAAAATAAGTGCATCATTAGACAGTATTAACAGTGTCTTTGTACAAGACAGGCCTTGGAATTTGTCCTTGGATTTGTGCTTGACTTTGTGATGCATTTGAAGTACTGGAACAAAGTGACCACTTTCATACTCAGATAGTTTTCCCAGAGCACAATGTCTGTCAAGGGGAGATTCATAATGATTTTGGTCAACTGAGAATACATTAAGGTTAGACTGGGGTCAAAAGATGGGTGAGTGCTGATTTATTTCCTAGATTTCGTGGTAGTTTTAAAATGTCACATTAAAAAAAAAAAGAACTGGTCTCACTGGAGACCTATCTAATTATAATGTCTGGCTATTAGGTATTGATAGGTGATTTTTTAAAAAAATGTATAGGTGATTCTGACATAGAGCTCTGAGTAAAATATTCGTTATATTATTCCATGTACCTTGCTTTTCTCAGCCACGGCAGGAGGAAGTTAAAAGAGTTAACCTGTGAGCCATTCACTTGCTTTAGTTCCCTGGAGTAGGTGAAGAGAAAGAAGTCAGGTGACCTGGTTTACTCTTCTTGTCAACTGGACCACTCTTTATCTCTGGATAAAGAAACAATATTGGCTTAATGGAAGAGGCTTCATCTAGTGAGTGCACTTAGCAGGGTTTTCCCTTACCAAAGATTTACTAATAGTGCAAAACAAAACAAAACAAAAACTATGAGGCATGACTCCCTGGAAAAAGTAACATAAGTGATACAACTTTCTGAAGTATAAAATGGAGATGTATCACAACATAAATGCTTCTCATTGTGTTCAGTAATGACCTTTAAATCCTCACCTGGAGATTCTCTCGCTTATCATTGACCAGACAGTGTAGGTCTAACATGGGAAGACACATAAAAGGAGCTTTTCTTATGTCCCAGGCATCTGCCTTCTGTGTCTGAGCCTCTTTATTGACTGTATCCCTGGGATTATTGGTAAAATTTGACCCCAGATAAAATCTCTGATATGTTTGAGCCTGATTTGACAACTGTATCCTGTGTATTAGCTTAGATACCCATTAGCATTTTGAATATTTTGCTTTGCCAACATAAAGAACTAGGTTGGAAGTGGAACAAAGGGCAATATTTAATTTTATCCTAATAGCCATGGAATATAAAAACTGGTACCCAGGTTGGTAAAAGAAGCCAAAGGAACAATTAGCCTGTGAATATTGTACTAGATCGTTTCCTGCCTTCTTGTATACAAAGACATTTTGGTATTTTGAAAGGAAATAAGATGGGGTGGAACAAGGTGTTGATGCTGTCTTTCCTGTGAAATGAACATTAAGGTATCTGTGTTTGTGATAGTTTCATTTTTAAAAACATGCCCTTTTACAGAGAAATGCTAAAAACATGACCTTTTACAGAGAAATGCACCCTTAACTTTGGGTCTCATGTTTTAGGGACAGATACTGTGGTAATCTTTATTAGAAAAATTATCTCAGAAATTCAAGGCAATGGACTCGAGACATGCCCATCAAGTGAGCAACATAAACAACATGGCGCCCGTTTCTAAAGTAGCTAAATCACATCTGCTAATGATCACTTTTATTTCCTAATGTCTGCAAAGATGCTGTAAAACAGTCTGTGCAGAAATTTCAGAAGTGTTCTCTGAGTTCTAATGAGACCCGAACTTCCCTCAGGACAAATGGAAGTGGAAGTGGGCTTACAGCAAGGAAGTCCCACTCATGGGTTGGGGGATCGACATACACTATTGATTCTTTTTATTGGTGGTAGGAAGAACGCTTAAAAACATTTCACATTTTAAAGGTTCCCCATTGCTGTACTGAGCTGCCATAACATATAAAAGAAAGACGACTGATGAGTGTGCCTTTTATTTTTTTGAAAGTAGTATTGAGGATAAGCCTAACTGGGTGTGACAAGCAGTAAAGTGCTGGGAATAATCTAAAAAGTTCTGGTTTGAGAGCTTGGAAACCTGACCTCTCAACTTGACTTTGAAACTTACTAGCTGCATCGACTTGAGAAAGTCAATAACTTCTCTGAGCTTGGCATTCTACTTCTAAAATATAAGGCCACTGAACTTGATAATGTCCAAGTTTTAATCTTGCCTCACTTATTTTGACCCAAAGAATCTATAATTCTATGATTTCTGAATATACTTGCTGTTAATTATGAAGAGTAAGAGATCAAATCTATATATAGGGAAATCTAATTCTCATTTTATCCAACTTTCCTTAAACATTTTCATCCAGTTACCTTAAAGGTCAAAGGAGAGTCCTCATGAACCTGGGGTCTAGTTAAAGCAGCAGCAAGCAAGAACCTGCTTTGACATTCTGGCTTGAAGTTGAACATTAATTCTATGTGCTTAGCCTGTGCTGTAATTTATCCAATTGTTTTGTATAAAAGTAGGTGCTTTCCTCATTCTCCTATGATTCTTTACTAAAACTGATGCTCATATTGTGCTGCCTATTAATGCATCCATTACCTGCATGTAGCTACTTAAATTTACATACAAAATAATTAAAATTAAACGCAATTAATAATTCACTTGCGTGGGTGAAGTAGCCACATTTCAAGTGCTCAACAGTCATATGTGGCTAGTTGCATTGGACAGTGCAGATATAGAACAGTTCCATCATCATAGAAAGATCTATAAAATCGGCCCAGGCGAAGTGGCTCAAGCCTGTAATCCCAACACTTTGTGGGGCCGAGGTGGGTGGATCACCTAAGGTAAGGAATTTGAGACCAGCCTGACCAACATGGTGAAACCCCATGTCTGCTAAAAATACAAAATTAGTTTTGCGTGGTGGCGCGTGCCTGTAATCCCAGCTACTTCGGAGGCTGAGAGAGGAGAATCGCTTGAACCAGGGAGGCAGAGGTTGCAATGAGCTGAGATTGTGTCATTGCACTCCAGCCTGGGCAACAAAGAAACTCTGTTCCCTCACCGCCCCCCCAAAAAGAAAGATCTACCAAGTCACACTATGGCCAAAAATAATCTGGTGGTTTCTTGTTGCTCAGGAATTCTGAGTGCTTTCTGAAATACAGAAATCCAGTTTGAGAATTACAGCTGAAAGGATGCTGAGGAATGTTAACTTCTAATATAATAGAAACAAAGCCTAAATTGGGAATTAGAAATAATAGGAATCATATCAAGTTCTGTAGTGCAGGGATTTAGGCAAATCACTTAGATTATTAATGTGTCTAGACACGGTTGCTTTATCTGTATTATACTAATAAAAATAAAGGCACTTCCTAGATCATAGGGCCAACTGAAGATAAAATGAGATATTGCACAAAGACAAACATGTCCCATTAATATTTATATATTCTCAATTTATCAAGGTGTTAGACACATCTGGGCACTTAATAAAAATTTAATAACTGATGGATTAAATGATGGATATTAATTCATTTATATAACATTGATATAAAAAATCTGAAAGTGAACCTGTTTATGAAATTTTCCAAACACCATTCTAGTAATCAAGACAAAATATTTTTACTTTATTAAAATTATTTCTCAAAAAATTATTTGTTTTCTTTTCTTTCTTTCCTTTTTTTTTTTTTTTTTTTTTTTTTGAAAGGGTCTCATTCTGTTGCCCAGGCTGGAATGCAGTGGTGCAATCTTAGCTCACTGCAACCTCTGCTTCCCAAGTTCAAGTGATTCTCCTGCCTCAGCCTCCTGAATAACTGAATAATATTATTCCATGTTATAACTGGAATAGAGGTGTACACCACCACACCTGGCTTTTTTTTTTTTTTTTTTTAAGTCTTTTTAGTGGAGACGAGAGGTTTCACCACATTGGCCAGTCTGGACTCAAATTCCTGACCTCAAGCATTCCACCCGCCTCCGCCTCCCATATTTCTGGGATTACAGGCTTGAACCACGGCGCCTGGCCTCAAAGACTTATTTCTAAATTTAACATGCTGGAGGATTAGCAGAGTGGCATAAATTACCTGTAAATTGTGAAATCTTATATTAAATTTAGTTTTAAAGTTTTAGCCAGTAAGTTTAGCATAAGTTCTAGGGCTAAAGAGATGACATAAATTTTCCTTACAACCAAATCATCTCTGAATATTATCCTTTTCTATTGTTTTAAATAATATCTCAAGCTATTTTTGGAATGAGGCATTGCTTATTTGAAGGTTGCTTCCCTGGATCCCCTCTACTATAGTAGAGCACAGTATTAAGCCAAGAAGAATGGCAATCATTAAAAAGTCAGGAAACAACAGGTGCTGGAGAGGATGTGGAAGAATAGGAACACTTTTACACTGTTGGTGGGACTGTAAACTAGTTCAACCATTGTAGAAGACAGTGTGGCAATTCCTCAGGGATCTAGAACTAGAAATACCATTTGACCCAGCCATCCCATTACTGGGTATATACCCAAAGGACTATAAATCATGCTGCTATAAAGACACATGCACACGTATGTTTATTGCGGCACTATTCACAATAGCAAAGACTTGGAACCAACCCAAATGTCCAACAATGATAGACTGGATTAAGAAAATCCAGTCTTAATCCAGCACATATACACCATGGAATACTATGCAGCCATAAAAAAATGATGAGTTCATGTCCTTTGTAGGGACATGGATGAAATTGGAAATCATCATTCTCAGTAAACTATCGCAAGAACAAAAAACCAAACACCGCATGTTCTCACTCATAGGTGGGAATTGAACAATGAGAACACATGGACACAGGAAGGGGAACATCACACTCTGGGGACTGTTGTGGGTGGGGGGAGGGGGGAGGGATAGGATTAGGAGATATACCTAATGCTAAATGATGAGTTAATGGGTGCAGCGCACCAGCATGGCACATGTATACATACGTAACTAACCTGCACATTGTGCACATGTACTCTAAAACTTAAAGTATAATAATAATAAATAAATAAATAAAAAAGTTTGTAAGAGATAGGTAAGAGTCAAAATTTAGCGCATCTGCCTCATCATAATATTCCTTGGGCCATTAAGCAATGTCTATTTGGTCTTAATTTACAGAGAATTCTAACAACGCCAGGGACCTACCTGCTTTCAGTTTATAGCAGATTATAGTTTGTAGCATTAAATACATCTCAGTGGAAGGGTTACTCATGAAGTAGGAAAAGTGATCCCTGGCAGTCTTATCTTAAGAAAAATAAAATCTCTGTGAGAAAAAGAACAAATAAATAAATAAGTAAAGTAGACAGAGGCCATTTCACATGGCACAAACCACTCTAAGTTTTCCAGTCTCCAAGGGCATTTTTGGAACCCAGTGTAATATTAGATGGAAGTATCAAATGATATGAAATAAAGCACGACTTACAGAGTCTGAAGAATTGCATTCTAATCTGGGCATTGTTATTCAGTGTTTGTATCAACTTTGGCAAATACTCTTCTTGCTAGTTACTTCCCTTTCTCTATAAAATGAAGGTAAAGTTGTATTATCACTTGAGTCACTTTTGGTTTCTGAGTTTTATGATTTAGTTTGTAAAAACAAATTAATATGATTGTCCTAAGGGGTTTTTTTTTGGAAGAATTTGTTCAACTCATTATGCTTCTTTGACATGTGTGCTCATGTGTGTATATGTCATTCAATTGCTGATAGGATGACAGTCTCCAGACAGTAGCGCAAAGAACACACATTCCTTTGGAGGCACACATGCCAGGCTTTGGGTCAGGGCTTTGGCAGTTCTTGGATATCTGACTTTTGTCAACTATTCTATGTATTTACGGAATCATAGCTCCTTCTCTGTAAAATGGGAATTGTATCATGCAAATTTAAAATGTTAGTCATGGGGATTAAAATCAAGTATAAACAAAGCTAGACTTTGTTTTTGTGCTTTATATAGGAAACTAAATCAAGAGTAATTAATACTGTTTATATCTTCCCTGTCTCTTTAAAATTCCTATGGCCTTACTTGTTGAGAATTCAGTTAGAATATATTTGTTATTTTAAATTTTAAAAGTATAAGTAATTTAGATGAAAATGAGGAAAATGCTAAAGTAGCACTTTAAAGAGGACCATGAATAGATAAAATTAATCAAGCTTAAAGTCATACTTGTAATTCTAGAAATTTTTATCCAAACGTTAGAATTTTCCTATAATTATTTTATTGTTCTTGTTAGTCATTTAGGTTATAAAAAATTAATTCACATTTATCTTATTGATATCACAGCCCTTGACTTGGTATTTGTATTTTTTGGAATTTCTACATGTCTGATTATGAGATCAAGAACCAATAATTCATTCCAGATATAAACACATGAAAAAAGTTCAGTCTCACAAAATGTGCATTACCAAAATGAAACCACCTCTCCTCAATGTATCATACGCATTCATTTTAATTGTTTTTTTATTTTTAGTGTTAACAGATGTATGATTTTTGGCTCATGGAAATTAAATTTACACTATTATATATTATTTTGGTAAAACCTATCAATATGTTAATGATATTAGATATTTTGTTTCATTGTTGAATTACTAATTTCAGCTGTAGATGTTAAGAAAAGAAGTAACCAGAGGTGTATTGAAGTATATGTACATGGATACAAACCAGTATTGATTTTTATTAGTGTATTTAAATGCATTTTGATATTTAAGATATCTTTCTCAGCCTTATCATGTTTAGTATGTATTTTATGTAAAATATTATCGGGCTTGAACTTGCCTGTATCCCTTCTTACCTATTGGAAAGTATACTTCCCTTGCATGTACAGGAAATGTAGCACTATTACTTATGTACATGCTCAGCAGTAGAGAATGCTTTTTATGTTATGTTACATTCATGCTAAACAAATATGTTTCAGAAATTAAATATGCTGCAGATTTGTTTACATTAAAATATTTAGGATATTTAATGAGAAGCTGTGTGTTTACAGCATGCATTCCAACATGAGCAATATTTCATCATCCCCAAGGGGGTGAAAAATTGGTTTTGGAGGAGTGCCAAAAATCTTACTCTTTTTATGTGTAAAGCATAGATATACATATAGTACATAAAAAGATAAATGACACACCTATGATATTAAAATTCATACCGCCTTTTTAACAATATGAATTTTTAAAAAACTATTGAGAAATGCTTCTTAAAGGGGTGATATTTTAAAAAATCTTGAAAAATACTGGTTTACAATGTAATGCTAAGTGCTAAAGAGGAAATGAAACTTGATACTTAGAGTTTCTCCCTCTTTGGAGGGTTGGTACAGGACCCCCATGGATAACAATCTACAGATTCTCAAGTCCCTTACATAAAGTGACATAGTATTTGTATATAACCTACGCACAGCCTCTTGTATACTTCAAATTATCTCCAGATAATTATAATACCTAATAAAATGTAAGAGCTATGTAGATAGTTGTTATGCTACATTGGTTTTGAATTTATATTATTTTTATTGTTATATTGTTATTTTATTGTTTTTCCCCAAAATATTTTAGATGTGAGATGGTTTGAATCCTTAGATGTGAAACCCATGGATACATAGGGTCAACTATATTTGTGTGTGATATATTTACAAATATATACATATGCAACATACATAATGAACACACACACTCATCTACACACACATCCACTCACACAGAGAATAAAACTGAAAGTACTTTGTGTGTATATATGCTCACACACACACACACTCCTACAGAGAATTATTGTAGAATTATAGAATATTTTATAAAATATTTTAAATGTCCTTTTTATTTGTGATTTTTACTAACAATTTGTAAAACACACAGTTTTTTTTAATCATTATTTTGAAGACCAGTAACTACCATTGGTTTTATTTGAGCCCAGTATCAGACTACATAGAGGATTCCATGTTATAAAAGACAGGCTTAGAACGCTTGGAGATTAGCATGTAACGAGGAAAAGAATCAGACATAAAAGTGCCTAACATAAACAATGAGCCTTTTTATGTGCCAAAAGAAAGATTTGAATGACAGTGGTTCTACAATTTAGAAGAAAATCAGTTCTGCTAATCTATGTGCTCAGGGAAGGGTTCAAGGAAGTGTTAGGACTTGAACTTGGCTTTGGAAGACAGGTGTGTCAATGAGATTAGGTTTGGTTTATTTCCATGGTATGGAAAAGTTGGTTAACAAGATAAATATTTACTTTTTTCTCACATAAAATCTGATTTGGCATAAAATCTGTCTTGGCAGAGGCAGTCCAGAGTTGGCATATGGCTCTATTGCCTTCAAGATATCTTTCTATCTTGCTGCTTTACCATCTTAATGTTTGGCTTCTATCCTCAAGGTAACCTCATGGGGTACAAGTGATGCTGAATATCCAGCTTTTATATCCAAATTCCAGGTAATAGGAAGGAAGAGAAGATCTCATTCTTTTCTTTTAAAAAGCCGTTTTGATAGGCTTGCAAAACACCTCTTCTTAAAACTCACTGGATAAAACTCAGTCATATTATGGCCATGTCTAGCTCCCAGTAGGACCAATGAAAGCATTCATATGCAAGGAGGCAATGTCCTCTACCAAAGTTTGGGCATTACTGGAGACATAAAAGTAGCATGGTTATTTATTAGGCAATTAGCTGTGTCTGCGACAGTGCTGCCTTTAACAATCTAACAATCTTTGCCTGTTTTAAATATAGAACACCTCTTCCCTGCCTCCCTAAAGAAATATCTCCATGGTCTTACACAAGTTCTACATTCAACCCAAAGTCCACAGTCTCTGGATAAGATATATCCTTTCCACAGATCCAGAATGGCTCCTGATTATCCAACATCATATAAGCTGAAAATATTTATTTGCCTCCAAAATACCCAACAGAATTCGTACAGAACAATTAAATAAGAAAGGTTATGTATAAAAGGAGGCAATTATATTACTGTGAGAATTGATGTACAAGAGGTACTAAGTGCCAAGTTCGCATAGAACAGGAGACAATTTTTTTTTTGTGACTAGAGAGAGTTGGAAATGGCTCACAGGGGGAAAAAAAAAAATTCTGGACCACAAAGGGTCGATAGGACTTTAAAAGAAAAATGATAATAATGAAAATGTAAGTAGCAAGAATATTATCAATAATAATAAAATGAGCTAACATGTTAAGTGTTTTATATGTTTTGTTCATTTTTCCTATTTCTGTATATGTGTTAACCCATGTATTCATTTTAACAATCTTATGAACAAAATGTTCATCCTGGTTTTCTTTTTTTTTCTTTTTTTCTTTTTTTTTTTTTTTTTTTTTGAGACGGAATCTCACTCTGTCGCCCAGGCTGGAGTGCAGTGGCGTGATCTCGGCTCCCTGCAACCTCTGCCTCCCAGGTTCGTGCCATTCTCCTGCCTCAGCCTCCAGAGTAGCTGGGACTACAGGCGCCCGCCACCACACCTGCTTAATTTTTTTTTGTATTTTTAGTAGAGACAAGGTTTGACCATGTTAACCAGGATGGTCTCAATCTCCTGACCTTGTGATCCGCCCGCCTCAGCCTCCCAAAGTGCTGGGATTACAGGCCTAAACCACTTGCCCGGCCTCATGCCTCTTTTATAGAGAAGTAAAGTCTCATGCTCATGCCCACACAGATAGTAAGTGGCAAGGAAGTGACTTGTCATGCTCTTAACCACTAGAGTAGACTTGTATTGCTGTTAGCATAAATAGAGGGAACACCTAAGAATTTTTTTTGAGGTTTTGCATGGAATGTACTAGACACTAGCAGGTAGTTTTAATTTATGCTATGGCACAAGGATGATTTCCAAAATACACGTAAGAACCACTCTGTGTAAGTTGATGTGTGAGTAGTGTCTATGCTTTACTGTTTATAAAAACTTATTTTAGACACTCTGAACTCTGATAGTGAGGAGATGATTACAATACCAAACCAATACTTATTTCACAGACTTTATACAGAAATAATCAGGTACTTTAGACATGCCTAACTATCAATGCTGAAGCCAATGTGTTTAAATGGTGATTTGCTTGACATTAGAACAGCACCATATTTCTGTCTTAAGCAAAGCCAGTTTAGAAAGAAAATGAAAAATGTAGTGCTAAAAATGATCTGTGCTCATCCTCTTCATTTTTTTACCACGTCATTTTCAAGGATAAAATACCAACTTATGAAATAAAGATATTCTGAAGTAACAATTTAGGAATATGTTATTCATATATTTTTGTTTTAACATCAAATGCTTGAAGAATGTAAAATGCAAGCAAACTGTGACTTTGAAGTTGATCGCAGAAATGAAATTTAAATTGACAGCATTTATCTCATAGTGGGTAATGAATATATTCTTGTTAAATATAAGTCTTTCATTATGCTAGTTCTAGTGAAGGAGATGCTTTCTAGAATATCACAGTCCAATAGTACTTTCTGTGGTGCTGAAAATATCCTGTACCTGTGATGTCTAAAAATGGTAGCTACTATTCAGTACCTATTGAGCACTTGTGGCTTGGGCTAATAAGAAACTACATTTTTAATTTTATTTTAGTTAACTTATATTTAAATGTATACAGCTACATATAGCTAATGGCTACCATATTGGGAAGCACAGCTGCAGTAGGCATAAGTCTTAAATGTGATGTACACATCTAGAGGAAACACAGAGACAAGAGCAAAGCAACCCCAAAGCTTGCAAAAGAAAAGAAATAAAGAAAATCAGAGCTGAACTGAAAAATATCGAGACACGAAAAACCATGTAAGATCAATTAATCCAGGAGTTTTTTACTCGAAAGAATAAATAAGATTGACAGACTGCTAGCTAGCCTAATAAAGAAAAAGAGGGAAGGTCCAAACAAACACAATCAGAAATGACAAAGGGGAAATTACCACTGACCCCACAGGAATATATTTAAAAAAAAAAACCCTCACAGGCTACTACAAACACCTCTATGGACACAAACTAGAACACCTAGAAGAAATGGATAAGTTCCTGGAAACATATAACCTCCCAAGATTGAACAAGGAAGAAATTGATTCCCTTAGTAGACCAGTAATGAGTTCCAAAATTGAATCAGTAATAATAAGCCTACCAACCAGAAAAAGGTCAGGACCAGTTAGATTCAGAGCCAAATTTTACCAGATGGATAAATAAGAGCAGGTACCATTTCTACTGAAACTATTTCAAAAAATTGAGGAGGAGAAACTCCTCCTTAATTCATTATATGAGGCCAGCATTATCCTAATACCAAAACCTGGCAGAGATACAACAACCGCAACAAAAAACTTCAGGCCAATATCCTTGATGAACATGGATGCAAAAATCTCCAACAAAATGCTAGAAAACTGAATCCAACAGCACATTGAAAAGAGAATCCACCATGATCAAGTAGGCTTTATCCCTGGGATGCAAGGTTGGTTCAATATACACAAATCAGTAAGTGCAATTCACCCTATAGACAGAACAAAAAAAACATAAACCACATGATTATCTCAATGGATGCAGAAAAGGCTTTCAATAAAATTCAACATCTCTTCATGTTAAAAAAAAAAAAAACCCTCAACAAACTAAGCATTGAAGGAACTTACCTCAAAATAGTAAGAGACATCTATGAGAAACCCACAGCCAACATCAAAATGAATGGGCAAAAGCTGGATGCATTCTCCTTGAAAACTAGAACACCATTCCTATTCAACATAGTACTGGAAGTCCTACCCAGAGCAATCAGGCTAGAGAAGGAAATGAAAGGCATCCAAATAGAAAGAGAGGAAGTGAAACTATCTCTATTTGCAGACAATATGACTCTCTACCTAGAAAACCCCATAGTCCCTGCCCAAAAGCTCCCAAATCTGATAAACAACTGCAGCAAAGTTTCAGCATACATAACAAATGTACAAAAATGAGTAGCATTTTGTATACACCAATAATATCCAAGCTGAAAGCCAAATCAAAAATGCAGTGCCATTCACAGTAGCCACAAAAAAATAAAATACCTAGAAATACAACTAACCAGGAAGGTGAAATATCTCTACAATGAAAATTACAAATCAGTGGCACCCTCACAGTCAGTGTGGACAGAAATTGTGACTTCCGTTTTGGCAATACAGTATGACAAATGTGATGGATGTTTGCTGCATGTTGAAAGGCCAATTTCACTGGGGTCGGAGACACTTCTTCTACTAGCAAAGAAGACTCTTCAGAGTTTAGGGACTCAATGTCCCCCAGCTTCATCAGAGTCTTCCCACACATCTCCATTTCAAATTACAGGATCCTATCTTTCTGAACTAGTCCTCCTACTTTAACAATAGGCACCTGGTGGAGCCGGAAGTTCCAACTGCTTTATAATTTGGTCACTCTTGGGATAAGACTCTGTTTTTAATTTTCAGCAATTATAGCCCTGTCACTATAGGAGATAAACCTTTCTTTTAGTTTACACCTAGAAGCTCTCAGGTCATTTTTACAGAGTGCCTTAGCTGAGCATTCAAATCCTTGAGCTCATACTTTTCTTTCACCACTATAGCCAACTATGTTAGGAGCAACCAACAGATTCAATTATATTCCATACTTTACAAAAAATGTTTAAATGTATTATATACATAAGTCACTTAGCTCCTTGACTCTTATTAATGCTTGAGTATCCAATGCACATACTTTGTAAATCTGTATAAACAGTTCATTCCATGAATTATCAGTACTCTCTTTACTACTAAAAATAGTCATTAGCGCTTTAATCAGATTAGAGAGCCAATTCCAGACACCCCAGAACAAATTTAGTCAATATGTACTTATAAAATTTCACCCTATCCCTGCCTTAATGCTTTTGCCTTCATGCAACAAAATTTGCACATATTTACCCTTGCTTGTACAAATGAATACAAGCTCGTGTGTGTGTGTATGTGTGTGTATTTGCATTTGTATACACACACTTGGGATTTTTTTCACAGAAATAATAATAAAAGTGGATATTTATTTTTTTCTAAATAATAGTGAACATACAAGGGTATAAATATACATTTTTTCCTGACTTCATTGTGTTTAAATATATGCAAGCTTATATGTGATTATATAATATAAGTGCTTTGTATGTGATTAGGGTGTTTAGTGCATTCCTTTTTTGGTTTTACCTTTTTATTTTTTGCTTGTCTCATTCTCTCCTCTCTTCTCCATCACTCATGGAATAACTGCCTTCACTTCTTACACATGTAAAAAACCTGACACCCGTTACCTGTTCATAAAACATAAGTTTGTATATATAAAGTTTTCATATATATATATATGTAGCATTCTTTGTAGTATGCTGAAGAAAATTTATTTGAATTTAATATAGTTCTCTATATATCATTGTTTTTTTACTCCATATTATCCCATCAAAATTTCTCCAAGACTCCTGGGACGGTTGCAGTTCCACAATACGCTATTTAATATCTGCAAGACACAGTCTATTTTTAGATCTAAAATAGTATATTCAACCAGCATTAATTTTGTTATGGTATTTCCCTTAAAATTCCCTATAAACATATCTTTGTGCTCCAGACTGATGTAGCAAACAGATTCCCTATATTCCCAGCAAATTTTGCATAGAAGGTATATGCATTTATTATTTTAAAAGCACGGCTGTATTGTTTTCCTGCCATGGGTCTATCCCAGCTGAGTTCCAGTGACTAGGAAGCAGAAATGAGAAGTCACCACTGTATCCTTTGTGAATTCCTGTTAGACCTATGAACTTCATAAAGTAAAGATTTATTCTAAGTTTATGTATGGGTTTACAGCAGGAATAGTTACCTGGGTTAGAAACCGATTTCTGGAAGTGGGGTGCTGCAGTATTGAAAACCTAAATATGAGGCATTGGTTTTGGGACTTGGAAGTGGGCAGAATCTTGAAGGATCTTGAGGCGACTCTTATTAAAAACTGGGAAACTGGAAGGGCCCTAAAGTTCCCGTTAGTAGGAACTGGAAGGCAAGAAGACAATTTTTATTGGACATTGGGGAAAAGGTGACACATATAATATGGCAGTGGAAAGTTTGAGAAAAAAATGCCTACAATGAAATGGAAAATAAAAACGCTATCAAATTATATTGCAAATCTGAGATTTCCAGGAATAATGTTGAAAAGGCTGACAGGTAACTTCTAACTTCCTATGCAATAATAGAGAGATGAACTAAAAAAGGAACTGTTCACCTTTAAACTCTAATTTTTAGAAAATATAAAGCATTCAGGATGAGATGCACTCAAAACTAAAATTGTTTCTTATCTCCAGTATCTTCTGGAAAAAGACTCTCATGGTAATGAATCCCATAAGAACTATGAAATCTATGATGTTACCTAGTAAAACATAATCTTAAAAAACTTCTGAAACACATTGTGTTGACACCACATACCTAGTACAGTTTCTAAGGTGTTGAAGGTCATGGCTTTTAAAACTTCTCTCCTAGGGAATAGGACTTCTAAGAAGTTTAAAGGAATGTCTTGTAGACTCTTTCAATTTGACAAAATGCTTTTGGTATCACAAAGGCGTTGTCCTACAATGGCTTTAATCTCAGCCCAAGGTATAGAGATGTTTGTCTCAGAGAACTGTATATGAATCTCTGTTTAATCAAGCCAACACCATTATAATTCATAAAAATTGGCAATTTAAGAGAAACGTAGTAGCTGAAGCACCACTTGCTTGAAATAAAAAGGACAGAAAACAATCAAAATGCAAGAAGCCCCAGGAACCCCAACTTTTAAGGACAGAAGCTGAATAAGAAAAGAAAACGCAACAGCACACACAGGCCACTTTCTGGGAGAGGCACTAGGAGAGCAGAGGGTCTTTCCTGCGTTTACTCTCTCTATGGGAGGCATCCTTAGTGGAAAGAAGGCAAGTGGTCCATCTAACCTCCTTGTCAATTGAAACTCCACTTAAATTAAGTAGTGATATTTGTTAAGAGAAAGAGTTCTTTTCTATAGAATGGCCTTAAGTAAGGTTCACTTACACTAAATAAGTTCAAACTCAATGAGGTGCATTCCTTGAAAATTGTCGCAGAAGCTCTATATCTCTGTGCAGTATAAAATGAAGACATTCATAACTCAAATTTTACCTGCTGTGTGAGATAATAACCTGCAAAACTCCACTTTGAGATTTCATCTGTTATTCTGAGATGGAGAGTAAGTATCTGGCAGGAGAAGCAAGGGCCTGCGGAGCCCAGCGGGGTGTCTCAGATCTCTCTGATTTACCTGAGACTTTACATGCCTGTATTCTTGAACTTCACAGTAAAGCTTGATTTCAGGTGTATTTGTTTGTTAGGGCTGCTGTAACAAAGTACCACGAACTGCGTGGCTTGAAGAACAAATTTATTCTCTCAGTTCTGGAGGCTGGAAGTTCCAAATGTAGATGTCAGCAACTTTGGTTTCTTCTGAAGGATGTGTGAGAAAAACTGTTCCAGTCCTCTCTCCTAATTTCTGTTGTTTTTCTGGCATTTTAAATTCTGAGTCTTTTCTTTCTATTTTTGATTTTGAGTCTTATTATTTCCTATCTTTCACTTATCTTTGCTTCATTTACGTTATATTCACTTTACTTTTTCACTTTTTTTTCTATGAAATGTAAAATCTTAGGTCTTTTATAGCTTAAGAAATAAGAAGACATACTCTTTTCTTTTTTAATATTATAAAGCTACAGTTCCACAGATATTTTGTGTTCTGTTTTGTTTGTATTCAGTTAGAAATATTTCTAATGACCCTTGTATTTTTTGACTCATGACTTCCTTACGATGTGTTGTTTAATTTCCAAATATTTGCAGTTCTACTACATGGCTTATTGAAATTAATTAATAATTTAGTTCCACTAAGGTCAGTGAATATGTCCTCTGTATTTCCATTCATTTGAAATTTATTGACATTTTTTTCTGGGCTAGTAATTGATCTATGTTGGCGAATGTACCATATGCAATTGAAAAACATGTGCATTTTGCTGTTGTGGCAGATAATCTACATCTATCAATTAGATTAAGGTTGTTGATAGTTTTGTTCGAATCTTCTGTTTTTTGGTTTTTTTTTTTAAATCTAGTTGTTTGAACAGTTGCTTAAAGTAATAAAATCTCTTTCTGATTGTGGAATTTTTTACTTCACTCTTTAAAATAGTCCATTTTTGCTTTATGTATTTAGGAACTCTGTCATTAGACACACATATACATTTGTAACAGTCTTGCCTTCCAGACGAATCATCCCTTATATTATTAAAAGACCTACATTCTGAACAGAATAAAGCCGTGGTAAGCAGGGCAGTGTGGACAATCAAAACCGATTCATTGAGGCCATCTACTCCAAATTAGATTTTTGTAATGTTTTAGCATCATTATATATTTTGGTTTTGCTGATATGAACCAGACTACTAATAGAATTAATACATAGTATTTATTGAGCACCTATTATGTGCTGTTAGGTACTAAGTGATGAGGATATATCAGTGAAGAAGTTTCATAAAATGCCTGCTCCTGAACTTAAAATATAAATATCTTGTAATTTATTTATCAATTGTATAGCAATTATTTACTGGCATATAAAATCATCTATTAATATTTTGTATACATCTTTATATACATGTATGTACACATGTGTATATATAATAACTATTATAAATAATACACAAACAGATGAATACACATGTTTTGCTAAATTTATTGATCATGAGTGTTTCATCTCCTCTTTTTCTATTACCTTGAATCCTGATTCACTTGTTGTCCGGCGACAGCCTTAGAAAGATTTTTTTTTCTTAAAATACGTGTTATGGATAATGTATTCTAGCAATCTTTACATAGTCACTTTTTTTTTCCACTAAGACAGGTTAATGCTATCTTGACTGGGTTTAAGACACTGGTTGAAGTCATTTCCTCTTCAATTCTATAGTTCTCTATTCTGATTTCTATGAGAAGTCCATAAGAAATGAAAACACTAGTCAGATTTTTTTGTTTTGTTTTTTGGTAAATATTTTTTATTCTTTTAAAGATTTTAGAATTTTATTCTTTGTTGTAATTCAGGAAATTTACCATCATAAGTCTAGATATTTACTCTTTCTTAGCAATCCTGCTTAGACTTAATGGGATCTCTCAATATCCTGATTCAGATCTTAGGAAAAATTAATTCAGTTACATTATTATTTACTATCTTTCTTCCATAAGTTAAAATGTTTATTTTGTGTGCTACTAGTATTTGTGTTAGGTCTACTGAATCTATGCTAAAAATATATCATTTTATTCTTCATCTCATTGAATTTTACTTTCTCATTTCAGCTATTCCTTTTATTTCATAACCAAGTCCATTAATTCAAACCTTTTCAAGTGACCAACCGTACTCTCCTTCAACGTGTCTATTGGCATTATATCAGGAAATTGTATTTGTTTTGTGTCAAAGGTGCTTTATTTGGTATATACACTAGTTAAATTTTCCTAAGTGATCTTATTACAGCGCTAGTTCTGAGTGTTGCATCCACTGTCTCTGACTGTTGGCTTTTCTTTACTGTCATATTGTTTTCACTTGTTATTCACTGAGGCTCATCTGCTGAGATGCCTTAAGGGACTGTGTTGCCAAAGCTTCAGGAGACACAGCAGCCTCTGTCCCCAGAGGTCAGTAGAGAGCAGGAAGCATTGCAATCAGTTCATACTGCAGCTCCAGAGCCTTTCTTATATTCTTCTGCCATGAATCTATAATGGCACGAATTTCAAAGACTTTTCTGACTTTTCCAGGAGGTTTTTTTTTTCTTTTTTGAGACTGAGTCTCGCTCTGTCGCCCAGGCTGCAGGCTGGAGTGCAGTAGCACGATCTCGACTCACTGCAAGCTCCGCCTCCTAGGTTCACGCCATTCTCCTGCCTCAGCCTCCGGAGTAGCTGGGACTACAGGCGCCCACGCCCGGCTAATTTTTTGTATTTTTAGTAGAGATGGGGTTTCACCGTGTTAGCCAGGATGGTCTCGATCTCCTGACCTCGTGATCTGCCCGCCTCAGCCTCCCAAAGTGCTGGGATTACAGGCGTGAGTCACTGCGCCCGGCCTTCCAGAAGTTTTTATAACCTAGATATAAGTGTAGAGAAAAGAGGGGTTTGCACTTATTCTGAACTTGGATTTTGCCTTTGAGTTTGCTGGAGAGAGAGTAGGTTCATGAAAACGAGGCTATCTATATGGTTAAAGTGAGAAAGATCATGGAACCAATCCACAGAAGGAAGGAAGAAGTGAGATGTTTACTAGGGAAAAAACAAAAATCAACATGCGATCAAAAAACAGAAAAAAAAAAGTAATAATTTGATGAGAATCCAGAAAAGTTGCAATGTTTCATTTCTTTGTAAATATTTGTAGGAATGATACATACGTATTCTATCAGTGAATCAGTTCTGAAGGATGGCAGGAAAAGAGAAGAAATGGCCCACGTGTCTTACTTGGCAGTGAGTTCAGAGGAGCTTATTGCAAGGTACTGATCCTGTAACAAGAAGAAGCAAAGAGGGCAAGGACGTGCATTTCAAAGGATTATTTTTTCTTTTGAAGTTGGAAGACAACATTTTTAAAGGCAAATGGTGAAAAAAGGAGAAGAGAGTGAAGTGTATAAGAACGTGCAGCCTGACAGCCTGAAGGATGCACATTAAGTTATCATCTTAGCGGAAAGAAGGGTATGAGCGGGAAGGGTGCAGGAGGCATTCAGTGAAGAGGATGCGTTTGCATGAGAGTTTCCTTTTTTCACATAATTTCATTGCATAGACTAGGGTTTAAAATTTTGTGACAGAGAAGACATTAAGTCAAAGTTACATTGAGTCTATAGCTTATGCTGTTACTAAGAAAATAAGAATTTCATGTGACAGTGAGTTTATTTCCAGGTACAGACATCCCTCAGAGATACTGTGGGTTCAGTTCCAGACCACCACAATGCAGCAAGTATCACAATAAAGTGAGTCACACAATTTTTTTGGTTTCTCAGTGCATATAAAGTTACATTTACATGGTACTGTTGTCTATTTAGCATGCAATAGCATTATGCCTTAAAAATATACACATACCTTACATTAAAATACATTATTGCTAAAAAAAAAAAATGCAATGATCATTTGCACCTTCAGAACTGTAATCTTTTTGCTGGTGAAGGGTCTTGCCTCAATGTTGAGAGCCTTGCTCTGGATTAGGTTTTGACTTATGGGAATATTGCAGTTGGTTTAGTCTTCTATCCAGACCGGTAAAACTTCTGTCATATCAGCAATAAGACTGTTTTGCTCTCTTATCATTCCTGTGTTCACCGGAGCAGCACTTTCACTTTTCATCAAGAACTTTTCCTTTGCATTCAACAACTTGGCTAACTATTTGGTGCAAATGGCTTAGCTTTTGGCTTCTTTCACCTTTTGACATACCTTGCTCACTAAACTTGACCATTTCTGACTTTTGATTTAAAGTGAAAGACGTGTGACTCTTTCATGTGAACACTTAATGGCTATTGTAAGGTTATTAATTGGACTAATTTCAATATTATTTTGTCTCAGAATAGGGAGCCCTAAGGAGAGGGAAAGAGATGTGAAGGGTGGCCAGTTAGTGGGGCAGTCAGAACACATAATATTTATCAGTTATGTTTGCCATATTATATGGGCTCGATTCATGCTGCCCCAAAACAATTATAATAGTAACATCAAGAGTCACTGATCAAAGAGCATCATAAGACATCTGATAATAATAATAATAAAAGTTAGAAATATTGTGAGAATTACCAAAATGTGGCACACAGACTGGAAATAAGCACATGATGTTGGAAAAACGGTGCCCATAGACTTGTTCAATGAAGGGTTGCCACAATCCTTCAATTTGTAAAAAAAAAAACCACAGTATCTGCAAATGACAACAAAGTGAAGCCCAATAAAGCGAGTTACGCCTGTACGTATTTTGGCCATTTGTGTTTGTATGAAAGTGTCAGGACGTTCTAAGAAGAGTATGGGAGTAAGGGTCAGTTGATTCTGTGGCTTCTAGTTTATTTTCTTAGAGCATGCCTATTCCTCACTGAATTCCTGCTTATAATTTGCAAGGCTTTAGAGATCAGCTCATAAAGAAATGCACAAAGAGAGAGAAAATAGTTTCTGAGTGTATTTCTAGAACTTTCACATTAAGTAAAGTGTAATATAGACTTCTTGGAAGGTTTTTTTGCTGCTTAGAATACCCCTTAGTGAGATCCTCATTTCTGCCTATTTCCAGAGGGAAGCAGTGCTCATTGTAGTGGTTTGAATGCTTTTAAACCACCCACGGCCGCCACCCTGCTACCCCTCCCACTGTGGGTAGAGAATACTTCTCACATGCATTAGGGTTGGGTTTTGCCATGTGACTTGCTCTAGCCAGTGGAATTTTAGCAGATGTGATGTGAGTAGAAGCATTTGGTGCGCTTGGCCATTTGCACCAAAGAAGCATTGGCTTGACTTTTTTGCTTTCATGATTTGTCACAGAAAAACATGCCTCAAGCAGCTGTTGATCTTTTAGCCAACCCTGCAATAAACGACCTTGAGCTCTACTCTGCTCCAAGCCTTGCTGACCTACAGTCTAAATTAGAGCTGTCCTTACTGACTCACAGATCCACGAATAAAAAAGAAAATAGCAACTTGATATTTTAAGACATTGAGTTTTGGGGCAGTTTGTTACACAACAAGAAATGATCAATAGAATGCAATTGTCAAGTAAGTTAAGTGCTGAATAGGTCACTTGTTACTTTATTTTCCACAGACCTCTTCTCTTTTCTTATTTGCCCTTCCTTTCTACATTTTGTTCTTCTGTATTCTCTTCTCCTTTCTTTCTCTTTCCTTCATTCCTTCCTCTTTCTTTCTTTCTCTTTCCCTTTCTCTTTCTCTCATCTCTATCTCTCCTTCCCTCCCTCCCTAATTTCCTTCCTTCCTTGCTTCCTTCCTTTCTCTTTCTTTTAATTTCCTTCTTTCTCTTTCTTTCTTTTTTCTTTCTTTCTCTTACTTACCCTTTCTCATCTCTCTCTCTCAATCTCTCCCTCCCTCCCTCCCTAATTTCCTTCCTTCCTCCTTCCTTCCTTCTTTCTTTCCTTCCTTCCTTCCTTCTTTCCTTCCTTCCTTCTCTCATTTCTTCCTCTTTCCCTTTCTCATTTGCTTTTTCTGTTTTATTGTATTTCTTCTTATTCTGATGTCTTTTATTTAAGGCTTAATACATAGGTTTCTACTAAATGATTACTTAATACATAGGTTTCCAATCAATGTCCAATCTTTTTTTTAAAAAAAAAGTGTATGTTTTTACATGTTTCAGCTGATTCCAGATTTAATCAGGTTTAGCCTTATGATTAAATAAGATATAGAGTTGTATAAATACCTTGGTACTAGGAGTACCAGGAGTTTGTCCCTCTTTTGGACTAATCTATCTATCTAGAAGTATCCTTATTATTGACAGTACTGATTGAAGCTTCATTATCTCCTGCTAAAATACAATTGTTTTATATAAGAATAGAACTATTTGACTACAGTCATTCATGCAGCAGTGCCGTGAGGAAATGGAGCACATTTTTGTTAAGTCTGGAGTTTGAGAAAAAGTTTGGGAATATTAATCTCTCCCTGCTTAAAATTCTTTTACACATTTGCTACACTGATTGATGTACTGTTATTTCTTTTGAAATCTATTAATTATCTTACATGCATTTTCCTTTGTGATACCCATTGTTTCCTAGGAATAGAGACTAGCATTATTTTTCCTCTGCAGCATGATATTATGAGTGCCTCAGAATCCATGCGCAGTAAATGCTTGAAGAGTTCCACTGGCTTTCAATGCCCTCTGTACTTCCTTCTGTTCTTCATTCCTCTGGCATGACACTCCTCCTCCTAGCACCCATTGCCCTTCCCTACCTGATATGGTTTGGCTCTGTGTCCCCACCAGAATCTCATCCTGTAGCTCCCATAATTCCCACGTGTTGTGGGAGGGACCTGGTTGTGGGAGATGATTGAATCATGGGGGTGGCTCTTTCCTCTGCTGTTCTCATGGTAATGAATGGGTCTCATGAGATCTGATGGTTTTGCAAAGGGGAGTTTCCCTGCACAAGCTCTCTTCTCTTGTCTGCCACCATGTGAGTCATACCTTTCACCTTCTGCCATGATTGTGAGGCCTCTCCAGCCACGTGGAACTGTGAGTCCATTAAACTTCTTTCTTTTGTAAATTGCCCAGTCTTGGGTATATCTTTATGAGCAGCTTGAAAACGGATTAATACACTACCTCTACGAACTTTACATGCAAAGGGCTTTGATATCAGTGATTTATAGTAACTTGCGTTGGCGTGCTAGGGCTGCCTTAACACAATGGCACAAAGTGGGTTGTTCACACAGCAGGTTGATGGTGTCAACAGACTCGGTGTCCTCTGAGGCTTCTCTCCTGGATTTGCAGAAGGCTGCCTTCTCACTGTATCCTCACACTGTCTTTCCTCTTCGTGAGCATCTGTGGTGTCTCTTCATATCTCCTAATCTCTTCTCATAAGGTATCAGTCAGGTTGGATTTGAGCTCTCCCTAATAGCCTCAGTTTAACTTAATTACCTTTTTAGGGGATCTGTCTCCAAACACAGTTGAATCCCGAGGTACTAGGGGTTAGGACGTCAACATATGAATTTGGGAGTCATACAGCTCAGCCCATACACTACAGTGAATTTAAAACAATGAACTGTCTTTACCCAAGGAATATGCTATTAAGCTCTGAACTCCTACCTTTATGTGAAAGGGGAAGAAGGAGGTTACATAAATACTTTAGAAATAAGGGATCCTTGATTTAGGATTTAAGGAAGAGCAGGGAACAGGGGAGATTGTAATAACAAAGGTATATAAGGGCTATGATAGGGCAGGTGTAAAAATTGGAGTGTGCTATTTTCGCTCACCTCTCGGTACTGTTAATTATGTATGGTGTCTTTTCTTAGATCAAAAGTGAAAGTAGCATCTTGACTGTTTCACAAAACAGTTTGCCAATTAATGACCTGGGAAAATATATGATCACTTATTTAAATGCACATGCTAATCATTTTTTAAGATCATCTATCAAAAATGTATACTATTCTCCTTTCAGTATTATCTATTTGAAATATTATTCATTTGTTTGAAACTCAGTAGCTGCTCTATCTGTTCTCCCTTAGTTTTTTATTACTTTGCATCTCTCTTTTCAGTGTAATTTTTCAATAAATTTATTTTCAATTGACAAATAATAACTATGTGTATTTACAGGGCAAAATGTGGTGTTTCGATCCATGTATGCGTTGTAGAAAAATTAGAAGAAGTGAATTAACATTTCCATCATTTTACCAACTTACTGTTTTATTTTGTGGTGAGAATGTTAAATATCTATTTTTATAGCAATTTTGAACATACGATGTTACTATATTTTCTACTTATAAAATTAGAAATAACTTATTTTAGACATTTGTAAGGTACACAAAATATTAGAATATTTAAGTTTATCCGTAATTAGAGAAAGGGGGTTTTAATTGTTGGTTGTCATTCTCTAGTATATTATTTCAGGATGTATTTCTTGTTTATAAAGTCATTGTTTATATAGAACACAATTTGCTTTTAGCTCCTCCACATAGTTTTGCATTCTGATTTATAAATTAATATATAATTATTTTCAGCCTTATGAAATTTTTTATTTTAAATTCTTTAGATTCTCTCACAAGGCCTCACCATTCTAGTTGCCCAATCATGAATATACAGCATATTCCTTTCACCCCTCATTTCATCATCTCTACAATTTTACATTCACCACCAATGTTTATTGATTACTTAATAATGTCTGAAAAAAGAGCACATAGTTTTGCCATAATAGATAATTTGCTCTCTACAAACAACCAAAAAACCCATTATCCTTACCTTCATTTTGTATGTGAGAAAACTGAGGTTGAGGAAATTGATTTTATTGTCTAAGATCTGGAGGCTCTTATGAGTCACTGTTGTACAAAGTAGCCAGATATCTTGATGTTTTGCTCTTTTGCCATGCTGTAGCTGCCTCTACTTTGCACGCCTGTAAACTCATGTCTAGTTAGAAATAACTTTTAGTTCAGTTAGAGCCACAGTCTAATTTGCCTGAACAACTCATCTATCACCACCATTCAAGGCCCCCCAGCCATGGGCCCAGCTGTCTTACCAAGACCACAGGGCATGAATGTTACCATCCATATGAGTCTACCCAGCCTGGAACTGTGGTCACCTACTCTAAGTGAATGGAATGCCTTGGAGGAGTTAGAGTTTCCTGCATTATGTCTCATCTCAACTAGTTAAGACAACTGAACTACTTAAAAGTGTCTACTCTGGTCAAGTAGAAAGTATATAGAGCTTAAACTCAAAAAGCCCTCAGAACTGATATAGAAGATTCTGTAGAAAAGAGTCCTGAGACTCAGAGAGCAAAGATGGCTGGGCCAATGTGATGCTGCAAGATAGTGGTAAAGATGGTTAAATATCTTTGCTTCTAGATGCGCAGTACAACATTCTTTCCTCTGATAGTTGAAACATAATTTGGGGTTCTGTTCTGCCTAGGGAGCTAGCTCATTGTGGATTTAACTTGTTGCTCTTGGCATTGTTCTTCATGTATCTTCCCCTATTAGAATTGTACAGTAGATTGAATCTACTTCTCTCAACTGAGTCCAAACAATTAATCTCAAATGTGTTTTGATTGACAGATAAGAAATTTGAATCTTGACCCACCAGAAATATTTGGTTATATATTTTACATAAGCTAGATTTATTTGTTGTTATAATAGATAGATTTAGTTTAAAAAAAAACCTAGACACACATCTGAGGTGGTGTTCAAAAATTCTTGTTTTTCACCCTTATAGTACTATTAAGATTCTACATTTCTATTCCGAAGACTTTTGAGAGGGCTTGAATTCAGGACAGTTTAAAATTGTATTTAATTAAAATTCTACTTCGCTATTAATTTCAAAGGAAGACAGAACATACTTTCTAAGAATGTCTTATCTACTATTCAATTCCTTTCCATTGCCGAATGTATAAACATAAGAATGATTTTTTAAATGAATGTATATGCAATAATGCATAACAAGTAATGTGTAACAACCTGCAGAGGTGCAGGTTAGATTTTGCCTCCCCTGGGATGGTAACCATTGGCTTGCTGTGCTATTGTGAAGTTTAAGTGGACAGTAGTCTATAAAATAGCTAGTCTAGGGCAATGACCAGCCAGAGTAGAAAATAAAAACAGCAATTCTTTTCTATTTCTTTTTCACTCATCTAAAAATCTCGTCTATTCATTAAGTGACACCTCTAACTCTTTTCAGACTGGGAAATATTTACAATGTTATTGAATGGATTTGTGAACAAGTAATGTCAACAGGTAACTCTTTGTCTATGTACAACCTGGGATAAAAAGAGTGGAATATATAAAATAGATATTATCAGGGTGCCAACATTACAGTGATGCTTCGTAACAATTAATTAAAAAAACTTATTTAATTCTTACCATAAGCCAAGCTCTGTGCAAGTGAGCTCAGAGAGACACATGGAGCTCCAAGGCAGGTAGTTCATGGTGACTACCGTGGAGCTGATCTTTAAGGATATTGCCTTTACCTTGTGCATCCAACCAACATCTCTCCTGCTTCTATTTTTTACAAATGCTACCCTGGTAACTCATCAGTAGTATTTTCTCCGTCGAAACTCAGACCTTCATAAGAGTTCATGTGGCCTCTTAGAGCTGTGTGGCCAGTCCTGAGATCTTAAGAGACGTGTGTGTGTGTGTGCGTGATTGTGTGTGTGTGTGTGTGTGTGTGAGGACTCACTGCATTTTCCTTGCCCTTCCCCATACAGGATGCTTTTCCATAACAACTTTTAAGGGGCATCTTGTAGGAAATACTATTACCAAAGGTCCCCCACAAATTCTTTTCATTATTAGGGACTACAATAGAAGGTGTGAGAGGCTGAGTGCCTTGATAATGGGTACCAGGGCTTTTAGAGAACCAAATGACAGAAATGAATTCACCTGCAATATTGCTCCCTTCTGTCTGAGCCCAGCCATCATGAACACCGCTCCCCTCTTTGGAAAAGATTAAAATCTATGTAAGTGCCTCAATTTGCTGTGCGCTGTGGGCAACACTGAACTGAACGGAGCATATGTCAGTTCTACCCTGCCTTTTCAGCATCACCTTGGGCTGTAGAAACCCAACATCCACCACAGAACACAGCTAAGCCTGTCAGTACATCCACATCTTCTAAAGCCCCAGACTTGAATCTTTGTTCTGAGCTTACGGAATTATGAAGTTCACTCTATAAGGTGAACGCTGATGGATAAACACTTCTGTAAATTATCCAGGAGAAACTCCAATCTGTGGATGATCTCTTCTTATCTCTCATGCATTTATTTATGTCAATGCTGCAGAAGCAGAAGGCTGTATAATCAGACAGCATACTGGTTTTGGAAAGGTTAGCTCAAAAGTTAGCAGAAAATTCTTCTTCACCTGTGTTATATCTTATTTGTTGAACATTTCCAAAGATTTTTTTTTTAAATCTCCAAGTTCAAAAAGTGTATGACGTGTTAGGAAGAGAGAAACAAATTAAGAAAGAGCAAAACTAATGCTATGTGTTAGACTATTCTGACCATCTCCACATCTTTTTGGTATGCAAGGGTGATGGCCAAGTGTGTTAAAATGACCCCAAGTGGCTCCATGGCTGTTTGAACTCCGATCTCAGTTTTTATATGCATGGGATTCCTGGGGTTAATGCTGGCACTACTGCTGCTGGGTTGGAAAGATAAATGATAGATAGGTAGATACACATAGATCAAGACATAGATATATATATCCACAGGTTTTATATACATATAACATTTATAATGTTTTATATATATGAATGTATAAATATATGTGTGTGTATTCACAAACACACATACTTTATATAGTAATTTTTTGGCGGGGAGGGCTACCCCAGTGTAGAGATGGGTAGATTCCTGATGTGATGTCAGGGACATAAAATAAAGCTCCATTCTTATTTTCTTTTCGACTCTTTATTGATACCTAAGATCTCTTTAGCAAGTGGCAAAGCCTTTTGTTCTCTCATTATATGATGATAATAACAAAGCAATAACAGCCACACTGACTTAAAATAAAATTATTGTTGTAGAAAATCATATTTATTGACATGATTTGGATATTTTGTCCCCTCCAAATCTTATGTTGCAGTGTGATACCAAATGTTGGAGGAAGAATCTGGTGGGAGGTGTTTGGGTCACAGGAGCTGATCCCTCATAAATGGCTTGGTGCCCTCCCCATGGTAACAAATGAGTACTTACTCTGTTAATTTTCATGAGAGCTTGGACCTCCCCCTCCTCCCAGCTTGCCCAGTCTCTTGCTCCCTCTCTTCCCATGTGACATGCCTGCTCCCCTGCTTCCTTCTGCCATGATTCTGCCTTCCTGAGACCTCACCAGAAGCCAAGCAGATGGCAGCACTATGCTTCCAATACCGCCGGCAGAAGCATGAGCCAAAATAAACCTCTTTTCTTTATAAATTACCCAGTCTCAGATGTTCCTTTATGACAATGCCAAATAGACTAACACATTCATCTTATCTTTTTTTTTTCCACATTATGTTTTAAATGAATGTTAGGTAATGTCTTAGTCAGTTGGGCTGTGATATGGTTTGGCTCTGTGGAATGACATGATTTGGCTCTGCGTCCTCAATCAAATCTCATCTGGAAATGTAATCCCCATGTGTTGGAGGAGGGGCCTCGTGGGAGGTGATTGAATCATGGGGACTGACTTCCCCCTTGCTGTTCTCATGATAGTGAGTGAGTTCTCATGAGATCTCATGGTTTAAAAGTGTGTGGCACTTCCTCCCTCTCTCCATCTCTCTCCTGCTTCACCATGGTAAGATGCGCTTGCTTCCCCTTTGCCTTCTGCTTGTAAGTTGCCTTCTGATTATAAGTTTCCTGAGGATTCTCCTTTTAAGCCTGAAGAACCGTGAGTTAATTAAACCTCATTTCTTCCTAAATTACCCAGAGACTGCATAATTATGAGTTATGTACAGTAGAGTGAGAATGGACTAATATAGGCTGTTATAACAAATTCCTTCAGATTGGGTGACTTAAACAACAAATATTTATTTTTCACAGTTCTAGAGGCTGGAAGTCTGAGATCAGGGTACCATCATGGTAGTGTTCTAGGGAGGGCTGTTTTCCAGGTAACAGGCTGCTGACTTCTCATTGTATCCTCATTTATTGAAAGAGCAAGCTAGCTCTTTGGCCTCTTCTTATAAAGTCACTAATTCCACTCATGAGCATTCCACGTTCATGACCTAATTATCTCTCAAGGATCTTGGCTACAAATATCATCACATTGGGGGTGATATTTTAACATATGGATTTTGGGGGAACACAAACATTCAGTCCACAATAGGTACCATGCTTTTTAAGCTGTATTTAACTTAAACCTTATGACAACTATTTATATAAATAGTTTACATTAAATCAAATTAAATATCAAATAATAGTTATTTGATATTCAATTATAATTGTTAAATAATATCAATGAAATTTAACTAAATTTTAATTAAAGTATTTTAATTAAAATAATTATAATTATAAATAATTAATAACTATTTAATATTTAATTTGATTTAATATAAACTTTACAATGCCATTTTTAGCATTTTAATTTTACTGTTGATAAAACTAATGCTGAGAAAGGCTAAGCTCATTGCCCAAATTAAAATGCAAACACCTGTCTGTCTTACATCAATATTGTTTTTATTTCATTATGATACCTTGCTCTCAGCTATAGTCTGGGTAAAAGCATGCTTTCTAGAGAGGAAAAATGAAGTATACATATCAGACAGTATAGTGTGTTTTCACTTGATCTATTTGTTTAAATTATTTCCTTTGATTATTTTAGAATTCTAAATTTGTAGACTACGGAACTACTAAGAAGTTAGCTAAATTATACTACATAATCCCAATGAAATGATCTCCTCTTCAATGACTGGTGAAGAAGCAAACACAAGCTACTCAGTTTTGCCATCACCCAGCCATTTTTCCTCACCTCTCTCTTGCCTATAGAAATAAAGGCATTTTGAACTTGGAAAAACCCATAACTTCCCTCTTTTTCTGTGATACATGCACAGGGAGCCTGAATCCAACTCTCAGTGCCCACACTCCTTAGTAGCTGGCAGGGGTCAACGCCCCCCTCTCTCTGACCTCCAGCAGTGAGGTCTTGGAGCCTCAGCTCTTGCAGCCTGAATCTCTCCATCTGCAATCTCTCTACATCCCCAACACAGCTGGGCTCTGCTAGGCAGGATTATTGCCAGTCATCTCCAACTCGCCAAAACTTCAAAAGGGCAGCTGGGACACAAGAACTTTCCTGGGAATTTCCTGGCCGCCAGCTCAGATACTGTATCCTTGTTTGCTGAGCTAAAGCTAGTAAAGATTGGCAAAGATAAATTAGCAACAAATCCATGAGGATTGCATGTCTCATCCAAACATTTGCCCAACACTGATTCCAAGTAGCATTCAACTTTGTCTCTAACGAGCTAACAGATGTGGGCATTACCAGAGGAAGTTAATGTGGGATTTTTCACAGAGCTGGGACTGGATAAGTTTCTTATCTAAACTTTTTTTTTGGAGCAACAGAATAGAAAATGTCACTCTAGTTTGACAGTCAACTCGAGAGAATATTGAACATTTTTTTTTTTTTCCTTTTCCTTGGTTAATTCCTCAAGGCCAGATGATTCTCTAGCCTGTATTTGCCTAGAACATACCTGGAGACTAGCATGTGAGGCACACTATTCTGTCATTTATAGCATGGGGCTTTAGGAAAAGACATCTATTCCTGGTATGAGATCCATTACCTAGGCCTAACCAGACACTTAGCAAACTGCCACAGCTACGAAGTCTGGCTCTGGAGGAAAAGCTGAGCAGCCAAATCTCACTACATGAATGGGTGCCAAGCTTGTGTACATTTGTAGGCATTGTAAGCATGGAGAAAGGACTTATATATTGAATATCCTTTTTTGGCTGGTACATCACACTCATTAAGTTTTCAGATAAACCTATAAAGAGAATGATAAAAATAGTTAAGAAAAATAGCGAACATGTATTGAGTAGTTAATATATGCCAGAAACTGTGCTTAAATATTATATGTATTTGATTACATAATAAAATCTATCTATGGTATAGGTATTATATTATAGGGTCTGCTATACAAGTGAAGAAAATGAGACTCAGCAAGTCTGCATTATTTTAAACTTCTCTCATACAGTAAATAATGAGATAGCCATAACATTTAACTTGTAATAAAGTAGAATGGAAGAATGCAGGCTTCAGAGGCAGGTGAATGAAAGTTTGAACCCCTGCTCTGCTGACCTGCAGTAACAGCTGCTTGACAAGCTGTTTAACTCCCTGATTTTCAGTTGTGTCATTAGCTAAATGGACACTGAATCTACCTTCCAGGAATAAGGGCAGTAAAGTGCCCATCGCACAGTAGGCATTCAATAAATGGTTGCTTTTGTACTCTTTCTATGACTATTCACTTGAGGCAGGGGAGGTAAGATCCTTTTTCAATATTTTCTGCCCCAGGAATGATTTAATTGAGATTGGTCTGAGGTCTAGGATTGGAGTGGCAATTATGGTTGGGAATGTAACAGATAGTTATAAGAAATGGAGCAGCAGGAAATGAAAGAATACAGAGAGGTTGGAATCCTCTTCTTTAATGGGTAATTAAACGTATTATTTTAGGGTTACCAAGGTGTCTCTGATGGCATGAATTCTCACTTAGGTCCTGCCCTTTGGGTAACTTTATCTAACAACAAAAATTAAGATTTCCTGTTTCTTTTGATATTATCATATAAAGGTAGATTGTTAGAATATACCTGATGTTTGGTGTGAAAGAAAAGAGAAGTTCAGGATGCTGAATTTTGAAGAGTGGAACTCGCTGGGGGGGGTGGGGGGGTGGGGGGGAAAGCCTTCAAAGAGAATAGTGATATATTATCTATGAGGTAAAAAACTTTTGATAAAGTTGAGCATATTGCTCAGAACATAACATTCTCCATTTATTTGTCTGAGATATTTTATCTTGACAGAATTTCTTTGTTGGGAGAAATAATCTGGGTCCTCCTACTTTATTGCTCACTATGTGAGCAGAAATAATGAAAGTAAATAATCTTTCCCACTTGCAGACTAAGCTGTTTATATAAATATTTTAACTCCAGATCCAGTTGATCTGTGCCATTGCCTAGGGCAGACAAGGAACTGAGGCTTAGCAAGATTATTTGTCCTACCAGAGATTGTGCAATTACGAAAAGTTAGAGCACAAGCAATTGTATGTGGGACTCCAAGCCCAAACTAAATGGTTAGTATTTCCAGGTGGAAACATGTTCTTATGATATCAAATATATCATATATATGTACATATATATGGTATTTGAAACATTTACCAGTATTTTTTATTTTATACACAGTTTATTATACTAACCATTAATGTATAATGCAATGAGCTAAACCCTTGTAACTGGTTCGACTGCATACTCTTAAGCACTTTGCTAAAATACTGTCTGTGAGTACTGCGTTAAAAACAAATCTGTGGGCCGGGTGTGTTGGCTCACTCCTGTGGTCCTAGCATTTTGGGAGGCCGAGGCAGGAGAGTTGCTGAAGCTCAGGAGTTCGAGAACAGCCTAAACAATATGGTGAGACCTCCTTCTCTATAGAGAATATAGAGATTGGCTGGGCATGGTAGTGCGCGCTTGTGATACCAGCTGCTTGAGGGACTGGCATGGGAGGATCACTTGAGCCTGGGGTTGTCAAGGCTGCAGCAGGCTATGGCTGCGCCACTGTACTCCAGCCTGGGTGACAGAACGAGACCCCAAATCAAAACAAAAACCAAAAAAACTGTGATCATAAAAAGCGCCATAAACACCAATGTCAAACTATGCTACTCTATCTTAAATTTTCAAACAGCTTTGCACCTGAAATACAAGATTAAGTTTAAAAAAACAATTTTTAGTTCTGTTTGTTGCTCACATGCTAATTAACTGTATAACACTAAAGTTCGTTTTCGAAAGAAAAAATAATTTCTCCCAAAATGCTTGAATTACAGGCATGAGCCACCATGCCCGGCAAATTTATTGCTTCTAATATGGCTTTACCTTTATATTTATTTTGCAGTTGACTCTTGAACAACATGATTTTGAACTGCACAGTTCACTTATATGGGGATTTTTTTTTCCCAGTAAATACAGCTAACCTTCCATATTGGCAGGTTCTGCATTCCCAATGAAATGCACATTGAAACTACTGTGTTCCCAGGCTATGAAACTCATCCCTCTGGAGGGCTGGCATTTCATATCCAGAGGTTCTGAAGGGCTGACTGAGGGCCATGCGGGTACATGAGTTTTGGTAACTGCAAGTAGTCCTGGAATCTCCCCACCTCACTCTGCTTTACTGAGGGACAACTGTATTTTTCTCTTGTTTCCTGCATTCTGCCACCAAAAGTTGCCTCTCTTTATCTTCTTTTTGTCTCTTACTTTATTTATTCTTGAATATTATCCTCAGATAATGTATCTCGTCCGTAATATTTCTGAGGCCATAGAACAAACCATTCTGATACACGGCGGCCTCCTTTCTTCATTTCTTTGACTCCTATTTCCTCCATTATTTACATGCATAAGTTTTATGCTGCAACTTTGGCCATTTCTTAGTTAAGGGTCATTCCCATTTGGGTTAATTCTGTTGAAGAATGCCCTGGTAAGCAAAATGAGGACAATTTATCATTTTAAGCTGAGCCTGTATACTTGAATATTTTTGATAAAATTTGTATTTTTTTGTGTGCCTTGAGCACTGTCTACCCCTGCGATCCAGAATTTTGGTATTATTCACAATGAAATCCCATAAATTATAAACTTTCTATGAACTCAAACTAATTGTCTTTACATGGTGTGTTTCTTTTCACTGTGCCAAACTGCCATATACATCGGTCACATTGTTGCTATGTATTTCTAGAATAACTATCCTGCAAGATTCATTCTACAAATTAGGATGCTGATAATGGCATAAATGGGATATGCAGGAAGAAGTTATGGAAACATCAAAGTATCTTATCAAGTGGCACTTCTGTGGTGGAGTTGAAAATGGTACCCACGGCCGGGTGCAGTGGCTCACACCTGTAATCTCACCATTTTGGGAGGGCAAGGCGGGCAGATCAAGAGGTCTAGAGATCAAGCCCATCCTGGCCAACATGGTGAAACCCCATCTCTACTACAAGTACAAAAATTAGCTGGGCGTGGTGGTGTGCACCTGTAGTCCCAGCTACTCGGGAGGCTGAGGCAGGAGAATTGCTTGAACCTGGGAGGTGGAGATTACAGTGAGGTGAGATTGTGCCACTGCACTCCAGCCTGGTGACGGAGTGAGCTGCCATCTCAAAAAACAAAAAAGAAAAGAAAAGAAAAAGAAAATGGTACCCACAGTGCATTAAAATAAAAACAATTTTTGGAAGGAGACATATATAGAAGGGGTTTGGAGAAATAGGGATTGATAGCAGTGCTGTAAATCTCGGTTTCATGTGGTTAGAAGTCAGATAGCTGTGAGAGATTCAGCTGGGCAAATTGAAGCTGAATAGCAATAGTCTTGTGTTCACCTAGGTCAAATCCAAAAAGGTTTTGTGGTCTTCTATATAGGAAGAGATTCTGTTATTGGATTACAGTGTTAACATTATCAACAACAGATTATTCCTTCACAATAATAGGAGATCGCTTATTAGAAGGAGACAGCTGGCATCTATGTTTCTGATGAGGATAAAAGGCAGAGGAGTACACAGTAATCATAGGTTATTAAAAATTCACATTGTTAGAGATTCCTGCAGTCATTGCACATTTAGAAACAATTAAAATAAAACGATTGCCACCTTGGAATCCCAGTGGCTTGTCACTGCAGCCAGCTAGTCTACCATCAAATGTACACCTAACAGCTGCTTTTCTGGAACTGAAAAGAAAGAAAGAAAGAGAAAGGAAGGGAGGAAGAAAAGGAAGAAAAGGAAGGAAGGAAGACGATATGCAGGCTTTATGATTTTTCAATGGCAATCCAGGGTTTTTCATTTACTGGGTAATATTTTTCACTCAAATATGTAAATGTTTGCAAATAACACCCTATGAATATATCTCACTTTTACTATAGCATCATAATATGATAAAAGCAATTTTTAAAAGCATATTTCATATGGTATCTTCATATGAAAAGTACTCCAGGGTAAAATGCTATAAAATTACTTCATGCCTTGATGTTATTATTTTTTTCTTACTACTGCTAATTCTTAGTTTTTATCAAGAGTCTGTTTTCCTATAGCACATAATTAACATGTTTAAAACACTGCATCTTTTAAACAACATCGGATTAAAGTACATAAATAAATATAGAATGAGGAGCACAGGTGTTTTTCTGATTCAATTAGCGCTTCTTTATTCTAAACTATTTTCTTGACTTGCGGTCTCTTTCTTAATTCAAAAGATGAAAATAAACAGTCATTTGGCTATTAGGGGAGCCCGTGGAGGGCTCATTAGCTGGGTTCTAATTGGGTTCTTTCACAAATCTGTCACTCAGGATTGAAGGTGAACCTGATGCCAGCAGCAAATGAGTGCACAGAGGGCTATGAAGTGGAATGACTGAGAGTACTTAAGAGGAATATGGGGGAATGAGATGAATTTAGGACTAATGAAATGCACTTTTAATACAAAAAAAGAGGTAGGAAGTCAAATAGTGAGGCTAGTGTTTGGAAAGAGTGATTAGTTTGATTCTCCCTCACTTTTCCTTTATTTTCTTGATTGGAAAAAGCACTTCCTAAACAAATAATGCTCCGGGATGTGTCTTGCCATCCCACCAACACCTAGACATTTGTGTATGTCTGTATCATTTCAAGTAACTAATTAGACCTTGATTGTTTTACTTACCCTCCTCCCCCACTATGTGTGGCATATCTGGCAGCCAGAGCTGTCTCTCGCTTAGATGCGTTGCACAACATTTACCCCAAAGTAAGTTATCAATTAATGCTTATTGTGTCAATGAACCAATCAATCAATTGGAGAATGAGTGAATGCACTCTCATACTTGTGGCCTTTCCTTCCTTTGGGCATTCCTTTATTTTTATTCTCCTCCTGGCTACATCTTATTAACATTTCAAGGACCAGTTTAAAGGTTAACTTCACTATGAAACTTTTCAACCATTCCCCAACAAGATAGAGATAATAGCTTCCTCTTGCCTCCTCAAAACACACAAATGACATTCAGTATGTGACAGTATTATCATACTCATTATAGTCCAATATAATGACATGTTAATGTACGTATTCCTCAGGAAGATTATGGGATATTTGGAGCATGGAACTAAGTACTAATCATATTTTGGGGATTCTCTGTATTCTCCCCAACACTTGAGTTGACACGTAAGAGGTATTGCATAGACATTTGTTACGTGAATCATTTGATCCTTAACTAGGGTTAGGACACAAAATATTCCAATCAAGTTTATCATAAAATTCTTTTAACTCATTGCTGATTTCCTCTTCAGATGGCATTGTTAGTTATGACAGGATCAGTCTTCTAGCTACAGAAACCAACTAAAACCAAAACTGAGATAATAAATTGAGATAATAAAGCAAGAAAGCTACAATAAAGATAAGTTATGATAAAGATAAAGCTATGATTAAGATAATATAAATAAGAAAAATATATCTCTCATGTCAAGAAACATAACAGATACTTGCCTTGGAAAGTGGGCACCAAATCATCAGTCAGCTCAGCTCTGGAATAGGAAACAGGGAGATGTGGCCCAGAATTCAATGACTGTGTAGGTGGCCGACAAATCAACACCCCCATGAAATCAGAAAGACAAGGGAAAAGAAGAGGAGAAAGTAATACATTTATAAAATAACAATAACAAATCATAACTATATAATTACATATTCATTAGGCATACATATTCATAAACTATATTGCATATGTGAAACAATATATAGGTCATATAGAGATCACACTTTTTAAGATAAACTCTATAAAATGGCCATAAAGCGTTTTAATTTTTTCCAGAAAATGGGAATAAAATCTAGGTAATGATATGTCCTTATGTGTGTTGAAACTTAAGGGAGATCGTTAAAATAATAAAAATGCAAACCTTAACTTCCAAGCCAGTAGAGGAAATAATAAAGACACCAAGAACTGGTCTCTCCAACACCAATAATACTTGTTTGAGAGAGGATCTAAAAATGCTACATCAGGGATATCAGCCAATTTCTTCCTTCCCTTTCTTCACTTTTTATCCTAATCCAACCTACCATCATTTGTGACTGCTTTGACGGCCTCCCTTCACTTCGTTGACGAAGGAGGAACCCCAGCCCTAAAGTACACGATGGCCAAATCCATGGCACCTGACCCTGGATGTATGCAATTAACAACACTTTGCTAGTCACATGTGATCACAGCCTCAGGGAAGCGGACTGCATGCCATGCAGAGCAATGCATTGGGACACTCAGAAGCAGAGAGAACCCGAAGATATTATTAGAGGGAGGCATTGTAGCGACAAGAGGGTGAGGTAACCCTTGGTTTCTATGGGAGAATGTGATTGCTTTGTTTGAATAATTTCTCAGGCTAGTAAAAACATGAAACCTATTAGGCTGAGGACTAGTTTGGTGTAGCTGACCAAACTATTAAGGAAACTAGCTTTGGCATAATCTGGGACAACTTTCCCTCCGGGTTGGGAAGCTGCAGAAAGCAGGACTCATGGCCCTCCCTAAACAAGGGGCATTTGTTCCAGGACCGCCCCCCCACCTAAAAAAAAAAAAAATCCAAAGTTGCTCAAATCCCTTATAGAAAAGAGTATAATGTTTTCATATAAACTATGCTATGTAAATAGTTGTTATACTGTGTTTTTAATTTTTATTTTTATTTTGTTTTTTTAATGAATATTTTCAGTCCACTATTGACTGAATCTGCAGATGTGAAACTCGCAGATACAGAGGGCAGCCTCTTTCTTGTAAACAAAGATTCATGTCTACGCAAAGATTCATGTCTACCCAGCTGGAGCTCCTAATCTAGTCAGCCACAAATACTAGTGTTGTTTCCTCAATCTCTGTCCATTGGGACTTCCAACCCCTACGGGGGAGTGAATTTATTTTGATGGTTGTAAGTTATACTTTTCCTAATGTTAAAGTTTATAAAACCCATTTGAGGTAACTTAAAAAATGAATAAATAAACACAAGAAATAGGAAAGAACAAAAGGTTTTTGATAAGGAGGAGAAAAATAAGCTGCAAAGAATCTGAGACGATATATTTGATACAATTTATCGTACTTTATGGTTCTAAGATTCCTGGCTGTCTATGAAAACAAAAAACTAACAACCAACACAACCACAACCAGAGAAACAAACTAATGTGCAAGGTTTTATTATCTGGAAAATGAAAGAAAACTACTGCTCATTTCATGCTAGAATTAGTTTATAATAGATGTTACAAAATATAAATCACTCTCTGCTTCTACAGGTTTACCAAAGTTGTAGAGATGTGTATTTGTCAAATGACCTTTTTCTATAGCAATGTTTTCTATAATGGAATGAATCCATATTAAGAATGTATTTTGTACCAGGCACTGTGCTTTGAACTTCAGGTACATAATTTTACCTAATCCTCATCTCAATGCTGGTGAGCTATATACTACTTTTGAAATTTTATAGTTGAGTTAATAAAGGCATACAGAGGTTATGTTAAATTCTTGAAATGAAAAACCTTGACAAATTGAGGTCAAGATGCAAATCCAGGGCTACATGGCTCCTAAAAGAATAAAGCTTAATATTAAATAATAATATAGTCATCTCTATTTAGAATTTAGGTAATGGTTTCTAGACATGCCACTTTTATAATAGTGTCCAGGCATGTGAAATTAGAGCTTAAAAATGCACAGGAATGAGTTGTTAAATCCTATTTACTGACTTGTATGTAAGTAACCCCAAGTAGGCACTGAGTGAATTTAGAATACCAGCGGACCTACATTGTGAGAGTTGCAAGTGTGTGCTTGTCATGCCCATACATTTACAGAATTACCGTTATTAATGGGAGACTGATGAGCTCCTATATCCAGTTTGTTATCAAAACATAAAGCAGTGGGACTAGCTATGTCTGATGCATACTAACGGCCAGCCCACTTTCTGAGCTTTGTTTGGAAGTTTGGAAAGGTAAGGCAAGGTTTTCTTGCAAATGCTTTGGTTCGTCCCAATGCTTGAGCATTCTTTAATGAAATTTTAAACAGTCTCATCTAAGTCTAAAACAATTGAGTTGAATGAAATTATAATAAGGTGGGAGTTAATTATATTTTGCTAAATATGATAACCTCCTTGTGTTTATCTGTGTTTCTAAAGCAGTGCCTAATAAACAGCATGAAGCATCACCAAGCCAGAAGTTTAGTGCTCACGTTGTGGGGAAGATAACAGAATCTTTAATTTGTAGCAAAAGAACTCCTTCACAATTACTGAATTGAAGACACAGGAATATTTTGTGCTGTTGCAAACCAAAAATTATGAGTTTCAAGGACACATCCTAAGCTGAAAATCCCAATTTTGTGGATATCTGAGAAACCACTATGAATGGTTATATGTAAATGACTAGCACATATTCTTCTAAAAATTAATGTTATTAGCAATCTCATCTAATTAAAAAGCCTCCCAAATAAAAGAAATGAATGTGTAGCTAGCTCCTGTGTGCTAGCAAATAATTTGTTGTCTAGCAAAGTTGAACAATCAGACCTTACTGTTGCTCTGGGTCAAGGAGGCAGGCCTCCTTCTTTACACAACACACAAGTAGAAATGTTGCAGCACAGACTCAAAAGCAAAGGAAATAAAGGTACCATAAACTGAAGCATATGTGGAGAAAATGCATTTAGGGTCTTATTTGATTAAGTCCAAGGGATCTTTGGGTCTATCTGGGCTTTTTTTTTTTCCTGTTTTCCACTCTATTTTTTTTTTCACCCTTTCTCTTTCTACCTTGGACCTGTGTTTCACCAGCTGCTTGAGAAGGGAGCTGTGCATAGCACAATTTAAAGAAAGCAGGGTCTTCGGATGATGCTGAGTTCTCATTTTGGAGAGAGTAAAATTAGGCACTTTGTTTTTTTTTAATCGAAGTTGTATGTTTCAGTTACATAGGACAGAAAAATTCGCAAAAATCAGGAATCAGATTTGTGTAACTGACTGGAACTTTTATTGCATCTTGTCTCCCAAGGAACTCAGTATGGAGAACTGTGTGCAGAATGATGAGAAATGACATTTCAAATGACCTTTAAGTCGGCTTCCAACCTGTAAAGTTAGAGACACTGGCATAGTAATCAAATTGCCCTATTGCACAATTTTGCATAGGATTTTTAGACTCAGATGTATAATTTTTCATTTTCCATGTTACATTTCAAGGAAACATAACCTCTTGTTCAAGCCCGTCAAAAGCATTTTGGATCTGGGCTCTGTGGCATGGCATATGACCTAACAATCATAACTATACACCAGAGGTGAATTTGACAATATGTCACTGTGTAAAGTCCTCAACCAAGCTATTAGTGAAGAAAGAAAAAATTGAACAGATAAAGGACAGATACCTGTGGAATGTAAACATTCCTTGTTCTCATTCAAAATGATCAGTGTTGGCTATTTTTCCAATTCTTTTGGATTCAGGATTAATTTAATTAGTTGTATTTTGGTATTTTGACACATTTACAGCAAATGTATAGATAGACATAGAGATACATTAGAATATTTCGATATTGGGATTTCCTCCCATGAGCATTTCATATCTTGCCATTTCAGTAGTTTTTATAATTTTCCATATTTTACAATTTTGTTACTTTGATTAACACTACATTGAGTCTGTAGATTTAGAGAGAATAGGCATCTTTACAACCCTAAGATGTCCTATTAAAAAGCATGGGCAATTTTAGACCTAATTCCTAAAGAAACCTTATGTAGCTTGTTAATATTAGGTACCTAATATCAATGTAATATTAATGTATTACATTATACATAATGTATTAATTGATACATAACGTATTATCATAATTAATCATAATTAATTGATACATAATGTATAATCTAATATTAGCATAATATTAGGTTACCTAATATTAGTGTAATAACCTAATAGCATAATATTAGTGAACCTAATATTAGTAACATTAATAAATATTAGGTAAGATTAACTAATATTAGGTAATATAATATTACTAAATATAGGGTACCTAATATTACTAATATTACAGTAATATTAAGTACCTAATATTGGTGTACTATTAGGTACTCTATATTTCTGTCACTATTGAAAATATATGACTTCAGATTACATATTCTCATTTTCAGTTAAAATGTGTAGATCTGAAATCAACTCTCTTGAACAAACTTTTTGTTACACAACCTTGCCAAAATCTACTCCTCATTATAATTTATCCCTAGAATATTTTTGAAATATTTTTTACATACATCAGATAATCAAGTTACCATATTTTTATTTTCTACTTCTTTAGTTTTAAAAAAATTATTTGTGTTGAATTTTATTCAATGCCTTTTTGGCATGTATTGAAAGGTTAAAATTGTTAGCTTTTTAATTTGTTAATGGATGAGTTACATTAATACGTTTCCTAATGTTAGAACAAAAATTGCATTTCTGTAATAAATGCTTATTAGTAATTATGTTATCCATTGTATACTTTGCTTAATTCTTTTTTTAAACATAAATAACCTCTGTGCACCGCTAGAACCTTTTTCCAAAAGTCAGTTTGTCTTCACAACATCATTTCCTGGGATATTATTTAGTCTTGTTATAAATGCAAAATTATAATGCATAATATTTTAGCACCAAACCTGCAGCCCTTTTCCTTATTATAATAATGTAGAATAAAACCTCCTCTTCAATTAAAAAAAAAACACTCTCAATTTAGGGTATAAAAATATCTTTAAAAACTATTTGTTGATAACCAAACAATTGATGTGGGTATTAAGAAGACATTTCTTTGTGTCTTTATTTGGGTTCTTCCTCAAAATTGCTCCTATTGAGAATGGGGAGCCTGGCATATTTTATTTATTCACAGATTCAGATGGGTTTGGAGGGTGAATTTCCTGTTGTGAGTTACTCCTCTGGGGATGAACTCCCCCATAATTTTGTGTTGTATTGCTTATGGCTGAGAAGCCTTTTGTGGCTTTGGAGAACACAGACCAGGGCAGCACATACATATTTGTGTGATGCTGGCAAGTGCTTGGAACTGCCCACTACACTGAGATGAAATCTGATAGGTTGGGTTGATTTGGTTTGGTGTATTATAAGTATATGTTCACTTTGTATATAGAAGTGTCTTTTTTTAATTATATCAATTTTAACACCTCCTTTACTTTTTTTTTCCAAAAATTTCCTTTACATTTTATTGTTATTTTAGTATACCGATATTGGCAAAAATAAGTACCAATTCTAAAATGAAATATAGAAACATGCAAGAGAAGAATCAATGGCTGGGAACTGACTCACAATAAGGATGATAGTCTGATGCTATCTTAGCACCAAGGGTACGTGACATCTATGTCACCTTTGTTGACATATGAGAGACTTTTAAAGACTTCTACATACCATTCTGTAGGACTAGTAATTGTGTTTGGAATATAGCTCAAAGACATTAATACACAGGTGTTGTTCAAAATTTTGTATTAATTTGGGGGAACATTGTTTACTATCTTTCTTATATAAACATAGACCATGAAACATTGTGTTGAAAAATGTACATTCTATGAAATTTGCGTATTAAAAAATCATAGGCATTCTATTGGGATAATTTTATATAAGGGCGGTATATAATAGACTACACCTTTTTTTTTTTAGAGTTTTGTGTCCATGTTTATGAGAGTAGTCTCTAAATTTTATTTATTGCTCACATCTAGGTTTGATATCAAATTTCTTACAATCTTCACAGAATAATTTGTGGAATTATTTTTGTTCATTAGTTTTTAGTCATTTTACTTCTAAGTGGTTTCTGTAAGAATGGAATTAATTTATAATTAATATAATTTACCTTTAATATTTGATGGAGCCAACCTGTGAAAACACCTAGACTTTGTTTCTTTCTTGTGGTGACATATGTTAATGACATATTTACTGTCATCTCAAATAAAACCAGGACAACCAAATAATTTAACCATAGTTATAATGATTTTTGTTTGTTTGGGTTTTTAAAAGAAATCTTTTCTACATTGTGTCTGCCAGTGATTCACTGAGTTCACTGAGTCTAGAATTGTTTTCTATCTCTTTGGTTTTTCATCTTTTGTCTCAATTACCACTTCTGAAATTTCAATTATGCATTAGCCTTCTCTCATGTTACCCTTGTCTGTCTTTCTGTGCTACAGTTTGTGAAATTTTTTCAGGTATATTTCCCAGGCTACAAATTTTCTTTTCAGCTATGTATAATTTGCTGCTTAACCCCTCCATGGAGTTTCACATTTCTGTATTTTTTCTCCTTTCATTTCTAAGATTTAAATTTTTTGTGAGTTTCATTTAAAATCTAATTGGTCATTTTTGATAGTATATAGATCCTTGCTGATTCTTTTGATCTTTTCTTATAATTCTTTACTCATCATTTGAATCCAGTAATTTAAAAAATCTGATGGAATTTAAAATTACTATTTTTTTCTCTGCTTATTATCTTGCTTATGACTACTTCTTACTTACGTGTTTCCTGATTTTTTTATATTTAGGTCTAAATTTATTCATTTATGGCCATCTTTAAGTTGTCCTCTTCCTGAAAACTATTCATTTTGCCTTATAAAGATGTCTGTGGACCCTGACAACCCAGGATCATTTAAAAATAGATCTATTCTTACACTTTTTTGGATGATATTGAAGTCTGAAGTCTGTTTGAGTTTTGGTTACACTTTTCCAGCAGAGACTTTTTAGTTTTTTCTTCCAGACATAGCCATTTTGTAAAGACAGGAGGACTAGATTCCTGTTTCCCATAATAAGGATGATATTTCTAGGCTCATACGTTTACTGACCGTTCGGTTCGTTAAGGTCCTGGCTCCAGGTAGTAGTGGTCTGATTTCCCACCTCACGTAGATACTCAGCTTTTTCTCTCCTATTGTGCACAAGATGGATGATACCCACTCACGCTGGCAAGGGCAGATCTTTATTCAATTCACTGACCCAGATGCTGATCTCTTCCAGAAACCCCCTCATGAACATACTCAAGAATAATGTTTACCAGCTATCTTGCTATTCCTTAACCCAGTCAAGCTGACACCTAAAATTAAACATTACTATATACATATAGTGATTTTTCTAAAAAACATTTAGAAAAATGTTTTTTCCCCATATACTCACACACTTACATATATGCATATATTGATATTATTAAATTTTTGACACTTAACCTATTAATGTAGTGAACGATTTTTTTTTTTTTTTTTTTTGAGATGGAGTCTCACTCTGTCGCCCAGGCTGGAGTGCAGTGGCCTGGTCTCGGCTCACAGCAAGCTCCGCCTCCTGGCTTCATGCCATTCTCCTGCCTCAGCCTCCCGAGCAGCTGGGAGTACAGGCGCCCGCCACCAGGCCCGGCTAATTTTTTGTATTTTTAGTAGAGACAGGGTTTCACCGTGTTAACCAGGATGGTCTTGATCTCCTGCCCTCATGATCTGCCTGCCTGGGCCTCCCAAAGTGCCGGGATTACATCGCGCCCCGCCCATGATTTTTAATATATTTTATTTAGTGTTAAATCTTCCTTGCCTTTCTCATATAAATATGTGGCCACACATTTAAACACTCAGTTTCCCAATATTATTTTTATAATCTTTGTATGTATATTCATTAATGAAAATGCCTGGGAATTGTCTCTTCTCAACCAATATTTTTCCGATTTTGATATCAAGATGAATTCACCTTCTAAAGGGCATAGATTTTTCTAACTTTCTTTTATGATAAGACATAACTTCTTCTCTTGAAAGCATCTATTTTACCAGAAAAGTCATTATTATTTCTTATATTACATCTCTAGTGTGGTTCACAGTTAAAGACAGCTGAAATTTTTTGCAGAAGCTGCTTCAAGAATGTTGGCTTCTTCTTGGGAGTTTAAAAATACTAACTCATTATCCCTGAAGTGTGTAATGTTGATTTAGGGAACTAACTGTAAAATTTAACAAAGGCATATACGTCACACTTTCAATGCTGAGTAATTAAAAATTAACTTACAAACAGACTAACAAGTGTTCTACAAATATAAAAGTAATGGAAATATCACCTCTAAACTTATCACTCAGAAATAAGCATATATAACATTCTAATTTATGATATTGGGCTATTACTTTACATATATTCATATGTGTGTGTGTATATATATATGTACACACATACACTGGCACATATCAATATATGTACACCTTTAGTTCTTGGTATTGACCTATACATCTTCATTTATTTTTGTATGTCTATATAAATATATGCACATATTTAGCAGTCAGTATTGGCCTATACATTTTCATTTATTTTTGTACATCTGTAAACACTTACACACATATGTGATCATACAGGACATATTTTGAATTCTACTGTTTAATATAAATGATATCTGTCTTTGCATATGTAAATGTATATTTATACTATGATTTTATATTTTCTCAGTTTCTTATGATTATGTAATAATTTAATTCATGTAACCTACCATTTGGCCATTTATGCTGATTCCAATTTTACCTTGCTACTTTAACAGCATTATGATGGAAATACTTGTACTATGTCTTCTGCTTATCTAATAATTTCTTTAGAAAAAATATCTGTAAGCTGAATTATTAGGTACTTATACCTTAGAGATATGGGTTTTTAAGGTAATTTTTTAAGTTATCCTCCAGAAGAATTTTATTATTGATTTATAATTTTGATATGTAAAGGGTAACAAACTTTCTTATTTTACATATGTAGCAATATTTTGCTTAATTTTTCAATATTTTTCAGTTTGGCTGTTTTATTTATTTACTTTAAAAAATCACAAACACTAATCCATAAAGCCTATCAGCTATTTCCTTCATGGCTTCTGCTTTTACTGATATGCTTTAAAAAACTTTTCGTGGCCGGGCATGGTGACTCACACCTGTAATCCCAGCACTTTGGGAGGTTGAGGTGGGTGGATCACCTGACGTCAGGAGTTTGAGACCAGCCTGGCCAACATGGCGAAATCCCATTTCTACTAAAAATACAAAAAAATTAGCAGGGTGTGGTGGCAGGCACCTGTATTCCCAGCAACTTGGGAGGCTGAGGCAGGAGAATCCCTTGAACCCAGGAGGTGGGGGTTGCATTGAGCCAAGATCACACCATTGCACTCCAGCCTGGGCAACAGAGCAAAACTCCATCTCAAAAAAAAAAAAAAAGAAAAAAGAAAAAAGAAAAAAAACCTTTTCGTATGTCAAGACTATAACAGAAATATTCATTATATTTTCATTTACTGCTTTTATACTTTTATTTTAAAAATAAACTACATTTTGTTTATTTTAGCTTAAATATGAAATACACATCTGGCAAAATCAGTCATTTTTCTGCTACACAATGGGTGCTCCAGCATCATTTTTGAATTATTCATTACTTGAATACCAATTTTAAATGACATTTTAAAACATTTAAAAATATATGTACAATGTCCCTTAAAGAATTTACTATGCTTTTTCATTGATGCGCCTGTCTGTTCTCACGTGGTCATGGACCATATAAATTATTATGGCTGTTAAATATAATTTATTTTAGAAATAGCTTGGTATCCCAGTTACTAGAGTACATTGTGAATCATGATTAGAGATAAGATTACAGAGAAACATTGTCTCTCTCTACATAATTCAAATCTTTTGTAACAATCGTGTATCATTCTAAAGAGCAACAAAGATGTTTCTATTTAAAAATATACAACAAAAGAAAAACATAGTTTGTCTGTTTTCAAAACTATAGTTTGAGATGTGATTAAGATTACATTGCACCTGCAGAGTAATTTCAAAAGAGCTAAAATATTAACAATATTAAATCTTCTCATTTCTAACCAGCCATTTGTCCTCTGAAAAATGAGTAATCAGACTGTTTTAGGGAAATGCAAAAATTGGAATTTGGTATAAATTTGTTTCATACAGTAAGTCATCACAAGGGCAAATAAATTTTCTACATATATTTACTTATTTATCAACTCAGACGTGCCTATAGATACAGTATTTGTCACTACAGAATATTATAGTAGCATTATTAATTATAATTATAGCTGAGATATTTTGGATTTTGCCTAATTCAGAGATGCACATTTGATGTTTTAAATACTCATGAGAAAAAGATTGGCTAAGAACTTTCAATGCATTATCAGATATATACAGATTATGTATAATAATCAGGCATAACTGATTATGTATAATCATTATCCATCCAGAAGTCAGAGTGTCTATTATATCCCAATCATTGAGCAAGTGAAGGCAATACAAAAATGCATAGATTAATATAATATGTGCTTCAATAACTATATTAGTCTGTATTCACACTGCTATAAAGAACTACCTGAGACTGGGTAATTTTTGAAGAAAAGAGGTTTAACTGACTCACAGTTCTGCAGGCTTAATGGGAAGCATAACTGGAAGGCCTCAGGAAACTTACAATCATGGTGGAAGGCAAAGGGGAACCAAGGCACATCTTCCCATGGCAGAGCAGGAGAGAGAGAGAGCGAGAGAGAAAGTGTCACACTTTTAGACCACTGGATCTCCTGAGAACTCACCCAGTAGCACGAGAACAGCAAGGAGGAAGTCCACCACTAAGATTCAGTCACCTCCTACCAGGCCCCTCCCCCGACACATGGGGATTACAGTTGGAGATGAGATTTGGGTGGGGACACAAATCTAAACCATATCAGTAACTTACACTATATCAAGGTAAACAAATCTACAATCCATCTTTTTTTTCCTCTGATACATGTATTCCTAGAACTATGTTCAAAGTGGTAGCAGATTGTCCAGAAGAAGGTAGCTACTAGCATGTGAATCTAAGAACTATTCCTACTATAATGTTTGAATTGTCAACTCTTTTTCGCTCCTCAATCTAGTCCAGTCACCCCTCCTCTCACATGAAGACAAAGAAAAAACATCTTTTACTAAACCAATCAATGATCTCAGTGCCCCTAACTCACTGAATATTGCTATACATCTCCAACTATACCAGTGACTCCCTTGGACACCAGACCTCTATATTCACCTACCGCTTCATTACTTTCACCTAGATGTATCAAAAACTCCTCAAAACCAACTGTCCAAACCCAGAGTCACAGTATTTGTCTACTAACTTGATTTTCCATTGATGATGCTAACATCAATAAAAAGCAACCAAAATCTATTTAGAAGAAATCACTCACTCCATGTTTTTAAACCCATGTTTTTCTGCACTACCATACCTAAGCCATCACCAATTATCACAATTTTCTTTCCTAAACAGCCCTCAATTCTTAAATTTATTTACCTTTACTCCTCCCAGGGGAGTCTAAGCTATCAATGTCTCTCATCTAAACTACTGTAAAAGCCTATTGCAACAGCCCCCTCCATCATTTTTTTAATTGAAGTAAAATTCACACAACATACAATTAGCCATTTTAAAGGGTACAGGCAAATGGCATTGAGTGCATTTACAATGTTGTGCAACAATTATCTCTCTCTACTTCCAAAACATTTTCATCATTCCAAAAGGACACCCCATACCTACCAAGCTGTCACTCACCACTCTCCCCTCCTGCCAGCCCTGGCAACTAATCTATTTTTTGTATCTATCTTTTTGCCTACTCTGATATTTTTAAGTCTGTAGTTTAGCACTAATATTATATTATATTAATGTTTTCCCTTAATTCTATTAATTTAATATGGGTAAGACGTAACATTACAGGAAGTTGAATAAAAGGTGTATGGGAACACTGTATTACTTTTTAAATTCTTGTATGAGTCTGAAATTATCTCAAAATGAAGATTTTTTTAAAATAAATAAAAAACCATGTGAAATGTTGGACAGAGCATTGGCCTGGCAGTTCAGACACAATGGTTTGAGTACTACTTCCGCTACTATTTGCATTATGGTTGTATTGAAGTCCTTTATGTAAATAAATGATAAAATAAGTAACAAAATGCTTGATAGTCTAGCAAATTAAACTTTCTGGACTTCAGTTTTTTATTAACAAATTTGAGGTTCTATAACAGGTATAGAAGATCTCTAAGTTCCTTCTTATTCTAAATCTGGAAATTTATCCATTTTTTATGGAATATGAAATTTTTCACAGATAATGTTAATAGTTTTTATGAAAATTAAAAGTAAATAGCTTTCTTTAATTCTACCATCAAAAAATATTGAGAGTTATAAAGTATGAAAATAGTTATGATAACTATGTAAAATCTTGGCACCGTATCTAGACATGGTTAATAATAAATATATAAATGCATGAATATATATGTTATACATTAATGATTTTTCTCAAAATTTAATTAAATAGCTTTTTTTCCATTTTTTGAAATCTACTGTATATTATTGATATATTTTTGTCCATGATGTGTTTAATTTATAAAGAAGTTGTTATTTACTTTTAATGCATAAATATATTTAAGATTTTAAGAAAAAATTAAAATTTCAATCTGATTTAAAACATGATATTTTACGCAACCAAAGAACCAAGTGTTATGTATTATTTAATAGCAAATTGGAGAGATAGATATTATTATATTTTATGACGCCAAGCAATTGGCTATACTATGCTTGGTAGGAAAACTGAATTTGAAAAATTAAAGTGTTCTATTCTATTCATCTGTTCTAATAAAATGAGGCTTTTAGGAATTATCACAGAAAGATATGTTTCACATTTCATCACGAATCCTGAAAACACATTCAAAAATGAGGTAAATAAAAATTTTACTCTATTGACAAGAGTTCTATTTTTAATTGAGTAATTGAAAGTAAAATTGTACAAAAAAAAGCCTTCTGTATATAAATCCCTGTAAATTTATCTAATTTCTTTAAAAAATTAAAACGTTATTGTGGATTTTTCTGGAATTTTATTTATGACCTAAAATAATCTTATAATATGACCATTTTCTATTTTTAAAAGTTTAACTAATTTTAGTTGTTTTAACTTTTGAAAAAACATTGAACTCAAAGATGAAATCTCAACTTCATTCAATTTTGAGAATTGTGTTTCTAGATATCCAACTTTACTCTGTAGATGTGTTATAGAGAGGTTTTCATATTTATTTTGGGGTCTTTGTCTTTTCTGGCTTCTAATGAAGAACTTCTAAGTGTTCATTTTAAGAATGCATTGTTTTCTACAAATTTAATGAATGCTATAGTATTTTGAAAAGAGGATATACAGGATCTTAGGATATTAGTTGTATTTGCAAACACTGTTATGTTAGATAATGTCATGGAAAATTTTTCCTCCCAACAATCACTAATGCGAATAGACAATGTATTTACATCATTTGTGGGCTTTTAAATTTAGGTATCAAGTTTGCCTTCTGAGTAAGCTTAAGATGTAAGTATTAATTTAGTTAATCTATTTTCAGAGCTACTCTTTATTAATCATCAATCTTGGCTAAACGTCATAGAAGATAGTTCTCAAGACATTAGGCTAGTGAGAAAAGCTAGTATGTAGAAGTACATTGGTGATCAAGTAGGGTATGTGATGGTATGGGAACACGGAGGAGAAGCTGTTTGTTGTAACTGTTGTATAGAATTGTGAGACTAAATAACCCCTTCTCCACCCCCAAGGTGATGACATTTAAATGATATTGTTACAAATGGAAAGCAAACAGCCAGATGTATTTCAAAAATGGCCTTCATCTCAGAGGGCACCAGGGAATATTCCAAGAATGAATGACTAGAAGACAAATATTAAGTCTATATGGCCAGTGATATATGAAAAAAAAAATACTCTTGAGTCATTTGGTGAAAATCAGTATAAATGCTCCTAAAATGTTTAGAATTTATTCTATAGGAAAAGGGAGAATGGAGAAGACAATGTTTGCTGTTGATTTTTTCTAGTGTGTTGATTTTATTATGGTAATAGTAGCTGGTCTTTATTGAGTGCTTGTTACGTGGCATTCTCTGTATTGAGCATTTTGTAGATACTATTTCAGAAAACAAGATTATATTTCAGAGAGTATGTGACTTAATAGAGTTAACACAGTAATTGGAAAGACAAGATTGAAAATTTGTGATTTCTGACTACTTCCTCTACTTCTACACTTTTCCGCTTCCTCAAATCACCATTTAATTTACATTTTATAAATCCATCTAAATTCTGTGGAGATGCCTACTCCTGAGAGCAAGGACAGAGCACCCCAGGATATATCTTGGATCACGTGAGGAACCAGGATTCAGGGGTCTGGCACTGAAATCAGCTAGCTAGTTCTGGTTAAAGCTCAAAACACACAAAGAAAAGGATACATGGCAAAGTACAAGGCCTTGCTCATTGTTTTTCCTATTAGAGATAATATTTTTCTTTGTAAAATGTTAAGGCTACAGGAATATAAAATTTAATGCAGTTTCTTCTGAATGAAGACGTTACAGCCTGAACACTCAGTGTAACGAAGCTCGTTGGTGAACCCCCTGCATTCCCCAAGAGAATTCTTCCCATAGTTGCCTTCATTTTACACTGCACTGCTTCCAGTCAAGAAAATAGTTTTAATTTAGAATCAAAATCCAGAGAAGTAAGGAAATTATAGCTGTTATAATATCATAACAGGCTCTAAAGGAAAGACAACAGTGAAACTTTTGCCTCCAGAGAATTCCACAGGGCATCATTGAATAAGCCAGAATTAGAATACAGTTATTAGATATTCATTTCCAACCACTGGATCACACAATTGCTTTTAGTTAGCGGTGCATTAGAACGGTCTCTAAAGAGTCTTAATATACTTACTTTTTATCTCGTAAAAATGTAAATGCTTTTAGTTCATGCTTTCCTCATTATATAGACAGGCTTTTGTTTAATTACAAAAATTATACCTAGTCAAAAAATAAAACGATGCAAAATTATGTAGAGGTAAACACCACCTTTGTCTCTACATCAATATATTTATAAACAGATTTTTAATTAATGAGTTTATACCAAGTATATTTTTCTGTAACTTGCTTTGTTAACTTAGGACAATATCATAGTTATTTTTCCATTTCAGTAGTAGACTTAATTTATTCTTCTTTAGGCTCATAGAAACCTGTAGTAGGCATATAGCACACTTTATTTAATCTTCACTTACAGATAGAAATTAAGTTTGTTTTCAATGATTAGCTATTAAAATTTTAATATATATGCATATCTCATACATATTATCAAATAGTATATTTACATATACATGCACCTCTTTTTACATACATATATCTTAACTGTAATCCTTATCAAAATATGTATATGCCTGTGTGTGTGTGCATATATGTGTATGTGTGTTTTTATGTATGATTTTTCCCTTAGATACCAAGAATGAAATGGATGGGCCAAAGATTAGGTAGAATCTAAATTTTGATAGATGTAGTCAAATAATTTGCAAAATAGAGTATATAAACCGTGTCAACATTGTATTAGAATGCCAGCTACCCATGCACTTGCCAACAGTGATTGTTAATTCAATTCACTATTATGAATATAATGGAAAATAATCTGTTATCTCATGATTGCTCATTACTTATCTAGGGAAAACTAGCTTATTGTTCTGTTTCCAAGTATAGCAGCAGAGAATATAAAACTGGTTTTGAGCCTATAAACTAAGTATATTGTGATGTCTTTTCCTTTCTGTAGTCCTCCTGGGAGAAATAATAATAATGACAATAATAAGAATAAGTGACTGAGCGTGGTGGCTCATGCCTGTGATCCCAGCACTTTGGGAGGCTGAGGCGGGTGGATCATGAGGTCAAGAGATCCAGAACATCCTGGCTAACGTGGTGAAACCCTGTCTCTACTAAAAAAAAAATACAAAAAATTAGCTGGGCGTGCTGGCACACGCCTGTAGTCCCAGCTACTCGAGAGGCTGAGGCAGGAGAATCGCTTGAACCTAGGAGGCGGAGGTGGCAGTGAGCCAAGATCACGCCACTGCACTCCAGCCTGGGTGACAGAGTGAGCCTCCGTTTCACAAAAAAAAAAAAAAAAGAAGAAGAAGTGATCGTTTTCACATTTATATTTATCGTACAGTTTACAAGCTCTTGAATGTATCTGCTTCTTTGCATCCTCACAGCATCCGTATTCCGTTTTCATGGCTGTCATTATTATTATATTTCTGCAGAAATGGAAAAGAAACTGAAAGTCAGAAAAATAAAGTAACTTTACCAAGGTCACATAAAATCAAATGAGATGTGTGAAAATGCTTTTGAAATTGTAAAGATCATTGTATAAATTAAGAAATGGAAATTTAAAGATGAGAAACTACTTGCCTTACTGAAAAAAATAACATGCATATTTCTGGGCTGGAAAGGTAGGATCTACTGGAGAATTAAAATTGACGTGCTTGGAAAACTCTTTTCCTGTATTTAGATAGTATCCTGAAACAGGTGCACATCAGGGCACAGCTGCCATCTCCTGCCTAGCAAAATCTTTGCCAAAATTTGGCATTTGTAAGACATGGGCATAAATTTTTCATAGACTGCTGCAAGGGACCTGTAGCAAGAATTCTTCAAACAGTACTGGCAGCATCAGGTTATATAAAGCACTGAAAAATAAAAGATGTAAACATGAGTCAGCAAGGGGAGCATTTGTTTATACTCAGAAAGGACTGTTTTACATCTTGTATTATTATTATTTTTTCCTCTGAAGCGGATAATTAATTTTCACTCCAGGAGGTAGGTGGTACCCCTCAACTTATGTTTAAAACACACAAAAGTAAATACATACAACAAGCATGCATAATGCATGCACACAGTCACAAAGATAAGCAAACTCACATGTGAACATATATGCACACTATAATGCATACTTCCACAATGGAAATGGGACAGAGATAAATTTGATATACTTAAATAACCAGTATATACATTAAGAAGATTTGTACTCACAACTAAGCATTTGCATAAATACATAGAACCATACACAACACATAAAATTATATATACACAAATGATAAATATGTTCATAGAGTTCATGCATGCTAGATATGTATGTAAAAATATTAATGCACAGAAAGAAATAAAATTGCATACTTGTTCAGACACGACAAAGGTTTTAAGGGCAGTGCTAGTAAATTCCAGCAAAGGTATTAAAAAAAAATAACAACAAATTACATACTAATACCCCTCAAAGAATACAAATACAAAAATCCAAAAAATTTAGCAATCAATCTAGCAACATCCTATAAAGATAATATGTCATGAAAATGTTGGGCTTATCTCAGAGATTTACAAATTTACAAAAAAAATTATAAACTTGTGAAACTTTGTTTCTTATTTAACAAAATTTATCATTTCTAAACAGATAGATTAGAGCATTATATCATATTATTAGTCAATATTTGCCAAGCCCTAACATACACCACACACTATAGTAAATTCTGTAAGTACAAAACTGAATAGGTTATAATAATTGCTTCTGTGGAGATCCTGGGATATTAATGCAACATGTAGTTATAAACCAATACAGCAAGTGCTTCATAGCACTGTTTTTAGAAAGAATGGGTGCTTTGCAAAGGAGCTCCTTGATTGGCCTGTAAAGAAGATTAGCTCTGGAGAGCAACCTCAAGTGAGTGATAACTGCATTGCATTTCAAAATACAATTAAACAATTAATTTAAAAAAAGAAGACTGGGAAGAACATTTTAGGTATTGACAACAGCATGAGTAAAACCACAAACTCTAAATACAACATGAACATGAGAATTCAAGACCTTCATAATTCAGCAAGGACAATGCAAATTCAGCCTGAGAGACTGGTAGGGGACATGTAATTAAAACCTTTGATTGTCTTTTTTATTTTTATTTTTCTTGCTGTAGCTACAACAACATCTTAAACAGGAAAGTGACTCAATCAGATTAGATTTCATACTTTGCTGAGAGGGAATGAAATTCAGTTGTGCAGTTTAAGAAAAGGAGACATTTAAAAATATGAAAATGTCTAGGCCAGATGATGAACGCATGTTTTAGAGCAATATTAATTGAAAAGGAAAGGATGAATTTCATTTTTAAATATTGAAGATTCAGAAATTGGCAAAAGTTAATGATTCTTTGAATGGGAATGTGAGAAGGTAGTTTCTACTGCTATTCTCATGTTTGTTTGAAGCTCAGGGGAGAGGTCTGGAGTGAAAATATGCAATAATGAGTTAACAGTTAATATCAGGGATATATGTGATTTTAGATGATGCATTATCAGATAAGATGGGTTGTAAAGATCACAGCAATTTATGTGATAGACAAAGGAAGAGTATCTTTCAAAGATGCACAAATAGTGTGAGATAGGTAGGGAGAACTAAAAGTGTGTTATGCTAGAATCTAACAGAGTTAGCAATTTAAGTAAAAAGAGAGTGGCCGGCCGGGTGTGGTGGCTCACGCCTGTAATCCCAGCACTTTGGGAGGCCGAGGTGGGCGGATCACAAGGTCCGGAGATCAAGACCATCCTGGCTAACATGGTGAAACCCCGTCTCTACTAAAAATACAAAAAATTAGCTGGGCGTGGTGGTGGGCGCCTGTAGTCCCAGCTACTCGGGAGGCTGAGGCAGGAGAATGGTGTGAACCCGGGAGGCGGAGCTTGCAGTGAGCTAACATAGTGCCACTGCACTCTGGCCTGGGCGAAAGAGCGAGACTCAGTCTTAAAAAAAAAAAAAAAAAAAAGAGAGTGGCCACATTGTCAAAAGCTACAGAGAGCTATGATAAATGAAAACATAAATTAAGCATTAAATGGTATCTTTAGTGAACGTAGTTTAAATAAGGTGGTGAGGGTAAGTCAGATGGCAGAGAATTTCATCAGAACTTGAGTTGAGACGGTGCAAACATTGCTGAAGAATACACAGGTAGGAAGGTTGAACAAAAAGAGAAAGTTAATTTCACTGGTGGCTAGAATTCGACTTTTGAATGAAAGATATTGAGCAAATATAGGGTAACTTCAAGAAATTTGAAGACATAAGTTCTAGTGAAAAATATTTATTGATTTTATTATGTAATAAATATTTTTCTAAACACTTTAAATGAATGGATTCTATTGTCTCTATTTTTCAGATGAAAAAATTGAGGCATTGAAGGAAAAATAATTTTCCCCAGGTTACTCTTTTAATACATGGTAGAGCAAGGGTTTGAACACAAGCAGTTGGGCCTCCTCAGTCAATGGTACTTTAAAATACTAAACTAAGAAGGCCATGGAAGTGATAATGTTGGAAATAAAGGGGAAAATAAACAAGTAAGACTGAGAAATGATGGAGTGAAGTAAACAAATGGAGCTTTTGCTTGTGTGGATGAGGAGAAATACTTCAACTAAGCCTTGAAGGAAAATAAAAATGGGTGAGATTCAAGAAACAAACATTTATGCTAGAAACTGAAAGTTAAGCCATATCAAGCTTGAAGACCTCATACTTTTGGAGAAAAAAGAAGAAGTTGATTTAATGTACCCTTATCTATTCATTGCATTCTAAAAATGAACAAACAAAAAACAAAAATAAATAACAGAAATAAACCCTTCCTTCCACCTTTAGCTAAAACTTCTTCTTATTCCTTAATTAACTTCCGTTCTTTCAGAGACTTGAACTCCTACTCCTATATCTTCAACTTCTCCCAAAAGATTTGAAACTTGTTTTCCATGAGGCTTCCAGTTAATATTATTTCATATCAATATTTTTGGGGATAAGTATACATCCATGAAACCATCAACACAATGTATGCCATAAACCTATTCATCACCTCCAAGATTTTTACTGCCCCCTCTCTCCTATTCCTCCCTCCCTCCCTCTCTTCCTTCCTCCCTCCCTCCCTCTCTTCCTTCCTCCCTCCCTCCCTCCCTCCCTCCCTCCCTCCCTCTCTTCCTCTCTTCCTTCCTCCCTCCCTCTCTCCCTTCTTTCCTTCCATCCTTTCTTCTTTCTTCTTTTCCTTCCTTCTTTCTCCCTCCATCTCTCTCTTTCTCTCCTTCCTTCCTTCCTCCTTTCCTTTTTTCCCTCCTTCTTTCTCCCCCCATCTCTCTCTTTCTCCCCTTCCTTCTTTCCTTCCTTCCTTCTGTCCTTCCTTTCTTCCTTCCCTCCCTCTTTTCCTTTTTTCTTTTACCTTCCTTTTCTTCTTCTCCTTTTTCTTCCTTCTCCCTAATCCCTTCCTTCTTTTTTCTTCTTCTTCCTTCTTCCCTCTTTTCTTCCCATATTTTTTTAAGTCAGGAACTTGCTTGGTCACCGAGACTGGAGTGCATTGGCATGATCATAGTTCACACCAGCCTCCAATTACTGGGCTAAAGCTGTCCTCCAATTTCAGCCTCCCGAGTAGCTACAACTACAGGTATGTGCCATTATGCCTAGCTAATTTTTTTGTAGACATGGAGTCTCAATATTTTGACTTCTTATTCTTGTTTGTAATAAGAATACAATATAATATCCACTCTCTTAGCAAACATGCATGCCGTATAATATTAACTATAGGCACTATACCATGCATGCGATCTCTAGGATTTATTCATCTCATGAAACTAAAACTTTTTACCCCCTAACTAATGTTTCTTTATTTTCTCCTCTCCCCCAGGCCCTGACAACCACTATTCCTCTGTCTGCTTCTATGAGTCTGTTTTAAATTTGTCAAATAAGTGTTAATAGTGTCGTGTAGTATGTGTCCTTCTGTATCTAGCTTATTTCTCTTAGTATAATGTCTTCCAGGCTTATTCATGCAGTCACATATAGCAGGATTTACTTCTTTTTAAAAGATTAATAATATTCCATTGTATGTGCACACCACATTTTCTTTACATATTTGTCTATCAATGGACATTTAATTGCTTCCAATGGACTATTGTAAATTATTGTAAATAATGATGCAATGGACTATTGTAAATAATGATGCAATGCACATGGGAGTGCAGATGTGTCTGTGAAATCCTGATTCTAGTTCCTGTGGATGTATCCCCAAAAGTAGAAAGCCAGAAAAAACTAATGATAAATGAGAAGAATGGATCAGTAATCAAAAATCTTCTAACAAAGAAAAGTCCAAGACCAGATGGCTTCACAGGCGGATTCTCCCAAAGATTGACAGAACGAATACCAATGCAAAATATACTCTTCAAAAAAATATAAGCAGGAACACTTCTGAACTCTTTTTATGAGGCCAGCATCACCCTGATACCAAAGCCATACAAAGACACCATAAGAAAAGAAAAACACAGATCAATATATCCCTGATAATCATAGCTGCAATAATTCTTCACAAAATATTAGCAAACTGAATTCAACAGCATATTAAAAGATCATAATCATAACGAAGTAGGATCTATCCATATGATTCAAGTATGTTTCGACCTACATACATCAATCAGTGTCATACACAACGTTAGGAAAACGCAAGGCAAAAACCATAAGATCATATTAATTGATGTAGGAAAAAGCATCTGAGAAATTCAGCATCCTGTAGTAGTAACATCTTCAAGGAATTTTTTTTCAAACACTTATGTGGCAAGAGAAAATATTTCTTTAATTTTCAGTTGAACTATTACTGGTTCATGAGAATCATCATGGTTTTTTTTTCCCCTCTATCCACTATTTCTCTGTTGTAACACATTTTATATTTTAATTACACATTGAGTATATTTTTTCTCCCATATTATGTACATTTCTTGAAAGGATCATTTCTGTTTTCTTTTAAATCAGGGTATTGAGCACAGACTTTAATATCTAATGGAGACCCAATAAATTTTGTTTTATGAACACATGATAAATTAATGAATGAAAGGATAAAGGTGTGACTGCTTTGTAATGAATCTATGTTATTTTCACAATTGCTGCTGAAGTAATTTAATTTTAGAAAAGTGTCTTAAAAAACTTGAATATAAAATCTTTTTTAAGGGATTTTTTTAGTGTGAATCCCATATCTAATGTCATTTTTATCAATAGATTATGTCACAACTCCTATTACACTTATATCAAAGTTTAAAATTTTTGTATGGGTGATAAGGCCCCCATAGTTTGTCCTTAGCCTACTTCTGCAACTCCATCTCCTAATATTCTTCCTTGTAGTCATCTTTCTCTGGGCATACTGGCTTGATTCTTGCTCCTTAAACATACCAAAATCTTTTCTGTTTCTGGCTTTTTGCACTTCACGTTCAATTTTACTGTATCCTACTTTTATTTAGAAGATCACATGATTTGCTCCTTTATATCAGTTCAGTCTCTTTCTAATTCCTTAGGGTAAAAGATAGAGTTCTTGGATGGGTGCTGTGGCTCATGCCTGTAATCCCAGCACTTTGGGAGGCTGAGGTGGGTGGATCATGAGGTCAGGAGACCGAGACCATCTTGGCCTACATGTTGAAACCTCGTCTCTACTGAAAATACAAAAATTTGCTGGGCGTGGTGGAGTGCGCCTGTAGTCCAAGCTACTCAGGAGGCTGAGGCAGGAGAATCGCTTGAACCCAGGAGGTGGAGGTTGCAGTGGGTGGATATCGTGCCACTGCACTCCAGCCTGAGCAAAAGAGTGAGACCCTGTCTCAATAAAAAAAAAAAAAAAAAAAAAGATTGAGTTCGAGATTTTAGGATCTTCCTCAATTTTTGTATGTAGGTATATACAGCTACAAATATCCCTCTAAGGAGTATTTTCATAGCATCTTATAATTTTTGGTATTTTTCTAATCTATTCTTATTTATCTCAAAGTATTTTCTAATTTTTCTTGTGATTTCTTCTTTGAGCCATTGGATGTTTAAAAAGTATCATTTAATTTGCACATATTGTTAAAATTTTCCAAATGTGCTTCTTTTTTTTCTAATTTATTTCTATTATTTCCAGGGAATATGCCTTATATGAATTCAGTATTTTTAAATATATTGAAATTTTTTTATGGCGTAACATGTGATCTGTTCTGGAGCATGTTCCATGTGCCCTTGAGAGAGAATCCTCATTCTGCTGTTGTTTTTATAGTTTTCATATATCTCTGTCTATCTATTGATCTATCATTTATTTATCTATATATCTAACTATCTGTCTAGACACACACACACACATACACACACAGAATGTTTGGCTTATGTTATTGTGAAGCCTTTTATTTTTTGCTAATATTCTATCCAGTTATTTTATTATTGGAAGTGGGTTTCACATTTTTAAACTTTTCTTATTGAATTATCCATTTTTCCCTTCGCTTCTGCCCACTTTCTCTTATATATATATAGTGACACTCTTGTTGGGCTAATATATGTTTATAATTGTTCTGTCTTTTTGATGAATTTACCTTTTACCATTATATGTGATCTGTTTTTGTCTCATCTAAAAATTTTGTTTTAAAATTTATTTGCTCTGTTATTAGTATAGCTACTTCAGTTCTTTTCGGTGGCCATTTGCAATAATTGTATTTTCAACCATTCAATCTGTTTGTGTGTTTGGATTTAAAATGAGCCTCTTAAAGACAGCGGGTGAAATCATTTAAAAAATACATTCTGCTCATCTCTGCATTTTAATTGGAGAATTTAATCTGTTACAATATAGTGTTATTACTGGTAAAAGAGAATTGATTTTGGTCATTCTGTTACTTTTATATATATATATATTATGTTTTTCTTGTTTCTTAACTCCATTCGGCATCCTCTTTTTAAAAAATGGCAAATAATTTATTTGTAAATATTTTTGACATATATTTCCCCAACTTTTTGAGGAAAATTGGCAAATAAAAATCACATATATTTAAGGTGTACAACATGATAATTTGATAAGTGTTTTATAAAATGTATCATTGTGAAATGTACATATATTGTGAAATGAAACTATTGTGAAATGGTTACTATTATCAAGCTAATTAATGTATTCACCACCTCACATAGTTACCTTTTTTGTTTGTGGTGAGAACATTTAAATCTATTCTTGTAGAAAATTTCAAGTATATAATACATATTATTAGTTATAGTCACCCTACTGTACATTCAATATCTGCAGCTTATTTATCCTTCATAATATCCTTCCTTATCAAACCTGCTGTTGAACCCCTCCAGTAATTTTTAAATTTCAAGTATTGTGCTCTTCAACCTCAGAACTTCTATTTGTTTATTGTTATAATTTCTATCTCTTTATGGACATTTTCTATTAGGTGAAGTATTGTTCTGGTTTCCTTTAGTTGTTTGAACATAGATAAAGTAGTTGATTTTAAGTCTTTCTAGTAAGTCACAGGTCTAGTAAATCACAATTCATTCTCTGGGACAGTTTCTATCTATTTTATATTTCCCTTTTTCTGGGACTTGCTTTCTTGTTTCTTTGTATTCTTCATGTTTTTGTTGAAACCTGGAAATTTTGAAAGGTATAATGTGGCCGTCCTAGAGATTAGATTATCTCTATTCCCAAATAATTTTACTTTTCTTGTTATTGTTATTGTTTAGTGACTTTTCTAAAATAATTTTGTAAAGTCTGTATTCATTGTCATATATGGCCACTGATACCTTTGTTCCCTTAGCTTGTTGGTCAGCTAGTGATATGAGAAGAATTCCTAAATTCTATTTTATCAGATTTTGTTTCATATATTTTGGGGCTCTGTTGTTAGGTGAATATATATTTATAATTGTTATATTGGTGAATTGATCCCTTTGCCATCATATAATGTTCTTCTTGGTATCTTCTAACAATTTTTGCTTAGCAATTTAAGTATTTTTTGATACTGATATAGCCACTTCAATTTTTATCTGGTTACTGCATGCATAGAACATGTTTATCCATCTTTTCACCTTTAATCTATTTTTGTCTTTGTATGTCAAGTGAATCTCCTATAGACAGTATATAGTTGGATTATTATTTTTAAATTCATTCTGCAAATCTCTGCCATTTAATTAAAGAGTGCAACTCACTTAATTTTATAAAATAATCTAACTATCCAGTCTTTCCTCCCAAATGTTTTCATTAGTCTATTGTCTGTTATAACTACTATTTCTTACTCTATAGGGTAACAACTAATACATTTGTCTTTGAATATTTTATTTTTTATTTAATTATTTTTTTTCTTTATTATACTTTAAATACTGGGACACATGTGCAGAACGTGCAGGTTTTTTACATAGGTATACACTTGCAATGGTGGTTTGCTGCGTCCATCAACCCATCGCCTACATTAGTTATTGCTCCTAATGGTATGCCTCCCCTAGCCACCCACCCCTGACAGGTCCCGGTGTGTGATGTTTCCCTCACTGTGTCCATGTGTTCTCATCGTTCAACTTCCACTTATGAGTGAGAACATGCAATGTTTCGTTTTCTGTTCCAGTGTTAGTTTGCTGAGAATGATGGTTTCCAGCTTCATCCATGTTCCTGCAAAGGACATGAACCCATCATTTTTATGGCTGCATAGTATTCCATGGTGTATATGTGCCACATTTTCTTTATCCAGTCTATCATTGTTGGGCATTTGGGTTGGTTCCAAGTCTTTGTTATTGTGAATAGTGTTGCAATAAACATACATGTGCATGTGTCTTTATAGTAGAATGATTCATAATCCTTTAGGTATATACCCAGTAATGGGATTACTGGGTCAAATGGTATTTCTGGTTCTAGATCCCTGAGGAATCGCCACACCGTCTTCCACAATGGTTGAACTAATTTATACTCCCACCAAAAGTGTAAAAGCATTCGTATTTCTCCACATTCTCTCCAGCATCTGTTGTTTCCTGACTTTTTAATGTTCACCATTCTAACTCTGAGGAGATGGTATCTCATTGAGGTTTTGATTTGCATTTCTCTAATGACCAGTAATTATGAGCTTTTTTCATATGCTTGTTGGCCACATAAATGTCTTCTTTTGAGAAGTGTCTGTTCATATCCTTTACCCACTTTTTGATGGGGTTGTTTGTTCTTTTCTTGTAAATTTGTTTAAGTTCCTTTTAGACTCTGGATATTAACCCTTTGTCAGATGGATAGATTGCAAAAATATTCTCCTATTGTGTAGGTTCCCTGTTCACTCTGATGATAGTTTCTTTTGCTGTGCAGAAGCTCTTTAGTTTAATTAGATCCCGTTTGTCAATTTTGGCTTTTGTTGCCATTGCTTTTGGTGTCTTAGTCATGAAGTCATTTCCCATGCCTATGTCCTGAATGGTGTTGCCTAGGTTTTCTTCTAGGGTTTTTATGGTTTTAGGTCTTATGTTTAAGTCTTTAATCCATCTTGAGTTAACTTTTGTATAAAGTGTAAGGAAGGGGTTCAGTTTCAACTTTCTGCATATAGCTAGCCAGTTTTCCCAACACTATTTATTAAATAGGCAATCCTTTCCCCATTGCTTGTTTTTGTCAGGTTTGTAAAAGATCAGATGGTTGTAGATGTGCGGTGTTATTTCTGATGCCTCTGTTTTGTTCCATTGGTCTGTATATCTATTTTGGTACCAGTAACATGCTGTTTTGGTTACTGTAGCCTTGTAGCATAGTTTAAATTCAGGTGGCATGATGCCTTCACCTTTGTTCCTTTTGCTTAGGATTGTCTTGGCTATATGGGCTCTTTTTATGGTTCCATATGAAGTTTAAAGTAATTTTTTTCAATTCTGTGAAGAAAGTCAGTGGTAGCTTGCTGGAGTTACCATTGAATCTATAAATTACTTTGGGCACTATGGCCACTTTCACAATATTGCTTCTTCCTATCCATTAGCATGGAATGTTTTTCCATTTGTTTGTGTCCTCTCTTATTTCCTTGAGCAGCAGTTTGTAGTTTTCCTTGAAGTGGTCCTTCACATCCCTTGTAAGTTCTATTCGTAGGTGTTTTATTCTCTTTGTAGCAATTGTGAATGGGAGTTCACTCATGATTTGGCTCTCTGTCTATTGTTGGTATATAAGAACGCTTATGATTTTTGTACGTTAGTTTTGTATCCTGAGAGTTTGCTGAAGTTGCTTATCAACTTAAAGGGATTTGGGGCTGAGACAATGGGGTTTTCTAAATATACAATCCTGTCATCTGCAAACAGAGACAATTTGAGTTCCTCCCTTCCTATTTGAATACCTTTATTTCATTCTCTTGCTTGATTACCCTAGCCAGAACTTTTAATACTATGTTGAATAGGAATGTTAAGAGAAGACATCCTTGTCTTGTGTCAGTTTTCAAAGGTAATGCTTCCAGCTTTTGCCCATTCGGTATGATATTGGCTGTAGGTTTGTCACAAATAGCTCTTATTATTTTGAGATAAGTTCCATCAATACCTAGTTTATTGAGAGTTTTTAGCATGAAAGGATGTTGAATTTTATCAAAGGCCTTTTCTGCATCTATTGAGATAATCATGTGGTTTTTGTCATTGGTTCTGTTTATGTGATGGATTACGTTTATTGATTTGCATATGTTGAACCAGACTTGCATCCCAGGGATGAAGCCGACTTGATTGTAGTGGATAAGCTTTTTGATGTGCTGCTGGATTCAGTTTGCCAGCATTTTATTGGGGATTTTCACATTGATGTTCTTCAGGGATATTGGCCTGAATTTGTGTGTGTGTGTGTGTGTGTGTGTGTGTGTGTGTGTGTGTGTCTGTCAGGTTTTGGTATCAGGATGATGCTGGCCTCATAAAATGAGTTAGGAAGGAGTCTCTCTTTTTCTTGTCTTCTGTTAGCTTTTGAAATCGTTTACTCTTGCTTCTCTAGTTCTTTTAATTGTGAAGTTAGGGTGTCGATTTTAGATATTTCCTGCTTTCTCTTGTGGGCATTTAGTGCTATAAATTTCCCTCTAAACACTGCTTTAAATGTGTCTCAGGGATTATGGTACCCTGTGCCTTTGTTCTTATTGGTTTAAAAGAACTTATTTGTTTCTTCCTTAATTTAGTTATTTACCCAGTAGTCATTCAGGAATAGGTTGTTTAGTTTCTATGTAGTTGTGTGGGTTTGAGTGAGTTTCTTAATCCTGAGTTCTAATTTGATTGCACTGTGGTCTGAGAGACTGTTTGTTACGACTTCTGTTCTTTTGCATTTGCTGAGGAGTGTTTTACTTTTATACAATTATGTGGTCAATTTTAGAATAAGTGTGATATATTACTGAGAAGAATGTATATTCTGTTGATTTGGCGGGTAGAGTTCTGTAGATGTCTATTAGGTCCACTTGGTCAAGAGCTGAGTTCAAGTCCTGAATATCCTTTTTAGTTTTCTGTCTCATTGATCTGTCTAATATTGACAGTGGGGTGTTAAAGTCTACCACGATTATTGTGTGGGAGCCTGAGTCTCTTTGTAGGTCTCTAAGAACTTGCTTTATGAAACTGGGTGTTCCTGTATTGGGTGCATATCTATTTAGGATAGTTAGCTCTTCTTGTTGCACTGATCCCTTCACCATTATGTAATGCCCTTCTGTGTCTCTTTTGATCTTTCTTGGTTTAAAGTCTGTTTTATCAGAGATTAGGATTGCAACCCCTGCTTTTTTTTTTCTTTCTTTCCATTTGCTTAGTAAATATTCCTCCATCCCTTTATTTTAAGCCTGTATGTCTTTGCACATGAGATGGATCTGCTGAATACAGCACATTGAAGGATCTTGACGCTATTCCAATTTGCCAGTCTGTGTCTTTTAATTGGGACATTTAGCCCATTTGCATTTAAAGTTAATGTTGTTATGTATGAATGACCTTAATAATCATCATAATTACACTCTATGGAAATTCAACAATCCATAAAATCACTCCCATCTAAAACTTTACTGGCCAATAGAGTTGCAACTAATCACATGTGGATATGTAAATTTATATTAGTTTAACTTAAAAGAAATTTAAAATACAGGCCTTCACTTATACTAACCACATTACAAATGCTCAAGGGCTATCTAAGATAGTGAATATCTTACTGGACAGCACAGACATTGAACATTTACTTTATTACAAAAATTTATTTTGGAGAGCACTAATCTAGAATATTTATTTCTAAGTCACTGTTACGCTTCACGGGTTGAGAAATATAAAGTAAGAAGACACTTAGAGGTCAATTCTTTCATTTTAAAAAGGTAAAACCAGAGTGAATAAAATGACTTCCCCACATCACATAGTTTTTCAGTGCTAGAACCAGGATAGAATGTATTTCTTCAGGAAGTATGCATTGCATGTCAACTTCTGAAGATTCTTTGTCTGCGTAAACAATTGTATTGTTTCTTTGCAAAAATGTAATAGTATTTTGCTTAATGCCTTTTTTCGGCCTTGCCAGTTAGCTTTTCCTGTGATTTAGGAGATAATGAAATGAATAGACTGCTAAATCAATATTAGTCACATTCTGATATATTAGTAGGAGTAGTATGTTTCCCGCTTCATGTAGGACTGCCCATTGGTGAAGAGTCACAGAAGCGAGAGCAACTCTTTTGATTGATGAAAAGTTTGAGATCTCTAAATCAGTTACTTATTATTTTACATTTAGTTACCCTCTAGGAATTCAAAAATTCTTACTGACAACATGAACACTGATGTTTCAAACATATTTTACAACTTCCAGGAGCAGGTTTTAATTTATCAAGATGTGATCATTTAATACTATATAGAAACAACAAATAACAATAATACACTTCACTATGATGCCTGTGGGGACTTCTGCATTTGTGTATTCAGATAAAGCTATAAATGCAATTGAATTGAAGAGATAAAGCAATACTCATCAGAGGTTGGTAGCAGATTTGTCTCCTTCCTATAAGTGATTAGGAGGGGAAATATTTTCCCCCAGTGGGGAAGCTTGTTAATTTGTATAACAAAGGATAGCCTTTGGAATCAGATACTGGCTTAAATCTTTGCTTTGCCTTTTACCATCAGCCTAACCTAGAACAAGCTAGCTATTTTCTCTGTGTATTAAATGAGATAACGTTTTTTAAAGTTTATCAGAACAAGTTAGGACATTAGAATTTTCAAGAGTATATGCAAAGGACATATAATTTTTAGGACATTCATTCTTTTTCTACAGAATTATTTAAATTGTGGACACTTTCATTTTCTAGAATTCTTATCTAATTTCTGATACATATTTAAGTGTATTTGATAATATGCTTCCTATTTACACAAAAAGAGGAACTGGGTAGTCAGAAAGCTACAGAAAAATGGGTGATATTATGTTTACTTATTTCTAACCTGAATTTATCATCCATCTCTAAACCACATGAAGACTTCCTAATATGCTGGAATTCTGAATTGATTCATTCACACATATCTAATTCTATTTTTACCCACGCATTCATTCATTCATTGATAATGGGCACTTCATTTCCTTCCCTCCTTGATTGACACTGGTAATGTTACTATTCCATTTCTTCCTCCACGTCTTTAAGTCAGACACAAGAATTTTGATAAATTGTATATTAAATGCACTATTTTTAAAAGAAGATATATTATGCTACTAGTTGAAATTTAAAGAATATATGACTTGGCTCCTACAAACATGAAATATATGACAACAGGAAAGAAACAATGCTAAAAGGAATCTCATAGATCAGTTTTGCTCTTGACAATCAGTTAAAATGATGATAATCCGCTAATCTTCACATTGGTTGTCATAAGAACTTGTGACATATTTAACACATATTACAAAGATGGTACATAACGTACTAGAATGTTAAGTCTTAATGATATGCATTCACTTTCTTTCTGGAATAAACATATATATTCCAAAGTTACTGGTAGACAAAAATTATAAAAAGACACAGAGAGGGCTTCTATTTCTGGTTTCATAGATCAAGAACTACAGACCTGGAATAACCCTGAAAGTGTAGTTGCTTTAAGAAAGATTTTGGTTGTGAGTTATGAAGAAATAGGCATGTATTATAGGTTTTATTGGAAAATTAATTAATTTGCCTTTTCAGTAATTTTAAAACTATTATTTAAAATGAGATTCTTCATTGTCTCAGGATTATCTCAGAGAAAAATTTGCTCTAAAAATAGTGAAGGAAATATCAAGTGTTATTATTTTAATTTTCACTTCTTGGATCTGTTTTTAAGAGTTCTTCCCCCCAACCCTTTTTGCTTGTTTTTCTTTGATTAGTAAAAGTAAGTCAGAATCCAGAACCATAACTCATCAGTCAAAATAGTGATTTACTCCAATATTTCTTTACATTGTAGCTTTAGCCTTGAAATTTCCTTTATTAATCATCTCAGCATTTCTAAATTCAAATTTTTAAGGCCCAGTGCAAAAGCCACATATTTCATTGACCTGAAAACATTTTACCTAAGCACATCAAAATAATTCCTTCCTTTAAAGCTCCCCCCACCACACACACACACACACACATACACACACACACACGTACACACACACACACACGTTTATATTAATATCTCAATCATGTCTTCACCATTTTATACTCACCTCCATCTTATATAGATTGAATCATTCTTGAAGAAAAGTAGTAGTATTTTTTCTTTATCTCTGAATAATTTTCTAGGACCTTGCAACTGGAAAATGCTCAATGATTATTTACTGATTTAAATATTTGACCTGGAAGGACCATGTTGCTTTTTTGGATTTGTAGCAATTAAACTAGTTTGTTTCAATTAACTTCAGGGTTATCCTGCTCACTAGTGACTCTTTTTCGTCAGATATATGAAGACATTCTTCTCCAAAAATGTGTATAGATAGCTAAAGCACAGAACTCAAAATGTCCCTGGGAAAGTTATTAGCCAGCCTAAGCATTTAATATCTTTGCAGTGATTATTAGGCATGGAATTATTGTGAATCAGTAATTGATTAGACTTTGATGAAAGGTGTCCATCAGCTGTAAAATTATTTGGCAACCAGAAGCTTTCGTATTCATCTGTTTAACAAGTATTTGTTGTGCAAATATTATGTGGCAGATTCTGTGCTAAATCTTTGGTATACAAAGGTGAGCAAGCATGCCAGCCGAGGCAACATAGTGAGACCCCATCTCTACAAAAATTTTAAAAAGTAGCCAGATGCAGTGGCACATGCCTGTAGTCCCAGCTACTCAGGAGGCTGAGGTGGGAGGATTGCTTGAGTCTGGGGGGTTGAGGCTGCAGTGAGCTATGATCATACCACTGCACTCCCAGCCTGGGCAACACAGCCAGACCCTGACTCAAAACAAAAACAAAAACAAGGTGAATCAATGTGTAGTGTGTGTTTTCTGCCTTCATGAGCCTACATTCAAGTGAAGTGACAGACCATAAGGAAGTAAAATAAATCAACAACTGAATTATATATTTTCAAGAAGATAGATAGGATTGTGCTACAGATAAACAAGTGAAGGGATAAAATAGGTGGATTGATCCAGGGCCAAACTATCAAAGATATATATATATATGTATATTTCTGAGGGGTGGAAAGGCAGCTACCATTGCATCTGAATACACATGGAAAAGTCTCTGGGGTCTGAGAGTCCAAAAGGAATTCAGGAAAGCTAGAGGGTGGTGAACAAGAGAGAGAATTAACCTCCGTTTTGTGGGTGGGCCTCATATCATCATTTGAAGGCCTGAACAAAACAAAAGGTGGGCCCTCCCCAGAATAAAATAGCATTCTCCTGGAGGATGGCTTTTGAACTTGAACTTTGACTGTCCTTGGTTATCTAGCCTTCAGACTCAAGCTGGGACACCAGCTCCTCTTGGTTCTATAAGTGCCTGACAGCCTTTGAATTCTAACTGGTAAATAGAATGCGGATACCGGACTTGCCAGAGTCCATAATTGTGTGAAAGAGATAGAAAATATTTATATACATACTTTTTATATATATCTTACATAATGTGTGTGTGTGTGTACACATATACATATGTTATTGGTTCTGTTTCGCTGAAGAACCTTGACTGATTCATCCATCAACACTTCTCCACACCAAAGTACAGCTTATTTGGTGGTTTGTCTGATTAAACCACCATCTGGGCCCATTCAAAGGCAATTTCTATTGTCTATTTAATTTCCTCTGTGTATGGGTGGCAGTTACCTGTCTGTTTTGTTTAATCTCTCATTTTTTAAAAACTGGACATTTTAGATACTGAATTATCCTTTTATTTCTATATCTTGTTCTCTGTCTTTAGTTTCCATTCCTGAAACATACTCTCTGCCTGATACATTATCTTGTGACAAGAATGTAAAAATTAACAAAAAGTATCCCTAATTTCATTATACATGTATTGAATAACAATGTTATAATTATTTCTGTGTGCTTAGCATAAAGTATAATGCTCTGATATAGATGCATAATGTATATATTGTATAAGATCAAGCATGCCAATTAGGTACTAAAATATCCCCTGAAGGATATGGCACATATAAATATATATGTAATATGTATATAAAATCTATATAAAATATGACTTACTACAAATATTTACCACATATATGTATTTGGTAATTTTATACATATATAGTTGGTAAATGTAAATATATATAAATATATACTTTATATTAAATATATAATCTATGATATTAATATGTTATATAATATATGATATAAATATACCAAATATATAAATAAGTATGTATATTTGATAAATATATAAATATATATAAGTATATATATTTGATAAATATATATGATAAATGTAGTAAGTCATATTTATATATAGATAGATATAAATATATATGTATTTGATAAACATTTGTAGTAAGTAATATTTATATATGTAGATTTTGAAACAACAGTTTACTGAACCACAGCTATTAATCAATGAGAATTATATTCAACTTCATATTTCTTGATTTTTGAAAAAAATCTAATTCACTCCATTGGCAGTTTATACTTTAAAAAATAAAATTATAAAATAGTTACATTAATGCCATTCTATGTCTTTTTTCTTAATTTCTACTTTTCTTGAGAAGGATCTAAACCTGAGAGTCCAACATTCCAGTATTTTTATTATACAGTATTTTCATATGGCCAAGAAAAGTGACCATGTGGTACAAGGCATAAAATGCAATAAAATGAAATAGTGGCCCTAAATAATTGAGACCAGAACTACATAAACAGCCTTTCTATTAGAAACTAGAGATTTTCATATGGTTTTCCCAAAAGAAAGTCAACATGGGACTCAGAAAGTGCAATTATTCTCTGCCACTCAATTTTTCTAAGCTAAACACTTACTCTCACAGATAAATTTAACACTTTTTTACGGTATAAAATGTGGCATTCTTTTAATGTACTAACTATGCATGGCTCTTCAAATTTAAATAATGTTTTGCTTTGGACTAAGGAACTGACTGAACTAGCAGTAAGGTGGTGACATAAATACAGCCTTACTTTCTTATCTTTTCATATGTGTGACTTAAATTTTCATCCAATCAAAATAATTGTGCTTCTCTACTCTCATCCTGCTGCTTCTGTATCTAGGTCTACATATGAATTCACTATCGACCTATAATGTTTTGCTATTAATCTATTGTTATTTTTATAAGTATCTTCATCTTTTCTGAAGGTCGATATAAAACGGGATTTCTGCTAAGTCTTTCCTGGCCTACTCCTTGACAAAGTTTATTTTCCCAACTGTAGACCTCCTACAGCACTTGAGGTCGGTAAGAATGGAGCTATTGGTGTCAAGAAAGACCTGGCTGACTTAGTAGACTGTATTTCAAAGAAGATCTCTCAGAGATGTCATTTTATGGAAGAAAATATTTGATTTACTTGTCCTGAAGTAAACAGGCTCAGAATGCTGAAATGCTATCATTAAAAAATAATTTATTAGTACAGAGTGGAAGTTAAAACATTTTTGGCCAATAGAACTCTAACTTTGCCTCTGAAAAGCATCCAGAATTAGCATCCAAGAATGGTTTGGTAAAAGATAATTAGCAATACTATTTAGAAGCATGCAATTAGAAGAAGGAAAGTAGCAAAGATGAAAAGCAAAAACAAAATTAAATTTTTCAAGAAATCTCTTGATATGAATTAAAGACCACATGAATTCACCACACAAGAGACAGGTCTTTTAGACGTGAGGAAACATGATTACAAACGAAGTTGAATGGAAACAAAGACCTTCTTTCATTTGATTTGCTGTCATTTGACTACTCTATCTCTGTTTGTCTCTTACTTTTTTTCCTGAAAAATATGGCTGATACAGTACAAGTAGGTCAATGACATGTTGCCAAAAGAAAACACCCTTGTTTGTTGAAGAAATTAGGGATTCAATAATTGAAAGAGTAACAAGAGGAGAGTGAACTAAACAATCTTTATTATTATAGCTGCAGGTGAAAGGGTATCTTTCATTTTCTGTTTAACCTATTTCTTGGATCTTTGAAGAGGGAAGACAGAAAGTTAAGAATCAGCCTTTGGGGAAAGGGAAAGTTTTCCAAAAACCAATGATTTAACTCTCCTCATTAGGCCAAATGCTTCTTGGCCAATGCGTGACAGAAATAGACCAGGTCAGGATTAGTAGCTACCACACATTTAATAAAGAAATTTCTATTAACAACAACAACAACAACAACAACAACAAAAATCTGTGCCTTGGTCATAGGAATCACTTAATAAATATTTGTGAAAATTAATTTGTCTGAATTTTCATTTTCATAAAACATGGCAATCTAGTGCGACAATCAGCTGCATAATTATTTGGATATTTGAGCTATTTCCAGTGGAAAATATTATTAATATAGGAAGTCTTCATATAAATTTGTAGTGATACTTTTATAATTTGTGTAACTGTATTGAATACAGAATCAAAGATCCGAGAAAGTAGAAATTCAGGTAGCAGAATGGCTAGTCTTATACCACAGATATTCACAGAGGCTGCTATCCATACAATAGAGTTAAGGATGAAGAAGCCAGGTTGAATTTTGAATCTTTCAGAGGGTCCCATTATGTATGTACCATTATAAAACTCTCCTAATCTTCTTATACACATCTATGAGTACATAGCATGTAGCTGTTCTAATGCTGCATTTAAAGAAATAGTATTTACAGTAAGCTAAAGAGTGGAAAAGATTGAGCATCAAAAGAAAAAGGGTTATTTTTGTTTTGTTTTCAGACAATTTACAAACTATTTTCAAGTATTGATTGGATCAACTGAGGTCAGAAGTTCAAGACCAGCCTGGCCAATATGGCAAAACTCCATCTATACTAAAAATACAAAAGTTAGCCAGAGTCATGGCAGATGCCTGTAATCTCAGCTACTCAGGAGGCTGAGGCAGGAGAATCGCTTGAACCTTGGAGGCGGAGGTGGCAGTGAGCCGGATCACGCCATTGCACTCCTGCCTGGGTGACAGAGGGAGAATCCATCCCAAAAAAAAAAAAAAAAAGAAAAAGAAAAAAAGCACAAATATATATAACATAAACACATAAATACATATAAATGCATCCTTGAATTAAAAATAATTTAAAAAATAAACCCTTTCTATCACCTAAAACACAATTAAATGACAAATTGTAGCAGCAGATACATCTTTAAGTAATTCAGAAATAATAAAATATTCACTAAAGAAAACCAGCAAGTAAGGTATACATTGAAATATGGGAGGAAGATTAAAACTATGCAAGTAACTTTAAAAAGATAATATAAAAATTATAAAAGTTGACAAAGTGAAGTGAAAATAATGAAAAAGCATTTATTTGAACATTTGAAATTCCTTCCATTATATTTTCATTTTTCTTCTTATGGGTAAATTCAAATAAATTCAAAATGTAATTATTTTAATTAAAATAGTATGTATAATAAAATGCAATTTAAAATATCTTCAATTTCTTCATTTTTTCTTACTTTCTATCAATTACTTCATTTTTATATTTCTACATTTAATTATACATAGTGAGTGCTTGGTATAAAATTATAAAATTCACCAAATGTTAATAATAGTTGCTACTTCCTGGTGTAAGGTTATCTGTTATATTTTCCTTTTTCTTTTTATGAACATGTTTCATTTGAACAGCAGATGTATCTATTTCTCTATTTCCCGTTAAACAAATGTTTTTAAAGTGAAAGTTTACTTTTTTTTATATGACATTGAAACTTGTTTTAGGTAATTCCTCTACTTCATATTAGACAAATTGATCTTCTTAATTAGTTCTCCGATTAACAGAATTTGAAACGTGTTCAAAACCATTTTATAAGACATTGTAAAGTCACTAAATTATGAAACACTTACGATGCCAAGTTCCTGGAGAGAATAGAAGCCTCAAGAAATAAGAATTACATTTGCCATCACTTTTATCCTAGAGGCATTTGCCAACTAAAAAGGAGTTAGTTAAACAGAAGATAATACCCATACTGAAGCGTAGAGTCATTACTGTTGCAAATGCAGAAAAAATTATTATGATACATATGAAACAGTTAAAAGGTGAAGTTTGTACATATTACATTTCCTGGAAGGAAATATTTGACAACATAATGCCTGAGAATTCCCTCATACTTATGAAAGTCATAAAATTACTGTTTCAAACGATGCAATGAACCACAAGCCACATAAATGCAAATAAAAACATAGTAAGACACACAATGGAAAAACAGCTAAAAAAAAGAGAGCAAATCTTAAAAGGATATTTTAAAATATAGAAAAAATAGGATATTTTATCTACAAAGGATAAATTGCTTGGCAACTGACTTCTCAGTAGAATCAATGGGATCCTTTAAAAAAAAATCTATGAAGTGTTAGGAGAATACTTTTCAACCAAGGATTTTATACAAAGTTAAATTATACTGCAGGAATGAATTCATTTTCAGAAAGCAAAGAAACACACCTCATACAGACTTTATCACCAATAAACAATCACTGAAGTATGATCTCAGACAGAAAGTTAATGCCAAAAGGAAGAGTGGCATGTAAGAAAAGTTGAAGAGCAAGAGAAGGATGAATAAATGCGCTGGCTTCTCCCAAATATTGATTTATAAGAGACAAGAACAGAAGCTGTACAGCTTTGATGTCCTAGATTCTGAATTATCTTCTGCCACTTTCTATTAATTAAACAAGTCAGTAAGGCCAGCCCAGATTCAAGAAGAGAAGAAAAACTCTACCTGTCAGTGAGGGAATGGCATCGATATATTGGCAGGAAAAACATTAAAAAGATGGCTGTCATCTTTCAGAGGAGTTGTCACATGCTCTGAAGCCAAACTTATTCATTTCCAAGTCTTCAGTTATCAGTGAAAGTATCACCATTCCCTTATTTGAATATCACTGTAAGCAAATTTCCAAGTCTTCAATTATCAATGAAAGTATCACCATTCCCTTATTTGAATATCATTGTAAGCAAATTAACTATTATTCTATCTCCAAGACTTAATGCTGCCTTGATCCTAGCACTGGAGATTGAGATTTGCCATCATAAGGGCTGGGCGCGGTGGCTCACGCTTGTAATCCCAGCACTTTGGGAGGCCAAGGTGGGCAGATCACGAGGTCAGCAAATCAAGACCATCCTGGCTAACATGGTGAAACCCCGTTTCTACTAAAAATACAAAAACTTATCTGGGCATGGTGGTGCACGCCTGTAGTCCCAGCTGCTCGGGACGCTGAGGCAGGAGAATGGCGTGAACCTGGGAGGCGAATCTTGCAGTGAGCCGAGATCACGCCACTGCACTCCAGCATGGGCAACAGAGCGAGACTCCATCTCAAAAAAAAAAAAAAAAAAAAAAACAGATTTGCCATTATAGACCTGAGAAGTGTCTTTAGTTTATAAAATCTTACTAACATCCATATATCCAACTGAAGTAAAAAACCAGTATGTACATTTGTCTGTTGGAAATTGTCTACTGAAAGTCAACAACCCCTGAATCAGTATAATATGTAGCACAGGTTCTAAAGTTATACTGAGTTTCAATTCCTGTTCTGTCGCTTACTAACTCTTGATATTGGGTGAATTAGTAAACCCCTCAGTGCTCAATTTCTTTACTGATATCCTAGAAACATAGTACATAGTATTATACAGAGTACTTACATCATAGGACAGATATAGGTAATTTAATACATGTTAAGAGCTTAGAAAGGTAATCAGTATACAGTAAACCCCTCCATAAATGTTAATAACTATTATTATGCACAAAACTGAAATTTTCGTCATTTTCCTCAATGTCATTACCATTAATTCTTTTGCTCCTGCCAAAGACTTGAAATCTCTTGCGTGATCCCTGAAATCCAAATCATCCATATTAGTGATTCCTTTTCAGAATTGCTTCTGAAATCTGCTGGTTTTTTTTTTCAGCTCCTTCAGACTCAATTCTGGTCCAAAAGTTGTTCATAGTATACAAAGACTATTACAATACATCTCCCTTCCTATATTGTTATTGCCGTAACAGTCATTCCGGAGAACAAATATAATCACATCATCCCTTGATTAAACCATGTTTTTGAAAAAAACTTACTGAATACGTTTCATGCTTTATGATAACGAAGACTTCATTGATTTGAGCCCAACCAGCTACAGAATCTGATTATATGTCACTCTTTCCCATACAGTTTTCAATTGAGATTACTAGCTCAAAATATGACCATGGCTAATGATTAGAATCCAGTGCTCAGGATCGTTTCTTTAATCCCTTTTCTTCTCATATTATTTATTTTCCTTTCTTTTATTATTATTGTTATTAATATTATTTTTGAGATGGAGTTTCACTCTTGTCGCCCAGGCTAGAGTGCAATGGTGCGATCTCGGCTCACTACAACCTCCGCCTTCCGGGTTCAAGCAATCCTCCTGTCTCATCCTCCTGAGTAGCTGGGATTACAGGCCTTCCTACCAAAAACACACTGAATCACTGAATTAAGATCTCCAGGGAGAGTCTGAAAAATACCTTGCCATTTCTAAGATCAACCAGTTTGGGGAACCACAATTTCTATGTATCAGTTCCTAAAATATACCTAAGAACTCTTCTTAGTTCCTAAAATATACCTAAGAACTCTTCTTTTGTCAGGTATTAACAGAGACAATGAGGTAAAACAATGCTGTTGCTAAATAAGTCTCGGAACTCCTCTTCCAGCCACATAGAATTACAGGGCATCTGTCTTCCCATTTCTCAATAGCAGAATACAGTCTTTAATTTTCTTTGTTCTTAGAATATCATGTTTATGCCCTTATACTTTCAGGTCAGTTTCCGTTATATGTAGTTGTTCCACGGTGAGCAGACATACACAACACTACCCTCAAAGGCTGAGAGAGCTGAGAGGCCTAAGAAAGAGGCTGACAAATCCCGTTTCTCAGAAAGAAACATTTAATAGAGATTTAGGAACAGAAGCTATGTCCTGGCAGCCTCGAGAGGAGGTGGTGGATCCTAGCACTGTTATCCTCCAGACCCAAAGCTTATTCCTTCCACAGGTAGGAAAGTGTGGGACAGTTGACTCTTCAGGGAAAGGCAAGGATTTACCTACAGACAGGATTTATGGTAAGTACAGGAAAGTAGAAATCTTAAAGGCATTCCCGAAGCTGAGATTAATCAGAAGTCAACATGGCAGATAAGCATCCAAGATAGAGGTGCTTTATCCTCTACAGTAATTATTTATTATAACTCCCTGTTATTCCTGGTACACTGTGAGCATGAGGAAAAAAAACCACATGCAGCAATACTTGTCTACCACCCACATCCACAGCATTTCCTAGTACGATGCTGTTGAATAAATGCTGAGGAAGTGAATTTCTTGAAAATTTGTAGTCAAGTCTCTTAACGAGCTGAAGAAACTGAAGATCATTCTCTATGGCAGAGAGATATCCTCCAATGAGTCTCCATTTGTCCCTGTTAAAATCTTAAAGTATTACTCCTTTCTGTTGAATCTCCATTTGGTTTAAAGACAAAACATCTTAATGGGTATTAATGGCATCTGCACCTCACCCTGGTCTGCATGTTCATGAATACACCTAAGGAGTATATTTGATATCTGAAATGTATCATCTGGATACAATACCTTCAATTAAATAAATTAATCCGATCTCCTTATGTCAGAATTTCTAACTCATTTCAGTGGGGACTTGGAGATTTTCATACTTTAATTTTTACTGTTTTCCCTTCTTTTTAAAGGGAAAACTAGCATTGTATTAAATTTAATTTAAACTTACTGTAGGAGAGGTGGAATAAATATAAATTAATAAAAAAAAATTTTAGGAAACTTTCTTCAAGATTAAAGTTTTGTATTGAGTGTAAATTTTTTAGCTATATGAGGAAAGATTTTCTCCAAAATTTAATTTTAAAAACATTTCAATTAAAAAATAGTCTTAAACATCATCTGAACTTTATGTAAGAATAATTTTTTTGTGGGGGGGCGTGATAAATTTAAGGAATCATTTTAATATTATAATACTGCTCTCTCTCTCTCCTATTTTCCAAGTTGCTTTTTGCATCTGCAACATTATCTCTAAAATTTCCATTAGTCTTGAGAGTCTTATGACTCATCTTAATATAGTTTAATGACTATGTACTTTGTAGCAAATTAAACCTGATTAAATGAAAATTTTAGGATGAAAATAATACTTCCATTTAAATTTAGCACCTCTGATTTTTACATATCCTTTAATTTCATTTTAAAAGCTTCATATTTTAGTTCATTGTATCCATTTAAATATGGAACTGTGTATATTAAAAATAGAAGTATCATTTCAGAAACTAAAAAAATAGATATGTGAATTTAGCAGGCACAAATATTTTTGGCATTTATTGTGCACTGTTGGACTGCATCAATGACTCATTAAAGTTTATTCAAATAACGCTGGATGTGTAATGGACTATTTGAATGTTCCTATTTGAGACAGAATAAAAATATACAAATTTTCTTCCCTCTGAGAAATTATGTACGTTAGATATTTTTCCTTGACATTTATAAGTCTTTATTAGTTAGTAATAAAATCTCAGTTTTTGCTTATGCTGATTAATCAAATAAACAGAAAAAAAATTTTAGAATCTGCTATAAATATCTAATTGTTTAAGACTCAAAATGCAGGAGTTTTATACTACTTTAATCTATAGAATTCTTATTTTTGTTGATTGACAAATAGAAACAGAATTTTTAGTAAAGAAAATATGAAATGTATTATATAATTTCCAAATCTCTTGTATATTTTAAAACATATTTTACAAAATAACTTTGAAAAATACATTAATATAGAATGACTTTTTAAAAATTATAAAATAGAGAAAATTATAATAAAGAAACTAAAAATTGCTCATATTGGAACTGAAATCGAATATAAAAGATGGAGATACTTTATAGATTTATTTTGAATTACTTCTATGTGTTTTTTATGTCTTCATTTATTATGTCTACTTTTTATTTGGCAATTTACTTATTAGTGCTTTGTTTATGTTTTATGGAGTATTCTTCATTTTTTTGTTTGAAAAGATTGGTTGCATTGGTATTGATTAACACAGTGCCAAAATGATTTCCATGCTTTGTTATAGATAGTACTTAGGTATAACAAAGTATACATAATCTATACAAATTAGACTTGTATTTGTCTTCTCCTTACTTTGGGATCATAAGAGTCATCAGGTACTGAGGACAGGTTCTATACAAAGAACAGGTGCGGTTGTGATGCATTTTACAGTGATGAGTATACATGTACTTAACAAATTATTATATTTTGAAATGAAACACATTGGTTCTTATTTCATTCTGAAGTTTACTTAAAGCAGATTGCATCTTGATTCCTGGTATCATTGCTTGAGGAAGAGGCCTATACAATTTCTTATTTGTCTTTTTAATAAAAATTTCTTCCTTTAGATAACTGTTTCTAATAAAACAAATTGTAACATCAGGAATTGTCTAGGATTGTCTGTATATTCGCTATGTAATTAAATAGTGAAGAAGAGGGAGAGGAAAAGGAGGAGGAAGAAGAGAACGAGGAAAAGAGGAGGAGAAGTCAGTCTTGATGCTTAATCCCACCTGTGAAATGAAGGTGAAGAGAGTGAGAGGTCCACCTCTAGTGCAAACGTCTTCTTATTTATTTATTTATTTATTTATTCATTCATTTATTTATTGAGATGTAGTCTCGCCCTGTTGCCCAGGCTGGAGTGCAGTGATGCAATCTCAGTTCACTGCAACTTCCACCTCCCGGGTTCAAGCAATTCTCCTGCCTCAGCCTCCCAAGTAGGTGGGACTACAGGCACCCACCACCACACTCGGCCAATTTTTGTACTTTTAGTGGAGATGGGGTTTCACTGTGTTAGCCAGGATGGTCTCCAACTCCTGACCTTGTGACCCGCCCACCTCGTCCTCCCTAAGTGCCGGGATGACAGGCGTGAGCCACCATACCCGGACAGTATTTTTTTTTTCAGGTTGTGTTTCCTTGTTGACGTGGATTCTTCACCAGAGCTCCTTGACTGCAGTCAAAGGCTGGAGATCTTGCTAGGATGAACAATGATCAAAAGTGGAAGTAACTAAGATATGGATTAATTAAAATATAAGAGCCTCGAAACATAACGAGATAGCTACTGCTGATTGTTTTCCAGGAGACACAGGACAGTCTGTGATGGGGGTGCTGGTTGTGTCTTACTCTTCAGAAGCTAGCTCAGAAACATAAAGGAATCATTTGCAGTTTCCTTTATATGGTTTCAGGATAGATCTGCGAAGTCAGGGGAATAAAGCTGAAGTTACAATTGCCTGGCCACTGGCTTCAAAGTCACCCAGTGCTATTTTTCACTCCAATTGTGTCACTTACTAGTTGGGTGAATTTAGGCCATCTGCTTCGTACTTATAATTGAGTTTAATTTTCTTCATCTGTCAAATGCAGATTGAATTCTTCATATCAGATGTTGTTTCAAGCCACTTTATATATTATCACATTTAAGCAACCTAATGAGATAAATAGACTTGCCCAATTTTATAGTCAGAATATAATTTGGACCTAATTAAATGTTTTCAGACCCTCGATATTTAAATTCTAAGTTACATTAAATTTTAAATGATGACTTACACAAATGCCCTGGTATATCATGCTTGTTCCTTAGAGTAGGATTTTTTGGGAGGGGAAAAATAACCGTGACCATTTAAGAATAAAATCCCATTTTCAAGTTATTTCATCAAAAATAAAACATATGAAATGTGTTTTCACCAACTAACCTCTGCTTAACATGAAAGCCTTTTTTCCTGATAAATCAGGAAAATTAGATTTATTTTCACAACTACAGAATACACGAGAACTGAGCTGAAAGAAGTATTTAGGCCTAAGTACTCTAACAAATAGAACTAACATGAAAACATTTTCTATTTCCTCTTTCTGTCATTTTTATGGACATTTGACATCTTTCCTAAGTAAGGGAAAGGTCTGAATTATTGTCAAAATAAGTCAAGTCTTTTCTACTAATTTTTCAAATTATCATACAGTAAATTGACTTTCAGTGTACAGTTCTATGAATTCTAACACATGTAGAGATTTATAAAACGACCACCATCATCATGGTCCAGAAAAATTCCATCACACCAAAAACTGTGCTATGCTGTTATCTTTTTGTTGGCTTTTCGTCTTCTGCACATACACAACCACACAAATACACACAGCTACACACAGGCATATGTACACTCATACCTATTCATATGCATACACAAAACATCCCTATAGCTTTCTTATTCTTATAGATTTAGCATTTTGAAAATATCATATAAACAAAATGGAATAGTATGTAATTCAATAAATTTTTTAGAAGAATAATTTTAAAATTCTTAAAAATAGCTCCTGATTCAGTATCCATACACATATGTAACTAAAATAATGGAATATTTTATCTACCCTTCTAATAGCTTCTATATCACTAGGAAAATTTTCTTAAGAAAACAAGCAGTTGTCATGACCTTCGAAATTGAATTTGTTACCCACTAATGAATCAAAGTCTGACAATTAATAATACTATTTTCGAAGTTTTCTGATATTTCGTATATCCTCTGATGGGAAATTGAAGAGACCCTGACTCTCACCAAATGTAAAATCAAATACTAGAATATTTTTCTGAATCTGGTAGCAGAAAACTTTGGCTATTGTGAATCATAACATGTTTGATATCACAATACATCAAAGTCTTGTTTTTGTTGATGAAATATATTGTTTAAATACATATGGTCTATCAAGTGCTGTGTGAATTGGGTCTCATTCTGGCAATCACAGAGGCAAGTCAAGTAGTCTAAGTATTATGGCGTAGAAGAAAACCATAGAGCTCAGAATCTGAGAATCAAAACATCTGAGTTTTACTCCAGATTTGACATTGTCGGGAACTAGAAACTCCTCTTAATGTAAGTGAAAGAAAACAAAGAGAAAGTTCCTTAGACAACATGGAAGAAATCAATAGTTCACATATTTGATATTTACAGTCTAATGATAGACTAGCTCCCTGCAAAGTTTATTGAGGTGCTCAAATAATGCCACAGGAATTACTTGGGCCAACTTTTTCTCAGGCAGGCTCTGCCTATGTTGTGACAGAAATGACCACTAACATTGTTAGTCTTATAAAATCTTAGCAGCTTAGAAAACATTATGTAAACATGTATTAGGTTGGTGGGAAAGTAATGGCAAAACCACAATTACTTTTGCACCAATCTAGTATCCATTTCCTTAAAAAGTGCAACAAATTTCTGAGCATGGCATTGGTATAATAATTTGACCATTTGAATTTTTTTGATGTATTCACTATGAATCTAATTAGCCATACCTGGGGTCAGCAGTTGACATTATCTCAAGCTGAAATACATAGAGAGAAATCTGTGGTTCCTCAAAGAAAAATCAGAGTGCTCTGATTAAAAGAAGGATTAGTAAATGATGGGCAGGAAAAAAAACAACAGATACCCTTTGTAGATGCAAACTAGATATGTAAATTTAGGCTAGTCACCTTCTACTATTTAGAGTAAAAGTGTATCTTTTCTAAAGAAAGTTAAAGATCTAAAATTCGAAGTCCAAATTAGTAAAATTATTTAGACATTATTAGGGCAGTATTTTAGCTCTCAATGGCTTTGTGACACATTCTATAACATTCATGATCAGTTTGGCCTACTTTAGGTAAACAAAAATCACTAATATCCTGAATACTTATTTTATTACTTATATAGTATTTTGACGGGGCTTCCAGAAGACCCATTTGCTATTCTTACTGAAACTTTCAACACACATGCTGTCTGACTTAAGTAAAATATTTAAATAAATAATTTCATTACTTTAAGATTTTCTTTATTTAGAAAAAATATAGAACTGTATCACACTAGAGTTAACAGAAACCCTGAAATCATGCTGTCCACATTCTTAAAAGGTTAATAGCAATGTTCCACATTTCGTAAGTATTATATCTGCAGTTAGTTTGATTTTTACTTGATAGCCAATAAAGTATGACCAACACAAATGTCCATCAGATGATGAATGGATAAACAATGCATGATATATCTATCTGATAGAACATAATTTGCCAGTGAAAAGAAATAAAGTGATACACAGTACAATATAGATTAAACTTGAACATGTTATGGTAAATGAAAAAATCCAGACACAAAAGACTATGTATTGTATGATACTATTTATATGAAATATCCAGAATAGGCAAATCTATAAAGCCAAAATTAGATCAGGTTTTACTGTGGCTTCGGTTTTTGAATGATTGTAAATCAATATAACTATAAAACTATAAGTAATATGGATCTTGGGGAATAATGTAAAACCAAGACAATTTGGGGGAGAAGTTGACTATAAGAGAATAATCATTTGGTCATGAGGGACTAAAGTCACTTAATATCTCTCAGAATAAGAATATGAAGACTGAAAAGGTGCAGGGAAGAAAATTTTTGATTAGATTCTTCAATTAGGCATAGATCATCTTTTCTCACATATGTCAATGTTCTTTTTCCTCCATCTTAATTTGGAAAGCCAATTTGAAATATTCTGCTCATTTTCACATGAACAACCAGCACATGCAAACACTTAAGGGAAATGTTTCATTCACATCCAAAGATTTCAGGGAAGAGGTATAGATTTTCTTGTATTTTAAACCACTTCCTCCTATTAATAGTATTCACTTCACATCCAGAAAACTGAGGATTCCATGTGTATGAGACTTATGTGTTCAGCTCTAATTTTCTCCAAGTTTAAAATGAGTGTTACTAACAGATCCAGTTAAAATGATAAAGTTCACCAATGTTTAAATTAGAGTTAGCTGAATAAATATTCCCTTCAGCATTTCATCAAAGTTTCAGGTAAACAGGCAGACTCCAAGGAGAGATTATAATTAAAATATCTATTTGTCCTACCTGGATATATGTTAGGTTTCTTTTTCTGTAATACATGTTTAAACATATTGATATTTTTTAAAACATTATGGTAGCATGTAGCATAAACCCCACCTAAAGGACACCGAAAGTGATGTGGCATCAGAATGAGATTCACTGTCTACTTTCAGGAAGAGATAAACTCTGCTTCTTCATCTAGACTTCTACAACAACAGTGTGTAAAACACTACTTGAATCCTTTAACTGGATTGTCATTCTTTTTCTTTAAGCTAATGGAAACATAAACATTTGGATTCTTATGCCTTAAGATTAAATTTTATTACTAAACTCTTTACTCTCTTTTTAAAAACTTTCTTCTTATTTAAACCCTTTACTCAACTCCCCAGAACTTATAATACTTTTATCTTTATACACACCACTGTAACTTTTGGGGTTTCCCCATGACTCAATGTCACCATTAATTGGGAACCAGTATACCCAACTACTTCACAGATTCTTTGCATATAAGGGGATTTATTTATTGGATCTATTAATCAATTTCATAGGGAATGGAATAAACTAGAAAACACATGTACATTTTTAGCATTTGCAAATGGAAAAATGTTTCAGAATGCACTACTTTAGGTTATGGTGTCTGCTGTGTAGTTGTGACTTCCTACGAGAGACTGAGGTTTCAGTGAGCTTCTACCAATCTATTTCACTGCTAAGAAAAGGACATGTTGATCCTTCGTCCACTTAGATCCATGGCTAAAAGCTAACCTAATGATGTGTCTTCTGTCATTAAGTTTCCTTCCCCCAGATAGGAAACCTAGCAAACCAGAGCAGAGCAATAAGTGGTCCTTTGTCTCAAAAGGATAGCAAGAATATTCAGGAATCGTGATATACAGTGAATCCAACGAGGCTCCTCTGCATAAATATGCTTCCATTAGGTAATAATTTATCTTTTCCTGTGCATATACCAGCCACACTGATTTTTAACATTATTATTTGTCTGTGTTACTTTCTTCATGCTTTTTGCCTTTTGTATACTTATTTCTATCTAGTTATTTTCCAACACAAGAGTCTCATAAAATTTTCCCATTCAATGCGATTAGAAGTTATTCTTTGTCCTGAGCTATTTGTTTATTCTTTGCACAGCAATTGTTGAACATAATTTATTTTGTCCCATTTGCTTTGTTGTCTGTTCTTTTAGAAAACAATATGTTCCTTGGAAACAGGAACTACGCGTTATTTATTTTTATATCTCAAAAGGCTAGCAAAGTTCCTAGAATACAGTAGATGGTTTAAAAATGATTGCTGAATCAATATAACTGCTAACTCAAGTAAATACATGAGAAACTGATGAACATATTACTCATTTTGGAGCTGATTTCTATCATTGAAAAAAAAACCCTGAAAAAACAAACAAACAAAAACTAAAATGGATTAAGGTGTGGCTAAGATTGTAAATGGAAACTTTACACATTGCTGTGTGAAACACAAATGGTAAAATTACATGGAGAAGCAGCCTAGGTTCTTATAAAGTTAAGCAATACTATCTACACAACCCAAATATCTAACTCAGATATTTATATAGGAGAAATGAAAACAAATACCCACACAGCAACATTTACATGAATGTTCATGAAATATTTTTGTAAGAGCTGTATTGAGATGGAAATATCTCATACATATGAGATACGCTGGGATTACAGGCATGAGCCACCATATCTGGCTCCGTTTCAACTGTTTTAATGTGATAAATAATGTCACTCTGAATATTCATGTACAAGTTTGTGTGTGTGCAAATATTTTATCTTGAACATAAATTTAGGAGTGGAATTGCTGTATATATATATATATATACACACACACATATAAAACAACACAACTCGCCTATTACACAATTCAATGATATTATATTCACAGTTATGCAACCACCACCACAACAAATTTTATATCATTTTTACTACCCCAAAAAGGAGCTCTGTACAATTTAGAAGTCACCCTCTACCTCTCAATACCTCCCTCCCTACCACCCAAGCTGTGGATAACAATTAATATATTTTCTGTGTCAATAGATGTGGCTACACTGGACATTTCATGTGAATGCAACAATATCATATATGGTCCTTTGTGATGGTTATGTTGCACATAGCATATTTTCAAGGTTCACGCATACTGTCACACGTATCAGTATCTTATTCCTTTTATTTCAGAATAATATTCCACTTTGCTGATATACCACACTTCACTTCTATTCTTCTGTTGATGAATATTTGGGTTGTTTCTTTTATTTATTTATTTATTTATTTATTTATTTATTTATTTATTTAGTGAGACAAGGTCTTGCCTAGTCACCCAGGCTGGAATGCAGTGGCTGGATCATGGCTCACTGCAGCCTCCACCTCCCAGGGCAAGTGATCCTCCTGCCTCAGCCCCCACCAAGTAGCTGGGAACATAGGCACGAGCCACCATGCCCTGCTAATTTTTCTATCTTTAGTAGAGATGGGGTTTTGCCATGTTGCCCAGGTTAGTTTTGAAATCCTGAGCTCAAGCAATCTGCCCGTCTCGGCCACTGTAAGTGCTGGGATTACAGGCATGAGCACCATGTCTGGCTCTGTTTCAAATGTTTTAATGTGATAAATAATGTCACTCTGAATATTCATGTACAAGTTTTTGTGCGTGCAAGTATTTTATCTTGAATATAAATTTAGGAGTGGAATTGCTGGATCATATGGTAACTATTTGCTTAATCTTTTGAGAGATTTTCAGACATTTTCTCAATGTAGCTGCACAATTTTACATTTACACTAGAAATGTATGAGGGTTCTAATTTCTCTGAACCATTGCAAATTCATGTTATTGTCTGTAATTTTTATCATAACCATCCTATAGGTATAAAGTAGAATCTCAGTGTGGTTTTGACTTGTATTCTGCAATGGATAATGATTATCTTTTCATTTGCTTATTGGTCATTTGCATATCTTGTTGGGAGAAATGCCTATTCAGATCTTTTGCCCATTTTTTAATTGTGTTATCTGACTTCTATTATTGAGTCATAAGAAAGGTTTTTAATATCCTAGACAAGTCTTCTATGAAACATAGGATTTGAAAACAATTTCTTCCTTTCAGTGACTTCATTTTTCACTGTCTTGATTGTGTTCTTTGAGGCAGAAAAGCTTTTAATGTTGATGAAGTCCAATTAATCTTTTCTCATATAGATGTGTGTATATGACCAAAAATATAAGCCACATATATGGATTTATAGATATATAGATATAGATCAACTGGACTTATATAAGCCATATATGGGGCTTGTTTTTATATATAAACCATATATAAATACATACAGTATGCAGATATATAGTATAAATAATATACAGTATAAAAAGCATAGTAATAAATATATATTTATACATATACCAGTCTATTCCAAGGTCATAAATATTTATTACTAAGAATTGTATAGTTTTAGCTCTAACGAGGTATTTGACTATTTGAGCTAATTTTTGTACGTGGTGTAAGGTAGGCATTCCACTTCACTCTTTTGCATGTAGATATCAAGCTGCAATGGAACAATTTTTTGTTTCCCTATTGAATTTTCTTGGCACATTTGTTGAAGTCAGTCGGCCACCGATGTATGGGACTATTTCTATACTATCAACTCTATCCCATTGATCTATATAAATATAATTATGTAACTACCATGTTGTATTTATTACTGTGTATTTGTAGCAAAGTTTTTAGAATGGGGCAATATGAGTCCTCCAACTGTTCTCTTTAAAGATAGTTTTGCCTACTCTGAGTCCCTGAGTTTCCATATGAATTTTAAGATCAGGGTGTTAATTTCTGCAGTGCTTGATTTAGGATTTTGACAGAGATTTCGTTAAACCCATAGATCTATTTTAGGAGTATTGCCATCTTAATAAATTAAGTCTTCTAATTGATGATCATGGATGTCTTTCAACTTATTTATGTTTTTTAAAATTGTTTTTGAGATGGTTTTTCTACTGCGAACTGCATGGAGTTGGCTTTTGTTTATTACTTCAGTTTGAGAATCTCTGTTTTTGATTGTTAAATCAAGTTGCATTTTATGCTATTTTCCATATTGTTAGGGGTGTGTGTGTGTGTGTGTGTGTGTGTGTGTGTGTATACATTTTTGTTTTCTATATGTCTCATGTCCTTTTGCTCCTCTATGCCTCCTTCCCTGATTTCTTCCACAATAAGTAAATATTTTCTAGTGTAACATAATTGTTTTTATTTTTTCACACAATCGCTGAGTTTTTTTTTAATAGTTGTTTTAGGGCTTACCATATATACATTAACTTATCCAGAATGTGCTTTACATGTACAGATTTATTTCCAGTGAAATGTAAACACATATTTCTACATAGTTATGGTTCCTTCCTCCCTATTTTTTTGCTATAACTTAAAAATATGCTTTATACATATTAAATCCAATACCTTATAATAAATACTTTATATAGTTTTATATCTTTTAAAGAAGTTGAGAGAAAATCAATTATATATTTCCTATTTATAAAATTTGTTATATTAATTATATTTACATTTCTGGTTCTTCATTTATCTCTGTTAGTTTGAGTTACCATCACTTCCTTGCTCCACTGCATTTCCTTTTATTTTCCAGTGACATTTTTTCTCTTCACTGTAGCTCTACTTCCATTCACTTCACTGTGCTGTTGTTGTCAAATTTATTACATTTCTATATGTTATAGTCACAACAATAAATTGTGTACATATTATTTTACATAGTTACTTTTTAAATCAGTTAAAAAGGGAGAGGAAATATGCATTTGGACTGTCATTTCTAATTACATCATTAACATTATCAGTGTTTTGTGTTTTTTCATGTGTATTGACTTGCCGTAATTACTGTTTGAGGTCATAAGCTTTCTACTTAAAGAGACTTTTCAGTATTTCTTTTAAGAGTGGTCCACTAGCAATGGATTATCTCATTTTCATTTGTCAATTAAAATTTTTATTTGGTCTTCTTTTGGGAAGTTAGTTTTGCTGGATATGAGAATACTTGGCTCACAATTCTGACAATTATTTTTTATTTTTTCCAGCACTTTGAATATGTCATACTACTGCTTTTTGGCCTGCATTTGTTTCTTTCTTTTCTTTTCTTTTTTCAATTCCAGAGTACATGTGAAGGATATGCAGGTATGTTACAAAGGTAAATATGTGCCCTGAGAGTTTGCTGCACCTATCAACCCATCACCTAGGTATTAAACCCGGTATGCATTAGCTGTTTTCCCTAATGCTCTCCCCAACCCCATCCTCCCCTGACAGGCCCCAGTGTGTGTTGTTCCCTTCCCTGTGTCCATTTGTTCTCATTGTTTCTCACTTATAAGTGAGGTCATGTGGTATTTGGTTTTCTGTTTCTACATTAGTTTGGTGAGGGTAATGGCTTCTAGCTCCACCCATCCATGACCCTGCAAAGGATGTGATCTAATTCCTTTCTATGGCTGCATAGTATTCCATGGTGTATATGTACCACATTTTCTTTATCCAGTCTATCATTGATGGGTATTTGTGTTGATTCCATGCCTTTGCTATCGTGAATAGTGCTGCAATAAACATACACATGCATGTGTCTTTATAATAGAATGATTTATATTCCTTTGGGTATATACCCAGTAACAGTATTACTGGGTCAAATGGTATTTCCAGTTCTAAATCTTTGAGGAATCACCATGCTGTCTTCCACAATGGTTGAACTAATTTGCATTCCCACCAACAGTATAAAAGTATTTCTGTTTTTCCACAACCTCTCATTTCTCTAGTGACAAGTGATGTTGAGCTTTTTCTCCATACGTTTGTTGGTTACATAAATGTCTTCTTTTGAGAAGTGTCTGTTCATGTCCTTTGCTCACTTTTTAATTGAGTTGTTTTTTTTCTTGTAAATTTGCTTGTTTCTTATTGATTCTGGATATTAGACCTTTGTCAGATAGATAGATTGCAAAAAATTTCAACCATTCTGTACCTTGTCTGTTTGCTCTGATGATAGTTTCTTTTGCTGTGCAGAAGCTATTTAGGTTAATTAGATCCCATTTGTCAATACTTGGCTTTTGTTGTTGCATTTGCTTTTGGCGATTTCATCATAATATCTTTGCCCATGCCTATGTCCTGGATGGTATTGCCTAGATTTTCTTCTAGGGTTTTTATAGTTTTGGGTTTTAAATTTAAGTCTTTAATCGTCTTGAGTTAATTTCTGTGTAAGGTGTAAGGAAGGGTTCTAGTTTCAATTTTCTGCATATTGCTAGCCAGTTCTCTCAGCACAATTTGTTAAATAGGGAATCCTTTCCCCATTGCTTGTTTTTGTCAGGTTTGTCAAAGATCAGATGGTTGTAGATGTGCAGTTTTATTTCTGAGTTCTCTACTTTGTTCCATTAGTCCACGTGTCTGTTTTTGTACCAGTACCATGCTGTTTTGGTTACGGCAGCCTTGTAGTACCATTTGAAGTATGATAGTGTGATCTCTCCAGCTTTGTTCGTTTTGCTTAGGATTGTCCTGGCTATACAAGCTCTTTTTTGGCTCCATATGAATTTTAAAATAGTTTTCTTCCTAATTCTGTGAAGAGTGCCAATGGTGGTTTAATGGGAATAGCATTGAATTTATATATTGCTTTGGGTAGTTTAATGGGAATAGCATTGACTCTACGCATTGCTTTGCGAAGTATGTCTGGCCTGCATTTTTTTTCTTATGAGAAGTCAGCATTTAATCTGGGTGAGATTCCTCCATACATGACAGTTCATCTATTTATCTTATTTCAAGATTTTCCCTGTATTTTTGGCTTTCAGCATTTTTACTATGATGCATCTAGTTAAGGATCTCTTTTTCTTTATCCTCTTTGGATTTTGCTGTAAGCTTCTTAGATATATAGATTAATTTTTTAAGTTAAATTTGAGAAATATTTAGACACTCTATATATGTATATATACATATATATGTAGTGTGTGTATATAATCTCCATGGAGATATATATATATATATATATATATATATATATATATATATCCATGTCTCTCTGTGTGTGTATATGTGTGTGTATATATATATGTATATATACTCTCTTGCCTTCTATTTTTGTAGTCCCATTATACTTATGTTAGTGAAGTGGTAAGGTTAATGGTGTTTCCCCTTTCTCTGATGATACATTCATTTTCCTTCATTCTTTTTTTTCTCTCCTCTTTGGGTAGCATGATCTTTTCTAACTATCTTCAAGTTCCCTAATTCTTTTTTCCACCAATTCAATCTGTTGTTGAATCCCCCTAGTGAATTTTTCATTTTAGGTATTGTATTTTTAAATTCCACAATTTCCATTTTATTCTTGTTTAAAATAATTTGTCTTTTTATTTATGATTCCTGTTTGGTTTGACATTGCTGTTAAACCTTCCTTTACTTGTTTTATATATATATATATATTATATATATATATATAATATATATATAATATATATAACATATAAAATATTTAGATCTATATAATATATAAAATATATATATATGTATTTCTTGAACAGATTTGTAATAGTGACATTGAAAAAATGTTTACCTCTGAAATCTAGGCCCTGTCACAGTCATTTTGGGTTGTCTGTTTTATTTTGTTTCTCTCTGTGTGTTAGTGACAATTTTCTGCTTGTTTTTACATCTTGTATACTTTATTGAAATCTGGACATTATAAAAAATGTGTGGATGCTGTTTTTCTCTTCCATCTACCACTGTTATTTACTTGCAATTTTGTTTAGTGTTCTGGTTGTACTATTTTGGTAAAGTCTATTTCTCTTATAGCGTGAAGTCTTTGGTGTCACTGCTCAAGCTGGCAGAGCTCTGGGTATGTGCATAGTCACCCTGGGGCAGCAATGGTTTTGCAGAGCTTTTCCTCTTTCATTTTTGCTGTCTATGTTAACCATTTGTCTCAGTTACTGCTTTTCTCTGTCTTGTTTTGCCCTGGTAAAACAATTTTTTCCCAGAGCTGGCAAGGGAGCAGTGGATTTATTTGACCAGATTTCATTGAAAATACCTTAGACTCCCACTGTTCTTATCCAAGTTTTAATAGTTTTGCTTGCATAAATGCTTCTCAGTGTGTCTATCCTTTTGTTCAATTATCAAATTCAGACATGGTTGTTTTAAATAATTGTGTGCAGTGTTAATATTGTTACATACGAAACTTGCTGTGCTCCTTATCACACCATTCCAGAAACTCCAGCCCCAAAGAGACATTTTTTAGAACATATTCTTTAATCATATCCAGTATATAGTCCTTACATATCTTGTTTCCTTTGATCAACATTATGTTGAAATATTTCATGTGTATTTTTAGTATGTGGCTGTAGTTTTGTTCTACATAAGATTTATGAAAATTTTACATAATCTAATATTATTTCAGTATTGGTTTTTGATAACTACCTTATAAGGTATCATCTAAAATATGCATAGGCTTTGCAGTTACCATGTATATAATGGCAGTTAATCTTGGTAAATTAAGAAGAAAATGTAGAGTGTTATTTCACCTTTATCTGCAACCATTTAGCTAAAAATAATATTAGGCAAGTAGGCAAAATGTTAACAGTTGTTAATATTTGGTGGTAGTACATGGTATTTGTTTTATTAGTTTTTAACCATATTTTAAATTTAAATCTGTTACGATTATTTATATAATTAAAACAATCATAGAAAAATATACTAAAATAAATAGCAGGCTGTTATTTAAAGATATAAACATTTGATTTCCTAGGAATCATAAACTATAACCTGCTCAACTTCATGTTTTTCTAAGGACTCAAAAGTTTATAGCTTGTTTCCATTTTTTTCAGTTTCCCACACAAGGTGCACAAGTGAGTATGAATACAGACATATACACACACACTATATACATGCACATACTCCTTTGAAAACATGATCAAATAACTGATACTCCTATTACATTTTAAGGAGACTGCTAGACACTTCTGACACAAATGAAAAATGAATTAGGTCTGACATTTTAGATGTATTAAAATAATAACTTCATAGGATAGAAAAATGGATTTTATTCACCTTGTCTCTAGGAAATTTATCACAAACAACTACTGGGGTTTTTTGCAAAAATACAAGAATTATCTCTTTTTGTTTCTTACAAATACTAGTTGATTACAAAAATATGCAATTTTTCAGATACATAATTGCAGTATGATTTATAAATCTCTTTTTCTCAACTTTCTTTTTCCTGGGCTCTAATATTTTCTGCATTTTTAGTGACCAAAATTCTGATCCCCCAACCCAAGTTAGGTGACAATAGCCATAAGCTAGGTTTTCTGTCAGGGTATTTTTCCAAAGTAGCCGGAAATGAATTCTAAAGTTGAGGATAAAACTATGTCAGGCTAGACCAGACTGAAGACAGTAAACTAAGTTTGATACAGATCAGATTATAACATGTCAATTAGAGGTCACACATTCAGCCGATGTGAACAAGCATACAATATAATGCTTATTCTACTCAGCTTTTTAGTTTGTGCTTTGTTTTCAATTCCTTGAGAAATCTTGCTGAACACTTCCTAGACTAGCCTGATTTATGCTCTTACTTTCTGTTATATGTGCTGTGGTTTGGTTGTTTGTCCTCTCCAAACCTTATGTTGAAATTCAGTCTCTAGTGTAGCAGTGGAAGGTGGAGCCTGGTGGGAGGTGTTTGGGTCCTTTGGGTGGATCCCTCATAAATAGGTGAAAGCCCTCAGTCAGGGGGGAGTTCTCACTCTATTAGTTTGACACCCCACCCCCTCAAGTGTAATTTCTGCACACAGTGCTGCCTCTTTTTCCACTTTCCACCATCAATTGGAGCAGCCCCGGAGGTCCTCACCAGAGGGAGATGCACAGTTTTTAACTTTACAGCACCAGAATTGTGAGCCTTATAAACCTGTTTTCTTTATAAACTACCCCATCTCACGTATTCTGTTATAGCAACACTAAATGGAGTAAGATACTGTGCTGGCTTCTGACATTTCTTCTATCACAACCTTTATCATTATATATATATTTTTTTTATATATATATAATATATATAGTATTTTCTTTTAAATATTATTTCTGTGAGGTGTGGCCAATGCATTTTCCAAAGATAGATTAGTGTTTACCACCTAGAGAACATTTATTAATGCATTGTAGTCAACAGATTTTTATTGAATGCTTGCTCTATGTTAGTCACTTTCTTAGGCATTGTGGAAACAAAATCCAATAAAATTTTTTCTTAAGGATGTGACAGAAAGGTGTGTGTGAGTATTTATGTGTTTTTAAAAATAGACTCTTGAGTGTGTTATCATAATAACTCTTGGAAAATTTAGTTAAATTGAGTACAATTGTGAAGTGAGCTATGGCTGATTGTCTGCAAAGATGGAAGCCAACAATTCCCCTCATCCCTTCAACTCTTCTCCTAAAATGTTGAATCTATTCCTCCACCACTTTGATCTGGTCTTATAATGTGTAACCAATAGAATGAGGCAGACATGGCTTAGTACAAGTTCTAGGCCTAGCCTGGCAGAATCCTGGAGACTTCCACTTTTGTTCCTTACCTAAATCACCAAAGAAAATCTGACTACGTGGAGAGAGAGGTCTAGCCACTCTGAGGCATTTACTTCACCCAAGCTGAGGGGCCAATGAAGAGAGTAACAACGTGTTGGATCCTTTAGCTATAGCCAGACTTCCCCAAGTAACACTGGGGAATTTACCAGAGATAATTTTTCCCCTTTGAGACTGGCCCAGTATGCTATCATGAGTAAATAAGTGGTTATTATTTTATATCTGTAAGTTTTGTAGTGATTTCTGACACAGCAATAGGTTTCTGAACCAGAAACTCAGAGAAAGGAGGGATTAGTCCTGTGGGGAGGTGTAAATGCAGAGAAAAGAAGGCAGGATTAAGAGAAGTATAGAAGATAAAATCAACAATGAGGTGACAAAAATGACAAAAATGGGAAAATCCAATAACATACTGATTTCACATAATTAAATGAATGGTAATTGCATTAGCTGAGATGTAAAAGAAGTGTTTAAAAGCATTTATTATCAACAATATACTTTCCAAACAGGTTTGTTAAAATGTACTTCATTTAAAATGAATTTCATTCATTTAAATTGTACAATACCGTTTTTCTACCATATTCACAGAGTTGTGCAACTATCACCATAATCAAAGTTTATAACATTTTCATCACCCCCAGAAGAAACCCTGTACCATTTGTAGTCACCTTCTAATTGCACACATCAAATCTTATGCAGCCAATAATCTGTTTCTATCAATTTTCCTATTCTGAGCATTTCATATAAATGAAATTATACACTATGTGCTTTTCTGCAAGTGGTCCCTTTCATTAGCCTAGTGTTTGTAAGGCTGATCCATGTTGTAGCATGAATTAGTACTACATTCATTTTCATTGCTGAATAATATATGATTGTTTGGATGTACTACGTTTTATTTGTCCGTCTATCAGGTGATAGATCATTAGGTTGAGTTTTTGACTGTTATAAGTAATGCTGCTAGGAACATTATTGTTTATGTCTTTGTGGGTATGTATGTTTCTCTTGGGTATATACCTAAGAGTGGAATTGCTGAGTTATATGTTAACTCTATGTGTAAACCTTTGAAGAACTGATACATTTTACACTGCAACCAAAAATATATGTAAGTGAAAGCTCCAGTTTTTTCACATTATCAACAACACTTACTTTTTATCATCTCTCTTTTTATTACAGTAGTGATGTGAAGAGTTACCTAATTGTGGTTTTATTTGCAAACCCCTAATTACTTACGATGTTGAGCATCCTACCATGTGTCTATTGTTTATTTCTTTGGAAAATGTCAATACACATTCTTTACCCATTTTGAAATTGGGCAACTATCTTCCTGTTGTTGGTATGTGCATGTGGATACTTTCATGAAAGAGCATAACTCTAAATAATTAATAAGTGGATTATCAATGCTTAATTGTCCAGTTAAAATTCTTTTACTTTTGGTTTAATTTCATCTTGTAATAGATACCCATTTTTTCTTCCATCTTAGATACAGCATAAAGTTTTACTATTATCACTATTTAATTAGAACATTTGAATGGAATAATATCCACCAATCTTGAAATGCCACAAACAAATTCAGATAAAGCCAATTAAACATTTACATGCTAGATATGTAAACACTGGATCCAAAGAGTTGATGCAACTCTTGTATACAAAAGAAAAACAAAGGAACAACATCAAATTTTTCATGGAAATTTTAAAATCATTTTATTAGCTATATTGTAATCTATTTCTGCAAAGTAATTATAATATTAGTATCCAATTAAAAGTGAAATATTGAAAGCATATTTTGTAGTATTTCTATTTAAACAAAAATACATCTCACTTAAGGCATATTATATTTGATACATAGATGACAGATATCATGGTGAGGAGGGATTGACTCATATGAAAAATCATGCATTTTTAATATAAAAGGTGCTCTGGATCACCAAAATTATGGACTCTAATGGTAACAAATAATACAATGACACCTTTTCAACAAAAAGATAAAATATGTTAATATTACTCTCTGCATTTCACACATGGCTGATGTGTTTTGAACGTTCTTGTTTACCAAGTCATTTCAATACCTATCATACAGCAACAATATGATACCTGTGCTATTATTACTACAACCATTTTACAGATTAAAAACATAAAAACATGAGATTAAATAATTTGTTCAACATACTGTTGTTAACTACCAGAAACCAAATTCAAACCCAGGATGCAGAGCTTCAGAACCTTCACAGTTTATCCCTGTGCGATACTGCATATTTCTCCTAGAATCAGGTCACAGCTATCTGTTAATCTTTGTACTGCCTTTCTCGGGGCATTGTCCAGATATAAGCTTTTTACATTCTGTTAAGAATGATTGGAAGCTCCCGCCTGCTATCATGTCACCATCATTGATATATATGTTTTCATTTCTATATTTTTTTCTGACTCATTTCAATACAGCAGATGCTTTTGCATATATTGAATGGAGGTGCTCAAAGATTGGTGTAAGTTGGAGAACTTGTTGCCTCTCCAGGTGATTCCACTACACAGCCACGGTTGAGGCATAATGGTCTAGAAGAGAGGAGAATATTGCTATGCAAAATGATGTAAAACACAAACCTCTGAAACTGTATTAACTTTGAAATTTACAATCTGAAAAGCGCTATTGTTTCGTAAACAACTGAAATATACCATAAATAAACATAAGTACTTGACTGTATCACCAGGTATTAACTCACCTGAATTGCAAGAAACAGTAAAATTTCATGTGAAAAATTCTAAGATACATGATATTTTCTTTGTATTATTAAATTACTTATTTATTTATTTATTTTGAGACAGTCTCGCTCTGTCACCCAGGCTGGAGTGCAGTGGTGCTATTTCGACTGATTGCAACCTCCGCCTCCCGGGTTCAAGCACTTCTACTACCTCAGCCGCCCAAGTTTCTGGGATTACATGTGTGCAACATCACACCTGGCTAATTTTTGTGTTTTTTTGTAGAGACATGGTTTCACCATTATGGCCAGGCTGATCTTGAACTCCTTACCTCAAGTAATCCACCCACCTCAGCCTGTGAAAATGCTGTGATTACAGGTGTGAGCCACTGCATCTGGCATTTTTCTTTTTACTGTTTCAGACCTCTTCTCTGATGACTGATCCCTTTGATGTCTGGACTTCTGCCCCACTTACAGGGGAGAGGGCCTTTTTTATTAATGCCAGGACCCAAATCAGTAGGCTGAAGATGTGTCAGATGTAATAGATCAAAGCGGAGAAAAGATCATCAGGCTTCATCACTAAAGAAACACTGAGTATTAGAATGAGTACTGAGGGTTAAATATTAAACCAATGTTTTTAAATTTTCAGGTATATAAGACTCTGCTGATTCCTTTTTAAAAATTTATTTTTTGGAAGTATATCCTTACTAATAATTGCCAGGGTTGAGACATTTCCCAGGTTAATAATCTCTTCTTGGGCTCAAAGGATTAAGTGACCTTAAAAAGTATAATTTAATGGATTGACTAGTAGGTGAGAGTGTTTTTTCTGGTAAGGGAACCTATTCATCTCTTCTAAAATATCAGAAGGTAGGCAGTATTCTACTCTATCTATGTATGACGCAGTACTTGAAAACAATCCCAATTACTGTAATAACATGTTTTTCCACCCATGTACTCACCCTTTTCCTTAAAGCAGAGTTCTATTTGGATAAACATATTAGAAAAACAACTGTTTGAAAAAGTCAGGCGAGACTGTGTTTATTTCAGTCCAAATATTTTATCGTAAAACTTTGTTGACATTGCAAAGTAAGTAAACTTGTTGTGCTGAAGACAACAAGGATGTTATTAGGTTTGTGGACAACTCATGGCTCAGTCCTCTAGATTCTACTGACAGTGACAGCCTTGGGGAAAGAAGATCAGGGAACTACTTGGCTTGCTAGAGAGCGAGTGATCCTCTGCTCTGTCCAACACTGTAGATGGATGGACAAAAAACAGATAACAAAAATTCGTAATGCCAATATTTCCATATGATTATATATTGTTTTTCTTTTTAAAATTAGTATCTTTTATTATTATTATTGTACCTTGGGTTTTAGGGTACATGTGCACAATGTGCAGGTTAGTTACATATGTGTACATGTGCCATGCTGGTGTGCTGCACCCATTAACTCGCCATTTAGCATTAGGTATATCTCCTAATGCTATCCCTACCCCCTCCCCCGACTCCACAATAGTCCCCAGAGTGTGATGTTCCCCTTCCTGTGTCCATGTGTTCTCATTGTTCAATTCCCATCTATGAGTGAGAACATGCGGCGTTTGGTTTTTTGTCCTTGCGATAGTTTACTGAGAATGATGATTTCCAATTTCATCCATGTCCCTACAAAGGACACGAACTCATCATTTTTTATGGCTGCGTAGTATTCCATGGTGTATATGTGCCACATTTTCTTAATCCAGTCTATCATTGTTGGACATTTGGGTTGGTTCCAAGTCTTTGCTATTGTGAATAGTGCCGCAATAAACATACGTGTGCATGTGTCTTTATAGCAGCATGATTTATAGTCTTTTGGGTAAATACCCAGTAATGGGATGGCTGGGTCAAATGGTATTTCTAGTTCTAGATCCCTGAGGAATCGCCACACTGACTTCCACAATGATTGAACTAGTTTACAGTCCCACCAACAGTGTAAAGGTGTTCCTATTTCTCCACATCCTCTCCAGCACCTGTTGTTTCCTGACTTTTTAATGATTGCCATTCTAACTGATGTGAGATGGTGTCTCATTGTGGTTTTGATTTGCATTTCTCTGATGGCTGGTAATGATGAGCATTTTTTCATGTGTCTTTTGGCTGCATAAATGTCTTCTTTTGAGAAGTGTCTGTTCATATCCTTCACCCACTTTTTGATGGGGTTGTTTGTTTCTTTCTTGTAAATTTGTTTGAGTTCATTGTAGATTCTGGATATTAACCCTTTGTCAGATGAGTAGGTTGCAAAAATTTTCTCCCATTTTGTAGGTTGCCTGTTCACTCTAATGGTAGTTTCTTTTGCTGTGCAGAAGCTCTTTAGTTTAATTAGATCCCATTTGTCAATTTTGGCTTTTGAGATTCAATGCCATCCCCATCAAGCTACCAATGACTTTCTTCACAGAATTGGAAACCAAAAAAGAGCCCACATCACCAAGTCAATCCTAAGCCAAAAGAACAAAGCTGGAGGCATCACGCTACCTGACTTCAAACTACACTACAAGGCTACAGTAATCAAAACAGCATGGTACTGGTACCAAAACAGAGATATAGATCAATGGAACAGAACAGAGCCCTGAGAAATAACGCCACATATCTACAACTATCTGATCTTTGACAAACCTGAGAAAAACAAGCAATGGGGAAAGATTCCCTATTTAATAAATGGTGCTGGGAAAACTGGCTAGCCATATGTAGAAAGCTGAAACTGGACCCCTTCCTTACACCTTAGACAAAAATTAATTCAAGATGGATTAAAGACTTAAATGTTAGACCTAAAACCATAAAAACCCTAGAAGAAAACCTATGTATTACTATTCAGGACATAGGCATGGGCAAGGACTTCATGTCTAAAACACTAAAATTAGTGTCTTAATTAAATCATAATTATATACATTTATGGGGTATAATGTGATATTTTGATATATGTATACAATGTGGAATGATTTTAATCTAATTAACATATCCATAATTTCATCTACTTATCATTTTTTTCTGGTAAGACATTAAGGAATCTAAAAATGTAGAACTCATGTAAGTAGAGAGTAGAATGATGATTATCAGGGGTTGGGTGTGGGAGGAGAGAGAATGGGGTGATGTGGTCAAAGGGTACAAGTATCAGACAGGAAGAATACATTTTTGAGATCAATTATACAACATGGAGAATATTGCTAATAAAAATATACCATATATTATTCCTTGTATATGTACAGATTATGTAGTTTTGTGATACTGTATGAAGGGACTTCAAAAACTTCATAGAAAATTGATTTTGAAAATATAAACATTATTTCTCAATATAAGCTCCATCAAGTTCAAGACACTTGTAAATGATGATGCCAGCCATTTAGTCCATTGCTAAAGAACTTAGGGTTCTGGGAATTAAACCAAGTCAAAGCAATCTGTTTTACATCGTTAATTAAAGAAAAATGGGTACCCTTTAACAATTTTTTTAAGATTAGGAAACAAAAATAAGTCACAAGGAGCCAAATCAAGACTGTAAGCTGGATGTCTAATGATTTCTCATCAAAACTCTCACAAAACTGCCTTTGTTTGATGAGAGAAATGAGCAAAAGCACTGTCGTGGTGGAGAAAGACTGTATAGTGAAGCATTCCTGGGTGTTTTTCTGCTAAAGCTGGGGCTAACTTTCTCAACATATTCTCACAATAATCAGATGTTAACATTATTTGGCCCACCAGCTACTCAACACCCAAAAGCCTGGGACATCCCAAAAAACTATTGCCATGCCCTGTGCTCTTGGCTGGTCTGCTTTTGCTTTGATTGGACAACCTTCCCCACTTGGTAGCCATTGCTTCGCCTGTGCATTGTTTTCAGGGTCCTGCTGGTAGAGCCACATTTCACCTCCTGTTATAATTATTTGAAGACATGCGTTAGGACACAAGGAAGGGAACAATAGACACAGGCCTTTAGGGCAGAGGGTGGGAGGAGGGTGAAGACAAAAAAAACTACCTCTCTGGTACCATTCTTATTACCTGGGTGACAAAATAATCTGTACACCAAACCCCTGCAACACGAAATTTACCAGTGTAACAAACCTGCACATGTACCCCTTGAACCTAAAATTAAGTTGGAAATTTAAAAAAAAAAATGCTTCAGGATCTTGATTTCACTTATTTAAAATTTTCACTAAAAGCTCTACTCTCATCTGAAGCTAATCTGGACGCAATAGTTTTGGAACCCATTGAATGGGAAGTGTGCTCCACTTTAATTTTGTAGTCAGAATTGTGTAAGCTGAACCAATTCAGATGTCTACAGTGTTGGCCATTGATTCTGCTATTAATTGTTAATCCTTTTCAATTGGGGCACAAACAAGATTAATTTTTTCTTTGCAAATCGATGTGAATGATCTGTCATTTCAGGCTTCATCTTTAAAATTGTCTTTTTCCTTATTAGAACAAGTTATCCATGTAACAAAACTGCTGATTTATTTGGGGCATCAGCCTCATAAACTTTTCATAGAGCATCAGTAATTTTAACAGTCTTTCACCCACGCCTGCCCATTAATTTGATATTTGTTCTTATGTCAATGTTAGCAGAATTCATGTTGGTTTTATAGGGGCTCTTTTCAAACTTATATCTTATCCTTCTTAATGCCTCTAACTAGATCCTTCAGACATGTTTTAACAAGCCAGTATGAGTTTATAATGGTGCAAAAATATTAAAATCCATGCATAGTTGTTATGATAATATGTGTTTCCCATGAACTTTTTGAAGATCCCTCCTTTGTATTTATATATATGTACAAATGGGAGAAGAAACTGTGCAGGGCCAGAAGATAAACGACAGCAGAGGAATAGGTCGAAAAATTTAAAATTCCTGGAACTTAAGCAAGGCTGGAATATTTTACCAAGGGAAGAGAATGCTCTCTGTCGGCCGGGGTAGAAAGATCTTGAAATCTTCAAAACATTGAGTGGAATCCTCAGAGACTGCCTATGTTAGTAGGTCAACACTAAAGGTCACTCTGGACCAGCCAAGAGAAAGCTTAAAAGCAGACTTCAAAAAGAGCCAATTGATTAAAAGTAATTTATTTGTGCATCCAAACAAAATACAAATTTATTTTTTTTAAAAACACAACAATACTTAACGTCCATCAATAAATACAATACACACAATTAAAAGCGATGGCATCCAATAAATGATCAGATATGCAAAGTAGCAGGAGAATATGCCCCATATCCAGAACAAAATAACAACCAACAGAAAAGTCACTGGAATAACAGAGTTTATAGAATTAGTAGATAGGAACTTTAAAAACAGTCATTATGAAGATACTTCACATGTTTAAGACTATAGGAAAAAATTAAGCACATTGAAGAAAGAAAGTAAAGACATTAACAATAAAACAGAACTTTGAGATATAAAAATACATTATCTAAAATGGAAAATATACTGGATGAAATTAGTAGCAAGTTGCACATTGCAGAAGAAAGTCTTCAGCACACTTGAAGGCAGAAATAGTACTATTAAAAATGAATCATAGAGAGACAAATGACCTAAAATAAATGAACATAACATCAGTGAGCTTTGGGACAGTACCTAACAATCTAAGTTGTGAAACTGTAGTCTGTGAATGAATGGAGAGACGAAGATAAGGTAAGACAATAAAAACAGTTAAAGAAGTAATAGTGGAGACTTTTCAAAATTTGATGGCAAACATAAACCAACATTTCCAAGAAGGTCCATAAAACATGAGTACCATTAAATTAAAGAAAACCATGCTAAAGCACATTAAAATCAAATTGTTAAAATCGGTGATTAAAAAAAAAGCTGGGGGTAAAAACAGCCAGCAATGGAAAGAATAATTACATAGAAAGGAACAAGATTCAAGTTAGAGCAGTTTTTAAGTCGAAAATGATGAAAGCCAGAAGAAAATAGAGTACTAAAAGGCACCACAGTTGGGAGTGGGCAGTGGAAATTATCAACATAAACACAAATAGGTTAAAAGTAAAGATGGATGGAAAAAGCTATACTCTGCAAACGCTACTGAAATGAACAGTAGACTGGCTATGTTGATATCAGAGAAAGTGCATTTTAGAACCAGAAATAAAATTTCATAATGAAAAGGCATGAGTTCATCGAGAGGACATAACAACATTAAATGTGAAAGAGTAAATGTTTTTTCTAAGATTGAAAACAGGACAAATATGTTCACGCTCATAAGTTTTGTGCAATATTTTTCTGGAGATTCAACTCACACAATAAGGAAATTAAAAAAGTACACATTAGGGAAACAAGGCATGAAAGTGGATTTATTTGCAGATGACATGGCTGTGTTTCCAGAAAATCTGAAGGTACCATCTAATGAGTTTAGTAATGTTGCAGAATACAAGGTCAATATACAAAAATCTGTTGTGCTACTACATATAACAAAAAACAGTTGGAAATTGAAATTAAAATGAAAACAATGCCTTTTTCAGTAGTATCAAGATATTTTTAAGTAAAACTTATGGCATGCTAACTAAAGAGTAATTCCCAAATAGATATCAACCCTATAAAATTCAAACATTGAACGAAAGGTAACCACTTGAAGTCACTTGGAGAAAACAGAAGGTGTCAGATTCCAGTGAGATGAGGGATGTGGGAATAAAATAATTGCCCAGCTGCACAGATTTAGGCCAGAGGATAAGTGCCAGCCACATGCCCTGCCCAGAAATGTAGGAGGCATCAGTGTGAGAAGGCACAGTCTTTTGGATGAGAAGAATTAGAAACCTAAGGCCAGGGGGAACCATTAATAACATGAATGGGGGAATCTTAAAAAGCAAAGAGCCAATGAAAATTCTTCCACTCTGTCTACTGACATTTCTGACTAGTCTTTGAACCATGTGTTTGCAGAATAGACTTATTCTGCTAAATAACACATATCAAAGATGAGAGTCCCTGCCTATGCTGTAAGGTTTGCATTTTAAATACAGCAAGAAAATTACTTGCTAAAAAAATACTCATCAGAGAAAAAAAAAGAACAGCATTCTAAATATTTACAATATAACTCATATACTGTCAAGCATAAAATCAAAATTAATCAAAACACAAAGCGTTAAAAAAAATCTCAAGGGGAAATAAAATGAAGTCACTCTGACCCTGAGATGAACGAAACATAAAAACTACCAGACAAGAATTTTAAAATGGCAGTTAAAATTACCTTTAAAAAAGGAAAGCAAAATATGTTTTCAATGTAATAAAAGTTAGAAAATATCAGCATATAAATAGAAAAAGGGACAAAATAGAAATTATAGAATTGGAAAACACTGTGGCTAAAATTCAAACAATATACTGGATTTTTCATTTGACTGGAGATGATGGAAAAAAGATTAAATAAACTTGATGTTGTCAATAAGAAATTTTCCAAAATAAAGAATAGACCAAAAAGACTGAAAAATAAAATAAAATAAATAAAATAAAGAACAAAGCCTCAAATGCCTATTATATCATTTCAAATGGCCCTACATGCATATATGTAAAACTCCAAAGCAGCAGTTAGGAAGAATTGGGTTTAAAAATTGTTCTAAAAAAATAGTAAAAAAAAATTCTGTATTTTAAGAAAGACATTTTAAGAGTCATTTATAGATACAATACATGCTTAATGGATACTAAGAAAAATAAATATAAATAATCATACAACATACAAATAAAAATTTAGTTAATCACACAAAATAAAAACATAACAGCATAGTTAAATTTTTGAGAGTAAAATATAAAGAGCAAATGTTGAAAGCAACAAGAGAAAAATTACGTATGAAACAGAAAGGAACGACAATATATTTATATGTTGGCATCTCAGTAGAAATCATGAAAATTAGAAGTAACTGCACCTTTAAAGGGCTGAAAGATGAAAATATAAACTATTAATTCAGAATTCTGCATGTAGTAAAAATATTCTTTAGAAATGAGAAAAACAGATATTAAACAAAATGAAACGAATTTCTACTAAGTGGTCATGCATTATAAAAAATTGTAAAGAAAATTCTTTAGCTTTAAGGATTAGTGTGTCAGGTGGAATCTCAAGCCATACAAAGGGAAAAAAGAGTATCAAAAATGGTAAATATCTCTGCAAATGCAAACTGTTATTTTTTCTTTATACTTTGTTTTTATATTAATTTCTTCTTGAGCTAACTGCTTGAAGCAAAAATGATAACATTATTCTGAAGGATTTAAAAGACATGTTTATTAAGTATTAACTCATGTGATCAAAAGGTTCCACAATAGGCCATCTGTAGGCTGAGGAGCAAGGAGAACCAGTCCAAGTTCCAAAATCTGAAGAACATGGAGTGTGATATTAGAGGGCAGGAAGCATCCAGCATGGGAGAAAGATGTAGGCTGGGAGGCTAGGCAGTCTCTCTTTTCATATTTTTCTGCCTGCTTATATTCTAGTCCTGCTGGCAGCTGATTAGATGGTGCTCACCCAGATTAAGGCTGGGTATGCCTTTTCCAGTCCACTGACTCAAATGTTAATCTCCTCTGGCAACACCCTCACAGACACATCCAGGATCAGTACTTTGTATCCTTCAGTTCAATCAAGTTGACACTCAGTATTAACCATCACAAGATACAAACCAAAATGAATCAGTACAATACTAATTCTAAGGAGATAGTGGAAAATTAATAACATATTGTAATCTTTACAATAACCATTTAAATCATGGCTAGACAATCAAATTGAGATGGATTCTGGGAAAGAAAGTTAAACATTTAAAAGCCAATTAATGCAGTTTGCCATATTAGGAGAAGAAAGAAGCAAAAGTGGATGATCATTTCCATAAGGGTAGGAAATCTTTGAAAAAAATCTATCACCCATTTAGGCTTAAAAAAAGAAAATAAATACTATCAACAAACTAGGGTTAGGATAGATACTTCTTGTCCTGATAAAGGGCAAACATCTACATTAATACACTTATTTTTTAAAAGCTGAATGATTTCTCCCTGAGATTGGAGAGCCGTGATGTCCACTATCAGTGCGTCTATTTAACATTGTATTAGAGCTTCTAACTCTTGCAATAAAACAAGAAAAAGAAGTATAATGCATAAACATTGGAAAGAAATAAATGAAACCATATTTCCTTGCATAAGATATGATTGTGTATGAATAGGAAGAAAAGGAATCTATAGAATATTTACTAATTGCATATTAAAAATCAATATTAAATTGACATTCTATATCTAAAATGAACAATTGGAAAAATACATTTTAGAAAAATCAAAATAGCATTTAAAACACTTAAGAAACACTTTAAAAATAGATGTGCAAATATAAGGTAATGGATGTGTTAATTAGCTTGACAATGAAATTCATTTTCCAATGTATACAAATATCAAAACACATTGTACACCTTAAATATATGCAGTATTACCTGTCAAATTAAAAAATATATATACAAGACTTTTCATTTAAAAGTCGAAAATATTGCAAAGGAAAATTAAAGAGTTGAAAATAAATTGAGAGTTATGTCTTGTTGAATTGCAGGACTAAATATTGATAATATAGCATTCTTTCCAAATGTATCTATAGATTTGATGCAATCTTCCCCCAATTCCAGGAAACTTAAGCAACCTTTCTTTAAAAAATTAGCAAGCTGGTGGACGAGCACAGTGGCTCACGCCTGTAATCCCAGCACTTTGGGAGGCTGAGGCAGGCCGATCACCTGAGGTCAGGAGTTCGAAACCAGCCTGGCCAACATGGTGAAACCCCACCTCTACTAAAAATACAAAAGTTAGGTGGGCAGGGTGGCGGGCACCTGTAATCCCAGCTACTTAGGGAGGCTGAGGCATGAGAATCTCTTGAACCCGGGAAGGAGGGGTTGCAGTGAGCTGAGATTGCACCACTGCACACCAGCCTGGGCGACAGAGGGAGACTTCATCTCAAAAATAAATAATAAAAAAATTGCAAGCTGGTTTCAAACTTAAATATAATAAAAACATATCTAAGATAGCAGAAACAATCTTTAAAATAGAAGAACAGTGAGGATTTGTATTATTTGATTTTAAGATATGTTCTAATACTCTAGAATTTCAAAGGTTTAAATCTAAGAGCTAAGACCAAAGCATTTCTAGAAGAAAATCTAGGAGTAAAGCTTTGTGACATTGTGTTCAGCAATAGTTTGCTAAAATACACAAATATGATAAAGTATAAAAGAAACAATTAGGCACATTGAACTTAACCAATTTTTTTTAAATCATCAAAATCAATACTAAAAATTTAAAAGGAAAACAGTGAACATGGAGAAAATATTTTCAAAATATTTATCTGACAAAGGCTTATATCTAGATTATTTGAAGGACTTTAGCAATTTAAAATCAAGAAGTAAAAACTAAATAAATAAATGATAGAAGGAGCAAAATATTTGAACATTTATTTCACCAAAGAAAATATATAAATGAAAATATTCACATAAAATAGATGCTTAATATTATTCATTGTTATACATAAATTAAAACCAAAATGACATACCAATACACACCCACAGGAATTGCTGTAATTAAAGACTGCCAATTTCAAGTACTGGCAAGAATAAGTAGCAACTGAAACCATCATGCAAGAATGGTACCATCCCTTTGAAAAACAGTTGAGCCATTTTGAGAAGTTAAGTATATCATCACTGTACATCCCAGAAATATTACTTCTAGGTTTTTGCCAAAAGAATTAAAGAGATATGTATTCATAAAGACATGTATTTGAATTTGCATATGAACTTTTTTTCATAAAAGTGAAAGATTTGAATCAACACAAACTTCTATTATGTAATAGATGGAGAAACAAACTGTGGTATACTCCATCATATTACTCAGCAATAAAAATTAACAAAACTTATGTGTTCAAGAAAGATGTCCCAGTTAGGGACATTTTAATAAAAACTTGAAAAATCACTAGAGGTTTGGTTGGCAAATAGACGGAAATACTTTTCTAGAGTGACTAAGGAAGAAAATGGTATGCGTTGGAATGGGTTTGGAAGCATGACAAAGAACAGTAATTTTATTTTAAGTGCTATTAGGAAGTCATTGGAATGAGGGAAAATGGCATTATTATATCAAATAAGATAGGGTGAGACTATGGGGTTTTTGTCATATTTTCAAGATGAAGAAAATAATATTTCAAAATAGAATGGCTATGGAATATTAGTAAAAGAACAATCAACAAAGATTATTAAGTGTGGGGCTTGAGCAAAGGGAAGCATGCAGGTGCCACTGGCAAGGCTGGAAAAGGAACACATTTCAGGTGGAGGGAATTGAGAGCTCTGGTTTAGACATGTTAACTGAGAGGTTCTGAAACACCTAGGTATGCAGTGTGACAAGTCAACTGGAGAAAAGGGAAAGTTTAAGGCTTGAGATATAATTTGTGTCACAGGTCTTAATTAACTGACCTAGCGAGAGTACATATAATAAGAGAAGGGGAAGGGATTGTTCCTCTACTGAATTCTTGGAGACTGGATGGAACAGCTTGAAAAGATTGTAATACAATTAAAAATGGTAGCATCATACAAGCTGGGAAAATAAAACAAAATCCAGAAGAAATTCGTCTTCAGTGTGAATGCTGCAAGAGCTTTATGAGAACAGAGAAGCTATCATTGAATTTGGAAAGCTGGAATGATGAGTGGCCTTGCCAGCAAACATTTCAGTGATGGAATAGAAGTCCAATTACAGGATATTGAGAAAGAATGGGAGTAGGGAAGTGGAAACAATACTTGGAGACAATGCCTCTGGTAAATTATAAAAGGACCTATGCTTCAGGAGGATTTCTATTTTCCTCACTGATGAGAGGGATATCTGTGGGCTTTGGTAGTAGATTCCCTCTCACTCAAAGCTCCCCAATTTGGAGTGCACAGATTGTATCCCAATCAGCCTGCCACTCACCTGTTCCATCCCTGAAGAGCCTGTCCTCCTACCCTAGACACTAAGTGGGCTCTAGGGCCCTCACATGTTTAGCTTGGTGTTCCTCAGAGGCCACTGCCATAAATTCTTTGTGAGGACCTAAGATCCTGTACAAGGCACAGTTCCTCAGGAACTACCTCTACAAGTACTAAGCGCCACAGCTCCTTTAGTAAAAGGTTTCTGTGGAATTGTGGCTCCAACCTGTCCTCGTACTTGGGAAATATTTTTAAATTGTAATAATATAAAACAGAGGGGACTTTTATTTCTTCCATCAACTGAATGCTAGGGTCCTTTGTGCCAGATAGGTTCAGTGGAAACACAAACGAATTTACAAAGTCAAAATACTGAGTCCTCATTTCCATACCCTATCTATGTTAAATATCTCCCTGTTTTTTTCTAAATACCACAAAGTTACTTAATCTGACAACTACTCCAACACGCAGTAGTCAAAACCACATTGCCATAACAATCCCCTTTGTTCTTTTAGCCCTTCATCCCAATATCTTAATCCTACTGTTCCTCTGGACACCTTTTGCTCCTTTCTGATAGTCACTGGAATCATGATCTGCATTTCACTTAGCCAGATTCTCCTGTTTTCAATCAATCCAACTCACGTCCTTGTACAGAGGGCAGCACTGAAAGCTGCAGCCATCAATTTCCACCCTTGTCATTCAGAAGCAAAGAGTGGGCTTATGGGAAATACTCCCCAAGCATCTTCTATCATCGTCAAAGCCATACATCCTAGGATCACAGTGGTTATCTACAAGTAGTGTCCAAGAGTCTAGATATACAAAATCTCATTTTTCCTCATACAACCTAGTGAGGAAAATGTGAACATTCTTATTTATAGATAAGAGAATTGACTCAATTATTTTATCTAATAAGACCAAAGTTAACAAGCTCATAAGTGGTAGGACAAGAGTTGAAATTCATGTTCATCTGACTACATACACTGTCGACGTTCCACTACTGAAATACTACTTTTCAGAAATATGTCACCAGAATGTTACTTTACATAGATAGCTTAGTCAATTGTTCATTTCACCTGTCTGGGTCTTGGCATTTGCTGTTGTTTCTCTCACTTCTGTACATTTCTTAACATTCAGTTCAGGCAAATTTCCTCCTCTAAACCTTTTCTGACACCCACCCCCTAGGCTACAACTCATATGTGTTCCCTCAACAGCGTATCTATTCTTACTGAGATGTACAGTATTTGTCTGTCTTCCATAACAGTGTAACAGCATACGTTTATGAATGAATGGATGAATACCTAAACAAATGAATACATATGTAGATCTGCCTTTAAAAATCTCAGCATGGATCATGCATATCAATTTTGGAGTCTCCACACATTTGGCAAATGCATACCCTACTAAAGATCCTTAATAGAGGCATTTTTCTCTAACCCTGAACCAGAGGTAGCAGCTGTCCTCTAGCCTGGGATATTTTTACATTACACTGTTCCTGTCAAATGGGAGCGAGTGGAATTTTCCTCCTAGTGTTTTCCACCTGCAACCCCTCCTCTGAGCTGTGCCATTTCTGCCTGTTTGGTCCCATCCCTACCTCTCCACTAGCAATTGAGAAATCTTTCTGTCTCTTAAAATGAGTACTGTCAGTTTTCTCAGATGCCATTTGCTCCTTGTCTCAAGACCTCTGCTCTCTTATTAACCAGTCTTTTCCTTTGATGCTTGAAGCTCCCTGGCTTCTTAATATCTGCCACTTTCCCCTTTTAAAGAAACATCTCAGCCCTGTCACTTGCACTAAGTACCAGCTCATCTTTAGCCTTCTTTTCTTCAGGACTTGAAACTCTCTGAGTGCCTCTCTCATAACAGTATCTGTAATTGATTTCAGTCTGGGCCTGGCTGTGGTGAAGCTGGGTCAGTCCAGGCTAGAAAACAACTGTCTGGAGGTTGATAGCCAGGCATCTTCCTGTCACAATTTACTCCTGACTGGAGGCAAAAGGGCACTTTTATTGTTAAAGAAGTTACAGTTCTGAGTTGCACTTAAAGAAGTTACAGTTCTGAGTTCTCTGCACTTTGCTTTTGCCAAATCACTCACTAATAGGCAAGTAGTAATAGGGTCAAAAATTTCCTGCAGTGTGCAGAAGCCTAGGCTTGGGTTTCAGACAGTTGTGGAACTTCCACCCTACCCTTTGGTTTTGCCATTACTCTGAGAAACATAGCTTCTATTGGCATACTGTAAGCATTTCTGTTTTAAGAGTATTTTTTAAATACTCTGTTTTAAGAGTATTTACATTGTATAAGGATCATCTATAATCAAGTGAGATAGTACATTCTTGGATTGTTTCTAGATTTGTAAACCTTATCTACTTTTAAATGTCTCAGCGACTCTGTGGATGTGAATATCCAACACTTAATCATTGTAATCCCTCTCATCATCCTTGTTAAGTTTACTCACCGCAACCTCGGCCTCCAGGGTTGAAGAGATTCTCCTGCCTCAGCCTCCCAAGTAGCTGGGATTACAGGCGCCAGCCACCACACCCAGCTAACTTTTGCATATTTAATAGAGAAGGGGTTCCACCATATTGGCCAGGCTGGTCTCGAACTCCTGAGCTCAGGCGATCCACCTGCCTTGGCCTCCCAAAGTGCTGGGATGACAGGCATAAGCCACTGTGCCCAGCCTCTGAACTGTATTTTTACCTGCAAATAACCCTTTCATATTTTTGTAATGCACCATATCCAATCAAATGGATTGTCCTATGGTTTTGTCTGCTAAATAGCTTTTTAAAATTTATCTACTTTTCTCTATGTTCACTTCCATTATTTCAGTTTTTCTCTTCTATTAGTGCAACCTCATCCTGATTGCTCTCCTAGATTCTAGGGTTTTTTCTTCCAGTCTGTTTCTTTCATTGTACATAAAGAAATCCATCCATAATAAAAATATAGTTTTGACTACTACAGCCTGTCTTTATCTCTGAATAAAGATAACTAGAGGAATAGATTTAATAAAAAGAACATTATGATGGCCCATAAGAAGCCAGTCTTTTCCTTTGGACCCAGTGTTTCTAGTCTGAATATGAGGGTCATTCCTGAACTGACCCTATCCTCCAGTTTTGACTGCTCATATCTTGAAAAATAAAACTCTTCATTATTCTAAGAATAAGGGACATAATTTTTAATGTAGGCAAAAGCGTTTGTATGCTAGACCCTTGCCTCCTTCCATAGTAATTCTTACAATTTTGTTTTCAGATCTCTAGTTTTCCTGGAATTTAATTTATTGGAAAGCTCAATGTACTCTTCCACATCAGAGTGTTTGTACATCCTCTTTCTGCCTGCAATGCTATTTCCTTCTCATATTGCCTCCTTCAAACCTCAGCTCAATTGTTAATATCTCAGAGTGATATTCAGAGTTAGCAATGTTGCATCTCTTTGACCCTTCTTCTGCCTTTAAATGTCTCTCTGATTGCAACCAAGAAAAGTTCTGTGCATGTAAGGATTTTTTAATTACAGTGGGCATTGGGGTCATGTAAAATCCAGTGAAATCTTCCCATTTTGAGATCTATAATCTTAATATATCTGAATATATATACATATATATGATATATACATCATATATACACATATATAATATATATATCATATATACACATATATACACATATATATACATATATACCATATATATCTCATATATATATGATATATATACACATATATGTCATAAGGGATATATATATATATATATATCCCTTATGTCCTTTAAGGTAATATATTCACAGATTCCAGCGATTAGAGAATAGGCATCTTGACACAGGAAGAGGTGATTCTGTTCTGCTTATCACATTCTTCTCTGCTTTCCTACAACACTTCATCTGAACTATCCTGTTTGTGTGAGACAGGGTCTTGCTATGTTGCTCAGGCTAGCCTCAAACTCCTAGGCCCAAATGATTCTTCTACCTCAGCTTCCTGAGTAGCTGGGACAACAGGCATGTGTCACTGAGCTCAGCTCATCTGAACTATTCTTTTTACACTTAAATCTATCTATCTATCTACCTACCTACCTACCTATCATCTATATCAAAACATATTTCTTCTCTGGTGTATTAAACTGAAAACTATTTGAAAACAAAATGTACATGTAATTTGCTTTTCTATCTCTCCACCATCCCAATCATATCTGCATGGACTTAGAAAAAGTATCTAATAAATAGCAGGCTTCATTTCACATTTACTAAAATATTAAATACGAGTGAAGTCTTTTCTAACACCTGAAATAGAAAAATGTGTCTTTCCCTAAGGACATATTTTCCTAACAAAATATTAACAGATCTATTTTGACAGGCATCATTGCTCCCATAGAGCAAGATCAAAAAAAAAAAAAGATACCAATTTAAGTTCAGAAGGGTTTTTAAATGTCCTCAGGGAATGACTAAGAGTCTACTAAAATGACCCCTCTGCAGATCTTGAAATACAAAAAGCAGCTACCTGAAGAATAAGGAGAAGCAGTTATAATCTGGCACAGAGTCCTCTTGTCAGTAGAAATACTTTCAGGACTAAGTTGTCTGTTTTTGTCTCTTCCATTTGGGAGACAGAATAAGTTACCACTCACGGAACCATGGGGTTTCCTCATGAAGAATGTGTTCTTCAGGGAAGTTATGGAAGTTTTGAAAGAGATGGGGGGTTTCAGAAGTAAATTAGCCAGAGAGGGATTCCCCAAATTCTGTCTTTCACATTCCTGGCTGACGTCAGATCGAGGCACATATGGAGCAGACCCAGCTGCTCAGTTAAAGACAAAAGATTGAACTGTGTTTGCCACCCAAGAAATAGTTTGTAGTCTGGGTCCAACCAAGCCAATTATTTATAAAACAAAAGCAGCACACTCACAACAGAAAAATAACAGAATCTACATTTTATATTTCCAGAATACAATCCAAAATTATCTGATATGTGAAGTAAAAGGAAAACATGAACCTCTCAAAATAAAAGATAAGAAACTGAGACCAATCCAGATGACCCAGCTGTTACAACTGGCAAACAAGGGTGTTAAATCAGCTCTCATACTTTCCCTGCATTATGTAAGGTGTACGTGCCCTGCATAAACGTCAACATGGGAAACTGTGGCAGAGAACATAAGATTGTTGTTGCTATTTAGGGTCCTTTGTAGTTCCATATGAATCTTAGAATTGTTTTCTTCTGAAAAAAAAATGGCACTGGGGCTTTGATAGGGCTTGCATTGAATCTGTAGGCCACTTTTGGTAGCTTAATACATTTTAAAGCACTGAAACTCCTATCTCAGCTAGTCCATTCTGTTCACTAATCCCTAAATTCATCTTCCTTTGGGAAATCTAGATCCCTCTCTCAACAGAAACTACAGTTTTTCTCACTAGGATTAAGTGGGAAATGTATACAACTATATAAAGCTGCTATTTGCTTTGAAAAAGATAAGTGAATAAAGAGTACTTTTCTTCATAGAAATAAGCGTAATCTCAGACTTGAATAAAAGGGGTATGAAGGAAGGTCTAGGGAATACAAAATTTCATTCATAATAAAGCATGCATGCATAAAAAGACTCAAATTATTAAATAAGATGAGAATTTCAGTGTCAGGGTTGAGATAATTTCACACACTGATGGTGCTAAGATGGAGTTGGACATGAGACAGGAATGGAGAAACCTGCTTTCAAGTATAGACTATAAAAGAAGCAATTCACAAAACAGCAACAATTATTTTCTGTATTCTGTAATTTAGGTTCAAATCTGTATTTTTCTATGCGATTTTACTTGACTATTGATGTATGCTATTCCTGCATTCTGGAAAAAGCAAAAAGGATTTCACTTTTTTGCTTATGTAGCTCTTATTCTGTTCGGTTTTATCCTTAATTATTTTCATGTCTACCTCTAACTGGATTACAGGTCCCTTGGGGACAGGGGATAATCAAATTCATATCTATATCTCTGTTTCCTCATATTGTATATAAAGGATATTTTCAAGAGGCATCTGTGAAATACATGTTAACTTCCTATTGAGCATCCTAAAAAAAGATCACATCTTCAAAACTTTGAAATATTTTCTTGTGAACAAAAATTTTTTAAATATGTATTTTGTTCCTGTGGCAATCACAGAATTTTCCCTCTCTTTTTGGTTTTAAACTTTGTTTGGTAGACACACTCTTCAAAATTCCATTGTTAAATTCACATGTTTAATGTTTGCTTATCCTCATAAATATTTATCTGACATAATAATGAAATAACAATATTCTATCAATTCTAGCAAGGTCTCCTTCATAAATGCCCAAGAGATTTCCTATTTCTCATATCCATATGGTTAAGGTTTTCAGGATTAATTCATTATTCCCATATTGACAACAAATATAACTGTATCATAAATATTAATTACAAGGATCAGTGTCATTCCTTTCACCCCATCTCTTATAATGTCATTACATTGTTTATGAAACTAATTTCTCACCTTCTTTTTCTCAGTGCTACTCATGTGTTTAGAACACATAAACACTTTGATTTTCAACTTTTCAATAGGTGTTCATTTTTGGAAGGCAACAACTATCAGAATTTATTTTAGAATTTACAAAAACAAGTATGCATAAAAACTCTTGTTTGCCCTTTACCTCCATTTTAATTTACATAGTGGTTGTTTTAATTAAGGTTTAGAATTTTGGGGGTATTAATTTACCAAGCTTTCCATCATATTGATTTTGATGTTCAGAGTTATCTTCAGAAGTCTGTGAAGAATGCTTACTGTGCAAGAATAAAGGGGCATTTTGTTAAACCCAGCTGGCAAAAAAAGATAAAGGGGCTTACACATAAAGTCAAATCACGATATATCTTACATTGTTAAAAATAAAAGGGACACTTAAAAATTAAATAAAGCACAGGAGCTTAAGTAAGTGTTCACTGTTAGGCACATCCCAGTGAAGAGACGTGGCACGGTCAGTGGCTTCCATTCCACCATCTCCACTCTACCTCTTTCCCTCTCCAGGATGTTACACTCTAATTCCCAAATACTTTTGCAGGAAGCTGGTCTTAGAGGCAAAAGTGCAGATTAGAAAAAATGCTGCTACGTTTTCTCTAATATTCTCTCTGACTCCAGCCTGAAAAATATATCCTTTTCATAGCACAGATTAAACTACCATGATCTGGAAGAGCTTACTATAAGTACTTAATATATTGCAATATTTGGTATCATCTTCCCTTTGGTTATGAGAGGAAATGAAAGCAACAACGAATTTGTTTATTGTCAGTAACTATTCTTAAAAAAAAAAAAAAAGTAAATATAATTGTCTTGATCTGCTCAGCCAAAACTGACTGTAAGATTGCTTTAGTTTGTAGATTTTGTCAACTGCATTTAACCAAGGGTAAGAAAACAGAAATCTAAAGAATTCTCATCACCCACTTTATAAAATTAACTTGAATACCATTTCCTCCTCCTTCCCTTTCCTGGTTTTCCATAATAATCTATGCAAGATGTAATATTTTTCAAAGATTTTAGGAACTGGTTATTCTTTTTATTCCATTTTTTCCTTGTAATCATAATACACAACCACAATATTTACATGAATGCTGCATTAGTTTTCTATTGTTGTGTAACAAGTTGTTCCAAGATTTTGTGGCATAATATGACAATAAACATACATTATCTCTTACATTCCCTGTGGGTCACAAATTAGGGAGTAACTTGGTTGTGTGGTTCTGGCTTGAGGGCCCTCATCAATTTCAGTCAGATGTCAGCCGGGGCTGCAGTCATTTGAAGGCTTGACAGGGGCTGGAGGATCTAATTCCAAAGGGGCTCTCTCATGTGACTGGCAAGTTCCTTCCTGCATTTGTCAGGAGATGTCAGTTTCTCACCACAGACCTCTCCAGGGAGCTGCTGGATTGTTTACATGGCAAGTGGCTAACCTAAGTTAGGCAAAATAATTATACAAAATAGGCAAAATCTGAAAAATCACACACTATCTCTTCTTCAATATTCACTTGGTCATGCAGATTGACCATGATTCAATATGGGAGGTGTATTAATCTTTTTGCATTCCTCTCTTCTTCTGAGCCCTCCAAACCGTTCCAACCTCTGCCTGTTACCCAGTTCCATAGTCACTGCCACATTTTCAGGCATCTTTTCAGCAGCACCCAACTCTACTGATACCAATTTACTGTATTACTGTATTGTAGTTCGTTTTTATGCTGCTGATAAAGACATACCTGAGACTGGACAATTTACAAAAGAAAGAGGTTTAACTGGACTTACAGTTCCATGCGGCTGGGGAGGCCTCACAATCACGGCAGAAGGCAAGGAGATCAAGTCACATCTTACGTGGATGGCGGCAGGCCAAAAAAGGAGCACTTGTTCAGGGAAACTCCCCTTTCTATAACCATCAGATACTGTGAGACTTGCTCACTATTATGAGAACAGCACGGGAAAGACCTGCCCCCATGGTTCAATTACCTCCTACCAGGTCCCTCCCACAACATGTGGGAATTCAAGATGAGATTTGAGTGGGGACACAGCCAAACCATATCAGAGGAAAGTACACAAGGCTGTAAAAACCAGAAATCAAGAATCATCAGGATCCATCGTCATGGCTGTTTATCTACTATAAATAATTCTTCCAATTTCCTGGCCATCTTCAGTGGATTTCTTGACTTCAAGTTAGCACCCACCCACAGGTTACATTCTAAAAATCTGAACCAATTCACTTAATCAGCTGTCTAATTCAACCAACTCTCCTTAAATTTTACTTGATCAACTCCTCATATTAAGAAGTGTACATTTGCTCAATCAAAATCATAATGAGATACCATCTCACACCAGTTAAAATGGCGATCATTGAAAAGTCAGGAAACAGATGCTGGAGAGTATGTGGAGAAATAGGAACATTTTTACACTGTTGGTGGGAGTGTAAATTACTTCAACCATTGTGGAAGACAGTGTGGCGATTCCTCAAGGATCTAGAACTAGAAATACCATTTGGCCCAGCAATCCCATTGCTGGGTATATAACCAAAGGATTATAAATCATTCTACTATAAAGACACATGAACACATATGTTTATTGCAGCACTGTTCACAATAGCAAAGTCTTGGAACCAAACCGAAAAGCCCATCAGTGATAGACTGGATAAAGAAAATGTGGCACATATACACCATGGAATACTATGCGGCCATAAAAAGGGATGAGTTCATGCCCTTTGCAGGGATATGGGTGAAACTGGAAACCATCATTCTTAGCAAAGTAATACAAGAAGGGAAAACCAAACACCGCATGTTCTCACTCATAAGTGGGAATTGAACAATGAGAACACATGGACACAGGGAGGGGAGCATCACACACAGGGGCCTGTCTGAGGGTGGGGACTGGGGGAGGGATAGCATTAGGAGAAATACCTAATGTAAATGATGAGTTGATGGGTGCAGCAAACCAACATGGCACATGTATACCTACGTAACAAAGCTGCACTTTGTGCATGTGTACCCCAGAAATTAAAGTATAATAAAAAAAGAAATGTACATTTGTTCAATTCCCAGCACTATTTACTTTTAATTATTTTCTTATTCAACTTAAATTTTAGAGTCTATCATTCCACTATTGCTCTTGGACATACCTTCTTATCATTGACATTTAAATTTTACAGTTAGCAGATAATGGTATCTATTTTCCCATTTTCAAATTAACTTCTTAACAGTACTGGAAAAGTTCACACACACTACAGTGTGAGTATCACTATTATTTAATGATTGCAAACCTCAAACAGGACCTCAGTTTCCCAGGAAACTATAATAGTTTAGTCAACTCATTCTCTGAATGAAACATTTTTTTTCCTCCTTGAAATGTGACCAACTCATTTCCTCTTTCAATATTGCTGATATCTCCTTCTTAACTAAGAACATGTAAGCTATCAGATGGGAAATCTCTTTACTTCCATTCAGCAAACACATAAACCTTGGTTACGTCACACTCATCCTTTCATTTTTCTGTTTTGTTGCAATAGATCAGTAAGTCTCAAACTTTATAGCATGTATCAGAATTACCTGGAGAGTTTGTTAAATTATTGATTTTTGGTCCCTACTTTAACTTCTAAAGCATTCCAAAGTGATGCTGATGTTGCTGGTCTGAAAACTATTTTGAGGATTACTGTGATAGAGAACATATTACTGATTGGTGTAGTAAAAATCCCTCCACTTGTGCCCTGGACTCCAACCCTTTCCCATTATTAGGATGATCAGGATATTTATTACTCTTCTTTTTTCCAACCCCATAAACATACATATATATGGACATTTGAAACAAACTTTTCTGTGAACCAATACCCTTCATAAATCTCCCTTTCACAAGTAAACTTTTGAAAAAATTTTCCAATTTATTGTCCACATTCATTCATTTCCCTCTAACCCCTCATCTCTTTCCAGTGTGGCTATTTCCCTGATCCACCCAACTGAAACGCATTTTGATAAATTCTTGAAATACCTCCAGCTTGCTAAATCCAAAGGACATCTTTTTTATTCCACATATTGATTTTTCTATTTCTTCTTTCTCGAAACACACCTGGTTTCAATTACACCATGCACTCCAGGCTTAACCAGAATGAAAATGTCACTGTTTTATCCATCTCTGTTTGTTCCCATTTTGTGATTACCTTTATAGGCTTCTCCAATATTTAGCCATTAGATTTTAGAGTCCCTTAACATTTTTCCCCAAACCTTCGACTTTCCTTCTCTATAATCTGTTTCTAGACAATTTTATGCTTTCCCAACATTTTAATCACCACCTTGATGCTGACTACTCTCAAATATAAATCCATACTTAAGAGCTTCCTTGGATTATCCCTTACCTGGCCAGCTACCTGACTGCTTGATTTCTCAATTTGAATAAACATAAGTACCTCAAAGACAGTATTCCTCGACCCATATTTATTTGCTTTCTTCTGCTTTGCACACCAGATTGGATTCCTTCCCATTGTTTCTTATGTCAGAGCGTAGCTTCCACATCCAGTCGGTGAAGCAAGTTACATACCTAACTGCCACCATTGGTACCTCAGTCTTTCTAACACTCCACGTTCAAATCATCGTATAGTCAGGTGCACTTCACGTTTTAAAATAGCTCTAAAATTCATGCATTTTCAATATCTATATTGATAGAATTTTAGTTGCTGTTCCTCCACGGTTTGTTTTCTTATGTTCTATAGCCTGAGAGTAAACTTCTTATTTATGAATTTCTTTCTATTTCTCTTGTTTAACTTGACTAAACTACGAATTTCAGGGTTGCTTATTATTATCAATTCTGGAATATAGTCAATTTCTGTTTATTGCCTCTGTATTTGCTTTCTCTCTGGATTCCACCTAATTATATCCTGAAGACTCTTAATTGTCCATTTGTTTGATGTTTTTCATAATTTCTGTGTATTGCTTCTTTCTGCTACATTCTAAAATACTTTTTCTGCTCTGATCTATTTTTCATATGTGTTTAATTTGCTCATTTAATGAATCCAATGACTGTATTATGTCAAATACTAAATTTTTAATTTCTAGAAATTCTTTTTAACTTTTAAAATATACCTGAACTCTTCTGATAATTCTCTGCTCTATTATCATCCTTTTATTGCTTATGTAATTTTAAACATATTTTGAAATATTAATATTTTATGTCTGAGAACTCTGATAAGTACAGGCTTTTGAGATTTATCTTGCAGTTTATTTGTTTACTATCATTCATGGGAGTGAGGAAATTCTACCTGGAGAGCCTACCTAGCATTTTTTAAAATTATGAAATTATGAGCTTATATTTAATAGAACTTTATTTTTAGACCCAGTATTCAATGTTTGCCTTTAGATAAAAAATGCACTTGATTACTTTGATACAACTAGTTTGAGACTTTTTCTAAACTTAATTTTCCATTTTTATGTGTGAGAGTAAGAGCATATGGGTAATGTGAATTCAATCATAAAACTCAACTTGAGGCTGGGTGCGGTGGCTTGCGCCTGTAACCCCAGCCCTTTGGGAGGCCAAGGCAGGTGAATCACGAGGTCAGGAGTTCGAGACCAGCCTGGCCAACATGGTGAAACCCCGTCTCTACTAAAAATACAAAAAATCAGCTGGGCGTATTGGCAGGTGCCTGTAATCCCAGCTACTCGGGGAGGCTGAGGCAGGAGAATCACTTGAACCTGGGAGGTGGAGGTTGCAGTGAGCTGGGATAGCACCACTGCATTCCAGCCCTGGCAACAGAGTAAGACTGTGTCTCAGAAAAAAAAAAAAAAAAAAAAAAGAAAAGAAAAAAAAGAAAACTCAACTTGAGTACGTGTTTAAGAATTCTCAGGGTGGACATTTTTTTCTTCCTCTTTATAGACTATTGAGACCTGTGCATATCTCCTCTGTCTATGCCTGAGGTATAGAAATTTTTAAGGTATTTTTCTTATTGGTGTATTCCCAATGTGTAAGACAATCTTTGACACTGATTAAGTATTTATTAATACTTGAGGAATGAATGTTTAATATTGAGTAGTTAACAACTGATACAAAGAAATCATGTCCTGATGTCCATGCAGAAAAATGTACTGATGCAAGGAACACAGAGTCCTCATGAAACATCTATGACAGCAGTTTTGCAGGCATCAAATAACTTACAGGCTTTTTACCATCTTAAACATCTGTGAATGAATTTTACAGAATATAAGCTTACAGAGAAAGCTATTATAAATAAAAAAGAACAAATATGCATTTTAACTAGAAGAAATTAATACATCTATTTCAATCTTTCTGAGGTTAAAAATGATCAATATTAGGATATCTACTAATACAAATTATCAAGTTATATAGGTAGAAGTCAAACATGAAGAGGGTACCTTTTTGTCTACCAAGTGCTTCATAAATAAGGTGCCCAAACTGACATTCATGTTTATGCATCTTTGACTCCAAACCTATATTCTTAAACTATAATTTATGTTGAAAATTGGCAGATGGGTGGCAGGACAGAAATTTTTCAGAATCCTAGAGTAAAAAATAAAACTTTATTGCAAAAGAGTAAGTTGTTTGACATAAATAATCAAAACAAATCTGTTTCTATAATATATATAAATATATATAATACACATATTTCTCATATACACATATGTATATATATGGATATACAACAATAAGGAAAATGCTTTAAAAAATTTTCTGTACATCAGACGTGGACAGAGGAGATGTGGACCTGTCTCAATAGTCTATCCAGAGGAAGAAAAATAAGTCTACTCTGAGAATTCTGAACACACACACACATATGTATATATAATAGCTAGTTATAACAGCTAATGAGAAGACAACCATCTACAATAACCATATATACACAGAGATGAGAACAACATGCAGTTCTGATGGAAGAAATACTCCAAAATCTTATTGAGAAACAATGGATTGTTAAATACAATAGTGTCTTTAATGACGCCATTTTTGAACTTACATCAGCAAACAGATCACCCCAAATTAACAAGTGTAATTTTGTTTCTATATAAGTAGGGGCACAATCCAACAGATAGAATTAACTCTGAGTATTTAGAAAGGAGGAATTCAGTGCACTGGATGAATTACACAGAAGTTGAAGGAGTTTCGAACAGCAGATCTTAAGCTAACAAGAGATTAACAATAGCAGAAAACAGTATTACCCTTAGATTGGAGGGATATAGGGAAGGGGGAAATTTTATTGGAACCCAGAACTCTGGCATAACCAGAATTCAAAGAGGAGATTTACTGGCAACTTGAGATGCTGTGCAAGACAAAAGGAAGGGAAGAAATAACTTTGGCCTTACCTCCCTTCCCACCTTCCAATTTCCCACCAGTACATCCCATTGGCCAAACTCATTTGGAAGCCTTTAAAATTAATCTGTAATGACAGACTCCCTCTCCCAGGACACTGACATATAAGCAAACCAGGAATGGTTGACAAGCTGATAGGCGGGCAAAACCTTACCTTTTCTTCTATGTTCTTAATATGAATATGTGAAAATTTTTCACTGTAAGCATTTAGTGTATATACTTGAAGGCTCTTTGTATCTTAAAATTGTTGCAAACATTCTTCTCTACCATAATTTCTGGGGTTTTTTGAAAAAAATATTTTAATGACTGTCTTTTCTCAATGTACTACCTTAAAAATCAAATTTTTTTGAGATTATATATTTTTTTTTATTATACTTTAAGTTTTAGGGTACATGTGCACAATGTGCAGGTTAGTTACATACGTATACATGTGCCATGCTGGTGTGCTGCACCCATTAACTCGTCATTTAGCATTAGGTATATATTATTTCTAATTGTTAAGGTGGTAGAAATTGTATATGAGCATGTACTTTACACTTTTATCTTTCCTTAGAATAAATTCCTGTAAGCTGACTTGATGGGTCAAAATTAGTAAAGTTATTAAGTTTCTTGACTAACAAAATCCTATTTATATGTTTATATATATGAAAAATTTACAACTATTCACAATCCTATAGTATAGATTTTAACTAAAATTCTATTCCTGTATTTGCGTATATATATATATATATATATATGTGTGTGTGTGAAAATTTAAAATTATTCATGATCCTATAGTACAGATTTATCACTCTTAAACATTTGGAAGACAAATATTTTTTCTACTAGTGAACAGACTATATTATTTATAATTCAATTTTTCTAACTTTAATTTTTTAATAACCTTTATTATTTTAGGACAGTTTTAGATTCACAGAATTCTTGTGAAGATAGTACAGAATTTCCTTATATACAGTTTCTCCTATTAGTAACTTCTGATACTATTAAGGTACATATGTCACATTTAGTTAACCAGTATTGAATTGTTATTACTATTAACCAACATCCATTTTTAATTTTAACTTCCTTAAACCTTACTTAATGTCTTTTTATTATTCTATGACCTCATCTAGGATACTACATTACATTTAGTATGTAATGTTTCATATCGTATTTAGTATTTAGGCTCTTATTCAGAGCCTAAACAGACTCTAATTAGAGCCTAACAGTCCTCTGATTAAAAGGACTAATAATTGTGACCTTTTCTCAGACTTTCCATGTTTCTGATGAACTTGACAATGTTGAGCAGCACTAGTCAGATATTTTGTAAAATGTCCCTGAATTGAAATGAGTCTGATGATTTTCTTATGATTAGACTTGAGTAATGGGCTTTTGGGAGGAAGACCACAGAGGTAAATTGTCATTCCATCACATCATATCAAGGGTCTATACTATTACCATGACTTGTCACTAACGATGCTAACCTTGATCATTGCTCCCGAGATAGTTTCTGAGGTAAAAAATTATTTGGAATTATTCTACATGGGAAATTTGTTTATCCTCCCCTATTTATATGTTTATTTCAAGTATTTATTTATCTCAGTTTAAATGTATGGATATTTATGTTACACTGTAAGTTATAACATTTATATTTTAAATTTTATAATAATTAGTTACATTGAAGTGAATCTGTGCATAAAACCTTGATTATTTTCTTAGTGATTGACAAAATTTTCTTGGGTTAAAGGTAATACATTCTTGAAGGCTTCTGATATAATTTGCCATAATGCCTGTCATAAATGTTATAAAAATGTCCACTTTACTTTGCCTCCTAACTACTTTATAAAAGGCAACGAAAGTACCTACTCTTTCTATATCCCCCAACAGACATATTGTAGAGCTTTTTACATCAAGGAGGCATGGCTTGTGAATTACTCTCTCATCTACTGCACCTACTGTATGTTTTGTTTTTATCTTCAGCAAGACCTCTAACTACACCTGTTTCAGGAATGACATTTAAACCTCATCATTTGGAGACAACACTTAATGAAAATAATCCCCTCTGGGTTAAATTAGTATTTTGCTCTCCTTTTTCACTTCCTTGTGAAAGATACATGAGTTGGATAGAGACTGTAATGGGCGTTTGTATCAATTTTACACTTAGTTCATGAGAGTGCTGGTTATGTTGCATTTAATTGTCACAACAACACTCTGTGCGTAAATGGGACTGTTTATGTTTAGGTGAGGAAACAAATTCCAAAAGGTCAAGGTGCCCAAGATTATATATGTAGTTCAGTGTTAATATTAATATTGTGTGAATGCTTTTTACCAAGCATGTTTAATCTTCCACAACGCTGCAGAATGTTATTCTCATTTTACAGACATTAAAACAGGAGTTTAAAGATGTTGAGCCTGAGGTAAGCAAAGCTAAAAAGCAGTAAGGTGTTTTCCCCATTTGCATCATTTTTCTTCAAATCCATGCTGCTTCATGTAGTGTGGATAATAGTCACAGAGAAAGGTGGATTTGCATATATAATTTATGATGTTTATATTTTGTTGCTACACTGTGCAATCCTGTTTGGAGGAAAAGATATAGTAGGAAGCAGAGAAGAGTGCTATAAAATAAATAAGTAGATAAGCTAGAGTTCAAACTAAGAAATTTTAAATTTGATGTCACTGTGTCACTAGCATTACTTTAATTCTAAATAGTTTCTTTTTAATCTTATTTAAGCTTGAAACTTAAGTCCCACCATGAATGCAAGTTTAGAGATGCTGAGCTAGACGGCATTATCTGTGAGGTTAGAACATTTCCCATTGCCAATGCTCATGCCAAAAAGTTTAGTAAGATCCCTAGTCTTGTCACACGCTGGTATATAAGCTTTTTTCCCTTGGCTAAAGTCTGGGTTATTTTCTTTCTAATAAAAAATATTATGGATCCAGACAGACAAGTTTCTAATTCTCAGCTGCAGTGTGCATTTAGTCAATCTATTTAATCTCACTAAGCCTCTGTTCTTATTTAAAATATCATGTAGTTAAAGCTAGCAGAATAAATCCACTATTGTTCTATATAGTTAAAACACACAGAAAACAGAACTAGAGAAAAAATAGAATAATTTAAGAGAAAATTACTTAAGCACATTCCACAAATCATGAGTAACACCTGCATATTCTTGTAATGATTTCAACATGAGAAAGCCTGCTGAGAAACAACAAACAATTCTCAGACCTCCAATAGAATACGGATATAGTCAAATTATCTCCAACAAGAAATTTGCTTCAGTAATACTGAGACTAGAACAAGAATTTCCTAGACTCAACCAAACACACAAAAACAGCAGAATACGGCTAAAGCAATCCAGTGGCAGAAGTGGGAGGGTGTGATTGAAACGATGGAAGCAATGTTGCCATTCAGTCTGGGTTTCATTCAAACTGCTTCCATAAACTTTGAATCCCAACACTCTGGTAACTGTGATGCTAATCCAGCCTTACATTCTTCTCGCCTTCATCAAATGCCTTTGGAGTCCATTCTAATACGCACTTCCCAGTTTTCTACATATGTGAGTTGGTGAATTTTGCAATATTTTTGTATGTATGGCAACTCTTCTCAGACTTTGTGTTTATACTCTTCGGTATCTACTCAGATTTGGATCTCAACATAGGTTTTGAAAAGTGAGAGGGATACAGTGAGTGTTAAGGAGATTCAACTTGCCTGTGAAAGGCAACTGCCTCTGGGCGATTTATTATTAAGATCTTTGGTCTCGGGGAAGCAAATCTCCTGCTATGGGAAGAAAAGATTTTTTCCTTCACCACTGGGATTTTGGGATTTAAGATCTCAACACCAATTATTAGAGTCCCATTTATTTCTGATCTGAACATAAGAGACCTGAAGAGGCCATAAATGCAATTAACATTGTAATTCAGACACTTGATGAGTACAACTTAGAATTTGGTTTCATGAAATACTACGTCGATATAACAGAGCTGTCATAGAAAATGTCTATTTTCTTGGATTGAAACTATAAACACCCAAGTTTGCCTTTTTTGTTCACCAAGATCTTCAGCATATTCACAAGCAGTTACCTATCTCAGAAAACCAGTACAATGTATTTCTGCCATAACTGTCTACTGCCAAAGCTACGTGGCATCCCCAAACATCATATTTTGTAGACATTCCACTCTAGGCAGCTTGAAATAACATGTTAAGAATTTTTAACTGACGATTCTCTCTGAACGGAAGGCCCTTAAATGGTTCTTAAGCTTTTTCCTAGTTCTATAATAGAAAAATCAAAGATTCTTTTATACAATGGAATTTTTGAAAACTTAGCAAAGTATGCATTTAAATTCATGCTTAACAAACAGGAATAATCACAGAGCTATCTCCTGTCTCAACCTCACTCTGCCCAATAAATGTCATCTAGCAAATAAGTGGCACTACTTTTTCAAATGACTGTGTGTTTATATTCTGTGCTATCACAGCAGAGAAATATTATCTATAAGGGAAGGGAGTTAATTTGCCTTGTTTACTAAGATGCTTTTCTTAATGTTTGTGGAATGAATGAATATTATTTCAGTATTATTTCTCTACCACAACAGAGCTAATTTTTTATGTTTCTTAAATAATTTTCTTAATATTGGGCAAGTTATTCTATTTTCTCTTGGTTAGACTCCTTGTCCATGAAATGGAAATTTTAATATATGACACTTAACAGATATAACTGATAAAGAAGCACTGTGTGAACATAAAGAAATATACATGTTGTTCATTTCATCTTCACTCACAGTTGGTTGTTCCCTCTAAGCCTTGAGGCCTGAAGCTGGCTTCTTGGGTCATATTATAATCATTCCAATCTGGTCCAATTATGTACTGGCCCAGTTCTATACCTTCATTTGTTTGTGGCCTGTTATTTTCAGTTATTTCCAGGCTGCCATCTGTTCTACTTTGACCTCTTTAAAAGTTTTGAGCATGTATAACTCAGCAGCTGAGAGAACCATGGACACATCTCTCTCTGCATTTTGCATTTATTAAGTATTTACTATGAGTCAGAACTATTTAAAAATGGGGAAAGATATATATATCTATAATAATATATATTATTATAGATATACATATATAATAACAGAGTTCCATGGGTAAGTGTTCAGTATGTAGAAAAGTTGAAGAGCTGGATTTTGAACTCACAGTTGTTTTTCTGCCTATTTTCTTAACTACTGTGTATACTTTTCTTTTTCATATATTAAACTAGAAATTTCCTCTGCACAATTTGATTTAAACAAATTTTATCTTTATACAGAGGCTACTCCTCTTCACTTGGTCTTATTTTTAGAGGTAATTTTTTTACTCATTTCCCTGATTCTGACCTTGAATTTGCCCAGAATGTTGTTTTCCTAAATCCCCATCTGCTCCACAAGTTTAAATCACAGACAAGAGGCACATTTCTCAGTGACCCAGTCCACCTCTTGTCCTTGCTGGTCAGAGGAGGAATCTCAGACTTCATTCTCAGGCCCTCCTAGGCCGTCTTAGAATCCTCACAGTAGGGTCTTGGTGTTCTCTGGCCTGGTCTAATGCCCTTGTTCTCTGACACACTCAGCTATTGCAACATATCTAGTCACCTACTTCTCTCAGTAATTAAATTTCAGGAGATCGATTCCTAGTAAAACAGGTTAATAATTTATTTATCCAGGTGATCATTATTACTTCTCATTGAGAAAACAATTGCCATTTGAAACAGGCCTCACAATGTAGAAAAGCTGTACAGGATGTCTAACGATGATCAAATGGTTATTGGTTGATCCCTGAAATGAATGAAGAAGAGTCAAATGGAAGAGATGAATAGCTAGTGACATACCAGTAAAATAACCTGATGCATCTATGCCTAGAATCAAAACCAACTACCATATAAAACAAATAACAAAAGTAAGAGCTGTTCCATTAACAGTCCAGCATGCCTAACACTACTGTTTTTTATGTTCTGTGCTGAAAGATCTCTCTTTTTTAGATATATTATTTGTATAGTTGTCTCAACTATACGATCTACATGAGGTTTTGTGTTCCTACCTTTGCTTTGGGATTGCAATAATGTGTATCTCTAAGAGAGCTTTTGTAGCTCTAGGGTCTCATTCACTGTATTGTGGATGAATCCATCGGCACATTAACTCTCAAGAGTTCTGGTAGTGCTTCGTTGTCACTTACAAAATGCCACTTACATATCTACCTGTACATTTGGTCATTCTTTTCATATCACACAATCTGAAAAGAAAAGATACATTGAAACACAACAAAATCTCTGCAGCGTTGCTTTGGCCTGGGTAAGCATATTGATTTTCCAGTCTTCGCTTTAGCCCCAGCTTGATGAGAGCCTTTTGACTAACTACAGCTATTTCTGGGGTTTAGTTTTCTCCATGGGGGAAAGGAAAGCTCAATGAAATAACTACTGATTTTATTTTCAAATTGACTTGTATAAATCAACTGGATATCTTTGACCCTTCAAGGCACCAGATTCAACATGACAATTTAATAATAATTTTAAAAAGAATTGCTAATAATGTGCCTGTTAGCCAGGCAGCCTACATGTAGAATCTTTATTAAATAAATAAGGAAACCAATGCTAATGTAGAGCAAGTGATTTTCCAAACATGACATTGTTTTCTTTTTCTTTTTCTTTCTTTTTTTTTTTTTTTTTTTGAGACAGAGTCTCCCTCTGTTGCCCATCCTGGAGTGCAGTGGTGTGATCTCAGCTCACTGCAAACTCTGCCTCCCAGGTTCAAGAGATTCCCTCTGCCTCAGCTTCCTACTACAGGCCCGTGCCATCATGCCTGGCTAACTTTTTTTTTTGTATTTTTAGTACAGAAGGGGTTTCACCGTGTTGGCTAGGCTGGTCTCAAACTGACCTCAGGTGATTCACCCACCTCAGCCTCCCAAAGTGCTGGGATTACAGGTGTGAGCTACTGCGCCTGGGGCTATTTTCAAGAGGGGCAGCCAGAATACAAATTGTCTGAACATAAGGCCCTTGTTCTCACCATCACATGCTAAACAGTTTCTCCTTCTATCAAATGGACTACTTTAGATACACAGATGACTGCAGCACTGGCCTTATCTACCTTCTTACATCAATAATCTGATATTTAAGTAGGGCAATTTCTTTCAAAGGAGAATACAATTTGAATGTTCCAAAACAAAAACAAAGGAAGAAAAAAAAGCTTAAACAAAATAAAAAATATTTAACTCCCCATAAAGGTTTGAAAGAATATGTGTTTCTGCTGGAAAGAAATTCAATGAATTCAAAGAAGTTCCAATTAAGTCTGTTCTTAGAGAAAGGTGTTGTCCATTGACAAGGTGAGACCAATCAGACAGTATCCGTCAGAACAGTGTCAGAGGACAAATTGATTTTGCTGTCTTAAGAGCCTGTAATCAAATAATTTGTAGAAATAGAGAAGTCAGCATTCAACTGTTGATGTCAATAATTCAGTTATTTCGAATGTTAAAAATTTGAAGAGAGTCAAATTACATGTATTCCAGGTTTTAGAGACTGGCAAATCTTTTTTTTATTTGAATATTAATATTTTTCAAAATTAGAGTCAAAGTAAATCAGATACTGACTGTTGTCACTTACTTTTTTTTTTAAATAAAAAAGCATCCCTAAAAGTTTGTAGTTGTATTTTACAGGAATAAAAGGTCAGATTTTGTGTTTCCAACTACAAATTGCCTGTAAACAAGCACATTTTTGGGGGAAAAAAAAAAAAAAGATGTGCTAATAATGCTACATAAAGTTTATAAAAATGCTCAATATGCTTTGTTTACATTCTAATGATTGGTCTTGGAGTAAATATATTAGGTAGGTAAGAAAAAGAAAAATATTTTCATTACAGATTAAAGGAAATTTTCTGTGTTGTTCTGCACTGTGACTTTGCCCTTAATCAGTGACATCCTCAGCTCCCAGTCAGCCCACTTAATTCTTAATTACAATTCCAGGTCCAAATTATAGTTTGACCTTCGTCAAGTCTTCTTTAGAGTCACCAGAAAATTCATTACGTCTATCTTCTTCATCTATTTATCATCCATTACCATTTATGAACATTTAGTTTACTGTTAATATATTACACTGTAATCATTATAGTGATATTAGTATCTATTCATTGATCACACCTCTTCTCCAGAAAATAATTGTCAGCTTATGAAAATACATTAAATATAAAAATCTCAAATCCGTAAAAAATTGAAGTGGCAAAAAGAAAGGGGGTAGTGACGGAAAATAAGTCACAAAAATAAAAATAAAAAATCTTATTGTAATGACCTAATATATTTGCTGACATGGGATCACAAACCATGCTCAAGCAATCAATGAGAGGAATTTTTAAAGTCAATTTAATAATTCACGATGTTCAAAATTACAGAAAAAAAATGCTTAGAAAAAAATCAAAATAGTTTTTGTAGGAGTTTGACACCAAAATTTCTCCCAGCTCTCTGGTAACTTGTTTTGGTTTTATGGCTCACTCACACCAGACTAGACCATGAGTTCCTTGAGGGCTGGGGTGACTCCTATTCACCTGTCAGAGGGATATTTGTGTCATAGTGTCCTCCTTCATGCAGTCAGGGCAATAGGTATCCTATGAAAAGCCCACGGCCAAATGCTAGCAAAGCTGGAAGTCTCCTCAGGCTCTCTGGAGTCATGCCTGGCTCATAAAATGAGTTAAATAAATTACTCTCAATTTTTATTGTCAAAACACATTGTGTAAAACAAAGGAAATCTGTTTTTTAAATAATTATTTAAACTCACCTTCAAAAAAAGAGCATTTAAAAGAGGTTAAAGTCAAGGTACGTGAATTTGTATTGATCTCAATAAATAAATAATTGGGTAAATAAATAAATGGGTGAGAAAAATAAGTTCATCCTTAAAAAATGAAAGAGGAGGATTAAAAATCAACACTAGAACATTACAGTAGCGATTGTTTTGAGACAGATCCACCAATGAAACCTACAATTAGTGGGTGTAATTTTGAGGTGTAACTCCTGTTGTAGTCTACAATTACCCAATATATTTATTAATTACAAAGGAAAAATAATAATAACTCTACATCAGAGAAAACCAACATTCCCAGCCTTAGATAAGTGATCAAGCTTAATATCACCAGCATTAAGCTCGGTTGCCACCACATACCTCCTTATATGACCCACCGAGAAAAGCACATCACTCTTTGGGTATTCCTTGCCACAACTGCATGAGTCCAGCCTAATCGTGAGAAACAGCAAATAAATCGAAGCTGAGGGATATTTTTTTAAAAGACCCGACCAGTATTCTTCAAAAGTGTCGAGGTCAGGAAAAACACAGAATAACTGAGGAATGTTTATAGATTAGAGGACAGTAAGAAGGCATAATAAATGTGGGATACAAAAGTAGTTTGGTGAGGATCAGGTGCAGTGGCTCACTCCTGTAATCCCAGCATTTGGGGAGGCTGAGGCAGGCGGATCACCTGAGGTCAGGAGTTCAAGACCAGCCTGGCTAACATAGCGAAACCCCATCTGTACTATAAATACAAAAAAAAAAAAAAAATTGGCTGGGTGTGGCAGCAGGCACCTGTAATCCCAGCTTCTTGGGAGGCTGAGGTAGGAGAATTGCTTGAACCCGGGAGGCAGAGGTTGCAGTGAGCCGAGATCATGCCACTCGCTACACTTCAGCCTGGGGGAGAGTGAGACTCTGTCTCCAAAAAAAAGGAGAAAAAAAAAAGTAGATTGGTGGAAAACCCGGCAAAATTGATCTGAATAAAATGTGCTGTTGTGTTAGTAGTGTTGTCCTAGTATTAACACCTTGTGACAAGTACATATGATTATGCAAGATGTGAGTAGTAGCACAAGCAGAGAAAATATATACATAAACTCTGTATTATTTTTGCAACTTTCCTGTAAATTTGAATTATTTTAAATGGAAACTTTTTTTTTCCTAGCATCTTTGAGAAGGAAGAATTTTAGTTACCAGTATAACTTTTCGTTTTTTTTTTTTAACTTCTTTTGTTAACATGATTTTATTTAGAGGTAATTTCAGTCTTACAGAAGATTGCAAGAATAGTACAAAGAACCCCCGCATATCCTTTGTCCAGATTCACCACCTGTAATTTGTAGCATTTATATTTTCTTGTTATCTGTCTGTCTCTCTCTCTCCCTCTCTCTCATTAATATTAATGACTAGTTTTCTTCTTTAATGTATCACTTCCTTTAGAGAGGGCTCTTAAAAATCTCCCATTATCGTTATATAATTGCTTAAATAAATTCATTAAGTATGCTTAAATCTTTGCCAGAACTCAGTCTCATGGCCACACTTCTCTGGAAGAGAGCCTGGAAAATGTGGTTTACTTTATGGGTGGCAAAGTGCCCAGCTAAACTTGTGATTGTGGAAGAAGAAAGGAGGTGTAGAGTGGGTGAGTAGCCTACTCTGGAATACAGGTCTGCTTTAAGAAGTTTCTCCTGCTTTGATTCATCTTTGTTTTCCCTATTCCCGCCTCCCTCTAAGTTAACTTCCCTTTCCATGTTTGCAGTTGCCACTACCTGATCCCTTATGATCTCAAAGCAGAAGAAAGTCACACAAAATGTTCTTCCAGTGCTCCTGTGTTCAGCAAATTTGAAACTTGCCCAGATCTAATCAGCAAACAACAGGGATGTTTGATTCAATTTCTGGTCAGTATGTGACCTTTAACATGGCCATTATACTATCAGAAAAGCTAGATACATTGTGAGGACTGCTAAGTTTAATTTTGTTTTGTGCTGGAACCAGCTGCCTAAAATAAGCCCAAATTTAACATAACCATGTCTTAAACATAACCATTTTTTAGCACTTATGACTAAGAAATATAATCTTTTTTGTTTAATGTCATCAGCTAAACATAGCAATAAACAAATATTAATTTATAATTATTAAATATGATGTATGCATTAAAATATTTATTTTAATACAAGTAGAATTTAGAATCCTGATCATGTTAGCAAGTTACAAACATAATTTTGGCATTTTTAAAATATTTTAACCAGTTATCTTTAATATACTTAGTATATATCTGTAAATATTCTCCTTTAATAAATTAGTTCCTTCTATTTATTCAAGATTGTGTGATATTTAACAAGAGTACAAAGCCAGTTCCCTAAGGAAAAAATAATCTTTTCAAGAAACAGTCCTGAGACAACTAGATATTCACATGTGAAAGAATAAAGTTAAAACACCTTTCCATACTATACACAAAAATTAATTCAAAATACATAATAGACTTAAATGTAAGAGCTAAAACAACTAAAAAATCACAATAACAAACCGTAATAGTAAATACTTGTGACTTCAGGTTAGCCAAAGCTTTCTTAGATATGCTACTAAAAGTGAAATTGAGAAAATAAAAAAAGAATAAAGTGTGATTTATCTAAATCAAAAACCATCATGCTATAAATAGTACCACTAAGAAATTAGAAACAGTGCAGCGAAAGAATGAGGTAAAATATTTGCAACTCATATATCTGTTAAGGTACTTAGATTCAGGATATATAAAGAACTCTACTCTTAGAACTCAACTCAAGAAAAGACGAATAACCCAATTTAAAAATGGGCAAAGAAGCAGAATAAACATTTTTCCATAAAAGGTATACAAATGGCCATTAGGCAAATTAACATATGCTCAGCATCATCAGCCAAGAAAGAAATGCAAAGCAAAATCACATGAAATACTACTGCACTCACACTAGAACTGTTGTAACAAAGGGAACAGAGTATCAATTATTGGGAAGGATGTGGAGAAACTGAAACCCTCATAAATTTTTGGTTGGAATGTAAAGTGATGCGGCTGCTTTGCAAAACAGTCTGGCGTTCCTCAAATGTTTAAACATAGAGTTACCATATGACAGCAATTCAACTCCTAGGTATATATCCAAGAAAAACAAAAAACTATCCACCCGCAAACTTGTGCATAAATGTCCCTAACATTATTCATAATAGTCAAAAAGTGAAAAACTACCCAAATGTCTATCAACAGAAAAATAAAATTGGGTACATCCATATAATAGAATATTATTCTGCAATAATAAATAAAGTACTGATTCATGGTACAATATGAATGAAACTTGAAAACATTATGCTAACTGAAAGAAATAACTCACAAAAGAAAACATATTATCCATGATTTATTTTGTATGAAATATCCAGAATAGGCAGATTTGTAGAAAAGTAAGTAGATTAGTGCTTACTTAGGGCCAGGTAAGTAGGAGGGGTAATGGGAGTGACTGCTAATGTATAAAGAGTTTTTTGGGGGGTGATAAAAATGTTCCAAAATTGATTGTGGTTATGATTGCACAACTCTATGTATATACCAAAAACCATTGAATTGTACACTTTAAATAGATGTATTTTATGGGCTGTAAATTATATTTCAATAAATCTGTTGTGTATAGATTTAGATAAATATCTATTTCTTTCTCCCTCATCTCTTCAGAGTGTATGTTAGATGAAATGAAAGATTTTTGGTCAGAAAAAAAACATGTTTCACAAGAAATAGTATTAATCACCTTATTGACATTCTCTTAGCATTGTTACCTTCTTTAAGTCTTTCTTGACCTCTTAACTGTTGTTGATTCTTATTTTTCAGCAAACATTTCAAAATCATAGAGCATATATAATTCTCATTTATGGGAGGAAAAAGGTGAGATAAACAGCTTGCCCTGTAAGGACATGTATCTTCAGTTGTCTAAGTATTGACTTAAGACTCATAATCTTAACATAAAAACTTCAAAAAAGGAAAAGAAAACCCACAAAATCATGAAATAATTTGATGAGTCAAGGTCAAAGCTGAGGAAAAAATACATTAGAGAAACTTATCTAAATTATATTTGGACAATGGGTCAAGAAAGTTCAGTATCTATGTATTGCATATTACACACTACTTATTACATAACAGTAGATAGCAGCTGATTGGAGCTAGGTGTGAAACATATGATGTCTAAAATTCAGTACTGAATTGCACAAAAAAGGCTATTCAAAACAAGTGAACCATTTGAGATGAAACTTACAGTTTGGGGGAAACAAAAGATTACAACCTAAAGTGTTTTTTAGAGACAGGTAGAATTGGTTTCAACTACTTGATCTTCTCCTACTTAGCTCTGTAAAAATTGTCAATATATTTACCTGAGTCAGTCTCTGTTCTATAAAATTAGTCAGTAAAAATAAATTATCTCTAACATTCTACTATTTTGTTGCTGGAGGTAGAGCCTCAAGATAAATATATCTGGGGAAAACCCCCAACTTGTCAGTATGCATTTAACTCAGTAAATTTCTACCACCCCATCACTGAAGATACATTATTGGTGTCCTACATAGATATAATGCTCCCTAGGCATAGACAGAACACAAAACCCCTATGTGGTATGATTGCTTCTCACTTAAACACCATTTGATATATTGCAATGCAATTTAACAAACGTTGGTTGAGTACATCCATTCCCACTGTTCTAGATCATTGGGATGAAACAACCCAGTCCTAAGGGATCTCACATTCTGTTATTTACAAACTGGATCCCCTACAAATGACTCACAATACAAATTAATAAATTAAAGTTAGTGATATGCCCCTGGTGCAGGGCACACAGTGGAGGGAATGATATACTACATCTAAGGAGATCAGAGGTGATTTCCAAGAATAGTTTACTCGTGAACTGGAGCTTGAAGGGTAAATGGGTTTGTCAGATAAAAGCCAAAGAAGGTGAGGAATACAGGCTGTTCTGATTAGAGAGGAGGCAGGTAACAATGTCCAAAGATGGTATCATCATTGGCTATCAAGGGAAATTCTTATGAAGAGTTTCATACGAAATGGTTTTATATAAAGTTGGTTTGGGTTTGTTTGGTTCTATTTCTCTCCCTTCACCCCGCCTCCCACAACTATCCATGTATCATAGGTGGGAGCTTAACAGGGATGAAGCATGAGGCCAGCATTTTGTGCTGCTGTCTTCTTTTTCATTATGTCCTTCAAATAGATCTATTATCTTTCCGAAAGCTTGGTAATTAAATGAATATTCTGGTATCGAACACTCAATTCAATCGAATCATATGGTTAAATTTCAGAATATATTTAACAATATCTTACCTCCAATTTTAAATGATCAAACCAAATAAGAAAAGGCTATTCACAATGATGATAATAAAACTAAAAACAAAATAATGACTTACATTTACATAACTTAGTATGTGCTAAGGTTTGTTTCAAGTCCATTTGCCTGGGTTGATTAAACTTCACAAAACTTATAAGCTAGCTACACGTGCTATTCCCATTTGCTACTCTGTGAGACTGAACTTTCACACCAAGGATCCAGAGGTGCATATTTAAACCACAACAGATACAGTGCTTCCAGCCCAAGCACTCTATCTGGTTCTAGAGCCTGAGCTCTGAACCATTAAGCAACAGAGCCACAGAAAGTCAGTGTGGAAGGGTCGGCCAGGATATCAGATTGAGAGTAGACAGGGGCCAGATTATAATGAGGCTTCATATTCCACTGAGCTTCTTTTTCATTTTCTTGAGATTGAGAGTCAATAAAGGGTTTATTTCCAAGACATTTTGTGATACATTCTGCGTTAGTGAAGAATCACAGTACTGGGGATAACTGAGATGGGAGAGTCTCCTTGACCCTTTTGTAGGCAAGAACTGAAGTGCACCAGCTCTGGGTCCAGCCAGCCATTTCAACACTGGCAGGGACAAACTTCACTCACTCAAACCCACTGTGCTCAACCCCTCATGGGAGGCAGCACACAGGCGAGTGGGTGCCGGGGTGGGGTGAGCTTTTTTGGCCTCCAGTCCCATGGCAGTGTGTAGGGGTGTGTTACAATTAATGCTCTTTTAGCTTTGCTCTCGGCTGATGGCTTAAGTGTTAAACAGCTCAGTGAGGAGTCAGTGTGACAGCCTTATGCACCTGCCCTTTTGACACCTGAGTTCTTGCTCGGCATCCAGGAAGAATCAGGTCTCATGAACAATTCAAAAGGTGATGAATGCAGAGGATTTTATTAAACAGTGGAAATGGCTCTCAGCCAAAGGGGAGCTGGAAAGGAGATGGTGCAGGAAGAAGGAGATCTTCCTCTAAAGCCTGGCCGTTTCCAGCTGGGCTCCACTCTGAAGTCATGTCATCTGAAGTTGAGCCGCATCTCTCTGTAGTCTCCGACATTCAGTTGCTCCTTCCCCTCTCGACATTCAGCCACTTGTCTCTCTGCCAGCTGAGGTCTGGGGCTTATATGGGCACATAATACAAGGGTGGGGTGGGTCAAAAAGGCAACATTTGGGTGGGAAAACAGGGATAACTGTTCTCACTTAGGGCCATGGTTTCCAGGCTTGAGAGTGGGACCTTTGCTGGGGAACCACCCTCTTTTACCCAGTATTTTCCTGCCTCCTGTCCATATCATAACCACATGGAGGTTGACACATTAAACTTGACATTTCTTGATATTTTAATTTCTATTTTCAAACAAAAATGAATCAGAAAAAATAATGGTTCTGGCAGAAGTGTGGAGCACAGGCAGAAACAGAGGAAGACTAACTTCAGTTGTATCAATAGTCCAGACAAGAAATCAATGGAAAAATGTTTTCTAGTCAAGTGGGAAAGAGCTTAGGGAGTATAAATGACAAAAGTAAATCAGAAAGTGGTGGCAAATTGAAAGACTGCATAATGGTTAAGTAATCTGCTCTAGGTCATACACAATGGTGTGCTGGTAAGCCAGCTCTCTGAAGGCAGTGGGGGAACCATGATTTGCAGTCTTTGTTGACTGCTGTAGTGTAAATACCCTCACCGTGGCTAATTTAAAGATAACAACCTGATGTAATAGATGCACAAAATGGGATCTCAGGAGAGAGCTGGTTGGGGCTGAATGCAAGCTGTTTGCAAGCCACAGTGATAGTGAAGATGCAATGCTCTTCAGCACTATAGTACATGCACGGCATTTCATGCAGACCTGGATTTGAAATAAATTGCTGCCACATTTAGTAGCTGTATGAGTGAGCTCAAGTTCTCATCCTTTCTAAGCTTCAATTTCTTCATTTTAAACTGGGACTAATACTACTTAAGAGAGTTGTTTTGAAAACTAAAAGATAAAATATGAAAAGCATGTTCCATTGCTTGTTGCATAATGACCCCTCCATGATTAAATAAATAGTATTATTGTTACTCTTTATAAATCTGCAAGAAATTTTCCTGTGCTAAAGAACGCTGTTCTAGTGGTCTGGCTCGTAAATTAGAGTTAGGAATTTGACCCATAGCTCCTATTGTTAGGAAGTTCAGAAAGAATGTGTTTTTTTCTTGTAGCCTTAGGAATTTAGGAAGTTACCATACCAGCTATACCTTAGGAATTTAGGAAGCTACCATACCAGCCAGGCCCCAAACCCTGAACCCTTAGGCTACTTTTGTTTCCTTATCTTAGGGACTATCTTAGCTGATAAAGGGGGCATATGTTTTGGTCTCTCATGTTGCGGGAAGTCAGGGACCCCAAATGGAGGGACCGGCTGAGGCCATGGCAGAAGAACATAAATTGTGAAGATTTCATGGAAATTTATTAGTTCCCAAAATTAATACTTTTATAATTTCTTATGCCTGTCTTTACTGCAATCTCTGAACATAAATTGTGAAGATTTCATGGACATTTATCACTTCCCCAGTAAATTCTCTTATAATATCCTATGCCTGTCTTTACTTTAATCTCTTAATCCTGTCATCTTCGTAAGCTGAGGATGTATGTCGCCTCAGGACCCTGTCATGATTGCGTTAACTGTACAAATTGTTTGTAAAATGTGTGCTTGAACAACATGAAATCAGTGCAACCTGAAAAAGGACAGAATAACGGCGATTTTCAGGGAACAAGGGAGATAACCACAAGGTTTGACTGCCTGCGGGGTTGGGCAGAATAGGGCCGTATTTTTCTTCTTGCAGGGAGCGTATAGACGGATGTGTGAGTAGGCAAAATATTGCTGAATTATTTTCCCAGCAAGGAATATTAATAATTGATAACTCTGGGGAAGGAATGCATTCCCAGGGGTAGGTCTATACACAGCTGCTCTGGGAGTTTCTGTCTTATGTGGTTGAAATAAGGGATGAAATAAGCCCTGGTCTCCTGCAGTGCCCTCAGCTTACTAGGCTTGGGAAGTTCCAGCCTGGCAAATTCTAGTCAGACCAGTTGTCTGCTCTCACACCCTGTTTCCTGTTAAGATGTTTATCAAGACAATGTGTGCCCAGTGGGACATGGACCCTCATCAGTAATTCTAATTTTGCCTTTGCCTTGTGATCTTGCTCTGTCCTCTGCCTTGTGATCTTTTATTGCCCTTTGAATCATGTGATCCTTGTGACCTACTCCCTGTTCATACATCCCCTCCCCTTCTAAAATCCCTAATAAAAACTTGCTGGTTTTGCAGCTCAGGTGGACATCACAGAACCTGCCAATATGTGATGTCACCCCCCGGCAGCCCAGCTGTAAAATTCTTCTCTTTGTACTCTTTCTCTTTATTTCTCAGACCAGCCGACACTTAGGGAAAATAGAAAAGAACCTACATTGAAACATTGGGGGCTGGTTCCCCCGATACTCTCAGATCAAATAAATAAACATTTTGTAAAAAGAGTACCTTCAACTGGTAGTGTACCCAGGTAAACAAGGGCCTAGATTCTGGAGCTAAAGCGTTTGGGTTTAAATTCTGGTTAGACTACTTGCTAATCTGGTAAGATGGCAATTTATTAACCTCTATCTCACTCAAATTCATCTACAAGATGAAGTTGATAATCACTCACCTCATCAAATCATCGTGAAGTTAAAATGAGCTAAGGTATGTAATGCACTTAAAATGGTGCTTGTTATTATTGTTACTCTTCATACAACGGAGTTTCCCTTTAAGAAACAATTCCAGGTCTATAGAACACTGTAATTTATTCCTCCTAACTGGCTATAATTTTGTCTAATGGATATGCATGTATGCATGTATCCAGATATCACTCTGTATCCCATACATATGTATAATTATTACATGTCAACTAAAAAAGGGAAAAAATAAAATTATAATTTTAGCTCAGCAGCTTTAAAGCATTTTTATAGTTACTTAAAATATGAAAATGCACAGCATTAGGACTTCATGAGTGGTTACTATGTTAATTTTAATTAGAAATCAACAACAAACATTGATTTTCCTTAACATAACCTTCTCAAGACAGGGCTTCAACCTCCAGCTCACCAACAGTAACTAAAAACATAACAATGGCATCCCCGGATGTAGAGTTGAGCTGAAAAATGAGACATGTTAAAGACAGAAAAAAATAATATTTTCACATTTTTTAACAGAATGTAAGAATGGAAATTTGAACAAGAGATTAAGTAGAATAGATGTGAAGTTTGTAAACCAAAATAAATTTTAGAAGTAATTCCACAACTCTCGTACCTCAAGACAGATTAAGGATATTTAAAAAAAATCAAAGGGTGAAGAGAAAAGAGTATTTAGACTCATACAAGAATGTTTTTGGAGAAGGCTGTAACCAGACTGTTTGGCTCTTTCACTGCCCAAAAGGATGGAGTGGGTGGGTACAGGGTTAGCTACATAATTTTCAGGGCCTAATACAAAATGAATATGCAGGGATCTTGTTTAAGAAGCAAAAAAAAAAAAAAAAGTGGTTTTGTTCTCTTTACTTTCTTCTTTTTGATGCATCATAGAGTATTTTATCTGCTGTTTAATATTGCATTCTCTCAGGTATAGGAATATCACTGAGTAAGAACAGGCGATGACTGTTCTTGGAATGCCTGTGTCAACCTGACCCTCCCTGTACCTGTTCAGGCCCCTGCTGGGGTTGAAGGACCCATGCCAAGGAGGTCAGAAGGTGGAGGGGGCGGGGATGTGGGACCTTACTTGAGGCTCCAATCTCCTCGTATAAATGCACCTACAAAATAGTCAGTTTCCAACATCTGCCTCCAATCTCCCAGCACATACTCTATTGTCCCATTTGACTTCACTTGCAAAACACAAATTACAAACAAAACTATCAAACATTTCAGATGGTGACCATAGAGAATTAAATCCTGGTTTGAAACCCTTCCTGAGCATTGTATCCTGTACAACTGCACTGGCCACAGCCCATTAAGCCGACCTCAGGGGTGGAAGAGTGTGGGGGTGAGAGGAGAGGTCTACCTTCTTCAGATCAAGCTTCCTATGCACAAATGTGCATGCTTGGTGGGGGTAGAGGGGCTGAAATCTACCTACCTCACAGAAAATCTTGTGAGGAGGCTTTATTGGGATCATTCAGAATTTAAATATGCCTCCTTCTTTGAAAAAAATGGAGAGCTAGCACTGACTCCTGACTAATAATGCTAAAACAGACTGTGGAAGCAGGGGATGGGGGCTCCCCTAGAGCAGGTCAGGGCATGAGGGGCAGAGATGCATGCATGTTTCACAGGATCATCCTGTCTCAGAGAGGCAGAGGTAGCAGTCATCCAGAAACTTAGCAAGAGTGCCCTAGGAGATGAAAAGTCATTTCAAGATTTCTGGGAAACAGATAAGTGAAAATCTGCAAATTGACACGTCAAAATTATGGAAAAGCACCTACAAGAAAGTCAGTTTTCAACATCTGCTAGCATTAGCAAACCTAAAGCTCTGCAGTGTATGACACACAGCAAAAGCATGGACTCCTGGGTCAGATTCTCTGGGATCAAATACTGGCTCTTTGATTTTGTTCGAAAACCAAGGAAAAGCTGAGTGACTCTTGAAAATGATTTAATCTGTAATCCTTTGTGCCTTCAGTTTCTCCTTCTAAGAAATGGTTATAATAAAAGTTCCAGTGATTAATACATGGTAAGAAATTAATAATATCATCATAATATCAGTCCAATTCAGACTTTTCTAAGCCCCAAACTCCTACCTACCCTATTTCTGAAAGCTTTGAAAATATTTTAATAGGAATTATCTCTCAGAATTAGTATGAAGATACTAGTTCAGTTAAGAAGTTTAACACATATTCTTCTTTCACTTTTTTTTTAATCTGGAGAATGTAATTTCCTGGGCAGAAGAAGAGGAATAATTCAACCATGGATCTCTTTTCTATGCTCAACTTCTAACTATGATAAAGGGATGGGAGAGAGGGTAAATATTTTACTTTAAATCAAGTTCAGAACATTGATGGGTGTCTTTGACTGACACAGTCATTTCTCAACCATGTTTTTGTGTGTGTATGCATGTAAGTCAAGTTTAATGATAGATAGTTTACATATAGGAAAATTAGTATTTTTAGGTGTATAGTTCTATGAATGTTGTAAAATGCATACACTCCTGTACCACAAATAAAATCGGAATAAGAACATTTTCATCTCCTTGAAAGTTTTCTCCCGCCCCTTTATGGCAATCCCCCATCTCCCCATCACCTGACCACTGGAAACTACTGATCTTATTTCTGTTCCCCTTCATTTTCTTTTCCCAGAAGTTAGTATAAATGGACTGTCTTAGTCCATTTGGGCTTCTATAACAAAATCTAACCCACTGGGTAGCTTATAAGCAACCAAAATGTATCTATCATAGTTTTGGAGGCTGGGAAGTCCAAGATCAAGCCACTGACAGATTCAAAGTCTATTGAGTGTCCCAATTCCTGGTTCATAGATGGCACCCTCTGACTTTGCTCTCACATAGTGAAAGGGGCTGTCTATCTACCTTGGATCTCTTTAATAAAAGCATTAATTCCATCCATTAGGGGGGGTGCCCTTAGGACCTAATTACGTCCCAAAGGCCCTATCTTCTAATGCTGTCCCACAATGTATACCTTTGGTGGGGAACATACAGATTGAATAAGTAGCCTTTTTGTATCTGGCTTCCTTCACATAATGTGAGATGCGTCTGTATTGTTGCACATATCACCAGTCTGTTCCTTTATATTACTGAGCAATATTCCATCATATGGACCATCTCTCTATAAGTTCTTTGAAAATGTGGTCACAAGACTCTCTATTATCTAACATTGTGCAGAACATTTGTAGTGTCTACCTACCTTTCTATCTAGGGGCAAGGTAAAATGACCTCTATTGAAAGCAGAGAGATAAAAAAAAAAAAAGACTTGCTTTATGATTTTCTGAGGGTCATGCTCATTCTGTTATCTTAAGATCATATGATATAATATTCTATGATTATACCATTTGCATAACATTGTTTCATATTATATGACTTTCTGTGTTCCTTTCTAAGTCATGTCCATTGGGAGTTATAAATTATGAAAGGAAAAGCACAGGTTGACAACCACATTTACAAAGATGAAGACTGCAAAACTGAAAGAGGTGAAGACATTCTGGAATCTATTCTGTTAAAAATAATTAAAATAACAATGATAATAATAGCTTACCTTTAACGAGTGTCTATTGCATGGCACATATTTTTCAAAGGATTTTTTCCTGTTTTGTACCACTTAATTCTTATAAAAATATTATTCATGGACTTGTTTAATATAGTATCATTTTACAGATGGAAAAATTGAGAGGTGGAAGGTTAAAGTTGCATTGCTAATATGGCCTGGATTTCAACAAGAATTTTTTTCACTCAGAACGTTAACTGTAAAGCCCTTTTCTGATCTACCGTTCGATTGTTAAATAGAAAGACTGGGACTGAACTTTCATATAATTGCTTTTTCCATAGTGTCCTTTTGCTTTATATGGCAAATGGTAAGGCGCAGCCTGTGCTGCAGAAGAAACCAAAGAGAGAAGCATGCGGTGGCTATACACACATGAACATACATATATATGTGTATGATCATATGATTTGTATTCTGTATATTTTACTTTTGTATCAAAATATTTTTTCTAAGAATTAAAGACAAATACTTAGTATATTTATACTTGGGTATACATAAAAGAATTAAAAACTCTCAATCTTTCACAGGAACTTACAAAATATCTAGATTGGTTCATTTCACACCCTCCCTCTCACTGGCTATTTTACTATTTATTCTAACAATAAGAAATTTGTTTTAAAGTCGTAATAAACAGACAATCAGTGTTCACCATCCTGGGACCTGAACATTAATTGGAATGCTACCTCTAACTCTGTATCTTGTACAATACTAAAAACTTCAGATGGCAGTGGGATTTTTGTGTATTTCTAACTTGTTCTCACATACAACACCCATTATTCCTTGAAGGAGCCAAGTTTCCTTTCTAAGAGAATTTAACACCATCTTAAAATTGTTATCACTGGTTTGTGGTCTGCAGTGTTTGATCGCGTTTTTATTTTTATTAGGTTACTCTAATTCAATACCTCCTTCCAAATATTTCTGTACCCTACACAGCATAGAGATGAAAAGGAATATTTTCTTCTATTAAACACATTATTTATGAATATCCTTGCTACAATTTGTGGAGGATAAGTCATAAAGCATAAACAACATGCTCTGTGGAATTTATACTGTTTTCACTATATTTGTTTGGCTACCGGTAGGTATTGTGCACATTTAAAATATAAAATAAAAGGTATATACTGACACAAAGATTCCTATTTGTCTTCTTAAGAGCCGTTAGGATAGTTTAAATTATGTGACAAATTTTCCTGTTTATTCTCTGATTCCAAATACTCACAGAGACTGACAGCTCCTACTTCTCTAAGTTTAATTCCTTAAGTATTCATTTTTATCATGTTAGAAATTTTCTAAATGGAAAATGTGTACAAATTGCACTTCACTTTCAATAGAGTTAAGTCATTTATTTAAAATGCTAGGCAAGATTTAGCAAAAGCTTCTCCTAAAGATGTAGCTCAAGGAAGTTACAGAGACAGAAAATTGCATTTAAATGTATTTCGTGTCTTTGAAGAAAAAAAAAAAAAAAACAAAACCTTGATTCAGCTAGCTCTGTGTAAGGGGACTGATACCCAATTTGTGGGGGACAAAATAACTTGACCAGGAGCTCAAGTTCCTGCTCCAGCACTTACTCGTAAATTTGAGTTTGGGGAACATCTCTAACTATTGAAAGGTAGTAGGTACTTTGTTGATCTGAATTGTAAGTATAATGATTCTCCTCCTGTGTTATGTATAGGGCAGGTTTGAGCCTACATTTTTAAGAATTAAGAACTATAAGAAATTTTTAAAAACTATGAGAGAATGTTAATATTAACGAATAGTTTAATGGCATTATTATTCTTTTACTGGTTTTTGTTTTGCATTTAATCAAGAGGCATGGGGAGTTTTTCCTGTTCATGTGTATTTTTAAACTTTGTCAAGATGGAGTGTCTATGAAAAAGAATTGGTATCTCCATTGGGAAAACATTCTTTGATCTTCACTGGTTAGTTTCACATCCTTGTGAAAATCTCTTCACCACCTAAACCCCGCATTTCTCCTCCAGTAAAGCACAGGGTTGCATTATACACTTGGGTCTGTCTCATCTGCATTGGAGGGTCTTTGACTCTATTCATGAACAACGCCACCGTCCCTTTAAATTAGTTGGTATTCACAAGTGGAAAGTTGTAATAATGTCTTGGGCTAAATTTAATGGGGAAGAGTGGTGGAGAATTGGAATAGGACCTAATGTTTTTTAATTGTGATACTGATGCTTTATTCAGATCCCTTATTCAATCTGACAATTCATAACAGGTGTTATCTCAACTTAGGAAAAAACTAAGACTCAAGTTGTTGAAGGACCTTGTTGGAGGTCACACTGCTAGGGAGTAAGTAGTAGGGAGTGAATTAAAACCAATGACTCTGGTTCACAGTTTATCATTTTCCTCTTTTGTCTTGTTCCATCTGGCTGCTTCTTTGCCAACCTCTGTTGTAGATCCTCATCCTTTTTGGAATTTACCACTACTTGCAGATAGTAATTTGCTTTTTCTACTTGTATACCTTACATAAACATTGTTTCTAATTATCCTAACAATTCTGCAAGACAAATATGCCATTTTCCAGCTTTACTGAGGTATAATTGACTGATACGAATAGTATACATCTAAAGTATACAACATGATGTCTTCATATATCTATACATTGTGATAATTTTTATCAAAATCAAGCTAATTTACATAAGTATCACCTCACATACTTTTATTTTTGTGGAGAGAATACCTAATATCTACCCTTTAGCAAACTTGAAATATATATATATATATAAACTTGAAACATATATATATATAAAAACTTGAAATATATATATATATTAAAAATACATTATTAACTATTGTGACTGTACTGTTCATTTGGTTGCCAGAACTTACTCATCTTATAACTAAAAGTTTGCATCCTTTAACCAAATTCTCCCTATTTTCCCCACCATTAGAGCCCTGGTAACCACCCTCTGCCTTCTACTCTATACTATGAGTCTGACTTATTAAATTTTACTGTGAATGAGATCATTGAATATTTGTCTTTGTGTGTCTCTATTTCACTTTGCATGATGTTCTCTAAGATTATCTACATTGTGGCAAATGGCAGAATTTTCTTCTTTCTTAAGGCTAAATAACATTCCACTCTGTGTGTGTACACATATATTTAATATTTGATATATTGATTTCATTTCCTTTGCATATATACCAAGAAGGACAATTGGTAGATTGTACGGTAGTTCTCTTTTTAATTTTATAAGGAATCTTATATTTATTGAGTTTATGAGTCATTTAAATATTGTGTCTATTAAAACCATAATGGAGTATGTGGTTTGCAAATATTTTCTCCCATTTCATAGGTTGTGCTTGTACTCTGTTGTTTCCCTTGCTGCAGAGAAGCTTTGTAGTTTAATATAGTCCCACTTGTTTATTTTTGCCTTTATCACTTGTGTTATATTCAAAAAACAATTGCCAGGTCCAGTGTCATAGAGCTCTTACCCTAAGTTTTCTTCAAGAATTATTATGAATTCAGAAATTACATTTAAATCATTAACCCATCTTGAGTTCATTTTCGTGTATAGTGTAAGATAAGAATGCAATTTTCTTTTTATGTGAATATATAGATTTCTAACACCATTTATTAAAGAAACTGCCTTTCCCCATTGTGTTTTCTGAGTACCCCTGTTGAAAATTTGTTGGCCATATATGCTTGGGTTTATCTATGAGTTTTCTGTTCTGTTCCATTGGATTATATCTCTGTTTTTATGACAGTACTGTTCTCTTTTGATTATTGTAGCTTTGTAATATAATTTAAAATCAATACATTTTATTTTCCCAACTTTGTTCTTCTTGCTCAAGATTGCTTTAGCTATGCAAGATATTTTCTGGTTCCATAGCAATTTTAGAATTTTTTTTCCCAGTTCTGTGTAAAATACCATTGAAATATTGATAAGGATTTTATTGCATCTGTAGATTGCTTTGATTAATGTTTACATATTAACAATAAAGAAACATAGAGTATCTTTCCATTTACTTAAATCTTCTTTAATTTCTTTCACCAATGTTTTATAGGTTTAAGTGTATAGATTTTTCACCAACGTTTTATAGTTTTCAGTGTACAGATTTTTCACCAATGTTTTATATTGTTTAGGGTATAGATTTTTCACCTATTTGAGTTATTCTTAAGTAGTCCAAGTATTTTGATGCAATTGTGAATGGAGTTGTTTTCTTAATTTCTTTTCCAGATAGTTCATTGATAGTGTATGGAAACTTCTACTAATTTTTGTATGTTAAATTTGTATCTTGCAACTTTACTTAATTTGTTTATTAATTCTAACAGTTTTTGGTGGAGTCTTTAGAATATTCTATACACACAGTTCCATCATCTACAAACTTAACTTTTTATTTTCTCATTTTAATGCTCTAATTTCTTTTTCCTGCCTAATCATTAGGCTAGGACTACCTGTACTATGTTGAATATAAGTGGTGAGAGTGGATACCCTTGTCTTGTTCTTGATATTAAAGGAAAAGCTTTCAGCTTTTCACCATTGAGTATAATGTTAGCTGTGGGCTTGTCATATATGACCTTTATCATGTGGAGGTACATTTCTTCCATAATTAATTTTTGGAGTATTTATCATATAAAGATGTTAAATTTTGTCAAATGATTTTTCTGCATCTTTTGACATCATCATGTGATTTCATTCCATTAATGTACTTTAGTACATTTATCACTTTGTATATTTTGAGCCATCCTTGCATCCCTAAAACAAATCCCATTTGATCATACTGTATGAACCTAATTACTTTCCAAAGGCCTTATCTTGTAATGCAATCACACAGGGGATAACATTAGATCACACTAAGGATAGCATTAATTTGCTATTGAATGTGTTTTGCTAGTATTTTGTTGAGTATTAAACATCTATGTTCATTAGGTATATTGGCTTGTAGTTTTCTTTTCTTATAACATCCTTGTCTAGCTTTGGTATTTGTGTAATGCTAACTTTCTGTAATAAGTTTAGAAGGGTTTTCTTCTCTTCTTTTTTTGGAAAAGTTTGAGAAGAGTAATATTTTTTCTTATTTCAATATTTGTTAGAATTCACTAGGGAAGTCATTAATTCCTAATCTTTTTTCATGGGGGATGTTTTATTACTGATTCAATCTGATATTTGTTATTAGTCTGTCCATATTTCATATTTCTATATTAATCAGTTGTGATAAGTTTTAAATTTCTAGAAATTTATCAGCTTTTTCCAGGTTAACCCATTTTTTGGCATAAAATTGTTTATACCAGTCTCTCATGATCCTTTATATTTCTGTGGTATCAGTTGTAATGTCTCCTATTTTGTGTCTCTTATTTATTTGAGTTTTCTTTCTTTTTTAGTGGAGAAAAAAAGGTTTGCCAAAGCTCTAGGTTTGTCAATTTCATCTTTTCAAGAAAAACAACTCTTAGTTTCATTGATCTTTCCTATTATTTTTTTTTAGTCTCTATTTCATTTATTTTTGCTCTGATCTTTATTTCCTTCCACCTACCAATTTTGGGCTTATTTTTTAAAGTTCTTTGAAGGGTAAATTGTTTATTGGAGATTCTTCCTTTTTATTAAAGTAGTCATTAATTGATATAAAATTCCCTATTAGAACTGCTTTGGTTTCAACCCATAAGTTTTGGTATATTGGGTTTCTATTTTCATTTGTTTTAATATGTTTTTTATTTCCATCTTTATTTCTTCTTAGACTAATTTGTTGAGAGCATGTTGTTTGATTTTCTCATGTTTTTGAATTTTCCAACTTTCCACCTGTTATTGATTTCTAGTTTCATATCTCTGTGGTCAGAGAATACAGTTCATTCAATTTCAATATTTTAAAATTTGTTAAAACTTATTTTGTGACCAAACACAATTTATCTTGGAGAATGTTCTCTGTGTACTTAAGAATCATGTGTATTCTGCTGCTATTGGATAGTATATTCTGTATATGCGTATTATATTCATTTGGTCTAGAGTGTAGTTCAAATCCAATATTTCCTTAGTAATTTTCTGTCTGGGTGATCAACCTATTTTTAAAAGTAAGGTACTGAATTTCCCTATTATTATTGTATTTTTGTGTATTTTTCCCATCAGATTTGTTTATAATTGCTTTATATCTTAGGTACTCTTAGGTGCATATATATATGTGTGTGTATAAATATATATATATATGTGTGTTTGTATAAATATATATATATATAATGACTATATATTCCTTTTTTCATTTAAGAATTAATAACCATTTTTATTAAGGGGTCAAATTTAATTATAAACCCAGAGGCCCAGAATTCTCTGACTGCCTTGGGAACTCTATGTATTTTAGGCATTGTTCTGTCTGCTTACTCTATTTTTCAACAATCTTCTTTCAGCTCCCAAAAGTGACCTACGAAAACTTCACGTGTACAGTGCAACATTTAACAGCTTGACTGTTAAGTGGGATCCTGCTAGTGGTCATGTGCAGAAATATGGGATCACCTATCAGCCTTCCACTGGGGAAGGCAATAAGCAAATGGCAACTTTTAAATAAAAATTATAACTTGGATAAATTCTACCCATTTCTCTTCAAAGTCTTTTTCCCCTCGGTGTTTAGTTAGTCATACTTACTTTTTATTTGTTATTATACTTTAAGTTCTGGGATACATGTGTAGAATGTGCAGGTTTGTTACATAGGTATATACGTGCCGTGGTGATTTGTTGCACCCATCAACCCATCATCTACATTAGGTATTTCTCCTAATGCTATCCCTCCCCTAGCCCCCAACTCCCCAACAGGCCCCAGTGTGTGATGTTCCCCTCCTTGAGTCCATGTGTTCTCATTGTTCAACTCCCACTTATAAATGAGAATATGCAGTGTTTGGTTTTCTCTTCCAGTGTTAGTTTGCTGAGAATGATGGCTTCCATCGCCATTCATTTTCCTGCAAAGGAAATGAGCTCATCCTTTTTCATGGCTGCATAGTATTCCATGGTGTATATGTGCCACATTTGCTTTATCCAGTCTATCATTGATGGGCATTTGGGTTGGGTCTAAGTCTTTGCTATTGTGAATAGTGCTGCAATAAACATACATGTGCATGTGTCTTTATAGTAGAATGATTTATAATCCTTTCGGTGTATTCTCAGTAATGGGATTGCTGGGTCAAATGGTAATTCTGTTTCTATATCCTTGAGGAATCGCCACACTGTCTTCCACAATGGTTGAACAAATTTACATAGATATTCTTAATGAATTGATTTTTATCCTTATTTAATGACTTTATTTGACTCTTACAATATTTTACCTAGAGTCTAGTGTATCTTACGTAAGTGTAGCTAACTCTGCACCATTTGTTTCTATGAGCATATGTTATCTCTTCCCAATCCCTTCATTTTCAACGTGTGTTCTTAAAGCTGAAATGAGTCTCTTGTAAGCAGCATAAAGTTGGATTTTTAAAAAATTCATTCACCCACTCAGTCTTTTGGTGAATTTAATCAGTATACATTTAAAGTAATTATTGATAGGTAAAGACTTACTCTTGTCATTTTGGTTATTGTTTTCTCTCTGTTTTGTAGATTATTTGTTCCTTTCTCCCTCCATTTTCCCTTGTGCTTTCATAATTATCTGTTGTGGTATACTTTATTTCCTTTTAAAAGAAATTGTGTATATACTATAAACTTTTGCTTTGTGGTTACCATGGGAGTTACACAAAACATTTTATAGTTATAACAATCTATTTAAGCTGAGACCAATTTATTTTCAATTGCCTATAAAAATCCTACACTTTTACTTACCTCAGCCTCCATATTTTGTTTTTGTTTGCAGAATTTACATTTTATATGCAGTTAGTCCCATTACAAATTATTGTAGCTGTAGTTATTTTACTATTTTTGTCTTTAATATTTTGCCAAAGTTGTAAGTGATTTATGCACCACCATTACAGAATTATAGTGTTCTGAATTTGATTATGTTCTTGTCTTTGCCAGTGAGTTTTACGTTTTCATATGATTTTGTGTTACTAATTAACATCTTTTTGTTTCTGCTTGAATAATTCCCTTTAGCATTTTTTTGTTCAGCAGATATAATGATAATAAATTCCTAAGCTTTTCTTTTTCCATAAAATCAAAAAGTCTATCTCTCTGTCATTGCTTATTGATATAAAATAGCTGCATATATTTATGAGGCATGTGAGTTTTTTTATATATGCATGCAATGTGTAATTATCCAATCAAGATAAATGGAATATCCATCACCTCAAATATTCACCACATCTTTGTGTTTCAAACATTCATAATCCTCTCTCTAGCTTTTTCAAAATATATAATGAATTCATATTAACTATAGTTGCTGTATTGTCCTGTCTCTTCATTTTTGAAGAAAAGCTTTGCCAGGTAAATTTTTGTTTGACAGCCATTTTTTTTTTTTTTTTTTTTTTGTCACAGCAATTTCAATATGTCACCCCACTCTCTCCTGACTTGCAAGGCTTCTGCTAAAATATCTAATAACCTATGGTCATTCCTTTGCATTTCTTGTATTCCTTTTTTTCCTTGCTGGATTTAAATATCTCTCTTTGTCTTTGATATTTGAAAGTTTGATTTTTTGTGTGGGCATCACTGGTTTATTACTGATTTAAAAAGTAATATTTATATTCTTTTTTCCTGAATTTTTTTTATTTCAGTAGGTTTTAGGGGAATAGGTCATGTTCGGTTACATGAGTAATTCTTTAGTGGTGATTTCTGAAACTTTGATGCACTCGTCACTCCAGCAGTGTACACTGTATGCAACGTGTAGTCTCTTATTCCTCACCACACCCTGCTCTTTACCCCTGAGCACCCAAAGTCCAATTTGCCTTTGCATCCTCATAGCTTAGCTCCCACATATGAGTCAGAATATACAATGTTTGATTTTTCATTCCAGGATTACTTCACTTAGAATAATAGTCTCCAATTTCATCCAGGTTGCTGGAAATGCCATTATTTCAATTATTTTTTGACTGAGTAGTATTCCATGGTGTATGTGTATATATATCTCACATTTTTCTTTATCCATTTGTTGATTGATGGGTATTTGGGCTGGTTCCATATTTTTGCAGTTGCAAATTGTGCTGCTATAAACATGCATGTGCAAGTATCTTTTTCATATAATGGCTTTTTTCATGATGTAGGGATTGGGATTGCTGGATCAAATATATCTACTTTTAGTTTTTAAAGGAATATCCACATTGTTTTCCATAGTGGTTGCACTAGTTTATATTCCCACCAACAGTGTAAAATTATTCCCTTTTCACTACATGTCTGTCAACATCTATTTTTTTTTTATTATGGCCATTCTAGCAGGAGTGAGGTAGTGTTGCATTGTGGTTTTGATATGCATTTCCCTGATAATTAGTGATGTTGAGCGTTTTTTTCCATATGCTTGTTGGCCATTTATATATCTTCTTTTGAGAATTGCCTATTCATGTCTTTAGCTCACTTTTTGATGAGTTAGTTTGTTTTTCTCTTGCTGATTTGTTTGAGTTCTTTGTAGATTTTGGATATTAGTCCTTTGTCAGATGTATAGATTGTGAAGATTTTCTCCCACTCTGTGGGTTATCTGTTAACTCTGCTGGTTATTTCTTTTGCTGTGCAGAAGGTTTAGATTAATTAAGTCCCATCTATTTATTTTTTTTGTTGTTGCTTTTGCTTTTGAGTTCTTGGTCTTGAAGTCTTTGCCTAACCCAATGTGTAGGAGAGTTTTTCCAATGGCATGCTCCAGAATCTTTATGGTTTCAGATTTTAGATTTAAGTTTTTGATCCATCATGAGTTGATTCTGGTATAAGGTGAGAGATGAAGATCCAGTTTTATTTTTCTACAGTGGCTTGCCAATCATTCCGGTACTATTTGTTGAATAGGGTGTTCTTTCCCCACTTGATGTTTTTGTTTGCCTTGTCAAAAATCACTTGACTGTAAGTATTTGGTTTTATTTCTGGGTTCTTGATTCTGTTCCATTGCTCTATGTGCCTATTTTTATACCAGTACCATGCTGTTTTTGTTGTTATGGCCTTATACTATAGGTTTGAAGTCAGGTAATGTAATGCCTCCAGAATTGTTCTTTTTGTTTAGTCTTGCTTTGGCCATGTGGGCTCTTTTTTGGTTCCATATGAATTTTAGGATTTTTTTTCTAGTTCTGTGAAGAATGATGGTGGTATTTTGATGGGAATTGCATTGAATATGTATTTTGCTTTTGGCAGTATGGTCAATTTTACAATATCAATTCTACCCATCTGTGAGCATGGGATGCGTTTCTGTATTAGTCCGTTCTCATTCTGCTATGAAGAAATACCTGAGATTGGGTTAATTATAAAGAAAAGAGCTTTAACTGACTCACAGTTCCACATGGCTGGGGAAGCTTCAGGAAACTTGGCAGAAGGCACCTCTTCTTGGGGTAGCAGGAGAGAAAATAAGTGCTACCAGGGGAAATGCCAGAAGCTTATAAAACCATCAGTTCTCATGAGAGAACTCATTCACTATCATGAGAACAGCATGGGGAAGTCCACTCCCATGATTCAATTACCTGCCACTGGTTCCCTCTTATGACACGTGGGATTATGGGGATTGCAATTCAAGATGAAGTTTCGGTGGGGACACAGCCAAACTATATCACTTTCTATTTATTTTTGTCATCTATGATTTCAGCAGTTTTAGTATTTCTTGTAGAGGTCTTTTCTTGTAGCGGTCTTTCAGTGGTTTTAGTTTTTGTTGTAGAGGTCTTTCATGTCCTTGGTTAGGTATATTCCTATGTGGTTTTTTTTATGGCAGCTATTATAAAAGGGGTTGAGATATCAATTTGATTCTTAGCTTGGTCGCTTTTGGTATATAGCAGAGTGACTGATTTGTGTACATTAATTTTGTATCCTGAGGTCACACCTTATGAAACTGGAAAAACAGGAACAATCAAAACCCAAACACAGTGGAAGAGAAGAAATAACAAAGATCAGAACAGAACTAAATGAAATTGAAAGAAAATAGACAATTCAAAATATAAATGAAACAAAACGCTGGTTCCTTCAAAGATAAATAAGATTGATAGACCGTTAAGAAAATTAACAAAGAAAAGAAGAGAGAAGATCCAAAGAAGCTCAATTAGAAACAAAACAGGAGATAATACTACAGATACCACAGAAATACAGAAGTTTATTCAAGACCACTGTGAACACCTTTATGTGCATAAACTAGAAAACCTAGAGGAGATGGATAAATTCCTGGAGACATACAAACCTCCTATATTAAACCAGGAAGATACGAAATGTCTGAACAGACCGATAACAAGCAGCGAGATTGAAATGATAATAAAAAATTATCAACAAAAACAAGTCTAGTAACACACTGATTCACAGCTGAATTCTATCAGACATTCAAAGAAGAATTAGTACCAATCCTATTGGTGCTATTTCAAAAGATAGAGAAAGAAGGAATCCTCCTTGAATCATTCTATGAAGCCATTGTCACCCTAATATCAATACCAGGGAAGGATATAACAACAAACAAACAAACAACAACAACAAAAACTACAGACCATTATCTCTGATGAACATTGATGCTAAAATCCTCAACAAAATACTAGTAAATTGAATCCAACAGCATTTAAAAAAACGATAATCCACCATGATCAAGTGGGTTTCATACAAAGGACACAGGGATGGTTTAACACACTCAATAAATGTAATGCACCACATAAACAGAATTAAAAACGAAAATCTCATGATTATCTCAAAGATGGAGAAAAAGCATTTGACAAAATCCAGCAGCCCTTTATGGTTAAAACCCTCAGCAAAATCAACATAGAAGGGACATACCTTAAGACAATAAGAGCCATCTATGACAAACCCACAGTAAACATTAAACTGAATGAGAAAAAGTTAAAAGCATTCCCCCTGAGAACTAGAACAAGACAAAGATGCCCACTTTCACCACTTCTATTTAACATAGAACTGGAAGTCCTATCCGGAGCAGTCAGACAAGAGAAAGAAATAAAGGGCATCCAAATAGGTAAAGAGGAAGTCAAACTGTCACTGTTGGCTGATGATATGATTGTATACCTAGAAAACTCTAAAGACTCATCCAAAAAAGTCCTAGAACTGACAGTTGGATTATAATGTGTCTTGGTAAAATCTTCTTTGGATTGAATCTGTTTGGAAACTTTTCAGCTTCATGTACCTAAATGTCCATATCTCTTCCAGGAAGAGAAGGAAGTTTTCAGCCATTAAAATAAAGCTTACCGCTCCTTAAAATAAACTTACTCTTCTTTTTTCTTTTCTTTTTTCTTAATTTCCTAATTCGGATGTGATATGATTTTGCTGTGTCCCCATCCAAATCTCATCTTTAATTATAGCTCCCATAATTCCCATAGTTGTGGGAGGAGCCTGGTGGAAGGTAATTGAATCATGAGGGCAGGTCTTTTCCTGCTGTTCTCTTGGTAGTGTGTGAGTCTCATGAGCTGATAATTTTATAAAGGGGAGTTCCCCTACACACGCTGTCTTCTGCCTGCCACCATGTTAGATGTCCTGTTGCTCTTCCTTTGTCTTCTGCCATGATTGTGAGTCTTCCCTAGCCATGTGGAACTGTAAGTCAATTAAACCTCTTTCCTATATAAATCACCCAGTCTCAGGTATGCCTTTATTAGCAGCATGAGAACAGACTATACAGTAAATTGGTACTGGGTAGTGGGTGCTGATGTAAACATACCGAAAATGTGGAAGTGACTTTGGAACTGGGTGACAGTTTAGAGGTTGGAACAGTTTTGAGGGCTCACAAAAATACGGGAAAATATGGGAATGTTTGGAGTTTCCTAGAGACTTGTTGAATGGTTTTGACCAAAATGCTGATAGTGATATGGACAATGAAGTCCAGGTGGAGGTGGTCTCAGATGGAGAAGAGGAACTTGTTGGGAACTGGAGTAAAGGTTACACTCACTATGCAAAGAGACTGGTGGCATTTTACCCCTGCCCTAGAGGTCTGTGGAACTTTGAACTTGCGAGAGGTAATATAGGTTATCTGGCAGAAGAAATTTCTAAGCTGAAAAGTGTTCAAGAGGAAGTGGAGCATAAAAGTTCAGAGAATGTGCAGCCTGATGATGCAATAGAAAAGAAAACCCCATTTTCTGGGAAGAAATTCAAAGTGGCTGCAGAAATTTGCATAAGTAATGAGGAACCAAATATTAATCACCAAGACAATGGGGAAAATGTCTCCAGGGCATGCCAGAGACCTTCATGGCAGCCCCTCTCACCACAGGCCCAGAGGCCTAAAAGCAAAAAATGGTTTCGTTGAACAGGTCCAGGCCCCCGTTCTGCTTTGTGCAGCATAGGGACTTGATATCTTGCATCTCAGCTGCTTCAACTCTAGCCATGGCTAAAACAGGCCAATGTATGGCTCAGGCTGTTGCTTCAGAGGGTGCACAGAAGTCAATAATTGAGGTTAGGTAACCTCTGCCTAGATTTCAGAGGATGTAAGGAAATGCCTGGATGTCCAGGCAGAGGTGTGCTGCAGGGTCAGAGCCCTCATGGTGAACCTCTGCTAGGGCAGTGGGGAAGGGAAATGTGAAGTCGGAGCCCCCACACAGTCTCCGCTGGGGCACTGCCTATTGGATCTGTGAGAAGAGGGCCACAATCCTCCAGGTCCCAGAATGGTAGATCCACTGATAGCAAGAACTGTGCACTGGGAAAAGCCACAGACACTCAATGCCAGCCGATGAAAGCAGCTGGGGGTCAGATGGATGTACCCTGCAGACCCACAGGGGCAGAGCTCCCCAAGTCCATGGGAGCCCACCTCTTGCATCAGCGTGACCTGGATGTGAGACATGGAGTCAAGGGAGATTATTTTGGAACTTGAAGGTTTAATGACTGCCCTATTGGATTTTGGATTTTCCTGGGGCCTGTAGCCCTTTTGTTTTGAACAATTTCTCTGATTTGGAATGAGTGTATTTACCCAATGCCTGTACCCCCATTGTATCTAGGAAGTAATTAACTTGCTTTTGATTTTACAGGCTCGTAGCTGGAAAGGAATTACCTTGTGTCAGATGAGACTTTGAATTGTGGACTTTGAGTTAATGCTGAAATGAATTAAGACTTTGGGGGACTGTTGGGACGGCATGATTGGTATTGAAATGTGAGAACATGATATTTGTGAAGGACCAGGGGCAGGATATTGTGGTTTGGATGTGTCTCCACCCAAATTTATCTTGAATTTTAGCTCCCATAATTTCTACATGTTGTAGGAGAGACCTGATGGGAGGTAACTGAATCAGGGGGCAGGTCTTCCTGTGCTGTTCTCATGATAGTGAATAAGTCTCATGAGATCTGATGGTTTTATAAATGGGAGTTCCCCTGCACACATTCTCTTTTGCCTGCCATGTAAGATGTCATTTTGTTCTTACTTTGTCTCCCGCCATGATTGTGAGGCCTCCCCAGCCATGTGGAACTGTAAGTCAATTAAACCTTTTTCCTTTATAAATTACCCAATCTCAGGTATGTTTTTATTAGCAGTGTGAGAGGAGACTAATACAAGATGTTAGCTCTTTAGATGGTGTTCTGTAAATCCCATGGGTGGTCTTCATTTCTTTTTATATCTGTGTTCTTTTTCTACTCTGACTGAATATTATAAAATGACCTTTGTTTTACTCCACATGTTCTGTTTTGTTATTGCTCCCCAGAATGAAGTACAGTGGCACAGGAATCATCATAAGATGCTTTCCCAAGGGTCATTATAATATGCTTCAGCTTTTAGCTCCTGGCCTCCTCCCATTTCAACCTCCCAAGTAATTTGGATTACAGTTACAGATTACCACTGCATCCAGCTTACATTGACATATTTTTTCTTCTGCTTAATCAAGTTTGCTGTTGATGCTCCCTGTGACATTTTTCATTTCACTCATTGTATTCTTCCACTCCAGAGTTCTATTTTGTACTTTTAAAAAGATTTTATTCCTTTTAATAAACTTCTGGTTTTGGTCATGTAATTTTTATGTCATTTTGTTGCATGATATCTGTGTTTTCTTGTAGCTTGTGGAGCTTCCTTACAACAATTATTTTAAATTCTGTTTTGGCAATTAGTCGATCTGCATTTCTGTGAGATCAGTTACTAGAATGTTTTTGTGTCCCCTTGGTGGTGTCATGCTTCCTTTACGTTCTTCATTTTCTTGAACTCTTGCATTATTGTCTTCACATTTGAAGAATCACTTACCTCTTCCACTTTTTACTGAATGGGTTTGAGAGAGACATGCCTTCACCAATCAGTCCAATTTTGGAATCTGAGGCGATCAGAGACCTTTCCTTTGAATGTTCTCACACTTGGTACTCCTTGGAAGTAATAATAATAATAATTATTATTATTATTGAGAGAAGAACCTTTGTCTTCTCTCAATCTTAGAAATTCAGGACAGATGCTAAGAGCCTCCTGCTTGTTTTTCCTAAAGCAGTGCTCTGAAGTGCTGAAATTTGTGTGCCTTCTCCCAATCCTGCAGAGTCAAGCCAGCCATCCACTTGGGAGGCTTGCACTCTCTGTGTGCAAAAATGCATTTGAAGAGCTTGCGTGTGGGATGAGGAGTGAGACACAGTGAGCATTTGGAGTGCCTGTGATCCAGGTGTGGGAAGGTCCACAGGTGAAGTATCCCAAAATTTCTGATTGAGTCCATGGAGTAGGTAATAGGGTCCATTTCCTCTCTCTCTCTCTCTGTTTTTATTTTTTTCTCCCAGCCTTTCTCAACCTCTCAGCTGTGCTAAATATCTCAATATTCTGGATGGAGTAAGAAATACATGAACTTTTTGGAAAGTTATCTTATGGCTAGGGGTCTGGGCATTTATTCAACACAATCTCGTTTATTATTTTCTGTAGAAGAACGTTGAGTGATGGTTTTCCCTGTGTAGTGAACTGTGCCACCTTAGAGGAAGAGTGGCATGGGTAAAGTTAAGGTGGTTCTTTTACTCTCTTCAGTGTATCTATTTTTATAATTTCCCCCTATTTGTGAGCTAGAATTTCTCAGCTGGATTTCCACACTCCTACAAAAGTATTCTTGTCCGTGAGTGGTTGTCAAAATTAACGCTTCTGCACGGGAATAAAAATAAAAAGCTTCTTATTCTGCCACCTTTCTGATGTCGTATAACCTACCTTTTATATGAAGTCCCTAAAATTCTGCTAAATTAAGAAAATTGCTCCAAATCACAGAATAATTAAGTGGTGAGTTAAAATTTTAACACATTTATCTGACTAGAAAGCCCCTGTTTATCTGCCAAGCCATGCTGTCCTTCACAAACCTGGTTGCTGTGCCCATTGGCTAGTTGTCCTGCATTCACATGAGCCTCCTCTGCTTTGCCGTCATACAACTTGGCCCCATTACATTTCCTCATCTTTAGTATCAGGAAAATAATAATATCTGTGGGGTTTCTGAGAGGATTAAATGAGTTAAATACTTGTACAACCTTAGATCAGTGTCTGTCACATAATAGGCACTCAATAAATGATAGTTGTTGTTATTGTTATTTTTATTAATTTTTTTGCAGAACAAGTGGCAATGGTAATGGCATATGTGCATTTAGAGATAGTTGTTTGTTCTTTGATTGATTATATCTACAAATTAAGAACTGTAGTAGTTATTTTCTATTATAAACATTTTTTAAAAGTTTGCTCTTTTTATAATTTCTTGCATTTCAAACTGGATTATATTTCCAATTTGAACAGTTACCTTCACTGATACCATTAAAAAATCAATATATTTTGCAAACAAATATGTGCCTTTGTACAATATTCTTAATCATAAAACATTCATTTTGTAAAAAGTAACATTAAGAATTAATATTTTCAGTAGTCAATATTTAATATATGTGCATACTACCTAAACATGAGCTGATACTTTTGAAATATTTATGACACCTTTAACCTGTTCTGTGTAAACTACAGTAGAGTCCTGGAAATTCAAGTTGTCATCTATTTCCACAAGGCTTGTGTAGACATAATATAATTATATCACAATCATTCTGCACTCCAACTTATTCAAATTCCACTATGTGGCTGTAAACATTACTGATTCTTTACCCTTGTAGTGGTTTCTTGTATTCATCTAGCAAAATTAGCATGCACTTTTAAAAAAAATTTTAACCTAACTAAACTTGGGATGTGTCTTTTAGACAATGTCATCTTATAGTTGCTGTCAGTTAGACATAAGCCATAATATAAGTGTTATGGCATATGCATGCACAAACATTAAATGCAGCAATATAAGAATTCAAAAGAAACTTCCAGAAACAGAGGGGGAAAATACTTTTAATTCCTACTATCAAATTGACTGCAGAGGGGATAAGGGACATGACAAATCAGAAGTTGTGGGCAACATTCAAAACACAAGAACACACTACAAATTTTCCTGAATAGCTATTATTGTTCGTGATTTTAAAAAAGTAAATTTAACAACATCAATAATTCTGTTGAGCACAAATAATTATATTTCATGGATAAAACATTAGACTGACAACTCTGAGTTGAAAAGTGTTCAAAAGAAGCAAACTTCAAGTGTGCAGAAATTTTAAGAATAATCTTACCAGTTTATTTTTTTACTAAGTCTCAAGGAGCTTTTTCTGCAACGTATCAGGCTGAATTTATTGCATCTTTTTTTTTTTATGTTTGGGCTTATTCATGATATGAATGGACAGTGTGAACAGAACTTCAGAGGCATTCTCTTTAGAAACGGTAAGACTTCCTGGGAAGGTTGACTGAGAAAGTGAGTACGAATTCTATATCATAAGAATAATATGTCAGAGTTGCATTTGCAGTAATCCATATTTCTTAGCAGCATATAATATAATGGTACATTTTACAATCAATGATGTTCTAGATACACTGAAGTAAGGTCTTTAAATGTCTGCTACCCCATAAGAGCATGAGTTCCTCCAGGTCATGCATCAGGTGCTACTCATTTTTGCATATTTTTATAAAGTGCAACATTTGGTATAAAGAGAAAGAGAGTAATAAATATGTGAATAAATAAATTAAAGATTCATTTTTGTATGTATACTTTATGTCTTTCAATTATGAGAAAAACTCCTGATTTATCCTTTGATTTATACATTGGGGAACTATTGAGTTGCTATTATATAAGGCAGGGGTTCCCAACACCCAGGCCAGTCCCAGTCCCTGGCCTGTTAGGAATTCGACTGTACAACAGGAGGTGAACAGGAGGTGAGCAGGAGGAGGGCATTAGCACCTAAGCTCTGCCTCCTGTTAGATCAGTGGTGGCATTAGATTCTCATAGGAACCAGAACCATTATTGTTAACTGCACATACAACGGATCTAGATTGCACGCTCCTTATGAGAATCTAACTAATTACTGATGATCTGAGGTGGAAGCGTTTCATCCCAAAACCATCACCTGCCCCCTCACCCCTCGTTCATGGAAAAATTGTCTTCCATGAAACTGGTCCCTGGTGCCAAAAAGGTTGGGAACTTTAGGGATTGGGGATTGCCAAAAAGGTCGGGGACATTAGGAATTGGTTGGGTCTAAAATGTAGAAAAAAATTCACATTTCCTGCTTTCAAGGAGCTCATGGTGTAATGAATAAATACTTATATAGAGAGAGGCTACATATAGCCTGGCTTTAATGTTGTAATAGAAGTGTGTTTGAGATTAAATGCAAACAAAAATGATGCAATAAATTCAGCCTGGTATTTTGTGAAATATTTTCTAGGAAAAGAGGATCTTATACTGAGTCTTGTATGGAGAGATGAGTTTTCAAGATAAATTGAATGGCTTTTTTAGGTACAGAGAGATAAGTCTCTATAAAGCAAGTAGAGCAAGGAACAGTCCAGAGTCCAGCGTGACAAAGAATCAAGTACATTTGTATAGGAAATTAGAAGTAGTGGGGCATGTAGCTGAAAAAAAAAAAAAAAAAGAGCTAGCTTGTAGAGACTTTTAAGCCATGATAAATCTGATAAATTTACAATTCATAAAAAATACCCTATAAAAGCAAAAACTTGCGCAGTGTGACTCCCAGTTAATCATGGAAAGATCCCATAGACTTATTCATGATACAAGTGGACAGTGGGAAGCAAACTTCAAAGGCATTCTCTTACTGTAAGACTTCCTGGGAAGGTTGAGAAGATGAGAAGGGAGAAAAATCAAGAGTCTATCTCTAATCAGCACTAATGCATTGTACATTTCCCCAGAGCCCATTTCAATTTAGTAGTTTATTCGTTTGTTATTTTCGGTAAATTAATATCATTGCTCATCTCAAAGACATGAGTGTTTGACCCTGGAAAGAGCAGGTAATTTATTTGAATAGAAGATTATGGAAGGGGTTTTGTAATGTTGACATGTGCATGCTGATAAACCTGTCAGTAAACAGAGAAGTTCATTACCAGAATATGACCCTTGAAAGTGTCACATTGACAATGCGAAAGATAATTGCTGCCATAAGCATGGACCAGAAGACAGTCAAGCTAGGCTATTTAAATCCCAGAAGAAGTCACAGGTCTTTCCACATTCATTTTCATTTATCCTCCCTATGTTATTTCCTTTGGTATTCGTAATGCAGCCTGTAATTTACCCGTTAGTTTCCACATTAGAAAACAAGTCTCCTGAGCTGTGCCTCAGTTTTTAGTCATTTGTGTACTTATCCTCCACATCCATGTAGACAATATTAAGATAATAACTTTTGAAATTAATTGAATTTGTTGTAGTCTTCTTGTAGTTTTACTACTTTAAATTTTCTACGTATAAAAACCTAAATATGCAGTGAGCCGAGATAGGGCCGCTGCACTCCAGCCTGGGTTACAGAGCAAGAGCATATCTCTAAATAAATAAATAAATAAATACCAAGATAAAAGATTATTATGCTTGGTGTTTTTTTTTTAACCTGTCCCTTGTTCTAAAGGGACTTTTAAAGCTACTTTAATTATCTGTCACGATTTACATATACTTTAAAGTACTTCATGATTTTAATGGCATGTAATGTGCCACACATATTCTTACAGTGTTTTTTGTATTTTATTATGTGCCATACAGAGGCTACTTGCTGTTCAACAATTCCTGTTGAGGGGATGGTAAAGGGAGGGTTGTTATAGTTTGTTGTTTTTTGTTTTCTTTTGTTATGTTTTGTTTCATTTTCTGGTTACTCACAGAGCCTACATTTCCCACCTTCTTTAACCATTAGGGGTTGTTATAGACAATTTAATGTAGGTACACACAACTTCCAGGCTTTGCCTATTAAAATTTTCCTGACGTATTTTGATGCAGACGAGTAGAGTGACCTTAGAAGCCAGATTCTGAAGAAGATAGTTTGGCTGTCTCAATGTGTTATGGGGAGCAGTGCACTGTGTACACACACCTGCTAACCAGGAACACACACATTAGACTGTTATGTGTGAGAATCTTATGTATATTATCTTAAATCACTTAAATGATGGGCATGGTTTGTTAGAGTACTAAGGGTGTGCTTAACACATCTTAAAGGCATGTTAGGAGATCATGATGGATTTTAAAAGGCCAAAGAGACCCACAAGAGTAATAACGAAACTTCCCAGGAAGACAGATTAGCCCATCAAATGAGGAGGCAGAAGTTTAAATCACAAATGCACAGCCTATAGGCAAGTTTGATGCCTACAACCTGCTGTGTTGATAGTGGTGTAGGAGTAAGAGGACACATAGTTCCAGGGCATCTAGAAAGCAACTGCTTCTTTCCATTGGTGGCTGATTCATAGTTCAAGCCCAGCAATGTGGAACAAGGTGCAATTAAAAGAACAAATCCCAGTTTAAACCTTGGGACGAGGGAATGTTTAACAGTAATTTGGGGAATCAAGTATCCAATACACTGAGCTGGGGCTTACAATGGCATCCAGTTCCAATGAGAAACTGTAACAAAACCTGAAATTAGGAGAGAAGCCCAAGCAGGCTACATTGCTGGAGTACAAGAGTGAGAGAGAAGCATGATGCATGAGGCTCTCCGGGCTCTGGTAGCTTCATGCACACTGGCCTTGGGAATGTGGCAAGAGAGCATTTCCAGACCTCGCCAAGGCATAGTGACCATTGAGTTCTTGCTAGCCATAAACTGGAAAGATCAGAGCCCAGAAGCACTGGCCTTTAAAACCCTCAGATGGGCAAGACCAAATAGACAGGGACTGACATTGTCACAGCACACGGTTGGAATTTTATTCAATAAAGTATGAAATATCCCCAACTTTTGTATTGATGAACCTTATAGAATTTGGATATACCATCACACTAATCATTTGAAGATTAACTTGTAACATTACACGTATTTAAATATAATCAAAACCTGTCACATAGTAAAGTCATATAATGCACCATTCTATTAATCAAAGATTAGAAGGCAATTACTTTTATAACATTGGCAACAATTAGGACAATGGGAGAGAAATAGGTGATAATGTGAAAGTCACTGCTAAATTAAAGATTTAGAGATGCAATCATAAGAATGCTAAATGAAGTGAGGACAAAACAGACCAGGAACAAAATTAGTTTCTTGTTTGTTAGAAATGAAGGGGTAACATAAAGTCACTGTAGTAAGTGTAAAGCTAAACATCTTCATGTTGACAGAGGAAGGCATTACAGGAAACCCCTTCCTAATATATTTAACTTTTCTCTTTAACATTGCTGAGTTGAGTACTGTAAAATGATATGTTCATTATTGAATAACTTTGACTTCTAAAAATTAAAAAGTAACTTTTTGGAAAAATAAGATTATGAATGAACTGCCCCAAACCAATACATCTTTATGAAAAACATCCGGTAATACAACATAATATCAATACCAGCATGGTTAAAAAAAAAAAAAAAAGTCTGTTACCTGCCAAATGAAAAAAAAAAATTACTAGGTAATATACTGGACTTCACCACTAAATTCAAAGTTAATGTTCTCAATGCCAGAGCGTACAAGCAAGTTTGAAGCTACTAAGTTACAGAGACAAGGACAAAATGCACATAGATTAAGGGGAACCATGAAGAAAGCACTTTCAAGACAGGACAGGGGATGTGTCCACGCTGTGCCAAGACAAATAAAGAAATGAGGTAAATAAACATCATGTACTTTAATCCATATCTCTATGACATGTGTTCAGCTGTCTTACTAAACTTTGCATTCAATTGCTCTTACTTGAATGGCATAAAAGTGTTAGTGTAATAAAAAATAAATAAATGAACCAACTAGACTTTTGTGTTACATTGATATCAACCCCTTATATACTAATTAAATATGAGTTAATTTGAATCATGTATTGGAGAAGAACAGACTTTACTAAAGGCCATTATTAAATTACTACCCATTGCAAGTACCTAGCATTTTTACATTTTAGACAGTAGTTCATATGCACTCATGCACATATATATGAACTATAATTTTCAAATATTTTAAATACACTGAAATCCACTACAACATAAGCTAGACATATAAGTAGTCTAGACTGACAGAATAGCATACGCAATCACATGAAACCTGAAAAACCAAGGCATACTTGACACTACTGAGTTCAAATTTACAATATGGGATGTAGTGGGAAGGGAAATGGGAAGATTTGGGTCCATACAAAATTGGTACAGGTACATTCTATAGACACCACAAAGTCTTGGGAAATTCCTGCAATATGAAATGATACAATTGTCCCAGTGATTTAGGAAGCTAATCGTCATGGCAAAGTAGATTTCTTACAGGCGTAAGAACAGTTAGGCAGTTATTGCCATTGTTTAGAGAAATAGTTATAATGAGTGTAAAACAGAGCAGTCTCAGGAGAGATGGAAAGTTAGGAACAGACAGGAAAGATATTGTAGAAACTAGAAATTACAATTTAGGTTGCAGTTCTTTGGAGCTTCCTGATCTATTCATGATGACACAAAAATTCTGTCTTTTTTGAAGTAGAAATCTGGCTGGAGAAAGGAACAAAACACAGATCAACTATGCAGAGATATTTGAACAACCACCACAGCAAACTCCTAGAAAGTACTCTGGATTCACAACGCCGAGTTCCAATTTCCTCAGTTATTAACACTATAGTCCTAGAATACATAATACATTACAAATATGCAGAAAACTCTTAATTTTCTCCAGAATGTTTTAGAAAGGTAGCAGCCATTGATTAATGCTTGGCCCATTGCAGGTAGCTAGATGGTGATACGCCATCATTCCTTCTTCACTTAGCTACAATAGAAGAAACTTCCTGTTATCAATTATACGGTTACTCTCTTGTACAGTTTATATAGCAAAGGCATTATATATTATTTTTTCTGTTCCTTTATCTTTTTAAAAACGCTGAATTCAATTTTAGCATGCTTAGAAGTTGACCAATTATATTTTTACTATTATTACAGAGTTGTCTAAAATTATGTATTATATTTTATTTTTAAAAACATTTTAAGAGAGTTTCGCTCTTGTTGCCCAGGCTGGAGTGCAATGGCAGGAACTCGGCTCACTGCAACTTCCGCCTCCCGAACTCAAATGATTCTCCGGCCTCAGTCTCCCAAGTAGCTGGGATTACAGGCACCCACCACCACTCCCAGCGAATGTTTTTTTTTTTTGTATTTTTAGTACAGACGGGGTTTCACCATATTGGTCAGTGTCGTCTCGAACTCCTGACCTCAGGTGATCTACCTGCCTCAGCTTCCCAAAGTGCTGGGGTTACAGGCACAAGTCACCACGCCCGGCCAGCTCCTAAGTTCTTTTGACATGACCTTTTTACTCTTGGATAGCTCCCTTTCCTTCTAGAATGAAAAGATGTTTTAGGCTTATCCTATGTTTAGCTCACTCTAAGCAGGAGTCCTTGTTTCTTTTAGAGGAAAATGGCATTTTAGAGTCCACAATACAGGCACTAGTAGATAAAGTCCTAATTAAAATTAAATAAAGAAAAACCTCATCTGAGTGGTTTTTTAGCTCTGTCGAAGTTTCCTGACTTATACAAATTTATATTTGGAATCTTTTGTTTGATTATGATGCAAGAACAATTGGTAGGACAGTATTTCTTGGATAAAAAGGTGAACTGAGTTATGGAATTGTGCTTTAATTTTTTATTATTTTGGGGGCCAAATCTCACTTCGTTATTGAGAAATAATGAGTTACAATTACCGTTACCACCTTCCTCCCTAGCACTTTTGATCCAACATTTGTTTATAACAGTAGACTCAATACCAAATATAAGGAAAATAAGAAAGTTTCCATTTTTTTCTTTCAAAAAATATTATTTAAAAGCTAAAATATTTTTGGTAGCACATTTGCCCTGTAACTGGTAATTTATCTGTGTAAAGAAGTCCCTAGAGAAAGAGCATATACTTGCTGAGTAAAAGTATCATGGAATGGGTCTATGCAGTTATTTTTTGTTAAATTTCCATTAGTGTTAAAACAGATGATAATAAGATACTAATATACTTATATTTCAATTCACCAAACTAAGAAATTCTCAAGTTTCTTTTAGCCTCTGCTAATTGCACAAATATAATGCAGATAGATTTTTGTGAAATAATATTTGTGTTCTGTTATGAAACCCAGTTATAAATGTGGACATATGAACAAGTAATTACGCTCCCTTGTTATGGAGGGGAATAATTTGTCATGGAACTTAGTATTCCTCCAGGCATTCTCAGAATATATTTCCAGCTAATAAAAATAGTGCATGAATATACAGAAGTGAAAATTAGTCTCAAGTGAAGGCCTCCCCAGAGAAGCAGTGGGGTCTTTCCTAGCTCAAGTGCATGGCCAGAGGCTATTAGTACACAAATAATGGACAGTAACCAGTTGGATTTTTCAAAAGGAAATATTTTTCTGGGATGGCACAGTGGATAGGCGTGTTTTATGCTTGAGGCATGAACAGAATAGGCTTGAGATCCAGCTTGTCGGTTGTTACATTGAGACACTACAGATAGCTGTAGGATATTAATGTTAAACCTTAAGATAACGAAGGAAAAATCATGGAGTATTTAGAATTCAATTATCATAAACTCAGAATCTCAATTTCTACCCCTTTTCTAAAATGAGAAGTGATTTTTAATATTACCAAATTTGCATGTGATTCTGCACTAAGAGTGAAAACCCATATAAGAGTGTCAGACCATCAATAATTCAAACAGCTTTTTATTGGGTAGAAATTTTCATTTTTTTCTTGCATTCCCTAAACACATATTAAGGGAAGTGACTTTATTCTGGCTTAGCTATTTAGGAACCTGGCAGTGTTCTCAAAATGACTTTTGGATTAAAATGCTCTAGCTATTCTGGTTAAAAGACAAGTTTCTTCCTCCTAACTAAACTCACTGTAACATTTATTTAAAATAAAATTGAGTTGAGTTCATTTTACTTGCTCCTCCATTACCAGTTGTAAAGAGTGTGCATTCAGAACAAATCAAGGCATTTTAGTTGACTGGGCAGAGAAAAGCTCAGCGTCTGCTTTTGCAGGTGCACTGATTTAATAGTCCCAGCAAGGCACAGCTTATTGTTAGTAGGTAACAGGCAATGGAGGGAGCAGGCAGCCCTATTTAGAGTGATAGATGCAAAAGTGGCATCAAAACTTTTACCCTTGATTTCCATTTGTACTTTTTGCTAGATTGTGTTTCTGGGAAAGTTTCTTAACTTCTTTGAGTCTGTTGCCTCATCTTTGAAACATGCATAAAAGTGTTTCCCATTTGAAATGTTGGTGGCTTTTAAACATTGGACTGACTAGCAATGCACTTTACAAAGATACTCCTTTGATCTTCTTTCTTTTAGGATTCTTTTAGGATTCAGATGAAGCATTCATCTCCTTCCGAAATGTTTCCCTGGCTAATACAAGTAATAATAATAATAGTTAACATTCCTCAAATATTTACTCTGTGCCCAACAGATCCAAGAGTTTTGCACCAATTATCTCATACATTCATCACAAACCACTCTCTGTGGTTGTATTACTATCCTCATTTTACAGATTTTACAGATTGAAAAAGCTGAGACATAGCGAGTGTAAGTAACATGTTCAAGATTCCATCGTGGTAAATGGGAGAGCAGAGGCTTGGACCTTAAGAATCTGAGACAGAGTCCTTGCTGTCAACTATTGCAGAGTTCTGCTCACACTGTATGGTGTTTACAGCCCCCTACCCCAGACTCTTTCACAGTATTTACTGTACTTCATTGTAGTTTTCGGTTGGTGTGTGTTTACCTCTAGATCATCAGCTCCTCAAGAGAATTAACTCCTTCCATACTCAAGTACAAGATGTAGCATACAGAGCATTTAAGAAAATAAATAGTGCATATGAACATTTAGCATAAAACATAATTTGATGAGAAAGAGTTGAACAGAAACATCCAGTAGATTGTCTCACGGGTGGGAGGGTGGCTGTGATACTTGCTGCGGGGAATAATTGACAATACTACTCAGAAAGTAACCACTAAGAAATGCTTTCAGAGCAATCACCCTTTTATGTTTCTGTGTCTTCATTAGATTAAAACCTTAAGAGAGCAGGGAGGTTTTCTTATTTAATTTATTTTTTAGCCTTCATTCCTAATACAGTACTTGGTACAAAGTAGTAATTTAGATAATGTTTGTTGGATTCATCTCAAGTTTAAATTAGTTCTTTCTTTTAGCCAAAAATGGAAGCAGCTTGTTATGCCACCCATTCTACTCAGAAATTCAAATATGTGTAGATCTTGAGAAGGTGATCTTAAGATGCACGTGAAATCATAAGTGTTCAAGAGGAGTCAAGGTAATTTTGAGAAAGAAGAATAGACAGTAGGCTTGTCTTATTAATTATAGATTATATATTAAAATGCTATGAATTAAATGATTGTAATATGGTACAGATTTTAATTAAAAATTTGAGATAAAAATTTTAATAAAAAAATTGAGAATTAGGCTCATGTATGTATAAAATTCATATATAATATGCATGTAGTAAGTAATATGTATGAAGTAAGCAATATTTCAACTAAGTAGAAAAAGATCAATTATGGAATAAATGACATTGGGTTAGTTATGTGTCCATTAAGGAGGGAAGAAAAATCAACTCATCCTGTTTCTATCAGTTCTGGATAGATAACAAATAAATTTTTCAAAACAAGAGTAAACTAAACCAAAAAAAAACCCAATAAATAGAAACCTGGAAAATGCTAGAATACATTAATGCGGTCAAGACTTCAGAGTTATCATACTATCACAAGTAAGCTCTTGAATTATATGCATTCTATTATTGTTGTATGCCTCACATAGCACATGGCACACTAAACTGAACACCAAAGAGATCCCCTTAAGTCATTATTAATTTTAGTATTCTCTGCATGAAGTAGGTTGGAAAAAAGTATAGTTTCTTGTAATTTCTATTTTTAAAGGAGCTAATCCAAATTTATATTTGACTATGAATTTTACAGCTGTATCTAGATCTGACAAAGATAGATCCGTTAGCTTCTGGGGTCCTGTTTTAAGGTCTTAGATGTTCTTGTCTCATCTTATTTTGACCTTGGTGATGGGGCAGTGTACTTTAGGATATTAGCACAAATTAAGAAAAGATAAGCATTTGAGGCCATGGATAGCCTAATTACCCTGACTTGATCCCAATGATCATTACACATTTTATATAGGTACCCCAAACATATGTAAAACTAAGATATAACAATAAAAATACAAAAAATGATGGAGTTTATGTTTCCAACACCCTAAGAGGGCATAACAAAGCTCAGTTTCAGTGTCGATTTTCCTATTTGGTGACTAAAATACTAGTAGTAATTTCATCTGCTATGAAAGAGAGTAGAACGTAGTCAAATCTTGTAACAGAATGACACATAAAATATTTTCTTTAACTTCAATTAACTTGAATAGGATGGAAAGGTCAACAGGCTTATTCTTATGTATGACATAAATGTATGGCATTATTTTAAAAACATGGACTTTTCACAACAAAAGATTAAGCAGCATTTAATTAAACATAAATAAAAATCATCTTGCATTTTGAAGGATAAGAAGCCAGAAGCATCTGTATCAGGTTTTTTGCTTTTTTTTTTTTTTTAGACCAAGTTTCACTCTTGTTGCCCAGGCTGGAGTGCAATGGCATGATCTCTGCTCACCTCAACCTCTGCCTCCTGGGTTCAAGTGATTCTCCTGCTTCAGCCTTCCTGAGTAGCTGGCATTACAGGCATGCACCACCACACCTGGCTAATTTTGTATTTTCAGTAGAGAAGGGCATTCCCCATGTTGGTCAGGCTGGTCTCAAACTCCCGACCTCAGATGATCCGCCCGCCTCCATCTCCCAAAGTGCTGGGATGGCAGGCATGAGCCACCACGCCTGGCCACATCTATATCAGCTTTAAAGTAAAGACATCGATGGATATACTGATCTGGAATGTCTGGAATAAAGTTTTATAGTCTGAATTTTAAATTGAAGTTTTGCATGCCATATTATCTCTGCTTCCCTAAAGGTCTGGATGATATCTATTTATTTCTGAAGATTTTCCTCAGACATCCAACGTTCATCTTCACTGAGTAACTACAATACCCCTGCAGTTATCCCATCTCTGTCATGCATCATCAATTTATTTTTCTATATAGGATCTTTCCTAACAGCTTATAAACATATGTAAATATATTCCTTAGTTGACTTCAGATGCACATATTTTTTTACTTGTTTACATGGAAAAATAATGAATAAAGTGCTTCTAAATGTCCTCATTTTCTAATGTCTAAAGTTCTCTTCTCCACTGGGTCCCCACGACTATACAGCTATTGTTCACAGCATTGTCATCAATAACCTACTCCTTGATATATCAAATAGCCACTTACCTTACTTGGCTTCTCAGAAAAAAATGGACAAATATTGTCTACTTGCCATTGGCTTCTGGATTACATAATTGCCCTAATTTCTCATTAGTTTCCTGGCAATTTCTCATGAGACGTTTTTTCTGGCTTTGCCTCCCTGCTTAACATCTATTAAAATATCTGAGGACATAGTAGAGATTCTTCTTCCTTATTTATCTACATAAGTAATCTCATTCAGTCTATGGCTCTAAGATATTTATTTCCAGTCCCACTATTTACCTGTAGCTCCAGACTTAGATTTGTGCATCTCCCTGTGGATCTTTTTTCCTTTCTTCAAAAGCTTCTTCAAATCAGTTGCTAAAGTGAAAAACTAGGTGTCTTTCTTTTCTTCTTCCTACACCCAATCCATTAGGAATTGCTATGAACTTTATCTTGAAATATATGTGGAAGTAAACCCCTTCACTCCAATTGCACTGCACCCATGCTGGTCAAAGCAGCCATCACTTTTCATCAGGACTCCTTCAGTAGCCTCCTGATCTTGTTTTGGCCTCATCCTTACAATTCACTTTTCACTCAGCAACCAGATTTCTAAATTTTTTAATAAAGATTGTAACACTCATTCTCTTAATATTTCTAATGGCTTCAAATTTTAGTAAAAATCCTGACACTTTATTTTTTGAGGAGTAAAAAGCCTTTTATAATTCAGCCCTTGACTACCTCTTCAATTTCAGTTTATGTAACTCTCCTCTTCATCTTTTATTCCCTATATTCTTGACTCCCTAGTATTTTTCCTGTTTATCAAAAATTCTAAGCTTATTTGAACATTAAGCCTTGCTCTAATGTTATATATTTCGCTGAAGTGTTCTTACCTTTCAACTTTATCACCAGATCTCAGTTTGAGTACCATATTCTCACATGGGCTTCTGTTGTCAATCTAATGTCTGACTTGTTCACTTGCTATTGCTCTATCTTATTTTAATTCCCTAAGAACACTCTTTACTTTTTGTTTGTTTGCTTGCTTGTTGCTCAGTTGTTCTCTCTTCTCACACAGGCATGCAATTCCATAAGAGCAAAACCTTTCCTCTCTTGTTCTTGTATTTCCATTGGCCAGAAAGGCATATGATATATAACAGTTGCTCAAAAAATATCACTTGAAAGAATCAGTAAATTGGTAATTTACTATTTATTTGTCATCTGTCTGAGATTAATGACTGGCATGATTCATTCTTTGTATCTTCAGTAACCCCATGATAGCAAGAAAATCTATATATGAAAAAATGCCCAAATCAATGTAAGATTCATTAACGATGCTCCCGTCATTGGATCTCTCAAAAGTCCTAAACAGTAATCTTCAATTGCAAAGTAACCTAGTTTTATTGTACAGGATTGAATGAAAACGGGAGTTCATACCAGTTTATTATAAACAATGAAATTCAGGAAAAGCCAGGTGGAAGAGATGCTTAGGGCAAAGTAGGTGCAGTGAGGGGGGCAGCATGAAGTGTCCATGCCTTCCCAGCCCCAGCACAGGAGCCCATTAAATCTCATTGTCCAAAGATATTTATAATGCTTACTCTTCCCTTTCCTGAGGTGGGTGGGCTGAAAGTTCCAATCTTCTAATCACTTGGTCTTTCTGTTGTTAAGCCCCCACCTGAGACAATCCAGGAGATCTATCTTCAGTCATCTCATTAGTACAAACTCAAGTGTGATTGAAAGGAGCTCATTATGAACAACAGAAGACCTTCATATTGCTCAGAAAATTCCAAAGGTTTTAGGAGCTCTGTGCCAGGAAGCAGGACAAAGACAAAATATAGTCATGTACCACTTCATGACATTCTGTGTCAGCAACAGACCACATATAACGCTATTGTCCCATAAGATAGTAGTGGAGCTGACAACTAGTGACATCATAGACATGGTAACCTCAGAGTTGTTGGTACTCAGTAATCCATACCCCAAAATATGGTGCTTTGACATGCTGAACTGATGAAGCCTCAAGGTCTCAATGACCTGTTTAACCCCCTCACTATCTCTCTTAAAGCACAGGATAAAGTTGTTAAATTCCTTTATCCGCCTAATGTCCGGACCCACCAAGGAAAATGGTTGTTTTATTCTTCCTCTCCCTGTAGGACCAAAAATATAACCACACCTGAACAGGTTCTTTCACAAGATACTGTACAAGTTAATCTCTGTTCCCTGATTCATTTATTCTCCCTAGTGATTCCCTCAACAGAATTCCTCTTCTCTCCCATCTCCCATTACCTGTTTTGTCAGGATCATCTATAAGCTTCTGAACCACTTTGGGGCAGGGGGGTGGTAATCTCTCTGTAGTTCTCCCAGTGTACATGTTAATATATTTTGTATGCCTTTTCTCCAATTCATCTGGCCTTTGGGAGTTATTGCTGCAGCAAACCTTCAGAGGGCAAAGGCGATGCTTTCCCTTGATCCGTACATACTGCAATGCATTATTCATGTGTTTGTGGCGATGCTGGTGTAACCAAACTTACTGTGATGCCAGTCATATAAAAGTATAGCACATACTATTATGTACATATAAGTACATTATGCTTGATAATGCTAATAAACTACTCTGTTACTGGTTTAAAAAAAAGAAAGAAAGAAAAAGGGAGTTCAGAACTTGTAGAAAAGGCGGCTCTCTGACCTTCCCAGACCTGTAAGAGGGTGCACCTGTAGGTGATGCAAACCTCAGACACTGTGTCACCCTTGTCACCCCAGAGAAGGTCAGATGCTATAAAGCACAGCCCAGCCATCCTAGCTACGCCCTTTCCAAATGGCTGACTGGAAAATCTTTGAGCGTAATAAAATTATTTTTGTTTTTTATGCCACTAAGTTGGCAGTGGTTTAATCACACAACAATAGCATGGATGAAAGTCATTAGTAAAAGCATCTATGTTTTGTGGATCAAGAGGGTATGTGGAGCTACAGGGTCCCCAGGTACCTAAACCATCTCAGACCAAGTGGGAACAAAAGCTATTCGCAGACACTAATATCTGTATGTGGAATCCTTATGTTGTCCTTCTTCTAGAGATCATACAGTCTTGGGATTTGTTCTGGCCATTGGATGACAGAAAGTACAGAACTCATACTCACTGCGGATGTGAATTAGCACAGGTCAGGCCCTGTTGTGGAAAAATTTTGAATACAGTATGAGAAAAAAGTCAATTGCATGGAGGCCAAAATGTTACATGAAACACAAAATAAGAAACTTAAACACAGTATATGATTTTAAATCAATTGTTACAAAATACTTTCAGCTTTAGAGAGTTTCTCAGGGAATGTCTGAAAGAGGGCTGTTACAAACACATCTAGAAAACAAACTAGTACATTTTCTAATTAATATTATCTATAGATGACATTACCAATTAAAAAAACACTTTATCCAGTGAGCTGTAACTTGTAGTCCTAGAAAAATGTATTCTTTGACGGAGACCGAAAAATCTTTCTGATTTTTTTTTTTTCACTTACGAAATAGATTCAAGAGGAGGAAGTGAGGACAAACCAATGAAATTCCTCATTGCCCACAGGAAACTTTCCTAAACGAACTTAGCCCAAGTTAACCGCTTGTCCATGTTTTCACTGTGGGGTCAGTGGCCTCTCCTGATATTTAGCAGGCATACACTTTCATTCCCTGCCTTTTGATATTTCCATCTTCTCCTCTACTGCACTGTCAATGCAAATTATTTAGCTCACTGCTCAATGCTGAGTCGACGGGATTGGTCAGCTGTGGTGGTAGTCTTGGTAGGAGTCCTGTGAGGGTCTCTGGTTATCCCAGAGCAAATGGGTAGAAAGTAATATATAATTCAAAATGTCAGGGAGGCATCATCACATAGGAGAGAGCTAGTTCCCAGGTGAGGGATTTCCGTTTGGCCAAACTGTAGCCACGTTAGAATTTAGTGGAGGTTCCTTGAAACAACATTGTAAGGATATGTGGAAATAGGGCATTTTTAAAATAAACAACAGCACATATTGGATGAAAAATGTATTAAATGGACAATTAAAATAGTTTCTTGACACCTCCCTGCTTCCACCCTGTTCACAGATTGTACACAGTCTATTCTGTACATAACAGTGATTTTTTTAAAATACATCAGATGATGCTAGCCATCTGCTCAGAACCTTCCTACAGTTGCTATTTCATGCAGGATCAAGTACAAAGTCAATGGCCTGCAAGGCTGAATACATCATGGCCTGGGCTTATTTCCTGCTGTATCTCCTAACACTCTGTTTTTTTTGTCCCAGCCTGGCCACATTCATGTTCTCTTCCTCAAGACCTTTGCATGTCCCATTCATGATGCCTGGAGTATTCTTTTCCCCAGCACTCCCTGGAGCTCCCTCTATCCTTTCACTTAGGTTGCTTCTAATTTCTCACTTTCTTGGGCTGCGGGCGATGGCTCATGCCCAGCACTTTGGGAGGCCAAGGCGGGCGGATCACCTGAGGTCAGGAGTATCCAGACCAACCTGACCAACACAGCGAAACCCCGTCTCTACTAAAAATACAAAAATTAGCCGGGCGTGGTGGCGGGCGCGTGTAATTCCAGCTAATCAAGAGGCTGAGGCAGGAGAATGGCATGAACCCGGGAGGCAGAAGTCATAGTGAGTCGAGATCACGCCACTGCACTCCAGCCTGGGCGACAGAGCAAGACTCCATCTCAAAAAAAAAAAAAAAAAAATTCTTGCTTCCTTAGATATTTCCTTTGACTTCCCTACATAAAACTCTCTCCCCCAAGTATGTCAGTCACTCACTATCCATACGCTACTTCATTTAGTTCACAGTATTTATCACTATGTGATATATATGTGTATATATGTGTATATATGTGTGTATATATATGTGTATATATGTGTATATATATTCTTTTTATTATCTGTTTTTCTTATTAGGATTCAGATTTCTTTAGGGCAGGTGTTTTGTTGGGTTCCCCGCCTAACCTCCAGGTTGTAGTATGTAGTAAGTGTTCAATAAATACTTGTTGAATTATATTTACTATTGCATTATATAAATATTTGTTGAATTTGAATATCAAATGATATTGGACAAATTAAATGCAGTATTTACATTTACCCAAAAATTCACCTGTAAATGCTCACCAAACAATTCTTAATTAGCTTAATTGGACCTGGAGTTATTAGTACTTTAGAGACCATTTAGCCCAATATCACCACATTCAATGCACTAAGAACAGGAAAGTAAATAAGGTAATCACATCAATATTATCATTTAGTTGCTAAGCATAATACTATGTGTATAATACACATTTTTAGTAACTGTAATCTTCTTAATCATCTTTTTTTTTTTTAGATGGAGTCTCGCTCTGTCGTCCAGGCTGGAGTGCAGTTACACAATTTCGGCTCATTGCAAGTTCCGCCTCCTGGGTTCACGCCATTTTCCTGCCTCAACCTCCAGCGTAGCGGGGACTACAGGTGCCCGCCACCACGCCCGGCTAATTTTTTTTTTTTTTTTTTTTGTATTTTTAGTAGAGACGGGGTTTCACCATTTTAGCCAGGATGGTCTCGATCTCCTGACCTCGTGATCTGCCAGCCTCAGCCTCCGAAAGTGCGGGGATTACAGGCGTGAGCCACGGCACCCGGCCAATAATCTTAACGAATTTCACATATTTACATTTACTAAGTGATGATGTGAAAACTTATAAACTGAGAGCTGAGTAAATAGAGGAACCTAGAATTAGAACTCAGGTCTGTCTGATTTTCAAGCATGTGTTCTTTCCATTCTACTGCCTAACCTCTTTCAGTTTCCCCCTAGTAATTTCACTCACCGAGAATTAGGTTGCTCTTGGTGCAGTCCTGTTTTATTATTGGTCTCTAGGAGGGGGCGGTGACCCTGGTTTTGAGTCCAGGACCCATTCTAATTGCTTTTTATTTTGACAGTCATTTGCCATCATAAGGTCTGTTCTTTTTTTTTTCTACTCTAAAATAGTCATAATACTATCCGTTTTATCTAACATCTTCAAAAGGCTCAAGTACATGTGAAATTATTTTGCTAATTTTTAATTGGGTTATGCAAATATGAGGAAATGTTACAGTTGTCAATAACAAATATTTAGCAGCTTTCATAGACGGTTTCTATTATAGTAGTGCTAAGTTTTGCAGCTTGCTTCTATTATTGCTAATTCTTTCGGATTCCAACGTCACATTAGCACATACATTTGTAGATATCAGACTCAAAGGCAAAGTTAAGAAAATCTAAAAGAATACACAATTTTCATATCTTCCAAATTTTCAAGACCATTCTTTGGCTAGGACTGACTCAAATGAGCTTTATAGTTTTGGAGACCCATTTTTTTTTTCCTGTGGGAAGAAATAATTTATCTAAGAATATACAGAGGGCATATTTGGAAGATATTTTATGTTGCTGGATATTGTAGGATTTGGGCTATGCTCGTATCTAAATACATGCATAACACCTGTTTGTTAAACCTGTTTTGGTAAAATGACCGAGTTAGATAACATCAAGTTAAGAAATGGGTAAGGGTCCGGGCGCAGTGGCTCACGCCTGTAATCCCAGCACTTTGGGAGGCCAAGAAGGGGAGATCACGAGGTCAGGAGATCGAGACCATCCTGGCTAACACAGTGAAACCCCGTCTCTACTAAATATACAAAAAAAAATAGCCAGGCATGGTGGCGGGCACCTGTAGTACCAGCTACTCGGGAGGCTGAGGCAGGAGAATGGCGTGAACCCTGGAGGCAAAGCTTGCAGTGAGCCAAGATCATGCAACTGCACTCCAGCCTGGGCGACAGAGCGAGACTCCATCTCAAAAAAAAAAAAAAAGAAAAGAAAAATGGGTAAGAAGAGTCCTTATCTCAGTGTATTAGGTGGCTTTGGGGAAACTGTAATTGAAGTAATATGTTGAGATGATTTTTGGAGGTAACGTTAAATATAAATTTACAGGAAGTCGTGAGCTTTAGTCTGTCAGTCTCAAGAAGTTACCAAAGGCCAACTGCAATTCTGAAAATGTAAACTTTAAAAGGTAAATTTTTTAAATCTCTACTGAAGTTCTCCTACCAGAGTTTTATTTATAGTTCTCACTGACAGTGGAACTGACTGTTCAACTCTTTAAATTAGCAAAAGAACAAAATATAAGGAATTGTCAGTAACAACTGACACAGACAGGAAACGTCCAGGAATTTCCCCTCCATTATTACAACTCCCCCAAGAAGAGCTGCTCTTTTGGCCAAAGACTGACTTGGGCCATAGTATTGGGAGTTGGAGCTTTCAGATGAGTGATAAAAGGTTCAAAAGCTTCCTTTGTGTTGAGATTTCTCCATTTTTCCTTTGTTTTTGGGTTGATGTCAACCTGCTCTTCTCTTTCATTTTCTGTCCCTGGGAATGCTTAGCTAAAAAGCTAGTGAAAATTAAAGTAAGGTTGAGAAAACACAAAGTTTGAAGGGTTATGTCAAAGTAGCTTTAAGAGTCTGGGGCCTAAACCTCAGCAGGCAATAATGTATTACAGTATCTCCTTTCATACTTTTCCCAAGTAGAGGACTATGAAGTCAAGCATAGAGAATGGTACTGCCATATTAAACAGATAATTTTGTATTTATGTTTCTACTTCACTCATTTTTGAGAAGATGGTTAACCGAAGTAAATATATAAATATTACCAATACCTAAAAGATAATATTCTTATCTTTTATAAAATGCTTCCTCATTTATTTTTTATAGCTGATATAAGCAAATCCTATGAGTTATGCTATTTTCATTTTACAGTTGAGAAGAATGTATTGAGAAAATTTAATAGACTTGGCCAAGGTCAGTAAACTGAGCACGATCACAACTCTAGCTTTTTACTTGTTTATTTTGTATGCTTCCCTTCTTGGAGAAGTGAAAGGCCAACGTGGAAAATATACAAAAATGTCAAATATGATAGTTTATATTTAAAATAGAGAGTTGATAAAAATTACTTTTCTGGCAAACTGAAAACTAATACCTTGGAAGACAATCCTGTATTTTAAAGCAACCAACTATTAGAATTCCTAAAACAGAAATAAGTTTCCTTACATAGGCTCTGTCTCATAAAAAGGCTGATTGTGTTTTATTAATGAGGTTTCCTAGGTTAAGCTAATCATATTTATGTATTAAAATTTTCGAAGTTCTCAAATTTCCCACAAGTAATTTAAAACATCTGACCCAAATGACTGTAAGCAGTGCCAACATTCATTTATGAACTTGCATTATCATCTAGAATATAATGTTGTGCAGAACTAATATAAATGTTGACTTTTTTCTTTTTAACCTTCCTTCTGAATGTCAAGCAGATGGTTTGATTTAGGTATCAATAAAGGCCCTTAAAGTGTGAGTTAACAATACCCCAAAGGGCTTCTAGTAACTGCAGCTTCAAAGCATAGAACATAATAAAAATAAATTTAAAAAATCAGTTTTATTAAAGAAGAAAGGATAGAGTGAAGAATCAGAAAATAAAAAAAGAAAAATTTTATGATTTCAAGTTCTCCTGAGTAGACAATCTATTCCAGTTTTGCAGTTTATCAATTATAAATTTAATACTCAATTAACAAATATTCTTTTTAAACTTTAATCATGACACTGATGTCTGCACCTACCCCTTTGCTTTAAGACATTTTTAACTCCCTAGCAAAGAAGAGGTATCCAGAGTCCCACAGTTTTGCTAAATTAAGGATCAAGAGATAAGAATTTATAGAAATTAAGAGTGTTAGAATTTATGGATCACAGGAATGGAGAGGAGAAAATTATTCAGAGAAAGAATAAAAGAAATCTACAAAATGGTTTCCTTGGGTCTTTGATTGAAATTCCACAAGGATGATCACAGCACAATTGCAGAAAACAAAAACAAAAAAAAATTGTATGGCAACATGAAGCTGAAAAATTTCTAGAGTTCACACAGAGAAGGGGATTGTTTTAGTTTCTAGCAGTGTGCAGAGACTTTATTCGATGCTTGTGCCCTCAGTAGAGGCCCAAGGAAAGCCTTAGAAGTGAAACTAAACTACCCTAGAGTAAGACTGCTCTAGACTTGCCCTAAAAAACTTTAGAAATAAGTCTCAAAGACTGCTAGAACACAGACCAACACTCTTCAACTATTACAACCAAGTATAACACTTAAAAATACAGAATTCAAAAAATCTGGAATTCAATAAAATATGATGCATATGCATGAGAAAAAACCAGTCAGCTGAAACAGACCGAAATAACAGAGATGATGAAATTAACAAGTACTTTAAAACAGATAAAAAATAGGTCCAAAGATGTAAAGAAAATCCTAAGCAAATTGAGAAGAAAAATAAAATACATAAAAGGAGCAAATACAATTTCTAGATTTGAAAATAAATATAATGTCTAATATGAAAAATTTACTGGCCGGGCGCTGTGGCTCACGCCTGTAATCCCAGCACTTTGGGAGATGGAAGCGGGCGGATCACCTGAGGTAAGGAGTTCGAGACCAGCCTGGCCAACATGGTGAAACCCCGTCTTTACTAAAAATACAAAAATTAGCCGGGCATGGTGGTGAGCGCCTGTAATCTCAGTTACTCGGGAGGCTGAGGCAGGAGAATCACTTGAACCCGGGTGGCAGAGGTTGCAGTGAGCCGAGATTGTGCCATTGCACTCCATCCTGGGCAACAGAGTGAGACTCTGTCTCAAAAAAAAAAAAAAAAAGAAAGAAAAATTTACTGACAGTTTGAATAAGGTAATCACTGAAGAAGAAAAGAGTAATTAATTTGAAAACAAACCAATACAAGTTAATAACTGAAGAACAACAGGAAAAGAATGAATGGGAGATAAGTGTGGAGCTTCAGTGACCTGGGAAATAAAATCAGATGGTCTCATATATGAGCAATTTTGAGCTGCAAGGGGAAAAAGGAGGTGCAGAAACATTTTCAAGAATAATGGCTACAACATTTTTAAAAAATGATAAAACTATAAATGCAGACATACATAATGTCAAATAAAATGAAAAGAATAAACTCCAAAAAAGTCACAAAACACCCACTTCACATTAAAAATGTTTAAACAATAGAGATGAAGGTTAAAATCTGAAAAGCAGCCTGATTTTTAAAAGACAAATTATTTAGAGAGGAAGGAAAATGCAAATTTCCACAGATTCCTTGTCAAAAATTCTGCAAGCCAGAAGACAAAGACATATTTAAAGTGCTGGGGGAAGGGGGAAACTCTGCCAAACTAGGATTTCTTACCAGTGAAAACTTATACTAAAACTGAAGAAAAATGAGCATTTTTTTTCAGACACATGAATTCATTGTTGATAGATCCACTATATTAAAAAAAATGTTAAAGATAGTTCAGGTAGAACATTGGTACCAAACAGGAAAATAACTACAGGAAAGAATCAAGAGCACTGGAAATGGCAAATACGTGATAAAAATTAACTTTTTTTCAATCTTTTAATTAAAAAATTGAATTTTGTCCAGTTTTATTGAAGTGCAGTTGACAACTAAAAATTATTTAAGGTTCACAATCTGGCGACCTGATGTATCTTTACATTGGGAAATGTTTATCACAATCCAGCTAATTAACATATCTATAATTTCATGTCTCACATAGTTACTATTTTCTGTGCATGTTTGTGTGAATGTGTGTGTTATGAACACATAAGATGTACTGGCTTAGCAAATTTCAAATATACAATACAATATTGTTAACTGTAGTAATATTGTTTTACAATTGGATGTCTAGAACTTCTTCATTTTGCAAAACTGAAACTTTGTATACCTTGACCAACATCTTTGTCCCACCTTGAAATGGCCATTTGTCCCTTCAGCTTCTGGTAACCACCATTCTACTATGTTTCTATGAATTTAATTATTTTAGATTGCACATATAAGTGAGATCACGCAGTATTTGTCTTTCTACATTTATCTTATTTCACTTAGCATAATGTCTGCCAGCTCAGAAGATTTACCATAACGTCTTCAACAAGGATTTATTGTGCAGATGGGAGGATTTCCTTCATTTTTTAAAGGCCCACTAATCTTATTTCATGTGTCTGTGTGCATGTGTGTGTGTGTGTATACACAATGGAATGCTAATATATATGCCCAATTTTCTTCATATATTTATTTATCCATTGTTGAGCATTTAGTTTTTTTAGTTTCTTGGCTACTATGAATAATACTAAAATGAACATGAGGGTGTGGATGTCTCTTACATCTTGATCATATTTTCTTTGGAAATATACCCTAATTATAGCTGTTGGATTATAATGTGTTTCTATTTTAAATTTTTTTAGAAACTTTCATACTGTTTTGTATACTGACTGAACCATTTTGAATGCCCAGCAATAGTGTACAAGGATTCCTTTTACTGCACATCCTTGCCAACACTTATCTTTCATCTTTCTGATAGTAGCCACTCGAAGAGGTGTGAATTGATATTTCATTGTGATTTTGATTTGCCATTCCTTGATGATTAGTGATAGTGAGCACCTTTTCATCTATCTGTTGGTCATAAGCATTTCTTCTAAAAATTTCTATCTAGACATTTGCCTATTTTACAATCAGACTATTATTATCATTCTGTTGACATTTAGTTGTAGGAGTTCCTTACATATTTTGAATAGTAACCCCTTATCAGATATGTGGCTTGCAAATATTTTCTCTCATTCTGTAGGTTGACTCTCTTTATCTTTTCCTTTGATGTGCAGAAACGTTTTAGCTTGATCCAATCCAGTGTCCATTTTTGCCTTTGTTTCCTGAGTGTTTGGTGTACTATATAGAAATTATTGCCCAGATCAATGCTAGGAAGTTTCTTCTTTATGTTTTTTTCCACAAATTTTACAGTTTCAGGTCTTACATTTAAATCTTGAATTAATCTTGAATTCATTTTTGTATAAAATGTGAGATAAGCGTTTGATTTCATTTTTGCATGCAAATGTTTGTTTTCCCAGCACCACTTACTGACGACACTATTTTTTCCCCTTGTGTTTTGTCCCTTCTAAAGTTTAACTAATAAAAATGGAAACATAGCATACCCAAATGTTAGTGATTCAGCAAAAGCAATACGAAGAGTAAAAGTTGTAGTGAGAAATGCCTGCTTAAAAAAAATCTCAAATAAGCAATCTAACTTTATAGCTCACGGAACTAGAAAAAGAAAGACAAATGAAGCCCGAAGTGAGGATAAGGAAGGGAATTATAAATACTAGAGGAGAAGTAAATAAAATAAAGAATAAAATATTTTAAAAAAACAAGTAAATTAATAGTTTATTTAATAAACAAAATAAATCAACAGGCTAAATAAGAAAAAAAATAGAAGACTCAAATAAAATTCTAAATAAAAGAAGCAAAGAGGAGGCCTTATAATGTATCCTTTGAAAATAAAAAAGGATCATATAGGACTATTATGAAAAAAGAAAATATTTGAAGGTATAAAGCCTACTGGTAAAATTAAGAACACAGGAAAACCCAAAATACTCTAGTAGTATGATTGTGGCATGCAATCTGCTCATAACTCTGGAAATAAGCCCACAAGACAGGTCTATCAAAAACAACAATAGCTACAGCATTGAGTTAAGAGATAGGCAATATACAAATACATAAAATTAGACAACATAAAAAGTCTAAATGTGAGGGGATATGAGTTACAGTGCAGATTTTTTTCTTCAATTTGGTCATTGTTTTTATCCTTTTCTTGGTAATCTGTCATTTCTTTAATATAATGTATTATAGCTATAAGATGAATTTTATAAGCCTCATGGTAACAACAACACAAAAACTATAGTAGATTCACTAGAATAAAAAGCGACAAAATAAAATGTACTACCAGAGAAATCACCTAACCACAAAGGATGAATAATCGAGTAGAGAAGAGTTACAAAACAACTAGAAAACAAGTAACAAAAGAGCAGTAGAAAGTCCTCACTTATTAATAATAACGCTGAATATAAATTGACTCAATTCTCTAATTAAAAGGCATAGAGTGGCTGAATAAAGAAACAGGATCCAACTATATGCTACCTATAAGAAGCTTAATTTCACCTGTAGTGACACACTGAGACTGAAAGTGCAGGGGTGAGAAAGAATACTTCATGCAACTGGAAACCAAAAAAGAGAAGGAGTAGATGTACTTATAACAGATAAAATAGAACACAGATCAAATACTGTACAAAGAGACAAAGAATATCACTATATTATAATAATAAAGGGGTCAATTATTTGGTAGATAAGCTAAGAAAAAAAAAGAGAGAAGACCAAAATAAATAACATCATATTGAAAAAGGAGACATAGAAAACGAAACTACAAAAAATACAAAGAATCGCTAGAGACTATTACAAACAGCTGTATATCAACAAATTTGAAAACCTAGAAGCAATTTATGAAATCCTGGACACATACAACTTACCAAGATTAAACCATAAAGAAATAGAAGACCTAAACAAACCTCAAAAATAATGAGTAACAAGATCAAAACTGTAAAACTGTAATAAAATGTCTCCCAGCAAGGAAAAGCTCACAACCTAATGTCTTCACTGCTGAATTCTACTATATGTTAAAATAACGAACACAAATTCAACTCAAACTCTTCAAGAAAACAATGAGGAGGAGGGAATATTTCCAAACTTGTTTTCTTAGGCCAGTATTACCCTGATACCAAAACCAAATAAGGATACAACAAAAAGTGAAAACTACAAGCCAATATCACTGATGAACGTAGATGTAAATATCCTCAACAAAATACTATCAAACTGAATTCAACAAAACACTAAAAAAATCACTTACCATGATCAAATCGAATTCATCTTAGGGATGCAAGGATGGTGCATATGCAAACTAATAAACTTGATACATTACGGTAACAAAGCCAATAACAAAACCCACATGTTTATTTCAATAGATGCTGAAAAAGCATTCAATAAAATTCAACATCACTTAATGATAAAAAATCCTCAAAAAACAGTGTAGAGAAGGAACAAATCTCAAAATAATAAATAACATATTGACAAACTCGCAACTAACAACATGTCAGGTGGGGTAAAATTGAAAGCCTTTTTTCTAAGATCTGGAACGAGAGAAGGATGCTCACTTTCACCAAGTTTATTTAACATATTACTAGAAAGAAGTCTGGCCAGAGCAATTAGAAAAGAGAAAGAAATAAAGAGCATCCAAATTGTAAAGGAAAAAGTCAAAATAGCCTTGTTTGGATGACATGATCTTATACTTAGAAAAAGCCGGCCTGAGCGCGGTGGATCACAACTGTAATCCCAGCACTTTGGGAGGCCGAGGTGGGCGGATCACGAGGTCAGGAGATCGAGACCACGGTGAAACCCCATCTCTACTAAAAATACAAAAAAAAAATTACCCGGGCGTGGTGGTGGGCGCCTGTAGTCCCAGCTACTCAGGAGTCTGAGGCAGGAGAATGGCTTGAACCCGGAGGCGGAGCTTGCAGTGAGCTGAGATGGCACCACTGCACTCCAGCCTGGGCTACAGAGCAAGACTCCGTCTCCAAAAAAAAAAAAAAAGAAAAAGCTAAAGGCTCTAGCAAAAACTCTTAGAAATGATATAGAAATTCAATGAAGTTACAGAATTAAAAATCAACACACAAAAATCAATACCATTTATATACATCAACAGCAAACAATCTGAAAAAGAAATCATAAAAACAATCTTATTTACAAAAGCTACAAATAATATAAAATACCTAGGGATCAATTTAATCAAAGAAGTGAAATGTCTGTACAAGCAAAACTATAAAACATCAATGAAAGAAATTAAGCAGGACATGCAAATAATGGTAAGATAGTCTATGTTCATGAATTAAAAGAATTAATACAGTTAGTATGATAACACAATTCAAAGCAATTTACAGATTCCATGAAATTTCTATCAAAATACCAATGACTTTCTTCACAGAAATAGTAAAAACAATTTTTAAATTTATATGGAAAATAACCCGTAATAGCCAAATCAGCATGGTACTGGAATACGCACAGATACATAGGCCAGAGGAAAATAATAAAAAGTTCAGAAACAAATCCACAAACTTACAGCCAACTGATATTTGACAAAGGCATCACAAACATACAATAGAATGGAAATATCTCTTTAATAAATGGTACTGCGAAACTGGATAACCATATGCAGAAGACTGAAACTAGACTCTTATATCTCACTATATGCAAAAATCAAACCACAATGGATTAAATAATTTCATGTTACACCCCTATTTATGAAACTTCTAGAAGAAAACATAGGGGAAACACTTCAGGCCACCGGTCTAGGCAAAGATTTTATGGATAAACTGCAAAAGCACAGTCAACAAAAACAAAAATAGGCAAATGAAATTATACCCTAAAAAATTTTGCGCAGCAAAGGAAGCAATCATCAGATGAAGAAACATCCTACAAAATGGGACAAAATATTTGCCAACTATTCATCTGACAAGGGATTAATAACCAAAATATATAAGGAACTCAGGCAACTCAATAGCAAAACCCAAATAATTTGATAACTTAATGGAAAAATGATCTGAATAAATATTTTGCAAAAGAAGACATATAAATAGCTGATAAGTATATGAAAAATGCTCGACATCACTAATCATCAGAGAAATGTAAATCAAAACCACAATCAGTTAAAATGGTTTCTATTAAAAAGACGAGCTAGCAGATGCTGGTGAGGATGTGATAAAAGGGGAACCCTCAGACACTTTTGGTGGAAATGTAAATTATTATGGCCACTATAGAAAACTGTATGGAGCTTTCTTTAAATATTAAGAATAGAGCTACCATATGATCCAGCAATTCCACTATTATTTAAGTATCCAAAAGGAACAAAATCAATATGTCGAAGAAATTATCTGCACTCCCATGTTTATTGCAGCACTATTCATAATAGCCAAAATATGAAATCAGCCTACATGTCCATCAATGGGTGAATGCATAAAGAATATGTTATATATATATATATATATATATATACACACACAAAATATTATTCGGTCATAAAAAGAATGAAATCCTATCATTTTCAGCAATATAAAAAGAACTAGAAGTTTTTATATTTAGAGAAATAAACTAAGCAAAGAAAGAAATATTGCATGCTCTCACTCATACGTGGGAGCTAAAAAAGTGGATCTTATGAAGGTGGGGAGTAGACTGGTAGTTACTAGAGGTTAGAAAGATTGGGGGGAGGAGCAGATGAAGAGAAGTTGTCTAACGGGTAAACAAATTCAGTTTAACAGAAAAAAATTAGACCTAGTATTTGATAAACCAGTAGGGTGACTATATTTTACAGTAATCTATTGCGTATTTTAAAATAGCTGGAAGAGAATAATTTGAAGGTTTCTAGCATAAAGAAAATACAAATATTTATAATTATATGAATGCATTCAATTATCACGTGTATCCCCAAGTATGTAACATCTGTTACATATCAATAAAAATGAGGTAAAATGTTAAGTTGCCAGCATATGTATCCATGTCACATACTGAGGACATATAATACCCAAAATTTCAAGTTATTTAAATTTAAGTACCTTTCATATTTACTTCTTATGACTAATTGCCTCAATCAAGTAATACTACCAAAAAAAAAAAAAGCTACCTTTGCCAATGATAGTTTAGATTAGACCCTATTTTGGAATAACTATTCATTTTCACTATGGCCAGTTGCTTGGTATTTGGCCTTAATGAAGAATTACAGGTGAAATCCAACTCCATGATTTAGTAGATGTGGAAATTGAAACCTAGGAGTAGAGTTAAGTAAACTAGTCAAGGTCACATAACTGAAAAATGGCAAATCAAGCTTTTCTTTGTCCAAATATAGTATATTTTTTGTTATGTCACATAAAATTATGAATCAATTATACATATAGAAAGTAATCACCATAAAAGCTAGTCTCTTTGCTTTAAGTGAACTGTACACTGGTGTAGTGTTTTCAGTTTATACACAGAATCATCATTAATGTTGCTGATTGTAATGATACTGCAGTGACACTGTTGAGGACATTGTTAATTACATAACAGTAGCAAAATGAAACCCTTAGAAAAACACATTTTCTATATGTTGCTTTATAATGTGATAGCTTACATACAGTAAATATTTACATTCAACCCGATAAATGCTAATTTTACATATAACACAGAGTCTCCCATGAAGACGAAATTGCACTTATCCTGCTTTATCTTCTCCTTCTTTGCCTCTCCTAATGTTAAGTAAACTGGTAAACTAGAAGGCAAGTTTATTGTGAAAGGATACATGCTTTTTAGCTTAATGTCAAGTAAGATCTTTGAATCAAAATATAATTTTTGGTACATTTGGAGAGGCAAAATAAAATAGTTTGTTATATTACCTATAGAATTAGTTTTATTAACTTGATAAAATGTATAAATTATGAAAACAACGAAATAATTTAAAAAGCACATAAATCATGAGATTCCATTACTTATAAGGACAACTGTATGCCAAAAGTTTTAATCAGTTAACAAATGTTATGAACCTATAAAACTCACAGCATATTACACTTTCTAAACTTAGATTTGACTACAGAATCTCTTTCAGAGAAAGCCTCACCAGGGACTGGTGTTTCCAGAAAAACGCTTTGACAAATACGTTATTAGATATCGTTCAGAGGATTATAGCTATGCAAAGTAAGATTACACTCAGTTTGTATTTGAACTTAATATCAGAGATGTTAAGATACAGAGACAAGATATATACACATTAAATAAAATAACATTAGACAGTCACACAAAATATGTCAAGGCAATTTATACTATATTTCATATAAATCATAAAATTAAAAATGCTAGGAGCTCAAAACTGAGACAAAGTAGTCAAAGAACATTTTGTAATAGTCTTAATAATAGTTTAGAAACTAAAATGATGAGCATTTTATCTTAGGCACTGTGTCTATAATTTTAGTACCTGTCATTGGGTGAATAAAAATCATACCAGCTTAATAAAATGCTTACAAAAATTAGCTGGCCATGGTGGCTGGTGGCAGGCTCCTGTAATCCCAGCTACTTGGGAGGCTGAGGCAGGAGAACCACTTGAACCCAGGAGGCAGAGGTTGCAGGGAGCCGAGATTGTGCCATTGCACTCCAGCCAAGGTGACAAGAACGAAACTCCATCTCAAAATAATAATAATAATAATAAATAAAATACTAAAGATTCGACATATTTTCTTTTTATTCTCCCACAACTCTATGATGCATATGTTGTTTCCTCCATTTTATAAATTTAAGTCACAGCAGTTAAAACATTCCTACCTACGTACTTAATACCACTGAACTACAAACTTGAAAATAGTTAAGACAGTAAATATGATGTGTATTTCCCCACAATAAAGAAATGAAAAGAACAAACAATGCTTTTTCAAGCAAAATCAATTACAATGCACTGTAGCTTTTATATAATACATAGAAGTAAAATAAATGTATCAATGACTCAAACAAGGTGAAGGAGGATGTAATAATAGCGTTGTAAGTTTTTCTATTATGCCTGAAATCCTAAAGTTACATAATGTTATTTAAGTTAAACTATGATAAGACATAGTATTTTAAATACTAGAAAAATATAAAATTATACTTAATAAGATAATATACAAAATGAAATATATACTTATCCCCAAAGAAAGCAATACAAGAAGGGTAAAGGAACAAAATGAGATTGGGCCAAAAAAATAAATAAATAAATAATAATGGAAAGATGGTAAATTTACGCTCAATAAATATGTAATGAAATAATTTAAACTTACTATTATAAAGCAGAGATTGTCAGACTGAATGATGGGTAAAATATTCTACTTTCTACATAAAGGTGTAGCTAGATTATAGATGAAAATATGAAAATAAAACCACTGTAGAAACACTAATCAAACCACATTGGGATGGCTATATTAAGATTAGAAGAAAATATATTTCAGAAAAGGAAATATCACCAATGATTAAAAGAACATTTTACAATGACAAAGTAAAGGTATAATCATTCTAACTGTACATGCACTTACTGACATAGATTTAAAATACTTGAAGCAAGAAATGATACAAATAAAAGGAAAAAATAAGGAAACCCAGACTTATAGTTGAAGGTTTCAAGATTCCTTGCACAGTATTGACCGGACAATAGACAAAATCAATAACAATAGCAAAGACATAAACCATAGTATCAAACAACTTAAAATAATTGACATTTATAAATATTTCACTTAACAACAAAGAATATACATTTTTACATGCATATAGAATATACAAAAATACAGATAACTTGTTGGTCCATAAAACAAAATACATTTAAACTAATTGGTATTATTTTCAGTATGTTCTCTGAATACACTTAAACTATCAATTAGTAAGAGAAAGAAAATTCTATAACATGAAATAAAGCCATATATTTTAAACAACTCATGTTAAAAATAAATCACAAGGGAAATAAGAAAATAAGATCAGCTATAATAAAAATGCAACGAAACAAAATTTCTTAAATGCAGCTAAAACAGTTCATTGAGATATATTTATAGCATTATAAATATTATTTAATTTTTTTTTTTTTTTTTTTTTTTTGAGACAGAGTCTCATTCTGTCACCCAGGCTAGAGTGCAGTGGTGCTATCTCGGCTCACTGCAACCTCTGTCTCCCGGATTCAGGCGATTTTCCTGCGTCAGCCTCCGTAGAAGATGGGATTGCAGGTGTGCACCACCATGCCCAGCTAATTTTTGTATTTGTAGTGGAGATGGGGTTTCACCATGTTGGTCAGGCTAATCTTTAACTCCTGACCTCAGGTGATCCGCCCGCCTCGGCCTCTCAAAGTGCTGGGATTCCAGACGTGAGCCACCACGACCGGCCCTATTTAATTTTGTATTTGTTGAAATTAAAGGGGCCAAGGGCAATTTTGTTACATGTATGTAGTGCATAGTGGTGAAGTCCAGGCGTTAGCCTAATGTTATTTGAATAAAGTACACTGTACCCATTAAGTAATTTTCCATCCCCTCCCACTCTTCCACCCTTCTGAGTCTCCAGTGTCTATTATTCCACTCTCTATGTCCGTGTGTACACGTTATTTGTCTCCTACTTACAAATGTGAGAAAACATCTTATTTGACGTACTGTTTTTGAGTTGTTACACTTAAGATAATGGCCTCCATTTCCATCCATGTTGCAGCAAAATATATGTTTTTATTCTTTTTATGACTGAATAGTATTCCATTGTCCACATGTATGCATGTATATCATTTTCTTTATACAGTCATCCATTGATGGACATTTAGATTGATTCCCCATCTTGTTATTGTGGATTATGCTATGATAAACATGCAAGTGCAGTTATTTTTATTTTTATTTTTTCTTCAGACAGAGTCTCACTCTGTCACCCAGGCTGGAGTGCAGTGGTGCCATCTCGGCTCACTGCAACCTTCACCTCCCGGGTTCAAGCGATTCTCCTACCTCAGCCTTCTGAGTAGCCAGGATTACAGGTGCGCACCACCATGCCCGGTGCAATCCTTTTATTTTTAGTACAGACTTGGTTTCACCATGTTGGTCAGGCTGGTCTCATACTCCTGACCTCGTGATCCACCTGCCTCAGCCTCCCAAAGTGCTGGGATTACAGGCGTAAGCCTCTGCACCCAGCCGCAGTTATCTTCTTGATATGTTGATTTCTTTTCCTTTGGATAGATACACAGTGATGGGATTGCTGAATCAAATGGTGGTTCAATTTTTAGTTCTTTGAGAAATATTCACACTGTTTTCCACAGAGGTTGTACTAATTTACATTCCCAATGTTTACGATGTATAAACATTCTCTTTTCTCTGCACCCTCACCAACATGTATTACTTTTTGACTTTTGAAAAATGGCCAGTCTGACTGGTATAAGATGATATCATTGTGGTTTTAATTTGCATTTTTTCTCATGATTACTGATGTTAAGTATTTTTTCATATGCTTCTTAGCCATTAGTAAATGAGATAGCATAAAATATTACTCTTAGAGAGAGAGAGATGATAGAGATAAAGATAGAGATAGAGGTGGAGATAGAGATGTGTGTGTGAGGGGGGACAGAGAGAGAGAGAGACAGAGAGAGAGAATAGAGATATTGATCTCTAATAGATAGAGATGTGTGTGTGTGAGAGAAGCACAGGCAGAGAGAGGAGAGATTGGTCTGGATTAAGATCCTACACTCTCTGCCTCTGCGTGATCTTATATAAATCAAATCCCCTCTCTGAGCATGTTTGCTTGTTAATGACAATGACCTCACATATTTATCAGGACAAATTAATGAAAATGTAATTATGCTTTGTAAAGTTCTAGGTACATGCAGATTATTACTATCGTGAGCACGTATTGATCAGAACAGTAATTTTATAATGATAGGGAAGTATGCTGCTCATTTACGAGTTTGCTCACAGACCTATTTTTTGCCTTTCCTTTCTCCATTCCGCTCCATTCTGCTCTTCAGGGGACTGCTGACCCCTAAAACTTATTTTTTTCCAAATTTATTTGCCAACTGCACTGGTAGGGGACTAGAGATCAATAGGAATGAAGTCCTTCACCACCCCCTGGCTTGCTTTCTTTCTTTTAAGTGGCTTCTCTAGAGCTGCTGCATCTCACCTGTGTGTACAGCATGGTCCAGCAGGTTCGCAGGTGAAGGCTGGGCTTTGACTGACACAGCCAGAGAATATTTGCCCACAAGAAGACTAAGAAAAAATTTATTTTTCCAAAAATAAAGTAAACCCAATAAGGCTTTTAACTGGAATTTTATTCTTGTTACATATTATTTCATATTATTTTAAACCTATGATTTCTTTTTACATACTACTTTCAAATGTGATTTTAGAGCAGAGACTTTCAAAGAAAAATGCAAATATAATCAAAGCTTTCATATTATCTCCACCATTAATGTTTAAGCTTGAAAACTTTGCCTTCCCCAGTATGTTTGATTAAAATTATTATTATACAGAAAAATTATTGCCACTCTAGGTAATCCCCAACAGGCATGTTGTTTAGATGCTGAATTTATAATTTGTTTTAATCTCATCAAAGTTTGAAATGCTGTTCCCATTGTTTTTAATATCTTAAGCATATTATCCTGAAGCTTTATAACATGCTTAGTTGTCACTTTTTCATCTGTAAGGAATTATTACTTACAGATTTATCTGTAAGGAATTATCCACAGTTTAAAAAACAAATGTTTTTGTGCCTAATGTAGTTTTGCCCTTCTGGAAAATAAAAAAAGCCAGAATGGCTCTTAATTTGGATTATTTCTGAAAAAAAGAAAAAACATAGCAAATGCAAATAAATTACTTTAAAATGCAAAGACACTTTGGAAACTGTTAAAATATGAGATGCAACATGAAAATAAACAAAAACAACCTCTAAATCAACTGGACAGAATCTAAAACAATAGCAACTAATTCCAGTCTCCTCAATTAAAAGTTGGTGACTTTGAGTAATTCCTGAGTTTCTCTGCCTCTCTTTAGGTCACCTGTTCTTTATAATGGTCAGTCTTGAGTCCCTCATAGAGTTGTTAATTACTTTATGAGATGAGCTGTACCTAAGCCAATGCTGGCTCACATAAGGGCTTAGAATGTATCACTCTAATTTTCTTTCTTAACTAAAAACTTAAAGGCAACTTAATTGGTCTTTTCTCTACATTAATAAAGAAAAAATTTTGGTGTGACTTTTACACATTAATGTGGGTAATATGAAACAATTATAACATACTTAAACAGATGTAGAAATTAATGAGGCCAGGCACAGTGGTGCATGCCTGTAATCCCAGTACTTTAGAAAGCAGAGCCGGGCGCAGTGGCTCACGCCTGTAATCCCAGCACTTTGGGAAGCCGAGGCGGGTGGATCACGAGGTCAGGAGATCGAGACCATCCTGGCTAACATGGTGAAACCCCGTCTCTCCTAAAAATACAAAAAATTAGCTGGGTGTAGTGGTGGGCGCCTGTAGTCCCAGCTACTTGGGAGGCTGAGGCAGGAGAATGGCGTGAACCCGGGAGGTGGAGCTTGCAGTGAGCAGAGATTGCGCCACTGCACTCCAGCCTGGGTGACAGAGCCAGACTCTGTCTCAAAAAAAAAAAAAGAAAGAAAGAAAAAAAAGAAAGCAGAGGTGGGAGGGTTGCTTAAGTCCAGGAGTTTGAGACCAGCCTGGGCAATATAGCAAGACCCTGTATCTAGAAAAGAATCATCAAATTAGCTGGGCATTGTGGTGTGTGCCTGTTGTCTCGGCTACTGGGGAGGCCAAGGTGGAAGGATTGCTTGAGATCAGGAAGTTGAATCTACAGTGAGCAGTAACTGCATCACTGTACTCCATCCTGGGTGAAAGAGGGAGACCCTGTATCAAAAAAAAAAAAGTGAAAGGAAATTAAACATGTTCACTACTGTGAGCCTTATCTAGCCATTTATGTACTAATGGACACGTCTGAAGGGACTTAGGACACATAGTATGTAATCTTCTTCAACATTACTTGACCTTGCTAACCCCAATTTGCAGGATGGGTAAGAAACAATTCACTATACTACGCTAACCTTTTTATCATCCTGGTAATGTAGTTACTTAGAATGTTATCACTTAAAAGGGACTCAGTATATTCTGAAGAAATTATCATTCCATGGGATGTAAAAATGAGACATGAATAAGGGAAAACTGCTTAATTAATTAGTTAATTTATTCACTTTTTATATACTTACATATAGCTACTGAGCATGGATGATATTTCAAGCACAGTATTAATCTGTCCAGAGAAAAAAGATGAATGATAAAGGCCTATACCAAGTTCTATATTACAGGAGAAAAATGATAAAATTTGCCCAGAGAAATCTTTAGAAAAAAAAGGGACACTTGAGTTTGACCTTTAAGAATGGAAAAAGTTTCCCAAATAATGAAAAATATCTTGGGCATAGGAAGAAGGCAGAGAAGCACAGAAATAGATTAAATATTTTGAGAATGTCAAGTTCTATGGATGATAAACAAAGGATTTAAAATATCCTTTACCCACTCGGTAACATTGAGAATATCGAAGCAAGGGAGAATTGCAGAAATAATTATAGAAAGAACATGCTGATAGCCAAATAGAAGACACAGTTAAAGAGAGAATCACTGGACACAACTATAATACAGGTTGAGTATCTCTTATCTGAAAAAGCTTAGGAGCAGAACTGTTTTGGATTTTATATTTCTTTGAATGTTTGGAATGTTTGGATATATGTAATGAAATATCTTGCGGATGGGACACAAGTTTAAACACAAAATTTATTTATGTTTCAGATACGCATTATACACATAGCCTGAAGGTAATTCTAAATAATATGTTTAATAATTTTGTTCATGAAAAAAAGTTTTGGCTGCATTTTGACGAAGACCTGTCACATGAGGTCAGATGTGGAATTCTCCACTTGTGTTGTCATGTCAGCACTCAAAAATTTTCAGATTGTGGAGCATTTTGGATTTCAGATTTGTAGATTAGACACTCAACCTATAGCATAAGGCAGAGATTAAACATACTTTAAATCTTTGCATATGCGTGTGGATATTGATATATGCCCAAAGTAGAGATAAGTAAGGCAGCAAACCCCCACTGAACTTTAAAGCATGCTGGTTTCCACGCCTCTGTTAAGCATTTGAATCAGAATAGATTTAAATTGTATACCTTTCCCTCATAGTTCTCTATCATGTTTTGCTCTCTGTTTTAACAATCAAAGAATGACTATTTATTCAGTACCTTTTTCTTATCAAATTTTGTTAGCTGTTTGGAAATGTGGCATAACCTAGGGATTTGTCATCTAGATGGAGAAAAGGTATATATACAAAACATAATTAAAGCTAAGAAACAATGTTTGGAACAGAACTAAATTTTCTTTTTAAAATTGTTTGTTCAGATATTCAATGAAGTATTGTGATCTGGGACTTTGGTTTGAACATCCTGATGGAGATGAGATGAAAAAGAACCTTGAAGGCTAAATAGACACAAGTAGCACAGCATATGTAACCCAATTTTACAGTCCATGAGCTTTTGTATCTTTATTTATAAAGAAGATAATACTTACCTTCCCTACAATACCTACAGCATAGCATACAGCATAGCATTGCTATATTGCTTAAAATTAAATATGGTAATTGATATACAAAGGGTTTTTAAAAGATCTTTTTACAAAGATGTTATTTTGGGATATTTCTGATATTACAAGCAGAACGGAAAGACAGCATTTTGGGGAAAGCAAATGGCAATTTGGGCATCAAAGCTAAAGTATTTTCTTCTTAAATTCCTTTTTTCCTCTCTCCATATTCTCATTTTTGCATTTTTCTCTTACTTTCTTTTCTTCTTCTCACTCTCCTTTTTCTACTTTTTCTCTATTCATTGTGTACTATTTTATGCCAGGCCTGAAGTTAAGTGCTTCCTACCACTGAGAAGACCACAGAATGTGAACTAGAAAATAAAGCCAGTTGAACATACATAAGTACTTTAGTAGGGCAAGTGAGGGAGAATTTACTTTTCCGAAGGGAGGATTTGAAATACCTCAAACATGCTTTCCCCATGAGAACAAGACTATTTTCTTGGTCTGCAGGAGCATTTCCCACTGCCAAGCAGGTGTTTGTGATTCTGTGGCTGTTAATCTGCTTGGCATCTTGAGAATGGGACAACAGGCAGAGCAGAGAGCCCTGCTGTTGGGGAATGACATGAAACTAACATGGGTTTACTACAGAGTTATAAAAGCTATTGGTACTGCAGCACTTTAGAATTCGCTGAACGCATTTTTTCATGTGTTTTTTGGCTGCATAGATGTCTTCTTTTGAGAAGTGTCTGTTCATATCCTTTGCCCACTTTTTGATGGGGTTGTTTGTTTTTTTTCTTGTAAATTTGTTGGAGTTCATTGTAGATTCTGGATATTAGCCCTTTGTCAGATGAGTAGATTGCAAAAATGTTCTCCCATTCTGTAGGTTGCCTGTTCACTCTGATGGTAGCTTCTTTTGCTGTGCAGAAGCTCTTTAGTTTAATTAGATCCCATTTGTCAATTTTGGCTTTTGTTGCCATTGCTTTTGGTGTTTTAGACATGAAGTCCTTGCCCATGCCTATGTCCTGAATGGTATTGCCTAGGTTTTCTTCTAGGATTTTGATGGTTTTAGGTCTAATGTTTAAGTCTTTAATCCATCTTGAAGTAATTTTCTTATAAGGTGTAAGGAAGGGATCAAGTTTCAGCTTTCTACATATGGCTAGCCAGTTTTCCCAGCACCATTTATTTATGGGGAATCCTTTACCCATTTCTTGTTTTTGTCTGGTTTGTCAAAGATCAGATAGCTGTAGATACGCAGCATTATTTCTGAGGGCTCTGTTCTGTTCCACTGGTCTATATCTCTGTTTTGGTACCAGTACCACGCTGTTTTGGTTACTGTAGCCTTGTAGTATAGTTTGAAGTCAGGTAGCGTGATGCCTCCAGGTTTGAAAAAATGCTCATCATCACTGGCCATCAGAGAAATGCAAATCAAAACCACAATGAGATGCCATCTCACACCAGTTAGAATGGCAATTATTAAAAAGTCAGGAAACAACAGGTGCTGGAGAGGATGTGGAGAAATAGGAACACTTTTACACTGTTGATGGGACTGTAAGCAAGTTCAACCATTGTGGAAGTCAGTGTGGTGATTCCTCAGGGATCTAGAACTAGAAATACCATTTGACCCAGCCATCCCATTACTGGGTATATACCCAAAGGACTATAAATCATGCTGCTATAAAGACACATGCACACATATGTTTATTGTGGCACTATTCACAATAGCAAAGACTTGGAACCAAGCCAAATGTCCAACAATGACAGACTGGATTAAGAAAATGTGGCACATATACACCATGGAATACTATGCAGCCATAAAAAATGATGAGTTCATGTCCTTTGTAGGGACATGGATGAAGCTGGAAACCATCATTCTCAGCAAACTATCGCAAGGACAAAAAACCAAACACCGCATGTTCTCACTCATAGATGGGAATTGAACAATGAGAACACATGGACACAGGAAGGGGAACATCACACACTGGGGTCTGTTGTGGGGTGGGGAGAGGAGGGGTAAGGATAGCATTAGGAGATATACCTAGTGCTAAATGACAAGTTATTGGGTGCAGCACACCAACATGACACATGTATACATATGTAACAAACCTGCACGTTGTACACATGTACCCTAAAACTTAAAGTATAATAATAATAACATAAAAAAAAAGAATTCGCTGAATGCTCTCTTCCTATCTATTGTTCCTGGGTTGCAAATGCCCAGGTATAACAACCTAGTTATAGTACTGATTACAGTGCATTCTCAGAGCCAACCACGTAAGACAGAACGAATGTTGAATCTAGGGTGACTCGGCCTACTTACTGATAGAGTTGTTAAGTGTTTTACACAAAGTCACAGGTGATAAAAGATCATATCTGCCACCCACTCCTCTCCTGGTTTACTTCCCTTGTAGCCAAGCTGTCCAACTAAAATATTGCCTTGTACAACCATCTTCATTAGAACATCCAATTTCCGTACAAACTTGCGATAAAAATTTCAAAATATATTCTCTGTTTATGTCTCATGGATAAACTGGGAACTGTGGTTGTTAATTAAGTCTTACAAAGAGTATTTTTAGTAAAAATTATTTTAAAATATGTTATTGGTACACACTCATCACACTTCTATCTGCACCATCTGATTCCAACACTGGCAATCAGTGCATCTTGAATGAAGGCAGGTTTTGAGTGTGGTAACACCTCTAAAATTAGCAGGGAGAAGAAACTTACAATATTCAGGAGGAATTTTCTCTTCACATGTCACTTTATATTTTTAGAGGTACATATTTCCTTTTTGACACAAACTAGATATCATCTTTATAATACATATTGCATTATAAATGATTTAACTGTTCTCAAAAGATGCAGAAATGTTCATTGCTTTGTTTTGGGGAAGGGTATTTAATCACCTTATTTTGGGTATAGGATAGGACTGGATGAGTTTAAGAATTAATTTCTAATGATAACAGTAAGAACACACACAGCTTTAATATTCAAATGAACATTTTAACATCTTAATTTCTAACTTCCAAATACCTATTATTTTCAAGCTTTTCTTTTGATTTTTATGTTTTGAGACAGGGTCCCACTCTGTCATCTGAGCTACAGTGCAGTGGTGCCATCATGGCTTACTGCAGCCTTGACCACTGGGGCTTAAGCAATTCCCCGACCTCAGCTACCTGTGTAGCTGAGACAGGTACATACCACCATGCCCAGATAATTTTTGTACTTTTTGTAGAGCCAGGGTTTCACCATGTTGCCCTGGCGGGTCTTCAGCTCCTGGGCTCAAGCGATCCACACTCCTTGGTCTCCCAAAGCGCTGGGATTATAGGCATAAGCGACCACGCCCGGCTAGTTCGTTTTTTGTGTGTGTGGTTTTTTTGTTTTTTTTTTTTTAATACAAGAGTAATATCATTTCAAGTATAGTCTTTAAGAGAAGGAGGTGATCTTCCAGATTATGATTTTAAAGTTCAGAAAGCTTAAATAACTGCTCAAGATCACACCATCAGTTTCTGAAGCCAATGGCTCTCAATACAACAATGATTCTGTCCACACTACATCAACAACTTTGCAATATACTTCAGAAAACTTTTTAATTCTTGGAAATCTCAACTACCAAAATATTTCATCTTTCACAAACATGCCATTTCTGTTACAAACCACAGTGGTCTTACAATTATACATAGCTGTCACTAAGACAACTCTCTAGCAACAATGCTTGAGGGTTGTCAGGATCACTTGCCTGGAATGGAAAGATCAGTGTACCTGTTTCTTCCTGTTCCTTTGTTGTTTTAATGCGACTAGACCCAGGTTTGTCTTAAGCCAAATTTGATTCCTGCAGGTCTCAATCCCTGGTTTGTAGGCTAATTTTAAGCAATGGATTTAAGGTCCTTAAATGAGTTGGCAGTTCTTTAGAGAAAAGATTACATCCTCCACAAATAAATAAATAATCAGCTTGAGACTTGATGCTTGCAGGGATTTTCTCGCAAAATACAATTGTTTTCGTCTCTTTGATTCTTATACAATGACATCTAGAAAACCCTAGATGACAATTCTAAGAAAAAAGCGTAGTTAATAATAGAGTACAAATTAACCCAAGTTCACGTTCAGTTGGGAACATATTTTAAATAAATAAAAAAAATTTATTGAAGCATTTAAACCTTTACATAAATGCTTCAATTACCTTCCTCATTGGTATTTATACCTGCAGTGACTAGCTCATCCATTCACACTGAGTAAGCATTCAATGGATTGTTGTGGTTTTCAGCTATTGTTTATTTTTGTCATGTATCCATTTGTTCAGTTAGCAAGTATTGAATGTTTACTGTGTGTCAGATCCCTTGCTAATCTGAGAAACCAAGGAATAAAGTAATCTTTGCCTTTTTAGCACTCAGATATTATTGAAAGAAACAGAAACCTAAGCAGATACAACTCAGTATAATTTAGCAAATACAGTAACAAAATTATTCATGGAATGTGTTTAAAGGGCTAACATGAGGATGCAAAATCTGGAGTAAAGGAAGAGTTTAAAGAGGTCACCTATCTTAAGACCTTGAAAAATGAGAGAGTTTATTTGATTAGGTGTAGAGAGATGATGGACAAGGAAATATATCTGAGGCAAATACTCTTCAAAGAGTGGTATTGAATTAGTGCAAGGAGAAAAAAGGCAAGAAAGAAGTTGAAGAGAAACGTAGGTATCAGATCATGAAAAGCCACCTAAGACAAGATAAAGAGTGTGTGTGTGGGGGGGGTGGTATGTATGTGTGTGTTTGTGTGTCTGTGTGTGTGTATATATGTGTGTGTATACATATATGTGTATATATTTAATTTGCAGAAGTGAGTGCAAAATCAAACTTTTTATAAGAAAGACAAACATGGTACCACTTTGCAGAATACCTAGGAAGTGATAATACTGGAAGCAGGTAGGTCAGTTTGGAAGCAACTTTAAGAATCTATATAGGTTATATATGATAAACTGATGACTAACCTAATATGCACCAAGGAAAAGTTGAAAGCTGTCCTTCTAAGATCTGGAGCAAGACAAGGATGTCTCCTCTTGCTATTTCTATTAAACATATTCTGGAAATCTTAGAGCAATTAGGCAAGAGGAAAATAAAAGGCATCCAAATTGGAAAGGAAAAAGTTTAATTTAACTGTCTGAAGACCACATCATCTTAAATATAGACAGTCCACTCCACGAAAAAACTATACAAAGCAATACACAAATATGGTCAAGTTGTAGGATACAAATTCAAGATACAAAAGTCAGCAGCATTTCTATGTGTTAACAGCAAACTATCTGAAAAACAAAGAAAATTATTTCATTTAAAATAGCTATGAAAAATACTTTAAAATAAATTCAACCATGAAATGAAACACTGTATACTGAAAACTATAAAACATCAATGAAATAAATTGAGGAAGACAGATTGGATGTGGTGGCTCACACCTGTTATCCCAGCATTTTGTGAGACTGAGGCAGACAGATGACTTGAAGCCAGGAGGTCAAGACCAGCCTGGCCAACATGGCAAACCCCCATCTCTACTAAAAATACAAAAAGTTAGCTGGGCATGGTGGTGCACTCCTGTAGTCCCAGCTACTTGGGATGCTGAAGCATGAGAATGGCTTGAACACTGGAGGTGGAGATTGCAGTGAGCCGAGATCATGCCACTGCAATACAGCCTGGGCTACAGAGCAAGACTCTGTCGAAAAAAAAGAAAGAAAGAGAGAAAGAGAGAAAGGGAGAAAAGAAAATGTAAATTGAGGAAGATGAAATAAATGGGAATATATCTCATGTTCATGGTTTGGAAGAATTAATGTAATTAAAATTTCTATACTATGCAAGTGATGTACGGATTTGATAATATTCTATCAACATTTAAATAGCATTTTTAATAGAAAGAATAAACAATTCTAAAATTCATTTGGAATCACAAAATTATACCAATTAGCCAAAGCAATCTTGAACATAAAAAATAAAGGTGGAGGCATTACACAACCTCACTTGAAAATATACTGCAAAACTATAGTAAGCGAAGCAAAACAACATGGTAATGGCATTAAAATAGACACACAAACTGATGAAACAGGATGGAGAGTTCAAAAATAAATCCACAAATTGGCAGCCAGTTGATTTTCAACAAAAGAACCAAGAACACACTATTAGAAAAAGATATTCTATTTTAGAAAAAGATACTCTATTTAATAAATTATGTTAGTAAAACTGGATATACACATTCAAAAGAATGAAATTAACCCCTTATCTCACACCTTAACTAAAAATGGATTAAAAATTTAAATATAAGACCAAATTTTATGAAACTTCTAGAACAAAACATAGGAAAAAATCTCTATGATATTGGTCTGGGCAATTATTTTAACTTATTTTTGATATGACTCCATTATTGAATGCATATTCTTATCCACAAAGTCTTCAGGCCACTTACTTTTCATGGTTTCTAACTGAAAGAGTTTCATCTTTCTGATGTCACAAGTCTTATTCTTTGTGCAACTTAACTTAAAGTAACTCCATGAATAAGCTTTTTCTGTTGTATATCTGAGATCTTCGTCAAGATGCTTTTTCAAATGAATATATTTCTTTCTAGGGTGATATTAATCTTCTTTATACCTGCACTTTTTGCTCCGTAATTATTTCTGTAGTTCACCTGAAATAATTACTTGGCTTTTCAGGAATTTAAAACCCTCAGGAGTTAGGAGCTGGCCTGTGTATGCAGTCCACTTTGTGAGCTCCTGCTGCCATGGCTCTCTGCCTAAGGCAGTCACTTCTGCAGCACTTAGTCAATGCCAAACCCATTTTGTCCTTAGAGTGGTCTCTTTAGATCAGCCATTCTAGTTTGTGAGCCAGGTGGTCTTATGCCTTTACTTTAATGTTTTCTAAGAGGGCTGATCCAAGTGATCACATTAGGAAGTATGAGGGGACAATTTTCATGAAGTCTGTGGGGTGTGAGAAGAGTACCAGCTGTGCCTGTGGACCTCCAGGAGCTGGGTACTGGCTCTGCAGCCGCCTAGAGGAGCATGTATCCTTTCATGCCTCCGTTTCCACATTCATTAATGGAGATAATAAAATCTCTAAAGAGCCCAATGTCATGTTGTTTTCATTCAGTTTTTATCTTCAATAAAGTGGAAAGGGCATATATATATATATGTGTGTGTGTGTGTATATACACGTATACACATACATATATGCGCGCATACACGTATACACATACATATATGCGCGCATACACGTATACACATACGTATATGCGCGCATACACGTATACACATACGTATATGCGCGCATACACGTATACACATTTAAATGTATATATGTATACGTGTGTGTAACCTCAAAAATTTACAATGTACACTAAATTCATATGCATGAATAAGTTTGTATTTATATTTATATATAAATTTAGCACAGCACATAGCACAGGATAGCCATTTTAATTATAACTATATTAATAGTAGTGATTTTCATGTTATACTGGCATTTAAATGACATATGAAAGAGATGTCTGTTGATTCTGGTTATTATTGATGATTTTCACTGTTCCAAAAATGCACACTTCAAACTGATTTTTAAAATTAGTTATATTGCCAGGGAATTTTATCACCATACGTTGCTCCTAAGAGCACTAGGACCAAGGAGTCATGCAGAGTGACAGTGGTGCCTACAACCTGACATCCAGACCACGCATTTCCAAATATAAACAGTGCAGAAAATTCTGTTGCTTTTTGGCCACATTTTGCTGTTGCATCTTTTCCTTGGAAAGGTTTTTGAATGTCTTGCACATATTTATGTTTTTAAATATGCAAAGGTAATCCAAAAGGATGGGGAGTTTATAAAATGAGGTGCCCAGAAGACAATCCCTTTTTTTCTGGCTTCTTGGTAGGTGGATGCACAGATGGAAGGAGAAACATGACCACTCAGACACTTGAAGAAGAGCATGACATGTGAAATCGGGTGCATCTGAAATCAGGTACTGCACCGTTTCTCGTGTGAAAGCTCTAGGTTGGCAGCATATTAGCTGCAAATTAAAATTAATCTCTTATGAATAGTTGGCCATAAAGTTAGTTCATTTGTAACATGTATTTGATGCCTCTACCCTTTTTAAAAATAGTTAAAATTCAACTCAGTAGCCTTACAAGTAAAATTTGTAGAACTAGTTCCCACTGGCTTTGTAGTGACCTGGAAATTCTAAACCAAATAAAGCAAAGTGGAGCATGAAGAATGGGTCTGACATGTTGATATGAATTTTCAGTCCTAGAAAATTTAAGCAAAATCTTAAAAGATACTTTCCATAAAGTAATTCTACAAGCCTTTTAACTGCATAACAGTGAGAAACATTTAGAAAATACATCTCTCAAAAAATAAAACAAATATGGATATTTATTTTGCCTGTTTGAGTCATTAGCACAAAAGGCAGCTATGTTGGAAACTGACAAGGAAACAATTATTCACAGCAGAACAAGGAAAAAAAGCACTATTTATAAACACATAGAATACATGTTATATAAATAGATGTAAGCAGTCAAGTATCTTCGCTTCAAAAGGTACACGTGCAAATATATATTTGTGTGTCTTAAAATTTCATGTACAGTTACAAAAGAACAGTGAACACAGCCATGAACTCCAAACCCATCTGAACCTCCTTGGAGCTGCAGGGCTCTTGAGCAGTGACTGACAGTTCCTGTCAAGATTATCCTACTTGGGACAGAGAGCACAATATGCAAACTAGATGAAAAGGAAGTGCAAGCTGAAGACGATAGCACATTAAAACCTGATGAAGAAGAGAGAGAAGAAACAGAGAACAACCTGAGGTGGAAAATACATTTTTATAAAGGAGATCTTGACATGTCACAAAAGCGTAATGGTCAGCAGATCCTTCATCTGTTGCTCCCTCTGGAAGTTTAGCCAACAGGAAAGCCAACACTCCACCACGCTGGACCCCAGTGATACCAGTGATCCCCAGTGATCTATACTGGAGCAACTGGCTTTGCCTTCTAATCCTATCATTATGTGCAGAAGCAATACATGAATACGTATTTCTAGCCTATTGGGCTGTTTGGAAATATAGATGGGCTACCTATGTTTTCAGTCAAAACTCACATTTGCATTTTTACATGCTATGCTTAGAAATCTCAGTGAGCAGGCCGGGTGTGGTGGCTCACGCCTGTAATCCCAACACTTTGGGAGGCCGAGATGGGCGGATCACGAGGTCAGGAGATCGAGACCATCCTGGCTAACACGGTGACACCCTGTCTCTACTAAAAATGAAAAAAAAAAAAAAAAAAACTAGCCGGACGTGGTGGCGGGTGCCTGTAGTCTCAGCTACTCGGGAGGCTGAGGCAGGAGAATGCCGTGAACCCGGGAGGCGGAGCTTGCAGTGAGCCCAGATTGCGCCACTGTACTCCAGCCTGGGCAACAGAGCGAGACTCTGTCTCAAAAAAAAAACAAAAAGAAAGAAATCTCAGTGAGCAAAGGGCTGGTGGGATTCAGACTACAGTCTGGACTACCTGATCTTGATTCTATGTGATGAAGTCAGGTATGGAAACTAGAGGTCTTCATTTTTGGGGGGCGGCGGTGGGGAAAATAGCCACTTATCAGGAATCAGGACCAGGGGAGAGCATTTCCTTCTCCTCCTGTCTTCTCAGAAAAGAGCATTTTACAAATCCGTTATCAGTAATTCCTCTTCTACAACTAGTCTATTCTCCCAAATACGTACAATAACACAGTAGCCCAATTTTTGTGTTTGTAAAACATTATAATAATAATTATAGCCGATAAAAAGACCCAGCAAGAAACTTCTGTCTCAGTATGTTTAAGAGTTCTCCAACATTCAGAGCAATTAAAAGCTGGAAATGATTTGGTTGGACAGATATCACTGCTACATAATTAAAGGTATTTGTGAAGAAGCCTGATTGGCAGGAGTTAATTAATTAGGAAAATATTATCGTCATTGTTCTAATTTCTATTAGCATTCTGAATTATTCTAACTACACTGTTAATGTTAACCCTTGCAAAAAACTTTTTTTCAGCTGTTTGACCTGAGTGTAATGACTTTTCTCCAGTCTCCATTCCATTCATGCAATCCCAGGGAGCGCTCCACCTATGTGGTGACAGGTGAACACAATTAGGCTGAAAGATGTGCTTATCTTCTGAAGATTAGAACAGATGAATTTAGATGACAAGCTCCCATGTGTTTTTGACAATAAAAGTATACCATGTTCTTGTTGGCTGACATCTCTTCCCATTTCTAGCCTGAACTCCATGGAACATTCTCTCACCTACTTGGTTTCTGTTCCTCTCTTCGATAGCACCTTTCCCATCGTCTCCCTCTTCTTCAAGCTCTGGATAGACTCTCTGCTCTTAAATTCAGGAAACTGGATACACTGTAAAGATATCAAACAAAGCATTTGAAATTTGGCTATGAACAAAAATCTCTAGGGAAGTTTTCCTAAAGAAGAAATGAGCTAATGCCATCTGCTTATGCCCTCATGGCGACTACTCTGACATCCCAAGATGCTTCCCTGTGGCACCTTTTCTCTTCCTGAAGTTAGAATTTTGTCTGAGTCTTTATCTTATTGACCTGGGAACTGAAATGTGAGTTTCCAAGCTCTTCTTACCTTTTCTATCACTAAATTCATAAGCCAGAAAAAGGCTTATGGTCCACCAGATGCTCCTCAATATTTGGGGTGAGACTCTACATTAAAGCATTCCCATGACATTGCTGTAACTTCCCCTTGTTCAATTGTATAACTTCCACTTGTAAAGATAATCTCAGTAATTTTTTCTTTCCTAAACTTTGCTCGGTACCATGCCTCTCAGAATGCCATCCTTCAGTAGTGCATTCGTGACTCTTCATTCCAGCTTCCCAATCTTCAAACTATGTTTTATGTGAGTGCATTTCCATATCATACATTCAGAAAAAAAATATTTAAATTGTCTTGGACTGTCAGAAAAATTAAATATTGATTTTTCTACTTATCTGTTAACCTTCTATTAGAAAATGTGCCCCCCAAAATGACAGCTGACCATTGACTTTGTAATGTCTTTCATTACAAAAACCTTTGGTCTGGGTGAATTCAAATGGGAGATTAAGTTTAATGTCATTATAGTAGAATGAATCTCTTATTTCAATATTGGTCTCATTTTCAAAATGGTCAGTGGTTTTATCTATGAACACTTTAGGAAAATTCTCCTAGTTTCATGAGAAAGACTAAAGAACTTATGTTTATTTTTAGTTTTATCAACAGTATGGATTTAATATGAGAGGCTGATTTAATGAGAACGTCTCCAAAACTGAGAGTAAAAGAGCCTAAGAAACACAGGTATGGATATGTCTAATAAAATGAAAGATAAAAGCATTGATGCATTCTGATCGTCTAGTATTGCAAAAAATAAATTACTTTAAGGGACACATTTATTTATTTTTGAAAAATACATGTATTAGAACTTCAGACACATTAAAGTAAACTTACAAAGGCCAGTGAGTAAATGCATTAGGTGGCATTACTAGATTATATTATTAGATCTGTATATCTAGATATTATTTAATTTATATTCTTATTAATTCCGTTACATAGTATTGTGGAGATAAACTCTGAAATACTAAATCCATAAGAGGTTATTCAAAATACATTCTATTTATAAATATACTTTTGAGGAAAGTTTTTTGATTAGTAAATATTCTTTTAATTTTTATCTAAACATACAGTTAGATATTATAAATTAGAAAATATCTTTTAAAGTAAGAAAGTTCAGGTGGTAATTGTGCATAAGGGAGAAAGATGTTGCTATTCACCTATCAGAATACTTACAAAAATATTAGAAATTATAGTAGCAAAGGCTTTTATTTCAGTGTATTTAATATGATGAAACTTAACTTTAATAGAACATAAAGAAAATTATTATATATTTTAAATAAGGCAGATATATTAGCTATATAAGTCTCTCAACTTTATATATAAACAAGAGCTGTGAATAAGATTATGTGAAATACAGAACATGTAAGTTCTCAAGGTCACTGGAGTAATTCAGTGCTATATGGGATTTGTCTTTTTAAGAAGGCATTTTATAGCTCCTAAGAGTCCCAGAGCTTACTAATCCAAACTTTGAATGCTCTCATTTCACTTGTTTTCAGACATAATAATAGACCCTAAGTTGGAAACAGGCCGTTTACAGTAAAATATCAATACAAAAGTGTACCAATGTGTTGTAAATTATGAATGTATTGTAGAGGCATAAATTGCTTTAAGTTTTGATAAGGAACATAATGTAAGGCAGTATTTGTATATGGTTATCCAAAAAGAAGTCATTTTATGGAAAGGAAGAGAAGTTATTTTCTAAACAAAGGTCAATTATGAGTCTATTCTTCTTTGGTTAGGCAATAAATATACCTGTCACTCCTTTGCCTGAATAAAAAGCTGCTCTGAGTCGAAGTTAGTTTTAGTCATTTTTATCTGATTTCCCATCTTGGTTGGCAGACGTTGAAGAAAGCTAAATCAAGACTTTGGGAAGAATTTCCAACTTCTTATTACCAGCAAATTTCTTCATTCTTATTTCCTCCAACTCTGCTTTCCTTTATATATACCATACTTGTAAGGCTCTCTGTATAGTAAACATCTGTGGGGAGCTAATGGCATGCTGTTATAGAATTAGTCTGGCCTTTAAAATGTGTTAGAGGTGAACTTGACTTCTCACTTGAACTTTTGATGGCTTGGTGACTTTAATCAAGTTAATTAATCTAATGAATCTTCAGATCCATCCACTGCTGCTTTGTAAGCTTATGGTGAGAAATGTAGTAGAGGAAATGATGGTCTCAAAATTAGATAGGAGATGGCTGCTATAGTGAGCTGCCAACTTTTATTGTTTGCTTTCCTCCTTTAAATTTACATATTTAAGCAAACCTAAAATTCTATTTAGTATATTTCTAGTGTTAACGGTAATTTTTTTCCATTCCGGAAACAGCAAAGAAGTTGCATATATTAATTACATCTGGTTGTCTTACCACAGAAAAACCTTCCTATTTCAGTTATTTGTAAATTATTGTTACAAATGTTTGAGATACAAATTTTTTATAAATACAAGTTTTGCTAGTAGTAGTTAAAAAACTCCTATACTTATATAATGTTCACTGACAGGCCAGGTTCAAGGTAAGCCTTCAGGAACTGCATGGCCATTTTCTTGCTACCTTTAACAAATCCATAGAACCTAAATTGGAGACTCATATCCTAGATGAAATGACATCTTTTAGTGCATGTAGTACCTATATGTAGTCTCTTTGCTGGTTATCTGTGCTATGCATTTTCCTCAGAATCTAAGTATGAGAAGAGTTCTGACCACCTTCATTTTCACCCTCTCTTCAGAAAGGACAGTAAATGAGAAAGGAAGAAAAAGGGAAAAAAGCAGGCAAACAGAAACAAAAAAAAGAAAAAAGGTTTTATTCTCTTGATGTAGAAAGTAGAAGAAAAAATGAAAACAGCCTCAGAGACCCTGTGTTAGTACTGCATTTAATTCCAAAGAGAGATTGGTATTTGCTTTGAAAACATACATATTTTACTCACAGGTATTAATGATGCAGAAGTCATAGCATCAAAATATATTAAAATTATTGGATTCTGTATAAATATTAACCAAATTATACTGCTATGACAACCAAAAATATAGCATTGCCTAATGTATCTTAATATTATCGCTTATATAATGCTGAAGTATTCATCTGGTTTTATACTACAACATATGACAACATTTTAGATAAGTGCACAGCTATCCTTTAGTTTCAATTATTAGGTATTATATTTGATTGAGAATTCAACTTTTATTTCATGCATTAAGTAAACTCTAATAAAATACATACAAAATTTATATTCCATAAACTACAAAACATTGATGGAAAAAAATCAAAGGTACTTAAATTGCTACACATATTATATTTATATTCATGATTGGTAGATATAGTAATTATGCCAATTCTCCCCTACTTGATCTATAGACATAATGCAAACAATCAAGACTTTTTTTTAGATAGAAACAAGCTGATTCTAAAATTTGTATATGTGGTAGGCTAAAAAATGGTCCCTCAGCAAATATCCACAGCCTAATTTCTGGAATGTAGAAATATTACCGTATGTAGAAAAAAAAATGGAGGAATGTCATCTTACAAATGAAATTAAGAATTTTGAGATGGAGAGATTATTCTGGATTACCCAGGTGGTTCCTAAATGCAATCATAGGTGTCCTGATAAATGGGAACAGACAGATATTTGACACTGACCTACAGAGAAAAAGATGATGTCAGAGAGATTTGATGGTGTTGGTCTTCAACATGGGAGTGATACAGCCAACCAAAGAAGGACAGCATCCACCAGCAGCTAGAGGAAGGGAAGAGTTGATTCTCCCCTACAGCCCCGGATGGAGTATAACCCCGCCCACAACTTGATTTTGGACAACGATACTGATTTCAGATTTCTGGCTTCCAGAATTGTAGAACAAATTTAAGCTATTTTAAGCCACTCAGTTTGATATTTTGTATGACAGTCCCGGAAAACTAATAGAATATATAAATGCCAAGGAACTGGATAGCCAACACAAGTATGAAAAAGAAGAAAAATGTTGTATGTTTAATAACTTCTCTTCTTTAAATAACATTGCTAAAATAAGAGCTATTATGAAAAAATATTTACAAAACACATAGTTGACACAGCACTTGCATCCAGATTGTGTGAAAAACTTTCAGAACTAATGAGAAGATAACCCCTTTGAATGGTAAAAATATATAAATAGACAGTCTACCAAAGAATTATGTAGATTTTGTATAAGCACAGAAAAAATATGCTCAATTTCTCAGGGTTGCGACATAAATAATTCTTGATTCTAGTTTATGAAAAATATCTTCTTGATTAATTTTTATTATATAATAATGCTATTTGATATGGAATAATTATCCATTATAAGATCATTAGGCATCATAACTATGATGAGATATCAGACCCAAACCATAGTACAGCTAAAATACTGACAGTACTAAGTGGAGATGAAGATACAGAGAAACTGAAGCTCTCATTCACTGGTTCTTGGAACGGGAAATAATACAACCACGTTAGAAAGTGTTTGGATAGATTCTAATAAAGTTAAACATGTACCATAAATCTCAGTCCCACTTATATATATTTATGCAAAAGAATGAAAATATATGTCCATAAAAAGACCTCTACATGAATATTGACAGCAGCTTTAGTTAGTGTCACACAAACACCCCCCAACCCCTACTACACACACACACACACACACACACACACACATATACACACACCACGAACTGGAAACTATCTTCGTATCTATCATGGTTTGAATGAAGTAATTCAATGCCTCCATACTTACTTGGCAATGAAAAGAGGTTTATTACTGACACATGTACAACATTAATTTTCAAGACCTGAATACTAAGTGAAAGAAGCCAGAAACAAAATATAAAAAATGACAAATTCTGTGATTCAATGTATATGGAATTCCCGAATAGGCATAACTATTAGGATCAAAATCAGTTTAGCTATACTCAGGGAATGGGAGATGATGTAATGGTTGTCTATAAAGGAACAAAGGGAAGTTTTTGAGGTACTAATAAAAATACTCAATTTCTTGATTGTGATGGTGTTTTCATTGCTATATACATTTGTCACAATTCATGGAACTAACCCTAAAAGAATGCATTTTTGTGTATGTAAATCTTATAAACCTGACAAAAAATACCTGAAATTCACACAAATATTTACATAATAAGGGACAAATACTGGGTTTTAAAAGATGTGTACATTAATATGTGTATTCATGTGTTTGAGGTCTATCTGACTGACAGTAATATATTTTCTATTTGCAAATACAAACAAGGTAGAGAAAAAGTGCCTCATTTTAGGCAATATGCTAAGCTGGTATTTGGCAGCAGTACCACACAAAGTTGGCACGCCTTTGCCTGGGCATTTCACATTGTGAATATTTAGTACCTTAGTTGTTATTGATGTTTTCTTAATACCTAAGTTATTTCATTGCATAAACTGAATGTATATTTGAAAGAAGACTTAATCTTCTAAGAATTCTAGTTGCCTCCTGATCCCAATCCACTAGGATTTATTGAGGTTTAGTAACTTGGACAACATCATAGAACTTCAAATAGGTGGTACAAGGAATCAAACTAACTTCTTTGCTCTTAAGTCTGGAGCTGTTATGATAATGTCAGGACTTCCTCTTGCCTATATTGTATGGTCTGGTGTTGGCTGTCTGTAGTAAGTTGATTTAGGATGACTGGGGTTAAAATTTCTCAGGCTTGTGACACAAATAAGTCTCAATTCTAGTTTATGAAAAATATCTTCTTGCTTAATTTTTATTATATAATAATGCTATTTGATATGGAATAATTATCAATTATAATGAAACTCAAAGAAAAATGCAGCTCATATCCCACTCTCCAAAAGTTCATTTATTAATGATTTGGAGTTTATTTGTTCATACTCTTAAATTTGTATGTTTTTAGAAATTGGAAGTTTATTAAAGCTGTTTATTACTATTTTTATTGAACAATTACCATGACCTTATTTTCCACGTTAATAAATATGGATTTTTAAAATAGATTTGGGGGTACAAGTGCCGATTTGTTACATGGACATATTGCAGAAGTCTGGGCTTTTGACAATACATGCTTGCCAAATGTAGTGTGTCCATAAGGAAATGTATGATTCCATAAATATTTTCAGAGGGCAGATAGATTTTTCCTTAAGATTATAAACAATTCAATGAACAATTAGAATTCAAAATAGTAATAACAAATCACATATGCTAGAATAAAAAATAAGTACAATGTAAATGACATATCTGTGGAAAACTGTTGGAAGAAATCAAATACCTAAATAATAAGAGAGATGCTCCATACTCATATGTTAGAAGGCTCAGCATTATTTAAACTTCACTTTTTTACAACTTGAGGTGTTTGTTGAATGTACTCCCCATTCAAGTCCAATTTATGTTGTGGTTATCAATAAACTGAATCTAAAATTTAATGGAGCAACAAGAACTCAAAAATATTTGATATAATATTGAAGAAGAACCAAGCAAAAGGATTCACATGATCTTATTTTAAGATTTGCTGTAAAACTATTGTAATCAAGACAGCATAGTGTTGCAGAAATAATACATACACAAATAATGAACACATAAATGAACCAGAATAGACAGCCCAGAAATAGAGCCACACAAATATAGTCAACTGATCTTAGAACAAGAACCAAGGCAATTCAATGGAAAAAGTAAGAAGCTTTTTAACAAACGAAGATGGAATGATTGGACGTCTGCTTGCTTAACAAGGAAAAAAAAAACACTCTCAAACCAGACATCATAGATTTCTCAAAATTGCCTCAAAATGAATCAACTTACAGTGGAAAATACTATTACCTAATCTACATTATCAAGATCAATATCAATAGCGATAAATCATGTTGATAATACATATCTATCTAATAATCTAAATCATGAGGAAAACATCAGACAAATCCAAATTTAGATAAATTGTACAAAATACCTGACTTGGCACACTTCAAAACCGTCAGGTTCATGTAAACAAGGAAATACAGGAAACTGTTACAGCTAAGGAACTCCTAAGGACATGATGACTAAATGTAATGTGGTATATTGGATGGAATCCTGTAAGAAAAAGAAAAATTAGATAAAACCCAAGAGAATCTGAATAAAGTACAGATTTTAGTTAATAATAATGTATCAATATTTGTTCCTTAATTGAGACAAATATACCATACCAATCAATGCAAGATGTTAGGCCTTGCAACAGATGTAAGGAAAGCAGATGTCAGATGTATGCAAACCTTTGCAATATCTTCACAATTTTCTTGCAAATCTAATAGCATTCCCAAATAAAATAAGTAATGCAAAACAAGTCAGGAATGAAACAATAAAGGAATAAGGCACACACGGTACAAATAGAAAACAAATATTAAAATATGAGAATAAAACTGATTCAATCATTAATTACATTTAATTTAAATTACATCTTGGCTTAATCCATACCATTCTTCTAAAACTGTTTCGTTTGTATTTTGCAATTGTCAACTAAAATTGTCATCTAAGAATCCAGTGGGCTATTCTGTGTTTATATTATTGAGTTTGTTTTAACAATATTTGACTTGGCCTTCTTCTCCTTGAAAAACACATCTTCATTAATTTTTGTAACTCTGCTTTCTAATTTAGGGATCATTTTACTTTTTTATTACTCCTTTACCCACAGTGCAATTATTGAATAGCCCAGGCTGGCCTGTGCTTTATCCTCTTCTTACAAGATAATGTCCATTCCTATAACTTTCAGTGTCATGCAAAATATACTCAAGTTTATGCCACAAATGCACATTTCAGCTCTGAGCTAACATATCTAGTTGTTTAGTTGATATCTCCATTTGAATGTCGTCCACATATTTCTGGCTTCACATAGATAAAATTGACATTTTTATCCACTCCATTAGCCCTCAATCATGTTATTCCCTCAGATTCTTCTATCTTGGTAAATACAATCAACATTAATTCAGCTTTGTCAGGCAGAAATCTAGATGTTATTCTTAATCCCTCTTTCTTTTTTTACTTTTCATTTACAACTTATAAATAAGTCTTAAATTTTGCCAGACACACAAAAAATCTCACACCATTTTCTTTTTGTTTCTGCACTAATATCATGCTAAATCAAGTCACTGTCATCTCCCATGGACCACCACAGTAACCTCTTCACTATTCCAATTTTTTCCACTTTTGTTCACATCATCTTAATTATTTGAAGACAAGCCAAAAGTATCTCTTTAAATATAAATCAGATTATGTTAATATCCTGCTTAAATCCCTTCACTGACTTCCCATTCAAATAAAGTTCAAACTTGACAAAGCACTATATTATCTAGATAATTCTGTATTATCATACATCTACTTTTTTTCTTCCTACTGTTCCTCTTTCATTCACTTATTTTCCCACAAAATAAATATTAACTGCAGGGCCTTGGAATTCATCAGTACACCAAATAGATGATCATAGTTTTCTTTACGTACCTTACTTACATTATAGAGAGACAAAAGGCACAACAAAAGAATAATAAAAACACAGGTATACTATAGGCAGAATTGCTTTTCCTGATAGTGCCAACTCCCCTTCCTCCTTACAAGAAAAAAGCCTCAATAATTAATATAAAAATTATTATTATTCAATTACCTTTAAAAATTTTGTCTAAACATTAAAAACTGTCTTACTGCCCACCCTAAATGTGTAGGAAAATAAAAAGCATAAAATACAACACCTAGTATACTATAAAATATTAAAAACATTGAGAATTACTGTTTTGCTTTTTAAAAAACTTACCAGAAGTAGTTTGAACAGTGTTCTTTTCTTCAAGTTGTATAATTTACAAAATGGAGTGAACATGTTTCTACGCCTTGAAAAATTATCATGTTTCTTTCTAAGTTTGCATCATTTTCCATCAAACTATCCTTTGTTTTCCATGATATGAAGTATCTCTAGAATTCCTTTAATGCAAAGTTTTAACTTTTTTTTTTCTTTTGCTGGCACCACTTCCTCTGGGACATCTGTATTCTTTTTGTCATAACCACTTTTCTCACTTATGCCAATAAATTTGCCTTCACTAAATTCCTCTCGCTGTGTGTTTAGGGTCCCTGAAACAACTCAGTGTCGATATTTCCATTGTCAGCTATTTCTTCTATAAGTCTATTTTATTCTATTTCGATGTCACTGATTTTGTGATTTATGCAATGAAGAGGTAGTGGTGAAGTTTTTATTTACGTAATTATTCTCAGTGACTATCCCATGAAAACTGAAATTTGATCAATGTAGTTGGGAGACTCGTGCTATCTAACTAAACTGTAGTAAGAAAATTCCATGCATATCCGAGCCACACGAAGTGAAGACTATCTTATTATAACGCTATTAGTCTGTGAGTACTAGGAAGAAAACAGTGGAGCAAAGCAAGAAGAAAGGAAGAAAAGAGGTGCTACTTTTGATAGAGAATCAAGCAATTTCTTTGTTAGCAGGTGACATTTGAGTGAAGGGTGGTTATTCTGGAAAAGAGCATTTAATTATATTTAATCATCCTGCCTTCTGTGAACTTCCTTGGCGTTTCCAAGCCTTATTTCTACTGGTGAGGATTTGTGCTTTTTTTGTCTTTGAATGAATTCTCTTTTTCAGCTGATTTCTTCTCACCTGCAATTTTTGGAGAAATGACATTTAAGTCCAAAGAGTGTGATTCTAGGACTAGTTTTTTTGTTGTGGTCGTGGTTTTTTTGTTTTGTTTTGTTTTGTGTTGTTTTGTTTTGTTTTGTTTGAGACAGAGTCTCTCTCTGTCGCCCAGGCTAGAGTGCAGTGGCGCGATCTTGGCTCACTGCAAGCTCCGCCTCCTGGGTTCACGCCATTCTCCTGCCTCAGCCTCAGGAGGAGCTGGGACTACAGGCGACCGCCACCACGCCAGGCTAATTTTTTTTTTTTTTTGTATTTTTAGTAGAGACGGGGTTTCACCATGTTAGCCAGTCTGGTCTCGATCTCCTGACCTCGTGATCTGCCCGCCTCGGCCTCCCAAAGTGCTGGGATTACAGGCGTGAGCCACCATGCCTGGCCGATTTTAGGACTACTAAGTCTTGGATATAATATTTGTATCAAACATTTCACTAAAGTGTGTAATACGTGCATAAAAAATAAAAGTACATTAAGTCAACAAATCCATATAACACCACAAATGAAGTAGGAAATTAGCACCCCAGAGGCTGTCTTCAATCCCCACCTATACTACTCCTTTCTGTCAAAAGAAAACCACCACCTTGACTTCTAACATCATAGAGTAGTTTTGGATTTTTAAATTTTCTATGTGGTAAATTGCATAGAATGTATTTCTTCTAGAAGATTTATTTTATTCATTCTATACTGTTGCATGTATTAATAGTTTGTTCATCTCCATGGCTGTAGAATATTCCATCATGTATATATTCCACAATCTATTCATTCCACTCACTATTGATCGATATGTGAGTTGAGACTATTATCATTAATAGTGTTAGAAACATCCTTTTACACACTTTTGGAATATATATACACTCATTGTGGGGAGTATATATGTAGGACTGAAATTTCTGGATGAATTATATGTATGTGGACGTGCAAAATGGTAGACAACACCAACATTTCAAAGTGGTACAAATATACACTCTCAACAGTAGTATATTACAGTTTCAAAGGTTCTCCATCCTCACAATCACATGATATTGCCAGACTATTTTTAATTTTAGAAAATTTGATGGATATGTAGTGGTATTTTATTGTAGTTTTAATTTACATTTTCTTGTTGACTAATACGATTAAGCATCTTCTCGTATACTTACTGGCAATTTGATGTTACTTCTTTGTGTGACATGAGGGTATGTTTTTGTTTAAATTTTGGTTGGACTCTTTATTATATTTTAAAGATTCCCTAAATATTCTGAATACGAGTTTTCATGTGTTATAAATATTATAAATATATTTCACAAAGTTTTCTTTCACCCTCTTAAGGTTGTTTTTTGGTAAATAAAATTTTTTAATGTTAACATAGTCCAGTCAACCAGTATTTTTCTCTATGGTTAGCATTCTTTGTAGCTGAGAAATCTTTGCCTACCCAAATATCATTAATTTCCATTATAAATCCCATAAGTTTCTTGGTTTACCTTTCACAGTTAAAATAAATAATCACCTTTCCCTGTGTTTCTGAAAAGCTCTCCGTACGTTATCTTTCTGAGTTAAAGTGGCCGAAGAGTTGTTTATGAGATTTGGAAGGTGTAAATAGGGTATCAGTCATCACGCTTAGAGAAACATAATTCATTAGAGATAGTAAGAAAGGGACAAAGATCCTCTGCCTGGCCCCTGTATGTTTGCTCCATTTGCTGAATATCGAGCTCTCTGTCTGAGGGCTGAGATTCCTAAGTAGGTGTCTCCAGGCCCACCCTGATTTTTCACCCTGAACGTCAGCCACAAAGAGCCATTCCATCAGCTCCCTGTGATGATGCTGACCTGGTGGCTGGAATTGCCTGTCTTCCAGATTTCTCTGTCATCTCCAACTTGTTCATATGAGGGAATGAATTTTCTATGGCCCTTCAATTCCCCTTTCATACCTAACTTCCCCAGTTCCTCCTACATAGTGAGAGGTTTATAGTAGTTTAGCTTTCCTAATCTGAGACTGGTAAACCTAAAAAGTGATTTTTATGTGCAGTCTCAAACTGGGATTACTGTTGCGTACAACCATGCCCAGCTAATTGTTTTATTTTATTTTACTTTTGTAGAAGCACGGTATCTCTATGTTGCCCTGGCTGGTCTTGTACTCCTGGCCTCAATGATTCTCCCTTCTCAGCCTCCCAAAGTGCTGGGATTACAAGTGTGAGCCATGACACCCATCCTATTTTAACTTTAATTTTTATTTTTTAAAATTGTTTATTTTTTAAAGGAACAAATACATATCATATTAAAAAAGAATCTAGCAATTAAGTTATTTAAAAAATCCTCTCAGTTCAAGTCATATATTCTTGATGACCTCTCCCTTTATTATCCTAACAAGGAAATTAAGCTCTCTATTTTTTCCTGAAGTTCTTGATGAAAGAAAAACTTCAGCCAAATTAAATTTAAAGGAGCTTAATTGAGCAATGAACGATTCATGAATTGGCAACCCCCAGAATCACAGCAGATTCACAGAGACTCCAGTGCAGCCACATTGTGAAAGAAGATTTATAGACAAAATAAAAGGCGGGGGGAAAATGACAAACAGAAATCGGAAGTGAGGTGCAGAATGGCTGGATTGGTTACAGCTCAGTGTATGCCTTATTTGGACACAGTTTGAACATTCAGCAGTGTATGAATGGTTGAAGTATGGCAGCTGGGATTGGCCAAGGCTTAGTTATTGTTACAGGTGCATACTACTAAGTTAGGTTTTCAATTTTGTCTGCCTATTAAGCTATGTTACTGTTCATCCACAAGGACTCAAAAATAGGAGTACGGAGTCCTTCTCAGGCCATATTTAGTTGCTTTAACAATTCCCCACTTTTGGTCATTTTCTTAATTTTGACAGATTGACCGAAACCTTAGTCATTGATGTCACTATCACCATCGCAAATGTACTTATATGGTCTTGAAACCCACTAGGACTCAGTAGAACAGTGGGTTTTGTAAGGAGGGAAAAAGGACTAAGTAGAGGGTATATCTTTATGCTGGAATGTTCTGTTTAAGGGAGAAAACCAAAACCTGATCTGTTCCAGAATCTATGTGTTTCCTCAAAGTCTTAGTTTGATTATGTCACATTTAGCACAAGTGACTCCATTTTGTTTAGTTTGGTCTACTGGAGCCTAGGGTATGAACTCAGTCCAAAACAATGGCCACCCATAATTTTGTTTAAAAAAAAATCCCTCCTTTTCTGCAAGGGTCATACTTAGGTGAGAGTGTGACCTTAGGGCCTTAGCGCCACCCTGAGTTACCATCATTTTGGGTTTCCAGTCTCAGCATGTCATTCATAGGTTATGGTGTCCTCATGGTCACAAATTTCTTTCAGCTTTTGTCATTCCAGTTGAAGAGAGACCATTTGACATTTTAGAAAGGGCTGCATGCAAACCATTTAAAACCTTTGAGAGAATACAGCATGCAAGGGAGACTATTATTATGACTATGGGGAGGATAACACCAAGAGTTTGGAGCATGCTTCTTACACAGGGTCCCCATAAACCAAACCACCCAAAAATAAATAGATTAAAGAATGAGCTAGATGAAGAGTTTACTCGCTTGACTAAGTAGTGTTTTCATTAATCACCTACAACTGAATTTTTATAATTTACACTTAATGTATTTCTTCATAGGCCACAGGGGCCAGTGGCTGCACAGGTACTTTTCTGTTTAGCTAATTCTATTATTCAGCATAACTTTCATGAGAGAATTTAAAGCCTGTTGTGTAACCATAGCCTTTACAGTAGAATTTGCTATAGAGCCTATTATGAGGGATTCATTTCTAATTATTGTCTCTTTTATTCTAAACCATGGAAAAAGGACCTAACAAATGATGTCCATCTAGCAGAGTGAAGGCCACCTGGCAATGTTCTCTTTAGCCCATGATGTGGGTTAAGAGGAGTTTTGACTGATTATGAGGCAACATAAGTACCACTAAAGTTTCTCACCTACATTGTGCCTTCATCTTTTATCTATTAAAGTATAAGTTCATTCATGTTTAAGGCTGGCTGCAAACTCCTTTATAAATAAAAGTGTACCCCATAAGTGTACATAACAGACCCCGTTTCCACTTCTATTGTTGATAGAGGAATAAGGAAGAAAAAAATATTGAAGGTAAGAGTCTCATAGTAATAGAAAAGTCTTGATCCGTGATCTTGGGAAAAACTGTTCACATCAAGGATGCCATCTTCTCCTGGGGAAGTTTTACCTTCCCTGGTTAGGTTTACCTTAAAGTTCCAATGAGTGTACAGTTCCAAGAGTGTGGAGGGACCCTTCTTCATTGTGAGATTATGAACCCAAAGTTCAAGGTTCCAAAGTTGAGCTGCAATGTGGATGGTGAGAACAGTCTCTCTCTGACGTTCTCAGAAGATATGATCTTCATCTTCCAGACTGTGAAGGGGTTGTCCTCAGTGAACCATAAAAAGCTTTCTTTACCTGGTGAAAATACACTGTAGCATAATAATCTACTATTACACATCAGCCCTCTTGCATAGGAAAGCTTTGGTACAACCAGAAAACATGCACTGAAAATAATAATTGAATGAAATCCCTTTATAAAGGTTTAAATGGCCCATTCAGTAGCCAAATGTACCTGAAGCTTTGTCTTTCCAGGAATAGGGAATCAAACATTGGTTTTAAACTATTTCCACAATGTATAAATCACCATATCAATATATTTAATTTGGATTATTTTAGCTTTTCCATGATGAGTCATGGAATGCAGAACCTTTAATAACAAAAGCTTTAAGGACTCAGGAAGGACAAGGTGGCCATCCCGGTTCTCCATGAGTCCGTACTTAACATCGGACTTATGTCCTCTTGAACACCAGTTGTTTCTCCAATTTAGGTGCATAGCACTAATAACCGATGCATTATCATGGGTAATTTGACTTAGACCATGGAGTTTAATCAAATTGTATATCTAAACAATTTTAGTATTGGCTGATTTAACATGATAATCTGGCAAAGTATTTTCTTGGTATTTAATTAATTTTGTTCCTCTTGGGTTAGCAGTGTTATAAACCAGTCAGTCTTCTTATTAAAGTTTCAGGAATTCTTACCGGGTCCAATTCTAGAGGAATTGGGGAATTCATGGGGAATTCTTACCCATGATAGGATAAGAGTGCTTTTCAGGTTCCTCTACATCCTTTCATGAATCTTTATTTTTTTTTGTTTTTTTGTTTTGTTTTGTTGTGTTCATTTGTTTTTGTCCCAGACAGAGTATTGCTCTTTCACCCAGGCTGGAGTACAGTGGCACGATCTCAGCTCACTGCAACCTCTGCCTTCCGGGTTCAAGTGATTCTCCTACCTCAGCCTCCCAAGTAGCTGGGATTACAGGCGCCCACCACTGCGCCGGACTAATTTTTGTATTTTTAGTAGAGATGGGGTTTCACCATGTTGGCCAGGCTGGTTTCAAACTCCTGACCTCGTGATCTGCCCACCTTGGCCTCCCAAAGTGCTGGGATTACAGGCGTGAGCCCAGCCTCATGAACCTTTTAAAAGACACCATATTCTAAGATTTTGTGTGCTTGTGAAGTTTTCAGAAACTGCATCAGCATTAAGCAATTAACTGTGGAAATTACTTTAAATAGTTATAGTTAAAAACACAGTAGACTAGGAAATTTGATTGTTTCTATGGTCTAAAATAACATAATAACCTTAATTATGACTGATAGCACATACTCAGACATATTAGAATTTTAGAAATCCCATATAATTTGGAACATATATTAATATTATTCACTAAAGTATAACCTGAAGATTGAATATTATTTTTATTTTGACAATGCTTCCCACGATTTTTATACCAAATAAGCGAACGTCACTGTTGTGTTAGTGCAGTATTGATATTAAACCCAATTCTTAATGAAACGTTATAGACGAATGTATTCAATCTTAATCAGTTTGACCATAAGGTAAGAATTTTATAAACCTTTTATAACTCCTTATAATTTTTGTTAAAGAGCAGAATAGTGTTTTAAGAAAATCTGTTTTGCTTTTATTTCAATGCTCAATTTACAGAGAAACCAAATAATACCCCCTTAAATTTAGTCAATATTTTCACACACAAAATTTTTTACAAGGTTAATTTTTATAAATTCTTCCACAACTTGTTTAAATTTTAGCTTTGTTTAATTTAATACAATCCTTTAATCTTTTAATCGAGGCAGAAAAAAATTCACATTCCCATGATTTCTTATAATGTTTACCAAAAACACATTTCACTTTTCTTACACACCTTGCATGTAAAACTGTTTCTTCAATAGTCTCGATTGTATGTTACAATGTTGACTTTTAGTGACTTTTACTTTTGGTGAAACCGTGGAAAGTTCAGGATTTTAGAGTCACAGTGGCATTTTATGAAGCATTTAGGAGGTCTAATCACCTTTAAGTTGCCAACTTTTTTTGCATAAATTTCCTTTCATAAATTCTTTGTCAACTATACAGATCATCTGAGCCACTCTTGGACTTTCTGACTTGCCCTAAATATCCGTCTTTTTAAACAATCAGTCATTTTACTTTAGGACAAGAATTAACCACATAAGATCCTTTCTTATATACAATTTCTTTCTTTCTAGCCTTCTTTGTATAGCTAGGGGACATGGCTAATTCCACATGTCCCTAGGTCTTATCTAGAATCTAATGACTCTGTTAGACCAGATGTCTAAGTTTTGAAGACTTTTTAAAAATGTTACCAATAGTTTTTAAAACTATCTTTATTTCCAAAAAATTGCTAGCGTCACGTGAACTGAAAGGCATTAGTTTTATTTTTTTTGACAAAATATTTGATTTAAGTGCTTATATTTATTTAAGCCTGTTAATTAGAGCTCGTTTATATAAACACTACATGCAACACATATGTATAGCTACACAGACAGACGGGAGATTGCTACAGTAGTTGTAAGAGTTTTTACTTGCCAATTTTTAAGTTTCCTAATTGGTTTTTGGTTTTAGGGTGGAGTCCTTGGAAGAACAGGGGCAGGGAAAGTCCACTGATGCCTCTTGTTTTTCCCAAGGAGTACAGGCTGTTAGAGCTTGAATATCCACTTTCAATTGAGCTGATTTTTAACCACAGCACTCTTTAATAAAGTCCTTTTAAAATTTCTTATTACCTGACTTTAGCCAGGCCAAATGGCCAATATTTCTGGCTTTTGAACTTTACCAAAGGTAACCTCCCAGGTGCAGAGAAAGAAAATTTAAGATAGTCTGTTGAGGAGAAGAGAGTAGAAAAGGTCATCCAGATATTAAACCAGAAAAGACTTCCTGTACCGGGAATTGAACCCAGACTGCCCCCGTGATAGGGCAAAAACCAAAACTATTGAGCTATAGCATAGGGCAATTGCCATCATACTTCCCAGAAGGAGTCTAGAATAGTTAATTTTGAGCATTCAAAGGCTTTTAACTACTCAAGATAATTTTTAGAGATAATTAATACTTGAATCCTAAAATTCCTGTTCCCTGGAAGGCAGAGACCAACAGAAAGTGTCTCCACATGGTTACAAGGTCGGACTCCCAAGGACATAAAACAAGATGGAGACATCATTCAGTTTTTTGTTTGTTTCAGGGACCTGCAGCAAAGTTTGTTACTGACCAGATTGCTGGACCATCTTGAGCAGTGATCTTATGGAGCCCTAAGTGCATGTTTTATCATAAGCGCATGTTTTATCCTAAGGTATCCCTCCACACAGAAAAACAAATTCATAGCACAAAATACACCAGATTCACGAAAGCTTGAGACTAGCCTCAGAATTCTTTTTCATGTTAAATAAAACTTTACAGAGAAGGTACACAGTGACTTTTGCCGTTTATTCAATGAGTTTGCACAGAGAGAGAGAATCCAGAAATCTGACTGGTAAGAAATTCTTACCCTTTTGCCTGCATGCCAGTCTTCCAGTTTCCCTTTCCCTGAGCGGAATGGTGACCCAGCTTGCTGCATCATCGCCCTGGGGTCACACTGCATCATAAAGGAAAGGATCTTTTTTTGTTCTGGCCAAAGCAAAATACATGCGATAAAGCATAGACATTAGCCACTCTGCTTAGCACTCAGTATCAAACTGGCAAGGTTTAGATTTGCCCTCAGATGGGCCCTGTCATTTTTAACCCAACCTCTGACTAGGAGTTTTAACACATGGCCTTTGGGCAAGATGGCCACCCTGAGTAACAGAAAAGATAGAAAAGGAAAAGAAGAAAAAGGAAAGTATTGCCTGTGGCAGGGTGCAGAAGGTGAAGAGCTCGGGAAGATCAGAGCGAGATCCATTCATTTCAGCAACACTGAAAAGTTCAGGTGGCCACTTGTTAGTAGTGAAGGGATCTTTTCCTGCAGTCCCATCAGCTCTCAAGTTTTCCCTCTTAGGGAGAAAAAAGCTCCCCATGTCCCACGATCCTATACATGTCTAATTCTGTCACCCACAGCTGTCAGCAAAGAGGGCAAGTCAGATTATTTCAAAGAGAATAGCAGTTAACATCCCATAGCGCCAAACCCCTTTTTAGCCAAAAAGGACTTTACTGAGAGCCCTCATTTAAAAAGGTACTTCAATGGTTCATTGTTCATTTGGAACATTCCACTGTAAGTTATTTTTAGTAAGATTTCGCCATTTCTTTAGACTTCACTGCCTCCCAGGTCTAATGTATAAGCTGGAAAGAGCTCAGTTTTCCAGAAATTAAGGATCCTATTTTTACCTAAAATATTGGCTTTACTCTTAGATTCTCTTAATTAACTTAGCCAGTGATTTTTTTTTCCTGCCTAGCTGCACAATAAAATGAAACAAAGGGGTAGAACACAAAAATCCCTGTGAATTTTTAAAAGCCAAATTTTATAACCCCTGCCATATTACTGCTTACTACCAGTTCCTTTCTGACCCAGTCAGATGTAAGAGGCCTCTAACTGGATCCAAGCCAGTTAATTCCCAAAACAAATCCATTCCTAGACCCTGTCCAGTTTCTGTCATGACTCCAAACCCAGTGTGGATCAGAAATTTGCTCAAAGAAACTTGGAGAGCTCAAAACACAAATCTGTGGAACTCCAAAATTCAAGAGGGAGCTTACCCACAATCCCCAGCAGCTCTGAGATCAATAGACCAAAGTGGGTCCTGCAGCTACCTTGCGTGTTCACTCTGCACACCTGGGGGTTGCTGGAAGCTCCACTTTGGATCCCACTTCTGACACCATCTAATAAAAGAAAAACTTCAGCTGAATTAAATTGAAGGAGTTTGAGCAATGAATGATTCGTAAATCAGGCAGCCCCAGAATCAGAGCAGATTCACAGAGACTCCAGCACAGCCACATAGTGGAAGAAGATTTATAGGCAAAAAAAACCAAAAAGGGAAATGGTGTACAGAAATTGGAACAAGGTACAGAACAGCTGGATTGGTTACAGCTTGGTGTATGCCTTATTTGAACACAGTTTGAACATTCAGTAGTGTATGAATGGTTGAAGTATGGCTGCTTGGATTGGCCAAGACCTAGCTATTGTTACAGGTGCATACTACTAAGTTAGGTTTAACTAATAGGCAGACTACTAATCTTGTCTGCCTATTAAGCTAGGTTACTTACAGTTCATCCACAAGGGCTCAAAAATAGGAGTACGCAATCCTTCTCAGGCCGTATTTAGTTTGCTTTAACACTCTCTATACATACATTTATTGGCATATGCAGGAAAATATTGAGTGCTTGATTTCCGTATGCTTTCTCCCCTACTATATGATGAGGCTGTCCATAAATAAATAAAGTGACATTTCAGAGTGTGAAGACTTAGGGATTTTCAGAATCCCCAATATTTTAACACTTATTGAAATGGCATGCAACTTAAAAGGGGAGGCTGATGCTTTCCAAATTGGGTACAGCTTAAAATCAGCTAAAAAGTATTAAATAGCCCAATGTCCAGGACATGCACTAGGCTGACAGAACCAGAAATTCTGGATGATGAAAGAACAACATCAGCATTTTTGAAGCTGTCAAAGTGAATCCAATGTGAAAGCAAGGATGAAAACCACTGAAGAAGACAGAATCTCTACTAAAATATATGATACAAGTTCTTTTATCTTCCAGGAACTTCTGTTAACGTTTTGAGAAATGATAATTTTTTGGTCTGTAAATCACCTCTTTTTCTTGCCCCGTACATAATACAAACTAGACACAAATAAACTTTTTAACATAAAAGTTTACATGTTATTTACTTTTACAGGAACAATGTACTAGACTCAGGAAGTGGACAAAAGATTTAAGTTTTTGAAAGTTATTGCCATGCTTGCAGAAGTTATTTGAACTTGGCCTAGGTCAGTTCCTTGTTAATGCCTTGTTTTCAGAATTTAGGAAATAAATCCATGATAACTAAAATTTGTATAAATCTAAGTAAATACCTTAATACTACTTCAAAAATGTACCTTAAGGATATTTAGAAGGAATGGAAAGAACAATAATAACAGGCATGTACTAAAGATAAAAGGCATGTACAAAAACAATAGCAGGTGTATTCTAAAGAAGAGGAAGCAGGTCCAGACAAAATATTGTGTCATATATCAACTGAAGGATTTAAATACATTTTAATTTCATTTCACAAAGCCATTTTTGTCCATATTTATGAAGTACACGTGATATTTTGATACAAGCGTACGATGTGTAATGATCAAATCAAAGCAACTGAGGTACCCATCACCTCTAACATTTATCATTTATTTGTGTTAGGAGCATTCTAATAACACTCTTTAGTTGTTTTGAAATATACAATAAGTTATCATTAACTGTAGTCTCCTTATTGTACTACCAAGTGCTAGATCTCATTCTTTCCACCAAACTCTATTTTTGTACCATTAACCATTTCTTATTTCCTCCCTTCCCACTACCCTTCCAGCTTCTGGTAACCATCATTCTACTCTCTATCTCAATGAGTTCAAATTTTTTTTCCCACTTACAAAACCTTTTGAAGCAAATAATATGTTGTAGTTTTTACAGACAAATTGAAGTTCAGCATGTTTAAGTAACTTTCCTAGGATTATGCAACTTGTAGTTGTTAAAGAAAGAATTTGAACATTCATCTGTCTGTGATTAGAGTTTATCTTAAATCACTGCATTCCTTTCCCTCTGAAGTCACTTGTGATGGTGAATTACAACACAAATGAATGGATGATTCATTTATCTTGACAAAAAAATTTAATAAATAAAATACATACTTTTCTCCTATGACCCCTTGTTTGAAGAACTAGATTTGAATCAGAGGGTAAGATTAAACTCTTACAACTGTGAATCCCAAATATCTGAGACAGGTCTCCATCAATTTAGGATAGTTTATTTTGCCAAGGTTAAGGACACATTTATGACACAGCCTGAGTAAGCTCTGAGACATGTGCCCAAGGTGATCGGGGGTGGAGTTTGCTTTTATACATTTTAGAGAGATATGAGACATCCATCAATATGTGTAAGATGTACATTGGTTCAGTCTGGTAAGACGGGACAACTGGAAGTAGGGGCTTCCAGTTTAGAAGTAGAGACAAAAGTAGATAAGAGACAAACTAGATAAGTAGATACGAGACAAAAGCTTGCATTCTTTGGTTGCATTCTTTGGTTGATTCCTTGGTCAGCCTTGCACTGAATACACAATTTAGCCTGGCTCAATGAATCTGTATTTTTACATAAACAACAGGAGAGAGGAAGCAATCAGATATGCATTTGTCTCAGGTGAACCTCAGAAGGGTGACTTTGAATAGAAAGGGAGGCAGGTTTGCCCTAATCCATTCCCAGCTTGACTTTTCCCTTCAGCTTAGCGATTTTGAGGTCCCAAGATTTATTTTCCTTTCACACAAGCATGTTAGAAAATAATAAAATATATTTAAATTATTGTTGATTTTTTAAAGGTGTCTCTTTCAGCAAAGCTATAGAACTTATAGAGCCATGTGCAGCTTAAATAGTAAAAAATTCCACAAGGCTCACTGAGAAAAACAGCCATTCTTTCCCCCATTCCACTTCCCTCTTGATTCCTACTAGAAAGGATTTGGGGAACCCTTTGGTTGTACAGAAGTATGCCTCAGGCAGGCTTAAATCTTGAGTCTGATATGAGATGAGTTCTGAGAAACTGGTCAATGGTTCATCACGTCTTGCCACAAATCTTAGAATTGGGTAGTGGCTATTTATGCAAGTATTACTTGTCGCTGCCGGTGAAGGAAGGGGCCTGGCCAGAGACTCTATCTAGTATAGTCAGACAAGAAGACAATACATACAGCTATAAAATCTTCCTTGAGAAGGTTAAAAGAAGCTTCTCATGAGTGATAGAACTCCCATTTACACGGTTGATGTCATTCAGAGGTGCATTTCTTTCAGTTTTTAGTCTCAACAAAACAATTAATGTTGACATTAATTCTATAACAATTATTTTTCTAAGCTTTGATACTTTTCCAATATCTTTTCATCTGAATATAAAAATATATTTTAATTAGTCAGGAAGCATGTCTTATTTATTTTTGGCATTATCACAGTGCTTTGTTCATAGTAAGAGCTCAATAAATATTATATTTACTGGAATTTTGTCTCTTAAAATTAATTTTCTTAGTTTGCATTAAAGCCTGGGGGTTGTTTCATTTGTTAATAATTTTATGTGTGGATTGATTAATAAGAGGAAATGTACAAAGACCATGCTTAATGAATGGAATATAATAACTATAACATTTTTAAAAGAAGTTTCTGTTCTTTGGCTGTACTTTCCAAAATAAAATATGTTGGTAAAATAATTACACATATGAGTAGTTCATAAATTAAAAAAAGACCTTTTATATATTTGTTTTTTTTTTTAATGTTTCCTGGATTACTTTAAATGTTTAGGGATACTTCTACATAATTTCCTGTGGTATTTTTACTTCAAATATCAGATTTACTGAAAAAGTATAATAATGGAGTGGGACTTCATAATCATCAGAGAGGCACTTTTTTCATTTAAATAAATAATACAATAAAGAAGAAAATGTAATTAAATCTTAAACAATCAATAATAACCATTTATTATGAAAACTTTTAGATATTTCATCTCTAGTGAATTTGCATAGAGAAGCATCTATGCAAATTTCTTTGAGACAACTTAGTAAATACCTAGCCTCACCTAAACAGACTCAGAGGCATGAATTAAGACAGAGATTATAATGGTGGCTATGATTTTCAGTAGGGTGAGATTTTGCCTCTTAAGGAGCGTTGGAAGCTTTACAAGCTTATTTGAGTTTTTCAGAGTAGGGGGAGGAGACTGCCAATTAGAATGCAGAGCAAAGATAGCCATAGCTCCCTCGTCTGTCCACTCTCTCAAGTCTCTTGTCTCTAGCCTTGGACTGTTCTGCCTTCAAAACTTGCACTTCAGTGGAAATTTTAGCTTACTGTTTTGTTGTTGTTGTTGTTGTTGTTGTTGTTGTGAATTAGTAGTCCTTTCTATCTGAAGATCACTTTGTTTATTTACTTGTTTTGGGGCTTGAGTGGGTGGGCATTTTACCAGATTTCTGAGGGATATTACTAGGTTTCATCAATCGTAGTGATTCATCACCAAATCAAGACTGGTAAACTCTTGTAAGTATTATGTGTCTCTAAAATCAGACTTTAAGTTACAGAATATGCGAATGGAGAGTGCCAGTTTACTCAAAACAATTCACATAGATGGTTCAGAAGTGACACAAATCCAAGTCAATATTTCTATCATTTGCAGTTCATATAAATATAACTTTTGGATCTAGAAGTTTTGTATCTATGTACCAGGTTTGAGACACAGGATATATAAAAAATATTTTTCTAGTGATTATTCTTATTTTTGGCTATCAGAATGTAGTCAGTAGGGTTGAAATGTCTGAAAGTTTTTATATTATTGATTACTTTGGCATTAAATACATTTCCTGCATTATCATAAAGGTTGTTTAAACAAAATAGTGCCCATCTGATTATCACAAAATTTCACGTCTTTGCATAATAAGCTTCCTCTTTGGAGCTCAAAATACAAAACAAATGCATTGTATATTTGGTGTGAGGGCGAAGAGAGGGAGAGAAGTGAATAAATTAGGAAAAATATGAATTGAGTGACTATAATGTACCAGGTGCTTTGCATAAATCATAACATTTTTCTAGGTTGGAAATGATTATCTTCATTTCCAAAGATATACTTCAAAAAATGTTAAAGTACATATTAATGAGCAGAGAAAGTATGCAATTTACTCAGGGTCATATGATGAATAAACTAGTGTTTTAACAGGTAACTATTCAGTTTAAATCCCTGACTGGAAACATAAAAATAAATAATTTACTTAGTGTTGGGAATAAATGCAATCATGATCAAGTTAGATATGGGATATAGAACTGATAAATACTAAAATAAAACAAAGGGGTTTTATTTTTGTTATTTATTTTTCCTTTTCGACAGTGCGATCTTGTTTAGATCATTCATATGTTAAATATTCTTTCTTCAAGTGAAAATTAATTTTTCTCTTATAAAAGATGTCTTCTCTGGTAGATAAAGCACAGATCTATTTCACAGAAATACAATATTCTAATACTATATAAACTTAATGTTATATTTAACATCTTTTGTAAGTAATTGCTATTTTTAAACAATAAAGGGAAATGAGTTTTGTCCACCTCACTGATTTGTTGGGAGGGACTCACTAGATAGTGCATGTAAGAGATGATATTTAATGCAATTTAATGGATTATTAAACCGTAAGTCTCATCAAAGAAAGAAATATAGTATTTAAGTTTGTTTATTTATTTATTTTCAGGACTGTTCACTACACTGAAATTGACTAGTAAACTTAGTTCAGAGGAATTTACTAAAAAAATTCTGAGGTACCAAATATAAGCACTGTATCATTTCAGGAAGAATGTAACATTCAGAATCTAATTTATCTATAATCCTCGTCATTACCTTATGAGGTAGTTATTATCCATTCACTAAAATATGCATGAAGAAAGTCGCTGAAGAATCCAGTATCAATATTAATATTTAAGCAACAATTCAAAGTACAAAAATGCAGTAATTGTCTCACAAAAGAGAGGAAAGAACAAACACTTCTGTATGCAATAAAACATTACAGAAAAGAATATTGATTCTGTAGCCAACCAATATGAGACCTGCCAGGATATCTTCTTGCATCTGGTCTCCCGGCTGTAGCAGGAGAATCTGGGTGCGGAGTAGTCTTTGGCAAAATCAGAGATTAAGTTCTGAGATTTGCAAGAGCCAAAATGACAAAGAGGATTGTAAGCCATGATTAGGAAATGTCACTTTAGATGGTGTTGGAATGATATTAAAGCTTATAAGCTCTTTAAATCACTGAAGTGAAGGAATATGATGGAAAGATTCCTCAGGCAATTTTCATTTTAAATATTTCTGCTTAGCATATTATATAAAATGGTCTAGTATTGTGTCTTTTACTGTGCTGTAGTCTAGTTGAAGTAAAGACGAGTGGGAAACATTCAGGGTCTTTTATCTGTTTATATTCTAATTGGTTTATACCATAATTCAAAAATAGTACAGCCTAGTTAGGCAGAATCTGGATATTAGGAGAGATACCTACACTAACACTAAAATTTGGAGGTGGACAGTCTAAACCTGATATTTACTGACATGAGACTAGGTGAAATCAACCAGGGAGAAAATATTTCACTCAACTCAGTGACATCTACCCATTTGGAATGAGTAGTCCAATAACTTTCATTTGTAACTTTTAGTTTGAGATTTTTTGTTTGTTTGTTTGTTTTTTAACTTATTTTTTTCTATTATTATTATACTTTAAGTTTTAGGGTACATGTGCACAATGTGCAGGTTAGTTACGTATGTATACATGTGCTATGCTGGTGTGCTGCACCCATTAATTCGTCATTTAGCATTAGGTATATCTTCTAATGCTATCCCTCCCCCCTCCCCCCACCCCACAACAGTCCCCAGAGTGTGATGTTCCCCTTCCTGTGCCCATGTGTTCTCATTGTTCAATTCCCATCTATGAGTGAGAACATGCGGTGTTTGCTTTTTGTTCTTGCGATAGTTTATTGAGAATGATGATTTCCAATTTCATCCGTGTCCCTACAAAGGACATGAACTCATCATTTTTTATGGCTGCATAGTATTCCATGGTGTATATGTGCCACATTTTCTTAATCCAGTCTATCATTGTTGGACATTTGGGTTGGTTCCAAGTCTTTGCTATTGTGAATAGTGCCACAATAAACATACATGTGCATGTGTCTTTATAGCAGCATGATTTATAGTCCTTTGGGTATATACCCAGTAATGGGATGTCTGGGTCAAATGCTATTTCTAGTTCTAGATCCCTGAGGAATCGCCACACTGACTTCCACAATGGTTGAACTAGTTTACAGTCCCACCAACTGTGTAAAAGTGTTCCTATTTTTCCACATCCTCTCCAGCACCTGTTGTTTCCTGACTTTTTAATGATCGCCATTCTAACTGGTGTGAGATGGTATCTCATTGTGGTTTTGATTTGCATTTCTCTGATGGCCAGTGATGATGAGCATTTTTTCATGTGTCTTTTGGCTGCATAAATGTCTTCTTTTGAGAAGTGTCTGTTCATGTCCTTCGCCCACTTTTTGATGGGGTTGTTTGTTTTTTTCTTGTAAATTTGTTTGAGTTCACAACATACCAGAATCTCTGGGACACATTCAAAGCAGTGTGTAGAGGGAAATTTATAGCACTAAATGCCCACAAGAGAAAGCAGGAAAGATCCAAAATTGACACCCTAACATCACAATTAAAAGAACTAGAAAAGCAAGAGCAAACACATTCAAAAGCTAGCAGAAGGCAAGAAATAACTAAAATCAGAGCAGAACTGAAGGAAATAGAGACACAAAAAACCGTTCAAAAAATTAATGAATCCAGGAGCTGGTTTTTTGAAAGGATCAACAAAATTGATAGACCGCTAGCAAGACTAATAAAGAAAAAAAGAGAGAAGAATCAAATAGATGCAATAAAAAATAATAAAGGGGATATCACCACCGATCCTACAGAAATACAAACTACCATCAGAGAATACTACAAACACCTCTAGTTTGAGATTTTAGTGTTATAAATGGCATTGATTTGGGAAAGTTGGAGTCCTAATAAAGATTACAAGTTTCAACCATTAAAACTCTCAAAATCCTGAAAAGATACCCTTTGTTATTTAGAAAGTTTCTGAATACATGCCAGTCATGAGTCCAAAGGTAAATAAATATGTCTTCAGAAGAAAAAATACTGGGAAATCATAGAAATCAATGAAAGAATATTGTCTCCTATAAGTTCCTTATTTTAAAATAACCTTGTACACTTCTCAATGTCTCTTCTGCAGGAAGACTTAAGTGAGCACATATCTAGAAAGATGTCTACACATATTATAACTGCAAAAATTGGAGGTGTATATAAAAAAAGTGTTATATTTTAGAATGAATTTAGCCAGAGTGGGGTGATTGGATCAGAAGATAAATAATCTGTTATTATTTTTTGATAACAATTTTATTGATATACAATTTACATACCATAAAATTTGCTGTTATGATTGAGAATGTATTGGGTATAACTATATTCACAGAATTATGCCAACCTCACTGATATTTAAATTGAGAATGTTTTCATTACTTTGAATGGATACCCATACCCATTAGCAGTAATTCCCCATTCCCTCCTCCTCATGGCCCTTGGAAACCACTAATATATTTTCAGTCATTATGAATTTTCCTATTCTGAACATTTTATATAAATGGAATCATACAATGAGTGGCCTTTTGTGACTGGCTTCTTTCATGTAGTATAATATTTTTATATATGTTGTAATTGTATCAGTACTTCATTTTTATTGCTTAATAATCTTATTAAATTAATAAACCCAATTTTGTTCAGTTTAAATTTATAAATTTGGGTTGTTGGCACTTTTTGGCTATTATGAATAATGTTGCTGTGCACATTTGTGTAGAAAAACTTTGTGGGCATAAAGTTTACTTCCTTTAGGGGCTACACTGAGATATGAAACTGATTTATTATATGACAACTCTGTTTATTCTAATGAGGAATTGCCAAACTGTGTTTCAGAGTGACTGTTCTATTTTACATTCAGACCAGCAGCACATGGAGAATTTACTTTTTAACATTCTTCCCAGGACTTGTTAATGCTTTCCTTTTAATTACTTAGTGGTGTGCGAAGGAGTAATTTATAGTAGTTTTGATCTGCATTTTTAATAGCTAATAATGTTGAGCATCTTTTCATGTGCATATTGGCCATTTGTGTATCTTTTTTGGTGAATTTTCTCTTCAAAGTATTTGCTCACTTTTTGATTGAGGTTTTTTCTTATTGTTTAATAGAAGAGTTTTTATATATTCTGGATACTAAAGTTTTACTATCAAATATATGATTTTTAAATTTAATTTGCTTTTAAAGTTAATTTTTGTCTGAGGAATGAAGTGAGGAGTCCAATTTAATTGATTAATTTTTTTAACGTGGATATCCAGATATACCTGCAACAGTTGTTGAGATGATTTTTCTTCCCCCATTGAATGGTCTTGGAACACTTGTTATAAATTAATTGATCAAAAATGTAAAGATTTTTATCTGACTACTTAATTCTATTTCTTTATTCTAGATTTTTATCTATATGCCAATATGTCATTATCTTAATTGCCATAGCTTTGTAGTAAGTTTTGAAACTTGGAGATATGATTTCTCCAACTCTATCCTTTGTCAAAATTACTTTGGCTATTCTCTGCTCCTTAAGTTTTGACATGAATTTTAGAGACAGCTATCAAATTTCTGCAAAAATTTCAACTGGGATTTTATCAGAGACTGTGTTGAATTCGTATTAACTTTGGCAGTATTGTTATCTAAATAATATTTGTTTCTGAATAATGAAAATGGGATGCCTTTCTATTTCATAGACTCTTAGTTTATTTTGATGATTATTATAGTTTTCTGTGCAGAAGAACAAAACTTATTTTGTTAAGATTATTCACAAATACGTAAATCTCTTGAAGGCATTAAAATGAAATTGTTTTCTTAATTTTATCTTGTTGTTAATTGATTAATATATAGAAACACAATTGATGTTTGTATATGTATCTTGTATATTGCAATCTTGTGGAAATAATTTATTCTAATATGTCTAATAGTATTACTTCTAACACTCTTTTTGTGGGTTTTTTAGGATTTTCTATGTATAAAATCAAGTCATCTGCAAACAGTTTTACTTCTTCCATTCCAATATAGATGTATTTTATTTCCTTTTTTTCTAATTGTTATTTTAGTTGTCATATAATGGTTAGACAATAACATTTTTAAATTTCTTGACCCAGTAAGTCACTTAGCCCTTGTTAAGGGGCTCTGTGTGGATGCTGTGGCATGGCTTCAGTGCTCCAGCAGTTTGCAATTCTTTAACCTTCACTTCTTGTGTGAATCTCCTCAAGTCAGCCCATGGTGAGAGATTATAGCCTCCTAAGGTCTTTCCAGGATATGCACATGCCTGTGCACTTGTGAGTAGTCTTCTATAGTCTCAGGAATGTGTCAGAGTTATCCAAAGCCCTCTGTGGACACCTCATTCTTCAAGTGTTAGTTTGAAGTTTTATGGCCAGTGTTTCATCTGCCCCAAATGGTTGCCATCTCATTAAATTACAGTATTAAACAATTCCCACTGATTTTTTTCAACAAATTTCCTGGGAATAGGCATGTTTGCACTGGGCAATCACAGAGTTAAGGTAAATAGAGATAAGTCTTATGAATGCCATTGTTACAGGAAGACTCCAGAAAGGATTAATAATCACAATTCTGTAGTGTTTTGGCTTTTGGAGAAGGTTCATATGCATTCTAGTCCCTCCTTTGGCTTCTAGTTTGCTCTTTTTGCAAGCACTAAGATTGCAAAGTTGTTGGCTTTCAAAACTACCCCAAAGCTGAGGAGAAGGAGTTGGCATCAGGGCAAGTTAAAACACTAAAAAGCAAACTGTTTCTACTGAAGTTCAGCCATTTTTCTTAAATGAAGGCTCACCAGACTATTGCAAGTCTTTGTTAATTTACAGAGTTCTGAAGGTTAATTTTGACAATTTTTGCTAGTGTTCTCATTGCTTGTAAGTCAATTGCCCTTACTACATTATTCTGGAAGTGCTTCTAATCCATTACTTTTAAGATAAGCATGCATCACAACCTTAATTAACTTTATTTTTAAATGTTAAAGTATATGGAGAGCATAATTATAGCATTAAGTAGTATTGCTAGAATGTTTAGGTGTTTGGAAGCAGAAAAAAAGTATCAGCTTGAAATGTAGAGGAGGCATAAAGATTACTTGGATGTGAAAGTAACTGAAGGGTGTGAGATGCAATGTGCATATTTGGGGTTGAAGAAATTATATGAACAATTGCAAATAGGTGAGCTACTGTGAGATATGTTAAGAAAAGTAATGTGAGAACAAATATGTAGTGGGATCAATTATTTTTACTTTACCAGTGTATTAGTCCATTCTTACTTTGCCAGTGTATTAATCCATTCTTACTTTGCTATAAATAATTACCTGAGACTGGGTAATTTATAAAAAAGGTCTAACTGGCTCATAGTTCTGCAGGCTATACAGGAAGCATAGCTGGGGAGGCCTCAGGAAACTTACACCATGGCAGAAGGTGAAGGGGAAGCAGGCATGTCTTACATGGCTGGAGATAGAGGAAGAGAGAAAAAGGGGAGGTGCTATATACTTTTAAACAACTAGGTGTCATGAGAACTCACTCACTATCATGAGAAGAGCAAGGGGGAAATCCTCCATGATCCAATCACCTCCCACCAGGTACCTCTCTAAAACTGGGGATCACAATTCAACATGAGATTTGGGCAGGGACACAAATCCAATCCATATTAGCAAGACATTTTTGTTTTAACATTATCATTATAAAATATATTTTTCTACTTACTATAACAGAAAGCAAGCTCAGAGAAGCTTACTAATTGTCCATGGTCACAAAGCTATTCACAGACCCAGTACTCAATCCCAGGACTGTCTACCTATTTGAGGGCTCATGTCACAATGCTACCTACCATGTTAACTGTACTAGATTGGTATATATTGAATGCAGTGGTATATATAATAGAGTTGGGAAATTGATATTAATATTCTTGTTTAGAATCTAAAATTCAGATCCAATGCTGTACTAGGTAGTCCTAATTATGTCAGATAAATATAATCCATCCTTTTACTCAAAGGGATTAAAATCTAACTGGGGAGGAGTTGGTATAAAACTTAAGTCATGAAATAAGTAAATGAAGACATAAGATGGAATGTACTTATGTAACTAAGTGTTTGTAACAGGCTGTGATATAATTGGGAAATCCAAAACAAAATAAATTTGGGAGAGTCAGTATGTTGGGATGACTTTCTATATCCTTTACAACACAAGCAGAACCTTAAAGGACTCAAGTGATTATAATTGAAGCAGCCTTACCCACACATTTTCTTAATGTATATTTGTTAAATCATAGGATGATAAAAAGTATGGCTGGTAAAACACATTAACAATTATAAAATGTATTTAGTTCTTACTATATGACAAACACTTTGCATTCATTTTCACTAATACTCGAATCTACCCTATTGGAAACTGCAAAAAAAAAAGTGAAGAGTTTGTGACCACAAACTTTTTGAGGCTGCTCCTGTGAAGAAAATGAGTTTATTTTCCTGCCTCATTTCTGCTTGGCCCAATGACTTACTTCAGCCCACGGGATTTTAGCAACCCTGATGGAAGCAGGTTGCTAAGAAGTGCTTGCACATTAAAGCTGACTCGCTGTTGCTTCTGGGAACTTTTCTGTCATAAGTATAAACTTAAGCTAACTCCTAGAGTGACAGCCCATGAGAACAAGGAGTTCAGCTTTCCCAGACACCCCAGCTGAGGCCAGAGATGCATGACTGAGAACATTCTAAGTCATTCAAGCCCAGACTAACTAACCCAGACTAGAGAAACCACACGGTTTACCCACAGAAAAAAAGTGTATTAAATAATTGCTGTTTTAAGCCATTAACTTGTGGAATGATTTTCTTTGCAGCAATGTTAACTGATAAATTAATTGTAATCCTAGTTGCACACTATGAATTATCCTAATTCACCAGATAAAGCAGCTGGATTCCATGTTACTGCAGTGACTTGCTCAATGTTTCTCAGCTAGAAAGAAGAAACATTGAATTTCAAAATCACAGTTGTTTCCATAGAAAAGTTTTTCTCAGTTGTTTACACATCATTGACTACACTCTGGTCCTTCTAGTGATCCAAAGTGTAGCATAGAAGATTCAGCCTTTGTGAGATCTTCAGTTAGTCAGTCGCATCTGGAGCTCTCCCATTCTACTCGGAGGCCAACCAAACAATGAAGGGAAGGGTATTTAGATTAAAAATTACCGTAATAGATTTATTTAGTGTGTTGGTTTTCTCAAATGCTGGTTGTGCTCGCAGTGAAGTTGTCAAAAAATACACAATAATGGAAGTGCTATAATGTAATCATTCACAATGTGCTTTGTTAAAATCTAGTGAAATTCAATAAATAATTTTAAAGCCCAGTAGAAATTATTTCATCTAAAATGCTTTTATTCACACATAAAATTGATCTTTGAATGAAGCATTGTAAAAAAATAGAAAAGAAAAAAAATTGACTCCTAGAGATGTTTAAAAGCAGAGTAAAAACAGCACTTTAGCATTTTTAAATATTGATGTAAACAGTCAGTGGTTATATTCCCCTTCTTTCCTACTGAGTAGTAAGTAAAGCTCAAACTTAGAATTGACAGAGATTTGTTGTTCTTATTGATGGAAGGTCCAATATTAGATTTATTAATTTATAAGTTCAAAACACACCAGAGATCTAAACTTCAGTAATTTCGGTAAAAATATATGGCTATGGATAAGAGCACTGTGAGCCTTCTTAATGGGCCCACCACTGCTAAATCCGTATGCTTTCTTAGACTGTCATTACATTTTCTGAACATCAGCTTCTTTTTTTTTTTTTTGTATTTAATATATTGTCAATAAGTCTTTAAAAAGCTGTAAGTGCAAACATTTGTACTTTTCCATTAAAATATAATGGATTAATATTTAAATGTTGTTTTGCTTCTAAACGCCACTGTCCTTGTGTGGCCACAGTTCTGCATCCCATAGACACTTCCTGTGAAATGGCCACTGCTAACACATCTGCATGACTCAGGGGGAAAGCTGCATTCTCTAATAGTCAAAGTTTGAATGAAAATATGATGTAGGCATACAAATCTAATAAATGCTTTCATATACTCCTAGAAATGGTCACTCTTGAAGCCCATTTATGTAATTTGTGATCTGGAGATCACACAATCTCTAGCTCCTTCTCTGTCTCTTGGTGTTACCAGTTTGAAAAGACCCACCTCCAGGCATACTCCTGGCATCTCCATATTGCTAGGAAGGAGTCTAAGCCTTATAGATGTATAGTTGACAGGGAGAGAAAAATGAATCTTTTTCTTCTTTTGCCGTACCTCACTATGAACTTCTTCACAGAGTGATTGATAGTTGAAGTCTTGTTGCTAGGAAAAACCTTATCATGTCTTAGGGTGCATGTGCCAGCCTCACAGATACTAAGACAATTTCAACATGTGACAGTACACTTTCCATGGCTGGTCTTCAATTTAAGGCACTACCCCATGTTTAGTAGCAAAACTTGTTCAATGTTGTGCTGCATAAGGGAAAGTACCTTTTTTATAGTCTGTCTTTCAGTATATGTACAGAAAGGCCCTCCTGTCAAAATCCGATAGCCTGAGAGCAACGGCTTGAGCAAGACACAAACACATAGACACACACACACACCATGTGATCACAATACATATACCAACTTTCCCAATGTAAACAGTAATCGTCAGTATTAGAAATATCATCATCATTTTCATTTAGCAATGTATCTGCTTCTCTAGGGCATTATTCTCTTTGTATCTCCTTTTCATATTGAGACAGTAAGTGAAGACAGTAAGTGCCATATTGCCCAAGAAGAAATCTTTATTATATGATTTATTCATTATATGAATTTGGATGTATTACTTAAACTTTTGTGCCGCATTATATAACTTATAGTTTTGTGATGAGGACTAAATGAAATAAGGCACACGGAAAATGAAATGTCAGTGCCTCATAGAGTGACTGTTAACTTTTAAACAAATTAAGTAAAATAAATATTAATTCACATTTGTTTAAATTAATGATTACCTGTGTAAAAGACAGCATTAGTTTGTGCTCAATAAATAAATTTATGCATGTTTATTCAACATTTACTATGAGACAGAGTTGCTTCTATTATTTTTGATGACATTTGAAATTTGAGTATGTGAATGCACAGTAATGTTTTCCTCTCACATTTGTGTTTCTTCAAGATGAATTTGAGAGACAAAAATACTTACTTAAAATTTTACTTCTCTGTTCAGTAACTGAATAATTTGGTTTCTGATGCGTCTTGCACTTCAGTCATATCTGATCACTTTCCTCAAAAATATGTTCTTACTATTGTTGGCTGCAGATTCTAAGACAGCTGTGTCCAACTCACTTGTCAACACAATTTTAAGCTAAGTTTATATTGCAAGTGTTTAATTGCTTATGATGTTAGAAGGTGCCAAGAGAACACTATTGATTTCCAGATTGCAGACTGTAAGTGATAAAATTTGCACCTCAAAAAAAAAAAATCATCTGACTCTAAATTATGTAAATGTAGTAGGAAACCTGTAACAGAAGATCAGATTTTTAAAAATATCATTATCGTTATACTTGTAATGTTCGCTATATTTTCAAAGCATATTTAAAATAAAATTTCATGAATATTCTGTGGTACTGTGCCCACATCTTTATTAAACTCAGGGTGCTCACTGTGTGTCACACATTCTTATGTTATAAATTAAGTTGACAGTTAGTTACACAACAGATATTAGACATGGAGTTATGGCAATGGAGGCCTCTACCTCAATGACTTCAGGTGTCATTGGATCTGAATAATCACTTAAGGAGGTTATTATAACAAATTTTACCAAGTCTTATCCAAATACACTTGATGTGTATTTCAAAATTCATATTGTGACAAGATAAATCTATTGGGACTTTGGAGAAAAAAGGCATGACTGAAGTGTATTAACTTTCTTGATTTGCAAATTTTATAACACAATTCACATTTGGTAGTTACTTACTGGTCACTTAGTATAAATATAGGGAACAAAATTTTTCATAAATAAACTAACATTTAATGAACTAATCTTTCTTTATGCATCATCTTGTTAATTTTCACAACAGTTCTATTTGGTTTATATTGCTATCTCAATATCACAGATTAAGAAACAGTGGCTCAAAATATAAAATAACTTTCCTAATATCTCTCACGCACAGAATTTCTATGTCTGGCAAAATCATTGACAAAAGAACTTGAAAACCCCTGCTACAAATACCTAGAAACATTAGATAAAATGCAAAGAACAATCTTTTAAAAATATAGATAATTTCACAACAGGGTGTGAAACAAAGAGAATGTTGTAATTTTTAAAAAAGATACCACAGCTTTCCAAGGAGAGCAAAATATATATGTATATTTCCAGGTTGCTGATAGGAAGTGATGCATGCACACACACACACACACAAACATATAGCTAGGACTATAGCTGAGGTGCATAAGGTCTCCTCCACATGGTTTCTCTTTATAAATAGCTTGAGTATTCTTACAAACTGGCAGTCTTAAGGCAATGGTCCTAAAGTAAGCATTTGAAGACCATCAACATGTATTCAAAAATCTCTTAAAACATACCTTCAAAAGCCTGAAATTATGAATTCTGCCAATTTCAGTAGTCAAACCAAGTCACAGATCCAATTCAAACATAAGCAGGTGAAAAGTAGGATCTACTTTTTGATGAGAAAAGTAATAAGGCTTTATTTTTAAACAATTACAGTTAAGCTCTCAATACATTATGCTCTTCTGATTTCTCTCCTTCTTCATTGGTCGTTAATTCTTAGACATTTTTGCTGGTTCATTTGACCTCTTTGACATTTAAATGTTGATTTGTTACAGGAAAGAATGCTTGAAAAAATTTCTTTTCTGTCTACACATACTATTTTAAAATCATATTTATTCTATTGACTTTAATATTTTATGCTGATGACTTTCAAATTTCTATCTCAGTTAAGACAGATCATGTACACAATAAATTCATAAACCTAGTTTTTACCTGATATCTTACTTGGATTTTTAGTAGCCAAATAAACAAATTAGATACTAATATAGCAAATTAAAATTTGTGGCATGAAGTTAAGAAAGCGTTCAGCAGGCAATCTGTAGCCTTGAATAATAAAGACTAAATATCAATTACTTAACTATAGGTCAAAAATCTAAAAAAAGCAACAATAAATCAAATGTTAAGGCTAGAAAGAAACAATAAATCAGATGATAGTAGAAATCAATAAAACAGAAAACCAAATTTAACTGAGGAAGCAACACAGTCAAAAGTTAATTATTTGAAAAATTAATAAAAGTATAACCCTCAAGCAACACTAACTGATAAAAAGGAAAAAAAAACAAAAGAAAGAAAAAAGAAAAACGTTTCTATAAGAAAAGAAAAAGACATTATTACAAATCATACAAACATGAGATAGAGGATATTGTAAAACAAACAAGGTAGCTAAAGGTGTCTAAACAATTCAGGTGTGTTTAGCAAGGTCACAGAAAATAAAGTCAATATACAAAATCCAGCTATATCCTTATATGCCAGCAATAAAAATAGAATACGTATACATATGTATATGTATATGTATATATATACATGTACATATATGCATGTATTCCATGGATATATATATACATATATGCATGTATTCCATGGATATATATATACATATGTGCATATGCATATGGGCATATGCATATGTATATATGTATATGTATATGTCCATGGAATATATATGTATATATATCATATTTTCTTTATCCACTCATTGGTTGATGGCCATTTAGGTTGGTTCCATATTTTTGCAATTGTGCATTGGGCTGCTATAAACATGCATGTGCATGTGTCTTTTTCATATAATGAATTATTTCCTTTGGGTAGATAGCCAGTAGTGGGATTCCTAGATCAAATGGTATAATAGTTCTAATTTTAATTTTTTTTAACATTGATAAAATGATACATTTATTTCTACTTTTCATAATATTGAGGGAGGGAGTGTTCTGCTTTTTATTTTTATTTTTTGCAATTTTTTTTTTCTTTCTTTTTTATTTTTTTAATTTTATTATTAATTTACTTTAAGTTTTAGGGTACATGTGCACAATGTGCAGGTTAGTCACATATGTATACATGTGCCATGCTGGTGTGCTGCACCCATTAACTCGTCATTTAGCATTAGGTATATCTCCTAAAGCTATCCCTCCCCGCTTCCCCCACCCCACAACAGTCCCCAGAGTGTGATGTTCCCCTTCCTGTGTCTGTGTGTTCTCATTGTTCAATTCCCATCTATGAGTGAGAACATGTGGTGTTTGGCTTTTTGTTCTTGCGATAGTTTACTGAGAATGATGATTTCCAATTTCATCCATGTCCCTACAAAGGACATGAACTCATCACTTTTTATGGCTGCATAGTATTCCATGGTGTATATGTGCCACATTTTCTTAATCCAGTCTATCATTGTTGGACATTTGGGTTGGTTCCAAGTCTTTGCTATTGTCAATAGTGCCGCAATAAACATATGTGTGCATGTGTCTTTGTAGCAGCATGATTTATAGTCCTTTGGGTATATACCCAGTAATGGGATGTCTGGGTCAAATGCTATTTCTAGTTCTAGATCCCTGAGGAATCGCCACACTGACTTCCACAATGGTTGAACCAGTTTACAGTCCCACCAACAGTGTAAAAGTGTTCCTGTTTCTCCACATCCTCTCCAGCACCTGTTGTTTCCTGATTTTTTAATGATTGCCATTCTAACTGGTGTGAGATGGTATGTCATTGTGGTTTTGATTTGCATTTCTCTGATAGCCAGTGATGGTGAGCATTTCTTCATGTGTTTTTTGGCTGCATAAATGTTTTCTTTTGAGAAGTGTCTGTTCATGTCCTTCACCCACTTTTTGACGGGGTTGTTTGTTTTTTTCTTGTAAATTTGTTTGAGTTCATAGTAGATTCTGGATATTAGCCCTTTGTCAGATGAGTAGGTTGCAAAAATTTTCTCCCATTTTGTAGGTTGCCTGTTCACTCTGATGGTAGTTTCTTTTGCTGTGCAGAAGTTCTTTAGTTTAATTAGATCCCATTTGTCAATTTTGGCTTTTGTTGCCATTGCTTTTGGTGTTTTAGACATGAAGTCCTTGCCCATGCCTATGTCCTGAATGGTAATGCCTAGGTTTCCTTCTAGAGTTTTTATGGTTTAAGGTCTAACGTTTAAGTCTTTAATCCATCTTGAATTAATTTTTGTATAAGGTGTAAGGAAGGGATCCAGTTTCAGCTTTCTACATATGGCTAGCCAGTTTTCCCAGCACCATTTATTATACAGGGAATCCTTTCCCCATTGCTTGTTTTTGTCAGGTTTGTCAAAGATCAGATAGTTGTAGATATGCGGCATTATTTCCGAGGGCTCTGTTCTGTTCCATTGATCTATATCTCTATTTTGGTACCAGTGCTATGCTGTTTTGGTTACTGTAGCCTTGTAGTATAGTTTAAAGTCAGGTAGCGTGATGCCTCCAGCTTTGTTCTTTTGGCTTAGGATTGACTTGGTGATGCGGGCTCTTTTTTGGTTCCATATGAACTTTAAAGTAGTTTTTTCCAATTTTGTGAAGAAAGTCATTGGTAGCTTGATGGGGATGGCATTGAATCTATAAATTACCTTGGGCAGTGTGGCCATTTTCACGATATTGATTCTTCCTACCTATGAGCATGGAATGTTCTTCCATTTGTTTGCATCCTCTTTTATTTCATTGAGCAGTGGTTTGTAGTTCTCCTTGAAGAGGTCCTTCACGTCCCTTGTAAGTTAGATTCCTAGGTATTTGATTCTCTTTGAAGCAATTGTGAATGGGAGTTCACTCATGATTTGGCTCTCTGTTTGTCTGTTATTGGTGTATAAGAATGCTTGTGATTTTCGTACATTGATTTTGTATCCTGAGACTTTGCTGAAGTTGCTTATCACCTTAAGGAGATTTTGGGCTGAGACAACGGGGTTTTCTAGATATACAATCATGTCATCTGCAAACAGGGACAATCTGACTTCTTCTTTTCCTAATTGAATACCCTTTATTTCCTTCTCCTGCCTAATTGCTCTGGCCAGAACTTCCAACACTATGTTGAATAGGAGTGGTGAGAGAGGGCATCCCTGTCTTGTGCCAGTTTTCAAAGGGAATGCTTCCAGTTTTTGCCCATTCAGTATGATATTGGCTGTGGGTTTGTCATAGATAGCACTTATTATTTTGAGATACGTCCCGTCAATACCTAATTTATTGAGAGTTTTTAGCATGAAGGTTGTTGAATTTTGTCAAAGGCCTTTTCTGCGTCTATTGAGATAATCATGTGGTTTTTGTCTTTGATTCTGTTTATATGCTGGATTACATTTATTGATTTGCAAATATTGAACCAGCTTTGCATCCCAGGGATGAAGCCCACTGGATCATGGTGGATAAGCTTTTTGATGTGCTGCTGGATTCGGTTTGCCAGTATTTTATTGAGGATTTTTGCATCAATGTTCATCAAGGATATCGGTCTAAAATTCTCTTTTTTGGTTGTGTCTCTGCCCTGCTTTGGTATCAGGATGATGCTGGCCTCATAAAATGAGTTAGGGAGGATTCCCTCTTTTTCTATTGATTGGAATAGTTTCAGAAGGAATGGTGCCAGTTCCTCCTTGTACCTCTGGTAGAATTCGGCTGTGAATCCATCTGGTTCTGGACTCTTTTTGGTTGGTAAGCTATTGATTATTGCCACAATTTCAGAGCCTGTTATTGGTCTATTCAGAGATTCAACTTCTTCCTGGTTTAGTCTTGGGAGGGTGTATGTGTTGAGGAATTTATCCATTTCTTCTAGATTTTCTAGTTTATTTGCGTAGAGGTGTTTGTAGTATTCTCTGATGGTAGTTTGTATTTCTGTGGGATCGGTGGTGATATCCCCTTTATCATTTTTTATTGCATCTATTTGATTCTTCTCTCTTTTTTTCTTTATTAGTCTTGCTAGTGGTCTATCAATTTTGTTGATCTTTTCAAAAAACCAGCTCCTGTATTCATTAATTTTTTGAAGGGTTTTTTGTGTCTCTATTTCCTTCAGTTCTGCTCTGATTTTAGTTATTTCTTGCCTTCTGCTAGCTTTTGAATGTGTTTGCTCTTGCTTTTCTAGTTCTTTTAATTGTGATGTTAGGGTGACAATTTTGGATCTTTCCTGCTTTCTCTTGTGGGCATTTAGTGCTATAAATTTCCCTTTACACACTGCTTTGAATGTGTCCCAGAGATTCTGGTATGTTGTGTCTTTGTTCTTGTTGGTTTCAAAGAACATCTTTATTTCTGCCTTCATTTTGTTATGTACCCAGTAGTCATTCAGGAGCAGGTTGTTCAGTTTCCATGTAGTTGAGCGGTTTTGAGTGAGTTTCTTAATCCTGATGTAAAGCTCTCCTCAGCAAACGTAAAAGATCAGAAATTATAACAAACTGTCTCTCAGACCACAGTGCAATCCAACTAGAACTCAGGATTACTTTTAATTCTTGAAGGCATCTCCATACTGGTTTCCGTAGTGGTTGTACTAGTTTACGCTGTCACCAGCAGTGTAAAAGTGTTCCCTTTTCACCAAATCCGTGCCAACATTTATTATTTTTTTTCATTTTTAAATTATGGCCAATCTCGTAGAAGTAAGGTGGTATTTCATTGTGACAATTTTAAAAATGTCTAGTTTTTAAGGTTTCTGAAGGGAAAATAAACATGTTTAGTGCCAGAAACAAGGAAGTAATTTAAAAAATAGAATGAAGGCATGTCGAATGGACAGAGAGGGCAACCTGAAAGACTTCTCAATTGCCAAAGCTGGAACAATTTGAGCAACAACGAAAAAGTAGTGTTAGATTTTAAACCAAATTACAAATTAACTATGCATTAGTCCATACTGATATTAATTAATTTTTTAAAAAATATTTTCTTGCACACAAATTCTGAATAATATGTAGAGATATTCCCCTGCCAGAAATGTAGATTTATCTTCTCCCCTCAAGTAGAAGCTAGCTAGATTTAACAACACACTTCTAAAGAATAGACCGTGGAAGAGAACTTTACAGTAGGGAAACCTGGAAAAGCCATACCATAACCAATTAATCAAAGGGAACATCATCAGTGATCACTCATATTGATATTATGTGCCCTTCTATATAATGTGATTTGAAGGACACTTCACCTCTGTGGTCTTCTTACCAAGAACCCATAACCTCAATCTGATTATGAAAAAAGCATCAAACAAATGCAAATTCAGAAACATTCCAGAAAATATCTGATAGATACTTCTCAAAACTGTAAGGTCATGAAAAACAAGGAAAACCAGAAATTATCACAGACCACAGAAGACTAAGTAGGCATAATAAATAAATACAATATGCTATTCTAAATTAAATCCTGAAAGAGAAAAAAAGACATTTTGTAAAAACATAAGAGTTGAATAAAATCTGGAGTTTTGTTAATAACATTGTACAAATTTTAATTTCTTAGTTTAAAAAATGTATTATGGTTATGTAAGATGTTACCATTGAGAAAAGTAGATGGAGAGTATTTGCGAAGAAATCTGTATTGTCTGCAATTTTCTGTAAGTTTAAAATTATTCCAAAATATGTTGTTTTAAATGTAGAAAAGATGTGGTGAACCTTGGTTGGAGCTATGCAGTCCTCACTTCCCCACTGAATCAATTTAGCACAATTCCCCTAATAGTACAATCTATTATAAATATACTAACAGTTGGCAGCAGTAGTATCCTGACCTTCACTAAAATAGTACTGTTTCATAATATATACTAGCATGTGAAAAGATCAGTAAAAATAAATAAGTAAATAAATAAATATTGTATTGCCGTGAGTTCTCCAGTTATAAATGGTCCTTCATTTTGTTATTATATTTGTCTTCGTTTTGGTGCTATAGTATCTTTCCTTATCATCATATTGTGATAGTGTATAGTAGATATTTTTTATTTTTATTTTTTTGATTCCAAGAAAAACCTGGTCATGCTATATAAAATAAACTCCCTCATTTATTTCCACTTGTCCAGAACTCAGAAATTTGTTAAAAACTAACATAAAAGATAAATTTAACATTATAATAATTGTTAGCTGTATGTATCTAATATTGTTATAAATATTATTGTAACAAGTTACATGTGTTAAGATGTCCCTGTGGGGGGGGAAAAAAAAGCAAAACAAACAGAACAAAATATACAGACTAATTACATTGACTTGTTAATAATAGGGGTGTTTTGAACATATGTCTTTAGTACTCTTTCTAAAAGCTACAAAAATGTCAGTAAGGAATTGTAATTGTTAAACTGATGAGAGAGAGAGAGGGAAAGACTGGAAGAGTGGGTGGATAACAAATGAGTTAGTAGCTGACATAAGGAGCTAGAGGGCCAAGATCGGTGACTCAGGCCTAAATCCCAGCAGTCTGAGAGGCTGAGATAGGAGGATCACCTGAGACCTAGGAATTTGAGACTAGTATGGGCAACATAGCAAGACAGCATCTCTACTTTTTTTTTAATTAGCTAGGTGATTCCCTCAAGGCTCAAGAATGACTGGCATCAGCTATCTGTGGAAGCAGATGAGTGAAGATGAGCTAAAAATTCAAGGATTAATTGAATGTTTATTAAGATTGAGGGAGACTCCCAGACTGCTTAGCCCATGTCGTGTAAATGAGCATGTCCTTCCCCCGTCCAGGGTTTGAAGGTCCTCTCCAAAAGTCATGTTGAAATTTAACTGCCATTGCAACAGTATTAAAAGATGGGACATTTAAGAGTTAATTAGGCCTCATGAGTGTAATTGATGCTGGTGTAAAAGGGTGAGTTCTGCCTCTCTTACCCTCTCCAGTCCTTTTGCTGTCTGGCACATGAGGGACTGTGTTCTCCCTGCTGAAGGATGCAATGCTCAAGGCACCATCTCAGAAGTTTGAACAAGCCCTTACCAGACACCAAACCTGTCAGTGCCTTAATATTGGTTTTTGCAACCAACAAAACTATAGGAAATAAATCTGTTCTTTATAAATTACCTAAATGTTAAGTATTCTATTACAGCAGCACAAAAATGAAGACACCCACTGTGACAAAGGCAGAAAGTTTATGCTTCATAGAAAATTGCTCAAAGTTGCCAAGTTTAGGGAGAGGGTACTATTTCAATACTGAAGATTAAGTAAAAGTGAATATACTGTGTAAAGAGTTTGAGTTCCCCAGAAACAGACACTGGAATGAGAGTAACATCAGAGTTTCTGTGAGTAAAAATTTAAGAAGATCACCTATTGGTAGAGACCAGAGGGAATACAAAGACACACCAGAACTTCCAATTAGCTTTCAGATGTCCCTCCTTGCATATGAGGAAATAGCAAAAGATTATCAAGTTCTAATAAAAATGACATAAAACACACCCAAACCACAATAAAATAAAAAAAAAGCTCATTGAAATAATGAGGTACCATTAAAAAACACAATTTAAAAATATGCAGTTTACACAAAGCAAAGAGTTTAAGTAAAAAATAATGAGAAAGAATTATTTTAATTTAAGAATGTATAACAGGAAAAATTCAAGAACAGCCAGTTTTGACTAAAGACTATGAGAAGGCTCTAGTCAGAAGATAAAATTAATAGAACACATAATGGGTTTGAAAGAGTAGAGAGAGATTTACATAATTGGAGTTCAATTTAAAGTAAATATATGATGACTGCTAAAGCTAAGAAAATAAAAAAACAATATCAGCAAAAGCTATCACAACAGAGAATCAGCATAAAATTGTGGTTAAGCACTCAAGTGGATTCTGGAGCTAAATTCTTGTGTTCCAATACCGTTATACCATTTTCAAGACTTATTTTCTTCGTCTATAAGGTACACATAAAAATATAACAATACCACCTCATATAATTGTTATGAGGGTTAAATGAATAATTATATATTCAGCTACTAAAAGTGCTAGGGGAAAACTAAAAGTTTGAAAAAATAGTAAGCAAAATACAATGTACATAATAGAGTAATAGGAATTCAATATTGTTTTAAAAATATGTTATAACTACATTAGAAAGTTGAACTGGCGTGTCTGTGTGTGTGTGTAATTGTCTGAGACAGAGAGAATAACATTGAGGTAAGAAAACATAAGTTCAGTTATTATCTTCTATGCTACAAAGTTCATAGATAAGGGCTAAAACTGAAAAATCAATAAGTGGTTATATAAGCACAACATTTATCAAGATGGAGGTAACACTAACAGAATTAGTTCAAACAGTCAAATGTATTTGATTCTGTACAGAGTTCAGTGGTTAGGATCTGCAGTATTATATCAGCTTTGCAGGATGAAATGACTCTTTAAACTTATGTGTTACTTGGATGGAAAGTTAAACTATATTTAAAAATTAGTATTGCTATGAATGTATGCATACATTCACATGCTTGCTAATGTTTTTATGTCTTTGCCTATTGCTTTTTCTGTACTTGTAATGTCCAATATCTGCTATGTTTTATCTGGCTTTTTTCATCAGTAAACATGGGTCAACTAATATTCTGGGGTAGGAGATCATTACTGACCTACTCATGTAGATTCGATCGCTCATTTATTTGTGTCTTCACTGAAGTGTGAGCATTCCTCCCTAGCACACTGCATTGAAACATCAATTAGGTGCCTGCTTTCATTTCTAGGCTGGATGCTCACAATAAGAACTGTTTTTTAATTGGCTCTGTATTTTAGACTTCAATACAAAACATAGCCAGTACCGAACAACTAGTTTTCAACCAAACTGAAGTGAGTTAATACTGTGGATTGAGGTCCTTGGAGAGGTATGGTGTCCAATGAAGGGTACGCCATACTGTTTCCTGTTTCATTCCTTATAATGGATGTCTTAGTCTCCTTAGGCTGCTATCACAAAACAACACAAACTGGGCAGCTTAAGGCCTTACCTTAAAAAACCCTCACATTGGGGGCCATGGCTTCAGTGGATGCATTTGCGGGAGATACACATATTCAGCCCTTAATGGGAAAAGGCGTCAACTCTGAATTAAAACTCTGTATGTTATTAATTGGTTATGGGTATCTGGCCTACCCAATATGCCAGCATCTGGCACTAGTCATGGAATTTCTGAAAACTGCTCCACATTTTCCTGAGAGGTGAAATCTTTCTCCTCACTCTCATCTGCCTTTACAAGGGCAAACACACACACGCACGTGCACACAGGCACAGACACACATACACACCATCTACATGGTTACCATGAATGTTAGCATGTTATTAAATTATGATAACTCATGTTCATGACACAATATTGCCTTAGTTGAATGGTTCATAGATATAATTCTGACACAATAGGTATTCCTTCTTTGGAATTTTGGAACTTAAACTGAGGGAGGAGATTAGTTTTTCTAGGACTGCCTGAAGGTTATATCGCCTGAAATTCAGAAGTTTCTATCAGTCATGTTTCATACTGCCAGAGATAGAGAAGTGTAGAAAGTCCATTTTAAGATGGAGAATAAAGAACAAAACAGATGCATGAAGCAGAAAAATAAGGAGACCAGAGAAAACTTTCTGTTTCCATTTATTCCTAGAACTGTGTTCTCAGTCCTAGGTTTCTCCAAACACCTTAGTGTGATTCCTTTTTTGATTTAAGTTGTTTTAAATTTGAGTTATGGTATTTGTAACCAAAATACTACTAACAAATGCAAAATTACTGAAGAAAGAATTACACATGATAATTTGGAAAAGTATTACCAGATAAGTTATGTTAAAGATACGGAATTTAGGAGCTGGCTTATTAAAATAATTATATATTGCATCTGAAGAACATTTGTATGCTAGTCTCTGTTTTTTTTTTTTTTGCATCCATTTTCTGAAATTCATCAGAATAGTTTTAACATATATTAACTTGGCCTAAGTTATAATAAAAGTTATTATGGATTAATCTGCCCTAAAATTTGGATTGAGTGGCAAAGGAAACATTCGAATGAGACACTAGAGCATGTTGGCAGTGGTGATAAATAGTAGATGAAATTATGATCAACTGTGGAACAATCACAAATAGATACCACCAGCAAAAGCATAATGAAATGGCCTGATGGGGAAGTTGTACCAGTGGATACTGAGGGACCTGAGTATTCTTAAAAATATCTGAGGAAAGGTTTGGAATAAGAAAATGTCTGAGATTTGTCAGTAGAAATTATAGCTTTAAAATATGATTATTTTAGCCTTAGTATGGTACAGACTAATTTACTTCTATCTTATAAGTATCTAAAATTATATATAAAATTTATTTGGGCAGGATAGACACAAGTACATCCTCAGAATATGGTAGCTAGCAGTAATTAAAGAGTGTAAACTGAAATAATATTGATGAGGAGATTTAAAGAAAACTGAGAAAAGTCAGCTGACTTGAATTAGTTTTCTATTGCTACTTAATAAATTACCATCAACTTATTGGTATAAAAGAGTAATTTATTATCTCACAGTTTCTGTTGGTCAGGATTCCAGGCATCATTTGACTGGGTTCTCAGTGCAGATATCCTAAAGTTGAAATCCAGGTGATAGTCAGGGCTGTGGTTCTCATTTGGAACTTGAAGTCCTCATTAAAGTTCATTGAGGTTGTTGGCTGCATTCAGTTCTTTGTGCCTGTTTTTGTAGGACTAAGGTGGGTTTTGTTGTTGTTGTTGTTATTCTTTTTTATTTTTAATGCCAGCTCTGTCATAGACTGCTCTCAGCTCCTTGAGTCCTCATAGTTTAAAACACCATAGTTTTTTTCTTCATGGAGAATGGTCAGAGTGTGTTTCCCTGATGCTTCAACATTGTGATGTTCTTCACATCCTTTGAACATTTATCATGTCACAAACAATGCTTACTTCCACTAATTGGTTAACAGGTTTCCAGTAGAATGTAATAGTGTATGATTTATCTTTGTGTGTGCTTTGTTCATGAATATCTTAGACTTTAAGGACATTAATTAATATTTAGAAGAAAGGAGAGAAGGAATAAAAAACATTAAAGAAGGAGGGCCAGGATTTATTATGACATTAATAGTAATGTATTGAAGTTAATTATATACCTACACTAAATAACAAAGTAAGATATTCTTAGTGTTATCCATAAGTAGTTGTAGTACTGTATTAGTCTGTTCTCACGCTGCCATAAAGAACTGCCCAAGATTGGATAGTTTATAAAGGAAAGAGGTTTAATTGACTCAGTTTCCCATGGCTGGAGAGGCCTCAGGAAACTTACAGTCATGGTGGAAGGGGAAGCAGGCACCTTCTTCACAAGGCAGCAGGAGAGAGTGTCAGCATGGGAAGGAGGAACTTTCAAACATTTATAGAAACCATCAGGTATCATAAGAACTCACTCACTATCAGGAGAACAGCACTGAGTAAACTGTCCCCATGATACAATCACCTTTCTCCTTCAACACGTAGGGATTAAAGGTTCTCCTTCAACATGTGGAAATTACAATTAGAGATGAGATTTCAGTGGGACACAGAGCCAAACCATATCATTCCACCCCGGCCCCTCCCAAATCTCATCTTTTTACATTTCAGAACCAATCATGACATCCAAACAGTCCTCCAAAGTCTTAACTCATTTCAGCATTAGCTCAAAAGTCCACAGTGCAAAGTCTCATTTGAGACAATGCAAGTCGCTTCCGCCTATGAGCCTGTAAAATCAAAAGCAAGTTAGTTACTTCCTAGATACAATGGGGGTATAGGCATTGGGTAAATGAAACCAAAGGGGAGAAATTGGCCAAAACAAAGGAGATACAGACCCACACAAGCCTGAAATCCAGCGGGGCAGTCAAATCTTAAAGCTCCAAAATGATCTCCTTTGACTCCAGGTCTCACATCCATGTCACACTGATGCAAGAGGTGAGCTCCTATAGTCGTGGGCAGCTTTGACCATGTGGCTTTCCAGGGTACAGCTTCCTCCCAGCTGTTTTCACAGGCTGGCACTGAGTGTCTGTGACTTTTCCAGGTGCATAGTGCAAGCTGTTGGTGGATCTACCATTCTGGCATCTGCAGGAGGGTGGCCCTATTCTCACAGCTCCACTGGGCAGGGCCTCAGTGGGGATTCTGTGTAGGGGCCCCAATCCTACATTTCCTTTCCACACTGCCCTAGCAGACGTACTCCATGAAGGCCCTACCCCTGCAGCAGAATTCTGCCTGGACATCTAAGATGTTTCCATACGTCCTCTGAAATCTAGGTGGAGGTTCCAAACCTTAATTCTTGAGTTCTGTGCACCCACAGGCCCAATACCACATGTAAGTTGCCAAAGCTTAGATTTTGCACCGTCTGAAGCAATGGCCTGTGCACCCACAGGCCCAATACCACATGTAATTTGCCAAAGCTTAGATTTTGCACCGTCTGAAGCAATGGCATGAGCTGTACTTGGCCTCTTTTGGTACAGCTGGAGCAGCTGGGATGCGGGGCACCAAGTCCCAAGGCTGCACACAGCAGGGAGGCCCTGGACCTCAGCCCATAAAACCATTTTCCCTCCTATGCTTCTGGAATTGTGATGGGAGGGGCTGCCTTGAATTTCTCTGACATGCCCTGGGGATATTTTCCCCATTGTCTTGGTGATTAACATTTGGCTCCTAGTTACTTATGCAAATTTATTCAGCTGGCTTGAATTTCTCCCCAGAAAATGGGTTTTTCTTTTTTTTTGAATTGGAGTCTCACTCTGTTGCCCAGGCTGGGGTGCGGTGGCACGATCTCAGCCATTGCAACCTCCACCTCCCAGGTTCAAGCAGTTCCCTGCCTCAGCCTCCCAAGTAGCTGGGATTACAGGTGCCTGCCACCACACTTAGCTAATTTTTGTATTTTTAGTAGAGATAAGGTTTCACTGTCTTTGCCAGGCTGGTCTTGAACTCCTGACCTTGTGATCTGCCCACCTCGGCCTCCCAAAGTGCTGGGATTACAGGCATGATCCACTGCGTCCAGCTGGGTTTTTCTTTTTTATCGTATGGTCAGGCTGCAAATTTTCCAAACTTTTATGTTCTGTCACCTCTTGAATGCTTTGCTGCTTAGAAATTTCTTCTGCCAGATACCCTTAATAATCTCTCTCATGTTCAAAGTTCCACAGATCTCTAGTGCAGGGGCAAAAAGCCACCAGTCTCTTTGCTAAAGCATAGCATGAGGGACGTTTACTGCAGTTCGCAATTAGTTCCTCATCTCCATCTGGGACCACCTCAGCCTGGACTTCATTATTCACATGGCTATCAGCCTTTTGTTCAAAAACATCCAACAAGTGTCTAGGAAGCTCCAAATTTTCCCACATCTTTCTGTCTTCTTCTGAGCTTTTCAAACTATTCCAACCTCTGCCATTTACCCAGTTCCAAAGCTGCTCCCACATTTTCAAGTATCTTTATAGCAGTACTACACCGTCTGCAGTACCAATTTGTATGGAGTACCTACTATTTTTTTAGGTTTTAAGAATATTTAGTTGAACAAGATATATGTGGCACCTATACTGAAGCTTATATTTTTGGTGAAACAAAATAAGCAAGTGCACAAATAAATTAACAATGTCCTTTTAGATATTTATTAATATCCTAAATAAACATAACAGAAAATATGATAAACAGTAATATGGCAGATGGTGGTGATGACTACTGTATTTAGCAGGAGAAGCATAAGAAGGTTTTTCTCAAAGTTTGTTATTCAATCTGAGACCTGGAGTGTAAGAAGTAATAACTATGAGAAGGTTTGAAAGAAGTGGGAAAAAGAAGTGATAACAAGGTTGGTACATCTGAAAAATCTGGAGAAAGTTAAGTGTGGCTATATCTTATTAAGTAAGAAAAGAGTGGCAAGAAATTAGATGTGAAAGAGAGATAGAAACCAGATTCTGTGGGACACTATAGGACACGGTAAGGAGGTATTGTTATTGTTGCTGTTTATTCATTTGAGTGTTTATGATTTGGGGGGAGAGTCTAATGGGAAACTACAGAATGGAGAGAGGTAATTTATGTGATATAATTTACACATGAAAAAGAACAAGTTGTAGGAGAATTCCAATTAGAAGAATATTGGAGTGTTCCAAATGGTATATAATGATGGCCTTAGTATAATGAAATGGTGTCAGTGACAATAAACAGACATAGAAAGAGAAGTAAGATATTGGACTGTTGGAAAGAAAAGAAAAGAAAAGAAAAATAACAGTAACATCAGCAAGATGTCTGACTAGAGGTGCTGGGTGCTTGTCCCACCCTTCACGGAAAAGGACAAAACAATAAATAAACAACTAAAACTTTACTGGATTGTTTGAGGAAGAACACTGCAGTGCAAAAAGGGAGTAGCAAGATTCCTATGAAGCATGGATGCCCAGTACATCAGCATAGAGACATGAGTGAGGCTCCTGCCTCTTCATGTCTTCAGTGCACCTCATCTTCACTGCTGAGACTGGCTTAGATCTGGGAGACAACTTCTTTTTGCAGAGGACAGGTAATCAGAAGGCCCCCAACAGCTTCCATTATTACCACAGATATTTGCAGTCCTTACCCCAAGAAAATCCCACCATCCTCACAAGTTATGAGCTGAGTTTGGGAGCTGCCTGGAATTTACATTGCTGTACCACTCCAGAGTAGAAGCACATATTGGACACTCCCAGTGTCCATGGCTCAAGCTGCTGCAGCATGGTGCTGTCTTGAAGCTGGAGCCACTGCTGGAGTGTACCCTTCTCTGAACACTGGTAGCCGCTGTGCCTCTTCAGCCTTGAGGCTTTGCTCCTATACAACCACTCTCACAGGGGCAGCTATAATACCACAACCCTGTCTCTCAGAGCCTAGGCCCAAGAAGAGCCATGGCCCTGGTCCTACACAGTGGAGAAGCCAACCCTGGATGGGATGAACTACTACATGCCCATGTCCCCAGCCAGATAACCAACTTGGAAATTGTATCCTCAGTGTATCCACCCTCCAACCACCATATACATATACAATTAGCTGAGGAAACAGCTTGGTGGACCTGCTCCCAGCAAAGCCACACCACCATTGCCAAAAGCTCCCACAGCTTAGGCCACCAAGGCACTCATACCTATCTCTAATGTGGAGTATGTCTGATGAATCCACATAAAAATTAAATTACTGGCTCCACCCAGAACCAAAGCAAATGCACTCTACTCAACCAACACCATGGGACCCATTTATGGTAATAAGTCTCTCTTTTCAGGAAAGCTGCTCTTGTGTTTCTACATTTACCCCTGCACATGTGGTAGAAAGATTGCTTCTTCCAGTTTTTTAACACATGTACAGGGGTAAATGTAGAAACAGAAAAAAAGCATGGCAAAGGAAGAAAACATGACACTTCCAACAGAACACAATAATTCTTCAGTAACAAACCACAAAGAAAAGAAATATATGAAATGCCAGAGAAGAAAGACAAGATAACAACTTAAGGAAACTCAACACAATTTAAGAAAATAAAGAGACAATTCAATAAAATCAAGAAAACAATTCCTGATAAATGAAAAATTCCACAAAGAGATAAGTAATATAAAAAAATACCCAAACAGAGATCTTAGAAATGAAGAATGAAGTGAAATAAAAACTCCAATTGAGAGCCTCAATAGCAGACTAGAGAAAGCAGAATAATTTCTGAACTTGAAGGCAGGTTCTTGAAATGATCAAGGGAGAGAAAAAAAAAAGAATAAAGAAAATAAAGAATAAAAAAGGAAAAATAAATTCTTCTGGACTTATGGGAAACAAACAAATTTTTGCATTATAGATGTTTCTGAAGGAGAAGAGATGAAAAAGGCAGATTTCTAACCACAGATTTCTCATCAGAAATCTTACAGTCCAGGAGGGAATGGAAAGGTATATTTAAATGCCAAAAGAAAAATCTGCTAGCCATGAATACTATACTCCGGAAATCTTTTTTTCAAAAATGAAGGAGAAATAAAGCCTTTCCAAGATAAGTAAAAACTGAGCGAATTCATCACCACTACACTGGCCTTACAATAAATGCTTAAGGCAGTCCTATATCTGGAAATAGATAATAACTACCATCATAAAATCACACAAAAATATAAAACTCACTGGTAGAGCAGATATACAAATGAGAAAAGAATCAATCCTTATCACTAAAGAAATGCAACCAACCACAAAGATAAAAAATAAGAAAGAAAAAACAAGAAGAAAACAGCAAAATGACAGAAGTAATTTTTAATCTATCAATAATAACCTTGAATGTAAAATACCCAAAAAAGAATAAAAAAGAAAACACTAAATGCTGCTACAAGTAATTTACTTCACCTGTAAAGACACAAATAAGACTAAAAGTGAATTGATACAAAAATATATTTTATACAAACAGAAACCAAAAGTGAACATAAATCAGCTAGCTATACTTATATAAGAGTTTGAGACAATAACTATTGGAAAAGATGCAGGAGGTCATTATATAATAATGAAACCATTAGTTCAGTAAGAAAATTTAAAATTGTAAATAAACATTCACCCAAAACTGAAGCACCCAGATATATAAAGCAAATATTTTTAGATCGAAAGGGAGAGATAGACTCTAGTATAATAATAGTTGATGACTTCAATAATCCACTCTTAGTAGTGTAGAAATCATTTAGACAGAAAATCAACAAGTAATATTGGATTCAAACTGCACTGACCAAATAGATCTAACAGACTTTCACAGAATATTTTATCCAAAAGCTGCATAATATATAATTTTTTATCATAAGCACGTGGAACATTCTCCAGGATTAACCATGTTAAGCCATAAAACAAGTCTCAATAAATTTAAAAATTCAAGATTACATCAAAATTTTTTCTGATCACATAAAACTATAAATAAATAACAACAGAAACTTTGGAAACTGTACAAATATATAACACTTAAACAATGTAATCCTGAATGACCAATGAGCAAAAAAAAAAATTTTAATTAAAAATAATTATTGAAACAAAAGGAAATAGAAACACAACATACTAAAACCTATGGGATACAGCAAAATAAGTAATAAGAGAGTTCATAACAATAAACACATACATCAAAACATAGAAATATTTGAAATAAAGAATCTAGTGATACACCTCAAAAAAGAAGGCAAAAAAATAGTAGAAGGCAATAACTAAGAAACATCAAAGCAGATGTTTAGTTATTTATTGCCTTCCTCTAATTTTCTACTAAAACAATATCACAAAAGAGCAATGAAACAGAAAGTTGGTTCTTTGAAAAGATAAACTTAATTAACTATTGGCTAGACTAACAAGAAATGAAATAAAATAAAAGCCCCAAATAAATAAAATCAGCAATGAAAAGGAGACATTAAAACTGATATCACAGAAATAAAAAGGATCATTAGCATCTATTGTGAAAAACTATATACCAACAAATTAGAAAACTTAAAGGGAATTAATAAATTCCTGGACACATACAACCTACCAAGACTGAATGAAGAAAAACTGAAAACCTAACAGATCAATAATGTGTAACAAGAGTAAACTTTCCGAACAGTAAAAAAGAAACCAAAAAAGTGTCCAGGACTAGATGGATTCACTGATGAATTCTACCACGTTTTTAAAAAGTACTTATACCAATTCTTATCAAACTATTCAAAAAACTGAAGTGAAGGAATTCATTTTATGAAGGCATCATTACCCTGAATGACTGAATGAGGCTGTATCATTCGGAAAAGCTTCCGAACAGTAAAATACACAATCAGCAGAGTGAAGAGACAACCTGTAGAATGGGAAAAAATATTTGCAAACTACTCATCTGACAAAGGGCTAATTAATATGCAGAATACACAAAGAGGGTAGAAGAGTGGTTACTAGAGGCTGGAAAGGGTAGGATGGAGGAAGGATAGGAAGAGGTTGGTTAACAGGTACCATATTATAACTAGAAAGGAGGATTAAGTTCTAGTGTTGTAGAGCACTGTATAGTGACTATAGTTAAAAACAATTTATTGTATATTTTCAAATAGCTAGAAGAGCAGTTTTTGAATGCTCCCATCACAAATAAATGATAAATCTTTGAGGTTTTATATATTCTAGTTACCCTGATTTGATAATGACACCTTGTACACATGTATCTAAATATCACACTGTACCCCATAAATACATACAGTTATTTCACATCAATTAAAAATAATAATAATACTTTGGGAGACTGAGGTCAGCAGATCACTTGATGCCAGGAATTTGAGACCAGCCTGGCCAACACGGTAAAACCCCATCTCTACCAAAAAAAATGCAAAAATTAGCTGGGCATGGTGGTGTACACCTGTAGTCACAGCTACTCAGGAGGCTAAGGCAGGAGAATCTCTTGAACCCGGGAGGCGGAGGTTGCAGTGAGTTGAGGTCATGCACTGCCCTCCAGCCTGGGTGACAGAGAGAGACCCTGTCAAAAAAAAAAAAAAGAGAGAGAGAGAGGTAATAACAATTTTTAAAAGACTCCTTGGTTTTTGGCTTAGGCAACTAAGTAAATACAGACATCATTTACTGAGATGAAAAAATGTTGATCTTTCAGGGTGATAATTAATCAGACCTCCTCAATGTCCTAAAAGTTCAAGACAAACTGATAAATAAACAGGTGTCAGACAGGTGGAAAGCATTATTACTGATAAGCTGAATTAAAGCTCGGATCACAACTGATTTGTTAACATCACCATGAATTAAATAAATTAATTGGATAAGGGCTATAAAATTTAACTGTAGAGTAGCTCCATTGGAGCAGGCCATTTGCTGTGTTTCAGAGTGAAAAAGAAAAAACATCTATATGCTGAGAATGTGATAATCAAAAACAACAAGGGAGGGAGGGAAAGACAGAGAGAAAAAGAAAGAGAGAATGCAATAGAGAAATTGATTAGATTTATAATTCACCAAATATAAGATTTATCTTCTTTTACTGGGAGGAGCGCATAAGTGGTGGAATTATTGTTCAGAAACATTATTTGGCAGAATACTATATACGGTAACTTGAAGAATAAAGAAAAAAATACGTTGGGGCGGAGTTAGGTGCCTCCACAACACACACACAAAAGTTCTGTTTTTGTTAAGTTTGAAATGGGTATGACACATCCAAAAAAGAAATGTCAAATAGTCAAATACACAAGTTTAAAGAGTGGATATATCACATATATAGATAGGAAAGCAGATGTCAATGGTGTGTGAAGCTATGTGGATATGCAAAGAGCAGTTTAGAAAAGGGAGATAATATGGAGCCAAATAGAGAATTATAGGGCCCTACGATATTTAGATGTTGCACAGAAGATGGATCTAGAGCAAAGGGGACTGAGAAGGTAGAACTAAAACCAAGAAATTATGATATCATGGAATCTGAGAAAAGAAATCATTACAGAAAAGAGATGTACATGCACAGAATGTTCCTGAGAAGTGACTACAGAATGTAATAACATGCAGGCCTTGATATATCTTTGATAAGTTTCAGCAAAGCAATAGTGATGGAACATGCTTCAAGGTGGATGAATATAAAATGAGAGGTGAAGATATAGAAACAAAGTGTAAGCGACTCTTTCAAAAATGTGTAAATGTGTATGTGTGAGTGTGTAGGTTACTTACACTTTAACTACAGGGGGATATGAGTAATGGAGGCTAATTTTATTAGTACTTTGTTTGTTTGTTTTTGCAGAGGGACTTGGAATGTAGTGGCCATATTCTGCTACATCACCTACTGATTTTTTTAATTTTTAATTTTGATGGGTAGATAGTAGGTGTATATTGATTGGATACAAACATATTTTGATACAGGTGTACAACGTGTGATAATAATATCAAGGTAGATGGGGCATCCATCACCTCAAGCATTTATCACTTCTCCTTGTTACAAACATTTCAATTTTACTGGCTCAGTGACTTGAAATTGTACAACAAATTGTTGCTGACCATAGTCACGTTGATGTGCTATAAAATACTAGATCTTAGTCATTGTATCTAACTATATATTTGTATCCATTAAAACCATCTCTCTCCCCTCCACCCTCCAACTACCCTTCCCAGCCTCTGGCAACAATCATTATACTGTCTGTCTCCATGAGTTCAATTATTTTAATTTTTAGCTCAAACAAGTGAGAGCATGTGAAGTCTGTCTTTCTGTGCCAGGTTTATTTCACTTAAGGTATATAATATCCTCCAATTTTATTACTGATGTTGCAAAGAACAGGATCTCCTTCTTTTTGTGACTGAATAAACTCTATTGTGTATATATTCCACATTTATTTTATCTATTTGTCTGATAATAGATAAATATGGGTAATAAACATGGAAGTGAAGGTATTTCTTCAATATACTGATTTCCTTTCTTTTGGTTATTTATCTAGCAGTGAGATTGCTGGATTATATGGAAATTCTACTTTTAGTTTTTGAGGAAATTCCACACCATTCTCCCTAGGGGTTGTACTAATTTATATTCCCACCAAGAGTGTATGAAGGTTCCCCTTTCTCCACTTCCTCACCAGCATTGGTTATTGCCTGTCTTTTGGAGAAAATTCATTTTAACTGGGGTGAGATGATATCTCATTGTGGTTTTAATTAGCATCTCTCTGATGATCAATGATTTTGAGCACTTTTTCATATACTTGTTTGCTATTTGTATGTTTTCTTTTGAGAAATGTCTCTTCAGATCTTTTGCCCACTTTTTAATCAGATTATTAGATTTTTTTCATATTGTTTGAGCTCTTTATGTATTCTGGTTATTAATCCCTTGCCAGGTGGAGAGTTCGCAAATATTGTATTCCATTCTGTGGGTTGTCTCTTCACTTTGTTGATTTTTTCCTTTGCTGTGCAGAAACTTTTATTAATAACTTGATATGATTCAATTTATCCATTTTTCCGTCAGTAGCCTAAGCTTTTGGGGTGTTACTAAAGAAATCTAGAGCCAGAAAATGATCTACAGAGTTTCCCCCAAAGTTTTCTTTTAGTAATTCCATAGTTTGAGGTCTTAGATTTAAATATTTAATCCACTTTGATTTGATTTTTTTATATAACAAGAGATAAGGGTCTATTTTCATCCTTCTGCATATGGATATCTAGTTTTCCCAACACCAGGTATTGAAGAAACTGTCCTTTCCCCAATGTATGTTCTTGGCACCTTTGCTGGAAATGAATTCATTGTAGATGCATGAATTTATTTTTAGGTTCTTTATTCTGTTACATTGATCTGTGTGTCTTTTATGCAAATACCATGCTGTTTTGGTTACTGTAGTTCTGCAGAATAATTCGAAGTAAGGTAATGTGTTTCTTCCAAATGTGATTTATTTTGTTCATTTTGGTCAGGATAAATTTGACTATTCTGGGTCTTTTGGGGTTAGGTATAAATTTTAGAATATTTATTTTCTTTTCTGTGAAGAATGTCATTGGTATTTTGATAGGAATTGCATTGAACTTGTAGATTGCTTTGGCTAGTAAGAACATTTTGATATTGATTCTTACTATCCATGAGCATGGAATATCTTTCTATTTTTTGTGTCCTCTTCAATTTCTTTCATCACTGTGAAGATCTTTCACTTCTTTCACTAAGTTAATTTATTGGTATTTTATTTTATTTGTAGCTATAGTAAATGGGGTTACTTTCTTGATTTCTTTTTCGCTTTGTTCACTGTTGGCCTATAGAAATACAACTGATTGTTTATGTTGATTTTGTATCCTGAAATTTTACTGAATTTGTCAGTTTGAATAGTTTTCTTGTGGAGTCTTCAGGTTTTTCCAAATATAAGATCATATCATCTTCAAATAAGGCTAATTTAACTCATTCATTTTTAATTTGAATAGCTTTTATATCTTCCTCTCATTTGATGCTCTAGCTAGGACTTCCAGGGCTATGTTAAATAACAGTGATGAAAGTGGGCATCCTGTCTGATTCCAGATCTTAGAGGAAAGTCTTTCAGTTTTTCCCTGCTCAGTGTGATACTAGCTGTGAGACTGTCATATATAGCTTTTATTGTATTGAGGTATGTTGCTTCTATACCCATTTTTCTAATCATGAAGTGATGTTGAATTTTATCAAATGCTTTTTCAGCATCAATTGAAATGACTCTATGGTTTTTGACCTTCATTCTGTTGATATGATGTATCACATTGATTAATTTGCGTATGTTGAAACATACTTGCATCCCAGGGATGAATTCCACTTTTTTATGATAAATGAACTTTTTAATGTGTTGTTGAATTTGGTTTGCTAGTATTGTGTTAAGCATTTTCACATCAGAGTTCATTGGAAATATTGGCCTGTAGTTTTCTTTTTTTGATGTCTCTTCATCTGGTTTTGGTATCATGGTAATACTACCCTCTTAAATGAGTTTGGAATTATTCCTTCTTCTATTTTTTCAAATAGTTTGAGACAGATTGGTATTAGTTCTTTTTAAATAAAACTAATTGAAAATTGATTGGTAAAATTCAGCAGTGAAGCTTTTGGGTCCCAGGCTTTTCTTTGCTGGGAGACTTTTTATTATAGCTTTGCTCTCATTACTTGTTATTACTGTATTCAAGTTTTGGATTTCTTAATGGTTTAATCTTGGCAGGTTTTATATGTCTAGAAATTTATCCATTTTTTGTAGGTTTTCCAATTTATTGGCATATAGTTGCTCATAGCAGACTCTAATGATCCTTTGAATTTCTGTGAAATCAGTTGTAATCTCCCCTTTACCATTTTTGATTTTATTTATTTGGGTTTCCTCTATTTTATTCCTTAGTTAGCCTGGCTAAAGATTTGTCAATTTTGTTTATCTTTCCAAAAAAAAACTTTTAATTTAGTTAATATTTTGTACTTTTTATTTCAATTTTATTTATTTTCATTTTGATCATTATTGCTTCTTTTTTCCTACTAATATTGTATTTAGTTTGCACTTGCTTTTCTAGCTCTTTAAGATATATCATTAGGTGGTTTATTTGAAGTTTTTGTACTTTTTTGCTATAGGCACTACTGCTGTATACATTTCTCTTATTACTGTTTTTGCTGTATCCTGTAAGTTTTGGTATGCCGTGTATTCCTTTTCATTTGTTTCACTAAATTTTTAAATTTTCTTCTTAATTTTTTCATTGACCAACTGGTCATTTTGGAGCATATTTTTAAATTTCCATGTATTTGTATAGTGTCCAAAATTCCTCTTGTTATAGATTTCTAATTTTATTTCATTGTGGTCAGAGAAGATACACGATATAATTTCCACTTTTTTGAAATTTTTAAGACTTATTTTGTGGCCTAACATATGACCTATCTTTGAGAATAATTCTTGTTCTGAGGGGAAGAATATGTATTCTACAGCTGTTGGATGAAATGTTCTATAACATTGTTACATTCTCTTGCTGAATTGATAACTTTATCATCATATAATGACTTTCTTTGTCTCTTTTTCTAGTTTTTATGTTGAAATCTATTTTTTCCTGGAATAAGTATAGCTCCTCCATCTCTTTTTTGGCTTCCATTTGCGTGGAATATCTTTTTCCAACCCTTTATTTTCAGTGTGTGTATCTTTATAAGTGAATTATGTTTATTATAGGAAACAGATCATTGGGTTTTGTTTTTTAAAATCTATTCAGCCACTCTATGTCTTTTGATTGGAAAGTTTAGTCCATTTACATTCAATATCATCGTTGCTAAGTAAGAACCTACTCCTGCCATTTTGCTATTGTTTTCTAGTTGTTTCATGGTCTTCTCTTCCTGCCTTCCTTCCCGTCTTTCTTTTAGAGAAGATGATTTCCTATGGTGGTAGATATTAATTATTTGATTGTTAATTCTTAAGTGTCTTTTGCACTTTTCTTAAGATTACCATGAGGCTTTGAAATAACATAAAAATCCATTACAAGTTAATTCTTATTGCAAAAACAATCTAAAAAGCAAAGAAAAAGCTATTATAAACTCTACACTTTAACTTCATTCTCTTCACTTTTTGCTATTTTGTTGTTTCTATATACTTCTTATTATACTGTCTATGTCATAAAACATTGTTGTAGCTATTATTTTGATAAGTTAATCTTTCAGTCTTCCTACTGAAGAAGTTATTAGCGTATATATATATATAAAATATATTCTATATATTAGTAGTTACATACAGCTATGACAGTATTAGAATTTTGTCTGTGTACTTATTGTTACCAATGAATTTTATATTTTCAGGTGATTTCTTATTGCTCATTAACATCCTTTCCTTTCAGATTGAAGAACTCCCTTTAGCATTTTTTTGTAGGATAGGTCTGGTATTGATGAAATGTCTTAGCTTTTCAGGGGTGGGGGTGGAGGAGGGTCTGGAAAAGTCATTTCTCCTTGGTGTTTGAAGGATAATTTCACTAGATATATTATTCTAGGATAAAAGTTTTTTCCTTCAGCACTTTAAATATATCATGCCACCCTCTCCTGCCTGTAATATTTCCACTGGAAATTTGCTGCCAGACATTTTGGAGCTCCCTTATATGTTATTTGTTTCTTTTATCTTGCTGCTTTTAGGATCCATTTTTTTTATCCTTGGCCGTTGGGAGTTTGATTATTATAGGTCTTGAGGTAGTTTTGTTTGTGTTAAATCTTCTTGGTGTTCTATAACTTTCTTGTACTTGAATACTGATATCATTCTGTAGGGTTGGAAAATTATCCATTAGTATCGCTTCAAATAAACTTTCTACCTTGATTTCTCTCACTCCTCTTTAAGGTCAATATCTTTAAGAGTTACATTTTTGAGGTTATTTTCTGGATCCTTTTTTGTGCTCTGTTCTTCTTTACTCTTTTGACTTCTCTGTCTATTTTCAAATAGTCTGCTGTTAAACTCACTTATTTTTTTTCTGCTTGATAAATTCTGCTGTTAAGAGACTCTGATGCATTCTTCAGCTTGATTCTTTTTAATTGTTTCAATCTCTTTGTTAAATTTATCTGATAGAATTCTGGGTTCCTTCTCTGTATTGTCTTGGATTTTGTTGAGCGTGATTAAAAGAGCTATTTTTAATTATCTGTCTGAAAATCCACATATATCTGTCACTATGGAATTGCTCACTGGTGCCCTATTTTGTTGTTGGTGAAGCCATGTTTTCCTGGATGGTCTTGATTATTGTGGCTATTCATCAGTCTGGGCATTGAAGTGTTAGTATTTACTTTAATCTTCTTAGTCTGGGCTTGTTTGTATCCATCCCTCTTGAGAAGACTTTCAAAGTATTTATAGGGAGTTGAATTTTGTGATCTAAGTCTTTGATCAATGCAGCTATATGTGCATTAGGGGTCACCCCAATCTCAGTAATGCTGTGACTTTTGTAGATTCATAGAAGTACCACCTTGGTAGTCTTGGGTAAAATCTGGGAAATTTCTCTGGATTACCAGTAGTGTCTCTTGTTCCTTTCCCATACTTTCCCCCAGACAAGCAGAGTCTCTCTCTATCTTTGCTGAGCTGCCTGGCATTGGGGGATAGGTGATACAAGCACTGCTGTGGCCACCACTGCCGTGACTATGCTGGGTCACACCCTAAGTGAACAAAGTATTTGGTCTTGCCCAAGGCCTGTGGAAACTATTTTCTGGTGACTGCTGACGTTTATTCAAAGCCCAAGGATTCTTTAGTCAATAGGTTATGAATCCTGCTAGGACTGGGTCTTTCCCTTCAGTACAACAGTTTCCATTCTGGCCCAGAGTGAGTCTATAAATGCTGTCCAGGAACTGGGGCTTAGGACTGGTGGCTTTAGGAATCTGCACGGTGCTTTATTTTACTGGGGCTGAGCTAGTAACCAGGTTGCAAGACAAAGTCCTCTTTATTTTTCTTCTCCTTTCCTCAAGCAGAAGAAGTCTCTGTCCGTGGCTACCACCAACCCAGGCACATGGTGACTAGAGACCACAGCCTGGCTACTGCTCGTGTTTATTCAAGGCCCACAAGCCCTTTAGTTAGCATGCTGTGAGTCTGGTCAGGCCTGGGTCTCTCCCTTCAGGGCAGTAGTTTCTCTCCTGGCTTAGGGTGGATCTAGAAATGCTCTCCAGCAACTAAAATCTGGAATCAGGGACTTTAGTAGTGGGCTTGATGCTTTATTTTATTTTGGCTGAGCTGGTAACCAAGTTGCAAGACAAAGTCCCTTTTGCTCTTTATCCTCCTTTCCTCAAGTAGAAAAAGTCTCTCCCCAAAGCCACCACAATTTGAAATGTACTGGGTCGCACCTGAAGCCGGCACAATATTGAGTGATGACTGCTGCCTGGCCACAACTGATATTCATTCAAGGCCCAAGGGTTCTTTAGTCAGCAAGTCGTGAATTCTGCCAGGAATGGCTACTTCCCTTCAGGTGCCCCAGCTGGTGTCTCATCAGGTCATGTGTACCCCAAGTCCACTCGCTCTAACCCCAGCACAGCACTAGGGCTTGCCCAGTGATTGCAGTCCTGACCTAGAACACCTTTCAAATTAATTTAGAACCCCAGAGCACTTTATCCTGTGGTGGTAGGGTTAGCCTGAATTCAGGTTCTGACCACATAGGTGGAGGATTCCCCTAGGGCTAGGGCTGGTCTAAAAGCTACCTTCATGGGTTCCAGCTGAAATCTGCCTTGTATTGCTTTCTGCTGTGACAGGGGAGCACTGAGTTCCAATGCAAAGACCCACAATCGCTGTGCTCTCCCTCCTACAGTGCACAGATTCTCTCTGTGCCACACTGCCCTACCAGGGAATTGGGAAGGTGGGTGTCAGTGAATCAAGACTGTTTTTCTTACCTCCTTTGGTGCCTCTTTCCTTGACATGATCTTAAAACCAGGTACTGTCATCGCTCACCTGATTTTTGGTTCTTATGAAGGTGTTTTTTGTGCAGATAGATGTTCAATTTGGTATTTTTGCTGGAGGATGATTGCTGGTGGGCTCTATTTGGCCAGCTTTCTCTGTCTTGCCACATTACTTATTAATTGAGAATACATACACGTTTTTCTAATGCTCTGTGACCACTTTGTTCAGACATAAAATAGAAGTATTACAACTACCATGGCTTGTTGTGAGAAGTAAAAGTATTAACACATATAAATCACTTAGAAATTCTAAGATATTAAAAGGGCCCATTTATTCTTGACTACTGTCATTTTTACTGATTACTATTATCTTTATATGCCTTTACACAATTCAGTATCAACAGGAAATAGATCTTTTAAAAGTATTGTTAATTAATAAGTAAATGACTGATGGAGTATTTTTCTGCCTCTAGATCCAGTTTACAAAAGGTCAGAGGAATCAGCTTAATCTAAATTCAAAGCTATGGTACTCTGGAAATTTACTAGATATCATTCAATTGTAGACATAAAAGAAATTATTTATGATATGTAAAATATACTTAAATTAAGCTGTTAAAAATCAGCTTAAATGAGCAAAACCTATTTCCTATGCAGCTATAACTCTAATCACAGAGCTAGTGAAGCAGAGTGAGGGGTGTCCTTGTTTCCAGATTCCAAGCAAGTAATACTGTTGGAAGATAAATGATTCTCAAAACACTTATTTGCCTGGCATACAATTCAGTATTTTAAAAGGTTCTTCTTCTTCTTCTTCTTTTTAATTTTTATTTATTTATTTTTTTTGAGACAGAGTCTCGCTCTGTTGCTCAGGCTGGAGTGCAATGGCGCAATCTCCACTCGCTGCAACCTCTGTCCCCCAGGTTCAAGCAATTTTCCTTCCTTAGACTCCCACATAGCTGGAATTACAGGCGCCTGCCACCACGCCTGGCTAATTTTTCATATTTTTTTAAAGTAGAGATGGGGTTTCTCCATGTTGGCCAGACTGGTATCAAACTCCTGACCTCAGGTGATCCACCTGCCTCGGCCTCCCAAAGTGCTGGGATTACAGGCCTGAGCCACTGCGCCCAGCCCTGAGTAGAATCATTAATGGTTAGTAATTCTTATAGATTACTAATGTCTACATTTCAGTAAGTAGATTCTATAAATTTATGAAATCACAAAATGTTATTTAAGATACAGTATAATATGCCCAAGCTCAACTCATTCATAATTTTAAAATAAAATATAATGAAAAATATTAAACTTACATGTATAAATAATAATTGTGGTAAGATTTTTATAGGCTTATGTAGTCTTAAAATTGGCAAAGTCCTTCATGTTAGTCTGGGAAGCTTAGAGGTTTCACAGTTTTCTTTTTATATCATTTTTACTTAACCCTATTGTTGATGAAATTCTCTGGGCTACATATCAAATAAAGATTTATTTGGAGCTCACTTGATTCCAAGAAGGATATAAAATGGTTGCACCTAAATTATTGAGCCATAAATTCTGTTTCTAAATGACATGTTATTGAATGATTCTATACCAATGCCATTTCTGAAGGAAATTTGAATCATATCAAAAGCTTAAAATAATTTCTGAAGCAATGTGCTTATTTGACAAAGTAAACTTTTTTTGGCTGTAGTAGACATTCCTGATGTATAATTTTATAAACTTTTCTGTAAAATAAAAGCCAAATTCCACAAAGTTACAGCTAGACAGGAGAAATATTAATAGTTCTTATGATCTATACAACTGTAGGATGACCATAATTAACAATATTATATCATTTCACATGGCAAGAAGGAGGATATTGAACATTCCCAATATAAAGAATGATAAATATTTGAAATGATGAATATAGTAATTACTCTGATTTGATCACTATACATGTGTATTGAAACATCACTATGTACCCCAAAAATAGGTACAATTATTTGTCAATTAAAAAAAATGAAAAGACAAATTCCAGCCATTTATTTCTCAAAAGTTACATGACACATGTGTTTTGTTCAAAAGTAGGAGATACAGGATAGTAAATTAGCAGTGGAAACTACACTTTAGATACCCAGTTTTGAGATCAGAGCCAATTCCATTTACAAGCTCCAGTGCACCATTAATTAGCTCTGTAAAGCTGGTTAAGTTATTGATTTTTTTCAGTCTCTTTGTACTATACTGCTTTTAGGGCCTATAAAGCCTAAATCATAGGATTATAATAAAGATTAATTGAGAAACATAATATAACACACTATACAGAGTAAAGTGCAAAATGAGTGCTCAAGATTATTTTTGATAATGATGACAACGATTAAGAAATGAGTAAAACAACACTGTTTTCAACCTAGTAATGTGGAAAAATTATATTCAAGTGATTACAGAATTAATTATCTATTTCTGTATAAGCTCATCGGTAATTAAAATTTAAAAAGAAATAACTTGAGTATTTGATAACATTCCGAATATTGAAAAGATATGGAAAAACAATCCCAGACCTATTACAGAATTTACACTGGGCATTTTCACCAGATGATATCTTTCAATTTCTCTGTTGAAGCTTTTCATGTAAGAAGATAAAAAGACCAATAGGGTAACAGCAGTGGTCTACAGAATAATACACTCTTACTCTGTTTTTGTCATAATATGGCAATAAAAGAGAGAAGTGGAGGAGAATGATGGGATAAGGTGGCATGTTATCATCATCTTTAATCTTTTATCCGCTCCAACCCATTCAGTTGTAATGTTCCAATTTGCATGTTAAGAGACAACCAATTTAATTTGTGGTATTATCAAACCAATTTTAAACTATCAGATCAATCTTTTTCTCGGATTTGAAAATTAATTTAATTTAGCATGATCTTTATGACTGGTATAAATAAATAAATCTGAGGACAAAATAATATTTGCCACATGAAAATCATAAACACATATGCACAAACAGATACAACTATGCTGTAGTGATTAGATAAATTTAGCTACACTGGGAAAAGTTTTGGGCTTTTGAATTTGTGAAAGAATTATCTGCTCTAGCTTTTCTACATGCATGTGAGGTGATCAAGTAAAAATAGAACTAAATTCACATTCCTTTTTAAAGTCATATTAGAATTAATTATTTCTTTCTTCCTTGATTATGCCAGTCAAGTGTGCTATTTTTATTCTAACAAGAGAAAGAGTAAGAACCTTGAGAATATGAGAAGGTATGGGATCCAATTAATAAGTAGAGTTATAAGCCATTGATAGAGGAGAAATACAGACTTCATTTAGAGAAGAAAATTTGAGTCAAGCATAGAAACATTAGTATATTTTGTGGTTAGGAACTTCTTACCTGATCTTTTTTTCCCCATTGAAATTGTATCTTAGTATCATGACATCACAAAATCATATATTTAAAGAAAATTTATTTTCGATCTGTTACATTTGCTTACTCATTCTGCAAATATTTATTAAGTTTTACTAGTATATGCGAGGTGCCATGGAAATTGCTGGAGTTAGGGGAATGTAAAAGAGGAACTTACAGCCTAATAGGGTATACTGACATTAAATAAACCATCAAACAAATAAATGCATAATTAAAATTCTATCTCTTTAAAATAGGGCCCTTGCAAGAATTATTTGAGCAAGTAGGACTTCAGATGACACATAAAAATTTTAGGTGTAGTCATCAGTCAAAAAGTAGGCAAACAGTTGTCTAGCCAAGGCAATCACATGTGAAGATTTTAGGTGCAACACTTTATGACAAACTTAATGCAGGGAAACACACCAACCTGAGAGGTGACCAGAGCATGTTTAGTGGATAAAGGCCCAGATGGTGTTTCTAGACCAGGGATAGACCTCAAAGCAATATTAGAGGTTTGAATTTTATACCAAGGGCATAGGAAGCAATTTAGGGATTTATTTGTTTAACATAACATTAAGTGGTAGACATGGGTAGTAGCAACACAATAATGACGTTAATGATCCAGTCTTTTTTGTTTTCCATTCAGCCACCTTGAGTATATGTATTTTGCCTTCACATCTCATGGTTGACTTTGGGTTCTCCACTTCAGTACTTACACCTTCCATCCAGGCAGCTCAAAGACATGGGGGAATAGGTCAAAGGGACCCTGAGGTTCTCTCATGAACTCAAGAAAAAGTCCTTTCTCAGTAATTTCATTTTCAACACATTAATCAGAAACGGTGACAAGAGAGGTTGGGAAATTAATAATTTATGCCTTTAGCCCTTCTGGTAGGACAGACCAAGGGATAAGAATATATGTGAGAGGCTTTGTGTAGCAGATCACATTATCTGCCACTGTCATTCCTTTAACTACCCAATAGTCCTTCTTTCAAAGGTAACAATTCATGTGGAATGCCATCATCACCTCACTAAGAGAAGTAGCTCCAAGTTCTCAGGATTGCATTCAGCTCAAAATCTAGGATTCTTTTGTATGATGTATGGTTTTCTATTTCGTGGTAAGACCCTGATCAAAAAGCATCCCTTGGTCTTTTAAGTTCAATAAACTCATCAGATAATTGAGGCTACGCAGGTCGAGTTGTTTTCAGGATGACCACCTGTGGAGAGATGGCAAGATGATGATCTCTTAGAAAGAGTCTCTTCTTGCATGATAGTATTCTTTCGGACCAGTGATTTACAGCATCCACCTACAGCAGTATTTTATCAGTCTGCCTTCTGAAACCAGAAATGATTTTAGAAACAGTTTCCATATCATTCTTTTCATACCTCCTCCTCCCTATGTAGACAGCTCAAATGACATTCAGTTACTCGCCTTCCATATGTCTATGATTTAATTATAATTCACACTGCCAGAGAAATCTGCCAGAGCATGCTGGCACAGCATGGGCATTTTCCATGTTCATCTTTTTTTCTGACTTAAAATTGATACTAATAGCCATCATTCTTCAGGAAGCTTTTCTAAGAAGTACTGACCACTAAGAAGGAAAGAGAAATAAACTATATATTGCCTCAAGCAGAAAATGACTGCTGCTAAACTGCCTGAATGCAAACTTAAGATGCTCAGTTAAAGCCTCATATGACAAGATCTTTTCCATTTCATCAACGAATCACATATGTCTTGTCTAACTTATCCTGTGTGGATAAGAAGGTGTTAGCTATTCTAACACAAAGGAAAAAAAAATCAGAACTAGAACAAATTCATGTGAGACAAATTAACTAAGAATATATTGATAAAGCCACCAAGAATAGACATTTTAAGGTCTAGAGATTTCTTTGAGGTGAATTATATGGAATAGACCATAAGATAAGGCACTCGTTTAGGTAAAATAGAAGGTGTAGCACGTTTAAATAGAAAAAAAAATTCTCAAGACAGCATTCTCTAAGAGGTTTCAGTTACATGATTTCTCTGACTTTCAAAATGAGATTCTTGATCTAATCCAAATAATCAGGTTTAATCTACTTGTTCAGGATTTTAGGAATAGATTAAAGAGATTAACTAGATGGAAATAAATTCAGACCATATAATGGGGATGATATAAAGATTTATATTTATCCATCCATGTTTACACACACAAACACATTGAACCATTAGACTCTACACAAGCTCTAAAGTCACTAGACGAGCCATGAGATCTTCTGCTCAATGTGACCATAAGAACATCCTTGATTATTTCCTGGCCTGGATTTCTTTTCCTACACATTCTACTGACCCTGTTGTGACCCTACTGATTTCCACCCTAAAAAATCAACTCCATTGTTGTTTGTGTGTTTCCTGTCCCTAAATGTCAGTTTGTACGTAAGAATGTTCTCAAGTTTTACCAACACCATTTTGTTATAAGAGGTTATTTGCTGGCAGCACTTCATAATCTGACAGTTTCTTCTGAGTACTGCAGGTTTCTCTCTCACCCGCCCTCATCCCGCCCACCCCCTCCGAACAGCCTGTCTATTTCTGTGTAGTGAGTTTTCTGCTGTGCTATGATAAGGGAAGGAACTTAATTCCTTTAGTGGGAAAGAACGGTTCTAATTCGGATCAAATTCGAAAGTGATTTTCCCATTAAACAGACAGGTATATTATAAATCTTTCTGTGAAAAGCCCATTGAACATCTACACCCACGATTTTGGAACGTTTTTAGAAATATTTTATTTTTGTTTTTAAATCACCAAATGTTTCTTAACAATTGTTCTCAGGTACCAAGACAAAGATGCATTACATGTTGCTCATGAGCAGAGTCACTAAAGTATTTATCATATACCACTTCTAGAGCCTTATTTGGGCCTTGTCACTAATGTTTAGTAACTTGAATTAAGAAAATATGACAAATTGGTTTGACATAAAAATAAAACAATGTGCATTCAATTTCCTTTACAGCATGAAAGTTGAATTTTGTGAGGAGAAGCCTAAATATTCCAAATAATTGACACATGGCTTAAGTTAAATTAGGTTTCTTATATTCCCAGTAACAACAACAAAATTGGGGTTTTAAATATATATGTTTATTCTTAAAATATAGGGCTTTTTTGTTTGTTGTTGTTGTTTTGAGACAGAGTCTTACTCTGTCACCCAGGCTTGAGTGCAGTGGTGTGATCTCAGCTCCCTGCAACTTCCGCCTCTCTGGTTCAAGAGATTTTCCTGCCTCAGCTTCCTGAGTAGCTGGGATTACAGGTGTGCACCACCACACCAAGCTAATTTTCGTATTTTTAGTAAAGGCGGGGTTTTGCCATGTTGGCCAGGCTGGTCTCAAACTCCTGACCTCAAGTGATCCTCTCACCTCAGCCTCCCAGTGCTGGGATTACAAGTGTGAGCCACTGTGCCTTACCTAAAATATAGATTTTATAATCAGGGATTTTTGATCACTTATATTCCAAATAGAGACACAATTATTAGCTAAGTTTAAAGAGCAAATATTGAAATTTCTGGCACTTAATGATCTAGAATAACAATTCTAAAGTTTCTCTATTGAGTTATTTGTGAAGATAATAAAACCATATCCCGTAGCTTCTTGGTCACAGCCGGTCACTGGCATCACTTGTCTTTACTGTTTCAATTGTGTGCTAAAATTTCATAAACATTTGGATTTTTCAATGTTATATTTATATTTGTTTTAATAGTTAAATAAATTATTTTATATCAGGCAAAGCTAAAAACAAACAAAAAACTAAATAAATGTATACTTGTCATGTTAATTAATGGGTGATCTTTTTGTACACCTAATCTATCAATTTGAGAAGACTTCAAGTACATGTTTTGGGTGGGAGACATCTGGCATGCCACATAAACTTCAGGTTCCAAGTAGTTTTCTTCATTTATCTTTAACATACTTTTATATAATCTCAAGAGTTCCTAAATGAGGAACTAGATTGGAATTGGAAATAGAAATGTTTCATCTAGTTGACTTTCCAACTAATGTCTGAAGAAGAGTTGATCAGAAATATTAGTGAGAGAAAGGCATTCTGGGTTGTGAAAACATTGAAATGCGTGACAACCGGGTGGAATTCAAATATTGACTAGAGAGAGACAAGACAACTACTTGGCTGGAAGCCACATGATAGGAGGATTCATGCACCCCACGTAAGTCTTTAGGTTTTATGATTTAGACTGTGCAGAGGCATTGAAAATTTCAAGAAGAGATGTCCGTAATATTATTTCAGTTTGGGATCATCTCTCTGGTAGCAGTATAGATGGTGTATTTGAGGCAGTTGAGCCTGGGATAGGCAAATAGGTACAAAGACAATTGGGATGTTTCAAATGAGAAGTAATAGTGCAGTGACAAGTTATAGAATTCACAATTATTTCAGAATATGGACTTAACAGTTGGGTGGATTTTCTCGAGTATTTGAATGAGAGAGAGAATGGATTCTAGGATGATTGCTATATTTTTGCTTAGTGTACAGTATAATTACTAAGGAGGAAGACATTTTGGGACTGGGATGGAAGGCAAATTCAACAAGGCTATACACTCCAAGTGTTCTGAAACTAAATAACCACTCTGAGTTAGTGGCACAGGTCTGAGGATGTAAAATGTCTTACCACATTGGTAAACATCTTTTCTCTTATGCTATGTGCTGCTTATGAGACAGCAGTGGATAATAATGAATTAAAGTTCAAGAATAATCGTGAGATGATGTTATAGTGAAAAAAAATGACTGGTCTTCATATTTGAATCTAAGACGCATAACTTTGCAACTCTGGAAAACAGGTATACATCTCAATCAGAATTTAATTTCCTCATTTTGAAAAGTCAATAAAATAATAGCAATCTTATGACACTGATGTAAACATGAAGTAGGAAAATATAAGTGAAATTGCACAACCCAGTATTGTCCACAAACATTAATTAACCTTAATTTGCCTAATTAAACATAGGAATACATATATAAGGGATGTTAGCCTTTCTTTTCCATGAGTTTTAGTATAGGTAGAAGTAATCAGAACGATTTCTATTTATTGGATGTGATGGTTAATACTGTCAACTTAATTGGATTGAAAGATACAAAGTGTTGATCCTGGGTGTGTCTATGAGGGTCTTGCCAAAGGAAATTAACGTTTGAGTCAGTGGGCTGGCAAAGTCAGTCCCACCCTTAATCTGGGTGGACACAATTTAATCAGCTGCCAGCACGACTAGACTAGAATATAAACAGGCAGAAAAATGTGAAAAAAGAGACTGGCCTAGCCTCCCAGCCTACATCTTTCTCCCATGCTGGATGCTTCCTGCCCTCAAACATAGGACTCCAAGTTCTTCAGATTTTCGAAATCAGACTGGCTCTCCTTGCTCCTCAGCCTACAGACGGCCTATTCTAGGACCTTGTGATTCTGTGAGTTAATATTTAATAAACTCCCATATATATTCATATATATATTTATATATATTCATATATATATTTCTATATATATTCCTATAGTTCTGTCCCTCTGGAGAACTCTGACTAATACACTGGGTGATTAGAGTAGGCCAGTAATTCTAATGAATTATGGGTGTTTTATACCTTAATTCATATAATCCTCACAAAGGCCCTGTTGAGATAAATATCATCACTCCTATTTTGCTAATTTTCAGATTATGAATACATTAAATACTAGCATCAGGAAAAGAACCCAGATGTGCCTGACTCTAGACCAAACCTGCTAATTATGTCTTGTCAAAAGTAAGGTTATGACTTTTATATCCTGAGTATCTATGCAGAGAAAAAAAGAACCAACAATCCTGGGTATAGAACCATGGAAACTGCAAAATATCTTTACATCAAAAGCCCTATGCTACTAATGTCACTTTATTTTTGAAGTCACCAGCTGTAAATGGCATCCAAAAATAAACAAACCAAAACAAGCAAAAAACTCTTTTTATTTTGTCACTATGTAACAGACTTCTAAAACTTAACATTTACTTGGATATCTTTTGAATTTTATTAAATGTCACCTCCTTTTTACCCCTTCACTACTGTGTCCCTCTCATCTATGTTTCATCATTGATAGCACCATTTTCAATGATATTTATTATATGTGCTTACTATATTTAATCTTTTTTTATTCTCTGCTATACCACATAATTATTTTTGATACCATACAGAAGCCATTGAAAGTATACGAGACAGAAAGAATCTAAGAAACTCCGGGTTGTTTTCTGTGGTGCCTTTCTATGTAGATAAAACCAAAGAACTGAATAGAATTCACAGAAAACTCACAAACATAGGAAAGATAAGAAGCATCTGCTTTTAGGTGAAAATGTGTAAAGATAACAGCTCCCTATCAGCACCATAATCCAATGTTTAAAGGACATTGGATTTGGTGTTCTATATGTACGATTTACTATGAGTAGTGTTTTGGGTTATTTACCTAGTCTCTTCAAGTGTTATCTTCCTCATCTGCAAAATAAAACACCTCAAAACAAAACAACAACAACAACAAAAGGATCTGAAGTACTATATCAAAAGATCACCGTGACTATTACATGAGATAATGTATAGAAATCCCTTGACCTAGCCATTGAAGTTCTTTCCACTGAAAATTAATTCTTTTATTTAAATGAAAGTAAAACATTTTTGATATGTGCTGACTTAAAATGAAGTATCTTTGTTTCCCTTATGTAATTAAAATATATTGTCATTGTGATAGAATTTAAATTGTACCATAGTCTCTCTCTCAGGCTGCATCACAATAAAATATAAATAAGTTGTTAAAATATGACTGATTTAGTTGAATTGATCACTGGATTTCTATGCAAAAGAGGTTTATTTATTTTGTTGAATTCAGTTGGTGTGGGTTTAGAGTCTGGTTCTTAGACCCGTATAGACAAAAGCTTAATCAGTAAAGCTCATTCATCTATCCCCTCTTCTTGGAAGCAAAATATCCAAACTGATATACTCATTTCAGGCAGGTGCCATTTATCCAGCTACAAAAGGTTGACTCCTCCAACAGTTCCAAGAAGGCCAAAGTACTAATGCCTTATGATCAGAAAGTCTCTGCAGCCTGGCCTCTGCCTCGCTACTCAGCATGGTAACTATGGGCTTCCCTTCCCACCACTTTCCTCAGATACCCCGTGTTCCAACACCACTAAAGTACTTAGTACTTCCAAATGATTCTTTCTCTCTTGTCTTTCCTCTCATTGAGAAGTCCAGTTCTAGGCCAAAATCCTTCTTTTGACCTTTCAGGCCCGACTGTAGGAAATTACAAGGCTTGCCCTGGCAGGCATCGTAGGAAAAGTTGTTCTCCCACCCTAGACTTGGTGTGCACTGCAGTTCCTGGAGAAAGTTTCAGGCAAGGACCCACTTTCCCTGGGCTGGTTCATGCACATATCTGTATTCCTAGCCTAAGTGTCTCCATTCTGGAAGAGACGCTTGGCTGAGGTACTTTTCAGGCACCTCTGTTAGAGTCTCTTTCTAAGGGAGTCTTGACTAAAGCACTCTTCTCCTCTCCAACTCAGTATTTTTGTACTCTTAGTTTTTTGATGGACCCACAGAACCTTTTTTTTTACTGCTCCTCAGGGGTGAAAGAATTACCCTCACCTGCACTGCTGTATCATCTGAGTGAACCTCATCAGATGTGCTGTTCTGTGGGGGAAAATGGAACACTAGGGTTTCTGCCTCTTGCATATAATTTTTCAGTACCCGAATAAAGGCTTGATTGTTATTTATTTAACTTCATTGACTTAATTGACCAACTTGGCAATGAAGTTGATCAATTAAGTCAATAAAGTTAAATAAACAAAGGACTTTTCTAGACATATGAGGAGTGCCATAACTGGCAGCTATGATACTCTTCGTATGTCTAGAAAAGTCCTTTACATGCTGCCAGGCACAGCAAAATATTCTCAGAATCTTCTGTTCTCTGACCCATAAGAGATTGAACTAATCTCTATAAATGTTTATCTTCATCCTACATTTACCTCTACACTTACATTACTCTCATGTTTATGTGGCTTTAAATTTTTCTGCTCTCTTCACTTTTGTTCCTAAGAGACCATGAGGCTTTTGAGGAGACACTGTGGCATATTCATTTTTTCCCTATATGAACTATGACAATATGTGACACATCCCAGTGCATATTAAAAATGTTCAATGAATCAATCTTATCAAAATTTAGCAAATGTTTCAACATTAGCTTCTCATAAAGACGTATATATTTTTCTTTGCTTTATATAATCTTCTAAAGAGATTCACAATATAAAAACAACATAATGTAAAACTTAATATCTTCCATTATCAGAAAATGAGATGTTAAAAGAAAATAATTTCCCAAGTATCTAAAGCCTGCATCATTAAATGCCATTTCCTTTTATTAGTTTTAAGCATTTTTGCAGTGAGTGCCATTCACATTGTATTCCCTAATTCCCCATTTTTTTACCTCACTGCTATATATGTAGATAACTATCAATTTACATTCACATTTACCTTCTCACATAATTACAGTGAAATAATGTTTTGTAGAGTTTAAAATATCTCCAATTCTGAACTGTTCATAAATATTCCAATTTCTGCTATGGTTATAAAAGACTGGTTATTAAAATTAAAATATAATATTTAAGCTATGAGGATACAAAATGAAATGGAAATAATTTACTCATTATAGTCATATAAGAATACTATTTGAAAACATTCTTCCAAGTATTAAAATATTGCACTTAAATTTTTGCAAATCTATAGTCACTTAAATAAAAGCACTACTTTAATAAAGAAAGGTAATTAAAAAAAATCTTTTAAGACATACCAAAATTGGCTCAAAATTCTTGGTGTGACTGGATATTCAGCAAAATCCCTTTTTTATTGTTGAATTACTTCTAAAGACTCTTCCCTTCTATTCTTAGTATGTGGAAATTGGATAATTATCCAAGCCTGGAAAAGTATTAATGAGTAAAAACCCTTGGTAAATAGGAAAAAAGTGGTAGGCTACAAAACCCCCGAGATGGACTCTCTGAAGAATGTGCATCTACACCAAGTTCCTGGAAGAAGTTCTTTTCACAAACAGTCCCCTTGTAGTCATTGTAAATGAAGGAGCTCACATTGAATAATAAAAAAAAAATGAAATGAAATATTGTAGCACTGGCTACAGTATTAATCCAGAGGAAACACAAGTTCTTTTTTAGAGGTGACTAACCTATTGGCAAGGGAATATGTGGGAAGCCCTTGAGCAAATGGTCTGCTGTAAAAACCATCTTATTTGATGGATTGGTTTATTCTTCTAATGACTGTATTCTTCATATTTTGTTATCCATCAACTAGTTTTGAGCACTTTCCTTCTTTAGTTTATATTGTATTGCCTTGTCTTTTAAAATAAAGTTTAGAGATTAAGGTTATTGTTTTTTATTTTGGTGATGAAATAATTATCGGGATATTTTAGTGCAATCTAAAAATTTAAAAATGCCTGGTCTCAGTTGCTTCTGAGTAGGATGTAGTAGGATTTAGTAGATGGAAGTTGCTACCTACTAAAAACAGGCAACGTGAAATATTTAAATAGAAAGAATGTCGTGACCTATTGGTTAAAACATTAAATGGCTACAAAGAAGTAATGGATACAAAGAAGTTTAGACAAGTTAAAAATTTTGCAGAATGAAGAGCACTTTCTAGGTGAGGTGAAATGTTTAGCGATTTCTTTCCTTGGACACCTTCTCTAAGTCTGTTACAGGTGGATAACTTGTCTCTCTTGCCATTGTCAGAAGTTTCTAATAAGGAAAATAGAAAGGAGTGTAGTTTGGGGTATGGCTTAAGGAGTTGTAACCAGAAGAACCCAGAAATTACAGCTAGTTTTCCCCACTAACCTTTACCAAATGTTAGAGGTGTGCATGAATATGGGAAATTGAAACAGCAGAATAAAATATTCTACAGTGTTGTGATGCTTAAGAAGCAAAGCTCCACTAACAAAATGTCTACTGCTCATATCATTTATGATATTTTAACCTGAATAAGTTAAAGAGATACGCTAAGTTCAAAACATCTGAAAGGACAAGTTTTCAGGCTTGCCATATGAGAGAGAAACACAGACACACAGAGAAATGCTTCAAGAGGGAATTACATATGAGAAAGTGAGAGAGAGAGAGAGCGAGAGAGAGATTAATATACAGTCTCAGAGAGAGAGAGAGAGAGAGAGAGAGAGAAAGAGATCGACCTACAGTCTCAGAGTACTAGAAATAATGTTTTTGTTTCCTTAGGTTTCCATTAAATTGGAAACTTTTTCGGCCATTATTTATTCAAATGATTTTATGTCCACCTCCATTTGTAGGTTTCCGTTATGTATGGTAGATAAAGTGATATCTTCCACATGCCACTATCTCTCTATTTCGTTTTTAGTTTTCTATTTTTCTGTGCTCCAGTTGGCAGTTTCTACTGTTAAGAATTCAAGCATACTGTTTACATTTGTTGTTTTCTGTAGCATCAAATCAATTCTTGAGCCTATCTGTAGAATTTATGTGAGAGGTTTTATTTTTTAACTCAAAGTGTTCTATTTCATTATTTCTTATATCTTCTGTTGCTTTACCTATGTATACTCATATGAGGTTACATGCGTATATAATGTTAATGTTATTTAATAAGTTTTTGATAGTTAGATTAAAATTCTTACCTGCTAATCCCAATATCTCTTTTAATTATGGGCCCACTTCTTTTGTCTGACCTTTCTTATCTGCTATTGAATCATAACTTTTTGCTTCACCATAGTTCTACTAATTTTTGATTACAAGCTTGACACTGTGACTCTGAGTTGTTCAGTGGTAATTTTTGTTTTTTTTTTTTTTCGTTGAATATTGCCATACTTGGTTTGCCAGCAGTTAATAATTTGTAGGTTGCTTGATTATCACAGCTCTCTTAAAGCTTTGTAGAACTTTTTCCTGAGCCACTTTAGCCCTACTATTAAGGCATGGTTCTTCTGGAGGAATCTCATGACTCAACCTGGTGTTTAATAAGACCTCTTTACTCTTGCTACTTAGAACACAATTATTTTTTAGCAGTGTGCCAAGTTCTAAAGATGGTTTAGTTTACAATTCACCAGTACTTCTTTGTCTGGTCTTGTGGAATTGCAGCTTTTATATAAGCAGTTTGGTATTCAACAATAGCATCAAGGAATCTAAATAATATGTATAATTTTTTCTTATACAGTTTCATTATCTCTTCATTTTACTCCACAGAATCAAGTTACTGCATCCTTCACCAAATCCAACCTCTTTTGCCCTCCACCAAAACGTGTTTCTATATTTTCAATTAAAAATGTATGGTTTTTAACTGAACTTGTAGCAGCATTGACAATAAAGTCAACTATTTTGTTTTAGAAAGACAAAAATGCTAAAAGTGATAGTTGGATTCCATGAGTCATTAGGAAAAAAATTATTAGAATTAACTATTTACTTTATTTGAACCATTCAATGACACTGGTATTATTTAGCTGTTTGTAAAGTTCCTCTTCTGCTAAAAGAGGCAAAATTTAACACTTATAATATCTACTTGAGACAGCTTGAAATTTAAAGTGAAAAAAAGTTTAAAAATGCATATACTTGATTTAAATGAAAAGACATGCTTCATAGAATAAAATGTCAATGTGCTTCTGAAGTACTTACATGTTAAATCATCATTTTTCACATAATCTTGCTAAAACTACTAATTTTGAAGTAGATGCTAATGCTTTTTCAGCAGAGCTGTGTCTGAGGAGATTCATTTGATCCATTTTGTTATTATAACCCCACAATGGAAAGTACACATTTTGTGCAAGTTATATATTCATTATCTGCTTTCTTGAGGAATGAACATTTGTATGTAATTTTCATTAAATATTAACTGTTCTGATCATTGCTGCTGAAAGTGTTCATTGCAAAATACATAGGCAACTCATAAACGAATAAAAATGTACTGCCAAACAAAATGTATTACATGAACTTCCAGACTACTCTGTGTAGGTTATGGCTGTATTGCTCAGAATACTTGCCGCACATTTCCTATATTTGAAATCTCTAATTTTCTACATTTCCCACTGAGCCCACTGACTTGAAGTCTTAGCTTTGCATGAAGGCTGTGCCATAAGCTATGGTAAACCCAGCTGATACATCTAGTATCTGGTAGGCAGTGCTATTGAATACTTCCTTGTATTACTTCCCAAGACTAGAAGGAATAGCTGTCTACAATAATGAGTGTCTAAGCACTCTTCACATGTTTTTGCTTTAAATTCTGCATGCTGTCTAGAAGAAAATGTATAGCAGGTCATATTTCATATGAAAGTGTTAATGAAAATAGAGGTCAGTTACCACTGGTCATAATTCAAATTAAACCATGTGTTACAAAGAGTCAACCTTCTTTAATGAACAAGGATTTCATAAGTAAATATATGACAGAAACTACAAGTACAAAGGGAACCCTCAAAATCGACCTGCCTTACTTGAATGAAACTTTTAATTATAATGTGTTATTGTTAACATTACAACTCTGGAACAAATTTCAACACAGATGGAATTCCAGTACAACAAGCCTGTCTTGGGACTTCCTTAAGCAAAGAAGACATATAGTCATCCTGTCTTAGAGAGGTGCCCCTCTCTAATAATAGAGCTCCCTAGTTCTATTATTTAATTTTTGTATACCTTCTCCACCAGACAATGAAAGCAGAGACTGTTATTCATTGTGTATTGCTAACAATAGACAGTATACCGAGTTACTCTAAAATTTTAATAAATATTTGTTGAATGGGGGACTCTTCCAATAAAATTTACATAGTCTCGTGATTTATGAGAACTATATAAAGTTCTGGAAAATTATTTGGTTAGCAGTATCAGCCTTACGGTACAATTTGCAGTTCAAACAAATTCTGAAGAACACAAAGGCAAATTAAAAACTTAATACAGTGAAGTAGTTGTGTGTATATAGAATTGTATTAGGTGAAATGGGAATAAAATATGATAAAATATACAGCCCTTAACAATAAGGATTGTATGATGAAACAGATTTTGATTAACATCAAGTGGCATGCAAATAGAATAGGAGTCATGTATTTGTAAAAGAAAGGATTCACAGTGGACACTAGAGATGCGTTAAAGTGATTTTATAAAGACATTAGTGAGATCTTCCTACATGGAAACTTGTGCTAGAATTTGAAAGAAGAAACTCTTTTAAGGAGGTATTTTATATAAGAAGATCATGTACAAAATGTTGAGATGGGACTATGTCTGACATATGTGGAGATTGTTAGGAACAGTTGAGATGAGGCAATTTTTTTTCTTTGAGACAGGGTCTTGCTCTGTTGCCCAGCTGGAATGCAGTGACATGATCTTGGCTCACTTCAACCCCCACCTCCCAGGTTCAAGCCATTCTCCTGCCTCAGCCTCCAGAGTAGCTGGGATTACAGGTGCCTGCCACCATGCCTGGCTAATTTTTGCATTTTTAACAGAGACAGGGTTTTACCATGTTGGCCAGGCTGGTCTCTGACTCCTGACCTCAAGTGATCTGCCCGCCTCAGCCTCCCAAAGTGCTGGGATTACAGGCATGAGCCACCACACCTGGCTGAGGCAAATCTTTCCTATAAAAGAGCAGGGGATGGATAACTAACTAGAGTCAAGTTGTAAATTGTCTTATAAATGTTCTTGGAAGGAAAGTTTCTAATTCTATACCCCGATTCGTTGAAAGCCATGAAAATAATAGAAAAAGACAATTTAGAAAATCCTTAAAGGGCTTTCAAAATAAATTTTTGGAGAGGGTTATTTATCAAATTTGAGCTGGGTCAAGCCACTAGAATTCTTTCAGTTGCAAATGTCAGAAAATCAAAATCAAACTGGATTAAAGAATAAGTTGATTTATTACATTATTGTAAACAAAAAATCCAGAGGCAAGACTTCCTTCAGGCATGGCTCAATAAAGAAATTAACTCCAATTTTGTAATATTCTATGTCCTGTTGCCTTGGCTTGATCTTTTAATGTGTGTAGCTTTCTTGATGGTTATAGCACAGCTACTGTTAGCAACTGGGGACATGCAGTTCCTTGTTTATATTCAAATATTAAACTTTGCACCAATTGGTCTAACCTGGACCAGCAGCTATAGAAAGAAATTATATGATTAGCTTAATATGAAGTTATTGGCTGTCCTTAAACACATTTTTGGCTAAAGGATGTGATTTCAATTGTGAGCTTACAAAAATCAGAATCCCCTTCCAAACCACAAAACTATACTCTAAAAGTAAACCTGGGTATCAATATTAAAAAGACACTAAAAAAATGTGGGCAATTACTGACATCCATCCTTTGGGTAAGCAGTGAGAAGCAGGATAAGTTCTTATTTTTTTTTTTTCTATATTTTCTTGTGCTAGCAATTAAAGGTTAACAGTTACATACAGTCAGCCCTCTGTATCCCTGGGTTGTGCATCATGGATTCAATCAACTGTGGATTTTAAATGTTTGGGGTAAAAAAAAAGGATCATTGCCTTCACTACTGAACACATACAAATTTTGTTTCCTGTTATTATTCCCTAAACAATATAATGTAACAACTATTCACATAGCATTTATGTAGTATTAGATATTATAATTAATCTAGAGATGATTTAAAGTATATGGGAGGATATCTGTATGTAAAATGCAATTACTACACTATTTTATATAAGGGATTTGAGGATTCGTGAATTTTGGTAGCTGTGGGGTTGGGGCAGTCCTGGAACTGATTCTCTATGGATACTGAGAAACAATTTATATTAAGTTGCGAAAATTCCTAGAAATAAATGTACTCATAACTATCTCTTAGTTTTATAACTATAGTATAAGACTTCATGATAAAGATGAACAAAAATAAAATTAATCTTAGTTTCTGGACTTTTGTGCCTATGAATAGGATTAGCTATTTTCTGACCTAAGACCACAAATTTTAATTAAATTACAGTAAAATAAACAGACAAATGAAATCTTTGGCATATGCACTAAAACTCTAAAGTGTGCCTTTCCCCGGGATGACCAAGAGTACACTAGCAGGGCATTGCTTTCTAGTAGCAGAAGAGCAGATCTCTTAAAACTTCTTTGCTCATTTGCTTTATTCGTTTATATACAAACTCAATTAAAAAATAAAATGATAAAGAACTATGGAAGTAGTGAACACTATTTGATAGGCATGCTTATATGTGATCTCATTTAATTCACCAAACAAGCATGCAGGTTGTTACAAAGGAGATAACTAAAGCTCAAAGAGAAGCTAAATACTTTGTCACATTTGCACTAATTAGCAAGTAGAAGAGCCTGGCTATTAGGTCAAATGGGATACTTGAGAAGGCAATTCCTACCTTACTTTGTTGCTTTGACTTATTAACTTCTAGGATTTTCCAGGAGATATATTCAAAGTTAATTGAATTTAGCCTAGTTAATTCCCTAATGAAGGAAGTCCAGATGATTGCCCTTTGGATCTACTTCTTTGTACGTGTCTTCCTGTAAATAGAATTGATATGTATTGCCTGCATTCTCTTTACAGTAGTATGACCAAATCTCTGTCTTTGTTGAAGGGATGACTCTAGATCTGCTTTTCCCATTTAAAAAAAAAAAAACTGTCTTAAAATTATTATGTCTAGGAATTGATATTTTCCCACCATCTCACCATTCTTTTAATGGATTCTACTAGTCATTTGAGTTCTTTATTCCACAATTAAGAAATATTAAAATGCCAACATTTGCTAAGAGCAATGAGAGCTTGGTTTATATTCATAATAAGGATTGCTATATTTTTTTCCTGAAACACTATTTAGACAGGTTGTATGAATCAAAGAGTGGTAGTAAATTAGGGAAAAAAATTAAGAGAATGATAAAGTTTACTACAGAAGAAGGAAATTCTCAAAGAAAGACAGGAAATAGTAAGATATTCTTCCCTCTTGCCTCTAATTATCCTTTATGCTGGAAGCACAATTGGGAGGAAAATGCCAGGATTCTCTGCTTCTTATATCTAATTGCCAAAGTCATACTACAGGAATTACGTTCTTAATTCAGGGTTTTGTCTCCCTTTCTATTATGTATATATCCTTTAAACTTATAAAGTCTATTCCTCATGCCTCTTTTTTAAAAATAAATTTTCATACAATGCTATTTCATAATAATTTCTGTTTCAAAATTATTGGTTTCGGTATTTTTCGAGAAATTATGAGTTTCAACAAATTATTTTTTTCTTTTCTTAGATACCTATTTTTGGGGAATGCAGAGCTATGTGTGCCCATGTGTTTCTCTTTAGAGAATATAGTGCCCATGACTGTTATGTTTTCAGTTGCAAAGAAAAAATGCTAAAAGTTTCTCTGACTAACAAGGTCACCTAATTATCCCTAGCAATCAAAGTATCTGTAAATGTCACCTCACTTGTTCACAAATTTCCAGCTGCTAAGACAACTATGAAGACTTTGCTGGAGTGTTAAGTTTTTCTTTTCTCTGACCTCTAATACATGTTTGAAGGCCACTAGACAACGAAAAGCTGAAATTTTCACCAAGGAAGTGGCCTAATCAAACTCATTCAATCTGTTCATATCTATATAAACAGTTGAACATCATGCTGTGTTACTTTTAAAATACATTTTTCTTAAAGTATTTTATTTTTCTTTAAAGTTGGTTGAGTTCTTGCCAACTGGAGTAGGAAATCACAGGATCTGCTTGCTAATTACATGACAACATTCAGGTAAGGTTTTTTCAGCAAGGATATATTAAATTCAACACTTTCGATATACCACATTGGCCTAACATATGTGGTTATTCAGGTATCTTGAGGCATCCATACTTAGGTTAATCAGATTTCTATTGTCAAAAGTACCTCATGAGTCTCACGAAAGGCACAAGATAGGCACAGCCTGATATGTTTGACCAAGCATACAAATAGTTTGTATACAATGGTCAGCCACAAGCTTTCATACCGTCATGTTAGATGTGCAAATAAGTCATATTAAGAGAAAAGAGACTCAAGAAACACAACTTTGGTTTGTTTGGTGAAGAGGAATAATCTTGGTGTCTTATTATGTGATGTCACTAAAATTGACCTTTGTCTTAGTTTCTGGGAAACCTACACTAGTGTCACATAGTGAACTAAAAAAATTAATGATTGAGTAAAATGTTTAGACTTATATTGGTATGTAATCATAGTGATGGTGACCTTATAAGGTTTCATTCAACTGAAAGCATACCTGATAGGAAAAGAAGGCCATATTAAAAAATACTATTTGGAAAACAGGCATAAAACAGAATATTCTAATCTCTCCGACTTAGATTCATCCTAAAATAGGTAAGATTAACAGAGATGAGAAAAGATTCCGTTTATGCTGAGCATCATTCTTAGAGTAAATCTCTTTCCACACACCTACACACTTGAAGGTGACTACTTAGAAGAACATATATGCTTATAGCAATTAGAGAACAAGCAACTAGAAAGTCCCATATAGAGTGGCAACACTAACTGAAGGAATCTGATCCCACATTGCAGAAGGAGGAACACACTGGGTTATTTATAAACAATTGTTTCTTTAGGCATGGTTTATTTCTTATTTATGTTTGAATTACTATGGCACCTGGTGTAAACTTTGGTCATGTTGGACTCAAACTGCACGTTTATTTTAAAAGTGTATATTGTCTAAATATCCACATTAGCTCTTGGGGGAAAAGTGATAAAGACTACTTGACATGAGGAACAGTGGGCCATTGGCTACATTGGTTATGGAGGCTAAGTGAGGAAAAACAAACTGATTCTGTTTGTTAATTTGATTCTATTATGTTATCTTCTCCTTTTAGTTTGTGTCATGGGTGGCAGTTTCAAAAGTAGTAATATGTGTTCTTGTGCAATATAAGTGATACCATTATTATTGCAACCAAACCATCGTACTTACATTCACCCTGCACCTTAAGAACTGAAACCACATTTCACTGTCTACTTTAACATGATTTCTCTATTCCTCTGATTTCATTAGCATGACTTCATTGTTCTAGCAGTTTAAATCAGTACGAAAACTTCCCAAAAGATCAATCAACTTTGCAATGAAAAACTTCATTAGTTTGCTGTGCTATAAGATTCACTGAATCCTTTGTGTCAAAATCCTCACCTTAGTGTTCCCAACGATTCTGTACTATTGTATCTTGATTTGAATCCACCTTAAATCAAACTTCCAATATCTCCATCTGATATACTGCCAAACTTTATGAGGTAACGTTCCCCATGACCTAGGTCTGTAATACATGCAACTTTGACTTTTCAATAGATTGTGTTGGTAACATTTGGGGAGCCAATTTCTGACAATTTTTGAGGCCAATTTTTTTACAATTATTTACCACAACAAGCAATTCCAGTTGTGTTTCTTATTAACAATGTCACCTTTCCTTATCTTACCTAGAAACACTTGGCATTATTTGCTTTCATAGGACTAAAGTTTCCTGGTTCATATCATATAGATGAGACACGTTTTCTTTTTTTTTCCTCTCGGGAAAGAAGAAAAACTTTTGAAAATGTAAATTTTGACAGTTAATCTTTTTTTCTCACAAGTTACAAAGGAGATATTACTGTTTGTCTGAAAAGTTAATTTCAGAACTTCTGGTTCCAAAATGGCAAAGTTCCTCTTGGATCTTCCCTCCCAGAGAGAAATATTGTAAACTTTGGGGAAAAATAATAGAATGCAAGTAAATCTGGATGGAAACAAACATTTATAAGAAGGGAAAGGCACAAGGTGAGTTTCTAGAGCTAATAGCTTAAGCCTTAGAAGTGACCAAATTTAGCACCACATTGCATGGTTAGAATTTGAAAGAAAACACACAGTCTTTCTAACATGAAGAAATGTAAGTGTTTCAGGCAACCAACACCACTTAAAAGTGAGCGGGAATCTAGTAAAGGAGAAATCCAGAGCAGAAAGCACCACATGCTGTGTATGTAGATTATCTGCCAACACTTCTGACTGGCTCCTGAATCACTGTACATGCGTGGTCCAGATTTCAAGAAATGTGCTGAAACTTGAACTGTTCTCCAAGAGAAAGGGCTTACATTTGAGTGGATCTAAGTTAATTGCCTACTAAAACAAACAAACAAACAACAATACCAATACTTTTCAGAGGACTACAACATAACCTGACTTCCATAACAAAATTTTCACAATCAACTGGATAAAATTCACAATTATCCAACAATAAAAAAGGAAACAGAAAAACATGAACTATTTTCAAAAGAAAGTAAATGGAAAGTTTGTGAATTTGTGACTATTTGAGGCTTAAAATATCTTTAAACTCTCAAAATTCTACAGGGACGAGAAGACTGAAGAAGCCACTCTGACACCAAAAAAGGGCAAATTATTTAATAGCCACATGTGATGAAACCAAGGAGGTAAAAACCTTACAAAGACACAGAGCTTTGTGTCTGATATTATAACTGGCTAGGAATTTTGAGTCCTTACTCTTGTGGAATGACATATACTCTATTTTTATTTAGGAAAACAAGTGAGCTAAATATTAGTAACCGAAAGAGTGAAATACAGTTTACTAATTATTTCCAGCTCTCTATTTTCTGAAGACATAATACAATTTCACCTCCTGGAACATTTTGTGGTTGGGTGGGACCATACACTGAATTAGTAAATGAGTGGTAGAAAAATTAGTAGCATGTCACTGAATAGATATTATTCACATATATATTGGCCAGCCCATTTAAATGCAATATAAGATCACCCAAGCAGATTTTTAGTTTTCTCTCTAGCATAGAAACTAGGAGCATCCAAATGAGTGGTTACTGTTTACTAGATTTCTAAAGGATTACAACAGAGCAGAAGCCTTCCTGTAACCAAATGGCTAAGAATTTATAGTGAGAAATGAATCTTTGTTGCTTAAGAATATAAAGTTTTTATCAAAATATCACACAGTATGTTTTTGAGGTTGCTGGTTATTTTAAAGAAACATGGATGGCCTATGCTGACCACTGAGGAAACTCAACTAACTACTTTAGTTTTCCCTGTTGGCTATTATGAGTCATTCAGCCAGGAGGCCTCTGGTGTGTGTGATGTACTTGATCTTCCATAGCTTTTATTACAACTTTGAACATCCTGCCAGTTCTCTGTCCTGCCTCATTTGCTACAGATAACCCCATCTCTATCATGACTGTCTATCAGATTTTCTTTTCCACTTTTAGTTTTTCTCATTCTAAATTTAAGAATCTACTGTCTAGATTTTTCTCGCAGTATTTCTAGCTGTGACAAATTTTCTTCATCTCTAAATAAGGGTAATAACCGATCATACATTAGGGAGTTGTTAGAGGGATTTAAAAAATAGATGTTAAGAATGTAGACATGTCTGTTGGCATTATGATCACCATCATCATCCCATCACTACCAGCATCTTTATCTCTGCGATCTTACGGCAGACATGGGGACGGTTAAAATGATTTCCTACATAATGTTAAGAACCATTGAATCACCTCAGCATTATTTCCTTAAGTATCTCACTCAGATATTGGGATTACTCTACCCTAATTTTATCAATTTTTCATTATCTGCAGGTCTTACCTTATAAACAAGGCATAAACCTTATCTGTTCTAAGATACCTTCATACTTACCTATGCATTTTCATTCACACTCCTGCTGATCTTTCTTTGTATTTAACCCAAATGAATCTAAGTAGGAAACTGTAACTGTAGAGACTCAACATGTCTACATTTTAGTCAAGGCCCATTTGAATTTTACTCCTTTGATACATGCTTGGTGATAAAACTCTTTTCTCCTTTGGATGAGAAGAAGATATTTAGCATTATCATGCATTCTCAGGTTTACAGTTTGAGGACTGTAAACTCTGAGGCCTTCCGACTTTCATTCTAATAAGTGATGCTCTGCTTTTTGAACTAAAATAAAATCTCAGTTATCCACCATAAATAAAGTTCTAGAGATCTGCTATACAACATTGTACCTATAGATATTAATACTTTATTGTACACTTAAAAATTTGTTAAGAATGCACTTATCTCATGTTGAGTGTTCTTACCACAATAACAATACTTTATCATAAATTTAAAAATCTGTAAAGAGGATAGATTCTCATGCTAAGCATTCTTACTACAATAAAATTTTTAAAATGCAGCAAATAACAACAGCATTTTAACAATACTCCTGCAGAAGGCTTAAAAATATGCATTGAAATTCACAACTCATTTTTTTTTTTAATCCGACTAGATTGTCTCTTTCTCTGGGGCAGTAAATGTACTGGTTTGTTAGGAGAAAGACCATGAAGACCATGGAAAAGGAAGGATCAATGTGAACGAGCAAAATTTCAGTTTCAAATCTTCACGTTATGTTTTGCAACACTAACAATATAATAAGGCTGAAATTTTTGGCTAAATAAAATATTCAATAATTTCAATTAACACTCTACATTTGACATTGCTAATTGGAAAACTTATGTGCTGATAAAAGCACTCTGTCCCCTACTCTTTCTATTTCCAACACACAGTGGTTCTATCACTTAAGCTCCGCACATATCAGCTACAGGCCAAAGCATTTCTTTTCTTTTTTTTTTTTTTTTTTTTGAGACAGAGTCTTGCTCTGTCACCCAGGCTGGAGTGCAGTGGCACGATCTCCGCTCACTGCAAGCTCCGCTTCCCGGATTCACACCATTCTCCTGCCTCAGCCTCCCGAGTAGCTGGGACTACAGGCGGCCGCCACCACACAGGCTAATTTTTTTTTTTTTTTTTTTTTTTAAGTAGAGACAGGGTTTCACCATGTTAGCCAGGATGGTCTCAATCTCCTGACCTCGTGATCAGCCTTCCTTGGCCTCCCAAAATGCTGGCATTACAGGCGTGAGCCACCCCGCCCAGCCAGGCCGAAGCATTTCCGACACTCACAGACTCCCTTCCTTGTATTCCAGCCCCTTTCTCCCTTTTCTGAAAGAGAAAGGACATGCAGTTCTAAAGCTTCAAGTTTTGTTTTTCTTTCTTTGTCTTAATTTACCTTTTTTATTTTTTAATGACTACTGATATACTCTGGTTATGACCAACAATATTCTTCACCTCTGCTGTGTTTTTCTGCACTGATGTATGATTATTCTTTTTTCTAAATAACCTATATTTTAAATGTGATTCAAGTTATATACCTTAAATATCATATTTATCAGTAAATTACTTATGGAACTCTTTACTTAGTATCCTTGAATGTAGAGATGGTGTCGTATAAGTTGGTAGCCCAAAAAGTGCCCAGATTCCTAAATTGACATAGAAGTGTTCAAAAACGTTTATCATAAGAATTTTTCAATCAACTTGGGTGAAAAATGTTTAGAATATGGTAAATACCAATAGAAAGCTACTAACAAGAAGACTTATTCTTTTTCCCCACTCCTTTATGGTATAATATGAATATATTTTTAAAAACATATAAAAAATTCACACTTTTGTGTTTATCCTTTTGAGAATTTACAGTTTTCATATTACGGGTTTTCAAATTTCTCGATTCCCTTCAGCCAGTCTTCATATATAAATGCAGGATTTCCATAGCTAGCTCCTATTACAACTAATGAAAGCTGCTTCTGTTGGCCTATCTTTTACAAGCCTTCCTTTTTAATGATAACACATTTTTTTCCTAATGGGAAACATGACAACAAAATGGCTTTGGCAATATACCTGTAGATTTTCCCCTCCGATGGCAATTTGTATAGTTTTAAGATTATAAGCAGAAGTAAGAGAAAAAAAATGGTATGCCAATGACTCAGTGGCTTTTCGTTTCATAAAAATGAATTGTGTTTGCTTCAGTATACATTAAAACAATAGCCCAGCTGTTATTTACACACATTTAAAAAATGGTGACAGGAAGTTTTAAAAATATGTAATTACCTGAGAGTTAAGAACAACCTTGTGAATCAATGATGAATAACAAGAAGTGTTTGGCAGGCCATCTAGAGTTTGAAAGAGTCATTCAACCAAGATAAAAAATGCACATCTATTATAGGAAAAAAATACAAGCTGATGAAAGCAGCTTGCATATTTTTTTTGCTAATAAACTAAATATTGCTTTAAGGAAAAAAGTGATCTTGTTCTTTATTTTGTGATAGATATTCCAAAAAGTGGTCATTTCTTACCTATTTAAGATATCCTTTTTTTGTTTTTGTTGTTGTTTTGAGATGGCGTCTCCTCTGCTGCACAGGCTGGAGTGCAAGTGCCGTGATCTTGGCTCACTGCAACCTCTGCCTCCCGGGTTCAAACAATTCTCTTGCCTTAGCCTCCCGAGTAGCTGAGATTACAGGGGCACACCACCACGCCTGGTTATTTTCTGTATTTTTAGTAGAACCGGGTTTGTGCCGTGTTGGTCAGGCTAGAATCGAACTCGTGACCTCAAGTGATCTGTTTGCCTCAGCCTCCCAAAGTGCAGGGATTACAGATGTGAGCCACCGCACCTGGCCATATGAATGATACCCTTTGATCAGCCTTCTCACAGAGCTCTTAGCAGGTCATGGACATGGGTCCGAATCCCTGGTTATGGGAACATATTTTGATGTCTCTTCAGCTAAACAGAGAAGCCACCTTTACATAGAACATGAATCTTCTATTTAGAGATCACCATGAAACTCTTAATTCCGCAAACTCACAGTTAATTATTTCTACTCTCCTCTTATTTGCATTAGTGTTTCAGAGTTGCCACTTGGAGCAAGTGAGGCGGAGTGGTAGACTCTGGGTCACACACCTGTTCCCTATTGAAGAGAACACTGGAAAAGCAAGAACAAGCTTTCTCATTTCCTATCAAGGAAGAAAAGGGAAAGGGTCTACTCCCACCAAAGTCTGTAATAACGTAAATTTTCCATATATCAAGAGTTCAGATAGTCAATATAGCCCTTCACCAAAATGTCAAATATCAAGTATAGACATTAAGAAAATAAACAATGAATTTAATTAAACTTAGTTTCAAATCCCAGCTATGCCACCGCTTCTGTGTTGTTCTGGGAAAATTATGTGCCTTCCATGAGCATCAGTTTCAACTGTAAATATGGAGAAAAACATCTGCCCTAACTTATGAAAGTATTTTTGGGATTAAAATAATGTAAATAAAGTGCATAACACAGTATCTGACATAATTCATACTCAAATATTAATGTTAATTATGATACGTGAGGCTGTACGTTTCTCTGAAGATTTGAGGGAGGATATTGGGTATTGTGATGAAGGGTAACAGAATACTTGATGGCCAAGTTGCTAAAAGAAACACAGGTCATACCTTCAGATTTCATATGACCCAGCAATCTCACTTCTGGGTGTATATCTGATATGGTTTGACTGTGTCTCCACCCAAATATCATCTTGAATTATAGCTTCCATAATTCCAGTGTGTTGTAGGAGGGACCTGGTGGGAGATAACTGAATCATGGAGGTGGTTTCTCCCCTTCTGTTCTCATGGTAGTGAATACGTCTCACGAGATCTGATGATTTTATAAGGGGAAACCTCTTTCCCTTGGTTCTCATTCTGTCTTTGTCTGATGCCATGTAGGGCATAGCTTTGTTCTTCCCTCACCTTCCACCATGATTGTGAGGCCTCCCTAGCCACGTGAACCTGTGAGTCCATTAAACCTCTTTTTCTTTATAAATTACCCAGTCTCGGGTATGTCTTTATTAGTAGCATGAAAATGGACTAATACAATATCAAAAAAAAAAAGAAAATCAATATATCAAAGAGATATTTGCACTCCCATATTTATTATGACACTATTCACAATAACTAAGATATGAAATCAACATAAGTGTCCATCAATGGATGAATGGATAAAAAAAATGTGGTACATATACACAACAGAATGTTATTAACCCATGTGTTTGCAAGTGACAGGATCACATTCATTTTTATGGGCAAATAATACTCCATTGTGTATATGTACCACATTTCCTTTAATACATTCATCTGCTGATGGACACTTAGGTAGCTTCCAAATCTTGGCTACTGTGAAGAGTGCTGTAATAAACATGGGTGTGTAGATATCTCTTTGATATACTGATTTCCCTTTCTTAGGGTATATATCTTGCAATGGGATTGCTGAATCATGTGAAAGTTCTATTTTTAGTTTTTGAGGAACCTCTAAACGGTTCTCTACACTGGCTGTAATAATTTACATTGTCACCAACAATGTACTTGGGTTCCCTATTCTCCATATCCTCACCAACATTTATTTTTTCCTCCAGCAAATTAAATATGTCATGCCACTCTCTCCTGGCCTATAAGGTTTCCACAGAGAAGTCTGCTGCCAGATATATTAGAGACCAATTGTTATATAACCTATTGTACTTATATTTTTCCTGATGCTTTTAAAATATTTTCCTTATCCTTGACCTTTAGGAGTTGATTATTAAATGTCTTCTGGTATTCTTACTTGGGCAAAATCTCCTTAGTGTTACACGACTTTTTGGAACTTGAATATTGATATCATTCTCTAGCTTTGGGATGTTCTCTGTTACAATCCCTTTGAATAAAATTTCTATCCCTCTCTCTCTACTTCCTCTTTAAGACCAATAACTCTTAGATTTGCCCTTTTGAGGCTGTGTTCTAGATTTTGTAGGCATGCTTCTTTCTCTTTTATTTCTTTTTCTTTTGTCTCATTTGTGTATTTTCAAATAGCCTGTCTTCAAGCTCAATAATTCTTTCTTCTGCCTGATGAATTCTGCAGTTAAGAAACTCTTATACATTCTTCAGTATTTTAGTTGTGTTTTCAACTCCGGAATTTCTTTTTAATTATTTTAATCTCTTTGTTAAATTTCTCTGATAAGATTTTGAATGCCTTCTCTGTATCATCTTGAATTCTTTTGAGATTCCTCAAAATAGCTCTTTTGAATTTTCTGTCCAATGAGTCACATATCTCTGTCTCTCCAAGATTAGTCACTCCAATCTTGGACACTCTTGAACAACTGCAAGCATCAAGACTATCCAGGAAAACATGGCTTCACCAAATGGACTAGTTTTCCTGGATGGTCTTGATGCTTGTGAATGTTCAAAAGTGTCTGGGCATTTAAGAGTTTGGTATTATTTTAGTCTTTGCCACCTGGCTTTGGTTGTATCCATCCTTCTTGAGAAAGCTTTCCAGGTCTTCAAAGGGACTTGGGTGTTGTAATCTACGTCTTTGGTCACTGCAGCCATATCTACTTCTACACAGCCAGTAGTGCTGCGGCTATTGCATATTTGTAGAGGTACCACCTTGGTGATCTTGAATAAGATCCAGGAGAATTCTCTGGATTACCAGGCAGAGACTCTTGTTCTCTTCCCTTACTTTTGCCCAAACCAACTCTCTCTCTGTCTCTCTCTCTCTCTCTTTCCTGATCTTGCTGGAGCTGGGGGATGAGTGACAGAGGCACCCTTGTGGCCACCACCCCTGGGACTGTGCTGGGTCAGATCTAAACCATCACAGCACTGGGTCTCACCCAAGGCTTGTGAAAACCACTGCTTTTGTACTGCCTGTGTTCACTCAAGGTCTCAGAGCCCTACAATCAGCAGTTGGCAAAGCCAGCCAGGATCATGTCCTTTTCTTCAGGGCAGTGAGTTCTCTCCAGTTCCTCGTGGTCTCCAAGATGCCATCCGGAGCCAGGGCCTGAAGTCAGAAACCTTAGGAATCTACCTGGTGCTCTATTTTACTGTGGTTGAGGTGGCACCCAAACCATGAGGCAAAGTCCTTCCCACTCTTCCTTCCCCTTTATACAAGCAGAATAGTCTCTCCCTGTACCCACCACCACCCCAGGTTCATGGTGACTACTTCCTGGCTACAACTTGTATTCATTCCCTGGGCCTTCCCAGTTGGTGTCTCACTGGATTGCATGCCCCACAAGTCCGTGGGTCCAAGCCCAGAACAACTCCAGGACTTGACTGAGATTGCAGTTCTGTGGCCTAGACTGCCTCTCAAGTTTATTCAGGAACCCAGAGCCCTTTATCTCATGATAGTGGGGCTAGCTAGAACTCAGGTCCCAACTGCTGAGATGAGTGATTGCCCCGTGGATAGGGCTGTTCTAATTCTCCCTCTGTGGGTGTCAGCTGAGATCTGCTTGCTGTTGCTTTCCCCTGTTACAGGGCAACACGGGGTTCCAATGCAAAGTCCCACAATTACTGTGCTCTCTCTTCTCAAAGCACTTAGATTCTCTCTCTGAGTAGCGTGGCCACTGCAAAAAGATGAGGGTGGAGTGATGCCAGCAATTCACACTGTCTTTTCTACCCTCTTCAGTGCGTCTTTCCTTGATACGATATTAAAACCAGGTACTGTGATAGCTAACCTGATTTTTGGTTATTATGAAGTTGCTTTGTTGTGTGGATTGTAGTTCAATTTGGTATTCCTGCCAAGAGGACAATCTGTGGAGGCTTTTATTCACTCATGCTCTGCCTCCTCCAGGATTTTATTTTTTTTAATGTTACTTTAAGTTCTGGGATACATGTGCAGAATGTGCAGATTAGTTACATAGGTATACATGTGCCATGGTGGTTTGCTGCACCTATCAACCCATCATCTAGGTTTTAAGCCCCGCATACATTAGGTATTTGTCCTAATGCTCTCCCTCCTCTTGCCCCTAACCCCCAAACAGGCCCTGATGTGTGATGTTCCCCTCCCTGCGTCCATGTGTTCTCGTTGTTCAACTCCCACATACGAGTGAGAACATGTGGCGTTTGGCTTTCTGCTCCTTTGTTAGTTTGCTGAGAATGATGGTTTCCAGCATCATCCATGTCCCTGCAGAGGACATGAACTCATCCTTTTTTATGGCTGCATAGTATTGCATGGTGTGTATGTGCCACATTTTCTTTATCCAGTCTATCATTAATGGGCATTGGGTTGGTTCCAAGACTTTGCTATTGTAAATAGTGCTGCAATAAACATATGTGTGTATGTGTCTTTATAGTAGAATGATTTATAATCCTTTGGGTATATACCCAGTAATGGGATTGCTGGGTCAAATGGTATTTCTGTTTCTACATCCTTGAGGAATCGCCACATTGTCTTCCACAATGGTTGAACTAATTTACACTCACACCAGCGGTGTAAATGCGTTCCTATTTCTCCACAGCCTTGCAATCTACCCATCTGACAAAAGTCTAATATCCAGAATCTACAAGGAACTTGAACAAATTTACAAGAAAAAAAAACAAACAACACCATCAAAAAGTGAGCAAAGGATATGAACAGACACTTCCCAAAAGAAGACATTTATGCTGCCAACAAACATATGAAAAAAAGCTCATCATCACTGGTCATTAGAGAAATGCAAATCAAAACCAAAATGGGAATATTCTTAACATGAAGAAATGAGAAATGTTTAAGGTGATGCCTGCCCCAATTACCCTGATTTGATCATTATACATTGCATGTTTGCATCAAAATATCATACGTATCCCATTAATATGTATAACTATTATGCAGCCACAATAATTAAAATTAAAAATTAAAAAAATGCTCATAATTTGGGAAAATCTTTCTCTAAACCAGGTTCCTTTCTCAATAATCATACTCTAATGAAACAAAAAGGCTATTCTATGCAAAGATTTGGAAAATCCCTTAGAGTTAAGAATAATTTTATCACATTCCCACAAGATAAGTTCCAGCCTTAAACTGAGAGCAAAACCAACTCCCCTGGTGTTGGAATGGTTTGTATTGTACCATAGCATATTATTTTGCTTATTTCTAAAGTAGTTAGAATTTAAATGAATCATGAAAATGCAATTAAAACACACTATGGTTATAAAGATTTTTTTTAATCTAAAACTTAGATCTTATATTTAATTGATGATTTGTCATTCTGTAATTTTTATATTTTCCTTGGCAAATTATTATAGATTATCAAAAATTTAAGTTATCCACAATTTGACATTTAGGAAATATATTTTATTATAAAGATATATTTTCTTAAGTTGCCAGCATTTTAAAAAACTGTCAGATGTTTACCATAATGGTAGCTCAATTATACATCTCTAATGACCGATATTCAGCCTGCAGCTCCCATGACTTTCTCAATAAGCACTACCATTTAACTTTAGTTTGAAAGCCAGGAATGTTGTCTGCATGCTATTAGTTTCAAATTTTACAGGACAAAATGCAATATCGGCTGTCTCACTGAGATTAGTTTGCGTATCTCATTAACATTGTATTTCCACAGTGTACACTCTTAGTAAGGTGTAAAACAATGTATTCTATTATTTTCATTAAGTTATTAGTATTATGTCAATTTTACTCAACTTTATTTGGCAAAGTTTGCTCTGACCTGGCAAAAGCAAATTTTGTCAGTATCTTCAAATACTTCATAAACTTTGTGATTTCCAAATAGCTGTATTTGAATTATTACAGTCAACTTATTTTCAGCAGGGAGATAATAGTATCACTAAATTCATTAATCAATATAAATCAAAATCTGTTTCACTTCATTGTTTTCAGAGCCTTTATTTGCACTTTCCATATTTATTTCTCTGTCCTTTCTCTCTACCCATATACATATTAAGTGTGTATATAACTGTATCTGTGCAGGTATGCCATACCTATTTATATACTAAAACATACACACACAACTACGTGTAGGTGCACACAACTTACACATTCTATACATGCACACACTTATAATCATTATCAGCATTATCAGATGGGAATTGTAAATTGTTCAATATGTATAGCTTTGTTATCTTAAAAGGAACACATCCTCTTGAACATTTTTGTTGTAACTGTTGGTCTCTAAGCTACATACGATGCATTTCAGCTTTATGTGAATTCAGATCAGTTCCTTAACCTCTCATGGCCTCAGTTTGATCATCTGTAAAAAGATCATAATTAAAATTTATGCCTCACATTCTTGTGAAAATTAAGGTAATTATCTTGCATAAACTACTTAGTTCCTTACTTGCCCCTTGCTTGGCAAATAGCATGTACTCAGTAAATACTATCAGTCATTTTCAAACTCTGTATTTCATAAATTTTATGACAGCAAATTCTTCATTTTCTCTCTGATTTCTGTATCAATTCTTAATTATTTTTCCCCATGGACAGCAGCCTCAAAATAACAGGCCCCTCTGCACTCCATCTACCAAGGTAGTAGTTATATTTTTAGATTCCAGGAACAGTAAGTTAAAAATGAGAACTGTGGCATATTTTCCATATTTATGACTTTTTCAATTAATATATTTTCCACATGTGCACATAAATGTACATATTTAAACTCCTGCTTCATCCCTGATGTTGAAAATAAGAATCAAGGAATAAAGGAAATCAATTTAATTTCTGTCCATATATGCAACATATGTTATAGGTACATATAAAACATTTTATGTTTCCAGTTCTCTGGAGTGAAACTATCATTTTTATAAATATAATGATGGGTTCAATGCAAAAGAGACAATGGGTGGAATAGAGTACAGTGTCCTTGAATTAACTGGAAAAAATAACAAATTAGTGATAGACATTCATACTGAAGATGGTCTGTCATAGTCAAGATTTGTTGAGTTTCATCCAGAAAAACTGCATGGTTACCCAGATGATAGCAGTCTTGTAGGAAGAAAAAACACACAGCCTGCTTATTTGACTTCCTTTGTTTTCTTTTTTACAAAATTAAATTCAAAGTTCTGATTGGCAAACCTCTGAAAAAATGAAAATAAAAAAGAGAAATAAATAAGAGTAAAGAAAAGAGCACCTGAAATTTTAGTAAATGCATTACATTTTGGGTCACTGGAAAATAAGTCAATATAGCTTCTCAATAAAATAACTGAAAATTGTCTGTAAACACTCTGGAAATCCATTAAAAATTTTATTGTTAAACAAAGTCTACTTATACTGGTAAAATAATATTAAAAGCACCCCCTAAAATATTAAATTCTGGTATGACCACATAAGGAGCTCTGCATACCCATTCTCCAGTGAAACTGGCAAAAGCTATCCATATCTCTTCTTTATAGAGTCTCTTAAAATCTTTGCCCATTTTGTATGTTGTTTTTGTGTTATCATATTAAAAGAGGGCTTTATATATTTAGGATACAAGTCCTCTTAAATATGTGTTGCAAATATTTTTCCAAGTCTCTAGCTTGCCTTTTCATTTTTAATAGTGATTTTCAAAGAGCAAATCTTTTTCATTTGAAAAAATTTCAATGTATCTTTTTTATTTCAATATATGCTTATTTTTGCTAAAACATTTTGTTTTTATTTTATTATTATTATACTTTAAGTTTTAGGGTACATGTGCACAATGTGCAGGTTAGTTACACATGTATACATGTGCCATGCTGGTGTGCTGCACCCATTAACTCGTCATTTAGCATTAGGTATATCTCCTATAGCTATCCCTCCCCCTTCCCCCCACCCCACAACAGTCCCCAGAGTGTGATGTTCCCCTTCCTGTGTCCATGTGTTCTCATTGTTCAATTCCCACCTATGAGTGAGAATGTGTGGTGTTTGGTTTTTTGTTCTTGTGATAGTTTACTGAGAATGATGATTTCCAATTTCATCCATGTCCCTACGAAGGACATGAACTCATCATTTTTTATGGCTGCATAGTATTCCATGGTGTATATGTGCCACATTTGCTTAATCCAGTGTATCATTGTTGGACATTTGGGTTGGTTCCAAGTCTTTGCTATTGTGAATAGTGCCGCAAGGAGAACTACAAACCACTGTTCAAAGAAATAAAAGAGGATACAAACAAATGGAAGAACATTCCATGCTCATGGGTAGGAGGAATCAATATCGTGAAAATGGCCATACTGCCCAAGGTAATTTATAGATTCAATGCCATCCCCATCAAGCTACCAATGACTTTCTTCACAGAATTGGAAAAAACTACTTCAAAGTTCATATGGAACCAAAAAAGAGCCCACATTGCCAAGTCAATCCTAAGCCAAAAGAACAAAGCTGGAGGCATCACACTACCTGACTTCAAACTATACTGCAAGGCTACAGTAACTAAAACAGCATGGTACTGGTACCAAAACAGAGATATAGATCAATGGAACAGAACAGAGCCCTCAGAAATAATACCGCATATCTACAACTATCTGATCTTTGACAAACCTGAGAAAAACAAGCAATGGGGAAAGGATTCCCTATTTAATAAATGGTGCTGGGAAAACTGGCTAGCCATATGTAGAAAGCTAAAACTTTTTTTATGCTTTACAACTGCAATAATTTTCACTGCATTTTCTTCTAGTCTATTAGTTTTTCTTTTACATTTGTTGATGTGGTCACAAGTGTAGCCACTAAATATAAATAATAGTAATTATTACTATTGACTATTTGTCTGCTAGATACTAGCACTCTGCAAAAGTACATAAGGTGCTAAAATACTATAGAGAAACCAATAAAATACATTTAAATGCTCAGAGATTTCTTCACTAGAAGGTAACATCTGAGCTCAGTAATTAGGGAAGAATGAAATTTAACCAGGCAAAGAAGAATAGGAGAGGTTTAAATATTCAACATAGCAAATGCCAAATGCATAAGCCAAGAGGGAACAGAGGGTGGTAAGTGTTGGCAAGAGCAGGTTTAGCTTGATTGAAACTTTGCATGTGAGGGAATACAAGCTGAGAGACAGATCTGAAATAATTAGGAAAGGTTAGATCATAAATGTCTTACACATCCTGTGCTACGGAGTAGAATTCACAATGAACACAATGGGAAACTATTGAAATGTTTTAATCAAGAAAGGGATCTAACACATTTTAACTTTGGGGGGAAAAAAGCAACACAGGCTGTCATGTTCCAAATGGACTTGAGACAGAATAATATAAAGAGTTATATTAACATTCAATGATAGAGAACATAGGCGTCTATAGATAATTTGAGGAGATGGGATCTTGAGATAATTGGGAGAGATATTTGAGAACACCAAATTAACTGGATTTTGTCACTGACTCATTATTAGGCAAAGGGATGAATAAAGGTTGACCTGAGCAAATGTGTGAATACTTCTAACATTCACCAATATAAAAAATACATAATAAAACACAGATTTGAGAGGGAAAACATCATTGATTTATCACGTTTGAGCTAACAATAAAATATCTTCATGGTGTTGTATTCAGCAGGTAGCTGATAGCATAGGTACGAATCATACAGTAATACACTTATGTGTACACATAAATTTAGGAAGTATCAAACATATCAATGGTGTTTAATTATTTGGGAGAAGACTATCAGTATCCCTTTGCTTGAGTGCCAGAAAAACCTGCACTTACATGGATTACATTAATACGGTGATAGTATTTACATGTCTGTTCAGAGCTATTTTAACTGCATCAGGACAATCTGCTTCAACTTTTACATTACAAAATTATGAGTTGTTTTATAGTTGCCATGGACTCTCAGGTTGAAGGTCATGCAACCTGATCACACCCAGATGTAGCAAGTGTGCAACCACAGGGGGAACCTAAGTGCTCAGTCTGAGGAGCGCGGACTGAATTTAGAAATGGACACCCCATGGGAGGATCCAGAATTCAGTCAGATCAAGCTCTGGTGTAATCTCATGGCAGGACCAGTCAGATCATGCCCCTCAGCACCATCTCATTATAAGATCCAATCAGATTACATTTCACTATCCTATGTTTATAAAAGCTGACCCAAACTCGAGCTTAGGGAGACAGATTTGAGCCTATCCTCCTGTCTGCTTGCCAGTTGACTGGAAATAAAGCTTTTCCTTGGTTGAAAGCCCATGCCATGGTATTGGCCTCTATGCACATCAGGCAAAGAGCCCGTTGATTGCTTGGTAATATTATGGCTCTTTCAACATCACAAAATGTAACAGATATTTGTTTGTGTTTGCTGCACAAATAAACAAATTAGTGAGTGAATGAATACATAAATAAATGAGACATAAAGAGTCAAAATGCCTGTTTTATGATATAGCCTCAAAGTCTCACAGCATGACTTTAACTGCAATCTATAAGTTCCTAACAGCCCAAATTCAAAGGGAGAATTAGACTCCACATTTTTATTAGAAGAGTCACATATATGTACATGGAAGGACAGCTGATATCAACCAACTATTATATAATATATTATACTAATTTACTGTGGGTCCAAAAAATATAGGTCTTAAATAAATAGAAAAAAGGAAAACACACTTGCTGTTATGCATTTCAGTAATCACTGAAAGTTGGTTCCTGGTCTCCTTGGCAGCTGATTCAGGAAGATAAGTATGCTTGGCCATTATTCATCAACACACACTTCCAAAGTGATTACTTCAACTGAACAGAAATGCTACAATGCATTTTTAAAATTCACTGTATCTTTGATCACTGATTTTATGTTACATGATAAATATACAATGTGGAGAGGTCTGAAGTCAATTGCTTTAGAATTAAATTTATATGCTAAAAATAAGTCTACAAAAGAAGATACTTCATTCAGAATTGATGCCTAAGAAAAGGATCCAGTACAGAGAATATATTATATTTAGAGGTTAATACATTTATTTAAAATTAATAAATGAAAAATAAAAAATTGCATGTTTGAAGAAATCACATATATAATAACTGGGACAGATCAGACCATACCAATAAAATAGTGGATAACTCTCCTTTAAATATTTTGTATGCAAGTAACAAAAAAGTGTATACTAAGCTTATAAGATTTTTAACAATTCAATTTAATGTATGGTCTAACTTTCTCTACCAATCATGCCTAAAATGACTTTCGGTAGTTTGTGGAAAGTCTTAATCTATGCTACTTGAAGGGCAGTTGATGGGCTATGCCAGCCTAGGAAAGGGTCGTTTTCAGTCTACAGAGATGTTTAGAAACTTTTATAGCAGTTGACTTTCTCATAATAATAAAAGATGTAATCAGTTATTCATTTTAATCATATTTTATAGAAGGGTTGGCCTGCAAACTTTTAAAATTAAAAAATAAAGTGTGTGTCTTCATCGAAAAACATTACATCTTGTCTACATTTTATACGTTAAATACACTCATACCTTTTTACTTTACATTAGTGGAACTTACTGTATTTATTGCTATGAAACAACTCTTACACTCACAATTAACCTTTTTATTCCATAAGTTATTGGGGTTCAGGTGGTATTTAGCTACATGAGTAAGTTCTTTAGTGGTGATTTGTGAGATTTTTGTGCACCCATCACCCGAGTAGTATACACTGCATCATATTTGTAGTCTTCTATCTCTCACCTCCGTACTCTTACCCCAAGTCCTCAAAGTCCATTGTATCATTCTGATGCCTTTGTGTCCTCATAGCCGAGCTCCGACATATCAATGAGAACATACTATATTTGGTTTTTCATTCCTGAGTTACCTCACTTAGGATAATAGTCTCCAATCTCATCCAGGTCACTGAAAATGCCTTTAATTCATTCCTTTTTATGGCTGAGTAATATTCCATCATATCAATATACTACAATTTCTTTATCCACTCATTGATTAATGGGCATTTTGGTTGGTTCCACGATTTTGTAATTGCGAATTTTGCTACTGTACGCATGTGCGTTCAAATATCTTTTCAGTATAATGACTTTTTTTTTCCTCTGGCTAGATACCCAGAAGTGGAATTGCTGAATCAAATGGTAGATTTACTTTTAGATCTTTAAGGAAACTCCACACTGTTTTCCATAGTGGTTGTACTAGTTTACAGTCCCCACCAGCAGTGTAGAAGCATTCCCTGATCACCACATCCACGCCAACATCTAGCGTTTTTTGAGTTTTCAGTTATGGCCATTCTTTTAGAAGTAAGGTGGTATCACATTGTGGTTTTGATTTGCATTTCCCTGATCATCAGTGATGTTGAGCATTTTTTCACGTTTGTTGGCCATTTGTATATCTTCTTTCGAGAATTGTCTATTCATGTCCTTAACCCACTTTTTGATGGGATTGTTTGTTTTTTTCTTACTGATTTGCTTGAGTTTGTTATAGATTTTGGATATTAGTCTTTTGTCAGAGGTATAGCTTGTGAATATTTTCTTCCATTCTGTGGGTTGTCCCTGTGCTCTGCTGACTGTTCCTTTTGCTGTGCAAAAGCTCTTTAGTTTAATTAAGTCCCAACCATTTATCTTTGTTTTTGTTGAATTTCCTTTTGGCTTCTTGGTCATGTAATTTTTGCCTAAGCCAATGTTTAGAATGGTTTTTCCAATGTTATCTTCTAGAATTTTTATAGTTTCAGTTCTTAGATTTAAGTCTTTAATCCATTTTGAGTTGATTTTCGTGTAAGGTAAGAAATAAGGATCCCTTTATGACTTGCCAATGTTAATATAATGTAATTTTATTTCCATTCTTTATAATTGGTGCATAATATTCCATTGACTAAATATACTATCATGTATATAATACAACTCTTCTATTGAAATAATTTAAATATTTTCCAATTTTTTTATTGTGGAAAAATACAGTAAAAACTTTCCACATTTGTTTTCATACATATATGTGAGTTGTGTTTAGGACAGATTTTAGAAGTGTATGTACTAGCTTAATATATGCACATAATTAAAAGTCAGTCAGATAATGGCCAATTTCCTCCTAAAAATTGTTTATCTTTCAATTCTGACTATGATTAACTAGTTTGCAGCACAGCAAACTTCACAGCAGGAAGAACTAGAAAACTAGACATGATTTTAAAAATCTATTTAAAGGCATTGGAGAGAAGTCAAGGTGGCCAGAGATGTGGCAGTTACTTCCAATCTCTGGGAACACCCAGAGGATAGAATATTCATTGAAGTGATTTCCTGAATTCTACAATTGTGTTTTCTTTTGAAGCATTATCTTATTCATAAACAAAACTGAGTATAATATAATGTATGTTATTCTTATTCTTTTCTATTGATTATGGTTTTAAGTCAAAATAAGGGCCATGTCTACTCATAGCCCATTAGAGAAGAGAATGTTGTGTGACTCCAGGGTCTGACACTTATTAGTTCTTGAAAAATTGGTCAATTTCCTTCAACTCCAGGAGCCTCGCCTTTTTCTCTTGTAAAATGAGGATAATAAAATGTAACTCACAAAATTGTTAGGAGGAAATGCAGTATGAAATGTAAAGTTATAAAAGTTCTTAACTCACGAATAAGGGTCACTCAGATAACATTAACCCACTTCCTTGTCAATTTTTGGATTTCCTTTGACTTTGTTCAAACTGATTTTAGGTCTTCTTTCTCTCTGCAGGACAGTGAGCTGGACAACATTGCCTCATTATTTCAGCTGCTTGTGAAGGAGGTAAGTTAAAAGCCTTCCAGGCTCGGTTGCTTTCTCTACAAGGAGCCTGCTTACTCAGTCTTAGTGGGAAGTCTGATTCATGGGTCAATAATGGATTCTGTTTTCCTGGAGTTTAGTCAATTGCCACAGGTGCGAGGCAGTTTGGACCTTGATGTCAGTGCTTTTATGCTCTGATTCTAGCTGGTGAGCTTGCCTGTTTCTTACTTTGTAATCTTAGATTGTGGAGTTAAGAGATAACACATATCTCTAGGAGGTTCAAGAAAACACTCATGCTTATTTGTGACCAGTTGGTAGTACACGACAGACATTTCTCCAGCCCCCACAAGTATCAAGACACTAGGGAACTGCATGGGTCCTTACAAAATCTTCTTACCCAGCTCGACCCAGAAAAGCATGTTGCTTACTTGTCTTGCCACTCTGCGTCTTCTGCTAAGCCCTCTAAGTAGCCAGTGGTTTGCTAGTTTCCTGCAGCAGCGTTCATGTGTTCTCAAGGAACCTGAGAGTCCACGATCAATGCCACTAGCCCAACCCCAGGTAAGATATTGTCTATGGACTTTCCAGTCCCATTTCAAAAAACACATGTATGGTTGTCCTTTGTGCAGAACCTTGTTGGGGAGTACTGGAATTATTCACTGATTGGAAGAGTCAATGACATTGCCCCAAGGAATGAAATTAATTAGGGTCATTTTTAGTTACTGCATTTCTGAAGCATGTCACCTTCTTTAATATGAAGGAGGTAAAATGTGATATGATGTCACATTCTTTAATATATCCCCATGACGTAATTTCTCCAAGCCTTAGTTCTGCACTGTCAACTGGCTCTTGCAATGTGTGTGGCTTTTCCAGCATTCACCTCCTGCGGCACCCACAGCTTCCTCAGTGCCAAGTGTCTGTAACATGGGCAAAGTTCCGGCGCCAGGCTCTAGTAGTGTGTGCAGTTTCTCCAGTGCTCAGCGTCTGCAGTGCTCAGCAGCCACAAGCTCCTAGGGGCCAGAAGCTGTTATCAGAAATCCAGATGACCAACCATACTGGTTTGCTCAAGACTGAGGGTGTTTGTTGCATATGGGACTTTATACTTTAAAATTAGGCATTTTTGGACAAGCCAGGACAAGTTAGTCGCCCTATGGAAAACACTCCAGCCCTTGGTAGTTTAGTAGCTTCTGGTGAGACAGGGATACCCCATCCCCCACACCATGAAACCTTCCCCAGAACCTTAGAAAACATGTTTAATTTCTGCTAGCACAGTGACTTTTCTGCTATACAGTGGGCCTTGTTTATGACCTCCAGACTTTGGGGTTGGGGGCCCAGGCTTCTTGGGCACACTATCTCAGCCCAAGATAGAGTGATGGCTTCTTATATCTGCTAGCCCCACACTGCTTAGGGTTCTCCTTACTTCTTCTAGCCAATACCTCATTACTCCAGTTTTCTATTATGGTTAAAAACACTTTGTATGAAATCTTCTCTGTTCACATTTCTGTTTCATTTCTGTTCACTGTTTGTACCCTGACTGATACAGATAGTATATTCATTTTTCCCTCGCTGTATTGAAGAATACTTGGCAAATAAAAATTATATATATTTAATGTATACAATGTTTTGCTATTTTATATATAAATGTATTATTAAATGATTATAACATTCAAGCTAATTAAACATATTCATTCACCTCATATAGTTAGAAGTTTGTGTGCATCAAAACCACTTTTTAACTAGCACTGAGAATATTTCCTGGCACATAAGAGGTGCCAAATACACATTTCTAACTAAATATATTAACCTGTATGTGATGTTGGTATCAAGTTTACCCATACCTCTCACATAATTGGACAATAAGAATACATTTAAAAAATTGCATGAAAATATAGAACTTTTTGTAATCAGATGATACTACACTAAACAGAAGAATATAAAAAAGCAAGAATCGTGCATTATTTTTTTTCCATCTTGTTGCATTCCAGGTGATAAAATTTTTGTTAGAATCTGAGACAATAAAATATCCGGCTTAAATACTGGGGGGGGGGAATAAAGACTTTTAAAAATGTACAGTTGTTGACTTAATACATTGGGTGATAAAATGAAGGATAAGTTTCCTAACTGTTAGACCTTATAGCCTTCTTGATGTAGATCAGGTTCACAAGAGCTGAAATAGGACTTGGCATTATCAAACCTTAAGGCTTAAATTTAGGACTTGGAGCATCATCAGAGTGAGGACTAATAACAATATCACCTCATGGTCATCAGAATAGGAAACATCACTCTAGCAGTTTAAGTCATAGAATTAGAATATTGTCACAGAAATAGGTTATACTGCTCAAGGAAATTTAATGTTCCCATTGAAGTATTAAGTTGGCGCAAAAGTTATTGCGGTCCTTGCCATTAAAAGTAATGTCAAAAAATCACAATTATGTTTGCACCAACCTAATATTTGCTACATGGAGAATACGGTAACTCCTTCAGCACTCATACAGACCTTGCATTCCTTAACAAAGTAACACATTGATTTGTCCTCAGGATTTATGATAGAGGATACCCTTTTTTAAGGTATTGTAAAAGTGTGCTGTTTATTTTGAGAACCTCTTTTGGCTTACAACCATATTCATGTTCTCTCTTCTTGTATTTCAGTCTATGCTTCTTTTCTCATCATCTATTTCCTGTCTCAGATGTTGCCATCTTTTGTTGCCTGATGGCTTGAAACCATTGTTTCCTTAGTTTTGTCCGTTTTTTTTTTCTTTTTTGTATCAAGTAGGAAGGTAAATCTGCTCTCTATTCTTCAACCTTATCCAGAAGCTACTCAAAATTTTGTCATTATTATATTATTGGGGGAACTAAACTAGGGGTGTGATTTTTAATTTATTAAAATTTATTCATTTTAAACCACACTTTCACAGATATGGAGCAATGCAGTACAACACACATGGCTAGTAACCCAGGATGCAAATCAGTTATAAGATTTGGTTAGTGAAACATTTTTCCAAGTTAGTTTAAAAAGACTGTACTGATGCTAAATATGCGGGTAGGTAAATATGCACTGAAGTTTCAAATGCCCAGCTCAAGAGGGCCTTGCAGTCCCTATTAGATGAGTAAACAACTCAGCTCAGCCTTGAGACTTGTGAAGCTCAGCATCGTGTTTTCAGAAGTTTCTTGTTTGGTGTGAATCAGACTTTCTTGTCCTATCTTAGAAATCAAAGAAAGTTGGGTGTTGGGGGGAGGAACCTGCTTGTCTTCCTGTGTTCTTTATTTGTCAAGAATTGTATGGACAGTGTAATGTTGTTAGAAAATTAGTTATAGTGACAGTATTGAGATAAGACTAAACGGCTAAAAGAAAAAAAAAAACAGCAAGATCTCTAGTGGCTTGAAAGATTTAAAGAAGTTTTGCTTTATTATTTTAATATTGAGGACTCACTGAAATCATCTGAAGACAGTAATTAAAACATCTGACTTGTATTTTGAAAGATAAATTTGGCAACAATCTCTTTAAGCATAGCAATTTTCCAAGACAAAATGAAACGTTAAAGTTACTTTTATTCTGTGTATTAATCCGTTTTCACACTGCTGATAAAGATATACCAGAGACTGGGCAATTTACAAAAGAAAGAAGTTTATTGGACTTACTGTTCCACGTGGCTGGGAAAGCTTCACAATCACGGCAGAAGGCAAGGAGCAGCAAGTCATGTCTTACATGGGTGGCAGCAGGCAAAGAGATCTTGTGCAGGAAAATTCCCCCTTGTAAAAACCATCAGATTTCTTGAGAATTACTCACTATCATGAGCACAGGAAAGACCTGCCCCCATGATTCAGTTACCTCCCATCAGGTCCCTTTCACAGCACGTAGGAACTCAAGGTGAGATTTAGGTGGGGACACAGCCAAACCATATCACTCTGGAAAAAAAAACAAAAAACAAAATAAAAACATCGTAAGTCTTAGCAAACCAATCTTTGTAAAGAAAGACATTTGAGGTTAGGTGCGGTGGCTCATGTCTGCAATCCCAGTGTTATGGGATGCCAAGGTGGGATGGGAGGATCATTTGAGGCCAGGAGTTCAAGACCAGCCTGGGCAATAAAGTGAGACCTTCATCTATAAAAAAAGAAGCATTTGATAAATACTTCTGCTCATGTGTTTAGAAATGTTTTCCACTGTATAGGTATTTTTTTTTTAGAAATGTCACAAATGGCATGCAGTGCAAGAGAGTATTCTCTTTCTGGCCTGAATTCTTCCCAAGTTCACAGCTATAGTATGGCATTTGATTTGCAAAGTTTTCAAATCTGCTTTCCTAAGTGTGGCTAATTTTCAAGTGGCAAACAAACATGAGTGAAGCAACAGCAATAATAATAATAACAACAACAATAGATTTTGAGAATTCAAAGTTGTATTTTTTAAATTTCGCTATCAAAAAATGAATTGGTAGAAGGTTATTAGGAAGTGAGTACTAAGAACTATATTATCAAGGCCTAAGTTAATTCCATTTAAAATATTATACTTTCTAAGAGACAGGATGTTTCTGAGAAACAATTTGTATGTATATGAACGGTGTTGAACTCATAAATCATTTGACTTTAATTTCAGTTCATGAAATGTGATAGAATCCTTAGTCTACCCGGTATATGGCTGTGCTTATCGTATCCATATGTTTGGGGAACATTCTGTATTCATCATATATTACTACGCAGGATTCTTCCAGGGAAGATGGATTCATGCATAAGAAATAATGTTATAGCTATTTCCACAGGGGAAGGGAAAATTTGGCAAACTAAACCAAGATACTGCATTCAGACTTATATTCTTTATAATTAACTTTGAAATAGGAAATTTTATTCTACTTTTTCACCTTTACTTTCTGGATCTCCTTTAGGAAAGATGAAAGTGGACATACAGGACTTAGCATCTGATAATTTTGGAATTAGATTTCTACTTAATTAAGTCACTTAATTAATTTTATATAATCATTTTTGTACAAATTAAGAATCATAATTATCAGCAATAGCTGTTTTGTGAAGTAAAGCAGATAATAATATAACAATTGCCTAGCATGTCTTATAATAGATTTTAAAATATGTGGTTGGATTATATTCCACTTGAATCTTAGGTATAATTAGGTCTAAAACATTAGTTTCACAAACTTAATTTTTTAAATTTAGATTTCTGAGATATTTTGCTCCTCAGTAACAATAGGACAGAATAATGGGTGTGAAAATGATTTGAGGAAACCTATACATAACATATATAGTACATACCACATTATACTAGGTGTGTTTTAAGCTCCACACTTATAATTACTAAAGTAAAATGATAAGAAAAACCATAATAATATAGTAATAATTGTTTTACAAGAATTTAGGGAGAGAATTCAGGCATGAATGCACACATTTTTATACCAGTTTTCCTAGGAGGAAATATGGGTTGCTTCTTTGGCAAATAATAGTAATAATGCTTTACATTCTTAGAGCTCCCACTGTCCTAAGAGCTTCCTGCAGTGTGCTGAAGAAAGATCAGGAGACGTCATCTGAGGTGAAGTTTTTGAAGGAAGAATGGTTTTTCAGTTATGAAAGGGGAGAGCTACAAAAGGTCACAGAACGCAACAAGCAAGGATAGATGTAAAGCTGTGAGAGATAATGACATTTTAGGAAAACTGTAATCAGTTTTATAGCATTGTTTTCATTCAAAAAATACTCTTCAAATTATTCTATAATCTAGGCATTCCAGGAGGCAACATCATAGGACATCATAGTTAATGTGTGGTTAAGAACTAAAGCATGAAAGTGGTTACCCACCCCCTAACAAACTGAAGTGTCTGTAACTGTATCTATATTGATCTAGATATTTAAAAATTAATTTCAGTTCATCTTTCTTTCTCTAGTAATTGCAACTATTTGTAAAAATTGCTACTTTGATAAAGGATGTGGTCACAGGTATTTTTCTTATTAAAATGAGACCTTTTTTTTAGTCATTTCTCACAATGGAAGTAGTATGCACGTATAATCCACAAGTTTTCATGTAATATTTTTATTATTATTCAGTTCAAAACATTTTTCAATTTACATTTTGATTTCTTATTTTACCAATCAGAAGTTAATTCCCTTATTTCCCAGTGGCTAGATATTTTATAGTTATCTTTGTATTATTGATTTCTAGTTTATTTTGAACTGTTCAGAAAAGACATTTTCCTGGATAAAAATATATGGTATTTATCGTTTAAAATAGGTTAAGTCTTTATAGCCTGGCATATAGTTAATTTTCGTAAATTTTAATGAATGTCTTTAAATAATAAGCATTCTATAGTTATTGGGTACAGTGTTCTCTATGTGCCAATTAGGATAAGTATCTTAATCTTTTATTGTTCAGATAATATATACCTTTTTTTTAATTCGTATCTTAAATCTTTTATTGTTCAGATAATACACAACTTTTTTTTTAATTCAATATGCCCAGAAGTTCTTTTGCATGACATCTTTCCTTTATTTCCTAAAGGACTTGAAAGAAATTTTATAACCATTTACGTATATTAGAATTCTTTTTTATAATACTTATGATTACTTCAGTTGTCAGACTAGCCCTAACTGGTATGAAAATAAAGTAATAACAGTGGAACATTTCCGTATGTGTTCAAGAGTAGATGTAAACTGAAGGAAGTTTGTCAGGACAGAAAGAGATTTATGCTGAATACCCCTTTCATAATTGTATTATCTTTTTAAATATAAATAAATTACAATTTTGAATACAGTAAGCCTAAATTATAATATCTATACTTTTAATAAAACCACCTTAGTTAAAATGAAAAACTAGGTTGTAAGAAAAAGATAGGTTTCTGGCAATGTGAGTCATTATTAGCATTTATCATAATTTCTAATAAGATGGCAAACTGCTTTCAATAAATAAAGTAAGAGATAAATTTCTATAGAAATGTGTATGTCCAACAACATTACATACAATGTTACAGGCTGTTGAAATTGCATGAATGTAATCATTCTGACAAATTTTTAGTTGAATATTATGTTATCAAATGTAGTACTGTGATATTTTTATGTATTTGTTCATAAACTATTTACTTTGTGATTTGCCTGAGCATATACATTATAGTAAAGTAAAAATTCAATATTTGCCTTTCAGATAATATATTATTTAAGGGTAAAATTATATGATGTTTCTATGTTACGCATTTTATTGAATTAAAAATAGGTAAAGCAAATATTTTTTAAAATATTAATTGGCCAATCTAAGTGACAAGCATATGAGTATGCAAAACACTACTCTTTTATTTCTACATGATAAACATTTTTCAAAATACAAAGAAAGAAAAAAGTAATTAATTTTATTTTAAAGTACCCATCACAACTATCACAATTTTTTAACTGCAATTCCTCATTAGATATTTTAAAACATGTAAAATCATTCATGTTTACTCTTCCAATATGTAGAAAGTTGCAATAATTTATCTTGAGATTTTGAAAACAAAGACAATAAAACCTGAGAGTCTTATTGGGGTTTTATAAAACCAGGTGTTTTATTTGATTATTTTATTACTAGTCAAAGATCTGACTACATATATATATATATAGAACACTGTAACTAGTCATATGAGCTACCATTTATTAGTAATTTTTCTGTGCCAAACACTATTCTTAGGTATACTACAAGTATCAAATTGTTTAGTATTCACAGCTAGGTCTTGAGGAAAAACAGTATCAATACCTCCATCTTACAGATGACAAAACTGAGGATCAGAGCGTTTAGGCTGTTTCTTGGAGATTGTGTGCACAATAATGGCAGAGTACCCTTACCTGCCACACTGCTACCGAAACAGTAAACAAAATATTATTCTAATATGCACATCCTTGCTAACAATATGGAACAATGTGAGAAAACTCTGTCTAAATATAATAATTATTGGTCCTATTTTAATTGTACCTTGATATAATTATGTATTCAATGACTAAAATATACATTTCAGACATATTTAAATAAATTGTTTTACTTTTTGCTACAAATACGGCAGTAATATTGTAAATGAAGATTTTTTCAAATGATGCTTTAGTTAAAACCCTGTTGCCAATGCATCTTTTGAAAACAGAGCGTAGAAACAATACCGACCATCACAGAAATATTCCATTAATCATATAGGATTAAGGAATTTATAAAGAACTTCTTTTTAAATGACAAATAACACTAGAATTTTACTTTAGTTATAGCTGTACTAGTAAATGCTATCTCTAATAAAATTTGTTTTAGTTAACCATTTAATCAAATGTATGTCATTTATTTTGGATTTATTTTCAGTTTTCCACAATTGATATTTTAATACCTCAAACATCTTATTAAAAAAATTTATAAATAAGAGATTACAAATTTATGGTCTTAATGCAGAATCTGTCGAGCAGATATGTGGTATTGGCCTATACAGGTTTTTTTTGTTTTGTTTTGTTTTTTTACTTCAACTTTTAAGTTTCATGGTACACGTGCAGGAAGTGCAGGTTTGTTACACAGGTAAAGGTGTACCATGGTGATTTGCTGCACAGATCAACCCATCACCTGGGTATTAAGCCAAGCATCCATTAGCTATTCTTCCTCATGCTGTCCCTCCCCCCACCCATGCCCCAACAGGCCCCACTGTGTGTTTTTCCCTGCCATGTGTCCAAGTGTTCTCATGGTTCAGCTCCCACTTATAAGCGAGAACATATGGTGTTTGGTTTTCTGTTCTTGCATTAGTTTGCTGAGGATAATGGCTTCCAGCTCCATCCATATCCCTGCCAAAAACATGATCTCATTCCTTTTCATGGCTGCATAGTATTCCATGGTGCATATGTAACATATTTTCTTTATCTATTCTATCATTGATGTGCATTTGGGTTGATTCCGTGTCTTAGCTATTGTAAATAGTGCTGCAATGAACATATATGTGCATGTATCTTTGTAATAGAATGATTTATATTCCTTTGGGAATATACCCAATAATGGGATTACTGGTTCAAATGGTATTTCTTTTTCTAGGTCTTTGAGGAATCGCCACACTGTCTTCCACAATGGTTGAACTAATTTCTGCTCCCACCAACAGTGTAAAAGCATTCCTTTTTCTCCACAACCTTGCCAGCATTTGTTGTTTCTAGAATTTTTAATAATCACCATTCTGACCGGCATGAGATGGTATCTCATTAGTGGTTGTGATTTGCATTTCCCTAATGATTAGTGATGTTTTTAGCTTTTGAGAAGTATCTGTTCATGTCCTTTGCTCACTTTTTAATGGGGTTGTGTGTTTTTTTCCTGTAAATTTGTTAAGTTACTTGTATACTCTGAATATTAGAACTTTGTCAGATGAATAGGTTGCTAAAATTTTCTCTCATTCTGTAGGTTGTCAGTTCACTCTGAGGATAGCTTATTTTGCTGTGCAGAAGCTCTTTAGTTTAATTAGATCTCATTTGTCAATTTTTTATTTTGTTGCAATTACTTTTGATGTTTTTGTTATGAAATCTTTGCCCAAGTCTATGTCCCAAATGATATTGCCTAGATTTTCTTATAGGGTTTTTATAGTTTTGGGTTTTACATTTAAGTCTTTAATCCATCTTGAGTTAATTTCTGTATAAGGTGTAAGGAAGAGTTCTAGATTCATTGTTCTGCATATGACTAGCCAGTTATCCCAACACTGTTTATTAAATAGGGAATCCTTTTCCCATTGCTTGTTTTTGTCAGTTGTGTTGAAAATCAGATTGTTGTTGGTGTGTAGTCTTATTTCTGAGTTCTTATTCTGTTCCATTGGTCTATGTGTCTGTTTTTGTACCAGTACCATGCTGTTTTGGTTACTGTACTCTTGTAGTATAGTTTGAAGTCAGGTAGCATGATACCTCCAGCTTTGTACTTTTGCTTAGCATTTTCTTGGCTATTCTGGCTCTTTTTGGGTTCCATATGAATTTTAAAATAATTTCTTCTAATTCTGCAAAAATGTCAATGGTAGTTTAACGGAAAAAGCAATTAATCTATAAATTACTTTGGGTAGTATGGCCATTTCCACAATATTGATGCTTCCTATCCATGAGCATGGAATATTTTTCCATTTTTTGTGTGTGTCCTCTCTGACTTCCTTGAGCAGTAGCTTGTAATTCTCTTTGAAGAGTTTCTTCACTTCCCTTGTTGGCCATATTTTTAGGTATTTTATTCTTTTTGTAGCAATGGGAGCTCATTCATGATTTGGCTCTCAGCCTGCCTGTTGTTGGTGTATAGAAATGCTGGAGATTTTTGCACATTGATTTTGTATCCTGAGACTGCTGAAGTTGCTTATTAGCTTAAGAAGCTTTTGGGCTGAAACAATAGGGTTTTCTAGATATAAGATCATGTCAGCTGCTAACAAAGATATTTAGTCTTCCTTTCTCTGTATTTGAATATCCTTTATTTATTTATCTTGCCTGATTGCCCTGGCCAGAAGTTGCAATATTGTGTTGAGCAGGAGTGTTGAAAGAGGGCATCCTTGTCTTGTGTCAGTTTTCACTGGGACTCCTTCCAGCTTTTGCCCATTCAGTATGATATTGGCTGTGGGTTTTTCATACATGGCTCTTACTATTTTGAGGTATGTTCCTCCAGTACCTAGTTTACTGAGAGTTTTTAACATGAAGCAATGTTGAATTTTATCCAAGGCATTTTCTACATCTATTGAGATAATTATGTGGTTTTTATCTTTAGTTCTGTTTATGTGATGACTTGTGTTTATTGATTTGCATGTGTTGAACCAACCTGGCATCCTGGCGATGAAGCCAACTCAATCATGACGGATAAGCTTTTTGATGTGCTGCTGGATTCGGTTTGCCGGTATTTTATTGAGGATTTCTGCACTGATGTTCATTGGGGATATTGGCCTGAAGTTTTCTTTTTTTGTTGTATGTCTGCCAGGTTTTGGTATCAGGGCGATGCTGGCCTAATACGATGAGTTAGCAAAGAGATCTTCCTTTTCCATTTTTTGGAGCAGTTTCAGTACAAATGGTAACAGCTCTTCTTCATACCTCTGGTAGAATTCAGCTGTACATCAATCTAGTCCTGGGCTTTTTTTCACTTGGTAGGCTATTCATTATTACCTCAGTTTCCTAACTCATTATTGGTCAATTCGGGGATCCAATATCTTCCTGGTTAAGTCTTGGGAAGGTGTATGTGTCCAGGAATTTACAAACAACCATCAGAGAATACTATAAACACCTTATGCATATAAACTAGAAAATCTAGAAGAAATGGCCTGTATAGTTTTTATACTTGCTTGTGTTTTGTTGGAGTTTTAAAATAGAAAGATATTCCATCAAAATAAAAATGTCTTCATCTCTATGAGAAAAATAAAATGTAAAGACTGATAATGATGCAACAGAGCTTTAGACAGAAGCCGATTGGTGTTGTCTGCATAGAAAATACAAAATTTCCAGTTGTCACTAATTTCCAATATCCCTTTTCCAAAACCAGGCTCAATATTTTTCCTCATTTTACTGTTGGGTTTTCTGTGTTTTATGTATATGGATTATTTATATATTTTTGTATGTACATAACTTTATATAAATTTGTTTGAAAATATATATGTAATATGCTTTTTGCAAATACTATCTATACAGGACTGCCTTTTCATTATTCTCATTTTTATGAACTAAAGATCATCATTTTAGTGTGTTCTAATTTATCAATGAGATATATTCCTATTTAGAGATGTCAACAAATATTTGCTTTAAGAAAATGTAATTAAAGTATAACACAAATAGAGACTTATGCACACATCGCAAATGGAAGTTCAATGGCTCTTCACAAGGTGAGCAATGTGGAATGGCCAGTACCAAGGTCAAGGACTAGGACATTACCTGTACCCACGAGCCCCTTGTGCCTTCTTGTCATTACCTCTTGTTCCCCAAACTACCACTGTCCTGACCTGTAACACCAGAAATTAGTTTTATTATGTTTTTGAACTACATATATATATGTATATATATATGTATATGTACTCACACAAATGTATATATAACTATATATACATATATATGGTTAATATATATTTTGCAAATATTTTCCTTACCGGATTTCCTGTTCATTCTCATTTTTATGAAAAAATATCATTTTAATATATTCCAATTTACCAATATTTTCCTTTATTGTTAGTGCTTTCTATGTTCTATATAAAAATTTTACTTACACCAAGTTATAAAGATATGCTTCTTGGTATTTTCAAAAGTTAATTATCTTGTTTTTTAAAATTGAATAAAAAAATCTTTTGGATTTGATTCTGGGTAATATGTCAGGTATAAATCCAAATAATTTTTTATTTTTTGCTAGTAGGTGTTATCTAATTGTTTCCATACATTATACTTTAATATGAAATATTTTATTCCATTTATTTCTCACCACAATCCTATATGATAAGAATGTTGTAGTTTCTATTATGTTGGTGCAAAAGTTATTGCCATTTTTGCACCAACCTATGTATTGGATATACAAGGACTCAGTGGATAAGTGCAGGGAGAATTAATGTTATACCCATCTGAAGTTAAGTGACTAGTAAGTGAATTTGTTAAAATTTCATTGGTGTGTGCATTTCTTCATAGTTATAACTATTCAGAAACAAATCATGTAGTAATCATGAAGAAAACAGAACATGAAGAAAAATTCTCCCATGATAATTCTAAATAGCCAACTGATTCTCACATGTGTTTGAGACCAGAATGTATAAAATCTGCTTGGAATTAATTACACTTAAGAATAATCTTCTAGCAGAATCTAGCTAAACCCATGTTGAAGGATTCTGGCAAGTAAATCTCCAAGAATTATGAACTATAAATGGATGAACAATACAATAAAAACCTCCATAAAATGAGAGTTAGGCCCACCCATATAGCAGATATGGGAATTACTAAATAAAAAATAAAAATTTATTAGGTTGCCATTATTTAATGAAATAAAATAGAGTATTAAAATGTACAACCAAGGAATGAGAGTCCACCAAGAAACATCAGAGCGACTGGTAAATAAATATTAAGGTAGCAAATAACACTCTAAGAAAAAATATATATATACTTGTGTATGTATGAGTATGTGTGTGTGTATATATATGTATTTAATCATTGATATAAATATAATAAAATTACTCAGAATAAAAAATAGAGGGAAAAGAGATTAATAATAAGGAAAAGCAGCACAATTAATAGAATAAGTTGTCATTAAATATCTAAATAAAATAATAAATGAACACAGTGCAGAAAAATTGGATTGAAAAATATTTAAAAATATATTGACATAATATTTTCTAGAACTAATAGATAACATATATCTTCAGATTCTAAAATTTCAAGGAGCCACAAATTACATAATTAGTAAACAAAGATCCCTGAATGCTTAATAATAAAAAATGCTAAATACCAAAGCAAATAGATGTTTAAAATACAGATAAAGAACAATAAGCTAGCTACCAGAAAAGCAATAATAAGACCGACAGAATAGGTCTCATAATTAACAATATAAAACAGCTTACACTGGTGTAATATGTTCAAAGGGATGATCAAAAATGTATCATCCTAAAATACTGCATGATGGTAAAAACAAATCAATGTCCAAAAAATATAAAACTTAAGAGAGGCCAGGTGCTATGGCTCACACCTGTAATCCCAGACCTTTAGGAAGCTGAGACAGGAGGATCGCTTGAAGCCAAGAGTTTGAGACCAGTCTGGACAAAAGAGACCCCGTCTCTACAAAAAATAAAATATACGTGTAAAAAATATTAGATGAGGAATGACAGGGTGCACCTTTAGTCCTAGCTACTCAGGAAGCTCAGGTGGGAAGATCGCTTGAGCCAGGAGTTTGAGGCTGCAGTGAGCTATGGTTGTGCCACTGCACTCCAGCCTGGGCAACAGATTGAGACCTTGTCTCTTAATTAAAACAAAAACAAAAACAAGATTAAGAGAATATTTTATCAATAAACACTCATTAAAATAAATCCTAAAGAATTTAATTCAAGAAAGAGTTGAAAAGTTTCCAAAAATAAATAGTACTACTATTAATAAATAATATCAGTTACAAAATGGGTAATTGAAATTAAAGATGTTTTAATTCCTTAAATTGAAATGCAGAGGATTTATAATATTGATTAGTTTAGGTATTATTATCTATTGTGTAAGTATTATGTGAACACATGCAAATGTTAGAATATTTGTGCTAAGCACTGAAATACCAGATATGAGTGTATAACTTTCTATCTAGTACAAAGAAAATGTAATAAATACACTAAAAAGTAAAAATTAAAATAATAAAAAATACAAAATACAAGAACTAGCCAAATATTAAACACATGAAAATTATTCTTGAGTTAAACATGCCTATTTCAGAGGAAGTGTTGTAATATTGACTTCATTAAATCTATTTGTTGAGTTTATCAAATTTTGGAAAATATTAAAGATAGTCCTAGTAGTTCAGAGAATTATTTGTCTTTAAAATTTCACACTCAAGTTAAAATTTTCACTTTACCTTAGTAATTAGGCATGCACACAATTACTGCTCCAAGTCTGCTCAGGGAAATCTATCTCTTTTTATATATTCTATGTATTTATTACATAGCAGGAAATAGATATTCTCTCAGATTTCCCTTTACCTAAAATCTTGACTGAAATATTTATTTCATAAGATTAATCAGTTCTACTTTTTAACCCAGTTATTTTTTATTTTATAGCTCTCCTTTCATTTTGGGGAAGAGACATCTTGATATTGGTTGCTTTCAATCTGTATTAACACAAGGTCAAATAAAATGCACAAGATGGCATTTAGTGCCTTGAATTTATAGTAAAATCCAACAAGAATCCATCACCTAAAGCCTAAGAGAGTGACAAAATTTATTATCACTCTCTCTCAAACTCCAGCTTTATTTATTTTGTGAGCAGTCTAAAGAAAATAGCACAGTTAATGGGCAATTCGGTGAAGAATCACTTTTCAATTTTGCAGGAAACAATTTGTTAGTGTCAGAATCTGGAAGTAGAGCAAGTGCGGTCTGTTCTAAACAATCACTTTTAAAAATTAGATGACGAAAAATTATCGTGGTTGCTATTTTAAAATCTTAGCTTACCATATGCCCATTGAGGCTGCACTAGTTTCAGGAGCCAGGGTTGCTGGTTCATGTAACAGAATATAGTCACAAAGAAACACGATGTACCAGATACAACAATCATTCCACTAATAGGTGCTTCACATGCATTCTATCATTTAATCTTCATTTTGAAGATGAAATATTCACAATTGCACCCATTTTTATATATACAGGGAGTAGGAGTCCAAATCAACCTTCATAGTCGAAAAAATCTCAAGTGATGGAGCTAGAATTCAGAAAATCTTTACCTGACTCACAGATTATACCAATGATAGTACATCATCCTGAGTCTCTGTCTTCAAGGAAGTTGTATTTAACAGAAAAGATAAAATGAAGATAGGAAGCTTTGCCTAACACAGCTATTGTATTACATACAAATTCAGAAACCATTAAAATATTTTGAATTAACCAGTGAGTTCTTCAAATTTCTTTATTAGGTTCAGGAGTACGTGTGCAGTTTTATTATATAGGTAATCTCATATCATGGGGAATTGTACAGATTGTCACCTGGGTACTAAACTTAGTACCCAGCAGTTACTTTTTCCGATTCTCTCCCACCTCCCACCTTCCACCCTCCAGAAGGCCTCAGTGTCTCTTGTTCCTGTTTCTGTGTCCATATGTTCTCATCATTTAGCTCTCATTTATAAATGAGAACATGCAGTATTTAGTTTTCCATTCATGTGTTAGTTTGCTAAGGATAATGTCCACCATCTCCATTCATTTTCCTGAAAAGGACGTGATCTCGTTCTTCTTTATCACTGCATAGTATACCATGGTGTTTGTGTACCACATTTTCTTTATCCGTTCTACCATTAATACGCATTTAGATTGATCCCATGTCTTTGCCATAGTGAATAGTGCTGCAGTGAACACACATGTGCATATGTCTTTATGGTAGCACAATTTATGTTCCTTTGGGTACATACCCAGTAATGGATTGTTGAGTGGCACAGCACTTTTGTCTTTAGCTGTATGAAGAATCATCACACTGCTTTCCACAATGGTTGAACTAATTTACACTTACACCAGAAGTGCTCCCTTTTCTCTAACCAGTGAATTTTTGTACGGATGGATTTGGGAATCTGATGTATTTGTTTTCTATTGTTGCCGTAACTAATCTCCACAAATTCAGTTGTTTAAAACAACACAAGTTTATTATATGACAATTCTGCAAGTTAAAATTCAAATATGCACAAGATGGCATTTAGTGCCTTGAATTTATAGTAAAATCCAACAAGAATCCATCACCTAGATCACTGAGCCTTAACTTCCTCATCTGTGAAATGAGAATAACACAGTTACTCAACTACATTGCCATGTGAATTAAATAAAATCATGTGTGTGAAATTATCTGGCACAAAACACTACCAGGGGCTTACCAGGTTAAAATCAAGGTGTTAGCAGAACTTGTTACTAATGGGAGGCTCTGGGGGGGTTGGGGAATAATCTGCTTCTAAGATCGTTCAGATTGTTGGCATTTGTAGGACAGAGTTTTCTCACTGGCTGTCAACCAGAAATCCTTCTTTGCTTCTAAAAACTGCATGCATTTCTTCTCATATTGTGCATTAGCTCCAATAGGCTTCTCTCTGATCTTTATACAGGCGACCCTACATCTCAAAGCAGTAACAGTTTGTCCAACCCACTACATGCTTGAAATCCCTCCGACTTTCTTTCCTGTATCATCTCTCTTGCCATTCTCTTTTGCAGCATCTTTCTCCAGGAAGCCTGAGAAAATGTACTTTAAGTGGCTCATGTAATTAGATCAGGTGTACCTAGATAAGCTAGGATTATCTTATTTTAAGGTCTGTCACCTTAGTTACATCTGCAAAGTCCCTTTTGCCATGTAACATAACACATTCACATGTTCCAAGATTGGGACTGAGAATTTCAGGCATAATCAGCCACACGTGCTTAAGATAGCAAATATATATATATATATAGAAGGGAGTGAGCATTGGACGATGTAGGTGATCAAAGACAGCTTCTCAGAAAGAATGCCTACTGGATGACATGACTTTGAAATCCAGCCAGTGTACTCATCAACCTCTTCTCTTTACTAATCTTTCTGTTTTTGAAGACATTTTTCATGAGGTAGTGGGCTGGCTGACAATACCTTGGAATTCATCTGGTTTGAGCCCCTTTGTTTGTGAAGGAGAAAACTTTTCACAGAAGAGTACTGAGTTATTCAAGTTTAAACAAGCACTGAATAACTGGCAGATTGCTTAATTAAAAAGATTAAAAAATAATACAAAAATGTAACGGACACAACATTACAAAAAGGACAGCTGAGCTTCTCTTTGGTCTAGTGTGTTCTAGGAAAGGCCTACATTCTTCCTGAGTCCCCACTCTTCCTCACGTGGTAAGGGAGCCTGAGACTTTACAAATTCCTACTGTTGAATCTCTTCTCTCTCCATTTCTCCAAGATGTGAACTTTCCCCCAACTGAGTCCCAAATTGCCTGTTGTCTAATCCAGTACTGTAGCATCCTTTACTTGGTTACTTCATGGTGATCTTGATGTTTGTTTGTTTTTTTGTTGTTGTTATTGTTGTTTTTTAAGAATTATACTACTTCTTTCAAAATGGAATGGCAAACAATTTCAGGGCCTAGGACGTGGTCTTTCTATGTTTTGTCATCTGTTTCCTTTACAGAAATGTAAATACCTCCTAACTCCCACAAACAAAGATTATATTACCTTTTTCAGTGAGATTCCTGACCCATCAGATGAGGAGATATTTATTTTGATTTTTATGTGGAATTTTATGGTCCATTTTTTTAACTATTATTTATGCCAAGTAGAAATGTATATTCTAATATTAAATATGATTTTCCAAAATCACTCACAAAGTACCCTTCCGAGCCTATCTTTTATTGACAAGGATAAATACATGAAAGTTACAGACCACAGACCAGAGGCAAGGATTTAATTCTTTGTTCATTTACTAGATCAGTGAATTTGGTTAGGTTATTTAATATAATTGATCCTTAACTTCCTCATCTGTGAGATGAGAATAACACAGTTACTCAACTACATTGCCATGTGAATTAAATAAAATCATGTATGTGAAAGCATCTGGCACAAAACACTAGCTCAGAGTTCTGGTTCTCTATCCCAATGCTTCTATTTTAATTCTGTTACATGTTTTCTAGGAATCTCTGTTGCTGAATTTAAAAGACAAAATGGAAGGCAAACTCTAGATTCTAATTCACAGAGAAAGTGTTAAGAACAATTTATTAATGAAGTTTTGAGAACAATGGTGTAAAGAAAATATTAGGGTAGATTTCAAAACCTTCTTGCAATTTCCCATGTTGTCTTTGTAATTAGATGTGTTCTCAGAATGCAGTTATACATTTTGTAAATGACTTGTGAATGTCAGCTAATCTTGTTTTAATTAGAGCAAATAAGCCTGATGTGAAGGAAAGTTTTAAACTTTAATGTTGAATTCCTTTCAAGTGTAAAGTGCAGTGAAAAAGTTCCTTTTTTACGTGAGAAAGAAGACAATATAATGAATCATGGACCTCAAGAGGAAAAAAGCATTTCTTTTATGAAGCAGAAGAAAAATAACTATTTTTAAATAGTAAAAAAATTTTCTTTGAGAAACTGTATAAAGCCGAATTCCAAATTTAAAAGCTTGATGTACAAATCATGATGATTACACTAATTATAAGAGCTAAAGTGTACTGAAGATGTTCTGTGTTCTTGGCATCGACCAAGAAGGCCTTAATGTTTTCCCTCAGCTTGGACTAAACTTCAGACAGGATTCTAAGCCCTAACCTTTCTTTCCTTAGAGCATTTACTTTAGAAAACCTGTAATTGCAAATTCATTCTCTGCCCCTTTGAGATGTAAATCTTTTTTAAAAGCCTCTTCCCAGTTTTACATACAATTCAGCACTGCCTTTCTCAAGGACCTAGGAGCCTTACCTTTGAAAGGAAGATAACACCCCTATCTCCTCTTCCCATGGCAGGGTAGGAACCTAACTTCAGCTGGCACCTTGCTTCAAGTTGGATAATCACCTCCTTTCATAAAGACTTGAGAAAGTTCACTTTTCCTTTTAGTAAGGACAATTAGCAAGGGTAGATGGTCTGTGATCCTCCAATCCAAGCTCTTAAAACGCTCCCACCTTTTGTTTCAGCAGAGGTGAGCTCAGACTGAATTCTGGAGTCTCTTCCTTGCATGTTGAACTTTGTCCAGTTCAATTTTTGCTTTGAAAAGATCTATTCTTTGTAATTGGCTAAGGGGGCATATAGCGCATTCTCTCCCTCAAAAATGTAATAGTAATAACAGTAATATACCTATACCTGGTGCAGGCAGCATTGTATGTGAGAATTGCAATATAATAATAATAATAATAATAATAATAATAATACAGATAACTGGTGCAGGCAGCATTTTATATGAGAACTGCTCTGGACCCTGATCACTAGAATCCTGGCTCGTATAATCAGGTGGTGCCATGTGATCCATCAATTTAGCCTCAACTATCTAAGAGAATCTTAGACTCAGTGTTTTGTGATGATGAAAAATAAATGTGTTGACAATGACTGAAACCTCTTCTTGAAAAAAAAAATACAATTAAACATACACATGCATATAAAAATAAACATTAAGGATTTGTAGTGGGTAAGAATGACTCCTCAGACTTTCCTCCTAATTATTTTCTTGAAGCACCTGGTCAGATGTCTCTGTTTAGTCCAAAGAGTCCCTGTGGGTGCCCAGCTGTCCATCTTGTTCAAGCCTATCACAATCAGAGAAAATCTTGGATTTCACAACTTCTTAAAGAATTGTCCTGAAGGGCAATGTTCTAGCAAATGATTTCTAGGATGCGATGGCCATCATCCAAATAAGCCTTCAGTGTGTGGACCAGCCAGTGAAGGGCCGCACCTCTCTGTGTCACCCACCTGGATGTGTTATGTGCATATATGCCTGCTCTTGGTGTATGTACTCTGTGAGGGCCCTTCACTCTTAAGATGATGTGAGGAATACTTTGAACTCTGTTTCGTAAAAAGACTCATTTCCTGCTTAGCACAGACTTGGAAAACAACCCACATTTCTTGCACAGAGCTGTCATGACATTTTCTAGATAGTGATATGAAGTATCCCTCATGAATGTGAAGTGACTCAAGAGTGGTTCAGATGTGTTTGTGATTATCCCAGGCCAAGCTGCCTGCAGAACCACACTTCATTGGCAAAATAATACAGTGAGGCTAAAGAATTTATAAATAAATGTTTTGTTATAGATGAGAAAAGTAATAGGTAAAAAACTGATTAGAGACACATGACTGGTAAATTAACAACCCTGAATTCAAACTATGTCTTTGAATCTAAATCATGCCTTTCTTCCACTTAAATTTGCTCTTTCATAGCTGTAAGAGATGTCAATTCCCCACAGCACATAAATTACAGATGAGCTGCTTCCTCACTTTACCACTGAAAGCCAAAGAGGTTGATGGGTTTTGCCCAAGGTCTTCCAGTTACTGAATGGCAGAACTTAAACAAGAACCCAGGTCTTCTGACTCTAAGCCAGTATTCACATCATAATTAATAGAGGGATCAAAATGTATCAAAATAGAGGTGTTCCTAGGGAGGGCAGGGGTTGGGGTGTCATTAGGGAGTTAATAGCTTTCTTTGAAAAAGTAATTCCTAATAAAAAGTACCCTATACTAACCATCAGCACTTCTATGAGTGTAACTTGTGATGCTTACTTAGTTATACATAGCCTTTATATATGAACAGAAGAAGGACAGCCAAAGGAAAAAAATCTATCATTTAAAAAAATACTAATTTAGCATTGTATTAATCAAGGTTATTCAGAGAAAAAGAACCAATAGGATGAGTGTGTGTGTGTGTGTGTGTGTGTGTGTGAGAGAGAGAGAGAGAGAGAGAGATTGAGTTTAAGATTAAGATTTTAAATTATTGGTTTAAGCAATTGTGGAGACTGACAAGTTCAAAATTTATAGGATGGGCAATAGGCCATCAGGCTGGAGACCAATGGTTAGTTGATATTGCGGTTTGAGTCCGCTGCAATCTGTTGGCAGAATTATTTCTTCTTCGGGCAGATCCATCTGTTTTTTTTTTCTTCAATTGATTGGATGAAACTGACCCACATTTTGTAAGAAAATCTGCTTTTCTCAAAGTCTACTGATTTAAATGTTAACCTTATCTCTAAAATACATACAAAGAAACATCTAAAAATATGTTTGGGAAAAAGCTGGTACTGTGTCCCAGTCAAGTTGACCAATACAATTAACAATCACAAACATGTGTCATGAGTCACTCTTTGCATTGATGGTGAATATTTAAAGATGAAAATAATAAAACAAAACATAGGCTCACATAGCCTAGTATAGAAACAAACAACAAATGATTTCAACATACAATTTTTGTGCTAATGGAGATACTTGCAAGGAAGAGACCAGGAAAGGGATTCACTTAATTGTTGCTTAGGAGATAAGCAGGGAAGCTTTCCTAATAGGCAGAGAGTTTAGCTTGGAACCTCAAAGATGGGTGGGGACTTCCCAAGCAAACAAACAGAAAACAGGACTTCCCAGTCAGAGGAAATGTTTGTGGAGAAATAGAGATTTGACGGAATGCTTCCTACTGGGGGAGCTACAGATAATTTTATATATATATATAAATATATGTAATATATATAAATATATATATTATATATAAATAGATATAATATATAAATATGTATATTATATATAAATATATATTATATATAAATAGATATATTTATATATAATATATATAAATATATAAATATATACAAATATATTTATAAATATATAATATATATTTATATTTATATATATTATATATAAATTATATATTTTATATATATTATATATAAATTATATATTTATATATATTATATATATTTATATATAATATATGTATTTATATATAATATATATATTTATATATATATTTAGATATATATATAAAATTATCTGTAGCTCCCCCAGTAGGAAGCATTCCATCAAATCTCTATTTCTCCACAAACATTTCCTCTGACTGGGAAGTCCTGTTTTCTGTTTGTATTATATATTATATATGTTGATGTTTGTAATATATATTATATATTATATTATATAATATATAATATATATTATATAATATATATTATATATTATATTATATAATATATAATATATATTATATAATATATATTATATATTTATATATATATATATATTCTCTGAGAATGTAAAGTACTTTGTTGACCTTGAGGAATATGATGGGCTTCTGTGACTAGAAGAATAGTGGTGGGAAAGCAGCCAAATTGCTGCCACCCTGTGAGAGTGTGTGAGTGGGACATGAGGACTGATTCACACAGTACTCAGAAGAGGGAGACAGCACCCTGACAAGTTTGAAGAAAGAGATGCTTTATATATATATAGTGGAGGGGGCAAAAGACAGGAGATGGAGATCAAAGGCCAGGTAGGATCTAGATTGTGGAGGGCTTTGTGAGCCATGCAGTAGCTTCTGCACCACATCCTGTAGTCCCCTGGGAGAAATGGAAGAATTTGATGCGAGTGTTCTCATGGCCAGATGTTTGTTTTAGAATTCACAAGATGGGAAAAGCAAAGACAAATGAAAAACCTGGATACACATAGCCATTAGAATCAGACTGGCATGATGGGATTATTACAGACACAGCAGAACTTCATTAGGTAATTGTCCAACATTTGCCAGCCACACAGATATTTTCTAATATTAAAGATCTCAATAGCAGGCTGATCCCCAAAATATTCTTCTCTTCTTTCTTTGAAGTTAGTGGTGTTCAGATACTTCTCTCTCCTTTGGACCTGATTGTTTTCCTGAAGTTCTTATGAGCTGAGATCAAGTGACCAAAACTAACAGTGCCAAGGAATTCAGATAACCCTCAGGGGCTGCTGGGGTGAGGTGGGACAGGTTTTCGTCTCAGCGTGACCCAGTTCCTCTCAGGGTCAGAAGCCATTTAGAAATCATATTGGATTGTATAGGTTTGAGTTGCTTTGACACTTCAGAATCTTGAGCAAGTCACTTTAGATCTTAGGTTTCAGTTTTCTCACCTTTAACGTGGAGATAGAACTCTCCATCTGGTCGATTACTGTGGGAAATAAAAAGAATTTATAAAAAGTGCTTAGCCTGGTGTTTGTTGAATAATACTTGACCTAAAAGTTCCTCCTGCTTGGCCAGGTTTCTGACAGCCTGTCTGTGCTCACCCCTCTCTGACCCGAGAGAGTGTTTCCTTCCTAAATATTGAACTATTTGCTACTCTGAGTTCAGCCTAATATTTTATCCTTTAATTCTTCTGCCTGGAATATCTGTTTTCTGCTGTCTGGTGGGTTAAGTCTTCCTATCAGTAAACTCTTAGGGGAAGTGTTACGTCTTCCAGGAAGCCTTCCATGTTAAGTTCCTTCCAGGCTTCCCAGAGCCACTTCTTCACTTCCCCATAGCTATTAGCCCTACATCAGTGGGGGCTGTGAGCTTTAAAACTATGTATTCACTTTTATTTCCCCAGAAATTTCTGAAGATCAGCACAAGTAGTGGAAAATAAATATTTATATTAAAAGAAACAAAACAAAGAGCTGAAATAGCAAATCAAATATCCACCCACTGCATGAGGGAAATGATATTTCCTACAAAAAATTATGTCTCATGTTGCTTAAATACGCTTTCCCCTTCCACATTTTTCAGTGAATTTTGGCACTGTGTTTCTCTTTCCTGGTGTCCATTTCCTTGTCTGTAGCAAAAGACTGAAGTTTCTGAATTACTGGATAAGGCTCCCTGTAGTTTGGAATCTGTGTTTCTTCAAAACAACCCAATAGTAACAAGTAAATATTTTCTTATAAAAAAAATGCCTGGCATTTCAAAGGAGTCAGAAAACAACTGCACACATTGAAATCCAAGTCCTAGCTAGATCACACTCATGTGTACTTGTGCTTCTGGCTGTGAAAATTTTACAGAGCATCTCTTTCTTCAAACTTGTCAGGGTGCTGTCTCCCTCTCCTGAGTACTGTGTGAATCAGTCCTCATGTCCCACTCACACACTCTCAGAGGGTGGCAGCAATTTGGCTTGTTTCCCACCACTATTCTCCTAGTCACAGGAGCCCTTCATATTCTTCAAGGTCAACAAAGTACTTTACATTCTCAGAGAAAAAGAGCTATTATAATGTGGTATGCTTTTTTTCAAAATAGAAGAAATCTCTGACTTTAAAAATGTTCTCTTATATAGGATCTGCACACTTAGACAATATATACATGATTAACCTGATGTATTTTATATCAATCTTTAATAGCTGCATATTTAATAATTCTTCATAGCAATATAACCTGATATTCCCACCACCAAAAACATGACTGATATAGTTTGCCTAAACTATCCAAACTTTATGTTTTCTACACACAGTTGGTATCCATATAGGCATCAATGTGTTTGATTGAGTATAGTAAACACAATTTTGTATAGTTTTTTTTTAATTAAAACAGTCCATTTTTCTCATAGATTTTCCGAATTATTTACATTTTAACTGATTGCGTCAACGGCCTTTTAAACTTCTTCTGTGATTTAGTGTAAAAAATTTTTTTGTGATTTAGTGTAAAAAGCAAAATGTTTGTAATTACACAGATGTGAATTAGAATTCAAGCTCTGATACCAGCATGTTGGGTTTCCTCAGACACCTTTTTATTTATTTATTTATTTATTTGAGATGGAGTCTCTCTATGTCACCCAGGCTGGAGTGCAATGGCGCGATCTCAGCTCACTGCAACCTCTGCCTCCCAAATTCAAGCAATTCTCCTGCCTCAGCCTCCTGAGTAGCTGGGATTACATGGTGAGCCACCATGCCCGGGTAATTTTTGTATTTTTAGTAGAAACGCGGTTTCATCATGTTGACCAGGGTGATCTTGAACTCCTGACCTTGTGATCTGCCCATCTTGGCCTCCCAAAGTGCTGGGATTACAGGCATGAGCCACCGTGCCTGGCCCGACACCTTATTATTAATAATAATGGTGAGCCATGTTTATCTTAATTATAAAATAGAGAAAATAATTCATCAATGTTAGGGTGCTTATGAAAATTAAATGTGTTAACACATGTGAGAATGCCAAATATATTGTCGAGCACATACTGAATGTTTGAGATATTGATTGTTTTCTTTCCTTCTTTTAGAAAGTTGAAATTATTTTTTTCTTTTTGTTAGTGCTCATGCTGTTACAAATAATGCTGTAAATATAAGGTTATCCTCTATTTATTCTCATACACATATGGGCATAGAAAATTACACATAAAATGTTTCTAATTATATGTATTCCTAGGTAAACGTATGTGTAGTGCAAGAATTGTCTAATTAATCCTTGTATGTCTGAAGTCAATGGTTCCCACCTGGGGATAATTTTGTCCCCCTGGGGACGTGACAATGTTTGCAGACATTTTTGATTGTCACAACTGGAGGATAGGGTGAAACTGCCATTACCCATTTAGTGGGTAAAGATGATGGATGATGATAGACATTCTACAATGGACGGGACAACCACCCATAACCAAGAACTACTTGGCTCAAAATTCTAATAGTGATAAGGTTGAGAAAACACACTCTAAATCTACCATAGTACCTGGCATATCATACATGGCTAATAAATATTTTCTGACTGTATGGGAAATTCTCGGGTCGTCACTGAAAGTAAACAGCTGGGTGCATGAATTCACAATGTCTAGTATGCTATTTGTCATATTATTAAGAAAGAGCAAGGGATGCCAAAAATATTACAATGTCAAGAGGATTTATTCTGAAAACATGTTTACTTATTTGAAAATAAAGTGGTTTCTCCAAATAGCACATTGTCCTCATGAAGGCACTTTTTTGCAGATACGAAATAGATAAGCATCCACTCTTGCCTACTTTATCAAAAGCTGTAAAGCAGTTAAAATTAATAGAAGGGAATGACCTCCATTATAAATGTTGCCCATTACCTGTCAGATCAATGAGTATTTAGATAGGCTGAGCAAAATAACACTGTCAGATCAAAAGCCCACTAATGGCTGAAATATACTTCAGATTAAGTTAATTCCAACCCACGAGGGATAACGTTAGCCAGTATTGTTCTATGCAATCTAATTAAAGAAAGCCAGGTAAAATCAAGAGCTTTTGGGGAGCTTTATCAGGTTTTACCAAGTCACAGACTCAACATATTTGATGAAATAGAATGTGTTTACAAAGAACAACAGCACTAACAAAAGAGCCATGTGAAATAAAATAAAGGAAACAAGTATCTTCCTAGAGAGATATGATATGAAGACCTGAATTGCAATCCTGGATTTATTATCATGTTCTTCAAAGAAACTATTACTTTCTCTGTGTTTTTATTTTCTACATCTATGCAATAAAGATTGTTGAAAGATTTTATTACTATTATTTCTTGGAAAAATTAAATAAAATGAAATAAGATGAATAAAAGAAGGAACAGTAAAGATACGGTATGTCTTATTCTAATAAATAAAATGTATAGCTAAACTTTCACATACCAAGTACAGATTGTGTTAAAACTCAATTTTCATCATCTCATTCAACTCTTGGAACATATGATGAGGGACATATTATTATTAGAATTTTATAGATAAAGAAACCAAGGCACATACAGGTTAACTGGATGGGCTAAGATCATGCAGGTAGTAAGTAACAGAGATGAGATTCAGGTTTCTAAACCCTACATTATACAACTTCTCAAAGTTGGTAAGGAGAATAACTGTGTTTAACACCAAATCTTCTGATACCAAAGGCCTTTTCTTTGTACCCTAGTTAGTTGAAGCCTGGAGATTAAACAATGATAACAAGTTCAAAAACTTCTCAGAAAGGAAAGTACTGCCTAACTTTAGTAGGAATCTGATATTAGCACCTGTGTCTTTAGTCAAATTTCCTTGAAATACTATGAGATATTTAATCATGTGTAGAAAAAGTTCAGGAGTAAGTTTACATCATGGAAATATGGTAGTTGGAATTTGGATGCTCATGGAGAGTAAAGAAGGTGTAGAGTATCATTACGAATAGTGCTTTTGGGTGCAAGCTTTACTTTATTGGCTCTAAGAAATCATATAGCCTGCTCTCATGGCCATTTGAGGTCAAATAGCAAAAAAACCAACAACTCTGAATTGATATAATACTTTCAGGTAACATCTTCACTCTGTTAGCCCAAGTAGTCGTATGGGTAGAATAAGACTTCCTTTTTATTTGTTCGACAAATACTTACTAGTCTATTTCTACGTTCGAGGAACAAGATGCTAGTGGGTGAAGATAAGATTAAACATGCAGATAAGATTCTTGCTCTCACTAAGCTTCTATTGAAGTCAGAGAGACAGAAAATAGATAAACAATAAACTAGTAGCATAACTAGAGATAGTGGCAGGTACCAGTTGGGGAATAAAATAGAGTAATGGATGAGAGAATGAACTGGAAGAAGCTGCTTTCATCCAGAAAGTCCCATCTGTGGGGTAAGGATTAAATTAAATTAAAATATATCTTCTGTGATAACTAGCACATGGCAGGGACTTAGAGCAGGGAACAAATTATTAATATTTACTTTAAAATTGTAAGTCTTCAGGAAACATTCCTTCAACTTTGGTAGATGAGACTGACCATGTGTAATAATTAAAACCACAAAATTCAAAGGTGGTAGTTACACATACAGTCATCCAACTCTATTCCCTATGGTAATAAGCTGGAGAAGAATGTGAGAGGGGTTAAAACTTGGAAACTGGCCAGTTCTGAGTTTGAATCTAGCAGGTTATTTACTGGCTGTAAAGTCATGGATAATTTAAATAAATTCTGAGTTTCTGCTTCCTTCTTTGTTGAAATGATTGGCAAGCACTACATAGTCATCAGTTTCCTTTCCTTTCTACTCATTTAAATATGAATAAATTGACTAGAAGAGAAAGGAAGGGACTTGCCCATGATGATATAGCTATTTGACATAGTTATTTATTAGGCAAACCTGAAGAAATACCTACTATATTAGTCTGTTTTCACACTGTTATAAAGAACAACCTGAGACTAGGTATATAAAGAAAAGAGGTTTAATTGACTCACAGTTCCACAGGCTGTAAAGAAGCATGGTTGGGAGGCCTCAGGAAACTTGCAATTATGGCAGAAGGTAAAGGGGAAGCAAGCACGTCTTACCATGGTGGTACACGAGAGAGAGAGAGAAGGGGGAAGTGTTATACACTTTTAGACCATGGGATCTCATGGGAACTCACCCACTATCACAAGAGCAGCAAGGAGGTAATCTGCCCCATGATCCAGTCACCTCTCACCAGGCTCCTCCTCCAATTTGACATGAAATTTGGGTGGGGACATAAATCCAAACCATATCACCTACTCTCCATTTTATCGTCTTTCCTGAGCTCCATTTTGCTATTCCCATGATAAATTTAATTGGTAATGTGCAATACGACATCAAGGAAGGGAGATATTTAAAAGGACAGGAAAAAATGAGAAAAATATCTTTGTGAAAAAAGTGGGTTAGAGGGTCTTGAGAGTGGTCCCAGGAACAGCAGCATTATTATCTCTTGGGAACTTGTTAGAAATGCAAATTATTGAGCCCCACCCTAGACCTACTGAGTTAAAAACTCTGGGGGAGGTCCTAGAAATCTGTGCTTTAACAAGCTTTTTAAGTGATTCTTACGCAGCACATCACAGTTGGAGAGCCAGCCACTGTTTTAGATCAGCTTTAGGAAAAGGAAAGGTATCTACTATAAAAGAAGTGAGCTTCTTTGCAACATAATACTGCAAGAATGAAATTGCCACCTTAAAGGATGTTTTGTGAATGGAAAATTAAGTATAGATTGATAGATTAGATAGATTAGATGAATAGAAAGATAGGTAGATAGATATGACAGATATGCATATAAATATAGATTTTATTCATCCTAACTGTATCACCAATCACTTTCACATTCTACCTGACTCTGCCTGAATCTACTCATTTGGCAATATTCTATTTAGTAAGGAATTGGTAATACTAATCATATTGGTTTTTTATTCACTTTAAATTTACCTAATTGCAGAAAAATAAACTAACAGATTTTATCTATAGCATAATTTATAGATGTTAATGCAATGCCCTCAGACCTTGCCCAAAGTTATTGTATTATGCTGAGTGATGTTATCCAAGGTCTGAAGTTTCCCTGGTGGATGATACCTTAATTTTGGCTCATCTATCATCAATTTCCACTCATTTGGATTCTTTGTAAAATGTAAAATACTTTTCAAATATTAATTATTGATCTTTTTGCAGGAGACTCTTAAATGTGCTCAAGTTATTTCAGATAGATTCTTAGGTCTAATTTACATTACAATGATTTTACGCTATATTTGTACATAAAATATGTGCTATTTTGCTCAGAATTGGAGGAGTATCCCAGAGAGTCAGCATTACAGGTCAATAAGAAAAAGGATAGAATGTGCCTCAAGTGGTGGATCAGTCAAGAATAAAAAGAACCGCTTACTGAATTCCATATGTGGATATTGCTGTTGTGGATTTACAGACATTCTATGGATTCCTCACAACTTTAAGGCTAGTATCATTTTGCCATTTTAGGTAAAAAAAAAAAAAAAAAATTGAGGCTTGAGTTTAGATGAGGTTCAATCTAAATCTAAATTTCTTAAAACTAAGAAACCAGTGATTGAGACCCAAATTCTGGTTGACTAAAAGCTCTTATTTTCAACTCTCAATTGCAGACCAGTCAAGCATAAAAAAGGACCATTTACTGAATTCCATATGTGGATATTGCTGTTGTGGATTTACACACATTCTATGGACTCCTCACAACTCTAAGACTAGTATCATTATGCCATTTTATGTCGAAGAAATTGAAGTCCGAGCTTAAATTAAATATAATACGTTAAAATTAAGAAATCAGTGATTGAGACCCAAATTCTAGTTGACTAAAAGGTTTTATTTTCAACTCTCTGGGGTCACATTTCCAGAACCGTGAAAACAGTTTAGCATTAACTTATCAAACACTTGCTGCGTACCTACCATGCCATACAATGCTTTGTAGAGTATTAGAATGAACAATGGGCAGGTCTATCCTACTTGCCAACCTGCTGCAGCTTCCATGTCACCTTAGAGAAGCCTGTGTTCACCCATTCCATGGGTTGAACCCATTCTTGTTTCTTTTCTCATCTATAAAACAGAGTGAAAATGCATAATTTCTAAAGATTAAAATGTATTCAAAGATCTAATTAGTAAAACAATAGGTGATTTTTAAAGGCCCTGTCATGTCCCAATGTTTCTTAAAGAGTATATCTTATTTAAATACTGGTAAGTAAATTTATCGTCTAAAGAGAGGTATTTTCCACTACTGTTCTGGAAAATGTATTCAGTGCCTACTCATCTAAAGAATTCCTATTTTGCTCCCCACTGAAGTTGTAGGTTGCTGTCCTTTACTGGATCAGACAGAGGCAGGAATGAAACAGCAGGGAATGAATATTTTATTTCTCAAGTCTTAAAATGATGAAAATATTAGAGAGAGAAAAAAAAGTATGTGCAAACGAATCTTCTCTATCAAGTTTGGAATCTGAGTCCCTTGACAGGTTTCTTTGACAAATTTTTATAGAACACTGACTTGGAATTTTGTATATACCTGTATTGTCAATCCCTGTAGAAATATTCTCAAACTATCAACACCTATGCATATGCAAATCTCACCTTTCCTTCAAACTACAGCATAAAAGCCATTAAGCCTCCCTTTGTTCTTTGAAGCTGGAAATTCTAATAACTTGTCTGAACTCAGTGGGTTCTTCATCTATGTGTCTCCCAGGAGAACATACCTAAGAAGATGTTGGCAAGAAGAAAACAGACATTATTATACCATTAAAACAGAGTGTAGGGAGGAAAGATAAAATTACCTATATGCTTGTCCTAAAACATTAGCTGTTAATATTTTGGTTTATTCTGTTCACTATGTTTTCAATGTTTTATTGATATATATTATTTTACACAATTAAAATTAACTTGTAAAAATATAAGATCAATTTTTTAAAAATCATATAATTTTTCATATTAAATGTGACATTACAGTATCAGAGTTTACCTAGCTGCTAAAGATTTTTTAGGATATATTGCTTTCTAACATGAAGTCTAAGTTTTCATTGACTGTTTCCTATTACACTAGACTGCAAACTGGATGACACCATAAATTGTATCTGAATTGTGCATTTCCCCCAGGGCCTTACTCAGAGTAGATACGCAACAAATATTTGTATACTGAATAGCTTTCGCTGTATTGCATTTGCAATCCATGAAATACATTTTATCATTTAACAATGTCTGCTCCTCAGGAAAGACTAGACCTTTTTACTTATTTCATGGGTAATTTAACTCTGAGGAGTGAGAGGTCAAATAGACGTGACCATCCATCCTGAGCCTTTTGTCTCAGCGCTGGTGTTCCTTCTACCATAGCCAGCTGCCTTAAGTTTAAAAAATGAATGGATTCTAGGATGATCTTTTAACTTGAATTTATACTCTATATGATAGGCAACAAACTCTTCCCAGTAATATTCAGGATATGAATACTCAGACAGATTTGAGGTATTTCTAATGAATTGGTCTTCAAATCTTCAGAGCATGTATAATGCCAAAAACATTATTTTGATGAATACGCCCTAAACTTTTAAAAAATGAAGCTATGATGGCAAATATCAAATCTTTTAAACAAAATCAAATTCAGGAGTTCAATTTAAATCTTGGCAAAGCCCCAGCACATTAAAAGAGAATTAAATCAGTTTTAGGAAGCAGAACATTCATATTTTACCTTTATTTTTAAACAACTGTTTAAACCTCTACCTTTTTATTTCTTAACCTCAGAGAAAAAATGGCCCTGAAGCAGCAACATCTTGTCTAACCCTGGACACCATAATTGAAATAAATGGAGGAAAAAGATGTTTTTATTGTAAAAGCTCTTTCAATATTAAAGGAAGTGTATTACTGTGAAGAAGCAATTAGAACAATTTACAATTGTATTTTTTAATGTATTTTCATTTTTATAAATTTAGCCATGTACAATCCTACTCCAAACAGGAATTTAAAGAATAATAATGTCTACTATTTTTAAGCACCTACTATGTGACAGGTATTGTCCTAGGCTTTTTACTACATTACATCACCAATTTTTCAAGACAGCTGTTAGTATGTCTATTATTACAGACGGGAACATTGTTCCTGAAACTGTAAGAAATCTTGCCATATTTGCATGCCTATTATCTGATGGATTGAGGTTGTTGACTTCAAAATTCCTTTTCTCTGTGTACTACCCAGCTATTACAAAAATCCATAAGTCACTGTGCTTAAAGATGAATAAAACATTTTTGAACATGCCTAATAGATTTGTATCATGTTCTTTATCTGCTAAGCAAGGCACTAGAGCCTTTTGCTGACGTGGAATTTATATAATTATTTAAAATTTCATGTAGGTAGAATTTGTGAATACAAATTTAATATAAACCAGTAACAATTCTGATAATTTTGCAAAAGGAATTTTGAATGGCAGAAGACAGAAAATAATAGCAGTTAGTTAGTAAGAGTTCCTAGAAATGATTGGGCTGGGGTCAAGCACCACCCAAGGAAGCCTACGCTGATAGAAGCAGAAAAGCCCTTTAAAATCTAATAGTTACATGTATATAATTATATATGTATGTAATTTTATGTATTTATAAATAATTTCTGCTACAGTATACAATGTGACCATTTATTTTAATGTAAAGATAATATTGTATATTTCCTACTATGAAGAAAAATTGAAACTCTAAGAAGAAATGGCATATTTTCCCTTGAGCATTCTATGCACCAGATATGCAATTGTGGACCCCAGGAGTACAAGCACCAAGTTTGAGAAGAACTATTAAATGTTTTACCATGTATTTGATGTTTATTGTAAGAAATGATTATATATACATGATTTTTAAGGACTTTCAGTATAAGATTTTATTTAATCCTCACCAAAATCACTGAGACAGAATTCTTTAGTTTGTATTTATATAAAATACCCTATGGCTTATCATTTAACATCATCATCAATTCCCCTTCAACTGAAGTGTTTGATAAGTCACATCAAGTTTGAAATGTTCGAAGCTACAGATAGTGTTTAATTGATTGCTTTGTTTTCCTAAATTTTAGAAGTAGTGGCAGAGGGAAAAATAAGGGATGAGTAGTTATAGGCAATGGGTGGGAGCCCAGAACTTTTTTGAGGAAGATCATGCTTTTAGGTGATTCTGTAAACACTGTGTTCATCAGATTAAATTACTTTTCATGGAACTTGTAAACTTCCTGCTAGGTTAAATTTTTGTGAAACCCATCCTATCATTAAACAGTTAACTCAAGTAATAGGCTAAATTTATACATGGGAATATCTGCAAAAAATTAATGGGAACACTGTGTGGTTAACTGGCTGCACTAGCTTAGAAAAAAATACAATGTTTTTCCATTTAGGCCACATTTTTTTTTTCACTATCCTTAAGTGAAAGGTGTCCCACACCTTAAGATTTCTTTGCAACTATTAAATACACAGATTCCATTCAGTTAACACAGAAGTAAACACCCAGAAGGAGCTTACCCTTCTTACTACCAAGGGATGTGCACAGCAATCCTGGGAGAAAGGGAGGTCAGTTCTTAGCATCTCCATCCTACCAAGGTAAACACTGTGGTCCTGAGGGCTTAAAGGCTATTTTTTAGGTCAAAAATTAAATGGCGGACATTGTGCTTAAATAATTTGACCTTTAAGGATTTCAGTTCCCTAAAGAACTTAGAATTCTCAGTTTCAAAATTAACACAACAGATGTGTTAATTTTATAAGTGGGCATAGATTAAGGCATTCAGGAACACATTGCAATTGTAGCTGGAAAAAAGACACAGATGTGGTCAGGGAAACTAGTCTCTAATGACTATTATTATTCTGAAGCTAATTGGTGAACTTTTGGTTCTTCTATAGCTATGCTTTGTTTCAGGGAAACTCGACTGTAAATAGGGACAAGTTACAGGAAATGAAGATCATTTTTGTTCAAAAGTATTCAACATAACATTGCCTTCTACAGCCAGCTTCCCAGTAATGTTTTCAAATCTATTTTTAAATGGCTTAATTTATTTTTGTTTATTACTCAGTTGATCAAAGACTATTTTCCAGGTGCTGTGCTAGGTGCTTGTCTCATGGGGTCACAGTTTCTTTCTTCATCGAACAAATATGTTAATGAAAAAGATATTCAAATGATAGATCATTGTTTGATTGCAAAATGAGTTCCTCTATCAAAACAGTTAAGAGAATAATGTAGATCTTTCTGAAGAGGTGACATTGAAGGTGACATCTGCTGGAGTCCAAGAGTGAGAGAGGAGCATGTGGGATGGGGTGGGCAGCCAAAGTACCCTGAGATGGACAATGGCCTTAAATAAAGCCACCATAGCTAAAGCCAATGGAGAGAAGGAGAGTAATGCAAGGTAAGGTTTGAAAAGGAAGGCTGAAACTCAGTTTTGAAGAAACTTAAGCCATTGTATAGTATTAGCTTTCCTAGATTTCCCATAAAAAAAAAACTGGATGGTTTTTGAGAATTATTTTCTTATAAACCTGGAGGCCAGAATTCCAAAATCAGGGTGTCATCGGTGGTGGTCCCTTCCAAAGGCTCTGAGGGAGAATCTGTTCCTTAACTTTCTCCAGCTGTCAGTACTGGGTATTCCTTGGCTTGCAGATATGATCGACCTTCTATCTCCAAGGGTTCCGCATCTGCAGAGAAAAGTATTTCCTTAGCATTTATACTGTATTGGGTATTATTTGTCATCTAGAGATGATTTTAAATATACAGCAGGGCCAGGCGCAGTGGCTCAGGGCCATAATCCTAGAACTTGGGAGGCCAAGGCAGGCAGATAACCTGAGCTCAGGAGGAGTTTGAGACCAGCTGGGGCAACACGGTGAAACCCTGTCTCTACTAAAAATACAAAAAATTAGCAGGGCGTGGTGGCACGTGCCTGTAATCCAAGCTACTCCGGAGGCTGAGGCACACAAATTACTTAAGCCCGGGAGGCGGAGGTTGCAGTGAGCCGATATTGCATCACTGCACACTGCACTCCAGCTTGGGTGACAGAGTGAGAATCTGTCTCAAAAAAAAAAAAAAAAACATATATATATATATATAAAATATGTAAATTGTATGCAAATACTATGCCATTTTATATAAGGAAATTGAGCAGATTTTGGTACCACAAGAGGTCCTGAAATGAATCCTCTGAGGATACTGAGGGTAAACAGTACATTTTTACAAGCTCTGTGCATGGCATTCTCCTCTGTGTGATTTTGTCTCTTCACATGGCCATCTTTTCCTAAAGACATCAGTCATATTGGATTAGGAGCCCATCCTACTCCAGTCTGACCTCAACTAATTACATTTGTAATGATCCTATTTCTAAATATGGTTACACTTTTAGGTACTGAGGATTTGGACTTTAACATATCTTCTTTTGGGGGACACAATGCAACCCTTAAGTCATATTAGAAGATTTTTATTTCTCTTAAGATCAAACAGAAATCACTGAACAAGTTTATACCTCCTTCTGACAGTTCTTTGAAGAAAATAAAAGGGCAGGAGGAGAAAAAGCTAGTGAATTAGCCAGCTCCTGCAGACACATTAGGATGATAAGAAGTAATCGTGGCTTAAACTAAGATGCCAGCACTAAAGGTAGAGAGAAATGACACATTTGGCAAAATGTCATAAGAAGTTGATTTGAGAATACCGGCAAATCAATAAATCATTATGGACTTGTTGAGTTTGGCATGCCACCGAGACACTAAGGAAAAATGAAAGGAGGAAGTTGGCCACATAGGAGTACCATTCAAAAGAGAGGCTGGAGTTACAATTTTAGGACTCATAAACACACAGATGGCTCTAAAGACAGGAGTGTGGATGTCTCATAGAAAGAACATAAGGAGAACAGAATAGGAGAATAGGGCTCTGGACTAAGCCCGGTCCAGGTATAGGGTAAGAAAAGAAAACTGAGCAGTAGGGGCCTGAGAGGCAAAAAGAAAAACAAAGAGACAGATAATAACAAAAGGCCATAAATAAAGCCTTTAGAATGAGCCTGAAGAATGAGGTCACATAAATGAAGAGAAGAAAATGTTTCCAGAAAGGGGACTGAATAGTATTCAATGCTGCTGAGTTTAATGAAACATGAAGGACCCAAATAGCAAAAAGGGATAATACAAATGCCATTTTTGATTACATAAGAGAATGTCACATCTCCCAGAATGATTTTGAGAGGTGAGGCCAGCTGGACTTCCTGGGTCAAGTGAGGACTTGAGGAACTTTCCTGTCTTACAAGAGGATTGCAAAATGCACCAATCAGTGCTCTGTAAAATGCACCTATCAGCACTCTGTAAAATGCACCAATCTGCAGGATTCTAAAAGTAGCCAATCGTGGGGAGGATTGAAAAAAGCGCCCTCTGATAGGACAGAAATGGAACATAGGCGGGGACAATAAGGGAATAAAAGCTGGCCACCCCAGTCAGCAGTGGCAACCCACTTGGGTCTCCTTCCACGTTATGGAAGCTTTGTCCATTAGCTCTTCACAATAAACCTTGCTACCTCTTACTCTCTTGGTCTGTGCCATCTTTAAGAGCTGTAACACTCAGCGTGAAGGTCCACAGCTTCATTCTTGATGTCAGCAAGACCATGAACCCACTGGCAGGAACCAACTCCAGACACAATTTTAAATATAAGATATAGTATACCTGTATATGGGAAGTTTTACAACGTTGACCAACAACCTTTGACTTATTCTATTCTTGCCACAAACAACTGTCAAAATCATAAATTGATAGGGTAAAAATAATATAGACTTGAATAGATCCCAATCTCTTTTTAAAAACTTCTTTGAATGATATTAAATCAATGAGTCCTGAAAATTTGCAATCGTGTTTTACTAGAATAATTGAGGGCAGTTACTTTGTATACTTTTGGACAGAAACTACTGATATGTTTCCCAATTTTAGGAATCATCAGGTAATCTTTACATAGTCCTACCTTTAATTTTTAATAATGCAGTCTCCATATTGTAATATTCAAATGATATTACAGGGACTTTTTATTACTTTATTTTTCGTACAATTCCCCCTCCTCTTCCTCTCTTAGTGAAGACTCTACAAAGGAGTCAAGAAGGCTAGGTGTAAAAAAGTAGTCAATGACATGACTATAACCAGCAACAAAGTGCCATACCTGAAAATCATTTATATTCATTTTCTGAAACAGTTTGGAGACCTCCAAATCAAAACAAAACAAACAAGAAATGCTTCCCCAATGTCTTGGTGTTATATCCTTATAATTTGAAGTTATATTTTCAAAAGAGCAGGCATATAAAAGTCTAAAAAATGCAAGAAACTTGAATGAGTTTTTGAGTATTCCATAGACTCTTAATTCTTTCTGCACTTCAATTTATTGAATTAACCTGGCAGTACAACATTTTCCTCTCCTTCTATAGACTTGCCTACCTGCTGTTAAGAATTGGACAAGATTTACTGATCTGGCTACCTACTGGTGTGGTATCTTTAAGTGGTGAATATAAATCTTTAAATCACAGTGCTTACAATGACTTCACTTCCTCCTAGTATTTCATCCACAAATAAGAAAAAAAAAAAAGCAATGGAGAACATATTACTGACATTTGCAACACCATTTTTTCCTCTTTAAATTTATTTTTAACACCTCTGGGGAAGATGTAACTTGTTTTTCTATTAGACCTTAAGAAGAAAACATCTACTCTGCAATATGTACATAAATGCTAAAGGGAATGCTAAAATACAAGGATGAAAAGTTTGGGAGAGGACATCTGGCAACCCAGATACTCTTTCAATCCCTGGTAAATAGATGTAATTTAAATCAGTGTGGTTTTTTTTGTTGTTTTTTTGTTTTTTTGGGTTTTTTTAATTTGTTTTTTTTTTAACCTAACTTCATTGTTCAGGTTTGTTATTGCATCAAATGAGTCATTAAGAATTTGGTATTGCTAAAGCTTCTGAAAAATTACTTGAATAGCTAAGCATCCTAAAGACTAACTTTTTAAAATACACTTAACTTTTCCCACCTTAAACATATCACCCCACTTCCCTCTCCTGACTCCTCTACTCCCCAACCACACTTATTCTTTGACTCTGCTATAAATTTTTTGATGAGTATAATTTATCATAACTTTATTTGTGGTTGAACATGTATCATTTTTGCCTGATTATGAAGTATATATTGCTTAGTTTTAGTGTTATTTTTTCAGATTTAATGATTTCAAAAATGCTAAGAAAAAATAAATGTCAATATCTCTTTCTTTGTGTTTTATTGATTGATTGATTGATTGATTGATTGATTGATTGATTTTTTGAGACAGAGTCTCAAAAAATGCCACCAGTAAGCAGATTAGCAAACCCATGCACTATTTTTTTGCTACTATTTACTTATTGCTATTTTACCATTTTAAATGAAATATAATATTTATAACTTTAAAAAAGGACACAAGGTTGCCATCAGAGCAAATGCTATATTCATTTACCTCATTTTTTTTGTATACACATAGAAAAGGTTGTTTTCCCCCATAAATCTTCCGTGAAATCTAGGGGAAGATACAGTCGTAATGGTGGCAGCCACAGGGGTCCTTGTGTCATTTCACCCCCAGCTTTAGATGGCTCAGAATGGAGATTTTCTTTGTTTGGGAGAAAGTAAGGAAATAGAATAAGAGTCTCTGCCTGATAATCCAGAGAATTCTCCTGGAGCATGTCCAAAACCATCAAGGCAGTACCTCTATGAGTCTGCAAGAACCATGGCATTACTGGGTTTGAGGTTCCCCCTACTAGAGTTACAGTTTAGATCACAGAAACAAGTCTTTTCAAATATCTGGAAAGCCATTCCAAGAAGGATGGCTACAAATAATCCCAGACAGTGAAGACTAAAATAAATACCTAATTCTAAATTCCCAGACACCAAATAATATCTATTAGCATCAACACCATCCAGGAAAACATGACCTCACCAAATGAACTAAATAAGCCCCCAAGGATCAATCCTGGAGAAACAGAGCTGTGTGACCTTTCAGACAGAGAATTCAAAATAACCGTGGGAAAAAAAAAAAACTCAGAATTTCAAGACAACAGAGAGAAAGAATTCAGACTTCTATCAGAGAAATTTAACAAAGAGATTGAAGTAATTAAAAAGAATCAAGAAGAAATTCTGGAGCTGAAAAATGCAATTGGCATACTGAAGAATGCAGCAGAGTTCTTTAATAGCATAATCAATCAAGCAGAAGAAAGAATTAGTGAGTATGAAGACAGGTTAGTTGAAAATACACAGTCAGTGGGCAGGAAAAAAAAGAATAAAAACAATGAAGTATACCTACAGGATCTAAAATATAGCCTCACAAGGGCAAATCTAAGCATTATTGGCCTTAAAGAGGAAGTAGAAAGAGGTAGGGTTAGAAAGCATATTCAAAGAGATAATAACAGACAACTTTCCAAACCAAAAGCAAGATATCAATATCCAATTACAAGAAGGTTATACAACACCAAGCAGATTTAACCCAAGGGAAACTATCCCAAGGCATTTAAAAATCAGACTCCCCAAGTCAAGGATAAAGAAAGGATCCCAAAAGCAGCAAGAGAAAAGAAACAAATAACATAAAATGGAGCTCCAATATGGTCAATGGAGACTTTTTAGTGGAAATCTTACAGGTCAGGAGAAAGCGGCATGACATATTTAAAGTGCTGAAGGGAAAAAACATTCACCCTAGAATAGTATGTCTGGTGAAAATATCCTTCAAACTACAGGGAGAAATAAAGACTTTCCCCAGACAAACAAAAACTGAGAAATTTCATCAACACCAGGCCTGTCCTACAAGAAATGCTAAAGAGAGTACTTCAGTCAGAAAGACAAGGACATTAATGAGCAAAAAGTAATCACCTGAAGGTAGAAAACTCACTAATAATAGTAAGTACACAAACTAACTCAGAATCTTATATTACTGAAACTGTGGTGTGTAAGCTACTCTTGTCCTGACTAGAAAGACTAAGTGATGACCAATCAAAAGTAATAACTACAACAATTTTTCAAGACACAGTACAATAAGATATAAATTGAAACAACAAAAAGTTAAAAAGTAGGGGGAATGAATTTAAGGCATAGAGTTTTTACTAGTTTTCTTTGTGTTTCTTTATGTGAACAGTGCTAAGTTCTTATCAAGTGAAAATAATGGGTTACAAGATAGTATTTGTAAGCCTTATGGTAACCTCAAACCAAAAAACATACAAGGGATACACAAAAAAATAAAAAGCAAAAAGCTAAATCATATCACCAGAGAAAATCACCTTTACTAAAGGAAGACAAGAAGAAAAGAAAGAAGTGAAGACCACAAAACAACCAGAATACAAATAACAAAATGGCAGAAGTAAGCACTTACTTATCAATTAACGTTGAATATAAATGGACTAAACTCTCCAATCAAAAGACATGGACTGGCTGAACAGATGAAAAAACAAGACCCTTTGATCTGTTGCCCAGAAGATACACACTTCACTTATAAAGACACACATAGACTGAAAATGAAGAAATGAAAAAAAATACTCTATACCAATGGAAACAAAAAAAGAGCAAGAGTCATTATACTTACATCAGACAAATAGATTTTATGACAAAAACTATTAAGAAGAGACTAAGAATGTCAGTATAAAATGATAAAGGTGTCAATTAAGCAAGAGACATAACAATTTTAAATGTATATGCATCCAACATGGGAGCACCCAGATATATAAAGCAAATATTATTTGAGCTAAACAGAGATATATGTCCTAATAAAATAATAACTGAAAACTTCAACATCCCACTTTCAGCATTAGACAGATCTTCCAGATAGAAAATCAACAAAGAATCATCAGACTTAATCTACACTGTAGAACAAATGGATCTAATACATATTTACAGAAAATTTTATCCAATGACTGCAGAATATTCATTCTTTTCCTCAGCACATGATCATTCTCAAGGATAGACCATATGTTTGTTCACAAAACAAATCTTAAAACATTAAAAAATGTAAAGTAATATCAAGCATCTTGTCTGACCATGATGAAATAGAAATTAATAACAAAACGAATTTTGGAAACTATACAAATATATGGAAATTAAGCAATACGCTCCTGAATGACCAATATAGGTCAATGAAGAAATTAAGAAGGAAACTGAAAAATTGGTTTCATTATATTGAAACAAATGATAATGGAAACACAACATACGAAGACCTATAAGATACAGCAAAAACATTACTAAGAGGGAAGATTATAGCTGTAAGTGCCTGTATCAGAAGAAGAGGAAAAATTTCAAATAAACCATCTAGTGATGCACCTTAAAGAACTAGAAAAGCAAGAGCAAATCAAACCCCCAATTAGTAGAAGAAAAGAAATAATAAAGATCAGACAAGAAATAAATAAAACTATATTTTATTTATATAAAAAATAATAAATACAAAATACAAATGAAGCAAAAGTGTTTTTCTTATTAAAAAAAAAAAGATAAATGAAATTGACAAACCTTTAGCCACACTAAGGAAAAAAGAGAGAGGCTGGGGGCTGTGGGTCACGCCTGTAATCCCAGAACTTTGGGAGACCAAGGCAGGTGGACCACAAGGTCAAGAGATTGAGACCATCCTGGCCAACATGATGAAACCCTGCCTCAACTAAAAATACAAAAATTAGCTGGGCATGGTGGTGTGCGCCTATAGTCCCAGCTACCCTGGAGGCTAAGGCAGGAGAATGGATTGAACCCGGAAGGCAGAGGTTGCAGTGAGCCAAGATTGCACTACTGCACTCCAGCCTGGCAACAGAGCTAGACTCTGAATCCAAAAAAATAAATAAGTAAATGAAATAAAAAAAAGAATAATGAATAAGGAAAAAAGAGAGAAGATCCAAGTACATAAAATCAAAAATGAAAAAGTAGACATTATTACAACTGATACTGCAGAAATTCAAAGGATCATTAGTAGCTACCATGAGCAACTATATGCCAATACATTGGAAATTCTAGAAGAAATGGACAAATTCGTAGACACATACAACCAACCAAGATTGAACCATGAAGAAATCCAAAACCTGAGTTGACCAATAACAAGTAATGAGGATTGAAGCTGTAATAAAAAGTCTCAAAGGTGACCAAAGTGTTTGAAGATACTTAACCATGTTCATGTATTGGAAGTCTCAACATAGTGAAGATGGCAAGTAGTTACAGATAGCTAATAGTTAGGGATTGGCGGAGGGGGTAGCAAGTGAATGTGGCTATACATGGGTGACAAGAGAGAGCCTTGAAGTGATGGCACAGTTCTGTATGTCAATTGTGGTTGTTGTCATTACATGAAGCTGCATATATGATAGAACTTTATAGAATTATACGCACACATAAAGAGGTGCTTGTGAAAATGGTAAGATCTGAATAAACTTTGTGAATTGTACTATGTCAGTTTCTTGGCATTAATATTTTATAATCATTATACAAGATGTTACTATTGTGGGTGCTGTTGAAGGGGGATTGTGGAATCTTGCAACTTCCTACAATGTTCTTATTATCTTAAAATAAGCTTAAAATTGTAATTAATTCTATCACACTTTTATAATAACAAATAATTTCATATTACACATAAAAATAATTCTTAGCAGTTTTCTCAAAAGTTACTCCAGTTATCTATCTCATTTACTTTTAAATATTTTATAGTGTCCTAAGTCTAGCTATTATCACCAGCTGTCTGATGGCTCCCCCAAACTCACAGATAGAGAAAGTTACTAGTGAACCCTGAATAGGACATAAGAGAAACAATTAATGAACGTGGAAGTGTTGTAGTAAACCTTGAACTATAGTAAAATGACTAAATATCACTTAACTTATGTTTTCTGATTTCTATCCTGATATTCTATTATATTTTTTATAGTGGCCTTAACTTTAACTTTCAGACAAAGAGAATTATGATCTGTCCTGTCATTGAACCTACATACTTAATCTTGAAAAACCTTCACTCAAGGGATTTTTTAAAAATTCAATCTGGAAGCTTAACTATCGCCTAACATAACCTTTCTGAAGAAAGATTTTTCTCCGCAATTTGTTCCTTTGAATATTTTCAAACTTTCCTTTAGGTTTATTTGACGTCATTTTCGGTAAGTTAAAGAGAAATTTTGTTTCGTTTGGTCCCAGAAAAATGTGCCTTCAATCTTATTTTAATAAATAAGCTCTTGTCTCTTCATTTAAATTACTCTGAGGTACATGACGAGTTTCAGTCTTGCAAGAGTAGTATAGTTGCTGAAAGTAACCATGTTGTCATATAATGCTTTCACCATGCTTTAGTGAACTTGAAAGTATTATATTGTTAGATGACAAAAATGATGAAAGAACATGTAGAGAGTTCATGCAGAAAATCATCTTTGCTGATAAAATAAACAGGAAGCAATCTAACATGCTAGGTAAATACCTAACCACGGCTGAGTAAGCCTGGCTCCAGGAGTGGGCATAGTGCAGCAAATTAATTTTGCTGATTCAGTGGACAAATGTGAGCCAGTGCCAAATGAGAGTCACTTAGTGTAGATCTATGATTGTTTTCCAGGCAGAAGTTACAGAAGATTTTTAATTTTCTCTTCCTACTTACTCCAGAACAAAGCAAAACAAAACAAACAAAAAAATTTCAAAGACAAATTTTATAAAGCCTCTAATATATAGAAAAAAATAGTTTATTTTTACAAAATTAGAGTTAAGTTGAAAATTTTATATTTAAAGATACGGAAGTCAAATATCTAGGGTCTTAAAGGCATCTTGATCTTTTACGTCTATCTAAAGAGAGTTATAATAACAGTGTGGCTTATGGAAAATAAATGTTAGTTTTGGCTGTCTCATTGGAGATCCCCATGGTTTACAAGGAGGGTAATCTTTAATATTTTATCTCTCTTCTGTATAATTTTTACTTCTCAGGATTTTGGTTTTAAAAAAATTGAATGGTATCCAAATAAATAATTGTGTGATTTCCAATTTACACAATGTAAAATTACATCTACTTTATTATTTTGTCTGAATCTGAGGTAAGTGTTCTATGAGACCATTATTCTCATCACCATTTCATAAATAGTAAAATTAAGAGCCACCAGAAGAAATATATCCTATGTCCCTTCACTAACGTAGGACAGAGTTGAAGTTCTAACTCTTAGACTTGTCTGAAACCATAGCCCATGCTGTTTCTCTTCTATTCTGCTGCATAAATGAATACTGTATTCCTTGTAACAGAAATGTCTCTGAGTACACCAGGGAGAAGGTTCTCTCTACCTAGAAGCCCTAGAAAGTCCTTGAAAGCCGTTTTTTCCTTTATCTAATTAATCTCAGTAGTCTCGGAAGAGGACTAAATATAAAAAAGAAGAATTGAAAATTAAATAAATCTTTCAAAATCTAGGAATGCAGTGTATTGCTTCTCCTCTACCACTGATACTTACTTTAAACAGTGTTGTTATGCCATACTAAGTAGGTATAAAAAATCAGAAGGCTTATTAAAAAGTAAGCCAGGGATTTCTGTCATGGATTTTACATGACATAAAGTATCACTTCTTTATTTGAAGGGAGGGTAGAAGTTTGATTCATCTGGCTTATCTTCTCAGTCAATACTTGCCCTTAATAACAACACCGACTTCCAGTGAAGTACGTGATATTTAGCTTTCACATTATTTAATTTTTGGAAATAAAATAAATAATATAGTTTGGTTATTATCCATACTTTAAGAGGTATCATTATCCATACTTTTAGATAAGGACCCTAAAACTCTGAGAGGTTAAGCAATTTAACCAACAGCATCAGCTTGGAGTTGATAATGCTAAGATTTATGTTCAGGTTTCTCTAATTCTAAGCCTAGGTTCTAAAAAATCATGCTTAGATGCCCAGTTTACCTCTTGGGTGGTGGTTTAAGGTTTTAACTCAAGGAGTTAAGGCTTAGAGGGCACAGACCAGTGGGTGAGACTGCCTGCTCCTTATTCCAGTGAGCTAGGCTCAAGGCCAAGGGTTCAGGGTGCCCTGGGTTGAGGAAATGGGCTTCTACCACAGTCTGCCTGGAAGGCAGGGCTACCACCCTGGTGAGTGGGAAGGACAGATAATCCAGCCAAAGGGGGATTGTTCTCTAGCTTTAAAATATAATGGAATTTGACCTGCTAGGTTTTGGACTTGTTGGGAACCTTGACCCCTTTCTTAGTCCTCATTTCTCTCTTTTGGAATGGCAATGATTATGACTATCCTATGCCTGTCTCACCGTTGCATGAAGCAGATAACTTGTCTGCTTTTATAGATTCACAGCTGAAGGGGCCTTTTGCCTCAGTATGACTCATACCTCCAGCTCCACCCATACTTGCATTAGATGATATTTAGGTGACATTTTGGACTTAGAGTTTGTGTGGGAACGGGTTAAGACTTTGGGGACAGTTGGGATGGGGTTAATGTATTTTTTATACGAGAAAGACATGAATTTGGGAGAACCAGACAGTGGAGTGTTATGGGCTGAATTGTGTTCCCCTGCAAATTTGTATGTTGAAGTCTTATCCCCCCAGTGTTTCATAATGTGGCCGCATTTGAAGATAGAGTCTTTATAGAGACAACAGAATTAAAATGAGGTGATATAGGTGGGCCCTAATCCAATACTACTGGTGTCCTTGTAAGCAAAAGAAATTTGGACACAGATACAGAGAGGACTCATGGAGAATAACACCATCTAAAAGCCAAAATAAGAAGACTGGAACAAATCTTTTCTTTGTGGCTCTCAGAAACAACCAACTCCGCTGACAACTTGATCTCGCACTCCCAGCTTCCAACACTGTGAGACAACACATTTCTATTGTTTAAGCACACAGTCTGTGGTGTTTTGTCACGACAGTCCTAATAAACTAACACACCACTCAAAATGATAAATCTTCTTTCTCTGCACCTGATTTCACACAAGATGCGTGAGGTTAAAAATAGTCTCAAACACGTGATTATCTGTCCATTTCTGAGAACATGCAGTTATGTTAGTGTTCCTTTTTGAAGCCAATAAAATGTCAAAATGACTTTAGCTGTATACTTTTCTTTTTTAGAGTGTCTGAAAGTTAAGCAGAAACAATTATAACGGCATGCATAATATGGGTAATAAAAAAAAACCTATCTGTCTTTGAAGCTGGTGGATCAGAATTATAGATTTTTAGATCTAGAAAACATTTGAGAATTTCATTCCAAACTGATATTATACAATGTTCTTGGCTCAAATCTTTACTTTAGTAACAAGTAAATGTTAATTTCTGCTATTATAAAAATAAAATACTACTTATAACTTTATTCCATTTTTCATCATTAAAAACCCTCTTCCTAAATTCCATTCAGTAAATGCTTCTGTTCATCAATAAGATAGAAATAAATCTCTTCAAAATACAATACACTAAACATGAGCAGCACATCGTGAGGAAGCTTTTTTGGGTGAAAGGGTAGGTGGCCACAAAAGAGTTCATAATTCCAGAACTATATGAGGGAACCAAACTACTTTTTAAAGCCTAACTCACTATATAGAAAAAATTTCTACATTTTCTATTATTTGGTTATTTTAAACATAATCATTTATGGTAAACTCAATTGGTATAAAGTGTTTTAACTTTAAAAATAATACAACTTTTTTAACTAAGGAACTGAAAAACATCTTTAGGATGGACAAGTTAACAGAATAGTGTCTGTACAGAATAAGCTACACTTGAAAATGAAAAATCCTCCACGTTGGTGCAGTATGTCCTGCAGGCACACTTCTGGAGGGTGGAACCTTTCAGGGCTCCTAAGCATACTCACTCTGCACCCAGAATCTTTGGTGATGGGAACAATCTGCCTACTGTGGATAGCGGCCCTCTTTTTGAATTGTTTCATTTTAGATTCCTGTACATTTTGAAATGTACAAGATCTGTTGCTCCCAAATTGTGCATCTTGTGGTACTCTTTCTCCATGCATGCTGTCTACTTTTAAATTTAGAGTGGTTATCATGAGTCGGCTCTAAAACTCTGCCCTAGCCCTCTCCCTTGGTTTCTATACCCATGTGTTCTGTAACCCACTTGATATTTCTATTTGAATATGTAATATATAGCTACATTAGTGCAATATGTCAAAAATTGAACTTTACTATTCCCCCATAACTCCTGTTTCCCTATTCAAAAAAAAAATATTCTGCTCCTATTCCTCTAGTGTTTTATATACCAGGGAATATCATTGTAACTCAGGAAGCTTTTCATACTGTAAACATGTATATCACCTAATTTCCCCTCCTCTCTACTCCCATATCCATCCACCTCCATTTTTATTATATTACCAAAATATTGAAGAGGATTTTTTTTTCCTTTTCTTCCTTCTCAAATTCCACCTCCACAGTTTCGGTCATTAGCATCTATTCCCAGAATTATTGTGATATCTTTGAAAGTGTGTTCTAGCTTTTCATTTTGGTTTCCTTCCTTCTATTTTTCATATTGAATTCATGTTGACATTCCCAAATAGAAAATCTTCTTTGTAAAAATGTCTTTGCTTCAAGTCCTTGAACTTGCTATCCTCAAGATGAGTTCCAGTGTTCTGAATGAACACAACACAGTCATTCATTATTTGCCCCTACCCTTTCTTTCATTTTTTACTACTTCCTCTCGAGTAAAGGTAACTGAAGCTATTAGATTTTTGTACACACTTGTGTATCTTTAAAAGACTTCATGTTTTCTCTCTCCTCAATACCTATTACTTCTCTAGAATATTTCCTTCTCCTCTCCCTCATCAGCAGCAACTTCATCTGAATAACTTTTACATACTCTTTGGAAATCATATTTGAAGTGTGATTAGAAATAAAATTTTTCCTGATTCTCTAACTCAGAATTTAGTATACCAGCAAGGTGCTCCACTAAGGACCTTGCAGTTACTTCAAATACAACACTTGTGAGATATAGTGCTATTTTTGGTTTACTTCCATAAGGTCTTTGCTGGAAAAGAATATTATTTTGCTTAATTCATATATTCAGAAACTGTTGTGCTCTTTGGCACCTAGTAGATACTCAAAAATATTTGTTCAAAAGTTAGAAAATAATTGTCCTTCATCTAGCTTAAATCCCTTCCGGTTGACTTGACCTTAATCTAGTCTTCAGCATTAGATAAAATATTTTCTTGGAGCTTTTGGAATTGTTTGCTAATATATTACAACAAACATGAATGCCTGAAAATCTGTGACCTAGGAATTCAGATATCCTAGTATTCACAGTGTATATGTATTTATTCATTCAATTGTCAGATATCACTGAGCTTTAACGTACAAAACCTAAGTTGGGAGTAGACATACAGGGTAATACAGATAAAATTGGATCAATCATCAAAGTGTGTATAGCAGCTTCAGTCTAGATATTAATGTAGATGACTCCATTAATAAATACTGAAAAATATTTGATATATTTATCTGAATTATACTAAATTGTTGATGGTTGCTAAAATTGCTGATTACTTTTTGTTCTAAACATAATACTTTTAATGGTTTCAACCTAATGTAGTGCCTGTAAATTTGAGAACTGTTATAAAATATTTGTCTACATATATTCCTCTGTAAATAAATTTCAGAATATATAATGTTAGCATAAGTAGAAGTAAGGAATCATAATTTTCCGTCAGGTTATTATCTCATATATATACGCAAGTAAGTGAACATTTATTTATCACATAACATGTGCTTGCCACATAGGTAAAATACATGAATTTCTGAATTTCGCCTGTCGTCTTCAGTGCAAATATATTTATGAAAATATACAAACTCAAACAACATACTTGTATTTGTACTTTATTTTAGTCACACATTAGCCGTATTATTTTGGATAGTAACCTTAAAAGCTTATTTCAAATACTCAATTCATGCACACATAGAAATTCCTTTCATCCATCGCTCAACCAGGGTCTGCGGGACAGACCCAGCACTGTCATTACATTCTTCTTGCATTACGTATTTGTCCCACTCTTTGCCCCAGCATAGGGAAAACTTTGTAACCAGGGCATTGAACATGTTTCTCAATCCAAATGAATATTGAGATGTTATCTCAGAAAATAATTTAAAAATGAATTACTTCCTTAAAAACTATGTTATTTTATAAACTCGATTCTCAGATGCCATGCTCATTTGGCAGCAGCTCTCATCTCAGACTCTGATGCCTGAGCTTCAAGTAATGGTTAATTCCATTTTCTCCTTATTTTTTGCTAGTAACTGGAGGAGCACATTTCACACAACTTATGACAAGCAAGTCATCAAAGGGCAACATTCCTGTTCCAGAGGAACAATGTAACTGACCTAAACAGAGAGGCTAGCGCTGTCCTAGACTAGGCGCTGGGGTTCACCTCACTATCAGAACATACAGAACAGGATGCCAGGCCTCAAATACCTATGCAATAATTTAAGCAGGGGAGAGCTTTAATGAGACCCAATAATTCATCACAACCTTCAGATGTACAAACCTGCATCCAGACATATAGACTATGGCCGTCCTATGTTCACAATTGTCATTATAACTAGAAGTAGTACAATTTGGCCAGGCGCGGTGGCTCACGCCTGTAACCCCAGAACTTTGGGAGGCCGAGGCAGGCGGATCAAGAGGTCAGGAGATCGAGACCATCCTGGCTAACTCCAGGGGTTTAGTAGAAATCCTGCCTCTACTAAAAATACAAAAAAAAAAAAAATTAGCCGGGCATGGTGGCGGGCACCTGTAGTCCCAGCTATTCGGGAGGCTGAAGCAGGAGAATGGCGTGAACCCGGGAGGCAGAGCTTGCAGTGAGCCAAGATCGCACCACTGCACTCCAGCCTGGGCAACAGAGCGAGACTCCATCCCAGAAAAAAAAAAAAAAAAAAAAGTAGTACAATTTGTTTTGTGAAAGTGAAAAATGGTTCAAATTTTTACCAGTGTTTTGCCAAACCTTTAATGTATAAATCATCTGAAGCGTCAAACATATACATATTGGAAAATTTCTTTAAAAACTGAAAGACTTTTTATATTTAAAAAGAAGATCAAGGTATATACCAAGTTGTAAGGATTAGACACAATATATAAAAAGTGTTCAGCATTGTCCAGATTAATGGTAGATTGGTTTCCCATGTTGCATTGAATGTGTAAAAACAAAACAGAACAAAACAAGAAAGTGTTTTTCTGATACACGTTTATTGATTTTTCTCTTAGTGTGCTATTTGTATTGCCTATTCCTTTCCTTTTCTGTATATATTTTTTAGTTATCTTCTTTGTGGCCACCATGGAGTTTACGGTCATCATAAATTTATAACAACCTTGCATAAATTGATACCAGTTTAGCCTCAATAGCATACATTAACTCTGCTCATTATAAAAGCATCTTCCTCTCTCTTTATGTTATTTTTCAAACAAAATATTTACATATTGTATGCCTGTCAACATAGATTATAATTGTTATTTATGAATTAGTTGTTAAAAATACATAGGAAACAAAATGAAGAATGATAGACAAAAAGAAGACTAGTAATAGTTTTTATATTTATCTAGGTTGTTACCCTTACCAGTGATCTTTATCTCTTTGTATGGCTTTGAGTCAATGTTTGGTGTCATGTTTTTTCAGACTGACAGATTCCCTTTAGCTGTTATTATAGGGTGGGTCAATTAGTTAGGCACATCTTTAACTTTTGTTTATCTGGGTATGTCTTAGTATCTTCTTCATTCTTGAAATGGAATTTTTCCAAATATAGAATTTTTGAATAAGTTTCATTTACCTTTCAGCACTTTAAAAGTATCATCTCACTGCCTTCCTGTCCACATGGTTTATAATGTTTCTTAGTGTAGATATCTTTTTAGTTTATCCCATGTGAGATTTATTGAGCTTCTTGAATGTCTAGATTCATATTTTTTGTCAAAGTTTTATCAAGATATTTTTGGAATTATTTATTCAATTATTTTTTTCTGTCCCTTTCTTTTTTGCTCTTCTTCTGGAACTCCATTAATGTTAGTACTAATTTAGTATGCTGGATGATGTGTCATAGGTCCCTTAGGCTCTCTTCATGTCATGTATCTTTATTGTTTTTCGTCCTGCTTCTCAGACTGATAACATAAATTGCGCTAATTTCAAGTTTGCTGATTCTTTCTTTGCCTACTCAAATCTGTCATTGAAACTCCCTAATGATTTTCTTTTTTGATTTCAGCTAACTTACTTTCAACTCCTAAATTTCTCTTTTGTTCACTTCATAATTTCTATCCCTTTTTTTGGGGTATTCTATGTTTGTTCATACATTTTTCTGCTGATATTCTTTAATTCTTTGTGCATTATTTCTTTCACCTGTTCGAATATTTTTAAGACAGCTTTCAAGTTTTAAGAAAACTTAGTTTTCATCTAGTAGGTTCAAGGTATGGGCTTCTTAAAGGATGGTTTCTATCAAATTCTTGTTTTCCTTAAAATGAGCCATTATATACTCTTTTTTTGTATTATTTATAAATTTTTGTAGAGAATTGAAAATTTTGAGTATTGTAATTGTTAACTCAGGAAATCATATATTCTCCTCTCCTCAAGGACTGCTATTGTTTCCTGATTAATATTACAGTTGTCTGTTGAATGTCTTTATAAAATGATTTTTGCAAAGACTATATTTCTTGTTATGTGTGGTTACCAAAGTCTCTGTTCCATTTTCTCCATGGTCAGGCCAGTGACTTGGCTGAGATTTACTTAAATTCATAAACTCAATTAAAGAAAAGAAAAAGAAAGAAAAACAAATAAGAGCATTCTGTCTCTTAAATTCCTTTAATCAATCCTGCAAGGAAAGTCACTTTCTGATAGTTGAATCAATGATCAGCCTCTATGTCATCCCCTCAGCAAACCACCATATCCATCAAAACTCAAAACCCCAGTTTATGGAGGGCAAGCTCCCCATTGTTCACTCTGGTACAAGCAAGCCTCACCAAGAATGTAGGGTACCATTCCTTTATATTTCTACTGTAAAGTTGGGAGCTAGGAAATTGTACCTACTACACAAAATGCTAAAATTCATAAATTTTTTTTCTTCTTTTCTTCATCAAGCACACATTTTGATGTTACAAATGTTCAACAAGACTTCAGAGGTCCCAAAATAGTTGATTCAGACAATTGCTGTGCTAAATAGTTGCTTTAGGAGAGGGATGGATTCCTAGAACTTCCTACTCTATCTTCTGCAAAGTCAAAGATGTGAATTTTTATGCCTCTTATTTTCTTTCATTCTTTGCGCTATTTATTTATTTGTTTTGATAAGCTTTATTTTTAGAGTAGTATTAGCTTCATAGCACACAGAGAATTTCCATACCTCCTTCCCCCATAAATGCATAGCTTCGCCTCTACTGACGTTCTACATTGAAGTAGTACACTGGTTACAACTGATGAACCTACACTAACACGTCATCACCCCAAATCCATTGTATTAGGTTTCATTCTTGGTATTCTACATTCTATGGGTTTTGACAACTGTACAATTATGTGACTCACACATAATAGTTTTCACTGTCCTAAAAATCCTCAGTGTTCTGCCTGTTATCCTTCCCTCTTTCCAAATGCCTGGCAACCACTGATCTTTTTACTGTGCTCATAGTAAGCCATGCCCATGGCTTCATAGCATTTTTTTTTTAGTGTTGAATAATATTCCATTGTCTGGATGCACCGGCTTCCTTATTCATTCACTTAATGAAGAACATAGTGATTACTTTCATGTTTTGAAAGTTATGAACAAAGCTGCCATAAACATCTGTGTGCAGTTTTTGTGTGGATATTACTTTTTAATTCACTTGGGTAAATACCAATGAGCAGAATTGCTATATGTATGGTAAAAGTCTATTTAATTTCATGAGAAACTGACAAACTGCCTTCCAAAAGGCCACACCATATGCTTTCACACCAGCCATGAATGAGAGGCCCTATTGCTCCACATGCACATCAATATTGGTGTTGTCAAGGTTTTGGATTTTGGCCATTCTCATGAGTGTATAGTGGCGTCTCGTTGTTTTAATTTGTATTCACCTGCAGCATATGATGTTGAACGTCTTTTGAATGTTTATTCACCATCTGTCTACCTTCTTTGATGAAGTTTTGCTCATTGGATTTGTTGGCTTTCCAGTTAACAAATTTTAATAGTTCTTTGTATGTTTTGGATGGCAGTCCTGTATCAGATGTGTCTTTTGCAAAATTGTTCTCCTAGTCTGTGGCTTATTCTCTTGACAGTGCCTCTCAAAGAGGAGAAGTTTTTTTTTTTTTAATGTAGTTTTGCTTATTATAACTAAAAAATGATTGCCATATCAAAAATTAGGTAGATATTTTCTTATGTTATCTTCTAGGAGTCTTATCATTTTGCATTTTTCTTTTTTCTTTCTTTTTTTTTTTTTTTTGAGACGGAATCTCACTCTGTCCCCCAGGCTGGAGTGCAGTGGCGCGAACTTGGCTCACTGCAAGCTCCGCCTCCCGGGTTCACGCCATTCTCCTGCCTTAGTCTCCAGAGTAGCTGGGACTACAGGCACCTGCCACCACACCCAGATAAGTTTTTGTATTTTTATTAGAGACGGGTTTTCACCATGTTAGCCAGGATGGTCTTGATCTCCTGACCTTGTGATCCACCTGCCTCTGCCTCCCAAAGTGCTGGAATTACAGGCATGAGCCACAACGCCCTGCCCCATTTCGCATTTTTCAATATGGTCTATGTTCTGTTTTGAGTTAATTCGTGTGACCTTATTCATTTTTTACGTGGATTTGCAGGTTTTCCAGTATTATTTGTTGAAAAGACAATTTTTTCTCCATTAGATTATTTTTGCTCCTTTGCCAAACATAATTTAATTGTATTTTTGTAGATCTGTCTTGGGATCTCTATTCTGTTCCATTAATCTATTTATCTATTATTTCACCAATACTACACTCTCTTGAATCCTGAAGCTTTATAGTGAGCTCTTGAAGTCTGGTGTTGTCTGGCCTCCAGCTCTGTTATTCTCAACACACAACAATATTGTGTTGACTATGCTGGATATTTTGCCTCTTCATATAAATTTTAGGATCGGGTTTTTGATATTCATAAAATTACTTGATGAAATTTTTATTGGAATAAACTGAATCACTAAATTCATCTGGGGAAAACTATTTCTGGACAACATTGAGTCTTCATATCCATGAACAGAACTATCTCTTCAGGCTTTTAGTTTTTCTTTTATTACTTTTCAACTTTTACTACTTTTTAAACACATTTTGTGCATTTTAGAAATTGGTCTGTGAGTTCATGTTCTTAATACCTGAATCTCCTTCCTGTGGATCATGAGACATCTTTGCCAAGTCTCCTATAAATAGTAGCTAAAAATTTCATTGATTTTTTTTAAGTATATGTTATGTTTGAATTTATCTCACTTTTATTTATAATTACTTGTATTTTATGAATTATGAAACTATTTTTGTACCGTCTTATACTTTTTCATCCTAGTTGTTCCTTTCTTATATTTAATGACAGATACATATTTATATTTCCTAACTTAAAATGATACTGCTTAGGTTATTAAAATAAACATCTATTTATAACATAATGTGGGAGAATTGCAAAAATCAACAAAGGAGAATTAAAAAACAAATTATCCTCATATATAGATATACTATATATGGTATATTAATATTTATATTATATATCATATACATTTTTATATAGAAATAAAATTTGTATGGATATGCATATGTTTTATTTTTATATTAATTTGCTGAAGTTTTTTTCTATGCACACAATTCTTTCTCCTGTATGTTCTCTACATAAATAAACCCTTATGTATTTGTTCCCATAACAATATATATCATTTTTTCCTGAATTTTGTCTCATTATTTCATGAGCATTTCCACATTATTTGAAAATTCTTTCAGAATACATAATCCCCTTAAATAATCTCATATATAATTATGGCTTTAACAGTAATCTATGTGCAGATACTTAACAAATGCTTGCCTTTCTTGAAACTCTAAACCTATATATCACACTCCCTACTCAAAGTATACTTGGATTCTCAAAAGTTTTCTAAAACCCTTAAGTAGAAATTCTAACTTATTAAGCTATGATTGTGCCACTCTAGTCTGAGTGACAGAACGAGACCCTGTCTCAAATTAAAAAAAAAACACCTAACTTATACTGTGTTATTCCAAATGTATTCATATTGAAGTTTCCCATGTATCTTTGTTTGATGTAACCATCCTTCATTATCTGAGCCATAGACTTTGAAATAATCTTTATAAACTCAAACTTATAACATTATAATCTCTTGAGAATATATTTCATTCTTTGAAAACACATTTTAAGTCAAAAACTTGCTGTTAAATAAATTCTAATAGGCTTTCATAAATAACCAATATGAAATGTAGATATTTCTACACGAATAGTATTTATAATTATGAAAAATAGAAACTGTATAAATATCCAATCATAGGAAACATGGCTAAGAAAATTAGAGTGAAATTATAATTTAGGTGATTTATCGCAACATTTCCATGGGCAGAGGATAATGATAAACTGAATTAAAGTGGTATAAATTAAAATAGGAAATAGAGGTATAAGAGAGTCTTAAAGTGGCAAATTCTAGGTCTCAGAAATAAGTTGAATGCATAAATACTTGAATGGGGTGAAAGTGGTATTTGAAAGAGAATCAAGATGATCCCTAGACTTACAAATTGTGTAACTGTAATAAGAATGGTATCAATATGTAGGTATCTCACACATATACACACACAGGGAGAGAAAGGGGAGGCAGGGAGATTTAGTCATGCTTAAGGGAAAGTTGATGAAGTAAGAATTGAAAATTTTGCATATGACAGATTTATCAGGCATCTAGGAAGAAAGATAGAGATAATCATTGTACCTACAGTTTGTCATCAAGTGAGACATTGTGGTATCTAGTGAACTATCTTTAGGTACTCCTAAGCATAATGACTTAATTCCTCAAATACAGGAATTGGAAAGATATGTATGGAGATTATGAAGACAATGGCAATATTAATAAGAAAATAACATTATGCCTAATATTTTTGGTTTCCTTGATTTCTTTTCCAGACTTTTCTTGGTATTCAGAACTTGGAACATATACACACATTTCAGCATGTAGGGAAAAAATGACTTCATAGACATGCTTTTACTAATTAATATTAGAACCAGAAGTGACCTGGCACAGTAGTTTTTAAAATTGTGTTCCCTACAATCCCAAGGGCCACCAAAGGAACAAGATAGAGCCAAGAGTAAATTTTCTTCACACCACCAGAGCAATTTGTCCTTATTTCTTTCGCCTATTGGGATCTTGCATATCTTTTATTCTACATAGATAAAGAATTAAACTACTAAAATAGATTTGAAAGTTTTCCATTTACTCAATTTCACTCTTTTTTCAGACAAAAAATGGAGTATGAATAGAAAGTGAATTGTTCAGCATCATACTTAAAGTAAGTGACTAATAGACAAATAACTAATGTTTTCTAATTTTCAAACTAGGGTTCGTTACATATGACTTAAAATAGTTTTTTCTTAAATGTGTAAATTTACTGTTATTACAATCATTGTTATTATCATTTTCATCATATTTTTCCAAACAAAATGAGTCATCCAATAAAGATAGTGTAAACAAAATGCCACAAATTATAAGTAAAATGTATCTTGGAGAATTATTAAAACATCGATTGGGTTTCGTGTTGTCAACTACTTTCCATAATAAACCAGTGAAATGCTGATTTAGTCATGTCATAAGTATTAGCTTACACTCTTCTAGCCAAGGAACTAATTACTATAATTTTATTTAATTTCCTCAATTTATTCCAAAGCTTGCAATTCTCTGTTAGATCTAGCTTGCATACTGTCTTCATCACAATGTCTGTCACTCTTTTTCATTTAAAGCTGGTATTTTTTGAGTTGGCATTTAAAACTAGCTCTCAACAATGGAAATAGGGAGAAAATAAATATCCAAGCCAACTTGAAAATATAGTATGACTGGGAATATGAAAACTATGAAATTCCCTACATGGTAGGATGATCACATTAGAAGTCTCAGTGCCAAGATGGTCAGGTTATAATCTGGTATTTATAATCACCAGCTGAGCAAACATAAAGAAAACAGTTAACCTCACTGGTTGTCAGAACCCCCATTCTCAGTGTAACAGGATGATCACTCTCTAAAATTATATTTTGCTCAAAATCACCCAGTCTGTGCCTAGACACTTTCATTCTAGATTTCTCTTTAGTACTTAGTTTGCATGATTGTTAAGGACCTCTAGCATTCCAGGCCATTTTAGCTCATCAAGTATTTATGAATTTCCCAAGACTAACACAACTCTTCCAGTATATAATATCCCCACATTTTGTTCTGTAAGCATGGATTATTTGGCAAAACAAAACAAAATAACAAAAACAGACTGTCTGTCTATGGTTCAGTGCCATGTACTGTTTGGTATGGCATAGGTTTCTGTGGACCAAACTCCTTTCACGAGACTTTATTTAATCTCATTTATTTAAAAATCAATTTGAATTTTATTATTTATTCCACACCATGGAAATACATTGTTTGAATTAAAATGTTAGATTTTTTTAATACCAAAATTTTAAATTTATTTTACCACAGAATAAAGTTAGTTAGACAGCCTAATAAAATGTTATTATAAAAATATTACTCACTGTATACTCTTTCTATAAAATATTCATAGTTATGTGTTTGGTTGTGTCATACACAAGGTTAGAGGTCATAGATTTAAATAAATAACACAGTCATGTGCTGCCTAATATTTTGTCAATGACAGACAAATTATACAATGGTGGTCCCATAAGATTATAATAGAGCTAATAAATTTCCATTACCTAGTGACATCATAGATTTCCCAGTGGGACAAGATGTGGAGGTAGAAGAGAATAGGATCGATAACGTTGATCTCATGTAGGCCTAAGACGATGTGCATATTTAGGTCTTAGTTTTTAACAAAAAATTTTGAATAGTAGAAAAAAATTAAAAATAGAAAAAAGTTTAAATAATAAGGGTATAATGAAAGAAAATATTTTTTACAGCTGTACCATGTGTTTTTGTTTTAAACTAAGTGTTATGAGTCATAAAGTTTTTAAAAAGTTCATGAAGTAAAAAAGTTACAGTAAGCTAAGGTTAATTTATTATTAAAGAAAGAAAAATATTATTAATTTAATATAGCTTAAGATTACAGTATTTATAAAGTCCTTAGTTGTGTCCAGTCACATCCTAGGCCTTCAGATTCACACACCACTCACTCATTTACTCACTCAGAGCAATTTCCAGTACTACAAGCTCCATTCATGGTAAATGCCCTATAAAGGTGTACCATTTTTTCATTCATACCATATTTTTACTGTGCCTTTCCCATGTTTAGATATGTTTAAATGCACAACTGCTAACCACACGTTACAGTTGCCTACAGTATTTAGTACAGTGACATACTGTACAGGTTTTCAGCCTAGGAACAACACACCACACCACATAGCCTAGGCGCATAGTAGGCTATACCATCTAGTATGTTTATGTAAGCACATTCTCTGATGTTCAGACAACAAAGAAATCTTTTACTGACGCATTTCTCAGAATGTATACTCTTCATTAAGTGACAAATGACTGCATTTTAGCACCTGTGAACCTCAGGATGCATATTTGCCTTAATATCTGGGAAATTAAAGTTTACTGCTTAATTTAGTCAATCTCAAAAAAAATTAAACCAGCAATTATTTTACACAATTTGTCATTTTCTGTTCTAATACTCTAACATGATAGATTTTGACCAACCTGTCTTCTAGAAAGAATATGAATATAAAAACTAGTTATTCAATGAAAGTGCCGATAATTTTCACAAATCATTCCGTTGAGACATTACATTAATAAATTATGAACTTACTATGGGCACTTACTACATGAACATTCTTTCTAATTCAATGCATTATGCAATTTATACAATATAAGAAGAGTAAGATTAACAGCATAAGAAAGAAAATAGTCATTCAATAAAATAAAATAATTTGGAATCAGAACTAAGACTATTCGAGGAACTCCTACTGACCAATATTGGTGATAGTAAGCACTACTTTTAAAAATATGTTTTGTCCTAGGGTCATTTGGACAAAATTAAAACATTAAGAACACTTTGCAACATTTTAATCACATAATCCTGTCAATAAATAAGAACCCACGTACTTCTATTTACCAACTCATACTGGCCCCATTAGAAACACTTTTCAGTAGAAGATTTAGGACCAGGTTAAAATTATAAATTAAAATAGCACAGAGAATGGAAATAGATTGTGCAGCCAAACATAAAGATAAATTTTCTCATTATTTGCTTCCCAATGTACATGTGCATGCATTCCTTTAAGAGTCTGAATAGCTTGTAATTTAACATCTATGAATCTTTATAAATGCTGTTAGACTATAATGACACATTTCACTCTGAATTATAGCCAATTTATGTATCTGAAATTAAAGAAGCTCAGCTTAAAAAGAAATAATCTCTTGAGTGTTGCAGAGTATATAATAGCTTTTCCAAACATAAAATGAAACAAAGCAAACACATTTACTACAGGAAAATATAATCAAAACTGTTACATGACATCCAGAATTTTGATTCTATGGCTATTGATCATTGAAAAGCCTGGAATATAACCTTTTTCGGCAACAAAATTTAACTAATTTGTTTTCCAGAAATATCACAAGTTCGAAACCCCATGGTTTAATAATTTAATAGTATTTTGTTTGTTTTTCTGTTTTTGTTTTGTCTCAGCAAAGATAGCCTTCAGGCCACCAGATGGTATTCAATTAAAATGAATTGTTTCTTAGCTTTTATTTGAATTAACTTCAATTAATATTATTGAGCACATTTTTTGAATACTCACCAAATACAGGAGTTTCAAAGAAGAGTTTTGAATGACCTTTTCCCTTTGTGATATAAAGCAGAAAATTTCCATATAATATGGTAAATGCCATGATGAATGTATGCACAAGGAGAAAACACCAAGGAGGGACTGCTTCACAAAATTAGGAGGTTTAGGAAACAATTTCTGGAAAGGATATTTAGTTGAATCTTGAGAAATGACTAGGCTTCCCACGTTAAAATAGAGATCGGGTCCGGCGCGGTGGCTCACGCCTGTAATCACAGCAATTTGAGAGGCCGAGGCGGGCATCTTACCTGAGGTCAGGAGTTCAAGATGAGCCTGACCAACATGGAGAAATCCCGTTTGTACTAATAATACAAAAATTAGCCAGGCGTGATGGCACATGCCTGTAATCCCAGCTACTCGGGAGGCTGAGGCAGGAGAATCACTTGAACCTGGGAGGCAGAGGTTGCGGTGATCCGAGATCGCGCCATTGCACTCCAGCGTGGGCAATAAGAGGGAAACTCTGTCTCAAAAAATAAAAAAAAAATAAAAATAAGAGAGAGAGAGAGAGATAAGAGAGACAGAGATCAGGAAAGTAGAGCATTTCAAAAAAGGAGAACTGAACAATTGGAGACTCTCACACATTGAGTAGGACTGCAAAATGTTTTGGTTTACTGGAGAATAAAGTTGAAAATGCAGATTGTTGAGAGACAAAACCAGATAGAAAGGTAGAAGCCAGACTGTAAAAGCCTTGCGTGCCATGTTTAAGCTTGGGCTTTATCTTGAAGTGAATGGAAGATATAAAATAAATTAAACCCTGGGGATACTAGGAAGATTGTCCTTGAAACAAGGAAGATCTATGATAAAGAAGTGGTTTGGGGACAAAAATCAACAGTAAAGAAAATTAGTTTCTGTCAAGCATGTGGTTAAAAAAATCTATTAATTCTATAAATCTACTGATGCTAAAATTAAAAAGCCTGAAAACTAATTGTAGTGGCCATATGATCTTCTTCTACTTGTTATATAATGATAAAGTTTGTCTCTGTGGTTCACATTCATATAGAATGGCATTTTGACTTCACAGAACCCACTTGAATAGTTCACCAGTGACAGCCAAGATTTAGCATGAATAGACCTTGTGTAAAGAGGTTCATCATTATAATCCACATACTCTGCAAGCTAAAATGAGAGGCCCTTATTCTAAAATTTATGGCTGACTCATATATTTTATGGAGTTAGTCTTGCTCAGCCTCATGAAATCTGGGCTGTGTTTAAGCACTACAGATCCTTAGCAGTGAAACAGTTTTCTGAAAAGTTCAAATTATTGCTAGGCTAGCTGTGTCATCTTGCATAGAGAGAAATCATCAGGAACAGTTCTCTAAATAGCAAAGTGTCTCAGGTGTTTTGAGTGTTTTCTTGTTCTCACTGAATCTGGAGGCTTAAAATGATTACAATAATTTAGTCTTTCATTTATTTAATCATCCATCCATTAATTAATTTATTCATTTCACAATGTAGACGCTTTCTCTGTTAGACACTTTTCTGGGCACCTAGAATGTAGAGCTGAAAATTCAAAACTGTCTTTAAAGTTTCAGCAATTCATTCATAAAATTCTGAACTTTCTTTGCCATTGTTGATACTCAAAACAGAAAAAAAAAAATTCTGAAAAGTTTCCCAAATATACACAACATGTGGCCATAAGAAAAATCATTAAATTTATAATCTCTCTCCTTAATAATTTTTGGTGATCCTCCTTTTTATCGTCTTTTCTTGACTCTATACTCGAATCTTGCTAGCCCTGCAGAAATGAGCCACTGTTATGGTGTCCAGGTTTTAGCCACTAGTTTAATACTTCTATTCTGGTACACTGAGATCTCATTTTTGATTCACACTGTGAGTGAAGAAGGTTGAAAAACATCTACATAAGCAGAAGATAGAAAAATGCCTGCTATATGCTCAGTATATTACAAAATACATTCAACTATGGTATTAAACTTTATATTCATAATCTAATGGGTGTGGATTATCATCCAAGCTGACAGATGAAAACAATGAATTTGTCTAAGATTAAATCTAAGATTTGTCTAAGATCATCCATATTGAAAATGTCAGACCTTGTATTAAACATGGGTCTTTGTGTTATGGAAGTTTGCCGCTGATGTCAATGACCTCAGTTATTCATTCAAATTTTTTACAGTTTTTAATTTTCATTTGTACACAAATTCCTGAATCCTGATTTGTCATTCTGTTAATGTTCACCCCATAGACACTGAAAATGGACACTGACCGGAAGTTTTTCTAATTATGTTGAGCAGTTATCTGGAGCCATACAAGTATAAAAGATCGGGGCTTGATAGAACCTGTTGTCAAAATGTGATATTATGGTTGGAAAATATAAATTTTTAGGAAGCAAGTGGAAGAATTGCAATGCAAACTTACTTTTTTATTAAATACGCATGCATATAAAGGATAACTCTGCATGAAATACTATATAGCTAAGAATACAAACAGAATTTGCATTCTGTGGAAGGTGTCAGACAAGTACATTTATAATTATATATTTGATAAACATTATTCTCAATCTTCATTTCAGTGCTCTTTCCAGGCTGCCACTGCAATATTCATTTTATCGTCCAATTTTTATTTATTTATTTATTCATTTGAGACGGGGCCTTGCTCTGTTGCCTAGGCTGGAGTGCAGTGGCGTGATCTTTGCTCACTGCAGCCTCGACCTCCCGGGCTCAAGCGATCGTGCCATTTCAGCCTCCCCAGTAGCTGGGACTACAGGCATGTGCCGCTATGCCTGTCTAATTCTATTTTTTTTTTTTTTTTTTTTTTTTTTTTTTGGTAGAGACGGGGTTTTGCTCTATGGCCCAGACTAGTCTCGAACTCCTGAACCCATGAAATCTGCCTGCCTCGGCCTCCCAAAGTGCTGGGATTACAGGTATGAGCCACCGTGCCTGGCTCTTTCAATGTACAGAGAATAAGAAAGAAGTTGGCTGGGCACAGTGGCTAATCCCAGCACTTTGGGAGGCTGAGACAGGCAGATCACGAGGTCAGGAGTTCGAGACCAGCCTGGCCAACACAGTGAAACCCCGTCTCTACTAAAAATACAAAAATTAGCTGGGCGTGATGGTGGGCACCTGTAATCCCAGCTACTTGGGAGGATGAGGCAGGAGAATTGCTTGAACCCGGGAGGCAGATTTGCAGTGAGCCAAGATCACACCACTGCATTCTACAGCCTGGGCGACAGAGTAGACTCCACCTCAAAAAAAAAAAAAAAAAGAAAGTTAAGATGTTTGCCTTATATTACAAAAATGTGTGAGTCAAGGAAATCTGTCTAGTCTGAGTTGAGATGTTTCCATGCATTCCAGGAAAATGCTTCTTAAAAAGAGTAAAGCTCCAAATTCTGGAAAAATGGCAAAGTAGAAAGCACCAGTAATCTGTCGCTCCATCTAGAACACGATTATATTGGCTGAATTTGTCTGACTTAACTAATTTTGGAACTCTGGAGTCTGTTGAAGGCTTGCAAATTCCTGGGGAAGACGTATCCAATCAATTGTGGTTAATTTTGGTCAATTTCAGATCTTAGCACAGTAGCAGTTACTCATTCCTCATACCCAGGCCCTGGGTAGGCAGTCATGCGCTCATTCTAGGATCAGCTTGTATGCAACCACGGGACCCACAGTAAGCAAAAACAACCCTGTCCTCCAAATACAGGGGATCTGTGCTCTAACCTCTAATTGCTGCTTCTAGTCACAGAGATGCAGACAAAAAGCTGGACATTGTTGAAACTCCTTTTTTCTTGGAAGCCCTTTCCTTTGACTGAAGTGGCTTCCTTTGGATTTAAAAGGACAACATGTATTTCCCTTCTTTTTTTACCCTTCCTGGAGCCAGATATTAAAGACAAGAATATTCAAAAACAACAGCATATATGGGAGAAATTAGAAAGTGATCACTTATACCCAGGGTCAGAAAAAGTGCTGGCTCAGAAAAGAAGATCTAAGAAGATGTGAAAAGACCTTAAGTTTACACTTCAGCTTGATTCTTAGCACAGAGACAACCTACAACAATTAAAAAAGCCATAAACAATTTAAAAAAAAAAAAAACAGAAAACCTGGGGAAAGTGGAAAAATCTGATTTCAGGGGAAAGTGGAAAAATCTGATTTCAAGATATGCCACCCATTAGACTCAAATGCACAGGTTTTTAAAAGAAAAACAAAAGACATGAAAGAAACAGGAAAGTAGGGCTCATAAAAGGAAAAAAATCAATAAAAACTATTTCTGGAAAAAGATCTGATGACAGGCCTACTAGAGAAAGACTTTCAACAACTTTCTAAAAGATGCTGAAATAACTAAAGAAAGATGTGGAGACAGTCAAGAAAATGATGTACGAACAAAATGGAAATTCTGATAAAAAGATAGAAAACCTAAAAAGAAATGAAAAAAGAAACTCTGGAGCTAAAAATTACAATAAATGAAATTAAATTAAAAAATGTACTGGGCATATTTGAGCAGGCAGAAGAGAGAATCAATTAACCTGAAGGTTGATAATATATTATTCAATATAATATTGAAATCCAAGGGACAGAAGGGGAAAAAATGAAGGAAAGTGAGCAGGGCCTAAGAAACCTATGGAATATGATCATGAGAACCAACATACTCATTGCCTCATTGCAGGAATTTCAGAAGAAGAGAGGAAAAAAAGACAAAAAATTAATAGCTGAAAGTCTTCCAAATTTCACTATAAATATCCAAAGAGCTCAATGAACTTCCAATAAAGTGAATTTTCAAAGACACAAACTGAGATACAGCATAATCAAGCTTTCAAAAGACAAAGAGAATCTTGAAAGCAGCAATAGAAAAGTGATTCATCATGTACAAAAGATCATTAGTAACATTATTATTGATTAGTCGATTTCCTAATAGAAAATTTGGAGGTTAGGAGGCAGTGAACCAATGTGATCAAAGTGCTAAAAGAAGAAATTCACTAAAAAAGATTCTTATATGTAAAAAAACTGTCCTTCAAAAGCAAGAGAAAACTTAAGACCATTCCAGATATACAAAAGCTGAGTAAGTTTGTTATCCCAAGAAAGGTTCAAAGATGTCCTGCAAGGTAAAATGAGAAGACATTAGACATAGTGTTACAATAACCCTCAGCCGTGTGAAAAAATAAAGATCTTAATAATGATAAATACATGAGCAATTATTACAACAATACTTTGTAACTCTATTTGTTGTTTTCTACATGATTTAAAGGACTGATTCATTAAAAAAATCTAAAAGCTAGTATTATTATAAATTTAATTTGTAACTCTATATTTTGTTTGTTACATAATTGAAGAGGCTAATGAATTTAAAATCATTATTTGGGGTTATTTTGGCACACAATGTACAAAGATGTAAATTTGTGATATTAGCAACCAAAAAGAGCAGAAATAGAGCTGTAAAGGAGGAGAATTTTGTATTTTATTAGAGTTAAGCTTTTATAAACTTAGTGTTATAACTTTAGGGTATCAAATGTAAGCTCCATGGTAAACACAAGAAAATAATTGTAAAATAAGTACAAATGAAATTAAGAAATGAATTTATACATTTCACACAAAAAAAAATCAACTAAACACACACATACACACAAAAACAATGCAGAAAATGAGGAACAAAAAGAGCTATGAAGGCCGGGCATGGTGGCTCATGCCTGTAATCTCAGCACTTTGGGAGGCCGCTCACACCTGTAATCTCAGCACTTCGGGAGGCTGAGGTGGGCGGATCACCTGAGGTCAGGAGTTTGAGACCAGCCTGGCCAACATGGTGAAACCCTATCTCTACTAAAAATACAAAAATTAGCTGAGTGTGGTGGCAGGTGCCTTTACTCCCAGCTACTTGGGAGGCTGAGGCAGGCGGAGGTTGCAGTGAGCTGAGATCGGACGATTGCACTTCAGACTGGGCAACAGAGGGAAAACTCCATCTCAAAAAACAAACAAACAAAAAAAAAGTATGAGGCATATAGGAAACTAGTAGCAAAATTAAAAATGTAAGTCCCTCCTTATCAATAATTACTTCAAATGCAAATGAGTTAAACTCTCTAGTTAAAAAACAGAAATTCGTAGAAAGGGTTAACAAAACAAAAACAAAAACATGATCCAACTATATGGTATGTATAGCAGGTTTTACTTTAGTTATGTAGTTAGTTAAGGGTTTACTATTTTTTCAATTTTTTTTATTTGCTTTTCCTTCTTTTCTTTTCTTTCTACCTCTTTCTACCTTCATTTTCTTTTGGATGTCTGTTGTTAGTGTTTTGCAATTACTGACTTCTTCAGCTTCAAGTTTAGGTATATAAATTAGAAAGAAAACCTGGAGAACTCACCATTTTATTCCTTGGGTAACCCTGCAATCCCTAGCTAATTTACTTGCTTCTCTCCACATTTCAAAATCCTGTGTTTGCTTTATGTATGATGCTCAGGTCTTTAGTTGTAAAATTTGTTTGGAAAATATTTTTGATAGATTTACTTTTGCCATTACTTGACTTACAATTAAATTTGTAGATATTTTATTAGAAAGTACCACTGGATTGGTTTTCATATTTTTAAATATTATACAGTGGACATATTCAGATAAATTTCAATTCCAAGATCATATACAATCAACATTTTGTGGGGGAACGTCATCTGAATGGGCCTGCAGATTAGTACATGCATTCAATAGTTCATTCAACACAAAAGTGCTGAGCACCTCTTCTGTTCTGGAAGAGGAAAGGATGAAGGTTCAGAGATAAAAGAAAACACTGGAAGTGTAGGCTTGTAGACATGGATATTTTCAATGCAATGCATTCATCAGTAACATACGGGTAAACACAAGGTATTCTTAGAGTTTGTAGGTTCTGTATATAACTATGATGTAGAAGTGGCAGTTATTGAGAAAGAAAAGAGTATGTTTCTTCCAAACGAGACATCTAAACTCAATTTGAAATGTGAATTATTGAAGCATAAAGGAGAATTCAAGTGAGGAGACCGCAGAAGCAAAGAAGTAACATGACCATGGGTATGAAATATCAATTAATCTAGAAATTGAAGCTGTTTGGCAGGAACGAAACTTAGGTTGGAAGTGGTAAGTAAAAAATGAATGCTATTGTATACAATGTTAACAAATTAAGATCAATTATCAAAAGCAGTAGGTAGACTTTTGAAATTATTCTGTTCAAAACCATTTCTACCCATCTTTTCATAGAATATTTCATACTATGAAACCATTCATAGAACGGTTCATACATATTATAGCTCATAATTACTAGGAGATTACTAAGTCAATTTAATGAGCCTAAATCAGTATCAGTATGTGTGGGGATACTGGAAATCCACATGCAAAAAAAAAAAAAAGAAGAAGAAGAAGAAAGAAGGAGAAGGAGAAGAAGAAGGAGGAGGAGGAAGAGAAGGAGAAGAAGAAGAAGAGACGGAGAAGGAGAGAGAAAGAAAGAAGAAGAAGGTGGAGGAGGAGGAGAAGAATAAAAAGAAGAAGGTGGAGGAGGAGGAGAAGAAGAAGGTGGAGGAGGAGGAGGAGAAGAAGAAGAAGGAGGAGGAGGAGGAGCAGGAGGAGGAGGAGGAAAGAAGGAGGAAGAACAAGAAGCAGAAGAAGTTGAAACCTTACCTTACACACATACAAAAATTAACTCAAAATCAATCAAATACCTAAATGCAAATGCTAAAATTATAAAACTCTTAAAACAAAACATGGGGTAAAATCTTCCTGGCACTGGATTTAGCAATGATTCCTTAGATATGACAACAAACGCAGAGGCAACAGAACTTATTATCTCTGGCTCTAAGAAGATGAAAGAAGAAAAAAAGGAAAAAATATATTAGGTAGACTATGTCAAAATATAAAACTTCTGTGCCTCAAAGATCACAGAGTGAAAAAGCAACTCATGAAACAGAAGAAAATAATTGCCAATTACATAAATGGTAAGGGTTTAATATTCTATATAAAGAACTATATATATGTGAATTTTTCTTTTATCAATAATCCGTCTGTCCTTTTTAGAACAACAATTCAACTTCACATTGGGGAAACTACATACCCTATTAATTGTGTTCTTATTGGGAATATTAAATGTGATGCTCCAACTTGTAATTAAGAGGTCAAAGCCTATGTGTCCGTGATCTCCATCACCACCCTCAGGTTGGATGATTTTCTAGAAAGACTCACAGAACTCAGTAAAGCTTTTATATTCGTAGATACGATTTATCACAGTGAAAGGATCTAGACTAAATTAGAGAAGGTAATAGGTGCATAAAACAGTACAGCAAGGTCCAAGCACAGGGTTATAATTGAGGGTCAATCACACAGGCATGGGGCATCTTGTGTAACCGACCTTAGCTATTAAGTCTACAGCCATCTTCCAGAGGTCAAAATGATATAGCATGGTCCAGGAGCCCCAGATTAATATCTGAATAGATATTCAGCGTGTGTGACATTGTTAGCACAAACTGTCTGGTGTGACCCAATGTCTTATGTATACAAAAACACTTTTATCAAATAGGCCATTCATTCCAAGGGCTCAAAGTTTATCTACAAGGAGCTAGTTGAGAGCAAGACCTTTCTTTCAAATGCACAAAATTGGAACACTTCATGTTTGCTGATGTAAAATTGTACTACATAGCTAGCTACATATATTGCAGGACTCAATGCAAAGTGAAAATGTGGGATCCCTTCATCAAGAAGCAGGAAATCATTGCCATTAAAGGAAGTAAATATAAATCTTTTTGTTTTGTCTACCGTCTAACACAATGTTATGGTGTCTCATATTTGCTATGTGACATCATTCCAATTAAAGAAGAATTAAAACTTTTAGTTATTAGCAAAAATGTCACTATTTATCTTTGTATAATTCTAGTTTTCAATGCAAATGCAATGTCATTTAACTTATATGTTAAATAATCAAACTGCACAATTTGTGTTTTATAGCACATAAATGCATATGCATTTTGTTCTTACAAGAACTGTGAAAAAATACACAAAACTAACTCAAATGTTTTACACTACGTGCTATGCACATCTTCTACCAACATGCTCTGCCTATTCATCAGTATACAGAAGGACTGAAACAAAGAATTCTCTTTGTTTATCTTTGTGGTCCTACCTTTCTGTTTCTTTTACATCATTATTTTCAATGTTGAACACTACAGTGAAATAGCATGAATTAGAAAAGATATGACTGGCTTCTTTGGTTATTTGTCTTTTTGAGAGCACCATAGTCTTCTTTTTGAAGAGTGTGGACTCTCAGCAGCATCCCTGCCTCCACAATCCCCTTGAACTTGCCTTGAGTGTCACTGAACTCTCATGCATTGTTCATCCACAGGAGTTTTATGTGCATGGGGTATTAAAAACAATATGCAATTAAGCCAGCAAGAAACTGTGTCAAATAAACCTGTTGGGCATATTTCATCTGCTCTGTTTTATACTTCATTGTCTCGTTGACTTCGCTTATAAAAAACAAGTTCAAAGGAAATTTTTAAGAATTTTAGATGGTAACAGCAAGGCACTTAACTAAGTCTGAGGCTTTTCTGACTACATGGTTTTGTTCAATTTTTAACATCAGAAAATTGGAATGAGCTACATATTAATATAGGGTCTATTAACTGGGGATAGAATGATAAATATATCACATTATTTTCAGTGAACTTGAAATTCATTTGAGGGTCTAGGCAATTAAGCTATCATTAGAATATAACATGAAAAATATCAATACTGGTGAATTAGTTGTGGACTAATTCAATTCGAGTTTCAGGAAAGATTTTTTTTTTTGAAACAAGTAATATTTAAATGACAGTCAAGCCTTGAGTAGAAATAAATTTAAAGAACATGGGTAAGGGAAAAAGAATATTTTGGGGGAGAGTGAATAGCATGGATGAATGATCTCCCCCTATTATCCTTTTCTCGTACACAATCAATAGATTTCCTTCTTAAAAAAAATAAAAGATACTTTTTTTTTCCAGGCTTTTAAAGATGTCTCTATATTTGTTCATTAGTAACTAGGGTGCCATAAACCCAAGGGAAAGACAGACGTAGTTTGCATGGAATTTCAGAGTAAGGACTGACAGACAAACATGTTAGTTGCAATTTCAAAGCAAAACACTACTTTGAATGGACCTGCTTAAAGTTTCTGAGCTTCACTCAGAAATTACTCTACTTATATATCAGACAGAAATGGAAGCTGATTTTATTCTCTTCCATATAAGTTTTTCAAAAGGAAATGGACCATAGGATTAGCCAATTTATATCTTATAGATAATGATACCCACATATGCTGTTTATCTGGGCTCTTGGGAAAATTGTGGGTTTATTCATTTTTTAGATCTCTTTCTCACTTTTAGAAATTATTAACATTAATTAAAGAGTTAACAGAGTTGAACACATAGACATGAATTTTTATTTATCTTTGTACATATATGTCTTAGACCCTAAAGAAAAATAAGTAAGCAAGGAGGTGACACATCTCTATTAAATACACCCTTAATTCATAAATCTAATATTACCCTTGGCCAGTTGTTTTCAGCATAATTGTTGCTAGTATTAGGAAGTAAAAAATTCTAAACATTGATGTGGAACTGATTAAGTTGAGGCCTAGTGCTTCTGTTCTGTCATCTTGTTCCTTTATATACACCCCAAAAGATATACTTCATGCAAATCACAATCTTACTGCCATTTATCTTAGAGCCGGAGATAATAAGTTAATCCATTATGAATCTCAAGTGAGTTCAAAGCTTGAGAAAGAAACCTAATAGGTGCTATAACAAGTACACCACAGTTTCTGAAATGAAAAATTGTATAAAGTAATGCGGTGGTGATGAAATGACCAGACAAACAGAATTGAGGTGCTGAGGTTAGGGCCTAGAGTGATTATTAAGTGACATCACTTGAGGAAAATCAGTGTTGCTTGCGGCAGTGTTATTTGCCTATGCAGTGAATTGTGGAAAGTTGAGGTATGCTGAGAGGAAGGATCATGGGCCAATGCCTATTTTAAGTAGAGGATATGTAGACACATAAACACACATGTGATATCATCATGGGGAGATTCAAAAATGAGAATCATGACTATCAAATAATAATTTGGAAACAGGGAAATGTGACCAGAGAGAAAGTTTAATAATCCATCAGCTACCTTGGGAACAGAATCTAAGTTTCTCTACTCTCTGCCATCTATGACCCCCTTACATTATTCTCTCTGGCCTGTATTCTCTTTGAATTCATTTTTCCCAGTCCTCGATATTCTCAGGGACCATAAATTTGTTTTTCAAAAGGAAATGGACCATAGGATTAGCCAATTTATATCTTATAGATAATGATATCTAGAGCAATATCAAATTTGTCTTACCTGTGTGGCATTCTCCTAGGACCCTGACCTACCTTTATAAACTAATAGAAGCAATTTAACTTTGACATTCACTCCTTTAATCAATCATTCACTTCCAAAATATTTACTAAACACCATCTTTATGTAAAATCTATTTTAAAAACTGGAAACATGGAAGAGATGACACAGATTTAGATACTTGTTGTAGAGATTTCATGTGTACATAGACAAGTATCTGTAATCCCAGTTAAATATAATATATGCTTTATGAAAGTATTATAATGGGAATGTGGAAAGGTTTCCCAGAAAAGATCATATTTAAATTAGTTCATGAGAATGTATATAATTTGAATACATAAAACTGTGGGAAATTTTTTTAACACTGTTGAAGAATATGAGCAAGGAATGCTAAGGATGCATGGGTGTTTGGATAAGTAAAGAATAGTTTGCATCAGGAAAATATGACATACCAGATACATTAATGGAGAGTTTATTATTTTTGGAAAGATTTGGTTCTCAAAAGAGTTGGGTATTACAATTTAAGATCAGAATGTCTTGGACTAAAAATGTGGATAAAAGAATTTAGGGAGGTAATGATAATTTGAGGAGTACTAAAGGTCACTTTTTCATTCATTCCTGTTTTTATCAACTAAGGAATTATTTATATACAGTGAAATCCACCAATTTTAAGTGTACAGTTTAATTAATTAAGTAACTCTATACAAGCATTAAGAAATAACAGAAATCAGACTCGAAAACAGGTTTCTCACCTTTAAATGATTGCTTCTCTGGAATCAAGCCCCACACCTTATGCCAGCTTAAGGAAACCACTGTTCTGATCTGTCATTAGAGTTTTGCTGTTTCTAGGTATTCTAATAAATTGCATCATAAAATATGTAGGGTTTTGTGTTTGACTTATTTTACTTTGCTTAATATGTTTGCAATTCATTCGTATGTGTTATTGTGCACCAAAATTGTGGTCTTTTTTAAATTGCTGAGTAGTATTTAGTAGTACAGATATACCACAAGTTGTTCATATACTTATCAGTTGATATGAATTGGACTTGCTCCCTGGTTTTGGTGTTTTATGAACAATGCTGTCATGTGTATTTAGCTGCACATCTTTGAGTAGACATACTTTTCCATTTTTGTCAAGAAAACACTCATGGATGAATTACTGAGTCAGACTATTTACCATTACAAGAAGTGGTAGGGCTATTTTGCCTGCTTACCAGAAATATATGAAAGGTTGCCCTTCAACCAAGCCAATAGTTTGTATCTCAGATACAATGCTGAACAAGAGTGGTGAGAGCAGACATTCTTACATTGCTTTTCATTTTAGGGGAAAAGCATTCAGTTTTCCAGCATTTAAACTAGATATTTTATATAGATGTCCCTTACTAGGTGGAAGAAATTCCGTTCTATTCCCAGTTTGCTAAGATGTTATAACGTAAGTGGGCATTTCATTTTTCTACATTTATTGAAATGATTGTACGGCTTCTCTTTCTTTAGTCTGTTCATATGGTGAATTACACGATTTAACTTTGAGTGCTGAATCAACCTTTCTTAACAAGAATAGACACAGCTTAGTCATGGAATATTATTGTCTTTATATATGTTATTCTCTTCTCCATTATACTCTCAAAGAGTTTCTGTAGAATTGATATAACTTTTGTCTTATTTGCTAAAATTAACCATTGAAGCCTTTGGAATTGGAGATCTCATCAAGGGATTAAAAAAATAATCAAATTTCTGTAATAAATAGAGACTTCAGATATTGCAGTTTTTTCTAAGTGAGGTTTCGTAGTTTGTGTCTTTCAAGAATTTTTTTTTCAATTCTATCTAAGATGTCAAAAGTACACGTACAGCTAATAGTATTTTAATTTCTTTTTCTTATTTGTGGAATCTATAGTAGTCTCCCCTCTTTTATTTCTAATATATATAACTCTTCTCTTTTCCTTGGCAGCCATGCTAGAGGTTTATTGTTGTTGGTGGTGTCATTGTTATTGTTATCTTCTAATTTTTTCAGATATAAAGCTTTAAATTTATTAATTTACATTTTTTTCAGTTTTAATTTTATTAATTTTGGTACTTTTATTCACTATTTTCTTCTTTTGGATTGCTTCGTGTTTATTTTGTTACTCCTTTACTAGTTTCTTAAGGTGGAAGTTGAGATCATTCACTCGAGACCATTCTCCTTTTCTAATGTAGCTATTTAATAGCATAGGTTCTTTTCAAAGCAAAGCTTAAGCAGCCTCCAGAATTTTTGATACATTTAAAAATTTTTCACTTAATTAAAAATATTTTTTTCTCTTGTGACTTCCTCCTGGACCATGCAACATTTAGAAGTGTATAGTTTAATATACAAATATTCTTCTGTTATTATTTGTGTTTTATTGTTTAATGATTACTCCTAGATAGTGTTTTATCAGGATTTTTAATCTTTTCAAATAAATTTTTGACTTATTGATTTTCTGTCTTTATTTTTGTTTTTCTATTTTAATAATTTCCCATCTTTATTACTTTCTAATGTTTACTTTGCTTTTAATTTACTCAATTTCTAGTTTATTAAGGTGAAAGAAAACCTATGAAATTGATTTTTTTCCTTTTATATGTGTTTATTGATATCAGCTTATTCTAAGCAATGCTTTAGCTTTGGTTCACATTTTAAGTCAAAATACATTCTACTTTTATTTTCATTTTTTTGTTGATTTCTTGATTTTATTTAGAAGTGCATTAGTTGGATTTCAAATATTTGAAGATTTTCCAGATATATATCTATTGATTTCTAAGTTAGTAATTGAATTTAGAAAACATATGTTGAATGGTTTGAATATTTTTAATTTATTGAGACTTGTTTTATAACGTATAATATAATTGATCTCAGTATATATTTCATATGCACTTAAAAATAGTGTGTATTTTTCTGTTTACCAATGATGCGTTCTCTAAATGTCCGTTAGTTCAAGTTGGCCATTTATCTACTTTATTTTGTGAAGTGTTTGTATGCTTTTGCTCTTTAAATTTGGGGTGTTGTGTTACCTCAATACACCTTGCTTTCCCAGCATAAACTCCACTGGGTCTTTGTGCATTACCATTTGTACATATTGTTGAATTAATTTTTTAATATATTAGTAAGAATTTTTGCCTCCTAACTCATAGGGGATATTGGTCTGCTATTTTCTTTTTTTTTGTTGTTATGACTTTATCCAGTTTTAGATTGATATTAATGCTAGTTGCATACAATGAAATGGGAAGTATTTTCTCCCTGTTTTGTGAAAGAACTTGTAGAGAATTTGTTTCCTCTTTTTCTTAAATGTAGACGGCATTCAACAGTGAAGCCATTTGAGACTTGAGTTTCCTTTGTAGAAAGATTTTTAAATTATGGGTTCAATTTTTTAAATTGATACATAGGTATTCAGGCTTTCCACTTCTTCTTAAATCAGTTTCGGTAACTTGTTTCTTTCAATAAATTATCTGTTTCATCTAGTTGTCAGTTTCATTTGCATGAACTTGTGCATGTATTTCACATATTATCTTCTATGACACCTTTTTAATTTCAGATAGTAATAATTTGGTCTTCTCTTTTTTATTGTCATATTCTTCTCTCTGGCTGAGTAATTATTAAATTTCATGTTTTCCACTGTATTCTTCTTATGTTTACTTATTTCATGGATATCTTACTCTATCAATTTACTTTCCAGTTATTATTCTCAATATTAAAGTACATTTCTTACTAACAGTAACTTTCTGTGAGTTCTGACAATCTCTGTTTACATATTTGGGTTTGGCTACAGCTTTTGTATTTTTTTTATTTTTAATTTAATTTTTTATTGATTTTGAGACAGAGTCTCACTCTGTCGCCCAGGCTGGAGTGCAATGGCATGATCTCGCCTCACTGCAGCCTCAGCCTCCCAGGTTCAAGCGATTCTCCAGCCTGTCTCCAGAGTAGCTGGGATTACAGGCGTGTGCCATTGCGTCCAACTAATTTTTGTATTTTTAGTAGAGGCCGGGTTTCACCATGTTGGCCAGGCTGGTCTCTGAGGTCAAGAGACCTCAGGTGATCCGCCTGCCTCTGTCTCTCAAAGTGCTGGGATTGCAGGCGTGAGCTACCATGCCTGGCCACTGATTATAGCATTTTTAAAATCTTGACTCCCAGGGTTTCTGTACTTTGTACTTTTGATTCATCTCCACAACTTTCTGAATCTCTTTCATTTTTCTCTCATGATTACTGTTTCCTTAATTTTATCACATGGTGATAATGATGATGATAATGATGATGGTGATTTGGGAGAACGTGCACTGGAAACTCTGCTTCATGAGCAGAAGTCCTTTCATGAGGTAATATATTTCGATCAACTGCTTTGAGTTTTTTCCGTATATATGTGGCTCAGGAACCAGTCAGAAATATCAACGAACCAGTTTTGGGAATCCCTTCTCTGGTTCTTTCTATTCTGTTATTCTTTCACTCTCTGTAGTGTTCAGAGACAGAGCTTCCTGCCTTCCCACTTCTGCCTCCTTTGACCAGAAAGATTACAGGTTTTCCATCTGCAATACAGCCATTATTGTGCAAGCTGCATGCACTGCCATTAGCCCAAGATTATAAGTGACAGAGATGAGATTTTACAGGTATAACTCCTTGTCTTACTTTTTCCAAGCGAGGTTGTAATGCTTTCTCCACCGGAATTTGCCTATTTTGTCCATTCTCATGTGCTTTCAGCATTTAGTTTTTGTAGTATGTCATACGTTATATTTGTTTTCTGAAGAGGGTAGACATCCAGTATAGTTTTATTCTCTCATATCTCTTAGTTCTCTTAATTAAGACTAATTTGGGACAATAGTATTAAAACTTTGGCTGGACAGGGTGGCTCACACCTGTAATCCCAGCACTTTGGGAGGCCGAGGTGGGCAGATCACGAGGTCAGGAGATCGAGACCATCCTGGCTAACACCGTGAAACCCCATAGTCTCTACTAAAAATACAAAAAATTAGCCGGGCGTGGTGGTGGGTGCCTGTAGTCCCAGCTATTCGGGAGGCTGAGGCAGGAGAATGGCGTGAACCCAGGAGGCGGAGCTTGTGGTGAGCCGAGATCGCGCCACTGCACTCCAGCCTGGGCAACAGAGCGAGACTCCATCTCAAAAATAAAGCAAAAACAAAAACAAAACAAAACAAAAAAACTTCAAAAATGTTCATTTGTTCAGATTATATCTATTTTATCTCTTTCCATTTGGCTTGCAGAGGGGTACATCTTCAATGTGGTTAGGAAGAAGTAACAAAACTAAATGGCTTTTAACACCCCCTCTTTGGCCCAGAATTTCTAAAATGACTTCCCAAAGATGCTCTACACAATCACTAGAATCTGTGAATATGAAGAGGTATATTCATATATATGATACTACATGACAAAAGGGACATTAAGAGGAGAGGGGGGAAAAGGAAGGAGAGGTCAGTCTTGTCTACTGTGTAACAGAGGGCACTGCCGTTCTTTGACAGATGAACCAAGGAGGAGAACGTCCTTCACATAAACACGCTCTTCTCTCTCTAACGAGCTGAGTATTTTCTCTTTAATGAGCTCAGTGTTTTCTATCTTATGGCATCTCTGATTCTCTCTGTATGTGTTCTCATCTTTCTATTTTACTTCTGCTTGGTGGCTTTCTCATAATTTCTGCTCCCTCATTACCTTTCTTGCCAAATGTTCGACTTACAATGATACCCTTTACCCATAATCTGCTTCAAGATATTCCTAAAAATAATTTGATCTCACTTCCAAATATGCTTTTCTTTCAGTTTCCTCATTTTAAATTCCAGAGCAATAAAACTATTTAGCTCTCCTTTAAGCATCAGGCCATAAATCACAAATTGCAAGTGTGGCGTGGCTGTCTCTGGTCCTGGCCAATTACTGTTTCAACCAATTATGAACAGGGAAGACATGTTTGAGGAACATAGTCACACCCCGTGCTTCCTCAGGAGGTCTGAAACCGCATCCATGTCTCTTAAAGGCTCAAGGAAACCTAAAGGAATCACCTGGATTTCTCTAATACAATCCTTTCTGACTGTACTCACTAGGAACTGAAGCTACACAGCTTAGTAATCAAGCTTGGCTACTAAGAAAAGAAAGAAAAAGAAAACGAAAACAAAAATTAATTTACAACTGTTTTTGCATGAGTATGACGTTACTATTCTAGGAAATTCTTTCTCGGGAAGATGATGTTGGAAGTAACTTTATTATTTGTTTCAGAGGCTTCCTTTTCAGAAAAATAGATTACTAAACCAGATTTATAAAATGACTATTTATTATAAAATATTCATTTTCAAATCATGCCTCATTGTGTGCATTCATCCTAAATTATTATATCACAAACTTTACTTAATTATAATCAGGCCCTCCTATTAAAACCTTACTTTGAAAACAAATGTCCTATCCTTGACTTTTCTTTCCCAACAAAGGTCTTTCCCAAGTGGGCTCTTCACTGTGTTAAGCAGAAACTTTGGTTTGTGTGCTCAGCAGGTGATATTGGTTTTGTTTTATGGGATCATCAGTCAAAATCCCATTATGATCCTGACTGCCACCCTATGAGGAAGACAGGGCAGGCATAATTTTTAGAATGAGGAAACTAAGATGAGTACGGTGACATCACTTCCAGTCATTTGATTTTATTCTAGGAAAGTTTCCACTATATAAATCTACTGCCTCAACAATATTAAACATGTCAGGTTAAGTATGAATAATTCGTCACTGAAAGATTTGAAATTAACTATTATACATCCTCATGTATCAAGTACATACTTTAGAATTTAATCTTCTTTAACCTTTTTTAATCTTTGTAATATTACTTGTATGAGGCCACATTCCTGCTCAAACCTTCTCTGGTCCTGAAGTTCTCCTCAAGATAAATTGCATATTCTTATTTGACATTAAGAACTCTTCCTAATATGACCCCAAACTACCCTTTTGGCTTAGCACCAATGAGCCTTTCTTAATCTTAACAACGCTTGCCCTCACCAATCTCTCAGTGCCAGATACTTTTTGATTTCTATGCTTTTGTTCTCTTTTTTTAAGCATGACAAGGAAAATAATTTCTGCTTATGTTTCATCTCTAGCCTAGGCCTATTCACCCATATGAAACTAAGTATGGCCCTTTCAAAAATATATCTGTTAAATCATAATTGTTCAATGAATGCATTATCAACTAAATATTGCTTCAGACTAATAAATTTCTCACTCCAATCCCAATGAAGAGGGTAAGGAGAAGGTCTAGGGGAAGCATAAAGCTATAACTATATGCCTTAATAAGTTATTTCCAGGCAATTCTTAAAGGTTAATTCCTCATATTGTTCTTGTGCTTAACACAATGGTAAAGTCAGGCTTCTAAAATAATGCAGCACTAAATTCTGATGAAGTAAATCGTTTTGTAGCAAAATCTAAACAATGGTGTTAGAAGACCAAATGGATTGTGCATAAGGAAAACCAACTCTCCTATTACTTTAATTATTCAGCCTATTAACTGTGACAGTATGCCTTTAAAATCTCTTCATTATTCACTGTAATTAAGTGGCACAGCAAACAACAGGATGTCAGAACTCACATTCAGAGAAGACAAGCTATGAGTGATGGTGTGCACACTATATATAGACAAAACATTTTAAAAAGAGTAATTGCTCCCACATCACTTCCCAAGATGCCTCACCTGTCTTCTTTTGCGTCTTTTTTATTCAAAGTGAATGCTTGCAAATGTACGACATCAATTTAGCACTTTCTAGTTTGCAACTTTGTAAACAGCAGCTTTACCACTTGAGTAAGTGTGAAGACGAAGTTCAGAATGGTTTGTGCCTGATTGTTGATGGACAATCATAGAAAGTAAAACTAAACATAGGCAAAGTCAAGGGGAAGTAAGAAAGCAGATAATTGCTTTGAAATTTTTTATTATAAAAAAGAAGAAATAAGATTGGGAAAACAAAAGAAGTAATAGTGTGCAAATTGGCAGGGGGTAGTTTTTGTTTTATTTTGTCTTGTTTTAGTTTTTTAATGGGCTCTTGTGAGCTGCATTTCTTTCCCCTTTGAAGAAGGGACTGTTGAGATGGAATAAAGAGGGCCCTTAAATAAAAGACTAGGATTATTTTTCTTGTTTATTACAGTTGATATTTTGACATTCTATAATAGCAGAATACCCATTTTTCAAGCACCCCCCCACCCCCCACAGAATACATACCAAGACAGATGACATCCAAAGTAAGTCATAAAATCTCAACAAATTTAAGATAATTGAAATCACAGAGGGAGTGTTCTCTGAGCACAATGGGATCTATCTAGAAATCAGTATGTTAAAGATAACAGAAAAAAAAAAATCTTCAAACACTTGGAACTGAACAAGCCACTTTCAGAATAACCTATGGGTCCTAGAAGACTCAAGAGATGTTATGGACTGAATGTGTTCCCCCCAAATTCATGTGTTAAAATCTATCCCCTAATGTGATAATATTTGGAGGTAGAGTCTTTGAGAGATAATTATGTCATGAGAGTAGAGCCTTTGTATTGGGATTGGTGCCCTTACAAGAAAGGATCCAAGAGCTAGCTCAATCTCTTTCTGCCATGTGAACACATACAGAAAAGTCAGCAATCTACACCCAAAAGAGGGCCCTCACCACAACCTGACAACATGACACTTTGATTGTGGACTTCCAGCCTCCAGAACTGTAGGAAATAAAGTTGTTTGAGAGTTTACGGTATTGTTATAGCATCCAGGACTAAGACAAAAGAAAAGGTTTTTAAAAATATGTTGAACGTAATGAAATTAAAAACACAACATATCAAAAGTTGTGGGACTCAGCTAAAGCAGTGCTAACAGGAAAATGTAAAGACATATATCTAGCATGAAGGACTTCTTTGTGGTGATGAAATACCGCTGTATTTTGATTGCAATGCTGATATCATAGAATTAGACATGTGATTAAAAAACATATAATTACGTACACAAACATATACGTACGTACACCAGCATGGCACATGTATACATATGAGATCAAATTCCTGGTGACCATAATTATGTAAAATGTAACCATTGGGAGAAACTGGGTAAAAGACGCATGTGATCTCATTATTCTTTTTAAGAGTTATCTTAGCAATTATTGTCGCCTTTTCTTCTACACAGAGTTTAGTTGTATGGAATGTTCTTTTTCCCTTTAAGATTTTCATTACATGGAAAATTGACCTGTTTTTGATAATGTTAACATATTTAAATGAGTAGAATAAAATATTTGAAAATACCTGATTCATTTAGGCCTCATGAATGTTTCTGTTTTAACTTTTATTTATTTGTTTCATATTTTGTGCTTAAAAGAGATGTCCAGTTAAAAAAAGGCTGTTGGAGTCTTCTAAAAAGTATATCCAATGAAACCGCAAAATATATCTTAAAATTAACTATTTGGGATGGCTGGGTCAAATGGAATTTCTAGTTCTAGATCCCTGAGGAATTGCCACACTGACTTCCACAAGGGTTGAACTAGTTTGCAGCGCACCAGCATGGCACATGTATACATATGTAACTTACCTGCACATTGTGCACATGTACCATAAAACCTAAAGTATAATAATAATAATAATAATAATAATAATAATAAAAGAAAAAAAAATTAACTATTTGGCTATCTGACGTTACCACCTTTGTCTAATCCATCAATGCTTCTATAATTGCCTCCCTATAATTTCCACATAAAAACTCAGGTAATTTTTATATACGACGTCAGTTCATAGCCTCATATTTCTTTCTCTTCCTTCAACCTTAAACCCTGCCAAGTCTTCCCATTTATACAGAATAGTATTTAAACTCCTTATACTGGCATTATTGTCATTAAAATTTTAGCTTAATTGTCACCTGCCCAGAGAAGCCTCCTCTAGTAAGAGTCAAAAATATATAACCATTCCCTCCCTACTACATGGCTGTGTAATTCTTAGCACAGCAGTTATTACTACTGCAAATGTTCTATTTGTTTACTTCATTACTCTTTCTCTTCTGTAGAGTGTAAGCTCCCTGAAAATAGATGTCTTTATTTTTCTTCACTACTGAATCATAATTAATAATAAAAAATGCATTTATAAACATAAATTTACATTAACTAATTCAGCTCTCATAACAACAATATAAATATATATTATTATAATCACCATCACTATTTTACGGTTGAGAAGCTGGACAGATAAGTTAGGTAAATTCCTCAAGATCTCACAATCTGGTACATTTAGGATACATAATTCAAACTCAGGCAGTCTGCCTCTAGTGTCTTTATTCTTAATCACTAAGTTACAATGCCTATAATTGTTCCCAGACCTTAGCAGGTTTTTAATTAATGTTCCTTGATCAGTGAAAATATTAAGTTGATTCTCTGGAAGAGGTGGTTGTGCTTTGAGTTTATTATAGAGCTTGTTTTACTAGGTTAAAGATTTTATATCTATAAATAATTTTACATGTGAACTATTTTGGGGACAATAATCTACAAATTAAGACTATCATTTACTAATAGATGTTAATAGATTTGCTTAAATCATTCTTATGGAAAATGTATGAAATTATATCCTGAGCATAAGGAAAAGGAATTTTCCTAATCAGAGCACAAGTTAACTATCATATCAGTGGCGCTTATCAAAACACATCAGTAGCGTGATGCCTCCAGCTTTGTTCTTTTGGCTTAGGATTGACTTGGCGATGTGGGCTCTTTTTTGGTTCCATGTGAACTTTAAAGTAGTTTTTTCCAATTCTGTGAAGAAAGTCATTGGTAACTTGATGGGGATGGCATTGAATCTATAAATTACCTTGGGCAGTATGGCCATTTTCACGATATTGATTCTTCCTACCCATGAGCATGGAATGTTCTCCCGTTTCTTTGTATCCTCCTTTATTTCACTGAGCAGTGGTTTGTAGTTCTCCTTGAAGAGGTCCTTCACGTCCCTTGTAAGTTGGATTCCTAGGTATTTTATTCTCTTTGAAGCAATTGTGAATGGGAGTTCACTCATGATTTGGCTCTCTGTTATTGGTGTATAAGAATGCTTGTGATTTTTGTACATTGATTTTGTATCCTGAGATTTTGCTGAAGTTGCTTATCAGCTTGAGGAGATTTTGGGCTGAGACAAAGGGGTTTCTAGATATACAATCATGTCATCTGCAAACAGGGACAATTTGACTTCCTCTTTTCCTAACTGAATACCCTTTATTTCCTTCTCCTGCCTAATTGCCCTGGCCAGAACTTCCAACACTATGTTGAATAGGAGTGGTGAGAGAGGGCATCCCTGTCTTGTGCCACTTTTCAAAGGGAATGCTTCCAGTTTTTGCCCATTCAGTATGATATTGGCTGTGGGTTTGTCATAGATAGCTCTTATTATTTTGAGATACATCCCATCAATACCTAATTTATTGAGAGTTTTTAGCATGAAGGGTTGTTGAATTTTGTCAAAGGCCTTTTCTGCATCTATTGAGATAATCGTGGTTTTTGTCTTTGGTTCTATTTATATGCTGGATTACATTTATTGATTTGTGTATATTGAACCAGCCTTGAATCCCAGGGATGAAGCCCACTTGATCATGGTGGATAAGCTTTTCGATGTGCTGCTGGATTCGGTTTGCCAGTATTTTACTGAGGATTTTTACATCAATGTTCATCAAGGATACTGGTCTAAAATTCTCTTTTTTGGTTGTGTCTCTGCCCGGCTTTGGTATCAGGATGATGCTGGCCTCATAAAATGAGTTAGGGAGGATTCCCTCTTTTTCTATTGATTGGAGAAGTTTCAGAAGGAATGGTACCAGTTCCTCCTTGTACCTCTGGTAGAATTTGGCTGTGAATCCATCTGGTCCTGGACTCTTTTTGGTTGGTAAGCTATTGATTATTGCCACAATTTCAGATCATGTAATTGGTCTATTCAGAGATTCAACTTCTTCCTGGTTTAGTCTTGGGAGAGTGTATGTGTTGAGGAATTTATCCATTTCTTCTAAATTTTCTAGTTTATTTGTTTAGAGGTGTTTGTAGTATTCTCTGATGGTAGTTTGTATTTCTGTGGGATCGGTGGTGATATCCCCTTTATCATTTTTTATTGTGTCTATTTGATTCTTCTCTCTTTTTTTCTTCATTAGTCTTGCTAGCGGTCTATCAATCTTGTTGATCCTTTCAAAAAACCAGCTCCTGGATTCATTAATTTTTTGAAGGGTTTTTTGTGTCTCTATTTCCTTCAGTTCTGCTCTGATTTTAGTTATTTTTTGCCTTCTGCCAGCTTTCGAATGTGTTTGCTCTTGCTTTTCTAGTTCTTTTAATTGTGATGTTAGGGTGTCAATTTTGGATCTTTCCTGCTTTCTCTTGTGGGCATTTAGTGCTATAAATTTCCCTTTACACACTGCTTTGAATGTGTCCCAGAGATTCTGGTATGTTGTGTCTTTGTTCTCATTGGTCTCAAAGAACATCTTTATTTCTGCCTTCATTTCGTTATGTACCCAGTAGTCATTCAGGAGCAGGTTGTTCAGTTTCCATGTACTTGAGTGGTTTTGAGTGAGTTTCTTAATCCTGAGTTCTAGTTTGATTGCACTGTGGTCTGAGAGATAGTTTGTTATAATTTCTGTTCTTTTACATTTGCTGAGGAGAGCTTTACTTCCAACTATGTGGTCAGTTTTGGAGTAGGTGTGGTGTGGTGCTGAAAAAAATGTATATTCTGTTGATTTGGGGTGGAGAGTTCTGCAGATGTCTATTAGGTCCTGCTTGGTGCAGAGCTGAGTTCAATTCCTGGGTATCCTTGTTAACTTTCTGTCTCGTTGATCTGTCTAATGTTGACAGTGGGGTGTTAAAGTCTCCCATTATTATTGTGTGGGAGTCTAAGTCTCTTTGTAGGTCACTCAGGACTTGCTTTATGAATCTGGGTGCTCCTGTATTGGGTGCATATATATTTAGGATAGTTAGCTGTTCTTGTTGAATTGATCCCTTTACCATTATGTAATGGCCTTCTTTGTCTCTTTTGATCTTTGTTGGTTTAAAGTCTGTTTTATCAGAGACTAGGATTGCAACCCCTGCCTTTTTTTGTTTTCCATTTGCTTGATAGCTCTTCCTCCATCCTTTTATTTTGAGCCTATGTGTGTCTCTGCATGTGAGATGGGTTTCCTGAATACAGCACACTGATGGGTCTTGACTCTTTATCCAACGTGCCAGTCTGTGTCTTTTAATTGGAGCATTTAGTCCATTTACATTTAAAGTTAATATTGTTATGTGTGAATTTGATCCTGTCATTATGATGTTAGCTGGTTATTTTGCTCATTAGTTGATGCAGTTTCTCCCTAGCCTCGATGGTCTTTACAATTTGGCATGATTTTGCAGTGGCTGGTACTGGTTGTTCCTTTCCATGTTTAGTGCTTCCTTCAGGAGCTCTTTTAGGGCAGGCCTGGTGGTGACTAAATGTCTCAGCATTTGCTTGTCTGCAAAGTGTTTTATTTCTCCTCCACTAATGAAGCTTAGTTTGGCTGGATATGAAATTCTGGGTTGAAAATTCTTTTCTTTAAGAATGTTGAATATCGGCCCCCACTCTCTTCTGGCTTGCAGAGTTTCTGCCGAGAGATCCGCTGTTAGTCTGATGGGCTTCCCTTTGTGGGTAACCCGACCTTTCTCTCTGGCTGCCCTTAACATTTTTTCCTTCATTTCAACTCCCCATTTTATAGATGGAATCATAGGTACAGAGATATTAAATAAAATTTGCTGAAGAACACAGATTCAGTCAATAGCAGGGGTAAATTGGGAGTAATACTCAAAATTAGCATTAGGAGAAAAAGTTCAGCAGAAATTTCTGCTACGTCTGTACTCTACATAGAACACTAAATTGAAATTATTATAGTTCTCATTATTAATATTCATTCAGTATCAAAAATATGCTAGGTACTATAATATACACAGAATGAGATAAAATCCCCTAATCCCAGCTCAACTATATATCTAATCCTCCCAACTTATTAGTAGTACATCCAAATGGGTGTTTTATCACCTTAATTATTTTCAGGGAATGGTGCCAATAGCAAAGAATCTTGTGAATCTAATTGCTAAAGATAATACATCTCATGTTCACCCAAGTAATACTAACCTTTTCTATTATAAAACTGAAGGCAGTGTTTGAAAATGCATGCTATGCCTAAAAAAAGGAACCAAGGCTACCCTCCATAAATTGGACAGCCCTATTAGTGAACTTACTAATTTGGGTTGTGTTCATATACCAATAGTAAATTTTAGTCATAATTTTATAGAGATATTCTTATTCTATTAATATATAAATGAGACACTGTGCGAGCTACATTTCATTCTCTGTAAACAATCATCCCAAATACCTGTGAAGTATATATTATGCCTAGTGTAGACATAGGAAGAGAAGGCTCTGAAAAGTGATGAATTGTGCCTAAGGACACATAGTAAGATGACAAATGTATAGCTGTTCTTTAAGTAACTCTAGTTCTTTCCATTCCAACACAGTTACTCTCTGTTGTTGTATAACTTTTGGCTACGTGGTATGTTTTAAGGTTTGAACCTAGTGGTATGTTTTAAGACTAGCCAAAAGTTATACAACAGTGGAGAGTGATTGTGTTGGAATGGAAAGAACTAGGAGCAAACTATCGCAAGGACAGAAAAACAAACACCGCATGTTCTCACTCATGGGTGGGAGTTGAACAATGAGAACACGTGGACGCAGCGTGGGGAACATCACACACCGGAGCCTGTCGTGGGGTGGGGGGAGCAGGGAGGGCTAGCATTGGGAGAAATACGTAATGTAAATGACGAGTTAATTGGTGCAGCACACCAACATGGCACATGTATACATATGTAACAAATCTGCACGTTGTGCACATGTACCCTAGAACTTAAAGTATAATAATAAAAATAAACACAAGAGAAATTGTACAAAAAAAAACTAAAATACAAATGTATTTGTACATTGTCCCATTTTTATTTTGATTGTTAACGTTTATTAAAATTACCAATATATTTGGAAAAAAAAAGACATCAGTATTCATTTGTTTTAGATATTATACAAGTTATATGCAAATATATTATTATTATAGAGTAGGTGAAAAAATGTCTATGGCAATTTACAGCTTTACGATTTAGCATATTCTTAATCTCTTTTTTAAAAACATATTTAATGCTGTGCTCAGCTCTTAGGGAAATCTAAAGATTAGGCAAACCTAGGGCTCTGGAGAGCCTAGAGCCTAGGCTCACTTTAAGGTACATCCTACAACAAGGACAGCTTAATGGCAAGTTATCTTCATTTTTTTTCTACATCTTGGATATTGCTAATAGGTGCTATTCAGAATATATAATTGCCCTTTAAAAAGGATAACACTTTGGCATAAAGTAAATGCGTACCCCCGAAATTCATACATTGAACCATACCCCACCATGTAATGTTATTAGAAAAGGCTTTTGGTATGTAATTAGGTTTAAACAGGTCATGAAGGTGGAAACTTTATATGAAGAATAAGAGAACAGAGCTCTCTCTCTTTCTATGCCATGTGAAGATACAACAAGGAGGCGGTCTTCTACAAACCAGAAAGAGTCTCTCACAAAGAGCCAAGTCTCCTGGCATTTTGATTTTGGACTTTTTATCATCTACAACTGTGAGAAATAAATATCTGTTGCTTAATCCATCCAGTCTCTGGTAATTTGTTATAGCAGTCCTAGCTAACTAAGACAGTCTTCTTTCATGAAAGTAATGTTAGCAACTAAAGAAAAATAGAATTGCTCTTCTTTTATTCAATTGAGTCTTTTAGGTGTTTGGATCTGCAAAGTGGCCTAGAGCTTTAATTAGAAATATGACTATGAGACAGGTACATTATTCTGCATTAGAAAGTAGAAAAAAATATGTTATTCCTAGAACAGAAATGAAAATATTGACATGGATGAGGGAAGAGGGAGAGAGGGACAAATATAAAAATTACCAGAGGACTGAGCTTTCAATGGAGATGACTTAACAAAGAATTCCTGACTGTGGCCATAACAACCCTTCGAAATAGATATTTTATCATCTTAGGGGCTCATAGTAAACCTTGCTAATGCTTATACATACAGAAAGACCCTAACATGAAGACTGTTTTGTTTGTTCCCTCTAAATTGTAAAGGTAGCTGCTTTTATTACTGTATCATACTGGTAAAGAATGCAGACAGAATGCAGGGGAGCAAGGAATCCTCCTAGTCAGAGTAGGAGTCTAATGCCAGAGATGAAAATGAGAATGCTAGCTACATAGGAATGTACACATACGTTGAGTAGATTACATATGGATAATGAGGTTTGAATATATCTGATAGTGTTGATGATGATAATAGTAACTTACTTATATTTAGTAATCACTTACTATATATCAGGCCTGCATGAAGCCTAACATGGATTATTGTCTTAAATTTCCTGAGCAATTCCATTCTATTTTCCCCAGCTTATTAATATGTATTTGGGACTCACTCAGTGGGACTAAATAACCTGTGCACATTCACATTTTTAGTAACCGATGGTGATGGGACCGAATTATCAAATTACTGGACACGTTAAATGTGAATTAAGGTAATCATTATTTTACTTCACATCTTATTGCACTTGATGCTAAAGAATATGAGCGATGCTTATTTCATGTCTCTGAGATTTTGTAGATATTACTGCTGTCTTGAATATACTTTCTTCCTTTTCTTTTGGGTTTGCAAGTTTCTAAATGTGATTGAACACAGATTTGAGAGAACAAAAGAACAGTTTAAACAAGATTTTTTGACACTTTACCTACAAAAAAATTAATTTTTCTCTTTATACATTTATGCATCTTTTTTGTGAATACTTTTACTTATTGAAGCTAATCAGGAGTGTCACCCTGACTTGTTTACTTGACTGAGCCCAATTTTAAACCATGAGTTCGTAGAAGAATAAAGACTGAGTCATAATTTGAAGCACTAATTAGATATTTGTCAAGATAAAATTCAATTAGAGTGAGAAGGTGACCCTCAGATTCTATTCTAGTTTTATTTGTTTGTTAATTATGACCGTGATAAAGTCTATCAATCAATCAATCAACAAAAAGAGCAATCAACTCTGCTGCTAACTCCTTGCTACAAGTTCTAAGAAGAGATATTATTTTGTGACTATTAAAGAGCTTTGAAACAGAAGGGAATTTACTTATTTGTAAAATCTCAGACTTTTTATTTTAGGAGATGCTGATGTTATAAACACTTGTATAAGCTATCAGTTGTCAAGACTGCTACAGTTTGTTGTCCAAGGTCATGCTTAAGATATCAAGACAATAAAGTTAAGAGAAATATTTGCAAGTGTAAAGGAAAAGCATAATAATATTTTCTGGGATAGTCTCTCCTTCTTTTAGTAAGTTGGAAAATTTTTGAAGACTCAACTCAGTCAACATTTTTAAGAAGCTTTCACTGAATATCCAAGTATGACACAGCTTGACATTGTGAATCCAGAAAATCTGAGACAGGTCTCAGTTAATTTAGAAAGTTTATTTTGCCAAGGTTGAGGATGCACCTGTGACACAGCCTCAGGATGTCCTGACAACATGTGTGCAAGGTGGTCAGGGCACAGCTTGGTTTTATACATTTTAAGGGAAACATGAGACATCAGTTAATATGTAAGAAGTACATTGGTGCAGTCTGGAAAGGTGGGATAACGTGAAGCAAAGTCAGGAAAACTGGAAACAGGAGGGAGCTTCCAGGTGGCGGATAGGTGAGACACAAAGAGTTGCATTCTTTTGAGTTTCTGATTAGCCTTTCCAATGGAGGCAATCAGATATGCATCCATGTCAGTGAGGAGAGGGTTAACTTTGAATAGAATAGGAGTCAGGATTGCCTTAAGCAGTTTCTAGCTTGAGTTTTCCTTAGGGATTTTGAGGGCCCAAAATATTTTCTTTTCACATTTCCCCCCTTTTCTTTTTAAAAATCTTTTGGAGAAAGCATTTTACAAGAAAATGAGTCTCTGGTCTCTGATCTCTCATGGCTAGGATGGCTTATTCCTAGATGGGTAGGTCCTGAAAGTTCATTTTTAGCAGGTTGTGAAGACTCATGTCCTATGAAGAGAAAATAGTGGGGAAGAAGGGAGAAAACAAACAAACAAACAAACAAAAGAACAATCCTAGAAAAATCAATACAGGCCACATTACTCTGAAGCCTACACATTAGTTGGCAGTGATGAAAGTGGCTTATGTATGTAAATATGTTGCTGTTATTTTATTCTGAAGTTCAAGTTGTCTGGCTTCAGTTCATAAAGTTTTAGGAAAGCATGTCTTAGTTTCAGTGATTCCAAATTAGGAAAAAGTGGGGGGAAAAAGAAGGAAAAAAAATGAAAACATTATTTTGAAAACTTGTAGCCAAGAAAAATTAGAATTCAGTCCAAACTGTAGAAAATAAAAATTGAAGGAAAAAAAAACATTAGGCAAGATTAGAATATAACAACAGGTTTACTATCATTTTGAAACATATTTTTTTTTACTCTCTCCAATTTACCATTTTACTAAAGACAAATTATGATAGAATTGGTTTGCTTATTATACTTGGCCTAATTATTTGTGTACAGTGCAACAAGTATAATTATTTTTTATATAGGCTTTAAAATGAGAATTGATGGAACTTTGTTCCATAGGAGGAATCTCAGATAAGACTTTTTTAAAGCAAATCCAGGCCATGGATTTGTGCCATCAAATACCTATGAGTTGGGTGAATTTCTTCTCCCCTTGAGGTTCTGAGATAAACCTGTGACTTCTGCACCTGTCAGAAAGTGGCATTTTTTACTTACCACAGGTCAGAAACCTTGTGTAGGAATGTGTATACAAAATATTAGGCCAGTTTTATCAAGAGCTTTATTGGCTTCATAAGCCAAGTTTGATTCCTTAAAGGAAAGCACACCATTCCAGTCAAAGCCTTGGTAAAATAACCAGTTTCTCCAAATGTGTCCTGTTACAAGTGAAACAAATTCTTATTGCACTTATGTAAATAACTGTATTGTCATAAATTAAGAATACTTACAAATAGTTTCCAAATTCTGGAGAAACTGGGTAGAGAGAAAACACAAATGTGCTCCAAAATTTGTTCATAGGAGTATTCTAAATGGTTAAATGCTGTCAGTAGCTCAAAAGAAAAGTCTTAAATCTCTGAAAAACAAAACAAAGAATCAGCAAACACTTTAACCAATATGTCAAAAAGATTGGTTCAGTCCATGCAGTTAATTTCTGTTCTGCTTGATACCCATGAACATTTTAGATTTGTGAGTCCTTAATGTTTTTCCTTTATTCTGATGTCACAATCTCCAAAGTTATCATAAAGCTGCATTTAAGAGTACCTGTTGGAGTTTCATGGCTGAGTATAAAAACCACTTTCTAAAGAGGACTAAAATAAGACAACAGTTGTCCATGGGTAAAAAAAAAAAACAAAAAAAACCAAAAAAATTTTAAGGCACCCAAAGTCAAAAGACACAATTGTCAAGGAAATTTGTTAACTCTGTGGCACACAATAATTTTAACATAACAATTATCATTATTACTGATAGTGTACACTAAGTTATATCAGAATTACATGAGTTTCCCAGATTTTGGAACACATACCAATAACATATTTCTACAAATACAGTCCAAAGAAAACCAAACACAATTCCATATTTGACAGTGCTTCCTGTGTAATTTTTATACCAAATTAGCCAAATTATGTTATTTTTGGACATTGGGGAAGCTACTGTCTTAAAGGATTAATTAGGTTAGAAAAGACATAGTTGTAATTTGATTTTGGAAATTTTGTCAAATATAAAAGGTTTAAAACATTTGATGTTACAAAATAGGATTACAGTTCAGTGTAAAGTCATTTATTTAACCAAAGTGATAATTCAAGGATTTGAATAAAAAGCAAAAATCTCTGTACTTTGAAAGAGGAGACTTAATTTTCTAAACAAGAAGCCCTAATAAAAACAGCATGAAGCCAGTTACATTTGTTTTTCAGAATTTTGTAAACAATCTATACAATTTCATCTTGATTATAAAATATAATTTCCATAAGCCTTTTATAACCTTTATAGCCTTTATTAAGCAGTTGGTTAATGATGCAAGAAAGCTTTGTTAATCTGACACAGGGGTTTATACACTGGTTTTGCATCAGTGTGCCTTTGACACTAATGATTAATTTATAGGGAAACTAAATTTATTTTATCTTTCAAAATTCAGCCTTACAGTCTTACATATTCACCTCTTCCACAAGATTCCTTGGGCCTTGAGGAGCTGAATAGCTTTAATTTCTTGCCCTGTGTCTCAGGAATGCAGTTTATTTGTCTGGCATCTCTATGGGGACTGAATATGATGATTTAATTGCTGTAAGTGTTTAAGATTTAGCAGGGCTTGGTATTCATCTTAGACCCAGGAGTTAAAGCCCTCAAACTAAATGTTACAAGGACTTTAAAAGCACATACAGGAAGATACATGGATGTAATAAGCTTAATTTTAAAAATTATCAGTTTTTTTCCTAAGCAAACCACAACTTAATAATATGACAAATTGATTATATAAAAGTTTTTGTTTGTCAAATATATGTCATATATATATATGTATAAAATCTTCTTATTGAGACTTACACTGACCATTCATGACATGCCCAGACTTTCTGGTTTGTCCTGAACAGCTGTCTTTTTTAAAGAACCAGTTACTTTATTTTAGGACTAAATTTAGCATACAAGATACTTTCTTATATAAAAGTATTTCTCTTTAAGCATTTTACCTTTAAAAAAAAACAATAAAAAAAACCTCAGGGCTGTGTGTGGTGGCTTACACTTGTAATCTGTAATCCCAGTCTTTGGGAGGCTGAAGTGTGAGGATAACTTGAAGTCAGCAGTTTGAGACCAACTTGGCCAACATGGTGAAACCCTGTCTCTACTAAAAACACAAAAATTAGCCAGACATGGTGGTAGGCGCTTGTAATTCCAGGTACTCAGGAGACTGAGACAGGAGAATCGCTTGAACCCGGGAGTTGGAGGTTGCAGGCTGAAATAGTGCCACTGCACTCCAGCCTGGGTGACAGAGTGAGACTCCATAAAAAAAATTTTTTTTTAAACTTCTTTACATCTTCTTTAAAAAAATTTCCTGGTTCCTTTTACCTTGTTTAATACATAATCTTTAAGTAAGTTTTGAATTAGACAAAACTTGTTCACCAATTTTTTAAAAAAAAGAGACTCACCTTTTTATTTTTATTATACTTTAATTCTGGGGTACATGTGCAAAACATGCAGGTTTGTTACATAGGGATACACATCCCATGGTAGCTTGCTGCACCCATCAATCTGTCATCTGCATTAGGTATTTCTCCTAATGCTATTCCTTCCATAGCCCCCTAACCCCGACAGGCCCCAGTTTGTGATGTTCCCCTCCCTAGACCATGTGTTCTTATTGATAAACTCCCACTTATGAGTTAGAATATGCGGTATTTGCTTTTCTGTTCTTGTGTTAGTTTGCTGAGAATGATGATTTCCAGTATCACCCATGTCCCTGCAAAGGACATGAACTCATTCTTTTTTATGGCTGCATAGTATTCCATGGTGTATGTATGCCACATTTTCTTTTTTCAGTCTATCACTGATGGGCCTTTGGGTTGGTTTTAAGTCTTTGCTATTGTGAACAGTGCCACAGTAAACATACGTGTGCATAAGTCTTTATAGTAGAATGATTTATAATCCTTTGGGTATATATCCAGTAATGTGATTGCTGGACTAAATGTTATTTCTAGTTCTAGATCCTTGAGGAATTGTCACACTGTCTTCCACAATGGTTGAACTAATTTACACTCCAACCATCAGTGTAAAAGTGTTCCTGTTTCTCGACATCCTCTCCAGCATCTATTGTTTCCTGATTTCTTAATGATTGCAATCCTAACTGGAGTGAGATGGTATCTCATTGTGGTTTTGATTTGCATTTCTCTAATGACCCGTGATGATGAGCTTTTCTTCATATGCTTGTTGGCTGCATAAATGTCTTCTTTTGAGAAGTCTCTGTTCATATCATTTGCCCACTTTTTGATGGGGTTGTTTTTTCTTGTATATTTGTTTAAGTTCTTTGTAGATTCTGGATATTAGCCCTTTGTCAGATGATAGATTGCAAAAATTTTCTCCCATTCTGTAGGCTGTCTGTTCACACTGATGACAGTTTCTTTTGCTGTGCAGAAACAGTTTAGTTTAACTAGATCCCATTTGTCAATTTTGGCTTTTGTTGCTATTGCTTTGGTGTTTTACTCAGGAAGTCTTTGCCCATGCCTATGCCCTGAATGGTATTGCCTAGGTTTCCTTCTAAGGTTTTTATTGTTTTAGGGTTTACATTTAAGTCTTTCATCCATCTTGAGTTAATTTTTGTAGAAGGTTTAAGGAAGGGGTCCAATTTCAGTTTTCTGCATATGGCTAGCCAGTTTTCCCAACATCATTTATTAAATAGGGAATCCTTTCCCCATTGCTTGTTTTTGTCAGGTTTGTCAAAGATCAGATGGTTCTAGATGTGTAGTGTTATTTCTGAGGCCTCTGTTTTGATCCATTTGTCTATATATCTGTTTTGGTACTATTACCCTGCTGTTTTGGTTACTGTAGCCTTGTAGTATAGTTTGAAGTCAGGTAGCATGATGCCTCCAGCTTTGTTCTTTTTGCTTAGGATGGTCTTGGCTATGTGGGCTCTTTTTTGGTTGCATATGAAATTTAAAGTAGTTTTTTTTTCTAATTCTGTGAAGAAAGTCAATGGCAGCTTCATGGGGATAGCATTAAATCTATAAATTCCTTTGGGAACTATGGCCATTTTCACAACATTGATTCTTCCTGTCCATGAGCATGGAAAGTTTTGGCATTTGTGTGTGTCCTCTCCTATTTTTTGAGCAGTGTTTTGTAGTTCTCCTTGAAGAGGTCCTTCACATCTGTTATAAATTGTATTCCTAGGAATTGTATTCTCTTTGTAGTAATTGTGAATGGGAGTTCACTCATGATTTTGCTCTCTGTTTGTCTATTATTGGTGTATAGGAATGCCTGCGATTTTTGGACATTGATTTTGTATCCTGAGACTTTGCTGAAGTTGCTTATCAGCTTAAGGAGATTTTGGGCTGAGACAATTGAGATTTCTAAATATACAATCATTTCATATGCAAACATAGATAATTTGACTTCCTGTCTTCCTACTTTAATATGCTTTTTTTTTTCTTTTGCTGATTGTCCTCACCAGAACTTCCAATACTATGTTGAATCAGAGTGATAAGATAGGGCATCCTTTTCTTATGCCGGTTTTCAAAGGGCATGCTTCCAGTTTTGGCTTATTCAGTATGATATTGGCTGTGGGTTTTTCATAAGTAGCTCTTAATATTTTGAGACATGTTCCCTCAATACATAGTTTAATGAGAGTTTTTAGCATAAAGGGGTGTTGAATTTTATCGAAGGCATTTTCTGCATCTATTGAGATAATCATGTGATTTTTATCATTGATTCTGTTTATGTGATGGATTGTGTTTATTGATTTGCATATGTTGAACCAGCCTTGCATCCTAGGGATGAAGCTGACTTGATCATGGTGGATAAGCTTTATGATGTGCTGCTGGATTCGGTTTGCCAGTATTTTATTGAGGATATTCACATTGATGTTCACCAGGGATATTGGCCTGAAATTTTCTTTTTTTGTTGTGTCTCTGCCAGGTTTGGTATCAGGATGATGCTGTCCTCATAAAATAAGTTAGGGAGGAGTCCCTCTTTTTCTATTGTTTGGAATAGTTTCAGAAGGAATGGTACCAGCTCCTCTTTGTACATCTGGCAGAATTTGGCTGTGAATCCATCCAGTCCTGGACTTTGGTTGGTAGGCTATTAATTACTGCCTCAATTATACATCTTGTTATTACTCTATTCAGGGATTTGACTTCTTTCTGATTTAATCTTGGGAGGGTGTACATGTCCAGGAATTTATCCATTTCTTCTACATTTTATACTTTATTTGCATAGAGGTGTTTGTAGTATTCTCTCATGGTAGTTTGTATTTCTGTGGGATCAGTGGTGATATTCCCTTTATCATTTTTATTGCATGTATTTGATTCTTCTCTCTTTTCTTCTTTGTTAGCCTGGCTAGAGGACTATCTATTTTGTTGATCTTTTAAAAAAACCAGCTCCTCCCTTCATTGATTTTTTGAATGGGTTTATATGTCTCTATTTCCTTCAGTTCTGCTCTGATGTTAGTTAATTCTTGTCTTCTGCTACCTTTTGAATTTGTTCGCTCTTGCTTCTCTAGTTCTTTTAATTGTGATGTTAGGGTGTCAATTTTAGATCTTCCCTGTTTTGTCTTGTTGGCATTTAGTACTATAACTTTCCCTCTAAACACTGCTTTAGCTGTGTCCCAGAGATTCTGATATGCGGTGTCTTTGTTCACATGGTTTTTGTTTTTGTTTTTTTAATTATTATACTTTAAGTTTTAGGGTACATGTGCACAATGTGCAGGTTAGTTACATATGTATACATGTGCCATGCTGGTGTGCTGCACCCGTTAACTCGTCATTTAGCATTAGGTATATCTCCTATAGCTATCCCTCCCCCTTCCCCCCACCCCACAACAGTTCCCAGAGTGTGATGTTCCCCTTCCTGTGTCCATGTGTTCTCATTGTTCAATTCCCACCTATGAGTGAGAACACGCGGTGTTTGGTTTTTTGTCCTTGCGATAGTTTACTGAGAATGATGATTTCCAATTTCATCCATGTCCCTACAAAGGACATGAACTCATCATTTTTTATGGCTCCATAGTATTCCATGGTGTATATGTGCCACATTTTCTTAATCCAGTCTATCGTTGTTGGACATTTGGGTTGGTTCCAAGTCTTTGCTATTGTGAATAGTGCTGCAATAAACATATGTGTGCATGTGTCTTTATAGCAGCATGATTTATAATCCTTTGGGTATATACCCAGTAATGGGATGGCTGGGTCAAATGGTATTTCTAGTTCTAGATCCCTGAGGAATCGCCACACTGACTTCCACAATGGTTGAACTAGTTGACAGTCCCACTAACAGTGTAAAAGTATTCCTATTTCTCCATATCCTCTCCAGCACCTGTTGTTTCCTGACTTTTTAATGATTGCCATTCTAACTGGTGTGAGATGGTATGTCATTGTGGTGTTGATTTGCATTTCTCTGATGGCCAGTGATGATTAGCATTTTTTCATGTGTCTTTTGGCTGCATAAATGTCTTCTTTTGAGAAGTGTCTGTTCATATCCTTGCCCACTTTTTGATGGGGTTGTTTTTTTCTTGTAAATTTATTTGGGTTCATTGTAGATTCTGGATATTAGCCCTTTGTAAGATGAGTATGTTGTGAAAATTTTCTCCCATTTTGTAGGTTGCCTGTTCAATCTGATGGTAGTTTCTTTTGCTGTGCAGAAGCTCTTTAGTTTAATTAGATCCCATTTGTCAATTTTGGCTTTTATTGCCATTGCTTTTGGTGTTTTAGACAAGAAGCCCTTGCCCATGCCTATGTCCTGAATGGTAATGTCTAGGTTTTCTTCTAGGGTTTTTATGGTTTTAGGTCTAACGTTTAAGTCTTTAATCCATCTTGAATTAATTTTTGTATAAGGTGTAAGGAAGGGATCCAGTTTCAGCTTTCTCCATATGGCTAGCCAGTTTTCCCAGCACCATTTATTAAATAGGGAATCCTTTCCCCATTGCTTGTTTTTCTCAGATTTGTCAAAGATCAGATAGTTGTAGATATGGGGCATTATTTCTGAGGGCTCTGTTCTGTTCCATTGATCTATATCTCTGTTTTGGTACCAGTACCATGCTGTTTTGGTTACTGTAGCCTTGTAGTATAGTTTGAAGTCAGGTAGCGTGATGCCTCCAGCTGTGTTCTTTTGGCTTAGGATTGACTTGGTGATGCAGGCTCTTTTTTGGTTCCATATGAACTTTAAAGTAGTTTTTTCCAATTCTGTGAAGAAAGTCATTGGTAGCTTGATGGGGATGGCATTGAATCTATAAATTACCTTGGGCAGTATGGCCATTTTCACGATATTGATTCTTCCTACCCATGAGCATGGAATGTTCTTCCATTTGTTTGTATCCTCTTTTATTTCATTGAGCAGTTGTTTGTAGTTCTCCTTGAAGAGGTCCTTCACGTCCCTTGTAAGTTGGATTTCTAGGTATTTTATTCTCTTTGAAGCAATTGTGAATGGGAGTTCACTCATGCTTTGGCTCTCTGTCTGTTATTGGTGTATAAGAATGCTTGTGATTTTCGTACATTGATTTTGTATCCTGAGACTTTGCTGAAGTTGCTTATCAGCTTAAGGAGATTTTGGGCTGAGACAATGGGGTTTTCTAGATATACAATCATGTCATCTGCAAACAGGGACAATTTGACTTCCTCTTTTCCTAATCGAATACCCTTTATTTCCTTCTCCTGCTAATTGCCCTGGCCAGAACTTCCAACACTATGTTGAATAGGAGTGGTGAGAGAGGGCATCCCTGTCTTGTGCCACTTTTCAAAGGGAATGCTTCCAGTTTTTGACCATTCAGTATGATATTGGCTGTGGGTTTGTCACGGATAGCTCTTATTATTTTGAGATACGTCCCATCAATACCTAATTTATTGAGAGTTTTTAGCATGAAGGGTTGTTGAATTTTGTCAAAGGCCTTTTCTGCATCTATTGAGATAATCATGTGGTTTTTGTCTTTGGTTCTGTTTGTATGCTGGATTACATTAATTGATTTGCGTATATTGAACCAGCCCGTCATCCCAGGGATGAAGCCCACTTGATCATGGTGGATAAGCTTTTTGATGTGCTGCTGGATTTGGTTTGCCAGTATTTTATTGAGGATTTTTGCATCAATGTTCATCAAGGATATTGGTCTAAAATTCTCTTTTTTGGTTGTGTCTCTGCCTGGCTTTGGTTTCAGGATGATGCTGGCTTTAAATGTAAATGGAATAAATGCTCCAATTAAAAGACACACACTGGCAAGTTGGATAAAGTGTCAAGACCCATCAGTGTGCTGTATTCAGGAAACCCATCTCACGTGCAGAGACACACATAGGCTCAAAATAAAAGGATGGAGGAAGAGCTATCAAGCAAATGGAAAACAAAAAAAGGCAGGGGTTGCAATCCTAGTCTCTGATAAAACAGACTTTAAACCAACAAAGATCAAAAGAGACAAAGAAGGCCATTACATAATGGTAAAGGGATCAATCCAACAAGAACAGCTAACTATCCTAAATATATATGCACCCAATACAGGAGCACCCAGATTCATAAAGCAAGTCCTGAGTGACCTACAAAGAGACTTAGACTCCCACACAATAATAATGGGAGACTTTAACACCCCACTGTCAACATTAGACAGATCAACGAGACAGAAAGTTAACAAGGATACCCAGGAACTGAACTCAGCTCTGCACCAAGCGGACCTAATAGACGTCTACAGAACTCTCCACCCCAAATCAACAGAATATACATTTTTTTCAGCACTACACCACACCTATTCCAAAACTGACCAAATAGTTGGAAGTAAAGCTCTCCTCAGCAAATGTAAAAGAACAGAAATTATAACAAACTATCTCTCAGACCACAGTGCAATCAAACTAGAACTCAGGATTAAGAAACTCACTCAAAACCACTCAAGTACATGGAAACTGAACAATCTGCTCCTGAATGACTACTGGGTACATAACGAAATGAAGGCAGAAATGAAGATGTTCTTTGAGACCAATGAGAACAAAGACACAACATACCAGAATCTCTGGGACACATTCAAAGCAGTGTGTAGAGGGAAATTTATAGCACTAAATGCCCACAAGAGAAAGCAGGAAAGATCCAAAACTGACACCCTAACATCATGATTAAAAGAACTAGAAAAGCAAGAGCAAACACATTCAAAAGCTGGCAGAAGGCAAGAAATAACTAAAATCAGAGCAGAACTGAAGGAAATAGAGACACAAAAGAACCCTTCAAAAAATTAATGAATCCAGGATCTGGTTTGTTGAAAGGATCAACAAAATTGATGATAGACCATTTGCAAGACTAATAAAGAAGAAAAGAGAGAAGAATCAAATAGACACAATAAAAAATGATAAAGGGGATATCACCACCGATCCCACAGAAATACAAACTACCATCAGAGAATACTACAAACACCTCTACGCAAATAAACTAGAAAATCTAGAAGAAATGGATAAATTCCTCGACACATACACTCTCCCAAGACTAAACCAGAAAGAAGTTGAATCTCTGAATAGACCAATAGCAGGCTCTTAAATTGTGGCAGTAATCAATAGCTTACCAACCAAAGGGTCCAGGACCAGATGGATTCACAGCCGAATTCTACCAGAGGTACAAGGAGGAACTGGTCCCATTCCTTCTGAAACTATTCCAATCAATAGAAAAAGAGGGAATCCTTCCTAACTCATTTAATGTTCTCATTGGTTTTAAAGAACTTATATATTTCTTCCTTCATTTTGTTAATCCCGCAGTAGTCATTCAGGAGCAGGTTGTTCTGTTTCCATGTAGTTGTGCAGTTTTTCATGAGTTTCTTAATCCTGAGTTCTAATTTGATCACAGTGTGGTCTGAGAGACTGTTTGTTATTATTTCAGTTCTTTTGCATTTGCTGAGGAGTGCTTTACTTCCAATTATGTTGTCAATTTTAGAATAAGTGTCACGTGGTGCTGAGAAGAATGTGTATTCTGTTGATTTGGGGTGAAGAGTTCTGTAGATGTCTATAGTTCTGCTTGGTCCACAGCTGAGTTCAAGTCCTGAATATCCTTGTTGATTTTCTGTTTCATTGATCTGTCTAGTATTGACAGTGGGGTGTTAAAGTCTCCCACTGTTATTGTGTAGGAGTCTAAGTCTCTTTGTAGTTCTCCAAGAGCTTGCTTTATGAATCTGGTGCTCCTGTATTGGGTGCATATATATATTTAGGTTAGTTAGCTTTTCTTATTGCATTGGTCACTTTATTAGTATGTAAGGCCCTTCTTTCTCTCTTTTGATCTTTGTTGGTTTAAATTTTATCAGAGACTGGGATTGCAACTCCTGCTTTTTTTTTTTTTCTATTTACTTGGGAAATATTCCTCCATCCCTTTATTTTGAGCCTATGTGTTTCTTTGCATGTGAGATGGGTCTCCTGAATACAGCACACCGATGGGTCTTGACTCTTTATCCAATTTGCCAGTCTTTGTCTTTTAATTGGGGCATTTAGCCCGTTTACATTTAAGGTTAATATGATTATCTTGGAATTTGATCCTGTCATTATGTTGTTATCTGGTTATCTTGCCTGTTAATTGATGTAGTTTCTTCATAGTGTTGATGGTCTTTACAATTTGGTATGTTTTCGCAGTGGCTGTTACTGGATGTCCCTTTCCATATTTAGTGCTTCCTTAGGAGCTCTTGTAAGGCATGCCTGGTGGTGACAAAATCTCTCAGTGTTTGCTTGTCTGTAAAGGATTTTATTTCTCTTTCATTTATGAAGCTTAGTTTGGCTGGATATGAAATTCTGGGTTGAAAATTCTTTTCTTTAAGTATGTTGAATATTGGTCCCCACTCTCTTCTGGCTTGTAGGGTTTCTTCAGAGAGATCCGCCATCTGATGGGCTTCTCTTTGTGGGTAACCTGTCCTTTCTCTCTGGCTGCCCTTAACATTTTTTGCTGTATTTCAACCTTGGTGAATCTGATGATTATGTGTCTTGGGGTTGATCCTCTTGGGGAGTATCTTTGTACTGTTCTCTGTATTTCCGAATTTGAATGTTGGTCTGTCTTGCTAGGTTGGGGAAGTTCTCCTGGATGACATCCTGAAGAGTGTTTTCCAAATTGGTTCCATTCTCCCCCTCACTTTCAGGTACACCAGTCAAAATTAGGTTTGATCTTGTCACACAGTCCCATATTTCTTGGAGGCTTTGTTTGTTCTTTGTCATTCTTTTTTTCTCTAATCTTGTCTTCACACTTTATTTCATTAAGTTGATCTTCAATCTCTGATATCCTTTCTTCCACTTGATTGATTGAGCTATTGATACTTGTGTATGCTTTACGAAGTTCTTGTGCTGTGTTTTTTCAGTTCTATCAGGTCATTTATGTTCTTCTCTAAACTGGTTATTCTAGTTAGCAATTCCTCTTTCTAGTTAGCAATTCCTCTAACCTTTTTTCAAGGTTCTTAGCTTTCTTGCATTGGGTTAAAACATGCTCCGTTAGCTCAGAGCAGTTTATTACCCACCTTCTGAAGCCTATTTGTGTCAATTCATCAAACTCGTTCTCCGCTCAATTTTGTTCCCTTGCTGGAAAGCAGTTGTGTTTCTTTGGAGAAGAGGCCTTCTGGTTCTGGATTTTTCCGCCTTTCTGCTCTGGTTTCTCCCCATCTTCATGGATTTATCTACCTTTGAACTTTGATGTTGGCAACCTTCAGATGGGGTTTCTGCATGGATGCCTTTTTTGTTGATGTTGATGCTCTTCCTTTCTGTTTGTTAGTTTTTCTTCTAAGAGTCAGGCCCCTCTGCTGCAGGTCTGTTGGAGTTTGCTGGAGGTCCATTCCAGACCCTGTTTGCCTGGGTATCACCAGCAGAGGCTGCAGAACAGCAAATGTTGCTGCCTGTTCTTTTCTCTGGAAGCTTCATCCCAGAAGGGCACCCGCCAGATGCCAGCTGGCACTCTCCTGTATGAGGTGTCTGTCGACCCCTGCTGGGAGGTGTCTTCCCCTTCCCCATCAGGCAGCACAGGGGTCAGGGACCCACTTGAGGAGGCAGTCTATCCCTTAGCAGAGCTGGAGCACTGTGCTGGGAGAACTGCTGCTCTCTTCAGAGTTGACAGCCAGGAACTTTTAAGTCTGCTGAAGCTGTGCCCACAGCAGCCCCTTTCCCCTGGGTGCACTATCCCAGGGAAATGGAGGTTTTTATCTATAAGCCCCTGACTGGAGCTGCTGTCTTTTTTTCAGAGATGCCCTGCCCAGAGAGGAGGAATCTAGGGAGGTAGTCTGGCTGCAGTGTCTTTGCTGTGCTGCAGAGGGCCCCGCCCAGTTGGAACTTTCCTAAGGCTTTGTTTACACTGTGAGGGGAAAACCACCGCCTACTCAGGCCTCAGTAATGGTGGACACCCCTCCCCCATCAAGCTCTAGTGTCCCAGGTCAACTTAAAACTGCTATGCTCATAGCAAGAATTTCAAGCCAGTGGATCTCAGCTTTCTGGGCTCTGCGGGGTGGGATCTGCTGAGCTAGATCACTTGGCTCCCTGGCTTCCGCCTTCTTTCCAGGCAAGTGAACAGTTCTGTCTCGCTGGTGTTCTAGGTGCCACTGGTGTATGAAAAAAAAAATTCTGCAGCTAGTTTGGTGTCTGCCCAAACAGCCACCTAGTTTTGTGCTTGAAACCCAGGGCCTTGGTGAAGTAGGCACGCAAGGGAATCTCCTGGTCTGTGGGTTGTGAAGACCATGGGAAAAGCATAGTATCTGGGCCAGAGTGCACCATTCTTCTCTGCATAGACAATCACGGCTTCTGTTGGCTAGGGGAGGGAGTACTCCAAACGCCTGCCTTTCCTGGGTGAGGCAATGCCCTACCCTGCTTCATCTTGCCCTTCATGGGCTGCTCCCACTGTCTAACCAGTCCCAATTAGACGAGCTGGGTACCTCAGTTGGAAATGCAGAAATCACCCACCTTCTGCATTCATCTCCCTGGGAGCTGCAGACTGGAGCTGTTCCTATTCAGCCACCTTGGTAAGTCCCGAGAATCTTTTTTTAGCAAGAATGTTTTCCTACGATATATATTAAATGGAGAATACACAGATGATGAATTATCTGTTATTTAATTTAATAGAACTTTATATTCTAAATTATGACCAGTTTGTTTATAAGTATTTACCCCATTACATTTACCTAATTATTTTATTTTAATCTTTTACCTAGGTTATTTATGGAAACTGTGATAGCTATGATTTAATGTTATAAAATCACCATTGCAAAATTATAACAGAGACAGGGAAAAAAGATTTGACCTAACTGATTTCATCTTGCTCTTAACCTACAACCTGTCCTTGGTAATTCCTGGGCATAGGGAGAAATAACTTTGAGAGAAACTTACTTTATAGTTTAGCTTTGAAACAAAGACAATAACAGTTCTTTCCCAAAACAAGCCTCCTTGTTGTCTGTGGACTAGAATGCCTAAAGCCACAGGATTAGAAGTTATGATAATCTTATTACATTCAAGATGCAGCTATTTTTATTAAACCCATATCAATGCCTTATTTATTAAAAATTAAACAAGAAAAGATCATTTTCTTTGGGACTGGGTTTATAGTTTTTAACCCCTATGTCAAATTTTGACACCCTGTAGTATTTGACAGTGATAAGTATGAAATTGCTTAATTAATAAATGCAAACAAAAATGTATGCTGGCAATTCTTAAGACATTTCTAATATTACTTTACCAAAAATTTTAAAGCTAGCTTATTTTTTAAAGATTTTACTTAACTTACATAAACTTGAAAAAGCATTTGACTAGTCTTTTTTAGTACCTGATATGAGTGCTTTTATTTTTTAAGCCAATTAATTAGAGCTCTTTTATATATTTTTTGTAGTGAAACATTGTGTACACAAGACATAAATATATAAAAAGCTGTATTAGGCATGCCAATAGAAGTACATTGTATAGATTCATAAAGATCCCCTCAGCCACTTTTTTTTCCCTATCTTAGACTTTCAGCTTCTTGATAACCTGTTTTATAAACCTAGGCAATTCTCAGCTAAATAGCCTTACATTTTCACATTAAAGGAAACAACTAAGATGAAAATCAAACAGCAAAATTTATATCATAAGGTACAGAGAGAAAAAGTTTCATGGTGCTAGAAAGAGATGCTTTAATTTTTGGGGGGGCCAAAACATAAAATTAAACTATACTCTTCCTTAAAAACCAAAGAGTAGCCTCTGTTTCAATACCTATTTTAGTCAAAAAATCAGGTGAAAACAGAATTCAGTCAACTGAGAAGAAAAAGAAGAAAAAAAACTATTGCTCAAAAAAAGACAAGGTATTAGGAAAGAAAAACAAACAAAAAAACAAAAACATGAAGGCCTTTCAAATATAAACATACACACATGCATACACACACATCTTGCATGTTAGACTTTTAATTAAGCTCACTCTTAACCATTGAGCACCTATTATTACCACATTTAAGCTAAGACAAAATGCTGCTATTTCAGAAGTACGGCCATTGCTCTTTCAGTTTGGTCTTGCTGGCAAAAACGTGGCCTTGTTATGTAAATAAAGCCCCTTTGGTAGTTAATATTAAAAATCAATTGTTTTCCTTTTGTTGGCCATTTTCCTCCCACTTCAGAGGCCTTGTTTCCCGTAATTTAGGCTTCGCCTTCAGATTTGACCAAGGCAGAAATAAACAACAAAACAGTTAAGCAAAACTAACAATGATCACACAAATTATACAATTTCTGAGCATTCTAAATGTAATCAGAAATTAACACCAGCTGGTTGTTAAATGCTAACCAGTCATTTGGAAATAATTTGCAAGACAGTATCCCAAACTAGTTTGTTACCTAGTGATGGGTCTCATGCTGTAGACTGCTCTCTACCATCCTAGAAGCAGGGAAAAAAATCTCATCTTTCCTGTTGGAAGCAAGCTCAAACTCCATAAAGGAATTTCCTGCCGTCCTTCCTCATGGAAACAGGAAAACTTGCCTTCCTTGTTGAGGCAATTAAAAGTCCAAAAAAAAAAAAAAAACCAGTTGTACAGCAAAATAAAATTTAGATCTTGACCAAATTTGGGGAGATAAAGGATCTCTGGAGGGGATGCTCTCAGACCTTAGCAATTTGTACTATTGGTTTGAGCCATAAAGTTAGCTCATGCTGGTAACAAGCACTGATAGAAGATTTGTCAAAGATCAGGGGCATTTCCATTCAGAATCCTTCCGTGGTTACCAAATTTTGAACCCAAAAACTCTGAGACAGGTCTCAGTTAATTTAGAAAGTTTATTTTGCCAAGGTTGAGGACGTACCCGTGACACAGCCCCAGGAAGTCCTGATGACATGTGCCAAAGGTGGTCAGGGCACAGCTTGGTTTTATATATTTTAAGGGAGACATGAGACATGTATCAATATATGCAAGAATACATTGGTTCTGCCTGGAAAGGCAGGACAACTTGAAGCAAAGGCAGGAAGACTTGAAGTGGAAGGGAGCTTCCAGGTCACGAACAGGTGAGATACAAAAGTTGCATTGCATTCTTTTGGGTTTCTGATTAGCCTTTTGAAAGGAGGGAATCAGATATGCATCCATCTCAGTGAGCAGAGGGATAACTTTGAATAGAATGGAATGCAGTTTTGCCTTAAGCAGTTTCCAGCTTGAGTTTTCCTTAGTGATGTTGGGGGACCAAAATATTTCCTTTCACAACATAACATTTCTGTTTATTTTTGATCACTGTATTGGTCCATTTTCACACTACTGATAAAGACATGCCTGGACTGGGGCAATTTAAAAAACAAAGATGTTTATGGACTTAGAGTTCTACATGGATAGGGAGGCCTCACAATCATGGTGAAAGGTGAAAGGCACCTCTTACATGGTGGCAGAAAGAGAGACAATGAGAGCCAAGCAAAACGAGTTTCCCCATATGAAACCATCAGATCTCATGAGAGTTATTCACTACCATGAGAACAGTATGGGGGAAACCTCAGCCATGATTCAGTTATCTCCTGCTGGGTCCCTCCCACAACATGTGGGAATTATGGGAGTACAACTCGAGATAGATAAGATTTGGGTGGGGACACTGAGCTAAACCATATCATTCTGCCTCTGACCACTCCCAAATCTCATGTTCTCAAATTTCCAAACCAATCATGCCTTCCCAACAGTCCTCCAAAGTCTTAACACATTTCAGCTTTAACTCAAAAGTCCACAATCCAAAGTCTCATCTGAGACAAGGCAAATCCCTTCTGCCTATAAGCCTGTAAATTCAAAAGCAAGTTAGTTACTTCCTAGATCAATGGGTGTGCAGGCATTCGGTAAATACAGCCATCCCAAATGAGAAGAATAGGCTGAACCAAAGGGGCTACAGGACCCAGGCATGTCCAAAATCCAGCAGGGCAGTCAAATCTTAAAGCTCCAAAATGATCTCCTTTGACTCCATGTCTCATATCCAGGTCACACTGATGCAAGAGGTGGGTTCCCATGGTCTTAGGCAGCTCTGCTTCTGTGGCTTTGCAGTGTACAGCCTCCTTCCTGACTTCTTCCATGGGCTGGTAGTGAGTGTCTGCGGCTTTTCTAAGAGAATGGTGCAACCTGTTGGTGTATCTACCATTCTAAGGTCTGGAAGATGGTGGCCCTCTTCTCACAGCTCCACTAGGTGGTGCCCCAGTAGGGACTCTGTGTGGGGGCTCTGACTCCACATTTTCCTTCTGCGCTGCCCTAGCAGAGCTTCTCCAGGAGGACCCCACCCCTGTAGCAAACTTCTGCCTGGTCATCCAGGCATTTCCATACATCTTCTGAAATTTAAGCAGAGGTTCCCAACCCCCAATTCTTGACTTCTGTGCACCCACAGACTCAACACCATGTGGAAGGTGGCAAGACTTGGAGTTTCCATCCTTTGAAGCAACAGCTCAACCTGTACCTTGGCCCCTTTCAGCCAAGAGAAGATGGGATGGAGGGCACCAAGTCCCTAGACTGCATGCAGCACAGGAACCGTGGGGCCAGCCCATGAAACCAATTTTTCCTTCTAGGCCTCCAGGCCTGTGATGGGAGGGGCTGCCATGAAGACCTCTGACATGCCCTGGAGACATTTTCCCCATTGTCGTGGAGATTAACATTCAGCTCCCCATTGCTCATGCAAATTTCTGTAGATGGGCTTGAATTGTTCCTCGGAAAATGGGATTTTCTTTTCTATTGCATTGTCAGGCTGGTAATTTTCTGAACTTTATGCCGTGCTTCCCTTATAAAACTGAATGCATTTAACAGCACCTGAGTCACTTCTTGAATGTTTTGCTGCTTAGGATTTTTTTCCTCCAGATACCCTAAATCATCTCTTCCAAGTTCAAGGTTCCATAAATTTCTAGGGCAGGGGCAAAATGCTGCCAGTCTCTTTGCTAAAACATAACAAGAGTCACTTTTGCTCCAGTTCCCAACAAGTTCCTCATTTCCATCTGAGACCACCTCAGCCTGGAGTTTATTGTCCATATCACTATCAACATTTTTGGCAAAGCCATTCAACAAGTCCCTAGGAAGTTCTAAACTTTCCTACATTTTCCTGTCTTCTTCTGAACCCTCCAAACTGTTCCAACCTCTGCCTGTTACCCAGTTCCAAAGTTGCTTCCACATTTTCAGGTATCTTTTCAGTAGCACTTCACTCCTGGTACCAATTTACTGTATTAGTCCATTTTCATGCTGCTGATAAAGACATACTTGAGACTGGGCAATTTACACAAGAAAGAGGTTTAATGGACTTACAGTTCCATGTGGCTAGGAAGGCCTCAAAATCATGGCAGAAGGCAAAAGGCACTTTTTACATGGCAGTGGCAAGAGAAAGAATGAAAGCTATGTGAAATGGCTTTCTACTTATCAAACCATCAGATTTCATAAGACATATTAACTACCAAGAGAACGATATGGGAGAAACCTCAGCCATGATTCGATTATCTCCCATTGGGTCCCACCCACAACACATGGGAATTTATGGGAGTACAATTCAAGATGAGATGTGGTGGGGACACAGAGCCAAACCATATCAGTCTTCTTCACTAAGTTTTAGCTGCATGAAGAACTTTTTATGACTTGAATATAATTGTTTCTTTATCGCTTAGAATATTTGCTGGCAAATAGTAGGCATTCATGAAATTTTTTGAATAAATAGAGGTTAATATATATTTGTATTATAGATAGTATATATGATTTATATATTATCTATGTATTAAATATTATACTTAATATATAATGTATATTACATATACATTATATAATGTATGCGTATATTTTATACAGACATGAGTGTATATACACACTTCCACACAAATTTGAAAATTACATTAGAACAGTGATGGTGGGTGTTTTAGTTTTATGCTCCCTTAACTTAGTACAATATCTGATTCTTGGTAAATAGTAGTTGAATACAATGAAACATCAGTGGCATCCTATTCACAAGATTAATCAGTTCGTTGTATGATTCTTTCTTTATAAATCTAGTGTGAAATGTAGTAAATATTTACTAGCTGAAAATATTTAAATTACCGAAACTGGATATAATAAAAATATTAAAGCCACTTAAAACTTTAAAATAAATAAACTATAATTATTATGCATTCATGGTTCTATTTATATGTCCATTTTTCATAATTTTCTTCTAAAAGTATTTATGTACTGATATACAAAACAAAAGCTCTAAACTTAATTCAACAGTTGCCTTTTGCATGAACTTTTTCATATTTACATTTAAATAAGTATAATTAGATTTTTATCAAAATGTATTGTTATAAACCCATTGTACTGTTTTAAAACTCCAACACCAAGTTAGTTAGGGTTTGTTTACCAAACAAGTGTTATTGATTTCTTGCTGAAACCACCTTTGCAAAAATTATGTCAGATAACCATTGTGGTTGAGGAGATCTGATCTAGCCAACCACCATCTTGTCTTTAGCCTTCAAACTGCTTTAAGTAATCATGGGCTTAGGCCAGCTAACTTTGGGAGACATTTAGTTTATAGTTTAAATGATAGTAGCCATTTCCCAAAACTCAGCTGCCTTTGTAAAGCTAATGAGAGATCACAAAGCTAGGGGTAGGAGAGAAGCCTGAATTATGCTAAGTAGACCCAGAAACTATTGTCAGGCATTATTCTGGAGGTCATAAGATATGCAACTTCCCCAATTTCCCTTGCAGATAACATCACTATTGCAGAACCTAAGATTGGCCTTTCAAGATATTTTTTCTGTTTTTTTTTTTTCATGTCTGATGACTGATGGCTCCACCTTCACCTGCCAATCACTCCTGTGGTCCCACCCCAGAAGTGACTGAGCCAAAGAGGCCAGCTTCGACTTCCCTATGATTTCATCTTTGACCCAATCAGAACAGCCATTACCCTAGCTCCCTGCCCACCAAGCTCTCTTTGAAAAACTCCCACCCTCGAAACCTCTAGGTGACTTATTTGAGCAATAACTCTGTCTCCCATTTGACATGATTAGCCTTGCATCAGTTAAACTCTTTTTTACTGCAATGCCATGGTCTTTGTGCAGTGGACACAAAGAACCCATCAGGCAGTTACATTGCATTATTATACTTTTTTAGGAGCATAGAAACAATTCAAGCACACAGTTGAGGTTGGTTTAATGAATCTAATGCTAATGAACAAAGGTTATTTTTAAAAAAACAGTTTTTGTTATATTAAACCATGAGATGATAAGTAAATATAAAAACACACATATTTTTAATAAATTAAGAGATACCCAAAATTCAAGAGATAAAAGCAAGCATTCATCAATCCAGCTCAGTGATTGAGAACAATTATTTTTTTCAAATTATATATCATAATCTGTTTTTTTAACAAGCAATTACTATGCAAAAATAAAAATGGAATTTTAGCATAAATACAGCCTTTGAATTCCCCTGAGGACTGAAGGGTTTAGTAATAATACAAAGTGTTTAGCATTTATGAAAGAGATTAAAGCTGTGATGAAATTAATGTACAAAGGGACAATGGCCAGATCACGTAGGACAGTAGAATTCTAATCCACCACGTCTGCAGCAACCTGGCCAGGAAGCCAACCCCAACTACAGCAATTGGCCCAAAAGCATCCAAACTGGATCAATGATTGCTACTTCTCTTTACCTCAGTTTCAAGACAGCACCAACTAGAGAAAGCCAAATATGTTTTCCAAAGCAATCACCTGTCAATGAAGAGTCAAACTCTGTAAAATATCTGAAGACATTTATTCTGAGCCAAATATGAGTGTCCATGGTCCATGACACAGCACTGAGGAGATTGTGAGAACATGCACTCAAGGTGGTCAGGACACAACTTGGTTTTATACATTTTAGGGAGACATAAAGCATCAATTAATACTTGTAAGATGTATATTGGTTCAGTTTGGAAAGGTGGAAAAACTCAAAGTGGGAGCTTCCAAGTCACAGGCAGATTCAAAGATTTTCTGATTGGCAATTGGTTGAAAGAGTTAGTTATTATCAATAGAAAGGTATGTCTGGGTTATACTAAGGAGTTGTGGACACCAAGGTTTTATCTTCCAGATGTAGTGTCCATGTAGCAGGTTTCAGAGAGAGTAGATTAAAAATGATTTTTATCAGACTTAAAGATTCTCTTCTATTAGTGACTTCAAAAGGGAGAAGGGTATATATAAATGAGGCATCTCTATTCCCCTCCACATTGTGGCCTGAACTATTTCATGTTAACTTAGGAAGGCTCTTGCTGAGAGGAGAGATCCATTCAGATGGTTGCAGGGGCTCAGAATTTTGTTTTTGGTTTACATGCCTAAGATGTTCTGCTGCTCATTTCCAGCTTTTCCATGACAAGAATCTCGAGTGAAAGCATACCTGGAATCATCCCTTTTTCTCTACAGAGCTCCCTCACTCCCCTGTCTCCTTTGAGTCTATAGCAAATGCAAGTGAGCATGGTGGCAACTCTTCTAAATAAAATGATTTCTGAATCTTCTGTTTGTTTTCATTTTAGTTATCTTTGTTTATTTTTTACAAAACTCATAAGTAGAGACTTTTAAATCAACTACATCTAAAAAACAAAATGTGTCAGTTTAAAATATTATTTTTAGTATTTTTATTGTAGGTTACATGACTGTGCTTAGTGTATTTAAAAAAGAATTAAATATTTCTTGTCTGACACAAAAGAATTTTTCAAATATACCAAATAAAATCAGTAAAATGAAATCTTTTAGGTTTTCTCAAAATGTAAATGTCATAAAACATTGTTTTTCATTAAAAATAAAAATCTGATTTTGTTGGTACTCAACTCAAAATCTTCACATGGCTTTTTTTAGAACTTTATTAAAATATTTCTTTTCCCCATCTGTGGCTGGAGATAGATATATACACATCTGGTGAGAATAAAAGGAATTCTGATAATACTAGCCTGAAGTATAAAGTAAATCAAGTTTTTCCAAGTCTTTCTCCAGTCTCATCTCATATAGCTTTCTGCTTATTTAAGATTGTATTCTCTAGTCATATTGAAGTATTCACAATTTTTGGCATATCTATTTTGATTCCTGTAATTCAATTTAATTCAATAAATAAGTCCTTAACTGATAACACGCCCAGTGCCAAAATCCAAACACAATATCCCTTTTGTGGAATTGACATCCTGATGGAGTGGACATTTTCTCTGACTGGGTTACTCTCCCTAACTGAAAAATCCCTGTATTATTATGTTTTTATTCCAGTTCCTCTCCTCAATTAAGCCTTTCTTAAAACATCCAGGCAACAGTAATTGTTTCCTGTTCTGAGTTTCCAGAACTACATCTATATATCTCTTCAATAGCCATATACGCTGTCCTATCACTGTTTATAGTAATTTTTGCTAACATCTATCAAGTTCTTTCAGTGGACAATACATCATGCTGCACTTTACACTCATTATCTTAACAAATTCCATCCCTAATCTATAGTGTGCATTCTTAGTATCACCATTTATACAAGAGTAAATTGAGGAATACAGAGGTTTATTAATTTGGCCAAAAAAAAAGTGTGTCTCCCAAAAATTTGTATGTTGAAATGCTAACCTGCAAAGTAATAATAATAGGAGATGGACCCTTTTGGGAGGTGATTGGGTCATGAGGACAGAGGTCTCATGAATGGGATTAGTACCCTTATTAAAGAACCTGATAAAAACCTATAGCCCTTCTACCATGAAAGAACATAAAAAGAAGGCACCCTCTATGAACACCTATGAAATTGACTTTCACTAGACCTTAAACCTGCCCGTGCCTTGATTTTGGACTTTTCATTCACCAGAACTGTGAGAAATAAATTTCTGCTGTTTATAAGCCCCCCAATTTATGATATTTTGTCATAGCAGCCCAATGGGACTAGAGAACCAACTATTTTGACCTTTAGCAACACATATTTCAAAAATAAAGACATTTCTTTCATTTTGGTTTGGCACTGGTTTGGTTGTTAAAAATGTGTCCAAAACTATCTTGAAGTTGGATGTCATTATATCTGTTATCTTCATTTTCTTTTTCATAATGAAAAGGTTATCTGTTTTTCATTATTTTGATTGAGCTATCAAAATCCATATTGCATTGGCTAATTCAGATTTTAGATCAGTTTCTGATTTCATTTTGGAGTATTAGACAACAAAATTTTTTACCTTCTGTTTGCATTTCTTTTTTTGGCATATTTACAAAAAAATGATATTGATAGCAAATTTGAAGAAACCCACTGAAAATTGTCAGAACATTTTTGAGTGGTTGGATGACATTTAATTGGGTAGCATATAAACAACTTAACATTCACAATTTCTAGCACAGTTAACAACACCTCACAAAATCATTTGTCAAAATTGCCAATTTAAAGACTGGGTGACAGAGACAGACTCCATCTCAAAAAAAAAATTAACAGATTCTAAAGATTATGATAAAATAGGCTAAATTATAGGCACCCATCTAATCAACTGGTAACTTCCACAACCCTCTAGTTCCACATCACAGTTTTAGGGAGAAGGAATTACCCAAATGTCAAAGCTTAGGGAATTCTTAAATAGAAATGACCTATCGTATTTTTTTCCCTGATAATTACATCTACATGTATTAAACATTATTAAAAATGATATGCATTGTTTGTGATGGCCATTTTGTGTTTCCATTTTTATTTTCAGAATTGAATTGCTGCCAGCTCTGTATCCCATTCAGATCTTGTTACCCATATAACATCTGAGCAGTGACATTGTGCCTCCACAAGGTATCACAGGAAGAGATAATGACTAGAATTACGTAGGACTAGTCTCATGGGAAGATACTGTGCTTGAAAAAAGAAGTGTTCATATTCTCTATATTTTGATATATTAAATCTTATTGAAAATTTATACGCAAACTCCAATCATGTATATTGATTATAACGAAGCTACCATAAACAAAAGCAATGACTTCAAAGTATTTGAATTAAAGCAGCAGGAGGACAGCATCAAAAAATTTCCAAAGGAAAATGAATTAAGAAAATTATTCTGGTGTGTCATGTTCCACTGTATTGGATATAAGCGGCCATATCTTGTCATCTTCTTGGGAACACAATTTGAGTCTTAAAGTCCTAGGCTTCTGGAGGTTTTTTTTTAAATGATATTAATTTGAGCTCACTCATGAGTGTAAAATTCCACTGGTATACAGGTTAGTAGTATGCCTGCCCTGTTTTGAATCTTGACTGCTATTGCTATGATCAGGAGGATATAAAATGTTCTCTTCAAGCAAGGATAAACAACTTTTGTATTACTATTAGTCTCTCTTCCAGTAGATCCAGTTTCCATACTGGAAATCATGCAATGTTTGGAAGGTGGCTTGTACTTGCTAAATCTGATTATAAGTATAACAAGTAAGTCCTTGACTATATTTAGCTAGATCTATGTGTAACATGAAGCCAGTTACTGGTAAAATTTTTCTAAATATTACAAATTCCGTGAAATGTTTTGATACAATCTCACAGGGAGAAAGTTGCTTTGTACTCTGAGATTTTTTCCATGACCACTAATGTTAGTGAAAAAATCTTAGGCCAAGACAGAGAAGCAAATTTTTATAGTTTGGACAATTTTAACTTTAGCATCATGTTTACTGTTACTAATTTTCCTAATAACTGGGGGTGATATAAACAGTGAACTAGTTTCTGAAGTAAGAGAAGAAGCTTGATGGGCTCTTTCTGTGTAGGGAATAAAGAGTGTAGTATTTAGGTTGGTGCAAAATTAATTGCAGTCTTTGACATTACTTTTGCACCAACCTAAATAGTATTTTTGTCACTTCATTGGCTATAGCCCTCTGTCAATGAAAATATCATAGCTAACCAGAAACTTTATAAACAAGAACTTTATAAAATATACTCATAAATATCTGGGCTGTTGCATGAAATTCATTTGTAAATAAATGCTTGATAAGACTTTGAGGAGGAAGCCCTGAACAATTTTTCATCTTTACATATTCTCAGGATTTTGCTGCTTATAGATGAGCCATGTAGAAACTATCTTTTTAATTATGTAAAGAGCAATCAAGAAGCAATTTGACCTGGAAATGTAATGTTTCTAGGAAGCCAGGATAAAATCACCAGTATCCATCATTAAAGAGGGAGAAGTCCTCTGATAGTGGATATATATTTTTTCAAAATTTTGAGCTGATTGCTTTGAGTCAATCACAATTTTATAAATTTATTAGCACTTAATATATTGGGTGGGTAAATGCCACATTTACCAATGGAATAAGACAAGCCATTGCCCTTAGCTTCAGGAGTGGTCTCTAATATGGAGTACTAGTTTATTTACAGATATCACTTTGCTGCATTGAATAGCTTTTTAAACTGCACTGTTATTTACCATTTTCAATAGACCTGTGTATTTCAGCCATATATTGTCAAATAGCACAAAACTCAGAAAGCACATCTACTATGTGCATAAGTGTTTACTTTTCAAGCTTTTTCCAGGGTTCATGCTCAAATTGGAGATGTTGAGTTTAGTTACCTGAGCAGATTAATGGTTAAGAATAGAACTTCTTTGATAACTTCAAGTTCAGTGGTAATAGCATATCCCACATAACGAACGCCTTCACCATTTCCTAGATAAGAGCCATATCAAACAATATTAATTTAGTATTGAATAAGAGGGATCTGTACAATCATAATTGAACATTCTTAATTCTTGAGTTACTGCTAAATAGTCATGTGGTTCTCCATGTAGAAGAGGTAAACTTGCAGGATTAAGATTTTAATAAAGTTTAATGGTAGTACAAACAATAAAAACTTTTCATGAGTCTTCATGTGGTAAATTAAGAATTAACCAGAGTTATCTGCATGTGGAACCTGTCGAGTTTGCACAAAGCAATTTGGCTGCCACTGATACTTCACACAAGCAGAAATCTATGCTTTACCTTTTGAGTGGATGGTTAGGCTAACAGCATGGGTCTGGTATAAAACTACTTTACCATGTTAGTAGTCCTAATTCACAATCTCCTCTTTCATAAACAAAAAGACAGAAGGATTTAGCATAATTAGGGATATCCAAAGTTGGAGGCTGCTGCAGACAGGTCCTTAAAGAGAAGGAACGGTTTTCCTTTTCTATCCCATGGGAGATACCAGTAATAGTAAACACATGTGAAGGCTGATATATTTTCAGGGGAAAAGGCATTATTGCCTACACAAAGCAGTCAATCCTAAAAAATAAATTGAAAAAGCTTTTAGTTGTTTTTAATTTGGAGTCAATGTAGTCAAATAACCTTATTCTCACAGAGTAGAATATATGTCTGCTGAGATCACAACCTAAATATTGCATAATTTCTTCACAGATTTGCAAGTTTTCTCTAGGTGCTTTCTGTTCCTCTTCAGTTAATCTTCTTGAGCGATATATGGAGTTCTCCTGTGGACTCCTTCAAGGAGAACAGCACTAAATCATCTACATTTCATTCCAGGGTGTATTTTCAAGCAAGAGTCAAATCTGTGATTATTATTTAGACATCGGGAGAAATATAAGGGAGTTTTCATAAATACCAGAGGCATAACCAACTAGGGAGATTGCTGATTGTCTCAGAAAAGAGTAAATAAATACTGACTGCCCTTACCTCCTAGTTCCTAAATAAGACTGCAAACAAATCTGCCATCTTAAAGTGTTTACTTGGTGGTTAGAAGCTTCGGGAAATCTAGGGATCACAGTTCTATTGATTGCCCTGAGGCCTTGTACACATAAGTAGCCTTTTACACTAGGCTGCTTAACTGGCAATATGGGAGTACCGCAAGGACTGATGCCTGACACAGTGAGTCCTCAATAATAGGTCTTCTTCCTGAGGTTGCTTGAGGTCTCAAAACACATTGAAATATAATTCGGGCAAGGGCTTATATGGAATAATTCTAATTTTAATAAAGTAAGCTCCATGTATTCTGCTCTGTTCAATAAAATCTTTGGCCCAAAGAGTAGAGGGTAACTAATGTAATATTTGATTTGTAGAGGTCATTGGGTACACAGAAACTGGGGTATACATGATTGCTATAAATTGGTTTACGCAGCCTATTCCTTTGGGATCTCTAGATATCTACCAGCTTAAAAAGATTTAATTTGACAGTTTTGACCTAATAAATTTTGTTGGAGCAGTGTTGCAAAATAGAAAGTCACATTCTTCCTCCAATTATTTGCTTCAAATTGTTAAGGTTGTGAGGCTGCTAGGATCATAGGTTCATTTGAGATGTCCACTGCCTCTACTCTATTTGTATCTTAAGGAATATTTTGGCATAAGTCACAAAATTTATTCTGAAAGAGAAGCCACTGTATCTGGTAGAAATGTGCCAGCCTTTCCTGAGCAATCACATTAATTTCATTTTAATCGTCTAGAAAAATCAGTAAATATATTAATTTGATCCAGATCCATATAGATGGGGCATTGTTGAATCCCTAAGTTGGCTCATTAGCCCCCCTTTTTAGTTTCTGAGGAGCAGTAAATTTTTTAGTGTTCATATTTTCCACTCAAGTTCTCCATACTAGTCTACTGCTGGTCTTTGCTTTGTTAATATAAATTATGCCAAATATTTTGGCCAAATCTACTTTCATAAAGAAGACAGACATTTAGGATGCCCTGAGGCTATCCTATTTCTTTAGTGTTCTATACATTTTCTTCTGACTTGTGATATGCTAATATTCTTCAATTGAGTTTCAGTTTGCTCTTTGGAACCATCTGTAACCTTCTGATGGTGAGACTATTATATTCATAGGTGGATAAAATTCTAACAGAACTGGACTTTAGCAGTAGAAAATATTTTAATTCCAGGAAACATGTTGGGTCTCATAGGCTTGAAGAATCATTTTACTGTAACATGGAGTTTCACTTGTGACCAGTTTTCAAAAACAATGGCATAAACTTTCCCTGGAGGGTGGGAATAAAATCTTAGTGGGGATTGTGAGATAATTTTTCCTTTACTGAGATTAAGCTCAACAATGAGGAAGAATATGGGGCTAACAGACACAATGAAAGGAGGAGTTTGGAAAACCCCATGAGGATGATATTGGGAGAATATTGCAAAGTTTTAGTCTTCTAAACAGTCAGAATATTATAACTTTGCAGGATACAGTGGAAGTAGACTGTAAGGTTTAGGAAGACAGAAATGGAGAGAGGTAGAGAAAAATAAGTGGTACAGTCATAAATGGTTAACTTGATAATTAGCTAGCCTCTTGCTTAGTATTTACTACAGGATTCTTTAAAAAAAAGTTAAATTTGAGTTATGAAAACACTTAAATCCTTTGGCCCACACTCAAATAAAGAGATCATGAAAGATAGAGGCTTACTTTCTTTTTGTCCTAAGATGCAACAGAAGTGTAAGACCTTGTGGAAAAATGAACGTTACTCAAAATTCAATTCTAAACATTTTTAGATATATGTGTGCAATTTTATTAGCTATGTACATGAATTTGACATGTAGCAAACATAAATATAAGACATAGGGATCCTGGTGTGTGGTAGGGTTTGATTTTTTGAATTGACAGAATGTTATTATAAATAACAAAAAGGAGATTAAGTCAACTGTTGCTAGACACCTGTAAACAAGGCACTCTCCTCACTCCACAGTTTGGGCTGGGCTACTGGTCTGATTTACCACAAGATGCTGATTCCAAGTAATGGAATAGCTTATATTCCAAACAATGAGCTATTTGAGAAACTCCTTGACAATACGCAGATCCACTAACAGAGCAGATCAGACATTGCAGAGATTCCCTCTCTTTGTGGCATTCAAAGGAGAAACTGTATAACTTCTCTGTATTCAAGCATGAAGAGACCAGAAGGCTGTGAATCAAAATGAACAGACACTCGTAAGAAAGAACAAGAAAAAACTCAGTGAGAGCCAAAATTAATGTACTAACTATAATGTACTCAGTCAAACAAGCCAAAAAAAAGTTGAAATCAAGACTCGATGGGCCTATGAGATAGTTAGTTCAAGAGTCACTGGTTAATTTACTTCAAGAGGTATTGTGATCAAGTAATTTTGGTGATACTTCTAGAATGTTAAAGAGTATGAAGACCAAAAGCATTGCTACCAACAATATAAGCTGATACAACACAGAGTCTAGGTACATTCTCAGGAATAAGATAAGTACAGTAAAAGGGAAGTTGATCTTCAAAAGCCAAAAGACTCATATTAAGAAGTATACTGATGGGACCGCAAAATCTAGATTTGTTGGTTGTGAGAGCACTGCACTGGTAGAAAGTGTTCTGTCTGTCTCAAGATTATAAATACCTTTACTGGATACCTGAAGTTTCCATATTGAGATTATGGCTTTCAGCTGTCTCTTCACATGCCCAGTTCACATTTATTTCACTCAGCTGAATCTGCATCAATGTAAACAGGGTAGGTGGCCAGATCCAGAATTTTCAATCAGGTCTACAACAGTATCAGACAGCTAGATGGTCAGTTTGAGGACGCAGTCAAGACACTTTTACACTCACTTAACAAAAATCTTTCCTTAGTATTATTATAAACAATGACGTATAATATAATTGGAAGTCTAGGAGTAGGTCTGATTCCAGGGATGTCTGAGCAGTAGCTTAATAATGTCATCAAAGACTGAAGCCCTTCTATTCTATGTGTTCTCTGATAGCAGTATCACACAGGGGTTAAGAGAACAGATTCACAAGTAAAACTGCTTGCCTTGCTTGAACACTCTTACTAATGCACCATACAGAGCCCAGTACCAACTACTGCTAGTAAAACAGACACACACACACACAAACACACACACACACACACACACAAAACCACAGAAAAGTACCTTAAGCTAAGTATTAGTTGTTATTCCATCTTATTTGCTTTAACATTTTGTTGTAGTAAGATGAATACCAATGCAATATACAATTTGTTCTTCCTATTCATTCATTCCATATGTACATAGTGTGACTCTGTGCTAAGTCCTGTTCCATGCCACAGAAGGAAAGAAACACTTCATCTTAGAAAATGAGTTATTGGTCTTTCCATTTAATTAAGTAAAGTAGATGAATATGCAATGAAAGAAAGAAACCTGAACCAGAGAGACATTCTAGTAGGAAAGAGAAAGGTAGAAAAGAAGGTAAAACATATTCACCACACATATAAAAATTAATACATAAGTTACAAGGATATAAAAATACAATCAGTAAAAGTTAGTGTATTGCTATGCCATTAATATATCTAACATCTGTAAAAGTGAAATGGGAGAGGTCCCTGATCTCCCTCACAGGACATGTGACAAGGGTGTGGCTCATCTGTTTGCCTGCCATGCGCTCAAACCCCTTACGGGAGGGGGAGCATGCAGACAGGCAGGTGTAGGAGTCAGGGTGAGCACTTTTGGCTCCGGCCCCACGGTAGCATCTAGGGGTGGGTGACTGCAACTCCCAAAGCCCTAGTGTGCACATTACAGTGCTCTTGTAGCTCTGCCATCTGCAGATGGCTTAAGTGTTAACCAGCTCAATGCCCTCCCCAGGTTCTTGTCCGGCATCCAGGAAGAATCAGGTCACAGGGACAAATTGAACGATGGTAAATGCAGGGGTTTTATTGCTGGATGGAGGTGGCTCTCAGTGGGATGGATGGGGAGCTAGAGGGGGATGGAGTAGGAAGTTAATCTTCCCCTGGAGTTTGGCCGTCCCGTGGCTGATCTCCTCCCTGACTGTCCCCAGATGAACTTTCGACGTTCAGATGTTTCTTCTCTTCTTTCCTCTGCCACACAGCTCTTCTGCTCCTCTGCTCATCTGCTCATGGAGCCTGTGGTTTGGATTTATATGATGATATGGTTTGGCTGTGTCCCCACCCAAATCTCATCTTGAATTGTGGCTCCCATAATTCCCAGGTGTTGTGGGTTGAGGGGGACATGGTGGGAGATAATTGAATCATGGGGGTGGTTTTCCCCACACTGTTCTCATGGTAGTGAATGAGTCTCACAAGATCTGATGGTTTCATAAGGGGAAAGCCCTTTTGCTTGGCTCTCATTCTCTCTCTTTGCCGGCCATCATTTAAGATGTGACTTTTGCCTTCCACCATGATTGTGAGGCCTCCATAGCCAGGTGGAACTTTGAGTCCTTTAAACCTCTTTCCTTTATAAATTACCCAATCTCAGGTGTCTCTTTATCAGCAGCGTAAAAACAAACTAATACACCTGGGTACAGGATGTGGGTGGGGGGAGTGGTGGGCCAAAAGGCAACATTTGGGTGCAAAAACAGGAATGTCCATTTTCATTTAGGGCTGTAGGTTTCCAGGCTTGATGGTGGGGCATTTGCTGAGGAATCACTCTCTTCTATCCAGTATCTAACTGCCTCTTGTCTGTATCAAAAGGTTACTATGTTCTAAAAGTTCAGTTAGTCATCATTATTTCATTTAATCTTTAATCACTTTTCAGAGATACTCTATTAAATATTTTTACCTGAGAAAATTAAAACAAAAAGAATTTCATAATTTACAAAAATAGCTTATAAAAGGTAAAGCTAGTAAGAAAACCTAAATTCAACTGATTCTAGATAGAACTTAAGCTCATAAACCCTATTCTACTTTTGATTACCTGAATTTTCATTACACACAAGCAAAGTAGAGTGTTACTACAAGTCATTGGGAAAAATAATTATTCAAGAAAAAACTCTGGAACAATGAGATTAGTGCACAAAAACATTTCACTAACCAAATACATAGTCATACAATACAAGCATGCTAAAGAATTAAATTTATAAATAAAGCTGTCAATCAACTGTCAACAACAAAAGAAAGCAATAGATTATATATCAGCTAAGGTATAAGGTTATCATTTTTAACCATAAAAGTTTCAAAAATTTGTTATACAAATTTTAATAACTTTTTACTATATCATTTTAAAACTAAATATTTTAAAGCAAAAAATGGAATGGCACAAATTAGAAAACATTTTGGTATACAATAGATAGAAGTCTTCTTAAAATCAATAACAGAAATACACCTTAATAAAAAGTGGTGAACATGACAAAAGAGCTTACTAAAGAAATACAAATACATTTAGCAATGAAAAATTTTGTTTGCTTTGAAAGAATAAAGAAATGCCATTTTATTCTATTAAAAGTATACCATCTTGAAATAAAAACAAAGATACCTTATTTGGATAGGGTGGGCATAATAATCACTCTATTATAATTCTTCTTGGAAAGTTCATTTTTGCAATCTTTCAAGAAATACTTAAGATAGGGATCTACCAGTCACCAGTGCTTTCTCACATAAGAACTTAAATGAGGATAATCAGAGATTAATATTGTATGTCCCTATCAGATTATAAACTAGTGAGTAGCTTCTTTTTTATTTTATTCCTCAAAGACTTAGGACACTTTAGGCTCTGACTAGACCATGAATACCCTCACCCAATAAGATCCTGAGAGAAGTATATTTAGAAGGTAAAATAGCAATAAATACAAACATTTCATAGTTAGCTCATATGTGTAGAATAGAAAATAAAAAACAATGTATATGTTGAAATAGGATAATAATAGTTATATTTTAAAAATATTTTATCCAGCTATTTTAAAATTATATGTTATGAACATTCTTAGTATTTGGGTTGAAATGATTAAAATTATATTTAAATTAAATATATTTTACATATGAAAGCATGATTCCAATTTTTAAAAACATAAATATAAATGCTACTTTGATGATGTGCTTTTGAGTTCTGGTTCTGTTTATCTAACCTAGTGTACCTGAAAAGATAAAGATGGTAATGGTTTCTGTATCGCAAATCTTCCTCTATGGAAGATTATTCCGTTTAAAACAGAAGTAAAGAGTTATACAGTTGGCCTCTCATATCCATGGGTTCAACATTCACAGAAAAAAACAACCGTGGATAGAAAGTATTTTTAAAAACCTAAAAAATAACAATAAAAAATAACCCAAATAAAAAATACGGTTTAACAATTAGGTACATAGCATTTACATTGTATTGGGTATTTTAACTAATCTAGAGATGATTTAAAGTATACAGAGGATTTGCATAGTTTACATGTAAATACTACACACCGCTCTATATAAGGGGCTTCAGCATCCGCAGATTTGGTATCTGAGGAAGTCCCAGAACCCATCACTTGCAGAAGCCAAGAGCTGACACTGCATTGATACATTTGGTGTCCTTGGGTTTAACATACATCTTGAATCAGTAATAATTTAGTCTGGTTAACAACATTTGACTGGGAGAATGAAACAACTTATTAAAATCATCTTTCTCCAGTAAAGTAAGTAGGTGAATGAATGTTAATTAGTATCAGAGGGTTAAATGAGCTCGTCACAGATAAGATGTCAGTTTCAGAGAAAACATGACATGGTGATGAGGCACACGGTTGCACAGCACACACAAAAAAACTAAGCCTTGGTTCTGGGGCAGCTGTCACTACACCCACCTCACTTGTTTATATCATGTTTGGAGGATCAACTGATCACTTACATCTTCTACACAGAGAAATATAATTTCTGTAAAGTGGGTATCCAGCACATCCAATTTTAGTGCCAGGGGAAAAGAAATTAAATTCTGGAGTCATACCAACATTTACTTCTCTACATTAAAAGTCAGTGTGGGGAACTTTGTATAGGTACCAGCAAGGATGTTTTGGTGCCATTACCATCTTTTCTTTACCAATCCATTGTATCCCGTTGACACAGGTGGACTAGATAGGATTTAAGTAAACTTTATGCATATAATTTATTGTAGAATTCATTCTGCTAAAATCAATATCTCCATTCATATTAAAATATTAAAGCAGGAATCTGCAAACTGTGGTCTGTGGGCCAATCCAACCTATTGCCTGATTTTGTACAGCTTGTAAGCTAAGAAACATTTCTACTTTTCTAAATGGTTGAAAAAATTAAAAGAATAGTAATATATTATGACATGTAAAATTATATGACATTCAAATGTTAGTGTCCATAACTAAAGTTTTATTGGAACATAGCTATGCTCATGTATTTGCACGTTGTCTCTGCCTGCTTTCATACCACAATGGCAGAGATGAGTAGTTGTGTTAGAGACTGTTTGAACCACAGCCTAAAATACTTACTCTCTGGCCCTTTACAGAAAAGCTTGCCAACCCCTGTATTAAAGTAACCCAAGATGCTAACTTTTACATATTTTTGAGTTTGATAGTATTTTGGAATATAATCTGTATACTAAAAAGGAAAAATATGTACATTATAATGAAAATGGAGAACTTGGGCCAAATGCAGTGGCTCATGCCTGTAATCCCAACACTTTGGGAGGCCGAGATGGGAGGATTGCTTGAGGTCAGGAATTTGAGACCAGCCCGGTCAACGTAGTGAGATCCCATCTCTGGGGAAAAAAAAGGAAATGGGGAACTCAAGATGTAGATTTACTAGAAATTTGTTGCTTTGAATAGGGTATGTAATTTGGAATTAGGTTAATGTCAACTACCATTCAGCTATGTGTTTGCGTAAATACAGTAATAATTCTATACCTCAGTAATGTATAAGTAAAATGTTGGTTTGATCGAAGGAAGTAGTTACTAAATAACTGTATTTAGCAAAATAAGGGAAAATGCACAGATTATTATTTCAAAATAAGCTTTAATTTAACTTGGTCTAACCTTCCTTTTTTGAAGCCATTTTATTTCTGTGATATTAAATATCTTTCTTTTTTATGAAGATTCCATCACAGTAAATAGAATTTGGTATTGTGATTTTTATTTTTCATTTACAAAAGGCAAACTAAAAACAGGAACCCATTTACACAGACATGCAAACTCACATACGCACACACATACACACACAGATGTACAGACACACATACACAGAAATATATGTATATGTAAATATACAGACATAAGTGAACATGTATCCATACTTGTGCATATATTTACATGCTAAATATTTTTAAGTGTTCTGAATAATTTGTCTAGCTGTCACTTACGTTATATCCATCTTTAAAGTAACTTTATGCTTTATGCCTGTGAGTTTTCAAATAAAGACTAACCTAGCATAATTTTTGAGAAAATGTCTAACCCTGCTAGACCATTAGGGGAAATTTAAATGACTACTACAATATTGTGTATTCAGTGGCACAATGGTTACTTAACTGTCATGCTGTCTAAAATATTGACTTAGGTCATATGAGCTAAATCATTTCTCCTATCTTTTTCTAAGAAAAAAATTACACCAAGGTTTTAGAATTCATTGTGATTCATAGTTTCTGTGTCTACAGAAGTATTTCAAGTGCATTCTTCTCTAACACGATCACCTTGTGAATTGATTTGCTATATTACATGTTAGAACAAATGACCAGCTGCTCTAAGAAAACAGAGCAATTCCCATCACAGCCTCCACTCTAAACTTTTTATCTTTGTGGGCAATTTGAAGAACCTGACTAAGGAATTATATCTATTCTTTTCTGACAGTATGTGCCCAGTTACTTAAATATCTAACTTGTATCTATTGATCTCTATTGAATTTCCTTTGTCCTCAAAAGCCTTTGAGGAATTCTCTAAATTCAAACAAGTATATTTTCCTGAAAGGTAAAAATGGAAACCCGAGGGGCCTGATATTTGCAAGAATAATTCTGAAATGTTTTATTCATTGCATCTATACCATCTCATGAATTGTTTTCTTCATGTTCACAATTTTATATCTTGTTATAAACCTCTTGGTGAAGTTGATTTTAGTTCTGTTCATTATCGATGTATAAGATTATGTGAATTATATACATCACACAGAAAAGCCCAAGTCATTAAAAAGTACAAATTGTTAAAAAAATAATAATAATAAAAACAACCTGGCTGGGTGCGGTGGCTCATGCCTGTAATCCTGGCACTTTGGGAGGCAGAGGAGGGCGGATCACGAGGTCAGGAGATCGAGAACATCCTGGCTAACACGACGAAACCCCGTCTCTACTGAAAAATACAAAACAATTAGCCGGGCGAGATGGCGGGCGCCTGTAGTCCCAGCTACTCGGGAGGCTGAGGCAGAAGAATGGCATGAACCCCGGAGGCGGAGCTAGCAGTGAGCTGAGGTCGCGCCACTGCACTCCAGCCTGGGCGACAGAGCAAGAGTCTGTCTCAAAAAATAAATAAATAAATAAAAATAAAAAATAAAAACAACCTTTTGACCTGCATCAGATATTATCAATATAGGTAGCTGAAAAATAGGCATACCTGACTCAAAGTACAATTAACCCTCTTTAAAGGACAAAGAATAATGGGAAAAAAATATGAAAATAATAAAAATGAGAAAATACTGTCCTTCTTTTAAAAATATATGGGTGAGGGACATTCTGTAAACCTCTAGACTTAGCTTCACCTTGATGCAAGATAAATTTTAAATTAAATTATTGTAAAAGAGCTTATTATATTAGGAAAAGAAGAGTTTGTGTCTAACAAGCAACATTATTTTAATAGGTTAAATTCATATGAGACAATTGTCTTTCTCTCCCTTGATGAGGTAACTGACTTTGTAAAGCATAATTGGAGAAAATATGATTACAGGAGAACCAACGTGAAGCTGACTTCAACTTGTTGATTACTCAATAGGATAAATTGATGTGATGTGGCTGTCAGCTAAAAGCTCTTCACTTGTATATGAAATTTTAGCCTACATTACTGTAAGCAAAAATAACTTTTCAAATGACAGGAATATAAAAAATAGAATTTAGGGTGGAACAAGCTCTCCATAGTATGAAGCAATTATTGAGACTCTTAGCAATTCATTGCATATTTCAGTTTTTGAAAAGATCCAGAGTGTAAATGGTACTTCATTTTGGATGAAAGATATTACAGAGCAGGAGTTGCAGTCTGGTTTATGATCTTTCTTCACAATTCCTTGTGTTGTGTTCTCTAATTCTAAAAAATAGTCATTCAACCTTATGTACCTGACACATAGTCGTAGTTGCTTTATTTTATACCTAGAAGGGCAAAGCATATCTTCAAGTTGCCTTGAAAGGGCTCAAAGATAATATAGGCAGATAATTAATTTTAAAATATAAAAATAAGCTATCATAAATTATGTTAAGTTTTCAAGAAAAAAATAAAACCCAGTCATAAGGTTGGTTGGCTGGTGCAAGAGATTGGGTCAGAGGAGAAATAGATGGCTCTACTCAATTAAGGTTTGGTGGGGCCAGTAAGTCCTGAACTAAACTGTTCCTGCAAAGATGGGTTTGATTTGGGAGATGGAGAATCATAATAGTAAAGTGGGAGATGATGTCACCTGTATCTTTGCTTCACTACAGTGGAGGAGCCATAGATTTATAACTCTCATGAAAATGAAATCAGAAGAAATGGCCTGAAGAGTTGACTATGGCCTAAATAGTTGACTAACAAAACAATGTTGACTATAGAGATTGCTGTTCTTGAATTCATTCATGAAATTAGTAGTTTTTCCACCAGGTATGTTTTGAAGGCTGGCTACTCTAGTCTTTCCAAGACTTTAAGTGTAGATACATCACAACAAAATGACCACTGAAAACCCTTTGACTCTTCAGGAATTAAGGAACCATATGCACAATTTATTTTGCAAACCATTCTGCTTAATCTCTGTCATTCTCTCTAGTTGCCAGCCACAACTCTCACCACATTTTCTTCACAGTAAGGTTTACTTGTAATCATATTTCCTTCAGTAATGCTTTAAGCTGGCAACCTCATCAAAGGAGACATTAAGTCTGTAAGACTTAAGACTTACAGATCTGCTCGAAAGAGCTGAAGGCATTCTGTTTTCTCTCATTTGCTGTATTATATACACTCGTGTTCTGTTGTGGGAAAGGTCTGTATCCACGCTCTGCCTGGCTAATTTCTCATCCTGTAAGATTTGGTTCAGTTGCAATGCTCACAAGGATGCAATGCTCACAAGGAAACTTCCAAAAGAGTTGGAGTTTAGCTCTTTTCCTATGGAGCCCCTTCCCATGTTTTCTACTTTCATAATGCTTACTAAAGTCTTCTAAAACATTTGGTTTATTTGCCTATTATTAGAGTAGACTAACCTATTTCAGGGTGGGAACCACGGTTTCTAAATGTTTCCATCTTTTGCAATAATATAATACCTGAAAGGACATAGCTAATTAACGAATACTATTAATAGTTAAATGAATAAAAGAGTGAGTTAACCCGCATAAACACAACACACACTCACATTCACCTAATACACAAACAGGAAATTTCCCAAAGCCATGCTTAGAGCAACATGACCCTCAAGGCGCATAGACTTCCAAGTCCTCTTTAGATGTCAGTGTCATCTGAGATAAATGTAATTCTGAAGGGCATGTTGGTGTGGAATGATGAATAATAAAGAACATCTCTAAACTCTTGCAGCCAGAGGGTATGTTTAATGATGCTATATATGAAGAAGAAAAAAAGTCTACATTTCTGCATAACAAGGGAACCCATTTTCAGCTCAAACATCAACAAGAAAGTTACTTTCATCAAAAGGAACAAATTATTATAGTACTTTTGCTGTAAAAGCATGTAGCAGAATGCAAAACACAGAGGCAGAACACAAAATTATCAAGTCAGAGAACACAGAGTCCTTGAATTGGAAAGAAGCAAGATAGAAAGCTGCAGGGCAACACGGAGAGGCCAAACACATGACAATCATTAACTCACGAACTAATGGGTGGCCTTTTTAAAAACACATTTAAAGGACAAAGACTGATTACTGCAAGTGAACCTGAAAAGTTTAATAAAAAATTCAGAAAATCATTTCAAATTGAGCCAAAGATGACAATTATTAGGCATACCAAAAAGGAAAAAAAAGATGGCAATGATTCAGGCAATTTAAATAAATGCCTCAGAAGGCAGAACTGTTTTTTGGAGTAGTGACAATAATTGTAAAATTCATCTTAGGAGGATAAAAGCATGAGAACAATAAAATTTTTGAAAAATAAAGAATATTAACATAATCTGTCTACAAAAGTACAATGCATTATATGTTATTTCAAATGGGTAATATTGACACCTAAAAAGAAAAATTAATACAGCAGATTAGGATCACTATTTATATAATTTTGATATACTAAAAAAGTAGAGTATTTCACCAAATTCTTATCTCATTTCCTAGTTACTTTGGTTGTGGCATTATAATTAATTCAGTTGATAATCTAGAGTATCAATACTTTCAGCATTTCCTGCATAATGTTTTTTTAACCATGACCTTTATCTTTCTTTCTCTCTCTGAAAGGTCATGAGGATGGAGTTCTCATGAATGAGATGAGTGCCCTTGTAGAACAGACCCGAGAGAGACTCTTGCTCCTTACATCATGTGAAGACACAGAAAGAAGGTATCATCTATGAATCAGGAAACCGTTCCTTGATCTTGGACTTCCCAGTCTCCAGAACTGTGAGAAATAAATGTTTCTGGTTTATAAGCCACTCCATTTATGGTATTTTCTTATAGCAACCTGAACAGACTAAGACAAAGGATAACTTGCTTTACTCAAAGTCTGCCTATATAAATGTTAGTCTTATCTAAAAAATATCTTCACTGCAACATCTAGACTGGTATTTGACCAAATATCTGGATATCATGGCTTTGCCAAGTTGACATATAAATTTAACTATCACAAGTCCACCCTTTGTCAACTTGGCATTGGTATACATATCCTTAAACTTTACATACTTGATCTCCAAATAGAAATAAATAACAATGTCATATTTCCTCCTAATATGATACAACCACCCTGCATACAACCTGAAATGCATAACCTTTTTCCAGAAAAGGATACAGAGTGCTTGGGTGATGTTCACTCTTCTCCTTAATATCTTGTAACTTAAATATTATAATATTAAGCTAGCAATACTTAAAACTATGATGTAAAGTCAATACATATTATAAAATAAGGGGATACAAGAATGAATAAAATATTTTATATATGTCATATATATATTATATCATATATATAATATGCACACGCAAACCTAACAAAATAAGAAAGAAATATTCATGGCAATTAGTCTTCTTTTCTGTAAATGTTCATGTGGTCATAGCTAGTATTCATAATTACCCTCTACCACTACACATTTCGTTTTCCCTCTTTCCTCAACAAGCATCTCAGCTGGTTGTGATTATTTACCAAACTTTCATTCCTGAAGTATCTGGACCATCAGTAGTCCTGCCTGAAGGAGGTTCTTGTAGTTTTCCATTGACCTTAATCACAGGATATGGGAATATGAAGAGATGCCCTAAGGGAGCTGCTGTATTTCAGACACACCCTTTCTTACTTCCGTTGTGGATTACTAGTTCAATTTTCCCTTGGTAATCAGGATCAATCACCCCAGCCAGCACAGTGACTCCCTGTTTTGCCTGTTGATTTGGCGACATAAGCCCAAGTGGTCTGAAGGCAGTCTTCACTTCCAGTTCTATTACATCATTGTGTGTCTCCCGCTGGAAGCATTTCTCCCTTTGGAACTAAGACCTCAACGTCAGCAGAGCATAATGTATCAGGAAGCAAAAATTTTACTAGTGGATCACTACGGGTAATGGTAAGTGGTAACTCTTCCGTTTCCACCTCTTTGATACCTGAACACAAGAATCCCGGCTACGGAAGAAACAGCACCATATATTGGATGCTGATTCAGAACATACACAGTCATACATTAGTGTAAGCATGGACTCATAACAATAAAGTTGGCATTATCCAAATTTATGTTGATTCCATCATTATTCCACATCCTTAATATTCATTCTCATACATGCTCTCTAGATTTCTGTCCATATAAATTCGAGATATCATGTAGTTCTTTTGGAGTATAGCACATTTCTTCATTGGTTACACTTTGTACATCATTTTTAGTGGGTGGCCGAGACATGAGTCTAGTTATAGGTCTAGAAGCAAAAAGAAGCAGGCAAGAGTTGATCTTGAGGTTCAAGTCCCAAGGAAGTCTGTGACGGAATTCTCTCTTGAAGGATCTCAGTCCTTTTCTCTTATGTCCTTCAACTGATTAGATGAGGCTTACCACCTTAGGAAGACTCACTTATTTAAATGATAATCTCATTTTAACAGCAACAATTGGACTGGTATTTGACCAGATATCTGGGTCCTGTAGACTAGCCAAGTTGACACATAAAATTAGTTATCACAACAATCATTCTTCTTCACTGATTTGCCTCCTTTTCTTGCCTTCTTTCACAGTTCCAACAAGAGGCCCAGTATTTGAGTGAATCATTTCTGCACTCTACTTGCAGTTTGCAGTGCCCTTTCTTTTTTTGGCTATAGCTGGAAAATGGAGTTATTTTTTCAACAGTACCAGGAGCTTTAGTAATGATAAATCATGGTATTCTATATTCATGCTCTTGCCATCCCTTGAAAAACACTTCCTCCACCTCTTAGGATACCTCTTGGGCTTACCTGCTGGTGTTTCATAGAATTATGGTCACTTTCTAACTGGAAAACACTTACCTTGTTATTAGTTTCAGGAGATCTAAATCCTTATGAGTAATTATGACTAATTCACAAAAAAAGTTCCAAAAATGTCCTATAGCTATAGACTAAAGTGTGTTGATTACTAGTTAATAGATAAACAGGTGACCAAACTTGATAAATCTAAGTGAGTCTTCCAACCAATTGTTTCCATCAAATCTTAAAACATAAACTGTTGGACAAATCTCACAAGAAAAATAAATAGAAGCCTTTACAATTTCTCTGGTGCATCAAAGGCAAGAAAACAAAGACGGTGACATGATACAAATATATGTTTTTAATTTTTTAAGTTGTTGTCTACGTAACAAGTGCCTCCAATTTACAAGTTGCTATCTTGGATATTTTAAAATATATAGTATCACTTAATTGTCACAGAATTAGGAATTGATTAGTATATCCATTTCAAAGATATATAAATCAAGCCTTGAAAAGGTTAAGGAAATAGTTCAATAGGTATTGTTTGTGTTAGAGCACCCAGTATGAACCCCTACGCTTTTTTTCTAGATCATGTATTCTTTCTTGACCTGCATCTAGTCCAAAATTAAATGACATTTGGATCTCAATTGACATATTCTTATTTCTTAGATTTCTACTAGAAATAGTTTGAAAACTGCCCTGCCCACATTTTTGTCTTTGCCTTATTTATTGAAACCAATGAACATAAACAAAATTGTTTTTTATTTGTATCCATTATTTAATGAGTTTGAGGATTATTCTAGGTATAACTTTTTTGTATTTACTAATGAAAGCGTTATCTTGTATATTTATTATGTTAATGTGAAAATTAGCCTTCTATTTTATCTATGGGCATTATTTGAAATATTTAACTTCTGATGGAAATTTTTCCTGAAAAAAATTTTTTCTTTGTTTCTTTCAGGTTCCTGCAATCACTATAGATCTATGAGTTAGGATTTTAAACTGTGTTTGCTACCTGCATCATTTTGGGTCATCCAGGTAGTTTGCTAGAGATACCTATCTACCTCAGGACTAGCGCACGGTCACAAAATTTCAGGAAAAAGAAACGAATTTTTTCTTTTCATCTCTGCTCAGGGCCAAATTTTCTGAACAGATGTTCTCTTATCAAGGCGATACGACAGTTATTGCTAGTTTTCTGTCCAGAGTAATTTTTACTGCTGTGTCAGGGATGTATTAAAGATGTTTGTTTGTTTTATAACAGCATTTTGATTATCATCAGCAGAAGTAGCAGTGTAGTCAACTGGGTATGGCAAGAATTGTAAGTTCTTTCTTTCAGTATGATTTGCAGTTTATCATATTTTGCCCTTAATTTCAAAACCACTACTACATCAGAAAAGTTTTTATTTATTTTATTTAATTTCTTGTGAAATTTCTTGGTTTGAATTTATATTGCCAGAGGCTTTTCTGTTTGGTTAACCATTAAACACAAAATCTTTTGGGTATTTTGAACATATGTGTGTGTGTGTGTGTGTATGTGTGGGTAGATACATATATTATTATATGTGTTACATTTATATAATATATATATATAGTATTCTGTAGTCTATATTACATATTATATATTATTATGTATATATAATTAGTTCCATTAATTGTTAGTCATAGTATTTGCTCCCTGAAATGCTAAAAAGTGTTGAGTTCAGACTAAACATGAATTTCAAATGAAATATGATGTATGAAGTCAGTCTGAAGAGCCAGAAAATAAATATATTTTAGTCACCTGAAAAGGCACCCTGTAGATAGACTGGGGATTGAAGTTTGAATGAATAGTTTGTATGGAAAGTGGAGAGCTGAGACAAGAGAGAGCATTGCATATGTTGTCTCCTGTAATTCTCACACATGTGTGCATGTTCAAGTAGTGACTATCTCCATTACTTAGAGAAGGATAGTGAGGTTCAGAATGATCAGCTAGGTTTAAGGTTTTACAATTTGTAAGTCATAGGTAGCTGGATCAAAAGATTTGGGGTTTTGTTCTGCTTTTGTTATTTTAACTTCATGATCTTACTTATTGGTTTCTTACGTCTTATACTCTTCTTAACCCATATGTCCAGTGTTCCATTATTGGAATGCTAAGCATGTAGGAATTATTTATATCCTACTGCTCAAGGTCATCACAAAGCTCTGATTGCAAGAATTCAAAAAATTGCAACCTCAGGCATAACTGGGTTAAGGCTGAGAGGAGAACACGTACAGGATCAGAGGCAGGGTGAGCCTATCATGCCAGGGCACTCACCTCACCACAGAAGCAGGAGGTAAAAAGCATGATATGTTCAGTTTTGCTTGTTTTTACCCTATGTGACACAATAGAGGTAGATAGATGATAGAAAATAGATAGCTAGACAGATAGTGAAGCCTTAACAAAATACCACAGAGCAGGATGCTTAAACAACAGAAATGTATGTTCTCATAGTTCTAGAGGCTGGAGCCATTGACAGGATCGGTTTACTCTAAGTTCTTTCTCCGTGTCTCACAAGTGGCCCTCTTCTCCTTGTATTCTCGCTTGGTCTTTCCTTGGTCTCAGGAAGCAGGGAGAGAGACATAAGGTCACCAATCTCACCAGATGAAGACCCCACCCTAATGACTATATTCAACCTTAACTACCTCCTAAAATATCTGTTTCCAAACACTGTCACATTGCAGGTTAGGGCTTGAAGATTTAAACTGTGGGGAGCTACAACTCAGTCCACAGCAGACAGACAGTTGGGTCAACAGATAGAAAAATAGTGTATCAAGAAATGACAAGACCCACTCACATTTTTCAAGAAAAAACAAAATCTGGAATCATTAATTAATAGATGGTGTTATTTTAGCCAAAAACATATGAATAAAAAGAAATTGGAAATGCTGGATTCCAACAGATTCTGGCAAGAATGCAGCTGAAGAACTACACTAGTGACTTTCTCCTGCTCTGCATCTTTGGGCCAGGTTCATGCTGTATGTTAAATAATGGCTTGCATGTCCCATGAAGAGCATTCTGAAGGAATTTAATTTATTTTGACTTGAGGGTAATGAGATGTTTCCTACACATTGGCATGGATCCCCTGATACACATACTATGCACACCACCTCCCAACCTCTTTTCAAGTAACACTGGCTTTGGAATTTTCAAAACAGAACCTTAACATTTAATGCTTTTTTTAATGATCTCTCACTTCTTTCACCCCAGTCCCATGATTTAATGGGCAACCTAACATCTAATTATATTAAGGTGAAATGTATCAGATTTCTGATATATAATTGTATCTGACCTACAAAAGGAAAAAATTCATCTAGGTTTAATGTAATACCCAATATTACACTGAGTGTGGTATACACATAGAGATATTAGAAATGCTTTAAATGTAAGTTATTTTAAAACTGAAAAATATTCAGCTACTCGGGAGGCTGGGACAGGAGAATTGCTTGAACCTGGGAGGTGTAGGTTGCAGTGAGCCAAGATTGTGACAACGCACTCCAGCCTGGCGACAGAGCGAGACTCCGAAAAAAAAAAAAATATATATATATATATATATATATATAATCATTTACTTTTTCTACATTTAATGGATTCTAGCATGAACATATGCTTACTTGGCTCTCTAATATTTGCCTCACTGCCACTCTTACTGCTGAACATTCTGATTCTAGTCATCCTCATCATCTTTTTGACAGTCATAATAACTTTGATTGTGTCCTTCCTGACCATTTCTTATTTTCTGCCACTCCTTTTCAGTTATCTTTAAAACATTATTTCTGGGCCTGTCATTTTCATGCTCAATCATTTTAGAGATTTTTTTCTGACCTACAGAAAAAAATCTGATAGCTTTATCACATCATTCTATATTCCTAACAATGCCCAACTTACATTTCTGCTCTCTGTGTCTGTTTCTCTCTCTCTCTCCCCACCCCCAACAATTGTGCTACAGCTGATCAGCTTATACAGCTAATGTCTCACTGTTGTCCAAGTATCACTACAAAATCTTCTTAGGCCTCTGCTCTTTCCCAAATAGTATCTACTGGGCTTGAATCAACCACTCCATTCTTTTCCAATTGGTAAAAGGCTGATTATATTCCGTTATTTAACTGATTGTCACCTCTGTTCTTATTTTCTCCCCAGAAGGATCATATTCTATCCCTAGTACAATAAGAAAGAACTCCCTCTTCTGTCTGTCCTCAGAACTTTCCCATATACTTAACATCATATTGTGTTATGGTTATTGCATAGGGACCTATTTTCTCTCCTGGATTGTGATGTCTTTCATGGAGCATTAATATACCCAAATTTCAAGCATAGAAAGGAACTTGAAATGAACTCTCCATAGGCAGGTATTCAATTTAACTAAATTAATTTGGGATTGGTACTTAAATATTACACACACACAAACGCATCTATTTTATTCTTAGAACTCTGAATATTATCTATGGAGTGATTCCAGTGTCATGGTTCATTATTTGTTTTTTCTGACTCCATGCAATTGCAATTTAGGTAATTATTTAAAAAGGTTGGAAATTGTGGCCTCCAGGCTTGCCCCACATGTAAGCCCTTTCTCCTTGAAATCTATGATGCAGAGTTAAAAGCTGGGAAGAAACTTAAAAAAAACAAATTTATAGTTTTGGATGAAGTTGATCAAACTACAGATTTCAGAGTAATATAGAAATCTCTACATGAGGAATATCTGCAGTTTTACTTGGTAACATGGATTCTTTGTTTCCCAAACTGCAGCACAAATTTCTTTTCTAGGCTTACCCTAAATCTTTCTAGCAAAAATTCTAACTCATTCCCTCAGTTAACAGAAAAGGCCACTGCTCATTGTTCCATAAGCAATATTTCTTTTCCTTGAAGATTAGGTCTCCATTCAACCTTCTCCCTTTCCATAGATAATGAATGTCTTTCTTCTCTCTCTCTCTCCTGTGGGGCCAATTCCATGGCTTTTCATCACTCTACCTGCTCCTCTGTGGTTTCTTGCTCAAACCCCTGTAACCACCTTCTTGCTTCTTGCCAGGGTCTCTGTCTCATCCAAAAGCTGCCCTGGGTCCGTCCTATCTTTTTCATCCCTAGGTGACACACATGACAATCAACTATGCAGAAGTCTGTGCTCCCATATAGATTTCTCCAAGGAAGCAAAATGACTTCTTACTCTCACACAGTGAACACTATAGGTTTCATAGGTTTTATCTAATCCACAAGACATCTGCAGATAGACCCTTAGATAGTTTATCACATCAGCTTGGCGCCTCGTAATGTAAAAACGCAGTGGTTCTCAGTGACAGTTTTTTGTAGTTTCCTACAACTGGGCCTTCTCTAAATATTTTATTTCTTTTTAGGAAATGCAGAGATGTTGTTAAACCTAACTCAATACTTTTAAAACTTTAGAGTCTTTGGCTTGTCAGCAGAACCAATAGACATGGCTCCAATGAGCCCTGCATATGAAATCACTAGCAGAATAATCCTACAGGATGTCAGCTTCTATGCTCCAATGACAAAGCACTTCAATAATAGTTTTCTACAGAGGTATATTTTACAATCCAATGAGCTAACAAATTCTAATCCACCGAGATTAAAACAAGATGAAATAAAATAAAACATTCTTGTTCTGCAGAACTGGGCATAACAATTTTTTGTAGCTTTTTTTAAAAATTGAACTTCAAATGGCTCTTCTTATATGTTTGGGTAAAAATAATTTCATACAAAGAATATGTATTAATAGATGTGTGTTATTAAAAGGCGGTCCATGTTAATTCTTTTCCCCTTATGGTATGAGAAGATTTTATTTAAAGCCTTCAGTAGGACTATTTAATGTTCAGTTCATCCCTTCTGATGTCTTCACTTGTTTATTAATTAGCACGATCTTCTAACGTTTAGTAAGACAAACCCTGCTGAACACTGGGGAGATACATTTGGAAAAAACATATAATAGCTGGTGAAAATGCTACCTCATAGCCAGCCTTCTCACTTTATCACTTTGAATCAAGACAGGTTTGGGTATAAACCATCATCACTTGATATTTATATGCAGTACTTCCTCATTAGCAACTAGAGAGAGACTGAGGATATGGCTGATTAAGCTGTTTGTCCCACTTTGTGGCATCTTGGAGTAACATAGAAAGTGAGACATTTGAAGTTATATCAGAAAAAAATTATTTAACACTTGGGTCACCATGGCAAGGCAAGCAAGTTACGTGACATGACACAGTTGTCCTTCTCAGAGGCTGTCCTGGACTTATTCAATTCCCACGTATATGGTACTCCTATCATATGTTAATCACTGGATGTAAAACAGATGTAGACTTTGTTGTCTCCTCCAAGACTTGTCTGTCAGGGCATATAAACACTAATTAAATAATAATGTGATGAATATTAAATTAAAATCTGGGAGACTTATTTTAAACAACCACAACAATAGCAACAACAAAAGGAATTGGGAAAAGCTTCCCTGGGATAATGCTTACTCTAAATATCTAATAAGGTGAAGACAAGTGAGAATAGTTTTGGTTTTGTTTGTTAGTATGCTTGTTTATTATTACACGATTATTTGATGAAGTTATTTTCAAATAGTGTTCTATATTCACAGAAAATATGCTTACATTTCTTCACAGCTTTTTTAATAGAAAAGAGTTACTATAAAATTAACTTTTTTGGCAATCATTTATAAGAATTACATCAAGTTTTGTAACTGCAAAGTAATTTTTTATGCTTGTGGGTGTATAGATTTCCAGACTTCATGACAACATAAATATTTGCAATAAGAATTTAAGTATGCGCACACACACACAAAAATACACACATCTCATTTATCCATACTGAAATTTCTCATTAAATATACGAATAATAGAAAGCAAAGAGAGGAAAAGGACCAAATGATGTCTCAGAAGGCCAGTCATGTGTCACTAATCTAAAATAGGCTTGGATTCAAAAGCGTATCTGTCATCCCAATCTGTACTCAAGTGACCCAGTGCCATTATCTTAATGGGGGTTATGAGGTATAATGTTCCTAGATAACAAAGTATGTGACATTAATTCTTAATGTGTATTAGATTATTGGTTCAAAGGCCTTATAAATTCAGAAGAAGAGCAATGTGACCTGTTATTCAATATTTAATTTTCCTCAAATAATATGCTAGGCTTACTTTTGCTAATTTTGAAACTAGTAGCCCTGGGTGGTTTGCAGGGATGCCTCCTTGCTCCTGCACCTCCTCCGGCACCTCATCCCTCTTCATTTGCCTCATTTCTCTTTTTCATCACTTTTTCTTTTCTTCCTTCTTATTTTCTTCGTGTGCTATGTCCTTCCCCTTGTTAGAAGTTATATAACTTGTTCTATAAAGCTAAATCTATTAACTTGATTCTAACAAACATAATAATTTCTTGGAACTTAAGAAAGAAGAAAGAAATTTACTTCTATCACTCCATGTTTTCAAATACATTTTTCATAAATTATAGAATTTACATTCATTTCTTCTTACTACTTTATTTTTGGTCATTGTATTGCTATGTTTCAAAAATTAAAAAGCCCAGTATTTCCTATTAAAGCACTAGTTCCAAACATATATTTAATGAAATGCAGTTATAAATCTTCATAAAATCTTGAATATCTGCCTGCTCAGTTCTTTGAAAATCCAAATGCCTAATAAATTTTGAAAGTGAATATAGAAATTGAAATAAGGGCTTGCTAATACAGCTCAAGCAGTGCTGATTATTTAACAATACATAACTTCCATCTGCTTTTAAAGTTAAAATGTTTGTTGATACTTTGACATTAACCCAAAGCAAAAAAGGAATTTCCATTTTAAAAAATTAAATAGTCAAAGAAATGGATTATTAAATTGAATAAATATGCAAAAGTGACTAATGTTTCAGATGGTAATTAGAGGAAATATCTGAAAATTAATTACCTAATAAAAATAATTAATAAAGAATAAATGAATTCCTAGAATGTATTTTATAGAATTTGAAACATCAGAGTGAAAACAAAAAATGAAGGGATGGTATAAATTAGTGGAATTAAATGGAGGATAAGCACATAGGAATATGTGAGATCAGAGAGATTGGTTTACATATCAGTTGGTTAGAAAATAAATTTAGATCCAGGCTCTCTTGAGGTGGGGAGGAGCAAGCTACGTCAAGTAGTTTGGCCGGGTCCTCTCTAGTCTCAGTTGTTAAATCACTCTTCCTTTTCCTCTGTATTAGTCCATTTTCACACTGCTATAAAGAAATACGCGAGACTGGGTAATTTGTAAAGGAAAGAGGTTCAATTGACTCACAGTTCCACATGGATGGGGAGGCCCCAAGAAACTTACAATCATGGTGGAAGGTGAAAGGGGAAGCAAGCACTTTCTTCCCAAGTTGGAAGGAGACAGGAGTGCAAGCAGTGGAAATGCCAGGTGCTTAGAAAATCATCAAATCTTGTGAGAACTCACTCACTATCATGAGAACAGCATAGAAAAAACTTCTCCTATGATCCAATCACCTCCCTCCCTCGACACATGGGGATTACAAGTCCCTCCCATGACACATGAGGATTACAATTCAAGATGAGATTTGGGTGGGGACACAGAGTCAAACCGTATCACCCTCCTTCTCTAGAGAGCTGAGCAGAGTTTGCTCACATTCTTATCGTCCCTGGACCACAGTATTATTGACATTTTAAACTCAAGAATCAATCGTCAGAGGGGGCTGTCTTGTGCATTGTACAATGTATGACAGAGAGCCCTGACCACTAGATGCCAGTGGCACTCCTGCCCCACGAGTTATTATAATAAGAAATGTCCCCAGACAGTGGCAAACATTATCTGAGAATAAAAATTGTTCCCTACTTGCAAACCACTGGCTTAGATGTAATCACCAGGTTGGGGCAGTCCTCAGGCTGTCAGAGAGTGGCCAGGTAGCGCTTCTTTTCATGTTCTTGGAGGAAACATGCTAAACTTTGGAAGTGATACATATGAGTGAGAGATCCTCAAGCTTCATCTTCACGGTAAATTTGCTTGTCAGTCCATACTGCCTATACATTTGTAGTACAGTATGTTTAACAGTTTGAACACTTTAAGGATTTGTTTGTATATCTGTAGGCTGACCACCAGCACTCTAAATCCAGGGAATGTCTCTTTGCTTATCTCTGTTTGCTCAGTACTTCCAAAATGCCTGGCAAACGTATGACCCTTGATAGGCATATACGATAAAATCATAAAACAATTCCACTGACTTTCTAAATTATTTAGCAATAGCATCATATGTTCTTCTAAAAAGAAAAGCATAGCTGATGAATTTTATCAAGGTAGAAGTCTACCCCTCAATGAATATGGTGAGAAATTTAAAAAATAATAAAGAATCCTGTGGAAGAATTTTTCTCATACTAATTCCATCACGTGTAGGTCTCCTTTCTCCTCTCACAGTTAGTGACTCACAACTTAGAACAAAATTTTGCTTGTCATGTTCTGTTACCTCACAGACTCCCAGTAGTGTGGCTTATCCCCACAACCCAAGTGCTGAAGCCACAACAAAGTCATCACCAAAGGTTTCCCCTCTGTGCTCAGTACAGACACACAATGAATGCTCAGCAAAATCTTAATCATTTGATTGAAAAATTTTTCGTAGTTTGTTAAAATAAATATGAACTAGTTTATACAAAAATCCAAACTGTTTAGACTTTAGGTTTACTTGAATTACTCTGACACAGTCCATGCAGTAATTTAAAATCTGAAAGAACAGAAGACAGATATATTTCATTATGCCAAAGTTTAGTTACTCCTGTTCACTCATTCTTTCATTTATTAACAAAGACTATCTGTTCTTTTATTTAATGCAAAACTCATAATCTAGGCATCAAGGTTGCCATGGAAACACACAGATGTTATAAAACACATAAATGTTATGATAAAAATAAATGGACAAATTCAGTACACAGTAATGGATAACAAAATAGATTCTGTAATCATACTGTGTGGGTTCATACAGCAGCCCTGACACTTACTGCTAATGTGACTTTGGAAAACTGACTTATTCTCACTGGTGCCTCAATTTCTTCATGTGTAAAATGTCGATAATGATAATGACAATCTGTAACCTCAGAGTTGTCACAATACAGATTTCTACATTGTTTATTTTTCTTTCAATATTTAAAACATTTTTCCTCCACCCTCTCTTTGCTTGCATGGTTTATCATGAGAAGTCTGCTGTAATTCCAATGCTGGCTTCTCTACAAACAAGAAGTGTTTTATGCCCTCTGGATTATTTCAAGACGTTTTCCTTTGTCTTTGGGCTGCAGCTGGTTGAAGATGATCGTGTGTGAGTGTTTGTGTGTGTGTTTCTCCTCAGTTTTCTAATGGGCCCCGGAAAAGCCATTCATTTTCTCTTTGTGTAGCTTTTCCTTGTAACTATGGAAATTCCAATTTCTACACTCTTTACAGGTCAAGACTGAAACTGGAAGTTAGTAACAGGTTTGAAAGGAGACCTTCTAGACTTCTCTTCATAATCCTTTCCCACAGCAAAGAAAAAAGGAATGTTTTCAGTTTCCTCTGTCATATTTCAAAAAACAATACAAAAACATGTCGTAAAGGAACATAAAATTCACATCTAGAACATAAGTCACTGCTATCTGCATTTTTTCTTTTTTTTTTTTTTTTTTTTTTTTTTTGAGACGGAGTCTCGCTCTGTCACCCAGACTGGGTGCAGTGGCGTGATCTTGGCTCACTGCAAGCTCCACCTCCTGGGTTCATGCATTCTCCTGCCTCAGCCTCCTGAGTAGCTGGGACTACAGGTGCCCACCACCACGCCTGGCTAATTTTTTCTATTTTTAGTAGAGACGGGGTTTCACCGTGTTAGCCAGGATAGTCTTGATCCCCTGACCTTGTGATCTGCCCGCCTCAGCCTCCCAAAGTGCTGGGATTCCAGGCGTGAGCCACCGCGCCCGACCAACCTGCATTATTCTTTTAGACTCATTATTTGAAGAAGATGTTCCTTTTTGCTCACTGAAAATTGTATAAGTAAAATACCTCCTTTTTAAAAAATTTACTGTTGAATGGTAGTTTAGACATTCTATATTACCTTTCTTTCCTATAGAATACTTAATTCTCTCTCTGTCTCATTCTGTGTGTGTGTATGTGGTGTGTGTGAGTGCGTGTGTATGTGTGTGTGTAACTTTACTAGTTAGTTCTTTGGAAGCAAATGTATTAACTCTTTTACCTTTAAAACAAAGTGTCTAACAGTGAGTTGGCTATGTAATGGGGCTTAGCAAAATTATTTGGAATAAACAAATGAATGAAGCATTAGCGTTATTTCCTTTTTAGTATCCATACACACAAGGCCAATCTTGAAACAAATGTGAATTTGTGTATTAAATTTCCACCTATTAATTTACCTATTTACACAGAAATACTCTCCTCTGGGTGCTTTTTGTGTCATTCTCTTACCTTTTCCTTCTACTCAAATTTATTTGATCTAGGTTTCAATTCTTATGGTCCAATAAGTGATTCCAAAGTCCTGATATAGTCCCCTTTAGATTAAATTGGTCATCCATAAAATAATATATTTGGAACTAACTACTATCTTTAAAAAAATATGTGCCTATTTGCAGGTAGTCTATGCATTTCTGCATGTCAAGTCATGCCCTTTGTTGTCAAGTTCAAATGCTCACATTAGCTTATTTGAGAATGTACTCGCAATCATATAAATGCCAGAAGGAAGTAAAAGATTAAGCCTACTAAAAAGTACTTGTGAGAGAGATAGTAAAACCTTAGAAATTTGAAAGTCTGTGGCAAGTAGATAGAGCAGTTATCTCCCTATGCAATGGGGACTTCTGTCTCATAGAATTTATATTGATCTATGACCATTCAAGCACATTTTAGAGAAAAGCATATAAAAATCATCAATAGTAACCAAAAGAATGTTTATATGTTGGAAAATATTCTTTAGACAGATGTTCTCATTTTCAGAACTTTAATACTAAGAAAGCAATCAGGATTAATTCACATTTATATGTAATTAAAGTCTTACTTCGACCAAATTGTTTTTAATATACATAATTGGTCTTTGTGAATGGACATAGTTCAAGTTGCCATGTAAAAATAATTCCGTATATCTTCAGATGATATTCCTGAGCATTTGAGGTTATTCAATTTTTAATCTGTAGAAATTGTGAGCTAGTGCTTTAAGGATGCAATTTCTATTGTCCAAGTAAAACACGAGAACAAATTTAGTAAGAATCAGAAATCTCTTTCTTGCTCTTAATGAATTACAATTACAAAATACACTCACTATGGTAGAGTGCCACAAATGGCAATGAACAATGAAATTATTTTTTTCCATCTTACTTGTTTTGTGCAACAGGATTCAATATATTCGTATATATTTCAATATACAAAAAAGGTACAATTTCAAAAGCATAAAATTTTAAAGTCATGAATATTTCCAGCAGCAAATTCAGACATTACCTCCACCATATGCATTCCTGCTGCATTTTAATTAGCAAAAAAGGTTGCAATTAAGGCCACACATCTTTTTAATTCTGTAAAGAAATCAAGTGCTCCTTTTTGATATCTCTCACAAGGAAGATTTGGAAATGTCAGAGACTGAGTTATAGGAAAAAGAACATTTCATGGCCTACTAATTCAGGCAATACATGCCAAACAATCAGAAGGGGAGATAATTGAAGTAGGTAGGGTAGAGGAAAGATTGCAAGATAAACATTATGTATGGAGGCATACTCCTCAGGTAATGAGGTGATAGATCTAATCTTTTGTAAAATGTAATATACAAATAGCTGTTTTCTAGAAATAGACAATACTTGCAGCTATAAAAGAAAAAATAATCAAGCATTTATTATTCTCTAGCTCAAACAATAAGCAGAAAATTATGAGGGTGAAAGAAATTTTTTTAGATTAAGAAAATAGTTCAATGTAGGCTTTCTCACACTGCAAGTCAGCTCTCAATTATATGCACTGATGGAAGAGGAGACCTGATCCAGGCTATTGGAAATGGCAAGTATAAAAAAAAAGGAACATTATAGATGGTTTGGTAATGGAGGTAAGCCCTAAAAACAATAAAGAGCCAATATCTGCTGACAATTTTGTCATGAAAACCCACAACCTGGGTGCACTGTGCACTAATAGTTGAACACAATACACATCTTCTGTTAGGATGTGTGCTATTGGTACGAGATTTGGAATTATTAGGCAAGGTAAGAAACTCTTTTACTTTCTGATCATTATTGTTTCCATCAGTAAAATTGTCTCAATATTTACAACACCCACCTCACGTAGTTACTATCAAGATTCAATGAAATATGTTGTGTGAAAACATTAGGGATCTATTTAAATTACAGGTTTTAAAATTGTACCACAAAGACAGATTGCTTGTTTGTTTTTTAAACATTCTTTCCCAGTACGTGGCCCAGTAATTGGCAAACAGGTGAACACTAAATTCTCATTAGTATTATTATAAACTATAAGATAAACAAGTTTCTGATGACCCCTTGAAAAGGAGGTATTTTTTCTTATGACAATAGTAGAGAAAATCATTTTTGAGGAACCACGTAGAAATATAATTAGCAAAATCTAAAGCTATAAATTTTAGTTTATCAACTCTCCTTCAGACTTGTCAGTGATCCACTTTGCTTGGTCAGCAGTATACTAATATGATGTGATGGTTAATGCTTTGAAAATTTCCTCTATTATAGCTAAAATACTCCTATTTAGTGAAACCTAATACTATTTGAGTACACAATATTTATATAGAATCATATTTATCATTTAAACCTCAGATAATCTGATAGATAGATATAAAGTGCTATTATGCCCAGTGAACAGATAAAGAAACACAACTGAGATGAAGAAAGTTTTAAAACTTGTCTAAACATAGAACTAACAAGAAGTCCATCTGCGATTTACATTCTGCTGTGTGACTCTGTCTTGACTTTTTCCTTAAAAAATACTTAGTCTTTGGGTAAATTGAATACTTCATTATTGATTTCAGCATAAGAACAAGATATAAAATATGATATTTATTATATATAGGTATAAAATATATTCTTATTTTATGTAAAATATAATACTTATATATAATACATGAAATAAGTATATATAATATATGAAATATTATATTTATACATATATAATACTTATCTGTACTAATTTATAGTTTTATATTTATACTTTATATATGAAATAACATATAAAATATTATATTTATGTATAAAATAAAATGTATAAAATAGCATTATTATAAATTATTTATTATAATTATTATATAGTATTTATATATTTAGTAGTATATATTATTAAATATATTCATTCTTTATAAAATAATATATAATATATAAGTGTTATATTTTATATAATAAGATATATTTATTTATAAATAATAAAATTTATAAAATAATATGTTTATTATATATTATTTACTACAATTATTAGACAGTATTATATATTTATTATTATATATCATTAAATATAATAATATATATTTATTATTTATAAAATAATACATAATATATTATGTTTAATAAGTACTATATTTTATATAAATATTATATTTTATATGATTATATTTTATATAAAATAAGATATATAATACATATTTAAGACATATAATATATGTTATGGATACATTATATAAAGATAAATATATTATATACAATAATGTATTATATAAGTATTATATTTTATATGAAATAAGATATATTTTATATCTGTTCTTATGCTAAAATCAATAGTCAAGTATTCAATTTACCCAAAGACTAAGTATTGTTAAGGATAAAGGTAAGGCATAGAGTCACACAGCAGAATATGAATCCCAGACAGACTCCTTGTTAGTTCTACAGTTAGACAAGTTTTAAAACTTTACTTATTTAATACTTAATATATATTATATATATTAATATGTGTACATATCATATATATATTCTCAAGTGTATGTACATTCAGCCTTGGTAGGCAGAATGTCTTAGGATTCCTGTTTTACAAAATCATCCATTATAAACCCTAAGGACTTCACCTTTTTGTCAATTTCCATCCTTTTATTTATGAAGCAAAATTAAGGGTAAGAACAAGATATGCGGATTGCTAATAAACATTTACAGCCACCTCAGCCTCGATAGTCTATACTACTTAGGGTTTTAATATTCTTACTTGTAAAATATGCAATGTTCAAAGCATATTTGGGAATTAATTTTAGATTGGGTAGAAAACAACAGACAATTTTTAGAGTTTAAAAATTAGGAATGTGAGAGCCAAGATGGCCGAATAGGAACAGCTCTGGTCTACAGCTCTCAGCGTGAGCAACGCAGAAGATGGGTGCTTTCTGCATTTCCATCTGAGGTACCAGGTTCATCTCACTAGGGAGTGCCAGACAGTTGGCGCAGGACAGTGGGTGCAGCACACCATGCGTGAGCCGAAGCAGGGCGAGGCATTGCCTCACTCAGGAAGCACAAGGGGTCAGAGAGTTCCCTTTCCTAGTCAAAGAAAGGGGTGACAGACAGCACCTGGAAAATCGGGTCACTCCCACCCTAATACTGCGCTTTTCCGACGGGTTTAAGAAATGGCGCACCAGGAGATTATATCCCGCACCTGGCTCGGAGAGTCCTATGCCAATGGAGTCTCACTGATTGCTAGCACAGCAGTCTGAGATCAAACTGCAAGGCTGCAGCGAGGCCGGGGGAGGGGCGCCCGCCATTGCCCAGGCTTGCTTAGGTAAACAAAGCAGCTGGGAAGCTCGAACTGGGTGGAGCCCACTACAGCTCAAGGAGGCCTGCCTGCCTCTGTAGGCTCCACCTCTGGGGGCAGGGCACAGACAAACAAAAAGACATCAGTAACCTCTGCAGACTTAAATGTCCCTGTCTGACAGCTTTGAAGAGAGCAGTGGTTCTCCCAGCACGCAGCTGGAGATCTGAGAATGGGCAGACTGCCTCCTAAAGTGGGTCCCTGACCCCTGACCTCTGAGCAGCCTAACTGGGAAGCACTCCCCAGCAGGGGCAGACTGACACCTCACACAGCTGGGTACTCCAACAGACCTGCAGTTGAGGGTCCTGTCTGTTAGAAGGAAAACTAACAAAGAGAAAGGACATCCACACCAAAAACCCACCTCTACATCACCATGATAAAAGACCAAAAGTAGATAAAACCACAAAGATGGGGAAAAAACAGAGCAGAAAAACTGGAAACTCTAAAAAGCAGAGCGCCTCTCCTCCTCCAAAGGAATGCAGTTCCTCACCAGCAATGGAACAAAGCTGGACAGAGAATGACTTTGACGAGTTGAGAGAAGAAGGCTTCAGACGATCAAACTACTCCAACCTACAGGAGGAAATTCAAACCAAAGGCAAAGAAGTTACAAACTTTGAAAAAAATTTAGACAAATGTATAACTAGAATAACCAATACAGAGAAGTGCTTAAAGGAGCTGATGGAGCTGAAAGCCAAGGCTCAAGAACTATGTGAAGAATGCAGAAGCCTCAGTAGCCAATTTGATCAACAGGAAGAAAGGGTATCAGTGATGGAAGATGAAATGAATGAAATGAAGCGAGAAGGGAAGTTTAGAGAAAAAAAAAAAAAAGAAACGAACAAAGCCTCCAAGAAATATGGGACTATGTGAAAAGACCAAATCTATGTCTAATTGGTGTACCTGAAAGTGACAGGGAGAATGGAACCAAGTTGAAAACACTCTGCAGGGTATTATCCAGGAGAACTTCCCCAATCTAGCAAGGCAGGCCAACATTCAGATTCAGGAAATACAGAGAAAGCCACAAAGATACTCTTTGAGAACAGCAACTCCAAGACACATAATTGTCAGATTCACCAAAGTTGAAATGAAGGAAAAAATGTTAAGGGCAGCCGGAGAGAAAGGTCGGGTTACCCACAAAGGGAAGCCCATCAGACTAACAGCGGATCTCTCGGCAGAAACTCTACAAGCCAGAAGAGAGTGGGGGCCAATAATCAACATTCTTAAAGAAAAGAATTTTCAACCCAGAATTTCATATCCAGCCAAACTAAGCTTCATAAGTGAAGGAGAAATAAAATACTTTGCAGACAAGCAAATGCTGAGAGATTTAGTCACCACCAGGCCTGCCCTAAAAGAGCTCCTGAAGGAAGCACTAAACATGTAAAGAAACAACTGGTACCAGCCACTGCAAAATCATGCCAAATTGTAAAGACCATCGAGCCTAGGGAGAAACTGCATCAACTAATGAGCAAAATAACCAGCTAACATCATAATGATAGGATCAAATACACATATAACAATATTAACTTTAAATGTAAATGGACAAAATGCTCCAATTAAAAGACACAGACTGGCAAATTGGATAAAGAGTCAAGACCCATCAGTGTGCTGTATTCAGGAAACCCATCTCACATGCAGAGACACATATAGGCTCAAAGTAAAAGGATGGAGGAAGATCTACCAAGCAAATGGAAAACAAAAAAAGGCAGGGGTTGCAATCCTAGTCTCTGATAAAACAGACTTTAAACCAACAAAGATCAAAAGAGACAAAGAAGGCCATTGCATAATGGTAAAGGGATCAATTCAATGAGAACAGCTAACTATCCTAAATATATATGCACCCAATACAGGAGCTCCCAGATTCATAAAGCAAGTCCTGAGTGACTTACAAAGAGACTCAGACTCCCACACAATAATAATGGGAGACTTTAACACCCCACTGTCAACATTAGACAGATCAATGAGACAGAAAGTTAACAAGGATACCGAGGAACTGAACTCAGCTCTGCACCAAGCGGACCTAATAGACATCTACAGAACTCTGCACCCCAAATCAACAGAATATACATTTTTTTCAGCACCACACCACACATACTCCAAAATTGACCAAATAGTTGGAAATAAAGCTCTCCTCAGCAAATGTAAAAGAACAGAAATTATAACAAACTGTCTCTCAGACCACAGTGCAATCAAACTAGAACTCAGGATTAAGAAACTCACTCAAAACCACTCAACTACATGGAACCTGAACAACCTGCTCCTGAATGACCACTGGGTACGTAACGAAATGAAGGCAGAAACAAAGATGTTCTTTGAGACCAATGAGAACAAAGACACAACATACCAGAATCTCTGGGACACATTCAAAACAGTGTGTAGAGGGAAATTTATAGCACTAAACGCCCACAAGAGAAAGCAGGAAAGATCCAAAATTGACACTCTAACATCACAATTAAAAGAACTAGAAAAGCAAGAGCAAACACATTCAAAAGCTAGCAGAAGGCAAGAAATAACTAAAGTCAGGGCAGAACTGAAGGAAATAGAGACACAAAAAACCATTCAAAAAATGAATGAATCCAGGAGCTGGTTTTTTGAAAGGATCAACAAAATTGATAGACTGCTAGCAAGACTAATAAAGAAGAAAAGAGAGAAGAATCAAATAGACACAATAAAAAATGATAAAGGGGATATCACCACCAATCCCACAGAAATACAAACTACCATCAGAGAATACTACAAACACCTCTACGCAAATAAACTAGAAAATCTAGAAGAAATGGATAAATTCCTCGACACATACACTCTCCCAAGACTAAACCAGGAAGAAGTTGAATCTTTGAATAGACCAATAACAGGCTCTGAAATTGTGGCAATAATCAATAGCTTACCAACAAAAAAGAGTCCAGGACCAGATGGATTCATAGCCAAATTCTACCAGAGGTATAAGGAGGAACTGGTACCATTCCTTCTGAAACTATTCCAATCAATAGAAAAAGAGGGAATCCTCCATAACTCATTTTATGAGACAAGCATCATTCTGATACCAAAGCCGGGCAGAGACACAACCAAAAAAGAGAATTTTAGACCAATATTCTTGATGAACATTGATGTAAAAATCCTCAATAAAATACTGGCAAACTGAATGCAGCAGCACATCAAAAAGCTTATCCACCATGATCAAGTGGGCTTCATCCCTGGGAGGCAAGGCTGGTTCAATACACGCAAATCAATTAATGTAATCCAGCATATAAACAGAACCAAAGACAAAAACCACATGATTATCTCAATAGACGCAGAAAAGGCCTTTGACACAATTCAACAACCCTTCATGCTAAAAACTCTCAAGAAATTAGGTATTGATGGGACGTATCTCAAAATAATAACAGCTGTCTATGACAAACCCACAGCCAATATCATACTGAATGGGCAAAAACTGGAAGCATTCCCTTTGAAAACTGGCACAAGACAGGGATGCCCTCTCTCACCACTCCTATTCAACATAGTGTTGGAAGTTCTGGCCAGGGCAATTAGGCAGGAGAAGGAAATAAAGGGTATTCAATTAGGAAAAGAGGAAGTCAAATTGTCCCTGTTTGTAGATGACATGATTGTATATCTAGAAAACCCCATTGTCTCAGCCCAAAATCTCCTTAAGCTGATAAGCAACTTCAGCAAAGTCTCAGGATACAAAATCAATGTACAAAAATCACAAGCATTCTTATACACCAATAACAGACAGAGAGCCAAAGCATGAGTGAACTCCCATTCACAATTGCTTCAAAGAGAATAAAATACCTAGGAATCCAACTTACAAGGGATGTGAAGGACCTCTTCAAGGAGAACTACAAAGCACTGCTCAATGAAATAAAAGAGGATACAAACAAATGGAAGAACATTCCATGCTCATGGGTAGGAAGAATCAATATCATGAAAATGGCCATACTGCCCAAGGTAATTTACAGATTCAATGCCATCCCCATCAGCTACCAATAACTTTCTTCACAGAATTGGAAAAAACTACTTTAAAGTTCATATGGAACCAAAAAAGAGCCCACATTGCCAAGTCAATCCTAAGCCAAAAGAACAAAGCTGGAGGCATCACGCTACCTGACTTCAAACTATACAACAAGGCTACAGTAACCAAAACAGCATGGTAATGGTACCAAAACAGAGATATAGATCAATGGAACAGAACAGATCCCTCAGAAATAACTCCGCATATCTACAACCATCTGATCTCTGACAAACCTGAGAAAAACAAGCAATGGGGAGAGGTTTTCCTATTTAATAAACGGTGCTGGGAAAACTGGCTAGCCATATGTAGAAAGCTGAAACTGGATCCCTTCCTTACATCTTATACAAAAATTAATTCAAGGTGGATTAAAGACTTAAATGTTAGACCTAAATCCATAAAAACCCTAGAAGAAAACCTAGGCATTACCATTCAGGACATAGGCATGCGCAAGGACTTCATGTCTAAAACACCAAACGTAATGGCAACAAAAGCCAAAATTGACAAATCAGATCTAATTAAACTAAAGAGCTTCTGCATAGCAAAAGAAACTCCCATCAGAGTGAACAGGCAACCTACAAAATGGGAGAAAATTTTCTCAACCTACTCATCTGACGATGGCCTAATATCCAGAATCTACAATGAACTCAAACAAATTTACAAGAAAAAAACAAACAACCCCATCAAAAAGTGGGTGAAGGACATGAACAGACACTTCTCAAAAGAAGACATTTATGCAGCCAAAAAACACATGAAAAAATGCTCACCATCACTGGCCATCAGAGAAATGCAAATCAAAACCACAATGAGATACCATCACACACCAGTTAGAATGGCAATCATTAAAAAGTCAGGAAACAACAGGTGCTGGAGAGGATGTGGAGAAACAGGAACACTTTTACACTGTTGGTGGGACTGTAAACTAGTTCAACCATTGTGGAAGTCAGTGTGGCGATTTCTCACGGATCTAGAACTAGAAATACCATTTGACCCAGCCATCCCATTACTGGGTATATACCCAAAGGACTATAAATCATGCTGCTGTAAAGACGCATGCACACATATGTTTATTGCAGCACTATTCACAATAGCAAAGACCTGGAACCAACCCAAATGTCCAACAACGATAGACTGGATTAAGAAAATGTGGCACATATACACCATGGAATACTATGCAGCCATAAAAAATGATGAGTTCATGTCCTTTGTAGGGACATGGATGAAATTGGAAATCATCATTCTCAGTAAACTATCGCAAGGACAAAAAACCAAACACCACATGTTCTCACTCATAGGTGGGAATTGAACAATGAGAACACATGGACACAGGAAGGGGAACATCACACTCTGGGGACTGTTGTGGGGTGGGGGGAGGGGGGAGGGATAGCATTAGGAGATATACCTAATGCTAAATGACGAGTTAATGGGTGCAGCACAGCAGCATGGCACATGTATACGTATGTAACTAACATGCACATTGTGCACATGTACCCTAAAACTTAAAGTATAATAATAAAAAAAAATTAGGAATGTGAAATGCACCCATGCTTGTCTCATGTTTACCTTTATTTCCAAAATCTACAGCAGTCTTCATATATGAATATTTGATCAAAACATTTTTATTATATAATTAAATGAGAAAATTTGAAATACAATGTTCCTGAAGCATGGTAGAGATACAGAATACAATCCCCTTTCTCACCAACTTAATTTTGTTCAGTATTTGTGAAACTCTATAAAAATGTGTAATATTAGTCAATGGGATGTATATAAAATATAATAAAATCACTTACATAATTAGTATAGTCAGGGATTCAAACTGCATTTTAGATATGTTTGCCTTCTAACATTACCTTGTTATTTTCATTTCAATAGGTAGAAGTTGTGCTACACTAATCACTGTTAAAACTGAGTTTCTACATGGTAAATAAATTAGAATATATGTAAAGTCCCTAACCAAATTAGCAGGGAAGTAATATAGCAGTACATAGCCCATCGAGAAAAGCAAATAAAATCACTGGACAAGAGCCTTCTAGGAAAAATCAGAGTGATTACATGAAAAGCAGATGATGATGACAATGGTGATTAACCTGATAACTGTGTAGATAAAAGGAGGATAATATTACATAATAAAATAAGCTGTATTTTCACCTGTTTCCTATCTCTGGTTTCTGAAGTGAAGTTGGTGAATTTCCTAACAACCAAGGAGCAAACTCGGGACTAACAACATACTGGGAATGTAGTGGTTGGGAATGAGGATTGAGGGAAGGGATGCATTTGAGAGATGCTTTGATGAAAACCTTGCCTACTTCTTCACTTGTCAACCAGCCAAGTTCATGTTCACTCATGTATCAATCCATTATCACACTGCTATAAGGACATACCTGATACTGGATAATTTATAAAGGAAAGAGGTTTAATGGACTTATAGTTCCACATGGCTTGGGAGGCCTCACAATCATGGCAGAAGGTGAAGGAGGAGCAAAGACATGTCTTACATGGTGGCAGACAAGAGAGCATGTGCAGGGGGATAGTCTTTTGTAAAACCATCAGATCTCATGAGACTTATTCACTATCACGAAAACAGCACAGGAAAAACCCACCCCCATGATATAATTTCCTCCCACCAGGTTTCTCCCATGACGCATAAGGATTATGGTGGCTACAATTCAAGATGAGATTTGGGTGGGGACACAGCCAAACCATATCAACTCACAAGTTGGGATTTTAGCAACATAAGCCCTCACATCTCTCAACAGTCTTTAAAAGCTAACTGCTTTATACATATTGATCACATTAAACCTCAGAACACTACTGGATAGGTAGCAGTAGTATTTCTGTTTTATAAAGCAAGTCATAAGAATAATCATAAGTGGATTAAGAAAGCATAGGTTAGTTTTCCTAGGTTTCAGAGGCTTCACTAGAATAAAGCTTCATGAGTAAAGTCATGTACTTAGTCTTGATAAAATAGTGACTCTCATCTACCAACTTGGCATGTAGTGTATGCCCATATCTGTTAGTGACTTCTCTGTTTAAGTTGTGTTTCATTTGATGTGTCATTAGAAGTATAGACACAGAACCTTCTTCACATTTCACGTATCCTATGGAGTGCTGGCAGAAATGAAACATATGTTGGTACTTAGCAAAGAGAAGTGTATTAAGAGGCAATACCTTAAAATGGTGACCAATTAGTAAAAACATGAAAGACTGTGTCATTCCAGTCATTGCCTATTCATTAGAAAAATAAATATTAATATTAATATAAACAACTTATTAATGATAATACAAAAACCTTAACCCCATTAGAAAAGAAATATATGATACTCAGGCTCTTATGGACTACGAACTGGGTAAAGTGCTTTATAAACATTATTTCATTTAGTCATGGCAATAAGCAGAATCACCTTTACCTCTGTTAAGATGCTATCTTCATGAATACCTGCGGTATTTTCTTTCAGTGCCTTTGAAGTCCAAAAAAGATGATTTTAGCATTCTGTGGAAAGTGAAACCGGAGTCTCTCCTCTTCCTGGATAATGCTCACAAACTGTTTGATATCGCTGCTGTACTGTCAAGAGATAACTCCTCCTTATTGTACAGGAGGTCAGACTGAAGTGGCTGGAATGCAGAGTAATGAGACTAACATTCCAAGATCACTGTCCAGCTGCCTAATTCTTAAAACTTCTCCAGAAACCAGATGCAATTTCATGGCATTGATAAATAAATAAATCATGGGTAAAATTATTTTATTTTGTATCTCTTAAAAAGTATAATAAAGAGCCATTGCCATTGCTTTTCTTAAGTAATAACAGTTAAGATGCTTTCATGTATCAACAAGTCTAACTTATGACTTAGAATTTCTATTTAAATTTTGATCTTCCTTTCCTTAAAATTATATGCATAAAAACTAGCTGTCAGATTTCTTTTTTCCAGATGTATACAGTGATCCTCAAAGTCACTTAGAGCCTTATCGGCATGTGGTTTGCAAAGAGCAGTCACGGTTTTTACCATTTCCTTATACTTAGTGGGATTTGTGGGCTTTGAATGGTCACAATAATGAAATGAAGTTCTTAACTGCCAGAAAGAAAGCATAGGGGTCCAGCAAATTCCTCTGCAAAGATTACACATGAAGACCATATTTCACCAAAGCCTGTAAAGCACATAAGTGAATGCATATTAATGCAATGGTTTTCCTATTTATTTCCTGATGGCACCAAAATTACATGGGCACATCATCTGCCATGTTTCTAAACTAATGACCAGGAACATCAATTAAATAAATAGACCAATGAGCTAGGATGTTTCAGCCAACCCTGTTACACATTATGGATAGGAAGTGAAGGCTACTTAAAAATCCTTGAGATGGCCAGGCCCGGTGGCTCATGCTTATAATCCCAGCATTTTGGGAGGCCAAGGTGGGCAGATCACCTGAGATCAGGAGTTTGAGACCAGCCTAGCCAACATGGTGAAACCCCATCTCTATTAAAAATACAAAAAAAAAATAAAAAATTAGCCAGGCATGGTGGTGCACACCTGTAATCCCGGCTACTCAGGATGCTGAGGCAGGAGAATTGCTTGAGCCTAGGAGGTGGAGGTTGCAGTGAGCCAAGATTGTGCCACTGCACTCTAGCATGGGTGAGAAAGCAAGACTCCATCTTAAAAAAAAAATCATCGAGATGACTGGACTAGCAAAATAGTGTTCTCTAAAACTGCATCTCACACAAATTTTAGGGGCAGGAAGCTAAACAATGGTCCTCCAGCTCCTAGCATTGAGTGAGGGACCCATGCAATGCTTAAAAAAAATGTTGTCAGTACTAAATCTCACAATGCTGTAACTAGGGAAGGTGTTGCTTTGGAAGAACAAATAAAGAAAGTGCCACCAAAATCTCAAAATGCCAAATCCACGAATAAGTTTAGGCTTATTTATCAAGGTTGAAAAGCTGGTAGCAGTAGCATTGGGAAAACATGGTTAGCACAAGGGAATAGTCCTTGGGTAATCAAATCACCACTCGAGAAAATTGCAGTGCTCCTTTACTTATCATTTGGCTTAGGGTTTCTAACAGGGTTGTTACACATAAAATCAAAGAGTAAATATGTATTGGTTTAAATGCTGTTTAATTACATATTTCTCAAAAATGTACAATAATTGAAAAGAAGATATTATTAGCTAAATCATTTACATGTTATGTTCATAATTTAAGCATTGTAAAAATAACTTCTACTTTCACCATTAGTGCACTAGAGCATGCAAATAAATTCTAGCTAGTTCTTGTAAATTTCACAGCATATTAAAGTAATAGGTAATATATATTGTTTTAGAAATATGAAAAAAAGAAACTCAAAGTTTTAACATGTATGCTATTGCAAAACATAACAATACAGAATCTATTTTTGCTAATATTTCTATAAAATATATTCAAACTATTCCATTGCTGCACTCTGAAAATTTCAAGTCATGTGTATCATTGAGCTTTGAAAATAACGGATATTGGCTCACCTTCTGATTTTTCTCTAATGAGTTGTATGTGCTGCAGCATTTTAATTAGATTCTTTGAACCTGGTTTTCCATTTAAAATGTAAATAATATTGCTTACTTTAAAAGGTTGATTTGAGAATAAATGAGAAAATGTATGTTGAGGTTACAGCACAGTGCCTGGCACCGAATAGATGCTTTAGTAGTGCTACTAATTTCTCTCTCCATTCTTTTTTAAAAAGGTTGAACAGGTGGGTATATTATAGTATATACATGAAAAATTTGAAATAATTTAACATAAAAAACTCACATAACATATAATAAAGTAGCATGATATCATATAAAAATTATACTTTGATTGCAATAATGGTGAAAACTAACTGTACAAACTGAAAGGGAGGACTTTAAATGAAAACAATCATATGACATAACCATTAAACCAAGAAAGCCAGAGACATACAACTGGGTTCAGAAAGATTGAATTTAGTTCTGACTACTTCTCTATAAGAAGAATGTTAAAGGATGAATTTAAATGTGTAAAAGATGGCAAGAAATTTACCTCCAGAGAGCGAGTGTGAGTGGCACCAAAAGATCTTAGAAAACAACCAATAAAAATATCAACTCATTGGATATTTTAACACCTCCATCTCAGCCCCCATCAGAACATATGTGCACGCATGCGCACATACACACACATACACACACACACACGTGGATGTGAAATGGAAATTTAGATAAGGCTGAAAGTGAAGATAAGAGATAGGGTTTGGTGGGGCAGGGAAATTAGGATTCTTCATTCAATCTATGTTTATTCCAAGAGTGTGGAAAGATCCTTCTCAGTTGCAAGATTATGAACCCAAAGATCAAGTTCTCAAAGTTTTGTTGTATTGTGTATGTCAAGGACAGTCTTTCTCTGATGTACTCAGAAGATATAAATCATAAAAAGCTTTTTATCTAGTGAAAATACACTGTAGCATAATAATCCGTTATAACATCAGCCCTCTGGCATGGGAAAGCTTTTATACAATCAGAAAACATGCAATGAAAATAACAATTGAATGAAATCCCTTTACAAAATGTTTAAATGGCCCACCAGGTAACCAAATGTACCTGAAGCTTTAACTGTTTCCCCAGGAATATGGGGCCAACCACTGGTTATAAACTATTTTAGTAATTTGTAAGTTACCACACCAATATATTCTATTTGGATTACTTTATCTTCTCCATGATGAGTCATGGAATGCAGAACTTTTAATAATACAAGTTTCAGGACTCAGGAAAAACAAGGTAGTCATCCTGGTTTTCCACGAGCATGGGCTTAATTAACATTAGACTTATATCCTCTTCAATACCAGTTGTTTTTCCAAATTAAGTGCATAGCACTGATAAATTATGGGTATCATAGGTAATTTGACTTAGACTGTGGAATTTATTCAAATTGTATATTTAAACAATTTCACTATCAGCTGGCTTAACAAAGAAATCTGACAAACTATTTTTTGGTATTTAATTTTTTGTTCTACTTGGTTAGCAGCTTTATATAAGGTAATTTGGTTATTCTGTGGTTTATAATAACATAATAACCATAATTACACCACATAATTAGAATTGGAATTTTAGAAATCCCATACCATTTTGGAACATATATTAATATTATTCACAATAATATAACCTAAAGAAGATTGAATATCATTTGGCAATCCCACGTACCTAAACATGTTGAATAATTAAGTTTACCTCTTTTCTATATGTTTTCGGGGGCCCTCTGATTCATCCAAAAAGCCAGGCATTAGGAAAGGCAATTTTGAAACTGACGTTTCATTTTTGGAAACCTGCTAACTATGTTAGAGGCTTAAAACACTCAATGTTATGAAATAGAATTCTAGATTACTATAAATTACTTATTTTGCCAAAATGATGACTCAAAAGGCAAAAACCTTTCATTAGCTTTTACTATTACATGAAAATCCTGATCAAAGCCAAATTTTACCCTTGAATTAGTTTAACAATGTTGTTTTCTTTCTCTCTTTCTTTTCTTTTTATTTATTTTTCTTTTTTGAGATGGAACTTCTCTCTTGTTGCCCATCCTGGAGTGCAATGGCATGACCTCTGCTCACCACAACTTCTGCCTCCTGGGTTAAAGCAATTCTCCTGCCTCAGCCTCCCGAGTAGCTGGGGTTAGAGGCATGCACCACCATGCCCAGGTTATTTTGTGTTTTTAGTAAAGATGGGGTTTCTCCATGTTGGTCAGGCTGGTCTCAAACTCCCAACCTCAGATGATCTGCCTGCCTCAGCTTCCCAAAGTGCTGGGATTAGAGGCATGAGCCACTGCACCAGGCCTAGTTTATTAATGTTAACCCCAATTTTTTAAATGAAACCTTATAGAGGATTCCATCTAATCTTAACCAATTTAACTTTGAGGTGAAGTCTTTACGAACCTTTTATAACCTTTTTGCTAAAGGACAGAAGAGTGTCTTAAGACAACCTTGCTATGTGTTTATTTCAATGCTCAATTTATGAAAATATCCTATAATACCCTTTTGAATTTAGTTAATGTTTACACATGGGAGTTTTGCAAGATTAATTTTTACAATCTTTCTATAACTTTCTTAAACCTTCAGCTTTCTTGTCTAATTTAAGACAAGACAATCCTTTATGACTAGGCAAAATTTACATTTTACGTTTCCTTGGCTTATAATATTTGACTAGAACACATTCTATTGTTTTTACACATCATACATGTAAATTCACTTTTAATAGTTTAAATTACATGTTATGATGGTAACTTTTATAAACTTTTAACTTTAGTGTGAAACCTGGTAACTTATTTTGATTACATATTAGGCACAGAGAAAGTCTGACTTTTTCCAGCCTAATTAGGGATGTGGTTAATTTCATATGTCCCTGGGCCTTACCAAGTTGTAAAGCATGCAGTTTACAGCCTTGAAACACTTAGCAAACCTAGTGTCTGACTTATATGACTTAGATCACCTATTTACATTTTGATGATATATGTGTTTTACCAATGATCTCTTAAGACTATTTTATTTTTTGAATGATTAAAGTCACATAACATAAAAGGGATTACAGCTTTTATCTTTCCTTTAAAAAAATATTTGATTTAAGCACTTATTTTTATTTATTTATTTATTTATTTGTTTTTGAGATGGAGTCACCCAGGCTGGAGTACAGTGGCGTGATCTTGGATCACTCCAACCTCCGCCTCCCAGGTTCAAGCAATTCTCCGGCCTCAACCTCCTGAGTAGCTAGGATTATACATGCACGTCACCACCTGGCTAATTTTTTGTATTTTAGTAGAGACAGGGTTTCACTGTGTTGCCCAGGCTGGTCTCGAACTACTGAGCTCAGGCAATTCACCTGCCTCGGCCTCCCAAAGTGCTAGGATTACAGGTGTGAGCCACCTAAGTGCTTATTTTTTAAGCCAATTAATTATAACTTCCTTTTTATAGACATTACACACTATATATATATAGAGAGAGAGAGAGAGAGAGAAAGACAGACAGACAGAAGATTTAGTGTTTGTAAGATTTTTTATTTCCAGTTTCTTAATTGGATTACTGGCTTCAGGGTGGAGCCTATGGAGGAACAGGGCCAGGAAAGCATGCATTTTTAGGGCTTAATAAGCAGGCACAGTGAAGCAAAGGCAGATCCCCAAAATTAAGTGTGCTATTTTATATTGGATCTTGGATTCCCAAAAGGAGGCAGATAGTAAGGGAGAAGACAGTGCATTGCTTCTACCATTCATTTCATTGCAAGGCAACCCAAAGCCAATCAATCAATTTTGTAATTAGCCCATCCATCATGGAAGTCTCATCTCTTAATACGTGGTGGGGATGTTTCCATATTTTTCAGGTGGCCAAAACCATGCTTCTTCAATTCAAATGTGCAAAGAGTTAAGTATCCCTTCATAGTTACTGTTAGCCAACCCTTAAAGTATATTTTCTACCTAGTTAATACACACCAAAGTTCTCTCGTAATGCAAAGTAATTTCTGATGCCCCAAAACCTTAAAACCATCAGATAACACAATCCAAAACAGAACAGAGCCTTTGATGTTGAGAGGGATCTATTCACTTTTAATTCTTGAGGTTTCATGAGGAAGACAGTGATTTTTTTCCCAAATTGGGATCTGTGGCACCTCCTCTGTTTTCCCAAGGAGTCCCTGGTTACCAGAAGTTACCTTGGGGCCTTCCATTTGCATTAAGAATGGCAAGAAATAATTCAGTTGACTGAGAAGAAAAAAAAAACAAAACTTTTTTTTCCAGAAAAACAAGATTCTAGAAGAGAAAAACATAAAAAGACCTTTTAAATATACCTATAACTTAGATATCCACTTTTAATTATGCTGAGCACTCTTTAAAAAAATCATTTAAAATCCCTTGTTACTTGACTTAAGTCACACCAACTAGTTAAGATTTTCGGCTTTTGAACTTTATAAAAAGTACCCTCACAGGTGAAACCAACAAGGCTTAATTAGTTTCTTACTTACCTGCGAGTGTACAAGGTATTTTCAAAGGAGAGGATAAGCAGCTTTTGAAACCATCATTGCAAAATTGTGACTGAGACAGTGAAAGAGATCCAACCCAACAAACTCCATCTTGCTTTCTGCCGTTAAGATGTCCTTGCCTATCCCTGGGCATAGGCTGAACTAACTCTGGGAGGAGTCTGGTTTACAGTTTACAGTCCAAAACAAATATGATAATAGCCCCTTCCTAACATATACTTCCCTCTTGCCTGGGGAACAGATAATGAAACTAGCCACAAGATTAGGGACCATGGCTTAGGAGTCACACAGATGAAGGCTATAAGATTTTGACCCTCCCTAAACTACTCTCAAGATCTGTGCTTAAGATATCTTGTAAACCTTACACTTAATGGATCAGCTGGGACCACCCAGATTGATAAACTGGCTTATCTGATTTTGTAGCCCCCTCCCAGGAACTGAATAAGCACCAAAAGACAGCTGCCATTGTAAAATGGTTGAGACTAAAAGTATTGCCACGTGATTACAGGTCATGTTCCCAAGGACATGAAACCAGATGGAGGTCTGTGGCCAAATTTGTTACTGACCACTTTGTTGGATTGGCTTGAACAGCAAACATACGGGGTCCTAGGCCTGCATTCTATCCTAAGGTACCCTTTCTTTTGACAGAACTGTACAGAAAGACACACAAAGCACACCAGATTGGCTATAGCTTAAGAACAACCTCACAAATACTTTTTCATTAATTAAAACTTTACAGAGGAGATAACAGTGACTTTTACTTTTAATTTAACCAGTCTGCACAGAGAGAAAGAGGCCAGAGACTGGTAAGAATTTTTCACCCTTTTGCAGGCATGTCAGGTTTCTGGGTTCTCTCCCTGAGTGGCCCTAGTGACCCTGCTGGACTGTAGGCAAACAAACACATTGCCATGAATTAAAAATATTTACAAACAGTTTACAAATTTTGGAGAAATTAGGCAAAGAGAGAGAAATATGACTTAAATTCTATTTTTAAATTCTATTTATGAGTATACTGAACACACTTAAAGTATCAGGAAGCCTAAATCCAAATAGTTAGTTTAAGGTTAAAAGGCTAGTGTGCTCCATTAATTCCTCTGGCCCCAACAAAGGTAGCTTAGGAATTCCAGATAAATGGAAGAAATAATGACTTCACTAAGAGATTTAAGTATGAAAAAGTTAATTAGCCAAATGTCTCCAATTCGCTATTAGATTTTAAAGAATGTTTGATCATCCAAAATTTTCCTCATCTTTCTCCTCTACTTAATGGTTCCTTATTACATTGTTCCATAAATAATATTTTAAAATCTGTAATTTGAACTAACTATTGGATAACTTCCAAATTAGACAAAATTAATTTTTCTCTGTAATAATATAACCCTTTTTGGCACATTTTGTATACAGAATTACATGTTAACTAGAATTCTTATCCCAAAACTTTAGTTAAACCTGAAAAAGCAAGAAGTCTTGAGATAACATTTTCACAATTTTAGAAGCATATTTCCCCATATTCCAAACCTTTCCTAATCAGAAATGACTCAGATATTAAATGAATGTCAAAAATAACTTCAACATTTTAATTTACACAAAAGTTTACGTAAAACATTTATTGTTGGAGGCTGAAAGAATGAGGGTCATGACCAACTCGGTATACCACTGGAGGCTATATGAGCAAACAGCAAACTGTTCTCATGAATGCAGGATGTTGGCAAGCTGACAACTGCGTCTGCTGCCAGAAGGAATGCTGAAGGCATTCATGCCCCAGGGGCAGTGTTCCTTGTGGTTATCTATAGGAACATCTGGAGCCTGTTGTATAAAGAAAACAATTATGTGAGCCTTTGATAAATCAAGCAGATGACGAACCATTACCTCTTCCTCCCTGTTGATTCTACCTAATAAATATGAAGGGTTGTAGAAGCTCAGGGCCCTTGTTCCCTAGAAGCAAGGAGCCCCTGACTCCTTCTTTAAAACAGATCCTTTTGTCTTTGTCTTCATATCTACGTTTGTCCTCCTTCGTTCAGTCCCGAACTGACAGCCAGAATTTATCCCATTCATTGTACTAAATTCTTCCACTTTTAATGAGGAAGAAATGAGACATCAATCAACATATGTAAAATAAACATTGGTTCTGTCTGAAAAGGGGAAACAACTCGAAGCAGGGAAGGGGCTTGGGGGCTTCCAGGTCATAGGCAGGAGGAAGAAAAATGGTTGCATTCTTTTGAGTTTCTGATTAACCTTTCCAAAGGAGGCAATCAGATATGCATTTATTTCAGTGAGCAGAGGAGTGACTTTGAATGGAATGGAAGGCAGGTGTTAGAAATGCTTGTTTCCTGGTGCCACAAAGAAATAGCACCGAACATAAATTTAATTCTCTCAGCAAGGCCATTTTTACTTTCTGCAAAATGGGTGCTCATCACAGATGGAACAATGGTGAGAGCCCGCTCGAACAAAGGAAAAGCAGACAATTTATCCCTTACACATTTGGGTTGTCCTTACTGCTGTGTCCTGCATCCATTGGCTGGTGCTGGACCTCACAGTCCTAAACTGATCGCTGATTTGCTAATAACCTAAAATTTTCCTAAACAGGTAAGTGCAAGGGAGAATAAAGCAGGAGAGGAAGTTGCTTATGAAAGGCTTAAGGAAGCAATAACATTTCCAGATAAGGAAAGGGCATAAGCTATGAGCTAAGACTTGCCTGGGCCTGCCAAGACATGCCTGACTAAGACAAAGCAACTAACTGGGCCAAAGTGTAAGAACTAATAGTTGATAGGAGGCTTTAGAGTAAGAAGCTATTATTTCTAGTGTCTGTTATTTTATTTTTAAACCAAGACAAGCTTTGAAGAGGAACTTTTCTACTTCCTACAATTTCCTCTTATTTTACTTTATAGTTCCTCTTCAAACTTGTTTAACATGTCTTGGCTTAGTTGTTTTGATTAACTCCTGGATGTACAGTACAACATAACACCTAAGAAGAAGGACTATACTTATAGTTGTTATAGAGGTAAGAATTGAGGCTATGCTTTTTTTTTTTTCTTTCTTTTTCTGGTTGATGAAATGCTAGGGTAGAAGGGATAGCCAATTGAACTAGGGCATAAGTACTGCTCTAATTATTTGGCAGAGTGTCCAGTAAAGGTCCTCCATAATACCACCATATATCCTCTTGGGGATGAATAACAGCAGACTGATGGGTCAGCTCTTGGAAGTGCCTAACTTCACTGCATCCTGTTAAGTCTCCAAGGAATGCCAAAATTTTCCCCTTCTCATTGGAGACACGAGGTAAAATTGGACTTGGAAGATGGAGGCTGGACAGCCCTCGGGGGCTGACCTGCAGGGTGTTGAACTTCAGGAAATAGCAGAGAAAGAGCTTGGCACAATTTGTTATTCCAGGCAGTGGAATCTTGAAAAAGAGCTATGGTGCAATCCATGTCTGCTTGGTTTGAGGACCATCCCAGTGGAAAAGGGACAATCTGGGCCTCTGGCCTACTGTGTGCACAAGTGTAACAGTTGCTTTTATTTAGAATGCAGATGGAATATTTAATCCATTTTAGCCAGGCATTTACATCCTGATACCCTGTCTTAATTGTTATTGTTTGCTTTAGGTATTTTACTTTTGCTATAGAGACTTTGGTCTTGTCAATCTCCAGAAGGTATAACGAAATAGGCATTAAAAGTAATAACTTGAGATGAGTTAGATCTAGTTATATTAATAATAATAAGATAGGAAGTAGTTAAAAGGAAGAAAAGATAGCTAGATTATGTTTTCTTAGCTTTAACTTGGTAGAGCTTGACCCTGGAACAATGACCCATGACTCTGATGGTGATGACACTTTATTGACTTGGGTATGATGTGTCCATCCTTTTCTGCTGTGCGAACGGCAGTCTTGGTGGTTAGCAGCACAAGGTAGGGTCCTTCCCAGGCTGACTCAAGTTTCCCGTTTCCACCCTTTTGATGAGGACGTGGTTCTCAGGCTGGTGCTGGTTTACTGGAAATTTTAGGGGTGGTACCTGTGCTAAAAGACTTTTAGTTTTGAAGGAAGGGAAAGTGGAAGACAGACCAAGTATATAATTTTTAGTAAATTGGTCCTTTGTTTTAAATGTGGGGACATCAGCAGTGGACTTTATACTCCCCAGTGCCTTCTTGCTGAGAGATTTCCTTTTCCTTAGTTTTACTTATGTCGTCTCTGAGGGACCCGTTGGGGCTCCCTGATGTAGCTGGAACAAGATTTCCTTTATAAAGCATTTGGATAACATTTTTTAACCTTTTAATGTAGGTAAAAATCCACATTCTTATGCCTCCTTAAAATCCTTTTACCAAAAGTATATTTTACTTTCCTTACACACCTTGCACATAAACTGTTTCTTCAATAGTTTTACATTCAGGAGGCCTAATTTCTTTTAAATTATACAACATTTCTTGCATAAATTCCCTTTTATAACTTTTCATGACTTTCACAGACAATCTTTGACATGCCTTAACTTTCTGACTTGTTGTAAACATCCCTTTCTTTAAAGAACCAGTTAATTTATTTTAGGACAAGAATTTACCATATGACATTCTTTTTACATAAATTCTCCCCGTCCCCCCACCTTTTTTTTTTTTTTTTAAGATGATAGCCATTCTTTTCCAAAGCGAACTTCCTTCATGTTTGTGGACTAGACTGCCTAAGGCCATAAGATTAGAAGTTAGGATGAATACATGTTACACTGTTAACTTTTAGCAAATTTTACTTTTGTTGAAAACTTTGTGTTTTGGATTTTAATTATCCTTTGCAATTAATAAGACATCGTTTAGTCCAAATTAACTTAGAATTGGTATAGATGGTTCCTTCCTTGTTCTGTGATTACTTTAAGGCTTGGCTGAGTGCAAACAGCTCACACATTTGAGCAGACCAGTTATTAGGCAATTTTCCTAACTTCATTTCTACAAGAGTTTCCCTATCAGTTACTGGATACCCATAGGGTCTTCTTCGCCTCAGTCACCCAGGAGAAACCATCTATCGTCCTGCCCTGAAGGGAGTTCCTCCTAGGTCTGGTCAGACCTCTGTATGGTCATTAATTAAGGTTTAGATCCCCTATTAGAAAACCTGCTGAGTTAAGGGAATTATCAGTGGTTAATGTTAAATCATCTTTTTCTAACAGAATAGCCTCATACTTTAAGGTTCTTGAGTCAGTAAGCTACTTTTTTGCTTTTGTTGACTTAGGATAGTTCTGACCTGGGGAGGTGTGCTCATAATGGGGTTTCCTAGTCATTTTTCTACTTTCTTCTGTTAGCAAAGCAGTTGCCACTACAGATTGAATGCATTTGGGCCATCCGTGGGTTACTGGGTTAAGAATTTTTGATAGGAAGGTTATCATAGAATTTTTGATTGTCTGTGGTCTCCATGCTTTCAGGCTACACCCTTGTTTATACTGACAACAAGGTGGAATGGCCGCTTAAGGAGGGTAAAGCTAGGGCAGGGGCAGTTCAAACTAATAGATGTTTTAACCTTTCCACCTGTTGGATTTCTGGTAATCACCAAATGAGGAGGGGGTTTTTCCAGTCTTGCATGAGCTTTTTGTATAAGGGTTTTGTTTTTAGGGCATAAGAGTCTATCCATAGACGACAGTATCTGCCTAATCTTAAAATTTCCTAAGTTCTTGTTTAGTCCCCGGCAGAGGAAAGGATATGATGCCTTTAATCCATTCAAGCTCAATTAACCATTTACCTTTGCTAATTAAATGACTTATTCTAATATTTGACTAAATAAATTTGAAGACTCCATAAACCCTTGGGGTCAGAATGTCTATTGGTATTGCTATTTTTGACTGGAGTGAGGGTCTTCACACTCAAAAGTAAATAGGTCCCAGTTGTCCTCTGCTAATGGACAAGTCCAGAAGGCATCTTTTAAATCTATTACCATAATGACAGGGTGGGTAGTTTGGACTATCTGATTAATAGCTTGAAGGTCTTGCACTCACCGGTGTGGTGTGACCCATCTGGCTTCTTCACAGGCAGTACTGGAGTGTTATAGGGTCAAGGAGAAGACTTTCAATTATCAATTATAGGTTTTTAATTTACCCTAGCTTTTAAAGGAATAGGGTACATTGCTTTCTCTTTACTACTTCTCTCTCTTTCTCTCTCTCTCTCTCTGTCTCTCTCTCTTTGACTCCCTCTTTGTCTCTCTGTCTCTTTCTCTCACTTCTAAGATTTTTTTTTCTTCCTTTGAGTCTCCTGGCATTACTCTTTCATACCCTTTATATTGCCTGGAGAGTGGGGGTCTGTGTTCTTTATAGGTTTTGGCCTGCTGGGTACTTAGGTTGGTAGTGAGTGGACTCTTGGGATGATTCCCAAGAGGCAGGGTTATAAAGAGGAGGACAACAAGGATAGGAGAAGGGTCTGGGACAGCAGCTGCTTTTTCTTGTTTTTGGTCCTTTCATTATCCTTCTAATATATTAACATACACCCTAAAGAACTATTAGAAGAAATCTGATAACCTTCACCTTTCCCTGAGTCATCTTTACTCTCTGTCCTTGTTTTACTAGAAACGTTTCCCATGTTGGGTACTGGTCAGGTTCAATCTCGTGAAATTAGTGGAAGGCTCAACCCCTCAAACCAGGGATGTCTTGCCTTGCCTGCCCCAGAAACCTCAACCCCTTAAACCAGGGATGTCTTGCTTTGCCTGGCCTGGGAGATTGACCTGTTTCCTCACTTTCCCCCTCTGAACGTCCCTCACACACTTCTCACTCATGTTGTCCTCTCTGGCCGCTCCCCAGAGGGAAAATTAGGCCCCTGTTAGTGTTGGCATGCTGTTACAAATCCCACAGCAGGATCCGCCCTAAGCCATACAAGGTAGCTACAAAACTGCAGAGAGGACCCACTCACTCTGTCCAGCAGTAGGACTTGTCACTATCCACACAAACAACACCACAAGCAGGGTTGTCTGTGATCATTCATGTGCACACACATTCAGCCCTCCAGAATCTGACCGCAAAGGAAGTACTTTACTGGCTCCTGCGGCTTTTCCTTCCTTGTTCTGCGCAGAGTTGTTGCCACGGTATGTGAGAATCCTTTACCCCAGGTTGCTGGCCAGTCTCTTTCCAAATTGCTGAGAGTGTGGGTTTATGTGTCACACCGGGTGGGTCTTGATTCCTCACCCCTGAGGCCACTGAAACAAGGTGACGAGACACCTCATCATGAGAGAGGACTAGAGACCACCGCCAGAGGAGAATGGGTCCCCATACGGATTGCCACCAAAATTGTCAAAATTGTTCCATCTGCGGGGAGCACCCTTTCTGCAGAAAATAAAAATGGCCTCATGGAGAAATCCTTTATCTCCGTGCTGACTTTTCTTCATGGCACTGATTATCTATTTCTAACAGCAGGTTTCTCTAAGCATTCCCAGCTTGAATTTTCCCTTCAACTTAGTGATTTTGGAGGCCCAAAATATTTTTATTTCATAAATTACTCTCATTCATCCAAACAAAACACACAAACCAAGATCATTTTGTTTTTGCTGGGTGTATAGTTTTACAACCTTCTCTGCCAAACACTGAAATGTTAAAATATCTAGCAAAGACAAACATAAAATTCAGACAAAATGTGTGCTGACAATTCTGAAGGCATTTCTATTTTTATTCTACCAATAATCGTAAAGCCAGCTTGCTTAGTAAAGTTATACTTAAGTCAGGTGAACTTGCAAATTGCTTAGACTTATTTATTTAATTTTTTTGCACTCTTTTACTTATAAACCAATTTGTGCTCACAACATGTAATGGTAAGTGTACATACAAACAAATACATTTAGACATGTATATACACTCATAAACAAAGATCCAATAGCTTGGAACCTTAGCCATGGGATAGCAACACAAGCTTACAGATTTTACCTAGTTTGTGCCAATAGATAATCTAATAAAGGCTGTGAACCAAAATTACAGGTAAAGCAGCCTCCATGGCAGTTTGATTTTTAAAGGCCAAACCTCCCTTTTAAAGGCCACCTATGAAGGGGAAAATTTACATCTCAAAGTTACAGAACTTAGATCTAAACAATAGCATGGTTTGTTACATAAACTTTAAGCCATTGTCTTCCCCATAGAGTTCCTAGTGGTTTCTTACAAATGGGAGATTTTCTTTAAAGATGTAAATTTCTTTTACAAACAGTTTAAAAGAGTGATTTAGTTTGATAGGTAGTCTTTTAACTTGGCTTGTTCCTTAATTAGATTACTAGCTTCAGGGTAGAGCCCTTTAAGGAACACTATCAGGAAAGTTTTAGGGCCAAAACATGCAAAGAGCCAAGTAGTTCCCTGTAGTAATAACCACTTGTAAACAACACTGCTGTCTGCTACGTCTAACACTGTAGCGCTCATGACTAAAAGCCACTATACACCAGAGTCAAGTCCTCCCACAATACCAAGCATTTTCTCATAGCTCTGAAAAGCCAAAGCAATGAAGTAACATAATAACAAAGACTGCAGAGCCTTAGACCTAAGGGGAATCTGTCTGCTTACAATGCTTGGGATTCCCTGAGGAAAAACACGTTCCTCTAAACAACAGAGTCTTTAGCGCATTTCTTTTTCCTAAGGGATCCCAGGCTGTCAGAAATTTCATTTTTTAAGGTTTGTCTGTCCTGTGGCATCAAGGTGTTACAGGTAGTTAGACACACATGAGCAGGGCAGGAGAGGGCTCTTCCCCCACCCACTAGGAATGTCAAATGATCATTGGGTATGGTTCGACAGTTATCACATTGCCTCCCTAAAAATGATAATTTGGCAGCTGGTGCCAGGGAGAGACAATCTCCTGATGGTCCACAGCTGCCACATTAAAGTGTTAATTAAATGGAGGCACCAGAGAGGGGCAACTTCCTGGGCATGTGCATTAAGAGACAAAATGGCAAGAGTATGAACTTCGGGGGGTATACCACTGGAAAGGGAAGAAAGTCTCACATGGGCATGCATACAATTTCCAAAACACACTGCCCATGCTCATGCCTAAAGCCTAAGAAGGGCACTGTGCATGACGGCAGCCCACCCTAAGCAAAGAATCATGGGAAAGGGGTGCAAGATGCCAGGAGAGGGTCAGCATATAAAGTCATAGGATGAAGGTTAAATGTTCGCAATGCTCGCTTGGGTGCCTTCCAAGTGCACCTTCCTTTCTTTCATGTTCTAAAGCTTTTTCATAAATGTTTACTCCTACTCTGAAACTTGCCTCGGTCTCTGTGTTTTTCTGCCTCATGCCCCTCACTCAAATTCTTTTTTCTGGGCAAGCAAGAATTGAGGTTGCTGCAGACACATATGGATTCACCACCAGTAACTTAGTGACCTTTCATCCCTAACAAAGGGTTGTAAGAGGAAGGAGAGGCAGATAGAAGCAAATGGAGAAACAGATAAGATTCAGTTGACTGAGATGTTTTACAGAGAAAGAAAAAGGGTCTTAAAAGAATACCTATGCATACATGAATAGCCCAAATGTCAGTTTTAACAAAGTCGACTTTTGTCTATAGAGTTTTTTAAGAATAACATTTTCATAGTTGTAATTCCTACTCAAGCAATTTTATTCTGCTTCTGCTGCTACCTGGGCTCCAGCACCAACCAAGCAGCCCACAGAAGCAACTATCCACTGCAGTAGCCACTGGCTGCCAATCTTACTGCATGTGCTGTCTCTCAGCTAACAATAACTGAGAACAGGAGTACAGGTGACTCTAAACACTTCACATTTTCAGGGCATCTCCATACTCACCCACAAGCATTCAAAAGGTGAGCCATGCCACTTAACATCGAAGTGGCTGCCACCTGGGATTTTGCCTAAAAATGCCTCAGATTGTTGTGCATTTCTTGGTCTCTCAGTTCCTGGCTAGTGCCTGCCACATGTTTCACAGTTGGTGCATCTACGGAATTGAGCTTTAGGGCCCAAGGAAGCTGAGAGGGCAAAGAAAGAGGGTGATAAATCCAATTTCTTAGTAAAGAACATTTAATAGAGATATACGAAGCGATGTGTCTTTTGGTCAGCGATGAGATGAGATGGTGGATCCCTGCCTTTTTATTATTTTTCATGTTGGAAGCTTTATGTAGTGAATTGAGATCTTTCATGTTTCATAATGTAGGCATTTAATTTTATAAAAATCTCACTAATTACTACTTTAGTTGCATCCCATACATGCGGCTGTGTTGCGTTTTTTCTTTTCCACTAAGTACAAAATAAAATGAATTTCCTGGGCAATTTCATCCTTGATCTAGTTATTATTTAGAAGTATATTGCTTAATTTACAAGTACTCAGGAAATTTCTAGATAGCTCTTTATTATTGGTTTCTAATTTAACTCCATGTGAACAGAGTATAAATTCAATTATTAAAAACTTGTTGCATCAGGCATGGTGGCTGACATAGTTTGCTTGTGACCCCATGGAAATCTCATCTTGAATTGTAACTCCCACAATTCCCAGCTGTCATGGAAAGAACCTTGTGGGAGGTAATTGAATTGTAAGGCTGGGTCTTTCCTGCGCTGTTCTCATGATAGTGAATAAGTCTCACAAGATCTGATGGTTTTAAAAATAGGAGTTTCCCTGAACAGGCTCTCTCTTTGCCTGCTGCCATTCATGAAAGACATGACTTGCTCCGCCTCACCTTCTGCCATGATTGTGAGGCTTCCCCAGCCACATGGAACTGTAAGTCCATTAAACCTTTTTTTTTTTTTTTTTTTTGTAAATTGCCTGGCTATATCTTTATCAGCAGGATGAAAATGGACTAATACAGTAAATTGGCACCAGTAGAGTGGGGTGCTGCTGAAAAGACACCCAAAAATATGAAAGCAGCTTTGGAATCGGGTAACAAGCAGAGGTTGGAATAGTTTGGAAGGCCCAGGAGAAGACAGGAAAATGTGGAAAATTTGGAACTTCCTAGAGACTTGTTGAATGGCTTTGAACAAAATGCTGATAGTAATATGCACAAGGAAATCCAGGCTGAGGTGATCTTAGATGGAGATGAGGAACTTGTTGGGAATTGGAGTTAAGTGACCCTTGCTACGTTTTAGCAAAGAGACTGGCAGCATTTTTCCCCTGCCCTAGAGATTTGTGGAACTTTGAACTTCCAAGAGATGATTATCTGGTGGAAGAAATTTCTAAGCAGCAAAGCATTCAAAATGTGACTTGGGTGCTGTTAAAGGCATAAGGAAAACAAAGCATAAAAGTTTGAAAAATTTGCAGCCTGACAATGCATTGGAAAAGAAAATTCCATTTTCTGAGAAGGAATCCAAGCCCACTGAAGAAATTTGCATAAGTAATGAGGACCCAAATGTTATTCCCCAAGACAATGGGGAAAATTTCTCCAGGGCATGTCAGAGGTCTTCACAGCAGCCCCTCCCATCAAAGGCCTGGACGTCTAGGAGAAAAAAAGTGGTTTTTGTGAGCAGGGCCCAGAGTCCCTGTGCTGTGTGCAGCCTACAGATATGGTGCCCTGTTTCCCAGCCACTCCAATCGTGGCTGAAACACGCCAAAGTAGACCTCAGGCCATGGCTTCAGAGGATGCAAGCGTCAAGCCTTGGCAGCTTCCATGTGGTGTTGAGCCTGCCAGAGCATAGAAGCCAAGAATTGGGGTTTGGGAACCTCTGCCTAGATCTCACAGGATGAATGGAAGCACCTGGATGTCCAGGCAGAAATTTGCTGCAGGGGCAGGGCTGTCATGGAAAACCTCTGCCAGGGCAGTGTGGATGACAACTTGCACCATGTACCTGGAAAAGCCACAGAAACTCAATGCCAGCACATGAAGGCAGCCAGGAGAGAGGCTATACCCTGCAAAACCCATGTTAACCCAGCTCTTGTATCAGCATGACCTGAGTGTGAGACATGGAGTCAAAGGAGATCATTTTTGAGCTTTAAATTTGACTGCTTCATGTGGATATTGGACTTGCATGGGACCTGTAGCCCCTTTGTTTTGGCCAACTTCTTTCATTTGGAATGGCTGTATTTACCTGATGCCTGTACCCCCATTGTATCTAGGAAGTAACTAACTTCCTTTTGATTTTACAGGCTCATTGGTGGAAGGGACTTGCCTTGTCTCAGATGAGTCTTTGGACTGTGGACTTTTGAGTTAATGCTAAAATGTGTTGAGACTTTGGGGACTGTTGGGAGGGCATGATTGGTTTTGAAATGTGAGGACATGAGATTTGGGAGGGGCCAGGGATGAAATTATAAGGTTTGGCTGGGTTCTAACCCAAATCTCATCTTGAATTATAACTCCCACAATTCTCATGCATTGTGGGAAGAACCTGGTGGGAGGTAATTGAATCATGGAGGCAGGTCTTTCTCGTGCTGTTCTCATGATAGTGAACAAATCTCATGAGATGTGATGGTTTTAAAAATGGGAGTTTCCCTACACAAACTCTCTCTTTGCAAGCTGCCATCCATGTAAGATGTGACTTGCTCTTTCTTGACTTCCACCATGATTGTGAGGCTTCTCCAGCTGTGTGGAACTGTAAGTCCATTAAACCTTTCTTTAATAAATTGCCCAGTATCAAGTATGTCTTTATCAGCAGCGTGAAAATGGACTAATACAGTGCCTCAAGCCTATAATCCCAGCAATTTTGGAAGCTGAGGCAGGAGGATTCCTTGAGCCCAGTAGTTCAAGACCAGGTTGGGTAACATAGCAGAACCCCATGTCTACAAAAAATATATAAATTGGCCAGGCATGGTAGTACATACCTGCAGTTCCAGCAATTCAAGAAGCTGAAAGAGGGGAATTGCTTAAGCCCAGGAGGTGAAAGCTATAGTGGGCCATAAGTGCACCGCTGCACTCCAGCCTGGGTGACAGAGTAAAACTGTGTCTCAAAAAAATCCAAAAAACAAAAACTTGTTGAGTGTTTTTAATCAGCTACAATATTAGTGAATATTCAATGTATATGTGAAAAGAAAGTATCTTTCTTTTTTACTGTTTTTCTATCTTACTGTTTTCAGGATACAGTGTCTTAAAAATGCCAAATGGGTAAAGGTATCTATTAGCATTTGAAATTCCACATGTCCTATATATTCTTACTCATTTATCTGTTTACTTGTTCTATTAAACACTGAAGAAAGGGTAGTGAATTCTCAAAAAGTAATTGTGAATTTTTCTACTAATTCTTTCATTTTATGATTTTTTAATTCATGAATTTTGAAGTTTTGTTGTGTGACGTATACATACTTTATATTTGTATTGACTATTAATATTTTAATATTGATATGGTTGTATTTTTATCTACTACTGCTAGTTGATTTCTATTTGTCTTGCCTCTTTTAATCTGCACTCTCTGCCATTTTGGATTGTGATTTTTTAATGAACTCATTCTATCTCTAATGTTATTATTAGTTTTTTATTAATATATTTTTATATATTTAAAAATAAATATATTTAACTTACTATAAAGAACTATCAAATGATATTATACCACTTCTTGCAGATTGTATGAATCTTGTAATAAAGAAATTTTCTTTCTATCCTATAAGCTATTTCTAATACAATTTAATGCTGTATGTGTAATACAAAACTCAGTACATAGTTACTCTCTTCACTTTAGACAGCTCATTATTCTTGAAATCAATTAAAAATAAGGAGAATATGTGTTTAATATGTGCCTTCATCTTTACCCTATCCACGTCTCTTTATTTCTTTTGTAGGTTCAAATTTACAACTGGTATCATATTCCTTCTGCCAAAATAAATTCTCACTTTGCTGATCATATGATTATTTACCTAGAAAACCCTGAAGACTCGCCAAAAGGATCCTACAACTGATAAATGATGTCAGTGAAATTTTAAATTGAATGTACAAATATCAGTAGCATTCCTATAAACCAATAATGTTCAAACTGAGAGCCAAATCAAGACTGCAATCCCAATTACAAGAGACATACATACACACACACACACACACACACACACACACACTAGGAATACATCTAACCAAGGAGGTGACAGATCTCCACAGGAAGAGAAACAAAACACAGTTGACAGAAATCAGAGATGACACAAATAAATGGAAAAATATTTCATGCTCATGAACAAGAATCAATATCATTAAAATAACCACATTGCCCAAAGCAATCAATGGATTCAATGCTATTCCTAACAAACCACCAATGTCATTTTCACAGAATTAGAACAATTATTTTAAATTTATGTGAAACCAGAAAGGAGCCTGAATAGCTAAATCAATCCTAGGCAAAATGTACAAAGCTAGAGGCATCCCACTACCTAACTTCAAACTATACTACAAGGCAACAGTAACCAAACAGCTCGGTACTGACATAAAAACAGACATGTAGGCCAATGGAACAGAATACAGAACCCAGAAATAAAGCCACACACCTACAACCATCTCATCTTTGACAAAGTTGACAAAAACAAGCAACAGGGAAATGGCTCCCTACTCAACAAATGAATGATGCTGGGATAATTGTGTAGTCATATGCAGAAGATTGAAACTGGACTCCTTCCTTTCATGATATACAAAAATCAAAGTCAAAAAAGTCAAGGTCAACAAAAGCAAGCAATGGGAAAAGGACACTCTATTCAAAATGATGCTGGAATAACTAACTAACCATATGCAGAAGGATGAAACTAGACCCTTATTCATCACCATATACAAAAATTAACTCAAGATGAGTTAAAGACTTAAATGAAATACCTCAAACAATAAAAATTCTAGAAAAGTCTGGGAAATACCCTTCTGGACACTGGCCTTGGCAAATAATTTATTACTAAGACCTCAAAAGCAATTGCAATGAAAACAAAAATTGACAAGGGGGACCTAATTAAACTAAAGAGCTTCTGCACAGCAAAAGAAGCTATCAACAGACTAAGCAGGCAACCTATGAAGTGGGAAAAAACATTTGTGAACTATGCATCTGACAAAGGTCTAATACCCAGAATTTAGAAGAAACATAAACAACTCAACAAGCAAAAAACAAATAACACCATTACAAAGTGGGCAAGGGACGTGAACAGACACTTCTTAAAAGAAGACGGTCACGTGGCCAACAAATATATGAAAAATTACTCATCATCACTAATCATCAGAGAAATGCAAACAAAAACCACAATGAGTTATCGTCTCACACCAGTCAGAGTGGCTATTATCAAAAAGTCACAAGCAACAGATGCTACCAAGGCTATGGAGAAAGGTGAAAGCTTATACACTGTTGATGCTAAAATATTAATAAATCTGTTCAGTCACTGTGGAAAGCAGTTTGAAGATTTATCAAAGAACTTAAAACAGAACTACCACTCAACCCAGAATCCCATAGGAAAATAAATAATTTTACCAAAAATACACACACACTTACATGTTCATGACAACACTATTCACAATAGCAAAGAAATGGAATCAACCTAGGCAACAGTCAATTGGATTAAAAAAAAGTGGTACATATACATCATGGGATACTATGGAGTAATAAAAAAGAATGAAATCCTGTCTTTTGTGGCAACGTGGTTGCAGACATAGGTCATTATCCTAAGTAAATTAACAAAGAAACAGAATACCAAGTATAACATATACTCACTTATCATTGGCAGCTGAACACTGGGTACACATGGACACACAGATGGGGACAATAAAATCTAGGGACTAAAAGAAGTGGGAGGAATGGGTTGAAAAACTACCTATTGGGTACTATGCTTACTACCAGGACAAGATCAACTGTAGTCCAAAACTCAGCATCACACCATACGCCTTTGTAACAAATCTGCACATGTATTTCCTGAATCTAAAATAAAAGTTGAAAGAAAAAGACATTCTTTTAACATTTGCCATAATTAGGACTATTAGCAATAAATTTTCTCAGCTTTTGTTTGAGAAAATCTTTATTTCACTTTCATTTTTCAAAGATATTTTTCACTAGGTACAGAATTCTACATCTGTAAGTCCTTTTAGTATTTTAAAGGTGTCCCACTGTGAGTCTTATTTTTACTCTTCTGTGTATAATGTTTCCATCTTCCCTTTGATTTACCTCCAAAATGTTCTTAATATTTGCTTTTGTGAAATTAGACTATAGTTCCTATCTGTTCTAATTAAAAATATTTTTCTGAGCTTTTTGAATCTGTTTGGTTGTCTTTCTGTTTTCTTTATTCTCAAAAAAATTTTAACTATTAAATTTTGAATTTTTTTTACTAGTTTCTCTTCACTTTCTGAGATACAAATCACATATAGACTTAGATAGATAGATAGATAGATAGATAGATAGATAGATAGATAGATAGATGGATGTTTTGATATTGGCCTATAGCTCTTAAATCTTTGTTCTGGATTTTCATTCTTTTTTGTGTGACTTAAATAATTTCTAAAATCCCTTCTGGTTGATTGACTCTTCCCTCAGTCATGTCCATTTTGCTGATAAACCCATTGAAGAAATGTTTTAAGTATATTGTATTTTTTCCAGGAGTTCTAAATGACTTTTTAAACATATTTTTTCATGTCTCTGCTGAAATTCCCCACTCTTCCTTCTAGCCTTCCATGTTTTCCACCATTGATAGTATGTGTTCATTTCCTAAGGTTGCTGTAACAAATCACCGCAAACTAGGTAGCTTAAAATAATAGAAATTTAATCTCTTACAGTTCTGGAGACTGGAAGTCTTGAGATCAAGGTGTCAGCAAGGACACACTTCCTCCAAAGGCTCTAGGGAAAATCCTTTCTTGTTTCTTCTAACTTCTGGTAGTTGCCAATAATCCTAGGTATCCTCTGGCATAGAGATGCATCCCTCCAATTTCTGCCTCCATTTTTACATGGCCTTCTCCATTGTCCATCTGTATCTGTGTGTTTCTGTCTTCTGTTTTTAAGAATGCCAGCCATATTGGATTTAGTGCCAACCCTAATCCAGTATGATATCATTTTACCTTAACTAATTATATTTGCAAAACCCTATTTCTGAATAAGGATGTAGTCACAGGTACCTGGGGTCAGGACTCCAACATATACTTTGGGAGGACACATTTCTACCCATAACACACTAGAAACTTTAACCTAGGAATCATAGTTATTTCAAAGTCTCTGTAGAGTAATTCCAACTGTGTCATCTTTGAGTTTATGTCTTGAAAATACATCATTTTTGTGCTTGTTTACATACATTGTCATTTTTAGTTAGGTAAAACGTTTTGTATAAAAAAGAACAGTAAACACAGAGACATATCCGACTGCAAATGGGCACTTTTCTTTGTCATCCAGTCATTAGTGTATGTATAGTATTGGGTCATTCTCGTCACCAGTTGAGTTGGGTCTGGGTTTTTTGTTTTTGGTATTGCAATTTATTTTCCCACACATTTCACACTTCTGCAGTGGCAGACTTTTGTTGCTTGTTATTCAGTGCTAGGCTCATGGTGCAGGCAAGAAAAATTTCTCAATCTTCTTGGTCCACCCTCTGTTTGAGGTAAGACCTGAGGTTCTGTGTTCAAGATTGAGCCTTTTCAACTCCTGCATCCATTTTCTCATTATGGCCAATACAGTCTCATGTCTGTGGGAGATCTTGAGCATGAGAAATTTTCCCACTCATCTCCCAGTTACAGATGGCTTTCACTTTTACCCTTCTACCAAAAAATATAATGATCTCTAACAACAGTAATAACCCTGTTCTTCACTTGCTTCCTTGAGATAAAGGAGATTTTTCTAACCTTGGGAAGGCAGAATGTTCTGCTTTTACTTCTCCACAAGTGACTTTAGGTATCAAAAGTTTCGATGCTCTTTCTTTTGTGGTTGAAAGTCTTCTTTTTACTGTGTGAGAGAAGAGTTTTAAGAAGTGGGTGGAGTTTGGGTATCTCTTGCATCAGCAGCTGACACATCTCATAAAACTGTGCCATCGAGAACAGCTCCTTTGGGCCTTGGTCTAACCCCTACGCTTTCTTGTGAGTACCCAAAGAGAAACTTCTGAGGAAGTGTGTGCTCTGATTTCTGGACTTGTAATTATGTTAAATTGGTGTGCTATTCCACACTTGGCCTTTAGAAATTTGTAATAAATTCAGCTGATTTATTCTTACCCTCTTCTATGGGGGCTGCTTCTTCCTCCCATGCTTGGTAAAGGTGAAACAGTTCATGTGTCTGCTCTCCATGGAGCCATGTGTTACTCTTTGAAATTCAGCCCCCTTTGTTGCCTTGTGACCTCAGCTCTTGAATAGGGTCAAAGAAATTTTTGATTTTGTAGATTATCTGGCTTTTCTCATTCTTAGCATGAAAGCAACATTCTTTTGCATCTTTCTACATCCTAATCACATACAGAACTCTCAGTCATTTTAAGTCTATGTTGCAATCAAAGCAAAAGACAAATCTCATACTTGATTCTTTATTTTTCTTATTGTTTGTTTCACCCCACTGGAATAAAAATGCTTTGAAAGCAGGGGTTTGTGTCACTTTTATTTACTACTAGAGTTCTTAGAACACTTAGAGAGAAGTCTGCCATGAAGTCTGCTTCTCAATAAATGTTATTGAATGAATGAATATTTAATAACATACAGTTGAAAACATAAGTAGGTTTTCAGTTTGTACTCAAAAAATATTTAATGTAAGTAATATTATTCCCATATTTTAGAAGAAAAAATGATTTCCAAAGATATTAAATTCATTGACCTGCATAACGTAATTTTACTTGGCAAAGAGAGAGGCAAAGTATTGTCATAGGAGAACAAGAATATTTATGGAAGCAAAAATAGGCTTAACTCCTGACTTCTCTATGGACTATATTTGAGTGAATCACCTAAGTTTTCTCATCTTCAGTACTTTTCCCTTCTACTGAGGTTAATACTTTCTCATTTAAAATGTCATATTAAAGAATTAATGGAGTCATTATTTAAAGTAAGTGCCACATGGTAGGCACTAAATGTTTTTATTTCAATTACTCTTAATATTAGCATTATTTTTGTATTACTTTTCTTATTATCTGGATCTTGATTTCATTTTTTTCTGATGCAAAATTTTAGGCAGGTTTTATTATGCCGCATCTATTGAGAAAATCATGACATTTTTGTTTTTAGTTTTGTTTATGTCATGAATCGCATTAATTAATTTGCATAGCTTGAACCAACCTTGCATCCCAGAGATAAAGCCTACTTGATTACAGTCAAATAGCTTTTTAATGTGCTGCTGCATTCAGTTTGCTAGATTGTTGTTGAGAATTTTTGCATCAATGTTCATCAAGGATATTGGCCTGAAGTTTTCTATTTTTGTTGCATCTCTGCCAGGTTTTGGTATCAGGATGATGCTGGCCTCATAGAATAAGTTAGAGAGGAGCCCTTCTTCCTCAATGTTTTAAAATAGTTTTGGCAGGAAGGGTACTATCATCTCTTCTTCTTACATCTGGTAGAATTCAGCTCTGAATCCATCTGGTCCTGAGCTTTTTTTGGTTGATAGTCTTTATATTATGACTCAGTTTTGGAACTCATTATTAGTCTGTTCTGGGATTCAAATTCTTCCCGATTCAGTCTTGGAAGGTTATAGGAGTCCAGGAATTTATTAATTTCTTCTAGATTTTCTACTTCGTGTGCATAGGGATGATTATACTAGTCTCTAGGGAGTATTTGTCTTTCTGTGGGATCAGTGGTAACATCCCCTTTGTCATTTCTAATTATGTTTATTTGGATCCTCTCTATTTTTTCTTTCTTGGCATTGATGCTATCTTTCTGGCATTTTGTTACAATTAGAATACATGTATTTTAAATTTTTATTGTAACCTGCCCATCACTTTCCAAATGAAAAAGTGGTTGAAATTCAAAATTTTAAATGAGAGAGACTTGTGAAAAACAAAATAAGCAATTATAGAAGGCTTTTAGTTTAACATTCAATGAATAATTTTGAGACGAAAGTTTTGAAATAGAAGTTTTTATTAAAAAATAGTCGATAAAACATAAATACCACTGAGGAGAGTGTCAGGGATTATAATGATAATGTTATGATAAATGAATCAGGATGAATCTTCTAGGCTATGTTACTTGGGACTTTATTAGCAAGAATGGGAATGTGGAAATGATTTAAACAGAATAATAGATTTATGTATTTTATTTATTTTTATTTTATTATTATTATACTTTAAGTTTCAGGGTACATGTGCACAATGTGCAGGTTTGTTACATATGTATACATGTGTCATGTTGGTGTGCTGCACCCATTAACTCGTCATTTCGCATTAGGTATATCTCCTAATGCTTTCCCTCCCCCCTCCCCTGACCCCACAACAGACCCTGGAGTGTGATGTTCCCCTTCCTATGTCCATGTGTTCTCATTGTTCAATTCCCACCTATGAGTGAGAACATGCGGTGTTTGGTTTTTTGCCCTTGTGAGAGTTTGCTGAGAATGATGGTTTCCAGCTTCATCCATGTCCCCACAAAAGACATGAACTCATCATTTTTTATGGCTGCATAGTATTCCATGGTGTATATGTGCCACATTTTCTTAATCCAGTCTATCATTGTTGGACATTTGGGTTGGTTCCAAGTCTTTGCTATTGTGAATAGTGCCACAATAAATATACGTGTGCATGTGTCTTTATAGCAGCATGATTTATAATCCTTTGGGTATGTACCCAGTAATGGGATGGCTGGGTCACATGGTATTTCTAGTTCTAGATCCCTGAGGAATCGCCACACTGACTTCCACAATGGCTGAACTAGTTTACAGTCCCACCAACAGTGTAAAAGTGTTCCTATTTCTCCACATCCTCTCCAGCACCTGTTGTTTCCTGACTTTTTAATGATCACCATTCTAACTGGTATGAGATGGTATCTCATTGTGGTTTTGATTTGCATTTCTCTGATGGCCAGTGATGATGAGCATTTTTTCATGTGTTTTTTGGCTACATAAATGTCTTCTTTTGAGAAGTGTCTGTTCATATCCTTTGCCCACTTTTTGATGGGGTTGTTTGTTTTTTTCTTGTAAATTTGTTTGCGTTCATTGTAGATTCTGGATATTAGCCCTTTGTCAGATGAGTAGGTTGCAAAAATTTTCTCCCATTTTGTAGGTTGCCTGTTCACTCTGATGGTAGTTTCTTTTGCTGTGCAGAAGCTCTTTAGTTTAATTAGATCCCATTTGTCAATTTTGGTTTTTGTTGCAATTGCTTTTGGTGTTTTAGACATGAAGTCCTTGCGCATGCCTATGTCCTGAATGGTGTTGCCTAGGTTTTCTTCTAGGGTTTTTATGATTTTAGGTCTAACATGTAAGTCTTTAATCCAACTTGAATTAATTTTTGTATAAGGTGTAAGGAAGGGATCCATTTTCAGCTTTCTACATATGGCTAGCCAGTTTTCCCAGCACCATTTATTAAATAGGGAATCCTTTCTCCATTGCTTGTTTTTGTCAGGTTTGTCAAAGATCAGCTGGTTGTAGATATGCGGCATTATTTCTGAGGGCTCTGTTCTATTCCATTGATCTATATCTCTGTTTTGGTACCAGTACCATGCTGTTTTGGTTACTGTAGCCTTGTAGTATAGTTTGAAGTTAGGTAGCATGATGCCTCTGGCTTTGTTCTTTTGGCTTAGGATTGGCTTGGTGATGCAGGCTCTTTTTCGGTTCCATATGAACTTAAAGTAGTTTTTTCCAATTCTGTGAAGAAAGTCATTGGTAGCTTGATGGGGATGGTATTGAATCTATAAATCACCTTGGGCAGTATGGCCATTCTCACGATATTGATTCTTCCTATCCGTGAGCATGGAATGTTCTTCCATTTGTTTGTATCCTCTTTTATTTCATTGAGCAGTGCTTTGTAGTTCTCCTTGAAGAGGTCCTTCACATCCCTTGTAAGTTGGATTCCTAGGTATTTTATTCTCTTTGAAGCAATTGTGAATGGGAGTTCACTCATGATTTGGCTCTCTGTTTGTCTGTTATTGGTGTATAAGAATGCTTGTGATTTTTGTACATTGATTTTGTATCCTGAGACTTTGCTGAAGTTGCTTATCAGCTTAAGGAGATTTTGGGCTGAGACAATGGGGTTTTCTAGATATACAATCATGTCATCTGCAAACAGGGACAATTTGACTTCCTCTTTTCCTAATTGAAGACCCTTTATTTCCTTCTCCTGCCTAATTGCCCTGGCCAGAACTTCCAACACTATGTTGAATAGGAGTGGTGAGAGAGGGCATCCCTGTCTTGTGCCACTTTTCAAAGGGAATGCTTCCAGTTTTTGCCCATTCAGTATGATATTGGCTGTGGGTTTGTCATAGGTAGCTCTTATTATTTTGAGATACGTCCCATCAATACCTAATTTCTTGAGAGTTTTTAGCATGAAGCGTTGTTGAATTTTGTCAAAGGCCTTTTCTGCATGTATTGAGATAATCGTGTGGTTTTTGTCTTTGGTTCTGTTTATATGCTGGATTACATTTATTGATCTGCGTATGTTGCACCAGCCTTGCATCCCAGGGATGAAGCCCACTTGATCATGGTGGATAAGCTTCTTGATGTGCTGCTGGATTCGGTTTGCCAGTATTTTATTGAGGATTTTTGCATCAATGTTCATCAAGGATATTGGTCTAAAATTCTCTTTTTTGGTTGTGTCTCTGCCCGGCTTTGGTGTCAGGATGATGCTGGCCTCATAACATGAGTTAGGGAAGATTCCCTCTTTTTCTATTGATTGGAATAGTTTCAGAAGGAATGGTACTAGCTCCTCCTTGTACCTCTGGTAGAATTCGGCTGTGAATCCATCTGGTCCTGGACTTTTTTGCTTGGTAAGCTATTGATTATTGCCACAATTTCAGAGCCTGTTATTGAATTTACAAACTGTCTCTCAGACCACAGTGCAATCAAACTAGAACTCAGGATTAAGGAACTCACTCAAAACTGTTCAACTACATGGAAACTGAACAACATGCTCCTGAATGACTGCTGGGTACATAATGAAATGAAGGCAGAAATAAAGATATTCTTTTAAACCAACGAGAACAAAGACACAACGTACCAGAATCTCTGGGACACATTCAAAGCAGTGTGTAGAGGGAAATTTATAGCACTAAATGCCCACAAGAGAAAGCAGGAAAGATCCAAAATTAACACCCTAACATCACAATTAAAAGAACTAGAAAAGCAAGAGCAAACACATTCAAAAGCTAGCAGAAGGCAAGAAATAACTAAAATCAGAGCAGAACTGAAGGAAATAGAGACACAAAAAACCCTTCAAAAAATTAATGAATCCAGGAGCTGGTTTTTGTAAAAGATCAACAAAATTGATAGGCCACTAGCAAGACTAATAAAGAAGAAAAGAGAGAAGAATCAAATAGATGCAATAAAAAATGATAAAGGGGATATCACCACCGATGCCACAGAAATACAAACTACCATCAGAGAATACTACAAACACCTCTACGCAAATAAACTAGAAAATCGAAAAGAAATGGATAAGTTCCTCAACACATACACCCTCCCAAGACTAAACCAGGAAGAAGTTGAATCTCTGAATAGATTTATGTATTTTAAATTTATTTCTCACAGCAGAATGGAGTGGTGTAAGAGTAGAGTCATAAATACTTCATTCAAATTCAAATGTCCTATTATTGTATGTTGTTTGAGACACAGTGCTTGTGTATGTCCAGGGAGTAGCATGACAGCCAAAGGGGGTTGATGGGAACAAAAGCACCATCATGAAATTTGCAATCGCAACTCAGCTACTAATGCAGTAATGATCATACTGACTGAAGAATGAAACCAACTTTCTGTGTCAAGTATAAGTTCTGGATTCCGTAAGCAAACTGCCCAATATGTATCATTTTACCCAGTTTTGAAAGAAATGGTAGATATTTTTGTGTCATTTTAAGAAAACAAATTATTTTTCTCTCAGTACAAATTTCACAATAAAGACAAGAAATTTTGAATGAACACATCTTGATGATAAAATACATTTTACTTTTAAGAAATAGAATGCTTTAGAGCTTTACTTTGTATGTTTAAGAAAACATCCTGAAGCATTATGTTCTAACATACTGGTTAACATCTATTTTTCAAAGTCCATTAATCAAAGAAATTTCGGGCTGAAAATGAGTGTTTTCCTTTTTTAAAAGAATTAGAGATAACTGGGCTATTTTGAAGGCTAGAAAGACATTATAGCTGGAAATAATCTCAATATCATGAAGAAAAACATTTATTTCATATTTGAGAAATCTAAGGCCTAAATTAAAAAAAGCTATAACCAAAGTCACATAATGATTACCTTCATTGGCTAGGTTTTATCATATTGTCTTGACTGCTAATTAATTGTGCTTTAAATTGTAGCTCAAAAAGTTTTCAGTGAATTTTTCACAAATGATATTGCTACATTGATTATGTAGCAATAAAACATTATTTCATCTGGTAATTTAGAATTTCAACTAATTACTTTTTGTGTTTTTAGATAACTTAATGACTTACATGTTATTTTTTCAGAAGAAAACAAAGTTTACATGCAGAACAAATAACATTGATATCCAATGAAACCCAATTTTAGTAAGACATATACACTTTATGAATTCATTCTCTAGTAGTGAGGCAGACACTAAGGAACTGATTGTATATATTTTTAATAATTGAAATAATAGAATGATGGAAATAAAAGACTTTTTTGAGCAGCAATTTGATTGTGCAGCTGAGAAAAACATGATATGTATGATATGCTTCAAAACTGTAGTATAAGATGCTTAACATAGGGCTTTCTGAAGAAATCCTGCAATTAGGGATGTTTTCAGTAACAAATTGCAAATAGAATAACATCGTTATTACAGAGAATATCTACTATCAGTTTGGACCCTAATTTAGAAATGACTTTTACTCCAAATGGTTTGAATACAAGTCTTTCCAATAGAGAGACAATATGAATGTAAAATATTTAAAGAACTCTCAAAACTCAGGAGTACAAAACAATTTGGCATTTGCTCTCATAAAAAGATGTTCAATATTATCAACAATTATAAAAATGAAAAATAAAACCGCAATGGAAATTCACTGCATATCTATTAAAACTGCTAAAATGGTGGGGAGCGGGTCCTGTCAAAGCCCTCCTTCGGGCTATGGAAATGCAGACATGGCACCGTTAACTGAAGCAGTCCAAGGAATCGACTAGTGAAGGAGTCATCTCTTGCCCCCATCCCCCCTCCCCAGGGCACTGCTGCATATGCTCTGTAATACAAAAGAGGCATGCCCTGAGTAAAAGTCTATCTGCCAAACCCTACTCTTAAAGACCATCTGCTGGATTGCAGCCTGAATTATACCACCAAACAAAAATAAATTCCTTCAACACACAAAGCCCATGAAACCCAATGCAGGAAATTATCTACAACTAAGGAACCCATACAGAGTCGTGGCCCTCTGAAAGCATACAGAAACAGACAATCTACTTTACATACCATACACCACGGTTAAATTCTCAAGGGGAAAACAAACAAACAAACCAACAAAACAAGAAGCCCAATTTAAACAAAAGAAATTTCCAAAAAAGAAAAGAAACACCAGTGCCCTCCGATGAAACAGAATCAGTGCAAGAACTTCAGCAATTCAAAAAGTCAGAGTGTTTCTTTATCTTCAAATAATTGCGCTAATCTCACAGCTATGGATTCTAACCAGATTGAAAATTCTGAAATGACAGACATACAATTCAGAATCTGGGTGGCAAGAAACAATGAAATTCAAGAGAAAATAGAAATCCAATCCAAGGGAGACAGAAAAATACTCCAAGACATGAAAGATGACACAGTCATATTAAGAAAAAAAACAAACTGAACTTACAAGATTAAAATTTCACTATAGAAATTTCAAAATACAGTTGGAAGTCTTAACAGCAATAGACTAGATCAAGCTGAAGAAAGAATTTCAGAGCTTAAAGAATGGTGTTTTGAATCAACCCAGTTAGACAAAAAGAAAAAAAATTGAAAAAAAATCAATAAAGACTCTATGAATCATAGAAAAAGCTATGAATCATTGACATTTTTGAGAGAGAAGAGTAAGCAAATTGAAAAACATATGTGAAGATATAATCCACAAAAAATTTCCTAATCTCTCTAGAGCAGTTGACGCAGAAATTCAAGAAATTCAGAGAACCGCTGTGTGATACTATGCAAGATGACTGTTACCAAAATACATAGTCATCAGACTTTCTAAGGTCAATGAAAAAGAAAATATCTTAAAGGCAGCTGGACATAGGGGTCATATCACTTACACATGGATTTATATCAGGCAAACAGTGAACTTATCAGCAGAAATTTTACAAGTCAGAATAGAGTGCTATTTTTAGCACTCTAAAAGAAAATAAATTCTAACCAAGAATTTCACATCCCACCAAACTAAGCTTCATAAGGGAAAGAGCAATAAACTATTTTCTGGGCACACAATTGCTAAGATTTTTTTTGACAATAGACTAACCTTACAAGATATGACTAAGGGAGTTCTGAACATGAAAACCAAAGAACGATACCTTCTATTACAAAAACACACCTAAGTACATAGGCCCAGGTCGTATAAAGCAACTGCACATTTAAGACTACAAAGCAACTAGCTAACAATCCCACAAAAGACTCAAAACTTCATATATCAGTATTAACCTTGAAGGTAAACAGTCTAAACACCCCACTTAACAGGCACAGAATGGCAAGTTGGATAAAAAACAAGACCCCAAATTCTGCTGTCCTCAAGTGACCCATGTCACATGTAATGACACACATAAGCTCAAGGTATAGGATGGAGTAAGATCTATCAGGCAAATGGAAAACAATAAAGAGCAAGGATAGTTATTCTTATATCAGATAAAACACACTTTAAACCAACAAGAGTAAAAATGGACAAAGAAGGGCATTACATAATGATAAAAGTTTCAAATCATTGAGAAGACTTAACAATCCTACATATATATGCACCCAACATTGGAGAAACCAGATTCATAAAATAAGTATTTCTATACCTATGAAAAGACTTTGAAAGCCACACAATAACTGTGGGGGACTTCACAATCTTATTGAAGGTGTTAGACAGATCATCAGAGCAGAAACCTAACCAAAAATTCTAGACTCAAAGTTGTCACTTGACCAATTAGATCTAATAGACATCTACAGAATAATCTATCCAACAATCACAGCAAATATGTTCTTCTCACATGCACACAGAACACTCTCTGAAATCGACCAAATGCATGGCCATAAAGCAAGTCTCAATAAATTAAAAAATATCAAAATCATACAAAGCATATTCTTAGACCAAAGTGAAATAAAAATAGAAATCAATAACAAGAACATGTCTCAAAACCACACAATTACATGAAAAGTAAACAACTTGCTCCTGAATGACTTTTAGAAAAACAACTAAATTAACTCGGAAATCAAAACAACATTATTTGAAATAAATAAAAAAGGAGCAAAACATAACAAAATCCCTGGAATGCAAGAAAAGCAGTGTTAAGAGGAAAGTTTATAGTGCTAAGCACCTACATCAAGAAGATAGATCTCAAATAAAGAATCTAACATTGCACCTAGAGGAACTAGAAAAATAACAACGCAATAATTCCAAAGCTAGCACAATAAATGACAAATAAAATCAGAGCAGAATTGAGTGAAATTAAGACCCACAAATCCATATAAAGAATCAATGAAACCCAAAGCTGGTTATTTGAAAGGATAACAAAGAGCAATAGATTGCTAGCTAAATCAATAAAGAAAAAAAGTGATGATCCAAATAAATACAACCAGAAATGACAAAGATATTCTAATTAATTCTACGGAAATACAGAATATCCTCAGACACCATTATGAACACTTTTATAAACACAAACTAGAAAATCTAGAGGAAATAGATAAATTCCTGGAATTAGACAATCTCCCAAGATTGAATCAGAAAGAAATTGAAACTCTGAACAGACCAACAATGAGTTCCAAAATTGAGTCAGTAATAAAAAACCCTACTAACCAAAAAAATAAGCTCCATACCAGATGGATTCACAGCCAAATTCTATCAGACATACAAAGAAGAGCTGGTGCCCATTCTACTGAAAGTATTCCAAAAAATTAAAGAGAAGAGACTCTTCTCTAACACATTCTACAAAGCCAACATCACCCTGATACCAAAACCTGGCAAAGATACAATGACAAAAGAAAACTACAGGAAAATATTCCAGATGATCATAGACTCAAAAATTCTCAACAATATAGTAGCAAACTGAATCCAGCAGTATATAAAAAAGCTAATTGACCACAATCAAGTAGACTTTTTTCCTGGATCACAATGTTGGCTCAAAATATGCAAATCAATGGATGTAATTCACCACAAAAATAGAAATAAAAGGAAAAACCATATGATCATCTCAATAGACAACAGGAAAAGCTCTGAATAAAATCCAGTATCCCTTCAAGATAAAAACCCTCAACAAATTAGGCATTGAAGTAACATACTTCAAAATAATAAAAGCCATCTATGGCAGACCCATGGCCAACATCATACCGAATGGGCAAAAGCTGGAAACACTCCCCTTAAGAACTGGAAAAAGACAAGAATGCCTACTCTCACTGCTCCTATTCAAGATAGGACTGGAAGCCCAGAAATAAATGAAAGGCATTGAAGTAGAAAAAGAATAAGTCAAATTATCTCCCCTCATTGATGGTATGATTCTATTCCTAAAAACCTGCAATGACTTCATCAAAAGGCTTTTAGACCTGATAAACAATTTCAGTAAAGTTGCAGCACAAAAGCCACATACAAAAATCAGTAGCATTCCTATATATCAATAACATTCAAGTTGAGAGCCAAATCAAGAACAGAATCCCATTTACAATAGCCACAACAATAAAATATAACACCTAGGAACGTATCTAACCAAGCAGATGAAAGAGCTCTGCAAGTACAACTACAAAACACGACTGAAAGAAATCAGTGATGACACAAATGAAAAAAAATTCATCCTCATGGACTGTGAAAATCAATATCATTAAAATGTTCATATTGCCCAGAGCAATCTACATTTTCAATATTATTTCTACCAAACTACCAATATCATTGTTGACAGAATTAGAAAAAAAGTATTCTAAAATTCATTTGAAGCCAAAAAAGGGCCCAAATAGCCAAAGCAATCCTAAGTAAAAAGAACAAAGCCCGAGGCATCACGTTATTTTACTTGAAACTATACTACAACGCTGTACTAACCAAATAGCATGGTACTAGTACAAAAACAGACACAAAGATCAATGTAACAGGATACAGAACCCAGAAATAAAGCCACACACCTACCACCAACTGATCTTCAAAAAGGTCGACAACAAAATCAATGTAGAAAGGATTTCCTGTTTAATAAATGGTGCTGGAATAACTGGCTAACCATATGCAGAAGAATGAAAGCAGACCCCTACCCATCATCATAAACAAAATTAAATCAAGATGGATTAAAGAATTAAATGTAAGACCTCAAACTATAAAAATTCTAGAATAAAACCTAGGAAATACTCCTCTGGACATCTGCCTTGACAAAGAATTTATGACTAAGTTCTCAAAAGCAATTGCAAAAAAGAAAAAAGAAAGTGGAACCTAATTAAACTAAAGAGATTCTGCACAGCAAAAGAAACTATCAACAGAGTAAACAGAAAAAAACACAGAATGGGAGAAATATTCACAAACTATATCTGATAAAAGTCTAATATCCAGAATCTATAAGGAACTTAACAAGCCAAAAACAAATAACCCTGTTAAACAGTGGGCAAAGGGCATGAATAGACACTTCTCAAGAGAAGACATACAAGTGGCCAACAGATACATGAACAAATGCTCATCATCACTAATCATCAGAGAAATTCAAATCAAAACCAGAATGAGACAGCATCTCACATCTGTCAGAATAGCTATTACCAAAAAGTCTAAAAACAACAGATGTTGGCAAGGCTGGAGAGAAAATGGAACACTTATACACTGTTGGTAGTAATGTAAATTAGCTCTGTCACTGTGGAAAGCAGTTTGGAAATCTTTTAAAGAATTAGAAATAGAACAACTATTTACCCAGACACCCCATTATTTAGTGTATGTATACCTAAAGGAAAATACTTTTTTCTACCAAAAAGACCCATAAATTCTCATGCTCATGATGTCACTCTTCAAAATAGCAAAGACATGAATCAACCTAAATGGCCATGAACAGTGGATTGAATAAGGAAAATGTGGTGCATATGAAATACTACACAGCCATAAAAAGAATGAAATCACATCCTTTGTAGTAACATTGATGCAACTGAAGGCCAAACGTTATCCTAAGGGAATGTTTGACTTCAAAAGGCAGCATGAGGGAACATTTTCTACTGGTGTAATGCTTCTCTGTCATGATTGTAATGGTGGTTACAAAATCTATATATAACAGATTCATAGAACTATATACCAAAAATATCTAATTGTATATAAATTTAATAGTAATAACAAGAAATGACATTATTGTAATAATACACCACTAATTCAATGACTATATTGGAAATATGTGGACTCCAAGTGCTGGAGAGAATGTATAGCAAGTGGAACTCTTCTATTTTCTGAGGTAAATCACTTTGGAAGAGAGTTTTACATGTTTTTTTTTTTTTTTTTTTTTTTTTCAGCCAGGGTCTTACTAGTCACCCAGGATGGAGTGCAGTGCTGCGATCATGATCACGGCTCACTGCAGTCTTGAGCTCCCTAGGCTTAGGCGATCCTCCCATCTGTCTCCTGAATAATAGGGACTACAGGTGTTAGCCACCACACCTGGCTAATTTTTGTATTTTTTGTAGAGACGAAGTTTTGCCATGTTGCCCAGGCTGGTTTCCAGCTTCTGGACTCAAGTGATTTGACTGCCTCAGCCTTCCAAATTGCTAGGATTACAGGATAAGGCACCACTTCTGGCCTTATATCCATTTATAGTAAATACAAGCCAACACTATGACCCAACATTTTACTCCTAGATTGTATAGTGAAGACTGTGTATGTCAATCAAAAGTATATGTTAGAGTGCTCATAGCGGCTTCTCATAATTCCAAAATGTGGAAACAACTTTAAAAACTAGTAAATAAAGAACGTTTAAGTGAAGTGCAATAGTTTTACATAATAGAGTTCTACATAAAAATAAAAATAAACAAGCTACCGATAACACACAACAACATTGCTGAACCTCACAGATATGTTGAATGAAAGAAAAGAAACACAAAGAGAATATTTATGTAATTCACCATGTATCACCTCAATGACAGAAAACACTAATCTCTGATAATAAAAAATGAGAACAGGAATTACCTCTGGAATGTACTGTGTGAGCTGGAACACGAGGAGTCATTTTTTGTTGATGAAAACATTCTATATCTCAATGTGAGTAGTGGTTAAATGGTTACAAATGTATAAATTTCATTGAGTTATATGTTTAAGATTTGTATACTACACATATGCTATATTCAATTTTAAAAGAATACTTTTTAAAAAGGAGACAAAAAGAAAGGATTTTTTAAAAGAAAAAAGGAAAAGGAAGAGAAAGGAGAAAAATTAAAAACTTTCAGGTATCCCTTTCTATAGAATTCTAATTATCTAAATGCTGATGCTAAAGTAGATAAACATGGTAAACCTCCTCCTGCTCTGAAAATATTCTTTTTCTGGCTTATCTTCATATGCTATTTATTCAACATAGATATTTAATTATTCCACGACCTCAGTTATTAGTCACATTAATATATAAAAAAAGCATGCAGATCGGACAATTTAGTACTAAGCAATCTTCCTGAGCAGCTAGAATCCTGAACACAGTTTGCACCATCCCTGCATTGCATCTGACAACCTGCAGAGTAATCAGATAGTTACTTGTATAGCTCATGCTTGTGCAACTCTAATGGACCTTTATCATTGTATTTTATTTCATCCTCTTGATTTATTCAACGGAGCAATCCTAGCTATCTGGTTGTCATGGAACCAAAAGAGGAAAATAGAATGACTAAGGGAACATCTTATTCTTATCTTTATCTGGTAAAGCCTGTGATTGTTAACTCACTATTGCCACCAGCTTCTTCTAAGATCTCTGTTGTATTGTAGGGTACAAGCCGGGGACAATATAAGCGTTTCTTTTTGCTTCCTCTTATAAGAGTCACTAAGGTGATATTTGAAATTTGGAGAGAAGACGACACCACAATTCTGTTGATTAATTTTCAGGCATATACATGATCAGAGGGCTCAGGCAGGGAGCTAAGTAGTTTCTAAAGCAATGCCTGATAATCACCAATTTTGGTACTTAATGGAACATGGACACTGGCATCTGTGACCTTTGCTCCCCTAGACTTCCCTAGAGCCAAAGTAGGAACACCTCACCTAAGTAAGGGAAGTCTTCCTAGAAGAAAGGACATTTAAGTTGACAAATAGAATTGGCATTAGTTTAATAAAGTTGGAAACTGAAACATTACAGGGGTCCTCTAGAAGATAAATATATCTAATCTATTCCCAAACAATAACAATTGATTAATTTAGAAATATCCTCAGAGATATGAGAAACATTCTGTAATAACACACAAGCCTGTATATTTCAAAAACAATTCTTTCACAAGGAAGAAATGTATTTAAGACTGGAGTCAATCTTGGATCCATTTGCACAATGCCCATATTGCACTAATATATTTAGACACGCTGACAGGTAAACTACCTCTTGGCCTTTCAACAGGACGTACTTTTAAACTCATCTGTATTGAAAGGTGCTAACAACTTATTTAGCTATTATTAGCTACTGTGGCTTGAGTATCAACTCCCTGCTTGGTACTGTGTTTGGCATTTTGTGTTTGTTATTGGATCTAATGTTCCCCTCAAAACAGTCCTATAATAAGGCACCTATTTCACCAAGAAACATAAAGTTAAAGGAAACTATACAGCTTGCCAGTGGGCATGCATCTAGTATCTGCCAAACAGGGGAATGATTCTACCTCTGAATGCAGGACTTGCATTATTTTCCCTACTATACAATGGCTCCAAAGACAAAGACATATTTCTCCATCTCCTATAACTGATGTGAATCAATCGTATTTATCTTTTGGAATCCTGGGAATTAGACTACATTTATTATTTTATAGGAAGTAATATTTGTTGAGGACATGTCATGTACTAGGTCTTTTGTTAGTTGTTTTATAAATACTGTATCATTTTATTTTTAAGCCTTCTGAGTAAATATTTTACCTTTATTGCAGGGAATAATTAGAAACTCAAAGAGATAAAATTTCATGGAGTTAATAAAAGTGGGAATTTGGATTTGAACTTTGTCTGGTTTGGTATTAAACCTCTATGTTTTTTGCAACTGTCCAATAAGTGTGACCTCTAACAGAAAATTCTAAGAGATATATTAATAGCAATACATGTTTAAATAAAAGTAAATTTCTCAGTGATGGTAGAATTAATTCAATGTCTTAAAGAAACTGAAAATTCATTCTGGCAAGCTGCTGAGATAATACATCAGGTTGTGCTGTGAGATATAAATTAACATTCACTAGAAATTAAGTATAGGTGTTATAGCTGAGATAGGAAACTAGGTAAACAAACCTAGTTTGAGAGATGAATAGTTGGTGCCAAATAGGATGCTTATCTAGCTGAAATCTTTACAAGCAAGATGCCTTAGTTTATGAGCCACTAAGTGGTTTTATGAAACAACAACAGATCTTTGGACTAGCTGGAAAAAAGTTATCCTGCTGCCTGGACATGAAGAGGAGATTCCATTGTTGAAAGACAAAAATATCTTCATAGGTGGGAATTGAACAATGAGAACACATGGACACAGGAAGGGGAACATCACACACTGGGGCCTGTTGTGGGGTAGGGGGAGCGGGGAGGGATAGCATTAGAAGATATACCTAATGTTAAATGATGAGTTAATGGGTGCAGCACACCAACATGGCACATGTATACATATGTAACAAACCTGCACATTGTGCACATGTACCCTGAAACTTAAAGTATAATTTTAAAAAAAAGCAGTAAAAATAGAGGTTGTTTAAAAAAAAATCTTTGTTTTCTATAAAAGAGGGAAATATAATAATACAAAGAAAAAGGCATTTTTTTGTACATAGACATTTTTCTAGCTGGAGACAACTGTAAAATCACCAAGATAATGTTAGTGTATAGATGTAAAAGTGGACAGCAAGAGAAGATTTACATTATCTAAGCCCACAGAGCTTATTAGGTGTTATAACTTAAGTTTCCTTTTCCAAGCCCAGTGATATCCTGCAGACTGCACATTACTGTGGTTTTAGGGGTGAACCTAGATGATCCTCTTTCCAAGAAATAGTTATTGATTTTCTACACACAAAGGCGTGGTGCTACACAATGAGAGTACTTTTTCCATTCAGGCCACAGAAGAAGTGAGTCTCTCATTGGATAATATTTATAATTCTTTTCTTATTTCCACTGTTTGAGCAATATACTGATCATGACAGAGACAAATGCAATCTGTAAAAGACACATAAGTGCACTGAAAAGCCCTGCAGTTCAGAGAGAAAGAGATTGATCAACAACTGCAGAGGATATTGTTGGAAACTAAAGCATATTGTGGAATTCAATTAAGCGTTTTTGTTAAAGATTGTTGCTGAAGCAAGTGAATAAACAAATACCAAATTATACTAAATAAGAGCACTGAAGAAAAAATGTCACATTCTCACCCACATGCTGAAGACTACAAACAGACCAAAATAAAATTTTGGGAATTTGAAAGACAAATTAATAGGATTAGCCTGGAAGAAAATAATTCTTGCATAAATGTAATTACACATTTATTATTGAGTTAGGAAAAAAATATCTGCTTGTCTTAATTTAGGGTTATCAAAAATGGACAGAAAAGAGAACTTGCATACAGATGTTTTTTGGGGAGATGATCTATGGAATAACAGATTTTAGAGCATGAGACAGGAAAAGAGGAAAAGCTAACTAAAGGTCTATTATTGTTATGTCATCTGTAGGCAGCATGAGACTTCTGACAATCATAGAGGATGCTTTTTAGATTGTTCACCTAAAAAGCTAATGCCTTTTCCCACTGTCTGCAGTAACTATTAGTTAAAGGTTGCCTTGAGGATGATAAGCCCCTGCCTTTCCAGATGAAATTGCCACTGAAGAAGACCTGGCAACAGAATGCAGAAAGCTGGGCTGAGTTGATGCTAGGTGAGTCATTGGCAGCAGGAAATGAGTCTGAGCTCCTCATAACAGTTCACAACAGCTGTGGCTGCATCTGAGGTAGGCTGAGGGGGCATGTCATAGGCACCAGAGGTATCTACTACAGCACTGTATTTCCTATATAATTTGTTGTAAGCAATTTTTATTCAAGACACTCTTCTTTTTCATGCCTATAATTAAGAGAATGTACCCATCCAGGCTGTAGGTTCATTCCTATCTACCTGTAAGTGGGTCCCATTTACAATTCATAAGAGGGTCTAATGGCCAGCCATGCCGAAGTCAGAAAAGCAGCTAGCACCTGCCATTTACTCCCTCATCTGCCTGATTATTTAATGCTTTCTGAATGCTTCCTGATTGATTCAATTTGTATTTTGCTTCATGTTGCACTTCTTTCACATGATTCCAACTATTTATTCCATGTGCTGATGGAGATGATGACTTATTCATGAGTCACACAACGATCATCTGATTATTTGTTTAAATTGTAATACTGAGCAAGACAATTTCAGTGATCATTTGCTTTAAAAATAAAAAATATTCTAGCATATTATTAATGAACTTTTAGATAATAATAGTAAAAGGAAAAATGCATTTTATAATAAAGAGATGAGTTAGTTTTTGAATATGCTGTTAAACAGATAACAGGAAAAATTAATATGCAAAATAAAACTATCTCTAAAACTAGAGATCTAGATTTGGGAATTATTGATATTAGATGACTAGAAGATGAATTCCCATATGTAAAACTGAGAAATAAAACAGATAAAGATAGATTTCTTGCATGTGCATACAGAAGGCAGAAGAACAGTAAGAGAGACAGGAAATAGGGTCAAGATTTTTTTTTTAATTTGCATATATGTTTTAGGAAGAGAAAAGAAAGATTTAATTAAAGTGTTGAGTATTAGTTGTAAATTTGAAATCGAGAAGTGACAAAGGACTCTATATTTAGTGATATGCCATTTTTCCCCTCATGAGTGCTTTTGGTGAACTGATGGCAAAGGTTTATTTGCTGCAGAAGGGCTAGAAAGGGAGTACAATCTGAGGACATGGTGAGAAGCCTGAAACTGAAACCCATAATTTTGAGTGTCTCCTATTATCATGAGTAGATTTTTAATTTAGCAGAGTTTCATTTTCATAGAATTTTAAATAACTTTTCTAGTGAGAAGGAAACAATGGAGACAGAGAAATTGAATCCATTACAGGAAGGCAATCATTGACACATAAATTGATGGAGGAGTTAATCACATAAAAGAAGCCATATAATGTTCCCTTTTCAAAAAGTCGTGAGACAGATACAGTGAAAATACAAACTATTCATAAATCAACTGAGGGGAAGTTGTAGATATGATTGATGATCCTAGTACTCACAGGTAGAACATAAAAAGCATAAGTTCACTTGTTAGGGGGAGGTGGTGTTTTGGTACTTGAGAAGAGTAAAATTAATAATGAAACTGTAAATGATAGTACATATTTATGAGATAACAGTGAGGTTCTGTTTAAATGCCTGGTAGTAGACAAAAGGTTTAGGATTTCTGTGGATTATGAGTGTCTCAGAAAGTCAGGATGGGGTGCTAACCATTGCTTTGCCACTAGCTGAATAACCAACAAGTCACTTAACATCTCCCCATCTTAATGTACCTTTTTCTAATTTTTTTTGATGATGACAAAAAAGCTTTTTAGAAGCAAAAGTGATAATAATATGATGAAAATGAAGAGTGATGAATCCAATAAAATTTACAGAGGAATTAACCCTTGACAACTGTGTGGGATGGCCTGTGAAATATAAACACCTACACACCAGGAAGGCCTGTCTCCCTTGAGACAAAAGAGTGGACAGAGAAGAGAGTCTTAATGGTCATAGTGGCAGGAAGCAGACAAATGCCTAGGCAGATAGGGGCAGGTCTGCAATGAAACCCCACCTTCAAGCCAAAAACAGCCAGAAGGCTGAAACACCCAACTATTCATTCAGGATGAAAAATTTGACACAGAGTGAGAACTTCTTTTCCTGTTTTCTTGCCCTTTCCTGGTTGGTTCTTTCTGAATAATGCTTTTTAATGAATCAAATGTTCCCTTTTCCCATATTACCTACAGCCCACCCCTCCCCCATCCTGTGCCTATAAAAACCCCAGATTCAGCCACCCTGGGGGAGAAACCACCCAAGCATGGGAGTGGGGGACCATCCCATTTCCCCTCTGCTGAAAGTTATTCTGTCAATCAATACAATTATTCTCTACCGTCCTGACTCTTCGAGTCAGAATATCCTCATTTTTCTTGGACATGAGACAAGAGCTTGGGACACACTGAATGTGTGTATAGAAAAGGGTATAACATTGTTACCCTCTGCCCTCTGCTGGAGGAGGGCAGACACACCATGTGACAGAAACACTGGCAGGGTTTTGCCTGCCTTGATGCCTTGAGCCAAGGTGCAGCAAGGGAGCGTCTGGCCAGGTGTTTCTGGCTGGCAAAAGTGATGGAGAAGAGTCCTGTGTCATTTTCTGGGTGATCATCTGGGATCCCTGAAGGGTGAGTAAATGTGGAACTACACTCTTCACTGTTTTCTATGGCTTCTTGTCCTCAGACTTTTTACTAAAGACATATGAAGGACCAAACCTCTGATTAGCTAGTTAAGATGAATAGCACTACTACAGAGGACAGGATGTGGGAGCGGACACTGCCACCACCACCCTCTTTGCTCTCAGGGGTTGGGAATGTCAGTTTCAGTATAGTCTAGTCTTTTTTATGGCATTTTCCTTCTTTATTTTAGGGCTGTCATGGCACCTATCTTTTCTTTGACGATGTTGGGGTGTTGTTGCAAACTAGAGATATAACTGGATAGTTATGTTTCTATAACTATCCAGTTATAGTCATCAAAATATGTAATTCAGAACAGTCATCAAAAATGTAATTCAGAATAGTGCAGTTTTCATGTATTCTCAGAAGCAGGGAGGAGTCAGTGATTAAAAGTTGTTTGTTTTTTTTTCCCTGTTGAAGGAACCAATTTGCATGAGAGCAAGAGACTTTCTCCCCAGGCATCTTCCCCTCCCTGCATTAAAAAAAGTTTTTACTTCTTTTCTCCACCATGCTAGGAGTTAACACAGCCCTGTGAATACACAAAGCTTTTCTACGTTTTTTTTTTTTTTTTTTTTTTTCTTTCTGGAAGACATGTTCCTAGGCCAGGTCCCAAATTCTCAGGGACTCCCTGTTCTCTCCCTTGTTTGAGGAGGATTCAGTTCCACAGTTTTACCTTAGCTTTTGGCTTATGGTAAGAAAGCAGTGAAAGAGCAGCCCTCCTGGCTGCTGACTGCAGTCTGGCAAGGGCCACCTGGGACTTATCTTAATGAGTCCATGCACCCTCCTGAGGTTTTTTTTGTCCCAAACTCCAATTCCAAGCTTCCAGTTGAAGCCCTAGAAAAGAAAACTGGATTTGAGGGATCCAGAGGCAGATGACAACAGAAGTCAAGGGGCACAGTACACGTGAGTACGACTAATTCCAGCTGATTAGTGCCCCCTCGGCCCCCTTGTCCCATTTCATGGATGGAGATCACGCTCATATACATGGCATAGATGAGATCTAGGGAACTCAAACATTACTGACAGCAGGGAGGATAGGCCAGTGTACAGGTGAGTGCAGATGAATCCTATCCTGTTGGTCTCCCTGTTATATGGGTGAAAACCACATTGGCACCCACAGGTGGTACCTACCGAGGTTGCCAGGACTCAGAAATATAAGTGCGGAAGAAAAAACGGGGACACTTTTTTGTCTCTCTCTCTCACATACTCTGTGTATTCACTGGGAAGAGAAACAAACTACAGAACATATTTTTCCCCTATTTCCAGATGAACCATCGTCAGTCTGTATTTCTCTTGAATGCATCCTGAATCACTGGGACTCCTGTGGGAAAAAAATGCCCAATTTCTCCTGTTTCCTCCTCCATCCTCTCTTTGTGGATGAGTAATTGTGTGTCCATACCACAGGACCTTCCCCTTGGATACATTCCCTAAACTGAGAAAAATTTAATTTGCCCAAACCTTAAACTGTTTGGTTTAAAAATGAATCAGGAAGAAATTACAGATCTAACTACAGAAATCTCTTGAGGAGGAACAACTTTTACAGTATGCAAATAAAACCTATTTGTCTATTCCCCCTTTACAGGACTCCAGGGTCAAAAGGGCTCCATAGCTCAGGGGAAGGAAACCCAGCAGTCTGACATGCTGACGAAAGAGTAAAAGCTCTTACCAGTCAGACTTCTGGCCTCTCTCTTTCTGTGCAAACTGGTTGTGGGAATGGTAAAAATCACTGTGTACATCCTCTGCAAAGTTTTGATTAATGGAAATAAGAATTTGTGAGTCTAGCCTTATGCTATAGCCAATCTGGTGTGCTTTGTGTGTCTTTCTTTATGGTTCTATCAGAAAGAGGGTTACCTTAGGATAGAATGCTGGCCTAGGACCCCATAAGCTCACTGTTCAAGCCAGCCTAGCAAACTGGTTAGTAACAACTTTTCTGCAGGTCTCTGAAGAAAAAAACAAACAAACTGGATGAGTTCTCCACCTTGTTTTACATCCTTGGGAGTTTGACCTTGTATCCATGTGGCAGTCCTTTTTTTTGATCTCTGCCATTTTACAATGACAGCCTGGGTTCAACCCTGGCTTCGGAAATGGGTACTTTCTGGTTAATATCTGTGTGACATTTGCTGATTCTCTTCCCTTCCATGAACGACTTCTAGATTCCTTTCTTAAATCTTTCTTTCTCTGAGCTACCATTGAAGATTCCAGATATTGTAAAAACTCCTTATCACCTCTTTGAAAATACCTCATACACTTGCAGTTAAGTCATAACCGTAGTTAACGCTTGTTGGTTTCATCTGTGAGGTTACTTTTGGTAAAGTTCAAAAGCCAGAAATATTGGCCACTTGGCATGGCTAAAGTCGTGTAATAATGGATTTAAAATAATTTTTTAAAAGAGTGCTATGTTTAAAACTCAGCTTAATTAAAAATGGATATCCAAGATATAGGTATGTTTACAGGGCCTTTATTTTTACTTTTTTTTTAGTCTTCTTGGATCTTGTCTTGCTGGAAAAAGGGTTTTTTCTTCTCAGTCAAATGAATTATCTTTATTCACTTTTAATGCACACACTAGAGGGCCTAAGATAACTTCTGATAGCTTGGGACTCCTTGGGAGAAACAAAGAAGGCACCACAGACCCAATTTTGGAAAAAAATATCTGTTTTCCTCATGGAACCCCAAGAATTAAAAATGGATAGATCCCTCTAAAAATCTGTTTTTGTCTTCCAGCTATACCTGCTTATTAAACCCTAAAAACTGAATGTTTTCCTAGTCCTATTTCTTGAAAGGCTTCACCATGAGGCCAATAATTCAATTAAGAGATTGGCAAGTAAAAAATCTTACAATTACTGGATCTTCTTCTGTCTGTCTGCATATATGGTTTATGTGTGTGACGTTTATATACAAAAGAGCTCTAAGTAATTGGCACACAGAAAAATAAGTGCTTAGATCAAATATTTTTAAAGAAAAAGCAAGCTGTAATGTCTTTCAGTTCACATGACTTTACTATTTGAAAAATAAAAACAGTTTTAAAGATTATTGGTAAAATACAAATGTTTTCAAAATGTAAAGTTGTGGTCTAAATTATGTTCAGATATTAGGTTTGCTAAATGCTTTAAAGTCACAAACTGCTTCTTTGGCTTTTGAAAATTGTTCAATTTGCCTGCTTTACAGTTTGGTAAGGCCTGAAGACATATGAAACTAACCACGCCCCCAACTATGCTGGAAAGAATCAGACCTTATATGCACCTAGTACGTAATTAAAATAACTTACCAGGTTTTACATTAAAAGTAAAAATTGCTAAGAGTTACCATTATTACATATAATTGTTATACTGAGACTACTGAAAATAGATTTATATTCAGGGTATGTAAGGAAAGTTAAATGTGATTTTAGTAAAAGATTATAAAAAGACATGACAATGTAAATTTTTGCCTAGTTAGAGGGTTAAAGGATTGTCTTAAATTAGATAAGATAAAGCTGAATGTTTAAAAAATATATGAAAGATTTGTAAAAATTAATCTTAGCAAATAAATTCTTTGTGTGAACATATTGACAAGATTCAAAAGAGTATTATATGGTTTTTCTGTAAATTGAGCATTGACATAAAAACACAAGGTTTTCTTAAGGCACTGATGTGCTTTTTAACAAAAATTTGTAAAGGATTATAAAAGGTTTATAGGAATCTCACCTCATGGTCAAACTGATTAAGATTGGATAGAATTATCTATAAGGTTTCATTTAAAAATTGGGGTTAAGATTGTTAGTAGACTAATGCAAGGGTGAAATTTGGCTTTCTCTCCCTTGAACAAGATTTTTATGTAATAGTAAAGGATAATGAATGATTTTTGTTTGCCTTGTGAATGAACTACCAAAAAAGAAGATAACAAGAAACAAATTGTTTGGAAAGTTAAGTCTTCTGTCTTAATGAGTAAAGGTTTTTGCCTTGTTTTAAAATATTTGAGTCATATTTTGGCTAAATAAAAAAACTTAAGGTAATCTGGAGTTCTATTTAATAATATGAAGTGTTTAAATCTCTAAAATATTTAACAGTCTTCTGCAAATCAAACTTCAGCTTCAAAAGTTGTGTTTTTTCTGACCCCTAAACTTTTGAATGCTACAGAGGCCCCTGGAGCATCCAAAAGAGAGGTGAACAGGGCTATTTCACATGCTGAGTTACATGGGATTGCCAAAATAAAAATAAGGTTTAATCTTCTTCAAGTTATATTTAAGTGAATAATATTAATATATGTTTCAAAATTGTATGGCATTTATAAAATTCTAATGTCTGTGTATATGCTACCAATCATAGTAAAGGATATAATGTTAAGTTATTGTAAATCGCAGATACAACCTAATTTCTTTGTCAATCATGTTTTTTACTGTAACTCCTCTGGACATTTTGTAACTCACAGACAATTGCTGTCTTGCTTGATCCTTTACAAAAGATGGTTTCTAATCAGCTATAGGACTTCAGCAGGTGCTGTCAAATGCAGGTTTCTGATAACTTTGGATGTTGTGATGATGGGATAGAGGAAAAATGTACAGGACTCATGAAGAGCTGTGATGTTCATGAATATCAAGCAAAGCAAAAGTAAGTGGAATGAACTAAATAGAAAACTGAAGTAATCCTTTTTAACTTTTTGTTTAAAACATTGATGAACCTTGTTTTATTTTTCAGAGTCAAGGAAAATTTGAGCCATCTGCAACTTTTAAAAATTGAGTAAAGTATATTCCTGTGAATGAAATTTGAAGGATAGTTGTTTCTCCTTACCTGGTTTCTCCAGAATTTGGAAACTATTTGTGAGTATTCTTAACTTATGGCAATATAGTTATTTGCATAAGTACAATAAGAATCCATTTTCTTTTGCAGCAGGACACAATTGGACAAAAAAAAATTGTTTTATCAAGGGTTTGACTAGAATGATGTGCTTTCCTTTAGGGAATTAAGCTTAACTTACAGAGCCAATATAAATCCCTTGGGAAAACTGGCCTCATGCATTGTCTACAAAGTCCCTGTATGAGGTTCTTGACCTGTGGTGAGTAAAGAATGTCACATTCTAACAGGTCTAGGAGCCTCAAGCTATCTTGGGACCTCAGGAAGAGAGGAATTTACCTGACTCACAGATATTTCAGGGCAAAAACCCATTGCTGGGCTTGGCTTTAAGAGGTCTTATCTGAGATTCATTGTGAAACAGAGTTCCCTCAAAGCCAATCTAGAAAAGCCTATGGGAAAATAATTAGTCTTGCTGCACTTTATGCAATTAATCAGGCCAAGTATAAGACTAAAGTTTATTTTGCAAACAACTCAGTTCTGCTATAATTTTTTTTTTTTTAAATAAAGACTGGAGAGAGACAACTTGCGTTTCAAAACTTATAGACTAGTCATTAAATTCTAGTCTCAGTAGTAGTTTAAGTTTTTGTCTGTATTTTAGATTAACCCTGTGAATTAGTCTGTTCTCAAGATGCTAATAAAGCCATACCCAAGTCTGGGTAGTTTATAAAGGAAGAGGTTTAATTGACTCATAGTTCTGTATTGCTGGTGAGTCCTCAGGAAACTTACAATCATGGCAGAAGGCACTTCTTTACAGGGAAGCAGAAGACAGAATGAGCACTGAGTGAAGGGGAAAGCTCCTTATAAAAGCCATCAGACCTCATAGAACTCACTCACTATCACGAGAATAACATGAGAGAAACTGCCCCCACGATTCAATTATCTCCACCTGGCCCCACCCTTGACACATAGGGATTATTACAATCCAAGGTGAGATTTAGGTGGGGACAGAGAGAGAGCCTAACAATATCATATCTTCCCCTGGCCCCTACCAAATCTCATGTCCTCCAATTCAAAACACAATCATGCCCTTCCAATAGTCTCCAAAGACTCAACTCACTCCAGCATTAACCCAAAAGTCCAAGTCCAAGATCTTGTCTGAGACAAGGCAATTCCCTTCCACCATTGAGCCTGTAAAATCAAAAGCAAGTTAATTACTTTCTAGATACAATGGAGGTGAAGGCATTGGGTAAATACGTCTGTTTCAAATGGCAGAAATTTGCCAAAAAAGGGGCTACAGGCCCCATGCAAGTCAGAAATCCAGTAAGGCTTCCAAATCTTAAAGCTCCAAAATGATCTCCTTTGACTCCATGTCACATATCCAGGTCACGATGATGCAAGAGGTGGGCTTCCACAGCCTTGGGCAGCTCCACTCCTGTGGCTTTGTCGGCCCACTCTCTGCTGCTTTCATTGGCTAGCATTGAGTGTCTGTAGCTTATCCATGGGCACGGTGCAAGTTGTCAGTGAATCTACCATTGTGGGGTATGGAGTATGGTGACTCTCTTCTCATAGCTCCAATAGGCAGTGCCCCAGTGGGGACTCTGAGTGGGGGCTCCAACACCACATTTCCCTTCTGCACTGCCTTAGCAGACGCTCTGCATGAAGGCTCTGTCACTGCAGCAAACTTCTTCCTGGACATCTAGGGGTTCCCATACACACTCTGAAATCTAAGAAGAGGTTTCCAGATCTCAATTCTTGACCTCAGTGTACCCATAGCCCCAACACCACATGAAGCCACCAGGGGTTGGGACTTGCACCCTCTGAAGTAATAGCCTCAACTGTGTGTTGGCCCCTTTTAGCCATGGCTGGAGTTGAAGCAGCTGGGACAGAGGGCACCATGTCTCAAGGTTGCATAGAGCAGGGGGTGCTCTGGGCCCAGCCCACAAAACCATTTTGCTTTCCTAGGCCTCCAGGTCTGTGATAGTAGTGGCTGCTATGAAGATCTCTGACATGTGTTGGAGTCATTTTCCCCCTTGTCTTGGTGGTTAACATTTGGGTCCTCGTTGCTTATGCAAATTTCTGCAGCCAGCTTGAATTCCTTCCCAGAAAATTGGTTTTTCTTTTCTACTGCTTTGTCAGGCTGCAAATTTTCAAAACTTTTATGCTCTGCTTCCTCTTGAACACTTTGCTGCTTAGAAATGTCTTCTGCCAGATAATCTAAATCATCTCTTTCAAGTTCAAAGTTTCATGGATCTGTAGAGCAGGAACAAAATGCCACCAGTCTCTTTGCATATCACCTTTATTCCAGTTCCCAACAAGTTTCTTATCTTCACCTGAAACCACCTTTTAGCAGGCATAACTATATCCACCAGTTATCTGGGCATGTCAGCAGCCTTGGGAATTTTGAGCTGTCTTTACCCCCTTGTTTCATGTTGATACATGTCTTCTAATAATCTGATTTGTCTCTTCTCACCTTTAGGCCATCAAACTCCAAATGTTCATGCAACTGGAGCCTCATATTATGGCTGCCATTTACCAGAGACCCTTAGATAGGCATATGAGAGAGATCTGACTGCTCTCTTTCCAAAACAGCTTACCTGTCAGCAGAAAGCAGTTAAGAGTGATCACCATCCTTTTCCTAAGGGCAGTGTACCTCTTGATAGGGGAAAATTAATTGTGGCAGGAGGCAGACAAATGCCTAGGAAGATAGGGGCACTTCTCTGGTAAAACCCTACCTTCAAGCCAAAAACAGCCTGAAGACTGAAAAACCAGACTGCTGGTTCCTGATGAAAAACATGACCTGGAGTGAGAAATTCTGTTTCTGTTTTCCTGTCCTTTTCCAATTGGTTATTTCTGAATTATACTTTTTAACCAATTGAATGTTGCTTTTTCCAAGACTACCTATGGCCTGCCCCACCACCATCCTGTGCCTACAAAAACTCCAGACTCAGCCATTCTGGGGGAGAAATGACCTGACTGCAGGAGTGGGGGACCACTCCTGTGTCCCCTCTCCCCTGAGAGCTGTTCCGTTGCTCAATCAAATTATTCTAGCATGGTACTTGTACCAAAAGAGAGATATAGATCAATGGAACAGAACAGAGCCCTCAGAAATAACACTGCATATCTACAACTATCTGATCTTTGACAAATCTGAGAAAAACAAGCAATGGGGAAAGGATTTCCTATTTAATAAATGGTGCTGGGAAAACTGGCTAGCCATATGAGAAAGCTAAAACTGGATCCCTTCCTTACACCTTATACAAAAATTAATTCAAGATGGATTAAAGACTTACATGTTAGACCTAAAACCATAAAAACCCTAGAAGAAAACCTAGGCATTACCATTCAGGACATAGGCATGGGCAAGGACTTCATGTCTAAAACACCAAAAGCAATGGCAACAAAAGCCACAATTGACAAATGGGATCTAATTAAACTAAAGAGCTTCTGCACAGCAAAAGAAACTACCATCAGAGTGAACAGGCAACCTACAGAATGGGAGAAAATTTTTGCAACCTACTCATCTGACAAAGGGCTAATATCCAGAATCTACAATGAACTCAAACAAATTTACAAGAAAAAAACAAACAACCCCATCGAAAAGTGGGCAAAGGACATGAATAGACACTTCTCAAAAGAAGACATTTATGCAGCCAAAAAACACATGAAAAAATGCTCACCATCACTGGCCATCAGAGAAATGCAAATCAAAACCACAATGAGATACCATCTCACACCAGTTAGAATGGCAATCATTAAAAAGTCAGGAAACAACAGGTGCTGGAGAGGATGTGGAGAAATAGGAACACTTTTACACTGTTGGTGGGACTGTAAACTAGTTCAACCCTTGTGGAAGTCAGTGTGGCGATTCCTCAGGGATCTAGAACTAGAAATACCATTTGACCCAGCCATCCCATTACTGGGTATATACCCAAAGGATTATAAATCATGCTGCTATAAAGACACATGCACACGTATGTTTATTGGGGCACTATTCACAATAGCAAAGACTTGGAACCAACCCAAATGTCCAACAATGATAGACTGGATTAAGAAAATGTGGCACATATACACCATGGAATACTATGCAGCCATAAGAAATGATTAGTTCATGTCCTTTGTAGGGACATGGATGAAACTGGAAATCATCATTCTCAGTAAACTATCGCAAGGACAAAAAACCAAACACTGCATGTTCTCACTCATAGGTGGGAACTGAACAATAGAACACATGGACACAGGAAGGGGAACATCACACTCTGGGGACTGTTGTGGGGTGGCAGTAGGGGAGAGGGATAGCATTAGGAGATATACCTAATGCTAAATGACAAGTTAATGGGTGCAGCACACCAGCATGGCACATGTATACATATGTAACTAACCTGCACCTTGTGCACATGTACCCTAAAACTTAAAGTATAATAATAATAAAATTAAAATAAAATAAAATAAAATAAAATTATTCTCCACCCTCCTCACTCTTTGATCATCAGCATATCCTCATTCTTCTTGGATGTGAGACAAGAGCTCAGGACCCACTGAACTTGTGTACAGAGAAGGCTGTAACATCATGCCCTCTGCCCTCCCCTGGCAGATGGTAGCCACCCCATGTGACAGAAATGTTGGCAGGGCTGAGCCATCCCCGAAGCTGCGGGCCAAGGTGCGGCAAGGGTATTGTCAGCTGGGTGTTTCCAGCTGGTGAAAGTGATTAAGATAAGTCCTGCATCAATAGCAGATTAGATATTGTCTGTTCTATGTATCTCACATGCAATAGGCCCTGTAAAATAAATTTTTCTGTTATTGTCTACAGAAAAGCTACCCTCTACTGTGAATATACATAGGAAAATGTCCTCACCGTGACATATCATGGGTGGACTAGGAAATCATCATCTTTCATATGAAGATTGGAGTCTATAGATATGCAAGTTTACACATTTTGTTCCTGGTCAAATTAATCAGTCAAAAAGTTTGAAGATTGTGATATTCATATTTGAGATTTTACAGTTAAAATCAGTGTATAATTTCCTAAGAGAAATAGTAAGATATGATGAAAAAAATGCAAAGATGTTTTGAGGAAAACCCCAGACAATATTAAATATCTGGGGTCTGTAATTTTTCCCTAGAAAAAGCATGTTATAAATTATCCATTCGTATTATCAGTTTTAATCATTTCCTTTAGTTTAGATGGACAGCTTCCTTTTCTCACAACCCCAATCCTAATACTTTTGAATACAGGCAATTTGTAAAGACATGCCCTGAGGAAAGTTATATTAATGCACCATGCTTTCCTAGTATTTAAATCAAAAAGAGCCTTCTATTATTTGACAGAAAAGTAATGAATAAAATAACAGCAGGATGAAAGAAACACTTTCTAGGAGGATATAGCTATTGATGACATAGAAATAACTTCCTATCTTTGACAGTCAAAGTCGTTCACAGTTAAAAATCTTATAAATGTATTTTGTGGGATTAGAGATGAAAGAACTGATTCAGTTCCTACTTTGCTGAGCTGTTTTTGTTTTATTCAGCTTTATCGACTTCTTTTTCCTACACCTTCTCCCCTAGATTATTTCTTTCAACCCTCAAGAATCAGCTCCAGTGTCATTTTCATTCTGAAAGCTTTCTATTCCTCCCTAGGTTGTACCAGTTGGTTCCTCTTAAATTTGTGCTCTTATGTCACATAATATTTCCTGTATTGCATTTGTATTAGCCAATGTCCAGTTAGGAAAATACACACAATGCTACTTCTTTCAAATGGGAAATTGAATACCAGGAACTGATTTTAATGTGCTGGAAGAACTGGATGAGCAAAAGAAGGTTAAGTTCTCTCACCAGTTGGTAGCTGATTCAAATCTAATGATTAACCAACCAACTGAACGGGAGATCAAGTAAAAATGTATCATGAGCCGAGAAAGTATTATCTCAAAAAAGATTGCCCAAAGCGACCAAACTAAGTTAAGGCAAAAATACCAATGGCTTCACTTTACAAAATGGAAACTCTACCCTTAGCACAGTAGTCATTAGCATACTTGAGTCTTCCTCCTCTGAGTGTTCCATCTCAGAGATATTAACAAATTTAGACAGAATGTCCAATGTAATTAACATAGAATAGAGCAGTGTGAGCTATTAAGAAAATTATTCTAATGTGTATGAGCTTTAGAATTAGAAAGGTTGGTTGGTTTGCTCTATTCTTTAAACTCAAATGAGGAAATAGAATTTCTATCTCACAGAATTGCTGATAAGATTGGAGAACATAAATTCAAAAAGAATAGTACATAGTGTGTGCTCAATCACTGAAAGCTACTCTTTATATTACTATTTTTCATTAAAACTCTGTTTCCTTTTGCTCTGATTCTGTCTTTATAAATTACATTTAGGATGATTCATTTACTTTCTGGATATGTTGATTCTGATCAACTATAGCCATATATGTAATTATTTTGACACATAGATTATCTTTTGATTTCTGCTTATTTAGATCTCCTTCAAGCTATAACCAACATTTTAGAGTGAACTGAGAACCTACCCTACTTTTTGGGTGGCCCTGCTTGATGACCAAATCTAGGGTATGATGAATTCACCTAATTAACCTACCTTGCACAGAAATGGTGACAAATCTGCCTGCTTCTTTTTCTTTGCAGACATCATCACCCCATTTATTCTTGACAAGTTGCTCCCTTTTGTTACATTCAAATTTCATCAGTATCTAAGATTTCTTTCACATTAGTGTGATTTTTTTTTTTGTTTTCAGGGCATGCCTATATGGTGATTAACACTGGCTTTGATTAAAAGAAATAGAGACAGAAATTTTATTTTTAAAGATTAAGTAGCTTTTTACCAGTATAACAAAATGTACTTTTGCAAAATATCAATTATTTACCCACAATTAATTAAAAATAAATAAAAATACTTCAAAACATCCTGTACAAAAAGAGCATACACATTATATTTACTTAATAACAATTTTAGACGTAAAATGCTTTTAAGAACTTACTACACTAAAATGTTCAAAACCAAAGGACAAAAACATTAGTTGAAACACTCTTTGCAAAGATTATAACAGTGAAGAAATTATGACAGTGCAAGTGATCTGACCTAACTGACTTCAACTTGCCTTTAACTTCCAAGCTGCCCTTGTTCATTCTTGGGTGTAGGTTGAACTAACTTTGAGAAGAACTTAGTTTATAGTTTAACATTGAAACAAAGATGATAACATCCCCTCCCCAAAACGAAACCCACTTTACTTGAGGACCAGATCATCTCTGTAAAACTAACAAATTATCCACAAGATTAGAAATTATGGCTCAGGAGTCATGCAGCCAGAGACCACAAGATTCCTCATCTCTCTAATTATTCCTGTGGCTAACATTACTGTTGTAAAGCCTAGGATTTACCTTCGAGATATTTTTCAGAGCCTGTATTCTGATGGATAAGCCAGGATCACCCAGACTAATAAACTAGTTCATCTGGTCTTGTAGTCCCCACCCAGAAACTGACTCAGTGCACGAGAATAGCTTTGACTCCCTGTGATTTCATCTCCAACACAACTAACTGGCATTCCACGTTCCCTGGACCCTCTCCTGCCAAGCTATATTTAAAAAACCCTACTCTCCAAGTTTTTAGAACGGCTGACTTGAGTAATAATAAAATTCTGGTCTCTCTTTTAGCCAGCTGTATGTGTATTAAACTCTTTCTCTATTGCAATTGCCCTGTCTTGATAAATCAGCTCTATATGGGCAGCAGACAAGGAGAACCCATTGGACAGTTACAAAACCACTTAATGGTGTATTACACCATAATTTTATTTCTGTAACACTGCAGATGGATTTTTGTGCTAGGAAAAAATGAAAAGTGTAGATTAGAATGTAAATTAAAGGAATGGGTGTTCATCAATTTCTGGTTAACTAAAACTTTGTATGGACTGGATGCCTTTGAGCATCAATTGTGTTGAGAAAAACTTTCTTACATATTACTATTAGTTCTTTTTACTTTAGCAAAAATGCTTTTGATATTTCAGAAACCTATTGTATATTTGTCAAATTTATAAGCACCTGATTAACTTTTTAAATTTAAGTATCAATGTCACCCTTCAGATGTGGTTTCCATTACAATTCCTTATAACATTTTTTACCCTAATGAACCTAGGACCTAGATTGGGAAGACACTAAAATCTACTTAGATAATTGGCCTTAAAGATACTTTATTCAGAAAGTGATTATTGAATGCCTACTATATTCCTAGCTTTGTCCAGATAAAGCAAAACAGATATAACCCTCTCTTTGGGAGCTCATATTCTAGTAAAAAGCTTGAGTACTGCTTCTGACTCACTTATGAGCATTCATTACATTTTACAATATGTGTATAGATGTCTATTTCCTCTATGAGAGTAAATAAAACCTTTCTTATGCACATCATTCTTTGGATTTTCAAATGAAAAAATTTATTTTATTTTATTTTATTTTGAGATGGACTCTTTCTCTGTTGCCCAGGCTGGAGTGCAGGGGCTCCATCTTCACTCACTGCAACCTCTGCCTCCAGAGTTCAAGTGATTCTCCTGCCTCAGCCTCCAAGTAGCTGGGATTACAGGTGCCTGACACCACGCCCAGCTAATTTTTATATTTTTAGTAGAGACAGGGTTTTGCCATGTTGGCCAGGCTGGTCTCGAACTCCTGACCTCAAGTGATCTGCCCACCTTGGCCTCCCAAAGTGCTGGGATTACAGGCCTGAGCCACCGTGCCCGGCCTAGAAAAATTTTAAAATGCATAATTTGACAAGGCCTAAATTCTTATTTATTTAGTTCCTATTTTCTATTACGACAATGTCAGGTATTCATTTTTGCCTCTCAGTTCTCTCAGTATACCTTCTGCAATTTTGTAATCTGGTTGGCTTTTTCTGTGACACTTTGCTACAGTGTTCTTTTCCCCTTTACTGCTTTTTGTCCTTTGTTACTTCCTCCTTACTAAAAGGCTAATAATCAAGGACTTTCCTACCTTTCTTTTTCTGCTTTATATTTACTTTAATTAATCTTAACATTTCCTTAAACACTGAGTTTTTAATAAGTATCTTTTGCATTTATTTCAGTTTTGTTATGAAAATCAGATATTCTTCGCAACAATATTATCTTATTGAATACTATATAGAACTCCTCAAAAAGCTGATGGTTTCTGTTTTAAAGGTGGAAATAAAATACACTGATAAATCCATACTTTCACCAAGAATGGATCTGTTATCAATTATCACCACTAAAATCATTGAAATCTGTAAGATCATAGTTAAAACTATTTGATGTGGTGTGCCAATTTATAATCTAAGGATCAGACTAAAAAAATCAATTTCTTGCATGTTGATCATAAACTAAAATTTATATAAAAACATGGAGCTTGTAAATTTGTTTGAGTTCATTGTAGATTCTGGATATTAGCCCTTTGTCAGATGAGCAGGTTGAAAAAATTTTCTCCCATTCTGTAGGTTGCCTGTTCACTCTGATGGTAGTTTCTTTTGCTGTGCAGAAGCTCTTTAGTTTAATTAGATCCCATTTGTCAATTTTGGCTTTTGTTGCCATTGCTTTTGGTGTTTTAGACATGAAGTCCTTGCCCATGCCTATGTCCTGAATGGTAATGCCTACGTTTTCTTCTAGGGTTTTTATGGTTTTAGGTCTAACATGTAAGTCTTTCATCCACCTTGAATTAATTTTTGTATAAGGTGTAAGGAAGGGATCCAGTTTCAGCTTTCTACATATGGCTAGCCAGTTTTCCCAGCACCATTTATTAAATAGGGAATCCTTTCCCCATTGCTTGTTTTTCTCAGGTTTGTCAGAGATCAGATAGTTGTAGATATGCGGCATCATTTCTGAGGGCTCTGTTCTGTTCCATTGGTCTATATCTCTGTTTTGGTACTAGTACCATGCTGTTTTGGTTACTGTAGCCTTGTTGTATAGTTTGAAGTCAGGTAGCATGATGCCTCCAGCTTTGTTCTTTTGGCTTAGGATTGACTTGGCGATGCAGGCTCTTTTTTGGTGCCATATGAACTTTAAAGTAGTTTTTTCCAATTCTGTGAAGAAAGTCATTGGTAGCTTGGTGGGGATGGCATTGAATCTATAAATTACCTTGGGCAGTATGGCCATTTTCACGATATTGATTCTTCCTACCCATGAGCATGGAATGTTCTTCCATTTGTTTGTATCCTCTTTTATTTCCTTGAGCAGTGGTTTGTAGTTCTCCTTGAAGAGGTCCTTCATATCCCTTGTAAGTTGGATTCCTAGGTATTTTATTATCTTTGAAGCAATTGTGAATGGGAGTTCACTCATGCTTTGGCTCTCTGTTTGTCTGTTATTGGTGTATAAGAATGCTTGTGATTTTTGTACATTGATTTTGTATCCTGAGACTTTGCTGAAGTTGCTTATCAGCTTGAGGAGATTTTGGGCTGAGACAATGGGGTTTTCTAGATATACAATCATGTCATCTGCAAACAGGGACAATTTGACTTCCTCTTTTCCTAATTGAATACCCTTTATTTATTTCTCCTGCCTGATTGCCCTGGCCAGAACTTCCAACACTATGTTGAATAGGAGTGGTGAGAGAGGGCATCCCTGTCTTGTGCCTGTTTTCAAAGGGAATGCTTCCAGTTTTCGCCCATTCAGTATGATATTGGCTGTAGGTTTGTCATAGATAGCTCTTATTATTTTGAGATACGTCCCATCAATACCTAATTTATTGAGAGTTTTTAGCATGAAGGCTTGTTGAATTTTGTCAAAGGCCTTTTCTGTATCTATTGAGATAATCATGTGGTTTTTGTCTTTGGTTCTGTTTATATGCTGGATTACGTTTATTGATTTGTGTATGTTGAACCAGCCTTGCATCCCAGGGATGAAGCCCACTTGACCATGGTGGATAAGCTTTTTGATGTGCTGCTGGATTCAGTTTGCCAGTATTTTATTAAGGATTTTTGCATTGATGTTCATCAAGGATATTGGTCTAAAATTCTCTTTTTTGGTTGTGTCTCTGCCCGGCTTTGGTATCAGGATGATGCTGGCCTTATAAAATGAGTTATGGATGAAAACAAACAACTCCATCAAAAGGTGGGCGAAGGATATGAACAGACACTTCTCACAAGAAGACATTTATGCAGCCAAAAAACACATGAAAAAATGCTCATCATCACTGGCCATCAGAGAAATGCAAATCAAAACCACAGTGAGATACCGTCTCACACCCGTTAGAATGGCAATCATTAAAAAGTCAGGAAACAACAGGTGCTGGAAAGGATGTGGAGAAATAGGAACATTTTACAATGTTGTTGGGACTGTAAACTAGTTCAACCATTGTGGAAGTCAGTCTGGCGATTCCTCAGGGATCTAGAACTAGAAATACCATTTGACCCAGCCATCCCATTACTGGGTATATACCCAAAGGATTATAAATCATGCTGCTATAAAGACACATGCACACTATGTTTATAGTGGCACTGTTCACAATAGCAAAGACGTGGAACCAACCAAATGTCCATCAATGATAGACTGGATTAAGAAAATGTGGCACATATACACCATGGAATACTATGCAGCCATAAGAAATGATGAGTTCATGTCCTTTGTAGGGACATGGATGAAGCTGGAAACCATCATTCTCAGCAAACTATGGCAAGGACAAAAAACCAAACACTGCTTGTTCTCACTCATAGGTGGGAATTGAACAATAGAACACATGGACACAGGAAGGGGAACATCACACTCTGGGGACTGTTGTGGGGTGTGGGGAGGGGGGAGGGATAGCATTAGGAAATATACCTAATGCTAAATGATTAATTAATGGGTGCAGCACACCAACATGGCATATGTATACATATGTAACAAACCTGCACGTCGTGCACATGTACCTTAAAATTTAAAGTATAATAATAATAAAATTAAAAAAAGAAACATGGAGCTTATAATTTAAAAACACTAAATAATAAAAAATTAAGACATTTAAGTATTCATTGATGTGTCCATTACCTTTGATATAAACTATATGTAATTAAGAATTTACCTATTTCTGCATCTTGCAAATCAGATGCTATTAAAAAACTGCTGTCTATAAACATTATTTTTAAATCAATAATAAGTTAATGATAACAAATAATTCAGGTTCCGTAATTTTTTACTAAATAGATTATTTTTTAGAACACTTTTAAGTTTGAAGAAAAATGTACTGTCCGGTTATATGGATTTGACCAAATGCATAATGTCATAAATCACCATTATATTATTATACAGAATAGTTTCGGTATTATTCTGAAATTCCCCGTGATCCACCTGTTCATCCTTACTTCCCCTCTCTATATCTTTGACAAGTATTGATCTTTTCATTTTTCCTATAGGTTTGTCTTTTCCAGAATATTATACAGTTTGAATTGTATACCATGTAGCCATTTAGAACTGGATTCTTTCACTTAGTGATATGTATATAAGGTTTCTCCATGTCTTTTGTGTTTTGATAGTTCATTTATTTTTAGCACTGAATAATATCCCATTGTATAGATATACTATAGTTTATTTATTCAAGAACCTACAGAAAGATATCTTGGTTGCTTCCAAGTTTTGATAATTGTGAACAATGTTGCTAGAAATATTTACATGCAGGTTTTTTGTAGACATAAGTTTTTAACTCATTTTGGTAAATGAGTTAAATACCAAGGAGTGCAATTAATAAATCATATAGTAAGAGAAGAAGGCATAAATCATATGCCTTCAAAGAGGCTGAATCATTTTGCATTCTCACCATCAGTGAATGAGAATTCAGGTTGGCCCACATCCTTGACAGAATTGGTATTCTCAGTGTTTTGGATTTTAGCCATTCTAATAGTGGTGTGCTGGTATCTCATTGTTATTTAAATTTGTATTTATTTAATGATGCATGATGACGAACATCTTTTAATACACTTATTTGCCATTTGTATATCTTCTGTGGTATTCATTCAGATCCTTTGCCAATTTTTAAATTGGGTTGTTTGATCTCTTATTGTTTAGTTTTAAGAGTTCCTTGTACATATTGGATAGAAGTCCTTTATCAAAAAGATGTTTTGTAAAATCTTTTCTCCCAGTATGGGATTTGTCATTTCATTCTCTCAGCAGTGCCCTTCATGGAGGAGTAGCTTTTTAATTTTACTTGTCACACTTTTTTCTTTCATGGATCTTGCTTTCGGTGTTGTATCTACTAACTCACCGTGACACTCCAAGCAGCTTAGATTTTCTTGTTTTCTTCTAGAAATTTTCTGTTTGTGATTTTCCATTTGGGTGTATGATCCATTTTGGCTTATAATGTCAGTGTCTAGATTCGTCATTTTGCATGTGAATGTTCCGTTTGGCTCAGCACCATTTATTGGAAAGACATGTCCTTATTCATTTGACAAAGATCAGTTGACTATAGTTCAGTAGGTTTCTTCACAGTATCTCCATTCTGTTTTCTTCCTCTGTTTGTCTATCCTTTAACCATTACCATACTGTCTTTATTCTCACAGCATTACAATAAGACTTAAAGTCAGGTAGTGGCAATCCTTCAACTTTATTCTTTAATACTGTGTTGACTATTCTGGATCTTTTGCCTTTCTCAATAAACTTTAGAATTAGTTTTTCAATATCCACAAAGTAACTTGCTAAGATTTAAATTGAGTAAATTATTATTTTTCAATTATTTTCAAAATACATTTTCAGAAATATAATTATTATACAAAATAGTCAGATATAAATATATGGCATGTGTTGCTCAGAAAATCAAATTTACATACCATATAATGTAGCCAGATAAACATTTTCCACCAATAAACAAACTTGTCATTAGGTAACAATGAAGGACGATAGGCTTTTCTGTGTTGGTGGCAGTCCCATTTTGGGCAGCATTCTCTCTTAATAGTAATCATACGAACAACAGAAAGGGATAAAATAATTATCCTTCATTACTCACTGACTACTGTCACTTTCACAATATTTTAAATAGCCTGACATCGATGTTACAAAAACCAAACCAAACAAAATGAAACACAAAAACCAACATGTGTTCTGAAAGGTAATCAATTGTTCCTAATAACAGACATTAACAATTTCCAACACGATCTCTAGAAACAATTTGCAGTTTGAACCGTACTTTTGAATACTATTTCTTGAAGTCTGTACAGGATTGATTTCTATCCCATCATTAATAATTATTACACTCGTTATTTCAAGCACTTTCCGCTCTACAAACCTCGGTAAAATGTTCACCTTTCTGACACTGAGTATTTTGCACAGCAGACATGGTCCATCATCAGCATAATCTTGAAGGAAACATGTAACATGGTGGAGCCATTGCGGTCAGAGGCCACGGGGTAACTGTGTTGTGTCCACATTTCCTCCCTTGTTCAGGAAGCACCCTACCCAATTCAGGAGTAAGTGGTCTTTGAAATACAGTTCTACTTTTTTCTACCCAGAGATGTGTATGCTAACACTATATGCCAGAGAGGAATGGGCACCCAAGAAAGCACAGTCTTACAGCAAGTCTACAAAAATATTCCATTCTAAGAAAACAATGGAATATATATATAGGGGGGAAAAAAGCATGCACAGTTTTAGCTCTCATTTACCTCCAATGATTCTGGACATACCACCTGGATTCAGTGAGCATCAGTGTCTTTATCTGTTAAGCAAGGCTACTATCAGCTCATTTGCAGTGTTTCAAAGATGGCTAAATTTAACCACATATAAAACTACCTGGTACATATTAATACTCAGAACATGTTTCTTGAAATTTATATGAGTTATTTAATAGCTCTCCATTCTGCACTCAATTTTTAAATGAGAAAACTTACCTCATCCATCAGACAACTTCTTGCAAAAGGCTCATTTTCCTTCTCCAGTGCAGTTACACACAACCAAACCATTTCTTTTCTTTTCTAAATCCCTATTTTCATTTCAACAAGATAATTTCTCATCTTCTGCCACTGTCATGGGGTATTTTCATAAAAATAAAAGTGAAAACTTACCCATGACCACAATGAGAAAGGGCTTTTGGGGAGTCAAAGGCTGGATATCATGAGTTTATGATGTACACAAAAAAGGAATTCAGAGCTATGTAAGAAATATCGTGTCCATCCATGATAGTTGCATTCAATTGCTATAAATCAAATAATAAAAGGCAATCTATGTTATTATTATTATAGAATCCTGTCTGAGAAAAACAACAAAGGATGAATGTATGCTGGGACATTCTCCACTTTCCTACTAACCGCAATATTAGTAGAGAAAATAATTGGACAAAGAGGAAGAACATTAAGTATCTGCATACAGATTAGGTAGAGGATACAAATACATACAGTGCTTAGGAATTGATATTACAGTCAATTTATTTTACTCTCCAATTCATAATTAATGAATAAAAAGAATGGTGCAATTCCATTGGGACATACTCTTTATCTCGTTAAGCCTAAATTAGAAAATCTTAAATAAAGCAGAGTGTATATTTACACACACACACAAAACACTTAAACAAAGATATATAGAGAGTGGAATTTTCTGTCTACTGCATTTCAAATCTGGAAAGCTCAGTTTTCCAAATTCTGCTATGATAAAATATATTTCTTGTTCTTTTTTTATTTACTATCTTTCTAATTTTAAAATATTTTAACTAAGAACAGACTGGTGAATGATGAAATTTTATAAGTAGCTTGGATTTCAGAGGTGGCAGAGATACAAAGGAATTAGTTGTTACAAATTGTACACTGAAGGGAAATATACATTGTCCTGTACTTCATCCTGTTGAAGATAATATCTTTTTAAAAATCAGGAGCACTGGAAGTACAAACAAAGACACATAAAGTCACATGTAAAAAACTAAAATGAAAATGATTCAGAGCAAAATCTGCTGCAGAGAAGGTATAAAAGCAGCTTATCTGCTTGAAATTTGTATTCTAAGTTCTTACTGTGCTTTCAGTAGGCTTAAATTGGATTATAAATCTGTGTTGGGGGCAATTTTACAGGATAATACTGTTGTTTTCATTTTTTAAGTTTGTTTATTTTCATTCTATTTTCCGTAGTAATGTCCCCTTAGCTTAGTCTAGATCCTATTCGCAGGACAGCTGTTTTGTGTAACTCCAGGGATGCCTATTACACATAATTCGTATGAATGGGGTGCCGTGGACTTTGACAATCCTCAGCTTACATGGGCTTATATGGAGTCTCATCCATCGTATTGAAAAACAGTCATTTCAGCTCTGAATATTTTGAGATTTCTGTCTATTCTCAATTTTTTCTCCTTTTTATTTAATCGAATTCCATGGCTTTAACTATCACTTTATACTAATGAATCTAAATTAATAAAGATAAGTATTGCTATCAGATATTACAAGCAGCCTCAAATCCCAGTGTCTTCACATAACAAATGTTTTTTTTTTTGTGACTCATGCCATAGTCCAATTCAATAAACCCTCTTCTGAGTATAAATCTAGAATTGCTAGACAATGTACAGAAACAAGAAGTCAAGTTATCTGCCTCCATCCCCCATATACAAATACAGTGCAGCAAAGCTGGGACAAACAGAGCTTCCACAATGCTGCAATATTGTGAGAGACGGTTATGGGTGTCCTTGTCCATGGATGTGTGGGTACATTTCCTCATTATTCCTAATTTTGCTCCTGGAAAGAACTCCGTTGTCTCTTCTCTGATTCATGTCCCTGCCTTGTACAACATTCTTCCTTGTCTATCCTCTCTTGCCATGTATGAAGTATAAGTTGGAGTATTTGTGAATCCAGAAGATCATAGAAATTTTGAAAATTGTTTTCTACTCAAAGAAAGTTGGTGGCTTAAGATTGTTTTACTTATTTTATGCTCAAAAGCAATTTAATCTGGGCTTAAGGTTTTATGCTTTATTTCATTTTTTTTTTTTAGAAAAACAATTCCTGGAAAAACACAGTTAACTTCTGATTTGTTTTGATTTAGTTTCATATTCCAATAGCCGCATATAGAGCCATTTTCTACATATTTTACTTGTCAATTTTTTTTCTTTTTCACCACCATGATTGCACTTACTGCCTCAATCTAATGGCGGCTACTTTGAGGGTCTCAAGCTTTAATGCTAAGGCCACACTCTTCACCTGATTTTTAACAAAAGCATCTTCTTAATGTGTTTCCACAGCTCAAGGACTTTTACAGTGCTACTTTTCAAATTCGGAGTAAACAGGTGTTATTAACTCCCCTTTGAAGTGAAAAAAAAAAAAAAAAAAAAAAAAGGAAACAGTGCTGGACTTTCCATCTCCTTTCATTATACCCGCAATCTGGCCAAGTTTCCTCTGAGTGCTTCTCTTTCTTGTAATACCTTGTCAAACATAGCCAGTAGTAGCTAATACAGTGCATTAATACAGTGTATTCACTGTATTCATTTTCTATTTCTGCTATAACAAATTGCCACAAACTTAGTGGCTTAAAAAGCATATATTTATTATCTAACAGCCTGTAGACCATAAATCTAAAATGAGTCTCATTGGGCTAAAATTAAGTTGTTGGCAGGGTTGTATTCCCTTCTAGAGGCTCTGGGGAGGATCCATTTTCTTGCCTTTTACAGCTTTTAGAAGGCTGCTCACTGACCTCAGCTCATGTACACTTTCATCCGTCTCTGAAGCCAGCAATGTTCAATTGAATTCTTTTCACAATGGCACCTTTCTGGTTCTCCTTTTCCACCTGCCTCTTAAGGATCACTGTGGTTTTACTGGGTTTATTTGTATATTGTCCAATATAATCTGCCTATTTTACCTATTAGGTGAGTGGATTAGTACTCTGAATGCATTCTGCAGTCTTAATTCTTCTTTGCCTTGAAAGATAACACATTCACAGATTCCAGGGATTAGGATGGGAACATCTTTAAGGTGACCATCATTATGCCCAGGATTACATTAATCCTATATTTCCAGTTATTCCTCTAGAACTGTCAGCCTCCAAGGCTCATAATCTGCTTTCCAAATTCTCACTGGCAAAAGTTTTATAAAATATTTTGACACAGCTTAAAATGATTATCCAATTTTCCAGACACTGATACCAATTTCCCAGACACTGATACCAATTTCCTCAACACCCACAACTTGATAGATAAGCTAATGCAACATACATATAATATGTAATATATTACATATACATAGTTTTTAAATAATTATAGATTTATAGGAAGGCACAAACAAATGTAAAATATAGAGAGGTTTTGTGTTCTCTTAGCCAGTTGCATTTTAGGTTACTATAATACAATATTGAAACTAAGGAACTGAGAATGACATTGGTACAATGTGTGTGTATAGTTCTATATCCTTATTGCATGTAGTTTTGTGTAATCACCACCACAATAATGACAAGGAACTCTTCTATTACCACAATTATCTCCCTCATGCGACCTCTATAAGTTCATATCCACCTCTTTCTCATACACTATCCCCAACCCCTTTCAAACAATAGTCTACCTTCTCTCTCAATAATTTTGACATCTTAAGAATGTTACATAAATAGAACTGCAAAATATGTGACATTTTGATCGTGGATTCTTCTTTTTTACTCAGCATAATTTCCTTGTGATCCATTCAAGTCATTAGATATATCAATAGTTTCTCGTTTATTTAATTTTTATTATCAAGTAATTTTTCATGTTATGATCTATCAGTTTGTTTATTCATTAGTCTATTATGAGAATTTTTTTCAGATTTTTTCTAGTGTAAATAATGCTACTATGAACAATTCTGTACTAGAGTTTGTAAATACACAAGTGTCCATTCCTTAAAAAAAAGTCCATAAGTGTGATTGCTGGATAATGTAATAGGCGTAAGTTTACATTAAAAGAAAAACAGCAAAACTATTTTTCTAGTATTGTTTTAGAAAGCCAGCAGCAACATACAAGGAATCTAGTTTCTCCACATTCAAACCAACATCTGGTATCATGAGTGTTTTTTGTTTTGTTTTTCTTTTAGCTGTTCCAGTAGGTGTGTAGTGATATCTCACCATGGTCTTTCTTTATGCTGGCCTGATGGTCCAATAATGATGAATATGTTTTCATGTACCTTCCGGATATCACCTGTGGTAAAATATATGTTCACGCTTTTACCGATTTTATAACTGGCTCGTTTTTAGTTTTTGTTTTTCTTTACAGTTTTTTTTTTTTTACTGTTGAGTTTTGAGAGTTCTTTATATATTCCAGATATCAGTCCTTTAATAGTTATGTGGTTTTTCAAATACTTTCCGAGTCTGTAGCTTGTCTTTTTTTCCTCTTAACATGGTCTTTCACAAAGCAGAAGTTTCTAATTTTGACAAAGCATAATTTATCATCTTTTAAAGATTGCGTGGATCATAATATTTGTGTCAGATCTAACTTTGCTCATCAAGCATGAGTTCCCCAAGAGTTTCTCCCATGGTTTTTTTCCAGATATTTTATAGTTTTACATTTTACATCTAATTCTATAATCCATCTTGAATTAATTTTTGTTTAATGTGTGAAGATTAGGTTGATGTTAATTCTTTTTGCCTAAGGATATATGTATTAGTCCTCTCAGACTGTTATAACAGAATACTGTAGAATGGGTATCTTATAAACAACAGAAATTTCTCAGAGTTGTGCAGGCAGAGAAGTCAAAAATTAAGACATTTGCAGAATTAGTGGCTGAAGGCCTCTATCCAGTTTCATAGATGGCCTTCTCACTGTATCCTCGCATGGCAGAAAAGGTGAGGGGGCCCTCTGAAACCCTTTTATAAGTGCACTAATCCTGTGAATGAAGGTTCAGACCTCATGACCTAATTACCTTCCAAAGTCCCCACCTCCAAATACTATTACATTGTGGATTAGGTTTAAATATATCAGTCTGGTGAAGACATAAACATTCAATCTATAGAAATAGCCAATTGTCCCAGCACTATTTACAGAAAAGACTATTTCTCCTCCATTGAATTGTTTTTGTGGGTTTATCAAAAAACAGTAAGTCACCCTTGCATGGGACCATTGCATGGTATTCTTCTATTCAGTTGATCTATGGTTCTATCTTTCCACCAATGCTACAGAGTCTAATTACTATATGTATATAATAAGTATTGTAATCAGGTAGAACAATTCCCTTTATTCTTCTTGTTCATGATTGTTTGAGATATTCGAGTATATGTTTTTTTCATACACATTTTATAAAAGGCTTGCCTATTTCTAAAAAATAAAATAAACCCTCCTAGAATTTAATTAAAATTGCACTGAACCTGAAGATCAATTTGGGGAAAAAAGATATCTTTACAATGTTGAGTCTTTCAATCCACAAACATAGTATGTCTCTTTATTTATGTAGGTTGTAGGTCTTCTTTTTTTTTCATGTGCATTTTGAAACTTATAGCTAGAGGCGCTGTTTAGGTTTTATAAAGTTTAACACATCAGAATTTCAGTTTTTCTGTAATTGTAAATGTTGTGTTTATCACTTAGGTTTCTAGATGCTCAGTGTTAGTATATACCAGTAAGACTGACTTTTCGTATTTTTCTTGCATCCTGTAACCTTAATAAACTCATTTATTAATTCTAGATTTTCTTTCTGTTGGTTTTTCATAATTTTTTACACATACCTTTTCCCATCTGCAAATAAAGACAGCTTTGTTTCTTTCTTTCAAATGTGTTAGCAATTGATATCCATCGTATGCCTTATTACTCTTTCTAGAAACTCCATTGCTATGTTTAATAGCAACAGTGATAGTAAATACCCTTGTGTTGCTCTCAAATATTCACTCTTTTATTATTTAATATAATAACTAGCTGTAGATCTTTCATAAATGATTTTTTGTGAGGAAGCTCCTTCTGTTATTTTTCAGAGTTTTATAATAAATGAGTGCTCAATCTTGGAAAACTTCTTATGCATCAAATGATATAATCATGAGATTTATCTTTCTTGACCTTTTCATATGGTGGATTACATTGATCTTTTAGTATTGAACCATCTTGGCAACCCTACAGTAAAACTCACTTACACGTGGTATAAAATTTTTTTATATATTGCTGAATTCTATTTTATAATATTTTGTTAAGAATTTTTGCATTTATATTGATCTGTAGTTTTCTTTTTCATTGCTATTTTTGGTCATGGTATCAGGTAATATTACCTTTATAATAAAAGTTGGGAAGCCTTTCATTTTTTGAAAATTATTTGTGTAGTTTATGTTAAATCTTCTCTGAATATTTGTAAGAAACCCTCTGTGAAAACTGAGCCTGGATATTATCTTCCTTAGTTAGAAAAAATACATATATTTAATTTTGTTAATTACCTATTCAGGACCATTCAAATTACCTATACCATATTAGATGAGTCAGGATAAATTTTGCTTTTCAAGAAATTGGTAAATTTCACCTAAGTTTTCAAATTTCATGTGTGTAAGTTTATTAGCAGTATTTTCTAATTAATCTTTGAATATCTGTGGAGTCCATAGTGATCTCCTCTGTTTCATTCCTAATGTTGATGATTTGTGTCTTCTCTCTTTGTTTTCTCATTTTGGTAGATCTTTGTCAATTTTATTGATAATTAAAGAACCATATTTTCATTCATTTTAATTTATCTATTATTCTTTCTCTCTTCAATTTCATTGATTTATTCTCTCAGCTGATCTGGTAGCTAGGACTACAGGCACATGCCACTATAACTAGCTCTTCTGTTTGTGAATTCTAGTTTGATTCCATTGTAGGGGGAGAATATACTGTATACGATTTTAATTCTTTGAAATGTGCTGAGGTTTCTTTTCTGGTCCAGGATGTAGACTAATTTAGTATAATTTATATAGGCAGTTGAAAATACTGTGTATTGTTCATTGTCTAGTGTTGATTAGATCCTATTGGTTAATCATGTTTTGAGTTTCTTATCATTGCAGATTTATGCCTAATTTCTATATCATTTGCTGAGAGAGAAATGTTAAAGTTTTCCACTGTAATTGTGAAATTTCCTATTTTTCTTTTCAGCTTTGTCAGTTTTTGCTTCATATATTTTACAGCTCTATTGTTTGATCCGTACATAATTAGAAGTGCTATTTTTCTTGGTGAATTAAACTTTTATCATTAAGTAATATTTCACTCTATCCTGGTAATATTATTGTAATCACTCATGATTAATTTCATTAATATTTATATGATATATTTTTCCCCATTCTTTTACTTTTAACTTTCCTCATTCTATTTGAAGGCTGTTTCTTATAAAAGGCATACCCTTGGGTCCTGTTTTTTAAATCTACACAATCAATTTCTTTAATTGTGCATTTAAACTATTTTAAGTATTTTATACTGTAGAGCTTATCTATCATTTTAATTTTTTTCTCTTTATTATCTGTTTTGTATCTCTATTTTCTCTGCTTTCTTCAATGTTATTTGAGATTTTAAAATTAATTTACATACTTTCTGTGAAGTATAATTATTAGTATTTTATTTTTAAATTTCAACTTTTATTTTAGATACATGGAGTACATGTGCAGATATGTTGCATGGGAATATTGCACGATGCTGAGGCTTGGAGTATGGATTCCATTACCTTGGTAATGAGCATAGTATTTGATTGCTGGTTTTTTAACCCAGCTTCCCACTCCACTCACTGGCAGTCCACAGTGTCTATTGTTCTCACATCTAATTCCATGTGTGCTCTCAATGTTTAGCTCTCATTAATAATTGAGAACATGTGGTATTTGATTTTCTGTTCCTGCTTTAATTTGTATAGGATTATGGCTTCCAGCTCCATCCATGTTGCTGCAAAGGACGTGATTTTATTCATTTTTATGGCTTGTGTAGTATTTCATGGTATATATGCATCAATTTTTCTTTATCCAATCTATCCTTGGTGAGCATATAGGTTGATTCCATGTCTTTGCTATCGTGGAAGAGCAGTGGTGAACATATGAGTGCATGTGTCTTTTGGTTTAATGACCTATATTCCTTTGGGTATATACCCAGTAATGAGACTGCTGGGTCGAATGGTAGCTCTGTTTTATGTTCTTTGAGAAACATTCAGACTGCTTTCCACAGTGGCTGGACTAATATACATTCCCACCAACAGTGTATAAGTGTTCTTTTTTCTCTGCAACCTCATCAAGATCTATTGTTTTTTGTCTTTTTAATAACAGCTATTCTGTCTGGTGTGAGATGATATCTCATTGTGGTTTTGATTTGCATTTCTCTGGTGATTAATGCTGAGCATTTGTTCATACATTTGTTGGCTGCTTATATATCTTTTTTTTTTTTTTTTTTTTTGAGACGGAGTCTCGCTTTGTCGCCCAAGCTGGAGTGCAGTGGCGGGATCTCCGCTCACTGCAAGCTCCGCCTCCCGGGTTCACGCCATTCTCCTGCCTCAGTCTCCCGAGTAGCTGGGATTACAAAGGCCCACCACCAAGCCTGGCTAATTTTTTTGTGTTTAGTAGAGACGGGATTTCACTGTGTTAGCCAGGATGGTCTTAATCTCCTGACCTCGTGATCCACCCACCTCGGCCTCCCAAAGTGCTGGCATTACAAGCATGAGCCACCGTGCCCGGCTGTATATCTTCTTTTGAAAAGAGCCTGTTCATGTCTTTTGTCCATTTTTTAATGGAGGTTATTATTATTATTATTATTATTACCGATTTCCTTATATTCCCTACAGATTCTGGATATTAGACCTTTGTTGGATCTATGGTTTGCAAATGTCTTCTCCCATTCTGTAGTTTGTCTGTTTGCTCTGCTGATAGTTCTTTTGCTGTGCAGAAGCTCTTTAGTTTACTTAGGTCCCACATGTCTATTTTTGTTTGTGTTGCAATTGCTTTCGGGGACTTAGCCAAAAATTATTTGCCAAGGCCAATGTAGAAAAGTGTATTTCCTAGGTTGTCATCCAGAATTTTTATAGCTTGAGGTTTTACATTTAAATCTTTAATATATCTTGGGTTAATTTTTGTATATGGTAAAAAGTAAGGGTCCAGCTTCTATCTTCTGCATATGAATAGCCAGTTAGAGAACTACAACACACAGCTGAAAGAAATCAGAGATGACACAAATAAATGGAAAAACATTCTATGCTCATAGATTGGAAAAATTGATATCGTAAAAATGTCCATACTTATGAAAGCAATTTATAGATTCAATGTTATTCCCATCAAAATATCAATGTCATTCTTCACAGAATTAGAAAAAACTATTCTAAAATTCATATGGAACCAAAAAGAAGCCCAAATAGCAAAGCAGTCCTAAGCAAACAGAACAAAGCTGGAGGCGTCACACTATCCAACTTTAACTATACTATAAAGCCACAGTAACCAAAATGGCCTGGTGTTGGTAACAAAAAGAGATTCTCGAAAATATTTTAAATTTCAGTTTTATTTATCCATAGTGCTTTTGAGTGAATTTATATAGACTTTTTATGGTTGTTCTTGGTAAAACATTATATATACATAATTTGTCATGTCTACTGGAGCTAGCATTCTACCAATTTGAGTAAAATTTAGAAATTTTATATCCTGATACCGTCTTTCACCCTCCACCATTTATAATTGTTTCAAATACTGCTTCTAAATATATTTGAGTCAAATTATATAGTATCACACTTTTTTTAAGTACCTAACATTAGAAAAATCAAAAGGATAATAAAATATGTATTTGATTGTATTTTTCCTTTTTCCACTTTTTATTTCTTCCTGACTTTCCAATGTTCCTCTTTTATTCATTCCTTTTTGTTTGGAAATCTTTCTGTAGCTATTTATTTAAGATTGTTCTGGCCGGGCATGGTGGCTCATGCCTGTAATCCCAGCACTTTGGGAGACAGAGGTGGGAGGATCACGAGGTCAGGAGATCGAGATCATCCTGGCTAACACAGTGAAACACCGTCTCTACTAAAATTACACACACACACACACACAAAATTAGCTGGGCATGGTGGCGGATGCCTGTAATCCCAGCTACTCAGGAGGCTGAGGCATAAGAATGGCCTGAACACGGGAGGCAGAGCTTGCAGTAGTCAAGATCGCGCCACTGCACTCCGGCCTGGGCGACAGAGCGAGACTCCGTCTCAAAAAAAAAAAAAAGATAAAGAGAAAAGAAAAAAGGTTGTTCTGATGACAACAAATTCATTTAGTTTTTCTTAATCTGAGGATGTCTGGACTCTCCCTTTATTCCTGAAAGATAATTCTGCTAGCTATAGAATTATGGTTATCTTTAGCTTCAGACTTGAAAAATATCTCACTTCCTATTGGCCTCCATTGTTTTGGCTTATAAATCAGCTGTGTTTTGAATTATTTTCTTCTATATTTAAGTTCTCATTCTCTCTTGCTGTTTTCAAGGGTTTTTTTTAGTGTTTTTAGTTTTTAGAAATTTGATTATTATGTGTCTTAGTGTCCACTTCTTTCAGATTTTCCCGATTGGGGTTAGTTCAGCTCTTCATATCTATAGGTTTATATATTTCACCAAATTGGAATTTTTTTCAGTCATTATGACATTCAACTCTTTCTTCAGCCCCTCCCACTTTTTTCTTTTTTCAGAACTTCAATAATACAAACATTAGATCTTTTGTTATAGCTTCCACTTTTCTCTAAGGCTCTGTTCATTTTAATGTTTAGTTTATTTTCTCTTTCCTTTTCAGTTTAGGTAATTTCTACTGTTTCATTTCAATTTCACTGATTATTTTCTCTGCTTTATTCATTTTTCTGAGTTTTTTCTTTTTTTATTATACTCTAAGTTCTAGGGAACATGTGCACAACGTGCAGGTTTGTTACATATGTATACATGTGCCATTTTGATGTGCTGCACCCATTAACTCGTCATTTACATTAGGCATATCTCCTAATGATATTCCTCCCCCCTTCCCCCACCCCACGACAGGCCTCCATGTGTGACGTTCCCCTTCCTGTGTCCAAATGTTCTCATTGTTCAATTCCCACCTATGAGTGAGAACATGTGGTGTTTGGTTTTTTGTCCTTGAGAAAGTTTGCTGAGAATGATGGTTTCTAGCTTCATCCACGTCCCTACAAAGGACATGAATTCATCCTTTTTCATGGCTGCATAGTATTCCATGGTGTATATGTGTCACATTTTCTTAATTCAGTCTATCATTGATGGACATTTGGGTGGGTTCCAAGTCTTTGCTATTGTGAGTAGTGCTGCAATAAACATAAGTGTGCATGTGTCTTTACAGGAGCATGATTTTTTAATTTAAGTTCTACAATTTCCATTTAGTTTGTTTTTACATCTTTTTTTTTTTTTGCTGAAACTTTCTATATTTTGGTTAAGATCTTCTATTTTTGAATATTTTTATCAAACGTGTTTAAAATTGTTCATTGAAGCACTTTATAGTAATGCTTTAAAATCTTTGTCAGATAATTCTATCATCACCATCATCTTGGTATTGGCATCTATTATCATTCTAAGTACAGACTTTTCTGCTTCTTGATATGATGGGTAATCTTGCTGTTTGATGGAATCTTTTGATGGAAATCTTGCTGTTTTCATAGTATGCTATAATTTTTTTCAATCTTATTTAAAACCTGGGTTTACCTTGACTTCTCTGTCACTACTCCATCAGAAAAAAGCGAGGTACTGCATCCTTATTGCTATGTAGGGTAGAAGACCACATACCATACTCAGCATCCATTAAAACCCAAGCAGTAAAAACTCCCTATTTCTGCTCAAATGTGTAGGAGTTACAGTTGTCTACTAAGCATCTACTATACTCACCTGGCTGGGAGGGACAGGAATGCCTTTTTACCATCTCCCATGTGTCCTACATTGACACCGAGGGTGTCTGGCTTTGTTACTATTGGACACTGCTGAAATTCCTGACGCTGCATTAAGTCTCCTCTCACACCACTCCAGCTAGAAGATGGAGGAATGTCTCATTACCTCCATGTGGGAATGGAAGTCCAAGATCTCATGTACTCTCTCCTGACACAGTGGAGAAGGAGGTCACTCATTACTGCACAGGTGTAAAAATCTCAACTTCCTCTTTAGCCTTTATGTTGTGCCATAAAATAAGTGTCAGTAAATTTTGAAATATCAAAATGTTACACTTCATAGAGGAATTAAATCTAGTATCTGAATAAATCTACTGATATCTACTTCTTAAGGTTGGGGTTCATTTAGGTATTTCAAGCTAAAGCAACTATGCCTGTTGTTCTGAATTCAGTTACAAATTTCTTGCTTTGACCTTTAACAAGTCTCTAGAGATGTATAAAAACATGAAAACATTAATATGTTATTAGCCTTGCTTGCATCTGCCAGTGAGAAATGTCATTTTGTTTCAACATGCTATTCTCCTATCATGCTTGAATAGTTACAAAGATTATTTTATATTCCCTTGTATTTCTGAGTTATTTATCCCACAGCAGTTGCCTTAGATTAGCCACACATCAACTACACTGTATACTTCTGGTCTCCAGATTTCCTACAATAATCCAAATACACCAAAAGTTAATTACTCCTGGACTCTATAATTGCCACATAACACCTCTATGATCATCTTTGTTCTTATTGCCTGTTCCTCTCCTTACAAGCTCACCAGCCTCAAATATGTCGTTCCCTCTGGTATCTTCATTCTGTCACAAATGGAGATTGTGGGGTATTTATTGAATCTCAGGTAGTGGGTATACACCATATGCTTTTCCTCTTGATTGGAAACCCCAGTCATCCTAAACTTATTTTTAAGCCCTTGATGACTCATCTCAAGAGTTCCATCTTATGATAAATTTTACATAAACACCTTGCTACACTCTTTCTAAATTCTCTTATATCCAATATTAATTGCTAACACAATATATTTTAAACTCTTTACTAATTGTCTTTAAAAATAAACTATTTTCAGATCCATAAAAATTGTGAAGGTAGTGGAGTTCCCATATACCTATATCAATTTTTTCCATTTTTGATGTCTTGCATTAGTGTGGTACAGTAGTTATAATCAATGAACCAATATTAATGCATTATTATTAACTAAGATCTGTACTTTATTCAAATATTTTTATTTACTGCCTCTGTTTTATGATTCCATTCAGGATACCACATGACATTTCACTGCCATGTCTCCTTAAGCTCTTCTTGGTGATAATTTCTCAGCCTCTTCTTGGTTTGTTTTTGATGGTCCCAAGCATTTTGAGTACTGATCAGGTATTCTGTGGAATAGTATTGGCTTAGTCTGTGCTGCCATAACAAAATACTTGAGTCTGGGTGTATTAGTTCATTGTCACGCTGCTATAAAGAACTGCCTGAGATTGGGTACTTTCTAAAGGAAAGAGGTTTAAGTGACCCATAGTTCCACATTGCTGGGGAGGCTTCCAGAAAGTTACAGTCACAGTGCAAGGCAAAGGAGAAGCAGGCACCTTCTTCACAGGGCGGCGGGACAGAGAGAGCACAAGCAGAGGAAATGCCAGATGCTTGTAAAACCATCTGGTCTCATGAGAACTCACTCACTACCACCAGAACAGCTTGAGGGAAACAGCCCTCATGATCCAATTACCTCCACCTGCTCCTGCCCTTGACATATGGGGGATTACAATTCAAAGTGAGATTTGGGTGGGGGACACAGAGCCAAACCACACTACTGAGTAATTTATAAAGAACAGAAATTATATCACACAGTTTTGGCGCTGGGAAGTCGAAGATTAAGGTGCTGGCAGGTTCTGTTATCTGGCAAAGGCTGCTCTCTACTTCCCAGATGGTGCCTTGTTGCTGCATCCTTTGGAGGGAAGGAGTGCTGTGTCCTCACAAGGCAGAAGGCAAGAGAGCTGAATATTAAGTGAAGCAATTTCTAAAAGGGGCTTAATCCCATCCCCAAGAGAAGTCCTGAAGGCTTAATCAACTCTGAAAGGCCCCATCTCTCTCTTTTTTTTAAATTCTCCAATTTAAAACTTTTAATTACAAAGTAGCTTTAATGTCGAAAATGCAAACTTCGGGAGGGCGGGAAGATCACACACAAGGCTGTCACTTCACACTTGGAGGGTTGCACAGCCGCCGGACAGAGGCGCCCCTCACTTCCCAGATGGTGGGGCAGCCCCACAGAGGCGTCCCTTACCTCCCAGACCGGGTGGCAGCCAGGCAGAGGCGCCCCTCACTTCCCAGAGGGGGCGGCAGCAAGGCAGAGGCTCCCTCACTTCCCAGACAGGGCAGCGGCAGGCAGAGGCGCTCCTCACTTCCCAGACGGGGTGGCCAGGAAGAGGCGCCTCTCACCTCCCAGACAGGGCTGCGGCCAAGCAGAGGCGCCTCTCACTTACCAGACGGGGCGGCGGCCGGACAGAGGTGCCCCTCACTTCCCAGACGGTGCAGCGGCCAGGCAGAGGCGCTCCTCACTTTGAAAGGCCCCATCTCTTAAAAACTGAATTCAGTAACATTAAAAAGATCTTCATTGTGACCAAGTGGGTCACATCCTTGAATCTGAGGATTCAAGCATGGTTTAACATATGCGAATCAATCAATGTGATACATCATAATAAGAGAATAAAGGACAAAAAACATATGATCATTTCAATTGATGCTGAAAAAGCATTTGATAAAATTCAACATTCTTTCATGATAAAAACCCTTAAAAACTGGGTACAGAAACAACATACGTCAACCCAATGAAAGCCATCAATGACAGACCCAAAGCTGGTATCATACTGAACAGGGAAAAACTGAAAGTCTTTTTGCTCTAAGATCTGGAACAAGACAGGATTCCCTGTTGAATAACCACTGTTATTCAACATAGCACTGAAGGTCCTCACTACAGCAGTCAGACAAAAGAAAAAAATTAAGGGCATCCAAATTGGAAAGGAAGAATTCAAACTACCCTTGTTTGATATGATCTTATTTTTAGAAAATCCTAAATACTGTACCAAAGAACTGTTAGAACTGATAAGCAAATTCAGTAAAGTTGCAGGATACAAAATCAACATACCAAAATCAGTAGCATTTCTATATGCAAACAGCAAACAATCTGAAAAAGTAATTCCATTTATAATAAAATATATAATAAATTATATATGATATAATTATAACTTATTTATAATTTATGATTTATTATATTAATGTATATTATACTTATATATTATATAATTATATTATATTCATTGTATATTATAACACAATAATGTACAATATTATAATAAAATAAGTGTAATACAATTATATATAATATTTATTGCATATTAAAATTGTATAATATATAATAAGTATAATATACAATAAATATAATAAAATAAAATACCTAGGAATAAGCTTACCAAAGAAGTGAAAGATCTTTACATTGAAAACTCTAGTGTACTGATGAAAGAGGTTAAATAAGACACAAAAAAAGGGAAAGATATTCCATATTTATTGGTTGAAAGAGCCAATATTGTTAAAATGTTCACACTATCCAAGGCAATCTATAGATTCAATGCAATCCCTACCAAAATACCAAAGACAGAAATAAGAAAAATAATTCTAAAATTTATATGAACCCACAAAAGAACCCGAATACTGAAAGCCATCTTGAGGAAAAAGAACAAAGCTGCAGGCATTGTCTGACTCTAAATTATACTACAATGCTATATAACCAAAACAGCATGGTACTGGCATAAAACAGACATATGGACCAATGATCAATGGAACAGAATAAAAAACCTAGAAATAAATCCACATATTTATAGTCAACTTATTTTTGACAAGGTGTCAAGAATGTATACCGGGATAGGACAGCCTTTTTAACAAATGATGCTGGAAAAACCTAGATAACTATATGCAGAAGAATGAAACTAGACCCTTATCTCTAAACATACACAATAATCAAATCTCAATAAAATGAAGAGACAATACACTAATGAGAGAAAATATTTGCAAACCACCCATCTGACAACAGAAAAACCAGGATAAATCAGGAGTTCAAACAATTCAGTGGGGAGGGGAGACAAATAATCTAATCAAAAAATAAACAAAAGGTTTGAATAGACATTTCTCAAAAGAAGACATACAAATGGACAACACCTTTATTTAAAAAAAATAAAAAAAAATTCTCAACAACATCACTAATCATCAGGGAAATGCAAATCAAAACCACAATGAGATATCAGCTCACCCCAGTAAAAGTGGCTTTCATTCAAAAGACAGGCAATAACAAGTTCTGGTGAAAATGTGAAGAAAGGGGCCCCTTATACACTGCTAGCAGAAATGTAAATTACTACAGCCACTATAGAGAATATTATGGAGTTGCCTCAAAAAACTAAAAATAGGACTTCCACATGGTTTAGCAAACCCACTGATGCATATATATCCAAATGAAAGAAAATCAGTGTATCAAAGAGATACCTGCACTCTCATGTTTATTATAGTAGTATTCATTTTATTTATTTATTTTTTGAGATGGAGTCTCGCTCTGTCGCCGAGACTGGAGTGCAGTGGTGCGATCTCGGCTCATTGCAAGCTCCACCTCCCAGGTTCACACCATTCTCCTGCCTCAGCCTCCCCAGTAGCTGGGACTACAGGTGCCTGCCACCACGCCTGGCTAATTTTTTCTATTTTTAGTAGAGACGGGGTTTCATCGTGTTAGCCAGGATGGTCTCGATCTCCTGACCTCATGATCTGCCCACCTCGGCCTCCCAAAGTGCTGGGATTACAGGCTATAGTAGTATTCAAAAGAGCTGAGATACGGAATCAACTTGTGTCCATCAACAGATTAATGGATTTTAAAATGTAGTACATATACGCAATGGAATGTTATTTAGCCATAAAAAAAAGAATAAAATCCTGTCATTTGTAACAACATGGGTGAAACTGGAGGTCATTATAAGTGAAATAAACTAGACACAGAAAACAAATATTGGATGTTCTAAGTAACATTTGGGAGACAAAAAAAAAAAATTGAACCCATTAGGATAGAGAGCAGAATGTTTACCAGAGGCTGAAAAGAGTAGTGAGGAGGGGGTATAAAATAAGGATGGTTAATGGGTACAGAAATATGCAATTAGACAGAAGGAATAAGATCTAATATTTGGTAGCACAATAGGCTGACTATAGTTAACAATAATTTATTGTATATTTCAAATAACTTAATGAGCAGAATTGGAATGTTCCTAGCTCAAAGAAATGACAAATAATTGAGGTGATTTGTACCCCAATTATCCTGATTTGATCATTGCACATTGTAGGTTTGTGTCAAAATATCACATGTACACTATACATATGTTCATTATTTATTCATAATCATTAAAAAATTAAAAATTAAAAAGTTTGTAGAGAAAAATATAAGATTCCATATACCCACCTCCTAGCTTAAAGCATAAAAGTTTTACAAACACACCGAATGTCCTTATTCCTTTCACTTTTTCTTAGAAGACAACCACTCTCCAGAAATTTAAATATTTTATTTCCATGTGTTCCTTTACATACCTATTACTTTTTATGTTTCCACGCAACAATATATACCACAAGTGATCAGAAGCTACTTAAATAGACAGCATAGATTCAGATTGTTTCCAACCTTTGTTAGATCAGAGAATGACTGTTGCATGACTCCTTTGTACCTGTGAGAGTTTTTCTTAGGTGCATTATCAAGGACTAGTATTGCTGAGCCACAGATCAGGCATATCCCAAAACTGTAACATAATTGCCACATTGTTTTCTAAAGTTACTGCCATAATTTTATACTCTTACTGGCAGTATATGAGAATTCCTGTTTTCCTGCATCCTACCTAACTCTTAATATTGTCAAATGATGAAAGTACCAACATTATGAATCCTAAAAGATTTTTTGCTGTGCTTTTAATTTGTATTTACTTGATTACAAGAGAATCTGGATACGTTACCATGTTAATTATTGCTCATTTACAGTTCCGTTTCTCTTAAACAACTGCTGGTTAAATTTGTTTATTTATTATATTGCTAAAAAAGTTTAAATGAAAAGAAACTTTCAGATAGGTATTATTATTACTAATTATTACTTTGAGACAGGGTCACACTCTGTCATCTAGGCTGGAGTGCAGTGACATGATCTCGGTTCACTGAAATCTCCCCCTCTGAGATAGGCACGAACCACTGTGCCCTGCTTCAGTTAGGTATTAATATTCCCATTGTGTTCAAAAAGAATCTGATGCAGAGGTAATCAGAATTGTGCAAAGGCATGATGTTGATGATTTTCTTAGTTATAGAAGCCGGGGAAGGATTAACCCTCATTGCTCCATGTTGCTTCATAAGACTTACCTGGTAGGAAAACTTAAGGCAGAGTGACTGTCAAGTGCTCTGTGGCCCCGTGGAGCACAGCATGTGCTAACCACTGTGAAGAGGAAGAGCTTAGCGAAGCTCTCTGCTGGGATGCATCAAACATTCATTTTCTGAATTCTGCCCAGCATGGCCCTTTTCCTTTAGTTTCCTTTAGCTTGATGATCTTTTACTTTCAAACTCTCTCCAGGGCTCCCTGCCTTTAACACCTGCCCCAAAAACTCTTTCATTGCATCACTCCTTCCTGGTATACAACATATAAAAAGCTAGTGTTTTGCTCTAGGCAATAATGGATTTATGAGGTAAAAAATTTGACATAGCTAAGATTTATTTTTCCCTCCCTGTAGAATGGGCTCTCTCTGCCCCCTGTCAGGACATGAATACATAAATGCACATATCTATAAATATTTCTATATGCTACCATCTATACATATATTAAGCTAAACAGTAGTTCATAATCATGCCCAACCCTAATCCATCACCATATAGATCATTCTCTCCTCTTTCAATTTTTATCTGTAACGTCCCACTCCAACAGCAAGAAACTTGTGTCTCTTGATCTGCGATGCAAATACAATTGTTAAATTCAACTAAGCATATATAGTAATTTCAGAATTGTTAACCTATACCTCTTTGGGACACAAACTTGTCAAATAACATATAGTGCATTTGTACAGTACCTTTTGTTTATAGTCTTGCAGACCACTCATTTCCAAAGTTACTTAAGTCAGTACCATTTCCCCCACCTTTTTCAATAACACCATTTAATACATTTGGTAAACAGAGTCTTTGGTCACATTCTGCATTCCATTATGGAATCCTCCAATCTCCTAAATGATATTTGTTTAAATCGGCATACATTGTTTCATTTGCTGAGCTATAAAGTTCTATAGGGTTTGACAAATGCAGTATCATATATCACCTACTACAGTATCATACAGCATGGTTTACTGCCCTAAAAAAAAATTATTTGTGCTTTATCTATTCAATCCTCCCACCACAACTTTCTTCCCTGCCACCTGGCAATCACTAATCTATTTATTCTCTCTATGGTTTTACCTTTTCAGAATGTTATACATATATTTGGAATCATATAGCTTATAATCTTTCCAGGCTTTCTTCTTTCACTTAGCAATATGTATTAAAGATTTATCCATGTATTTTCTTTTTTTAAATTACTATACTTTAAGTTCTAGGGTACATGTGCACAACGTGCAGGTTACATAGGTATACACGAGCCCTGTTGGTTTGCTGCACCCATCAACTCGTCATTTACATTAGGTGTTTCTCCTAATGCTATCCCTTCCCCCAGAATCCCACCCCCTGACAGGCCCCGGTGTGTGATATTCCCTACCCTGTGTCCATGTGTTCTCATTGCTCACTTCCCACCAGTGAGTGAGAACATGCGGTGTTTGGATTTCTGTCCTTGCAATAGTTTGCTGAGAATGATGGTTTTCAGCTTCATCCATGTCCCTGCAAAGGACATGAACTCATCCTTTTTTATGGCTGCATAGTATTCCATGGTGTATATGTGCCATATTTTCTTAATCCAGTCTATCATTGATGGACATTTGGGTGGGTTCCAAGTCTTTGCTATTATGAATAGTGCTGCAATAAACATACATGTGCATGTGTCTTTATAGTAGCATGATTTATAATCCTTTGGGTTCATAGCTTGATAACCCATTCATTTTTGTTCTGAAGAGTGTTCTTTTATATGGATATCCCACCATGTCTCAAATCACCTACTGAAGGACATCTTGGTTGCTTCCAGTTTTGACTATTATGAATAAAACTGTGAAAAACAAAGGGATACAATATTTTTCTGTGGATGTGATATTTTAAAATTATTAGAGCACTTAGAAGAGTGACTGCCAAATTATATGTTAAAACTATCTTTAAGTTTGTAAGAAACTGCCAAAGGATATTCCAAAGTGGCTATACTATTTTACAATCACACCAGAAATTGTGAAAGTTACTGTTGCTCTGCATCTCGGCCAGCATTTTGTATTTTATATATATATATATAATATATATATAATATAAGATATACATTATATATGATATAGTATATGTATCATATATAATATATAGTATATATTATAGTATAGTATATAGTATATATTATATATTTATAAAATATATATAATACATTACAATATAATATATACTATATATGATATACTATATTGTATATAATATACTATATATAATATATATAGTAATGTATTATATATGTGTATAGATATTAATGTCAAGATATTAATATCTGCAGCTGAGCAGAAACTAGGTTTGTGAGTTTTTTTGCCATTTTAATAGGTATACTGTAGTATCTTGTTGATTTAATTTACATTTATTTAAGGACCGTGCATGTGATTATTTGTTATTTGTATGTCTTCTTCGTTTGTGTTTGTTGATATCTCTTTCATTTTTTATGTAGGTTGTTTCCTTTCTTACTGTTGAGTTTAAAGTGTTCCTTCTATGTTTTAGATACAAGTTCTTTATAACATATATGTTCTGCAAATATGATATTAAAGTCTGTGGTTTATATTTTTATTCTCTTAACACTGTCCCTTCCTCTGTCCCCTCCCATTCCCCAGAGCCACAATGGAAACTATAGGTTCTTCACCCTGAGAACAAGATAAGGTTCCTGGAGGTAAAGCCCAGAAAAGGGTGACCCCTCCCTAAGACTGAGGCCCACAGGAGGTTTTCACTCACATCCTATACTGCCCTCAGCTTCCAGTAATTCTTCAAGATTACCACTTGAGTATTCCTACCTGTTTGTGGCATCTGCAGCCTTTAATCCAAGGAAGATCTCAGCTGTGACTCCCTAGACACTCCACATTTCCAGGAGGCAGGTTGCCCTCTGTTCCATGACGTACCCTAAAAAAAAAAACATCGATTTTCAGTTTGTCCAGCTTTTTGTTGTTGTTGCTGTTATTCTAAGGAGGTTTTGTTGTTGTTGTTGTTGTTGTTTTTCTTTACTTACTCTATATTTGAATTTATATTCTTGATTATTTTCTTTTTTTGCATTTTGATGATTTTTTTTCTGGTTTTGTCAAATTTCTGTTGATTCTATATTTCGCATTGACAACTTTGTAAGTGTAGACTGCTTTTCCATTACGTTAACCATTAACTTTTTAAACTTGGAAATCATAAATTTGCTTTATAAATATTTATTTATTGTTCACATTTCTGCCTGGCATGGGACTAAGACAAAGACTGAAACAGACAAAGTCCTTAACACAATACAGTTTATATTCGAATTATTCTAATACAAAAACAAACACTAACAAAGATGCAAATAAATATATGATAAAACGTCAAGAAATAAGTGCTATGGAAAATAACAGTAAATCAGTTAATGGGTTGGAAATTGATAAGGTTGCCCAGCTAGTCGATATGTTTTTGAAAATTCTCTCTGAGGAGGGTGCATAATTCTGATAATAATAAAACTCATATTTTTCTTGTTTAACATAATACTAAGTATTTTTCCACACAAATATGCTCTGATGCCATCATTTCCCATTACTCACCCTATGTGATACCTTTAAAATGCTTGTTTTCTCTATCTTACTATTTTTCTGTCAATGTCTACGTAGATTTTTACTTATTGTTAAAATTTCCCTTATAATCTCTCATCTATATAAATATATTTACATTAAATTATATTATATTGACAATTACACTATATAATAGTTGACAATTATACATTTATCTTATATGTATATATATCTCTCTTTAGCTATAATGTACTGCTATATATTTTACATTTTTATTACTGATCATTTTACTCTTAAAAAATATTTTTCTCATTGTAGAGGGTTAAAAAATATTTTGTAGAGTCCTTGCTCAAGTATTTGAGTATTTCTTTGAACTCAAATTCATGGATGATAAACTCTTGAATATCCGCAACATCCTTCTTTTTTCCTAGATATTGATAGTTTTGTTGGGTATGACATTTTGTATCACTGTGAATTTCTTTTGATGTCATTCTACCACCTTTTAGCTTCTGATGTTGTAAATGAAAAAATATATACTGTACTACTCTAATTTTTTTCTTTGTAAGAAAATGTTTTCCCCATCTTAAAGTTTATGTGATTTTTTCCTTATCCTTGAGTTAATTATATTTGGCTGCAAGAATCCTCCTATATGGTGTCACTTCTCTTTATTTGCTCACTGGAGCCCAAGTCTTTGGTTGAAATAACTTGAGTCGTGGCATTTCTGCAAGTGGTACAACGTAGAGATGGCTGGCCCTCTGTCAAAAGCAGGATGCAAATCCCCATGGAGGTATCAATGCTCTCGGCTTTCCTAGCCTCAGGAGTAGGAGGAGTTAGACAGTTTTGGCTCCTTGGAGATGAGGCAGGTCAGGCAAACTCACATAGCACCGATGTGGTTTTTACAATTCTGTAGGCCAGGCTCTTCCTAGGAGAGGATAGTTATACATTCTATAGACATAGATACACATATACATATTACATTCTTTTCTTTACACTGGGGTCCTTTTAAAATGGCCTCTAGTATTCACACTGGACACTGGCCACAAGAGCCTTGTACCACTTCTGTTTTACTGGATTTCTCTAGAGCTAAACTTCTCCTTCCTAATCAGTTGCTCACAAGACTCAGGAACTGCTTGCCTCAAGACAGCTGGCTGATTTAGAGTTGAGTTGAAAGGGAGGAAAGATGATTTTGAGTCATCATCTTCCTGGAATTAGTCCAGAAATTGGCTCTGGTTATTTATTGATTTTTTTTTTAGTTATAAGATATTACCCAGACCCTCAGAAAAATGCTTGGGCAAATTAGATGAAAATAACCACAGGAAATACAGTCAGAATGATTACTTATCTTTTTAAAATATACCTAAATGTTCTAGAAATAAGTATGTACTTCTTTCTAGTAAAGAAAACATATTTTCAATTTACTCGTATTTTGGCAAGATTTTAAATATTTATTATTTTACAAAATAAGTTTGACAATTTCAAAGGAGGGTTTGAGCCAGATTCCTATATTTGATAAATAATTATATTTATCCTTTAATATTCAGCTCCTTTATTCTTTGAAGTAATTGTTCAACCTCCTCAAAATAATTCACACTTCCCTCTAAATCAATTATTTTATGAGTATTTGGATAGTATGAGTATTTGGATAGTAATTAGTTGTTTGAATATTAATCTTTCTTTCTAAATATTTTTATCCATGAACACTTGGGCTGTAAATATTTTATTACTGAATATTGACATACATAACTGTTTAATAAATGTGGGCTTGAGTGTAATATTCAACTAGATGGAGATATTTAGTCATTTGTTATATTAGAGAAAACTTTTAACAATTTTGTTAAGAATCTGACATGTGATTACTTGTCAGAAGGGTTATTGTTTGTCAGATAAATTAAATTTTAATTGTTATCCTTTACTAATCTAAAGACTAGAATAATGTTAACAAGTTTCATATACTCCCAGAATAAATGATTATAGTCACGCACCGTATAGATTTTTTAGTCAACAGATCACAAATGACAGTGATCCCATAAAATTATAATAGTGTATTTTTGCTGTACCTTTTCTGTGTTTAGATGTGTTTGGATATACAAATGCCATTGCGTTACAATTACCTGCAGTCTTTAGTACAGTAACATGCTTTAGAGGTTTGTAGCCTAGGAGCAATAAGCTCTACCATATAGCCTAGGTGTGTAGTAGGCTAGACCCTCTAGGTTTGTATGAGTACATTATAATGTTTGCACAATGAAATTGCCTAACTATGCATTTCTCAGAATATATACCTGTCATTAAGCAATGTCTAACTGTATATTTTAAACTACAGGCTTTTCCTAATAAATGGAAACTTATTCTTAGTTGTAATAACCCTGGAAAACTGTGCCCAGATTTCTTTCATTTAACGCCTTTTATTGCCAAAATATCACATAATTATTACAAATTTACTCAGTAGTAACTTACAATTTCTTTCAAAAAGTACACACTAATTTGCCTTTAGAGATTACTGTTAGGTGGAGCTATTGCTAACATAAATCTCTGGGGCATTTTCTGGGATAGATAATTTTTTAATCAGGAAATTCTTTCTCCTATATAAGTGTGTGTGAAAGCACTTTAGAGAGATAATGGAAAATTATTAACTAACTAGAAATGCCCCCAAATGGAAGGGACATTGCTGTGTGGGGGCAGATGAAAAGTGGACACTGGAAAGTTTCAACACGGGCAGGGTATCTATGTGTTTTCATTAAAATATAAGCTTTTGCAGCCTTGAGCATGAAATTGGACCTGATAATTTTCATCATTCATTTCAGTCATAAAAATTAGATGAGTTTGTAATCAACTTGCCTATAACACCAAGAAAAAAATTGTCCAAAATAAATATGACAACGATTGTTTTAAAATTACATAGCAAATGTACAGGCATATACAGAAAACTATGTGATTCCGGTCATGTCTGCTGAGGTTTCTAAACCTAATACTGGGTTTATCCCAAGGGAGACAACACCATCTGTTAAATGTTATGTTTGCTATTTTTATCATTGCTTAACTCACTGGACTCTTCAAGAGGATGAATAGATGACATAAGTCTTCCCTTATAGAAATAAAGAGCCTGGCAGGGTGCAATGGCTCACACCTGTACTTCCAGCACTTTGGGAGGCCAAGACAGGTGGATCACCTGAGGTCAGGAGTTTGAGACCAGCCTGGCCAACATGGTGAAACCCTGTCTCTACATTTCTACTAAAAGTACAAAAATTAGCCAGGTGTGGTGGTGCACACCTGTAATCCCAGCTCTTGAAAGGCCGAGGCAGAAGAATCGCTTCAACCTAGGAGGCGGAGGTTGCAGTGAGCTGAGATCACAGCCCTGCACTCCAGCCTGGGTAACAGAGTGAGAGTCTGTCAAAAAAAAAAAGAAGAAAGGGAGGGGAGGGGAGGGCAGGGGAGGGGAGGGGAGGGGAGGGGAAGCGGGGAAGAGAAGGGAAGGGAAGGGAGAAGAAGGAAAGAAAACCTGATATGGGTACATATCTGGATTTTCAGAGATGTTATGAAGTAATATTTACTTTAGGCTTCAAATATATAGGCTTTAAAATACCTTTTTCATTCAAACTTATGTAGCAAATATTTCTAATATACTCCACACATAGTTAATAGTTATTTCACTTTTCTAATGTTGTCTACCCAAACTGAGACAGTACCTCATTTATGTCAAGTAGCCCAATAACAAAATTTACAGATCCTGGCTTACAAAGTGATGAGAGCCAAAGAGGACAAGAGCTTCTGTTATCACATGCTGTTTTAACTAGCTCTGGAAAGTCTTTAGCTCTCCTACAAGGCCTGGCAGTAGGACATACAAGCTAGACTGTATACCCTATCACAGCTTTGGAAGGAAGACAATAAGAAGCTTGGATGTCCAGCACTCAGTACGCATGTTGCCGTAGCTCAGGATACTCCATAACCAGCATCTGGATTTGACAAACTGCCTGACTGCAGTCTCATACAAGATTACTACCACAGCACATGCAATATCCTACAACTCAGGTCCTGCCACATATATGCCCCAGTGAGGGAGGGCTAGAGTGGACAGAGCCTCAACAGAGCCAGATTGAGTTATGCTTGCCTAGCCCTAAGGCCATCTCAATCAACAAGGGGCATTGCCTAATGAGAAGTAGAGAGCAATCCAGGCCCACTGCCCAATTACTTGGCTTGTGTACTGATCTCTGGGCTGACGTACTCAGCTGCAGATACTGAAGACTGTTTCTGCTAAGTAAGGAGCAGCCCCTTGGGAAGTTGCTGCCGGGCAGGACAGTAAGGGTTAGAATCATATCCCAAGGTTGTTGGAGGGCCCTCTGGCAACTTGGAACTCTCCCAGAACTTCATTTTCAAACTATGTTTGGGATTAGCACCAGATTAAGACCCAGGCCATCCTTTTAGAACCAGTACTTGTACTTGGCTAATACTAGAAAGCTAATTTGATTACTCTCTTTGGACTCTACAAAGAGTCCTTGCAAAGCTGACCTGGGTTAAGATATAGAAAATATTTGCATTCCATGATTTCTATTATAGTCTGTGGACTGATGGGACTCAGCCTAGGAGTCACAAAATCAAGAATGTGATTCAATGTAACATACTAGAGAAGGAAACACTAATGTAAAACCAATGAAATCATGCAAATCACTAGAGATACACTGTCATGAAACATAAGAAAATAACAGCAAAACACACCACCAAATATTTTTAAATGAGGAAATTATTACCATTTTCATACAAGAGCTTTAATCTGGGATGCAAGAGTTCAAAAGAGATGATGAAGAAATAGGTAGAAATGAAAAATAGGCTGTTGGGACTAAGGAAACAAATAAAGGGGAATAATTAAACCAACACAGAAATGAAGCCAATAATGAAAAGAGCAGAGATAGAACAGACTCCACAGTCCACATGGTAAGGATCTGGAGGACAGCATTAGTGCTCCATGTAATGTATGTCAAGATGTTAATATCTGCAGCTGAGCAGAAACTAGGTTTGTGAGATAATTTTCCTAATATGTTTTATAGTTTTTACAAAGTTTTTAGACTTTAGACTTTATAGTGTAGGTTATTTTTAACCTACAGTATATTTCTGAATGTAATTATGTCAGAAAAGTTGGGGTCTGGAATTCAGCAGTGTGATGCTGTTTTTCAGATCTAATTAATAGAACCATGAAAACAGACTACAGAGGCATGAGAGCTTATATAATACAAATTGATTTACAATACTACAAGAAAATCCAAGTCCACTCTGCTCAATTTCTCACGGGGCTGTAAATCAGCTCCTACAACTTTGAATAAAAGAGATTTTAGTCATTTTGATAGGTATTTTTCATAACTTATTTTATTTCATCTTGCACCAAAGTGGTGAGGTAAGCATAATTGTTCAAATTTTAGAGAATCAAATTGAAAATTAGAACTATTGAGTTACCTGTTTTACAAAAGCAGGAAGTGCTTATTTTTCTCCAATTACACCATGATGGCTTATTATTAAACCTCTTCATGGTTTAAGACTTTTCTAGATTATTTTTACATTTTCATTGGTAACTAAAAATAAATCCTCAATATGTTTAATGATTACCTGTTTTGTCTCAGGTTTGAAGAAGTCTAGATACAACACATTTTCTGTACTTTAATAAATTTGTATAATATTTATAGAGAGAATGTTGAAATAGTAAATAAATATATGAATTAATAAAATAAAACAACAGAAATACAGTGTGATTGCGGTATAAACATACTCATGTTAGAACTTAGAAGGGCAGCAGCTAGCATCTTACATTATGCCAGATAAAAAATATATATATTTACTTCTGAATTAGACTTGCATTTTTGGCATTAATGTACCTGAATATCTGTCATAAAATTGAAATAAATGATCTGTACTGTTAGGCTTTGAAAATGGCTAGATAAGAGTCGTTATTTATAGACCCACAATATAACTTTTAGTTAAATTGAAATGGAAAAAAAACTCTGTTTTTTTTTTTCTTTTACAAGTAAAAGTTATATTTACAGAATGTCCTTTTCTAGTTTAAAATAATGTGTAGTTTTCAACATTATAAGAAATTGTATTACTATTATCCAATTATCCAACCAATCATACATGTATCAATTATATATTTATGATACTATGATAACACACTTTAGAAATTTTGCTGCAAGAATTTTTTAGTTTTATCTCACTGGGCGCTTCCATTAGTAAAGGAATTTCACAAATTAATCAAATACAGACACATTTTAAATTTAATGAAGCAATGGTTTGAGGAAGAATAACCTACTTGATTTCTTGGACTCAAAAGTGATATCAATGGTCCCCATCAAAAACAGTATGGAGTTGAGGTCTTATATTTAATTTTTACCATATCAGAAATCTCTTACAATAGATATTCTTTATGATATGTTTACTAATATTGACCAAAATATAACTTTTTCACAGAAGAAACTATTGCTCTGTTCAAAAAGTGTAGAGTGATCACTATAGTTTTGCATTTCCAGTATTCTATAAATGGAATTAGATAATAGAAAGGTTTTTATGTCTATTTCTCACAGTTCACATAGTAATTTTAGTATTCATCCAAGTTGTTGCATATATCAGTATTTGTTTTTATTTTTATTGTATAGTAGGCCATTGAACAAATGTGTTGCAATTTGTCCATTTACCATCTGAAAGACAATGGTGTTGTTTTCAGTTTGGGGCGCTAATGATTAAAAAAAAATACTCTGAGAATTCACCTGAAAGTCCGTGTGTGGACATATATTTTCATTGTCAGTCAATAGGAGTGAAATTTCTGAGTTGTATGAAACATGTATTTTTAGATTTATGACAAACTGCCAAACACTTTCCAAAGTGGCTATAACATGTTGTATTCACACTAGCAATGTATAACAGTTTCAGTTAGCCTCACTAACACTTGTTATTTTTATTCATTGATATTTTGCCAACATAATTGCTTTGGAGAGGTATTCATTGTGTTTTTAATTATGTTTCCTTAAATATGAAAAATTAAGCTATTTGAGCGTTATTTCTTATCTCATTGTCACTCAAACATCTTCTTTGGTGAAGTGCATACTCAAATATTTTATCATTGAATCATTTTTGTCCTAATTATTGAATTATAAGTATTATACATTCAATATGTAAGTCCTTTTACCGAATATATGTTTATAAAATATTTTCTGCCAGTTGGTAGCCTGTCCTTTCATTTTCTTAAAAGCTTTTAGAAAGAGCAAAATATTTTTTACTTCAAAGTAAAATTTATCATTTATTCTTTTATAGTATTTGCCTTTTTGAGTTATAACAACAAAAAACATTTGCATAATTGAAGGTCAGAAAGATTTTCTTTGATGTTTCCTATCACGCATTTCATACTTTTAACTTTTGTATTTAGTCCTGTAATAAAGTTTCACTAAACGTTGGTGTAGGGTACAAGAAAGGTTCAAGTTCACATATGTATGCATGTATATTTACAACATTTCTGGTATTTGTTGAAAATACAATTTTTTCTCTATTAAATAACATTTGTATCCTAGCATCATTGTAAAATATAAAATGGCTACATAAAGTGCATCAATTTCTTGATACTTCTTTGAAATAAATGGCTGTCTCTATGCCAATATCAAACTGCCTTGATAATTTTAGCTTTATAGTAAGACTTGAAGCCAGCTGGTATCAGCCGTCTAGGTTTTTTTTTTTTTTTAACTTTTTAATTTTTTTAAGTACCTTATTATTCAATAACACTTTTATAATCAGTGTGACCATTTACAGCAAAACCTTTTTGGAATTTTTACTGTGTAGAATATCTCTCTCTGTATGTGTAGGGGTGTGTGTGTGTTGTGTGCATGTGTATGATGTTTGGGGAATATTGAAATCTTATTATTGAGTGTTCTGATTCATGGATATCATATATGTCTATATTTATTTAGGCCTTCAATTTTTTTCAAGAATTTTTGTGTAGTTCTTAATGTGTTTTGTGAAATTTATCTGTATTTCATGTTTTTCATGCTATTATAAATATTTTATCTTCAGTTATATCAGTATATACTTTGAAGCTCTTTTTTGAGTGTGTTCTTACTTATTTAAGGCCGGGCACAGTGGCTCATGCCTGTAATGCCAGCACTTTGGGAGGCTGAGGCGGGCGGATCATGAGGTCAGGAGATCGAGACCAGCCTGGCTAACACGGTGAAACCCCGTCTCTACTAAAAACACAAAAAAATTAGCTGGGCGTGGTGGCGGGCGCCTGTAGTCCCAACTACTTGGGAGGCTGAGGCAGGAGAATGGCGTGAACCTGGGAGGCGGAGCTTGCAGTGAGCCGACATGGTACCACTGCACTCCAGCCTGGGGGACAGCGAGAGACTCCGTCTCAAAAAAAAAAAAAAAAGAAAGATTGTTATGTATTGATGAATTGACTTCTGTAACGTATGCAAATTATTTTTCATCCCTAGTATTTTTTAAGTCTGCTTTGTCTTGTATTCATGTAGCCACTCAGGATTTGTCAATTTGTGTTTTCATGATGTAACATTTTATTATTTCATTATTAATCTAGCTTTTCTTCCTGTATTTGGAGTGGATTTCTTATATGTAGCATATATGTGGATCTTGCTATTTTATCCAATCTAGTTAAATCTACATTTAACTAGAGTATTTGGAAGATGTTTAATGTAATTATTGATACTTTTAGTTTTTAAATATACTCTCTTTCTTTTCTATTTTACTCTGCTTTTCCTCTTTCTGCTATATTTGGAAAAATTGAAATTATTTTATTTCAATTTATTCTCACTATTAATTTTGTAGGCATATTTCTGTTTTATTTCTTAATAGCTGTTCTCAGATTATAAAAGGTACATTAATTTATTGGAATCTGCTTTTGCGTAATACCACCTCATGCAACATATAAGAATCTTAGCATAATAATTTTCCATTTTGCTCACTCTCATCCTTTATTATTTGATCTTTTCCTTTGCCACTTGGTATAATCTCACAGTACATTTTTATCATGTACAATATTAAGTATAAGGAAAATATTTTGTGTATTTAATATCATTTTCACCATTTCTGTATTTTTTTTTTTGTACATTGAAATTTTTATTTGGTGTCATGTAGACTTTACCTGGAAAAAAAAAAAAAACCCCTTTAATATTACCTGTAAGGCAAGTCTGCTTTCAACAAATCCTCCAGCTTTTGTTTGCCTCCCATCGATGCCTAGTTTTGGAAAAAAGTCTGCTGTTATTATCATATATTTTCCTATATTTTATTTTATTTTCCTATTCCCCTCTGCTTCATTCAATATATATATATATTTTTTGTATTTCACAGTTTAACTATAATGTGCCCTTGGAAATTTTCTTAGTATTTATCCTGTCTATGGTTAGCAGTAGAGTCTTTTGATTCGACTGGTATAGGTTTTGATTAATTTAATGTAATCCTTGCCACTCTCTTTTCAACTATTCTTCTAACCTTTCTTTTTCTTTTCCATTTGTTTTTCTTTTAGGACACCAATTACATTTATGTTAAACATTCTGATAATAGTTTAATAACTCTTGGGACCTCTATTCTAGATTAAAAATATCTTTATATTTCATTTTAGATAATTTTTATTAGAATGTCTTCAAATTAACTTATTATGGCTTTTACAGTGCCCAGTCGACTTATTCAGCCTGTTACAGGACATCTACATGTCTGATACCATGTTTTGCATTCCTCCCATTTCCACTGGACACTTTCTATGGTTATCACTTTGTAGCTATCCATCTGTTCAAGCATGTTGTAACGTTTTCCAGTATGTTCTTTAACTGACTATTCATAGTTTAAAATTCATTTCCCAAAACTTCAATATCAAGGCCATTTCTGAGTATGGTTTTGTTGACTGCTTTTTCTCTTTAAAGCTCTTTCCGATCACTTTGCCTCAGAAGTAATCAAAGCTCTTTTGTCAGGCTGTCATTGTAGGGGGTTGAATTACTCTAATCATGAGTTGATAGCTTAGCTTTAATTGTTGCTGAATTGCTCTTCAGTGAACCACAGACTTCTAATTTCTTCATCAATGGCGGACTCCTACCTTTTGCTTATTTTATGGACTGTAGCACTGGAGAGTTTTTTCTCCACGTCACTGCTCTGCTGTCAGCTTCTAAGGGGCCTTGCACACCAGAGACACAAAGTGACTGACTGTCTCTATTCATCCTTGGTTGTCCTTCTTCGGTCTCAGTCTTAGGTAGCCCATGTATATATGTGTTTCCAAGATAGTGTTTTTCCCCTTTTCTTTACCTACCTTATAACAGCCAAACGCTACCTCATAACATTGAGGGGGCATAGGAGGAGAGTGATTTTTCAGCACTTTGTCTGCTTTATTCCAGTGCATGATACTTGGTGAGGCGGTGTTCTTACAGTTCTCTAAAAAAGATGGTTTGGCTTCTTTGCCTTTACTAACAGTGGCTAACCACTCTCTGGGCCTGGTCGTGGGGAGATTTCTAGCTTGTCCTTAGCAGCAGACAGCTTTCTTTCATGTGAGACACGAGTTTGGGTTTTGTACCTGTTCTGTAGGAACAGCTTATCATGATATGCCTGCCTGTGTCACCGCAGCACCCCCTCAGATCTATGGCCTGCTCCATGTTTCTCCTGAGCACCCAAAGACAGCTTCTGCAATCAAGCCCTTAGAGGAGTGTCTGGGACATTCAGGTAGACTAAACTGTCACATTCCCCTACACGTGATCCTTAAGAACTCATAAAAAATTCAGTTGTTTTCTTCTTTTCTGGTTTTCTGGTTGTTACCTTGTTTCATAAACTCTACCAAAGGTGAAACAGTTTATGTGGCCCACTGAGGAATTAGTTACCATTCTGAATTCAGTTCATCAAGTTATTTTGCAATGATTAGTTCTTTGATAGGCCCAAAAAAGGTATAATTTTGTAGATTACTTAGAGTATTCTCATTGTTATCAACAGAGCAAAATTATTTGCAGCTTTTCTTATTCCTTGTGGAAGTGGTATTCGCTGAAGCACCTTTTTGAACAGTCTTTAAATATCATAGAAAAATTATTCGTATTCTCAAGGAAATACTGGAAAAATGTCAGAGTAATGAGCTGGCAGAGAAGAAAATATTTCTATGCTATTTCTACATGTTTTTTCATGACAAACACATGCATTTATTTATTCATCCATCCCTAAATATTTATAGTTTACCCAGAGCATGTTAACTATTTTGTTACACTCTGGAAATAAATAATATATGATAGTCTATTTATTAAAAGATCCAGTTCTGTTTTTATTTCAATTTACACAAAATGACTCTATATCTGTACAGTTCACTGTTGGTAAAAAAAAAATTCCTCAAAAGATAATATTGTATTTCTCAACAATCTCAATAAGCAGGCTTTAGCTATTTAAGAAACAAAATTTGTATTTCTTCAAACTGACATGCTATGCAACAACAACAAAAAACACCTATAGCATGTATAAATGAAAGTACTGAAGCCATGATTTTATCCTCATTCAAATAAATCAATCCCATCAGTACACAACGATATGTGGTAAAACTATAGAGATTTGAGGAAACTGGAATTTGCAATGTTCACTAGTGCACAAGTGAATGTTTTTTATGAGAGTTTACATAATTCAACATAAAGGGCTGAATTTATGTTCATATAAGCTAAAATGCAAGCCTGGAAAGTGTAATTTGACACATTTTATGAACTACCACAAATATCTCTTTCCTAATCATGCAACACCACTTGTAGACAAAGAAGATGTCCTCTACCACGAGCCAGGCTCAGGATGCCTGACTTCTACTCAGATTTATGTTTTTGGATCTCTCCCTTTGAAGATCTGTTAGGCAGTGAACGTCATCTTAGAAAGGATTATGTGCTAAACTAATAAATACTGAGGTGTATATGCACTTAGTGACTCAATGGGAAGTTATTTTATTAAGGAGAATGGAGGCAGTAAAGAAAAGCAGTAAAGAACATTTTGGCAGACATAATAACTTAGGTCAAAGATTCTAATGTGACGTTCTATGGACATATTAGCACAGAGGATTCTTTGTTCGATTTGGCTGTACTGTGCATTGTGTGAAGATTTGCAGCATTCTCAACCTCTATCCACTAATTTCAGGAGCAACCTTTCACTTGTGGCAACCAAAATTGTTCCTAGATATTATCAAATGTCCTCTCAGTGGAGGGTAATGACCTCTGGTTGTGAATTACTGACTTAATCCAAGGCAACAAAGGATTGCCTGATTAATCTTATTCAATGGCTATGTATGTAGACATATATATATGTCTACACACACACACACACACCTTTAAAAATAAAGAAGATAAAATATTTTAGATAAAAGCGACTATACTATGTGAACTTTTTCTTACAATTTCACTGAGTTGTAGGCATATTTTTGTTTTGTTTTGTTCCCAATTATTAAATATCTCCAAGTGACAGATGACTCATAGCTTTACTTAATGGGCAAGCCATCTAACTAAAATACGTAGACAAGGCATAAAAACAGATAGAAGATAAATAATAGTGGTTTTATGATAGTCCGCACAGATCAATTTTTCTTGATAGATTTTAAGTGTCTTATTTTAACAGTTATATTCCAGAGAAAAGACTCTCTCTCTCTGTCGTGTGTGTGTGTGTGTGTGTGTGTGTGTGTGTGTGTGTAAATAACCAGCTTCAGAAAGGACACATCAGGGCTTTGACACTACTCACTGTGACTAAATAATACATTCATAGTGTCACTTGATTAGTACACTGATGCTGTTTCTCTCCCTGCTTATTAAAATTAATGATTTTTTTTCCTGAAACTCCTGAAGCTAACCATAATGGGAATAATATTGAGCCTGGTTTTAAATCTCCCATGACATGCATCCAATCAAGGCATTCCCCTAGGTTTTCAGCAGAAGTAATCTTAAAGAATTGAGTAAATTGATACTAAAAATAAAATAAAATAACTTCTACTACCTCATGATCATTATGGCTGGAACAGACTAGGAAAATTTTATTAATGACAAGTAAAAAACTGTACAATCTAGCTTCGACATGTGAAGAGCTCAGAGGTCATTATTTCCATTCTTTCATACAGAAAAGAGCTGAATAAACTCAAAATCAATGACTTTTCCTGGATCCAACAGAAAATTCAGGTCACAGTACACACTGCCACTCTGAAAACTGGAGAGACAGGAAAATACAGAAAAGTCCAGCCAAGATCAGATTAACCAGAAGAGAGACTACTGGAACCAGAAACTGGCAGGAGCATTTAAATGGCAATTTATGGGCTACCTTGAGAGTGAGAATCAGGGGACCTGCAACCTTAGGAAATCCTTGTACTTTATAGTTTTTTTTTTTTTTTTTTTTTGTTTTTTATTTCTTTTTTTTTTCTTTTATTGTAATTATTATTATTATTATTATTATTATTATACTTTAGGTTTTATGGTACATGTGCCCAATGTGCAGTAAGTTACATATGTATACATGTGCTTTATAGTTTTTAATTCCAGGACTTTATCAGGTTTTTAAAGTAAAGGGCAAGAAAAATCAACCCGTGTCTTTGGCAGGGGGAGTGATGCAGTTTTGCTGTGTCCCCACCCAAATCTCATCTTGAATTGTAACTCCCACAATTCCCACATTTCATGGGAGGAACCCGGTGGGAGGTAATTGAATCATGGGGGCAGGTCTTTCCCTTACTGTTCTTGTGATAGTGAATAAGTCTCACAAGATCTGATGGTTTTAAAAATGGGAGTTTCTCTGCACAAGCCTTCTCTTTGCCTGCTGCCATCCATGTAAGATGTGATTTGCTTCTCCTTGACTTCTGCCATGGTTGTGAGGCCTCCCCAACCATGTAGAACTGTAAGTCCAATAAACCTCTTTCTTCTGTAAATTGCCCAGTCTCAGATATGTCTTTATCAGTTGCATGAAAACAGACTCATATAGGGAGAGAAAGAGTAACCATCTGAAATATACTCTGTGTGTTTTCCTAATGAAGACCTCTGCTTGTAGCAAAAAAGTCTTTGCCAGAAGCCTCTCTGACACAGACTTAAGGAAAATTATCAAAAGTAACTCCTTCTGGCATGTCTGTTGTCTAAATAAAGGGACAGTAAAAAAGATTGTAAACACTTTGAAAGTCACAGCCCATGAATGCAGTCCCTTTGAAAGACAGATCTCATCATGTGATTACTGAATGTTTTCTCTCTCCCACTCCTTACTACCATATAAACAGGGATGACAGCTGAAATCGTAGCAAGAAACATACTCAATTTTAAGAAGGAGTTCTTAGGAAAACACAAAGAAAAAAGAGGATAGTAAAGGAAAAACACTAAAGAAATTTGAAGCCTCCGATACCTACTATTGCAAAGAACATTAAACATAGCCCAATTCAGAGGCAAATCAACATAAAATCTCAGACTAAAGGTTTATTTATCTCTGACCCTATTATGTGATACATCATGTCCAGCTTTCAACAAAAATTACAAAGCATTAGTAAAGCCAAGGTGGAAGAAAAGTCTAAAGAGACAAAGCAAGGATGAGAAGCAGACTCACACATAGCATAGATTTTGGAAATATCAGAAAGTGAATTTAAAATAAATATAATTAATACACTATGTGCTTTAATGAAAAAAGTAGACAACATGAGAGAAAAGGTGTGTAATATAAGCAGGGAGATGGAAACTCTTTAAAAATGTTAGAAATCAAAAATACTGTAACAGAAATGAATGCTTTTAAAGGCCTATTAATTGATTGGACACAGATATAAAAGAATTAGTAACCTTAAACCCATGTTATTGAAAACTGCCTGAAATGAAATACAAAAAGAGAGAAGAAAGATGGAAAAAAGGACAGGATTTACAAGAACTGTGTGGTAATTCCAAAAGGTGCAACATGAATGTAATTGAAGTGTCATAAAAAAAAATTAGAGAAGAGATTTGAAAGGAATATTTGATGAAATAATGACTATGAGGTTAAAAAAATATAATGACAGACAATGGACCACAAAACCTGGAAACAAAAACTACCATTAGACTTATTATATTAAAACTGCAGAAAGTCAAAGAAAAGTACAAAATCTTGAAAAAAGATGTAGGAAAGAACAAAACAAACAAACATTTTTTTTTCCTATAGAAGGAAAAGAATAGATTACAGTAAAAATCTTAGAAACCATGCAAGGAAGCAGACAATGGAGTGAAATGTCCAAAGTATAAAAGAAAGAAAACACCAACGTAGATTTTTATATTCAGAAAAATTATTCTTACAAAGTGAAGGAAAAATTAAGGCTTTCTCAGGAAAACAAACAAATAAAAAATGCTGACAGAATTCATATTTAGCAGATATTTCCTACAAAATGTACTCAAATAAATTATTCAGGAAGAAGGCAAACAACATAGTCCTCGATTCTGATCTACATTAAAAATGAGAATGCTGAGAGAAATTCCAAGATTGCCAACTAGATGCAGCCAGGAAGAACTTCTCCGACCGAGACAGACCAGAATATCAAGTAAAGCAGCGTACTCCAAACAGACCATCTGAGAGAAGGCTCTGAGAGTGGTTGAAGGGATGATCCAGATTCTGGGACTGAAGGGAGAGAAAGCTGGGAACCCCACGTGAGGTGGCCCAGTGTTGATGGCCTTTCCAGGCCCTGAATGGCTCTTAAGACAAAGTAGCTCTGCCCTGTGTAAGCTGTGGCCCTGGAGAGAATGGAAAGAGCAAAACTATCATTCCCCTGGGACAAGGGAAAGCCTGATCTGCCTGCTTTGCTGATTCCAGTCTCTCCTAGAGTCCCTGCCTGGCCATGTCTGCAGACAGTGAGCCCCCACCCCCGCCAATGGAGTGCCTTTGCTAATAACCTCCCACCAGAACATGTTAGCTTCAGACCCTGCAGCAGCCCTTTCGGAGCACTTCCTGCCGGCAGCACCCTCACCAAAATGCTTTCCTCCTGTGGCACCCCCACTGAAACACTTCCTGCTCACTGTGCCTGTGACCCGCCCCCCCCACCAGAGGGCCTCATACCCCTGTGGCACCCAATGCCAGAGCACCCTCACCCACAGCACCATCCCACCCCCTGCTGGAGTGCCTCCTGCCCAAGATTCCCCCATTGTTCCCACCAGAGCTCCTCCAGCCAGTGGCACCCTGTTGTCTCCTATGGAGTGCTATTGCCAGTGGTCTTTGAGAACCTTGAGCTCTGTAGCCCAGCTGCAGCTTGACCTCAAGGAAGAGGGGGATAAAACCACTGACCCAGAACCAGTACTCCAAAGTTAAAGAACACAGCCCAGGAGTGTGAAACTGAAACTTGCCCAGTAAAAGCATCCAGAAATATAGTCTTTCAACTATACCAATGTTGTGCCCAGCCAAATCCTCAAGGGCAATAATGACAATAAAAACTGAAATCTCCATCTAAAAGACAGCAATTCCAAATAGATAAAGGATCATCACCCCTTAAAGATGAGAAAGACCCAGTGCAAGAACTCTGGCAACACTGAAAGCCAGAGTGTCTTCTTACCTCCAAACAATCACAATAGTGCCCCAGTAGTGGAATCTAACCAGATTGAAGTGGCTAAAATGTCAGACATAGAATTCAGAATCTGGATGGCAAGGAAAGTCACTGAGATACAAGAGAAGGTTGAAACCCAATACAAGGAAAATACTAAAATGATCCAGGAGTTGAAAAATGACATAATCATTTTAAGAAAGAAACAAGCTGAACATTTGGAAATAAAAAATTTACTACAGGAGTTTCAAAGTAAAATTTTAAGCATAACAACAGACTAGACCAAGATGCGGAAAGAACCTCAGAGTCTGACGACCACTCCTTGAAAGCAATACAGGCAGACAAAAATAAAGAAAAAATAATTATAATAAATTAACAAAACTGCTGAGAAATACAGGATTATATAAAGAGATCAAAGCTGCCACTCACTGGCATTTCAGAAAGAGGAGAGAGACCAAGCAACATAAAAATATATTTGAAGATATAGTTCATGAAAAATTACCCAATCTCGCTAAAGAGGTTGACATGCAAATATTCCATTCAATAGAAAAAGAGGGAATCCTCCCTAACTCATTTTATGAGGCCAGCATCATCCTGATACCAAAGCCGGGCAGAGACACAACCAAAAAAGAGAATTTTAGACCAATATCCTTGATGAACATTGATGCAAAAATCCTCAATAAAATACTGGCAAACCAAATCCAGCAGCACATCAAAAAGCTTATCCACCATGATCAAGTGGGCTTCATCCCTGGGATGCAAGGCTGGTACAATATACACAAATCAATAAATGTAATTCAGCATATAAACTGAACCAAAGACAAAAACCACATGACTATCTCAACAGATGCAGAAAAGGCCTTTGACAAAATTCAACAACCCTTCATGCTAAAAACTCTCAATAAATTAGGTATTGATGGGACGTATCTCAAAATAATAAGAGCTGTCTATGACAAACCCACAGCCAGTATCATACTGAATGGGCAAAAACTGGAAGCATTTCCTTTGAAAAGTGGCACAAGTCAGGGATGCCCTCTCTCACCACTCCTATTCAACATAGTGTTGGAAGTTCTGGTCAGGACAATTAGGCAGGAGAAGGAAATAAAGGGTATTAAGTTAGGAAAAGAGGAAGTCAAACTGTCCCTGTTTGCAGATGACATGATTGTATACCTAGAAAACCCCATTGTCTCAGTGCAAAATCTCCTTAAGCTGATAAGCAACTTCAGCAAAGTCTCAGGATACAAAATCAATGTACGAAAATCACAAGCATTCTTATACACCAATAACAGACAGAGAGCCAAAGCATGAGTGAACTCCCGTTCACAATTGCTTCAAAGAGAATAAAATACCTAGGAATCCAACTTACAAGGGATGTGAAGGACCTCTTCAAGGAGAACTACAAACCACTGCTCAAGGAAATAAAAGAGGATACAAACAAATGGAAGAACATTCCATGCTCACGGATAGGAAGAATCAATATCGTGAAAATGGCCATACTGCCCAAGGTAATTTACAGATTCAATGCCATCCCCATCAAGCTACCAATGACTTTCTTCACAGAATTGGAAAAAACTACTTTAAAGTTCATATGGAACCAAAAAAAGAGCCCGCATTGCCAAGTCAATCCCAAGCCGAAAGAACAAAGCCAGAGGCATCACACTACCTTGACTTCAAACTATACTACAAGGCTACAGTAACCGAAACAGCATGGTACTGGTACCAAAACAGAGATATAGATCAATGGAACAGAACAGAGCCCTCAGAAATAATGCCACATATCTACAACTATCTGATCTTTGACAAACCTGAGAAAAACAAGCAATGGGGAAAGGATTCCCTATTTAATAAATGGTGCTGGGAAAACTGGCTAGCCATATGTAGAAAGCTAAAACTGGATCCCTTCCTTACACCTTATACAAAAATTAATTCAAGGTGGATTAAAGACTTACATGTTAGACCTAAAACCATAAAAACCCTAGAAGAAAACCTAGGCAATGCCATTCAGGACATAGGCATGGGCAAGGACTTCATGTCTAAAACACCAAAAGGAATGGCAACAAAAGCCAAAATTGACAAATGGGATCTAATTAAACTAAAGAGCTTCTGCACAGCAAAAGAAACTACCATCAGAGTGAACAGGCAACCTACAAAATGGGAGAAAATTTTCGCAACCTACTCATCTGACAAAGGGCTAATATCCAGAATCTACAATGAACTCAAACACATTTACAAGAAAAAAACAAACAACCCCATCAAAAAGTGGGCAAAAGATATGAACAGACACTTCTCAAAAGAAGACATTTATGCACCCAAAAAACACATGAAAAAATGCTCATCATCATTGGCCATCAGAGAAATGCACATCAAAACCACAATGAGATACCATCTCACACCAGTTAGAATGGTGATCATTAAAAAGTCAGGAAACAACAGGTGCTGGAGAGGATGTGGAGAACACTTTTACACTGTTGGTGGGACTGTAAACTATTTCAACCATTGTGGAAGTCAGTATGGTGATTCCTCAGGGATCTAGAACTAGAAATACCATTTGACCCAGCCATCCCATTACTGGGTATATACCCAAAGGACTATAAATCATGCTGCTATAAAGACACATGCACATGTATATTTATTGTGGCACTATTCACAACAGCAAAGACTTGGAACCAACCCAAATGTCCAACAACGATAGACTGGATAAAGAAAATGTGGCACATATACACCATGGAATACTATGCAGCCATAAAAAATGATGAGTTCATGTCCTTTGTAGTGACATGGATGAAACTGGAAATCATCACTCTCAGCAAACTATCGCAAGGACAAAAAACCAAACACCACATGTTCTCACTCATAGGTGGGAATTGAACAATGAGAACACATGGACACAGGAAGGGGAACATCACACTCTGGGGACTGTTGTGGGGTGGGGGGAGGGGGGAGGGATAGCATTAGGAGATATACCTAATGCTAAATGACGAGTTAATAGGTGCAGTACACCAACATGGCACATGTATACATATGTAACAAACCTGCACATTGTGCACATGTACCCTAAAATTTAAAGTATAATAATAATAAAATAAAATAAAAATAAAACAGAAATTTAGAGAACTCTTGTGAGTTACTGTGCACAATGACCATTGCAGCAAGACACATAGTCATCATATTCAACAGGTCAATTTGAGGGAAAATAATTAAAGGCAGCTAGAGAGAAGGGGCAGGTCAATTAAAAAGCTAAGGGAATTTGTTACCACTAGATCTACCTTATGAGAGCTTCTAAAGGGAATGCAAAACATGGAAATGGAAAGACAGTATGTGCCACCACAAAAACACACTTAAGCACATACCTCACTGACACTATAGAGCAACTATACAATCAAATATACATAACAACTCTCTAACAGCATGATGACAGGAACAAATCTTTACATATCAGTATTGACCCTGAATGTAAACAGGCTAAATGGTCCACTTAAAAAGCGCAGATGAGCGAGTTGTATAAAGATGGAAGACCCAACTGTATCCTGTCTTTAAGAAACCCATCTCATATGTAAGGATACCCTAGACATATGGAAGGATGAATCCATATATAGACATATGGATGGATAAATATATATCAAGCCAAAGGAAAACAAAGAAGAGCAGGGGTAGCTATCCTTATATGAGATAAAAACAGGCTTGGGAATTGAACAATGAGAACACATGGACACAGGAAGGGGAACATCACACTTCGGGGACTGTTGTGGGGTGGGGGGAGGGGGGAAGGATAGCATTGGGAGATATACCTAATGCTAGATGACGAGTTAGTGGGTGCAGTGCACCAGCATGGCACATGTATACATATGTAACTAACCTGCACATTGCACACATGTACCATAAAACCTAAAGTATAATAATAATAAAAAAATAAATAAATTAAAAAAAAACAGGCTTTAAATTAATGATAATCAAAATGGACAATAAATGCATCACATAATGATGAAGGGCTCAATCCAACAAGACTTAATTGTCCTAAATATATACATGCAACATTGGATCATCTAGATTCATAAAAGAAGTTATTAGACATCTACAGAGAGATTTAAACAACTGCAGAATAATACTGGGGGACTTCAACACCCCACTGACAGCATTAGGCAGACCATTGAGGCAGAAAACTAACAAAGAAATTATGGACATAAACTAGACATTTGACTAACTGGACGTAAGAGACATCTATGGAAAACTCCACCCAATGATAATAGAATATCCATACTTCTCATCAACACATGACACATACTCTAAGACTGAACACACAGTCGGCCATAAATCACACCTTAACAAATTAAAAAAAAATGAAATCCTACTAACCACACTCTCAAACCACAGTGCAGTAAAAGTAGAAACAACACCACCAAGATCTATCAAAACTGTAAAATTACATAAGAGTTAAACAACCTGCTCCTGGATGGCTTTTGGGTAAAGAGTGAAATTAAGGCAGAAATTTTTAGAAAAATCTTTGAAAGTAATGGAAACGGAGACATTATGTACCTGAATCTTTGGAACTAAGCTAAAGTAGTGCTAATAGGAGAGGTTTTTCTGCACTAAACACCTACATTAATAAGTTAGAAAGATCTCAAATTAGGAACCTAACATCCCACCCACAGGAACTAGAGAAACAGGAACAAACCAACCCCAAAGCTAGCAGAAGAAAAGAAATAGCAAATAGCCAAAATCAGAGCTGGACTGAATAAAATTAAGACACAAAAAATATTCAAAAGATCAACAAAATCAAAAGTTGCTTCTCTGAAAGAATAAAGAAGATTGATAGACCACTAGCTAGACTAATAAAGAAAAAGAGAAGATCCAAATAAATACAATTAGAAAGACAAAAGGGACATTATCACCAACCTCACAGAAATAATAATAAAATAAAAAGGCCAGGCACGGTGGCTAGTGCCTGTAATCCCAGCACTTTGGGAGGATGAGGCAGGAGAATCACGAGGTCAGGGGTTCAAGACCAGCGTGGCCAACATAGTGAAACCCCATCTCTACTAAATATGCCAAAATTAGCCAGGTGTGGTGGCACATGCCTCTAGTCCCAGCTACTCGGGAGGCTGAGGTGGGAGAATCACTTGAAGCTGGGAGGCAGATGTTGCCGAGAGCAGAGATCACACAATTTCACTCCAGCCTGGGTGACAGAGTAAGATTCTGTCTCAAAAAAAAAAACAAAGAAGAAGAAGAAAAAAAACTTTCAGACTATTATGAACACCTCTATGCACACAAACTAGAAAACCTAGATGAAATGGATAAATTCTTGGAAAAATAAAACCTCTCAAGATTGAACCACCAAAGGTCCATGCGAGGTGGATCCCCTGCTGGTGCTTTTGTCTGGGCCTTTGGTAGAAAGATATGAAATAAGAAAAGGGTATTACATAATGATAAGGGAGTAAATTCCCCATGAAGATACCACAGTTCTTAACATGTATGTACCTAACAATAGGGCATCAAAATGCATGAGGCAAAATCTGATTGAACTGTAAACTGAAAAAAAACCTTTATTAGAACTGAAGAACATAACGTATACATTCTTTATGTTTATAACATAATACACATTCTTTTCAAGCTCACATGAAATGTTTAGAAAAGTAAACTATTGCCTGGATTCAAAAGCATATTTAAACAAATAAAACATATTTAAAACAAATTAAAAAGAATACAAATCATATAAAGTATGTTTTCAGACCACAATAGAATACAATTAGAAATCAATAATGGAAAGATGACTTTAAAACATTGCAATATATATGATATATATGGAGATGAAACAAAATATTTGTAAATAAAATAATACCAGAATTCATGAAAAACTAGTTAATCTGACTAGGCCTATTGTTTATGAAAAAATAACTTACTAATAACCTTTCTACAAAAATGTCCCAAGGACCACTCTCAGAAGGTTATTAGTAAGTTATGGTATTAGGTGATTACTACATGAAGCATTCTACAAATGTGATATGATCAAGTCGACTGATAATATTGTTCAGATCAACTATATCATTACTGATTTTCAGCAAGTTAGGTTTATTAATTGCTGAAAATGAGATGTTGAATTCTTCAGTTATAATGAAGGTTTTGTTTTTTTCCGTTTGCAGTTCTAGGCTACATGTAGTGACTTCCTTCCAAAGAAACACAGTATGGAAAGGAGAAATTTTAAATAATTTGACAGATTTTAGTTGATAACATTGCATCCATATTGACTCATTAATTGTAATAAACTTACATACAAATGTAAAATGTTAAAAATAAAGTGAGCTGAATGAGGGACATAGATACAGAGACCATTTATACTATCTTTTTTAATCAATTTTTTATCAATTTTTACATAAATATAAAAATAAACACCAAACTACCCATTCTTCTAAATTTCTTTAGTTCATTATTCAAAAAATCTTTATTGCCAGCTCAATGAAAAAAATGATAAGGAAAGACCATTGTTTTTTTTGGAGTTCATAGTAGAGGAAAATGGAGACGATAATCAAAATACAATGAAATAAAGGATTAAAAAACTTACAAAAATATGAGAACAGTAGGTTTCTACCATGAAAATAAAGAAATGTTTCAAAGGGACAATGACTGACATATGACAGGAGCATTTAAGGATGAATGAGTTCCCCAAATAAAGAAAGTAAAGGTGGGTATTTCATGCAAGTTGAGCAGTATATGTGAAGGAACAAGCATGAAACTGATAATGATCACATTATACTGTGTAAACAGCAAATAACTGTGTGGCATAAATGGTGGATACTTGGAGGGAACATGATGCTAAATCAAGTAGATTATGAAAGGTAACTCTGAGGCCATAAGTTAAGTAACTTGCATGCAATATGAAGGGGATTTTATTTTATTATGTGAAACATCAGGAAAATTTGGCATGTTTAAAACAGTTTTTTAATAATAAGATTGATGTTTCAGAAAGATGACAACACAGTAGACTGTTTAAGACAGAATGAGATCTAAAGTCTGGTTAAACTTAGATTTCAAAAGTTCTGTCATGTCACTGTTACATGAAAGCAATTTTTTTTCAGTTCCAGTAAAAAATCATGGCACTTTAGGTTTTATGCTCCAACAGATGTATTTTAGACTTAGGCTTTGTAAAGACAATTGCAACTGCCTTAACATAAGCTATTCACAGTTTGCAGGTGGAGAGATTACATTAAATGCCAAAAAGCCAAACTCTTAAAGATAAATACATCTAAAATGGGTGAAAACATTTTTATCGTCCTAATTTTGTTAAAGTGTTGGCAGGCTTATTTAAAAACTTAATAATTTTAATATATTTTCCTAAGTAAATTGGATCTGCCCTCTGTGCATAATTTTAAAACATTATTTCAGTTTTCTCTTAATAGATTATTGTTAAGGACTTTTTAGAAATGAAATATCAAAATTGTTTCTCTCCCTAAAATAGTAATTTGTTCTTGTCAGTGAGGACTCTTTATAAATGAGTTAAACATAGACATGGGAGAAGGGGAAAGATAATTATAATATTATATTATTGAAGGCTTTTATTCTGGAAGGAATAATAAATGCAAATACTACTTAAGTACTTGCCACAAATATACATGCTGCAAAAAATTAGCATTGCCTCTTGAATTAGTGGTATTCTGGCTAGATAAGTCTTGAACTCATTGCTCAACCAGGCATAAAGAGTTGGATCATGCTCAACATGGAGGGGATGAATGTTTAATGACTAGATTCTGTGTCACGGTATCTTTAAATTATATGAGATAAACATAATTTTATATTAATTAATTATATAAACCCAGGCTTTGGGAAGGTATGCACTAAAATGATTTTGATGATTGTCAAAGTTTTAGGATTATAAAATGACTTTATGTTTTCAAAGTTTTATTCCTAATGTGTCTACAGATTTTTAAATCAGTAATAAACAAAACCAAATGTTAACAATGTACTGATTTATGAATATATTTTGAGAGATGTGACTATATGCACATAAGTTTGTGTGTGTGTGTAGCTATGTATGGAATCAGAAGTAGTTTTTCTCTTCCGGGTACTATTATTTCATTTACATTCATTTAATCAGTAATTCATTTACTTAACTGATACATAGAACTTTAACACATATTTTATACCAGGCATAATGTTGAAGGTTAAAAAAGATACAATGTTACTTTATTCTGCCATGACTTTTAAATAATTAAAGAAGATGACAAGGTCTGATGTTTAATTACTCATTGCATGAGATATAAGAATGTGCCACTGAAATATATTTAATAATTTATTAATAAACTTGTTACTATTATTCAGGGGACTTATCACAAAAGGACATATTTCTTTAGATTTAAAGTATCATACTGCAAATGATTGGCTTGTGTAAGGTAGAAGACAGAAATATTGGAAGAAAATGATTCTGGGAGCTGAGAAGCCACAGTTTTGGAGGAATTGTTTATGTATATGTTGAAATCAATAACCAAAAGATGGGTCATTTTGTTAAGAATGACAGTGATCCAGAAGACAGAACTGTCCTAGTAGTTGGTACAAATCAGCAGCAATGCAAGGCAATGGACAAGAAACTTACTACTATCAGATTGAAGGTGAAGGGAGTGGGGGCTGGGAGCAAGGAAAGAAGCAGTGGTTTATAAAACAGCTGGCATAAGAAGACAACTTTCAGGGAGAGAGATGATAGGGATGACGGGACGAGAGAAACTAAAAACAGCCTCACTGTAGGGACTGGCAGGGCAATTATGGTCCTCAGGGAAAAGCCAGCTTTCTCTTAGAACAAAAACTAAAGAATATTCCTAAAATGGATTGAAGTTAGAGGCCTTTTTTTCTCATAATTAAGTAAAAAGAATTTTGAGGAAAGGTCTTGTGTCTTGGAAGAGGTAAGAAAAGAGAAGGGAATAAAGATGTACAATGCTTTATAGGGACTAGAATGTGGAAGTCTCAGGTGAACTGGGTGTCTGCATGTTGCGTTGGTGGCTCACCGAACAAGGTCAGATTGGAACTGTGGACTTCAAGGCAGATGGTGGTGGTGAGGCTGAGTGATGGGGTAGGGAGCAGTGGGTTTCTCAGTTTCAATCTTTATCTCTGATGAATATAAACCATGAATGCTAACTACTCTTCTCAACCAATCTTCCAAGAATAGTATCTCTCATTCTCAGAAGGTAAGTTTTCACATTGATGCAAGGAATGAGGTATATCAGGTATGCCAAGTTCTCGCAATTTTATCATACATGGTGCCAGCTTGTCAATGTTTTTAAAGAACAAAGAAGTGCTATTTATTGAAACACACACACGCGTGTGCACACACACATGACTGAAAGTCTCACAGAAAATATCACATAATTATCTAAACTTTCTAATATTAAAAATGTGGAATTGAAATGAAGTGACATAACCATTGTAAAAAAATAATTTTTCAAGAACTTACAATTCAATAGAAGAATATATTTCTTCACTGGATTGTACCCAATTTTTCCATTTTGTGTGAAGCACCTGATATAATTATGTGGCTAGACGTTAGGTGCCTAGGTCTATAATAAAAAAGATATATTTTACATTTAAAAATCAAGTAACGAGCTATGAATTTCATGCTACTATTACTTCTAGTATAATTGCCAGACAATTTTCAGGCCATAAATAACCCTACAATTACTTAATGTTTTTTATGGTCAATAGTCTACATGGCAACAATTACATTATTACAGAATAATTACATGAATTACTTTATTTGTAATTGCCGTAAAGACATTATTTCACTACCTTATTCAAAGCACAAAGATTCAATACAATGTTTGTGATGCTGAGGATTTGATCCATTATTAGGGAATTAAATGATATTAAACCTTCCCCTTTTATTATATATTTGAAGAAACACATATATGAGTCTCTGTGGGTCATTTGTCAAACATTGTTCTTTTAATGCCTTAAAACACACTTGGTAAAATAGAAAAACAGGGAAATTTCTTAATCCATTGTATTATAATTTTCTTGTGTGTGCCCCCTTGCAAAAAGGCTATATCAAATCATAAAATGGTATGAATATGGTTTTAAGAACACAATAATTAGAGACTTTGTGTTTCAATGAATAAGCTTCAAACAGCTAAACAGAACTGCATTTAAAAGAATCATTCAATAAACTATTTTCGCTGGAACCCAAGGATGCTTGATTAAAGCTAAAAATTTCAATTTGGTATTAAATTCTACTAGAACCATTAGTTGAATTAATTTTCATAATTTTTTAGAAATTGATTTCCTCAATGAAGTTTGATGTATAATCAAATGACTAAGATGCAATTAGAAATGCTACCATTTTTACCTTTCCTGAGCAGCCAGATTCCAGGCATCTTCATTCTTTTTACCCAAAATACATTCATAGCAAAAAACACTGAAGAAATCATTCTGCTCAAACTTTCTGTTGACCAGATAGTTTGGATATCCCTATGCATATAACTATGTGGTTAATGATGAAATCCAGTGTGACTTATTTTTGTGGGGTTTTTTTTTTTTTTTTGGTTGGTTTCTGTTTTTTAATTTAAAAAAAAAAGCTACAACTTCATAAATTGTTAGAAACAGTATCACTTACTCTTTTGGGACCGCAGTTACTCATTGGAGACTCCAAAGAGTCCAGATCTTCAAATGATATAATTGCTCATTGCTTAATAGCATTTACAATTATTTTGCTGTTGTTCTCCAGAGCCCAGATGACTTTCACTCTGTACACATTTTTGCATGCTGTGGTCAGTTTTATTTCCTTCCATTTCTAATTAACCTCTTCCTCTTCTCTCTGCTTTTGTGCAGTTGGAGTGTAAGTTTTTGCTTGAACGCTTATGACAAACTAATTCTGATATTTGATTTTTCTCAGAAGCTGCTAGTTGATTTCGGATTCTCCAAAAGCTATATGGGTATCTGAAGCTGGACTCCTGTGGACATACGGCTTTGTGAAAACAGAGAGGATTTTATCAGATTTCCAGAGAATGACTGTGCTGATTTTGAGTATAGCTTTCTTTTCACCCTGTTTGGCTTTACTGGATATTCCTGGGTCTGCATTGAGTCAGCCGCTGCCGCCAGCTCTGTTGGATGTATGGTAGCTGTGCATCCTGTTCCTAGAATTCCAGTGCTGACTCATCACTTTTAAATTCTGTTATTTCCAGGATAAGCATGGCATTTAAAAAAAATTATATTGTAGACCCTATCTTAATTGAAGGGTGTGGAAATTCCTCTTCTGTGAGAGAAACAGCTTGTGTGGCTATGTCTTGCAATAAAAAGGAGAATGCAGAGTCTATATGTTGGCAGAAAGCAGAGGTTTATTCTTCATAGAACATGTCTTTGAAGCAAGTCAAGTTCTTAGTAGATTACGTTTTTTTTTTTTTTTCCTGAGATTTGGATAAATTTTTATTTTATGGCATTGTATCAGTCAGGGTTCTTCAGAGAAAAGAGAGCCAATAATACACCAGTACACAATATGTGTCCCTATCTGTCTCTATGTATCTATCATCTACCTGTCTATGTATCTATCATCTATCTATCTATGTATCTATCATCTATCAGTCTATTTATCTGTCATCTATCTTTCTATGTATCTACCATCTCTCTTTCTATGTATCCACTATCTATGTATCTACTATCTATCTATCTACCATTTATCTATCTATCTAGTCTATCTATCTATATCTGAGAGAAATATATTGATTAATGTTAAGGAATTGTCCTTTTTTATTATGGATGCTGGCAAGTTCTGCAGAATGGTCCCACAGGCTGGAGACCGAGAGATGAGCCGACGTTATAGTTCAAGTCCAAACTCTCAGACTGGAGACGCAGGAGAGGGCCAATATTGTAGTTCAAGCCCAGGAGCTGTTTGCTGCAGAATTCATGCACATTATGGAGGGCAATCTGCTTTACTCATAGTCCCCTGAGTTAAATGTTAATCTCATCCCAAAACACCCTCAAACATTCAAATTCATGTTTGACCACATATCTGGGCACCATGGCCCACATAAATTGCCACATAAAATTAATCACCACAGATACTTAAATTAAACAAATATACACACACATTGTAGTAGAGATTAAAATTTTGTATTGATTTTTGATGTGGAACATAAACTTTCAATAAAATTTTATCCTTGTTGCAAACCACCAAAATCTGTCTTTAGGCCCCTAGCAATAGCATTTATTTTTTTCAGTATATAAATGGAAGATTTGGAAAATGATAGAGATAACAAGAATACCCTAAGTGTCAGGATACTTTGCTGTATCTTTTTTTTTTTTAATACTTTAAGTTTTAGGGTACATGTGCACAACGTGCAGGTTAGTTACATATGTATACATGTGCCATGTTGGTGTGCTGCACTCATTAACTCGTCATTTAACATTAGGTATATCGCCAAATGCTATCCCTCCCCCCTCCCCACAACAACATGCAGTGTTTACACTGAGAATGCCATACTCCTATCTGATCCTCCTGTCCTTCACCTGTGAAATATAGCATAGTTGTGAAATATTACATGTAAAATATTTACGTATAGCATAGTTACAAAATATTCCATATATTGTTACATATATGTACATAAATATTACATATATTAATATAGAATAGCTGTGAAATATTACATGTAAAATATTTAATATTAATATTACCTGTAAAATGTAGCATAGCATAATTTCTCAGCACATTTCCAGCTCTGACAGCCTCTGACTGTACTTATTTTACAGTGGCAACAAGAAACAGACAGGCTCACCAGAAAAAGAATCAGCCTTGTGACATCTACAAGGCTACAGACAATTTGATGACTAGATAACTGTGATGTTTAACTTTCTGTGTTAAATTGACTGGGCCAAAATACTCATATAGTTGTTCAAACACTATTGTTAATGTTTTTGTAAGGGTGCTTTTGAATGAGATTCACATTTCAATTGGTGGACTTTGAGTAAAGCAGATTACCCTCCATGGTATAGATGGGCCTTATCCAGTCAGGTGAAGGTCTGAGTGGAACAAAAGACTGACCTCCCCCAGCAAGAAATAATTCTGCTAGCTTTCTGACTTCATGGATAACATTGGACCTGACTGACTCTCCAGCATGCCAGCCTCTCCCAAACGCTTACATATGAAAATAAACCTTTCATATAGATATATTTCATAAAATATATATGAAAGGTTTATATTTCATGAAATATATCTATATCTATATGAAAGGTTTTTTTTTTTTTTTTTTTGAGACGGAGTCTTGCTCTGTCGCTAAGACTGGAGTGCAATGGCGCCATCTAGGCTCACTGCAAACTCCGCATGCAAGCAGTTCTCCTGCCTTAGCCTCCCACTAGCTAGGATTACAGACGCCCGCCACCACGCTCGGCTAATTTTTGTATTTGTAGTAGAGACGGGATTTCTCCATGTTGGCAAGGGTGGTCTCCAACTCCTGACCTCAGGTGATCCACCTGCCTCAGCCTCCCCAAGTGCTGGGATTACAGGCATGAGCCACCACGCCAGCCGAAAGGTTTAAAGAGCTTCTGCACAGCAAAAGAATACTGTCAGAGTGAACAGGCAACCTACAAAATGGGAGAAAATTTTCGCAACCTACTCATCTGACAAAGGGCTAATATCCAGAATCTACAATGAACTCAAACAAATTTACAAGAAAAAAAACAAACAACCCCATCAAAAAGTGGGCAAAGGATATGAGCAGACACTTCTCAAAAGAAGACATTTATGCAGCCAAAAAACACATGAAAAAATGCTCATCATCACTGGCCATCAGAGAAATGCAAATCAAAACCACAATGAGATACCATCTCACACCTGTTAGAATGGTGATCATTAAAAAGTCAGGAAACACCAGGTGCTGGAGAGGATGTGGAGAGATAGGAACACTTTTACACTGTTGGTGGGACTGTCAACTAGTTCAGCCATTGTGGAAGTCAGTGTGGCGATTCCTCAGGGATCTAGAACTAGAAATACCATTTGACCCAGCCATCCCATTACTGGGTATATACCCAAAGGATTATAAATCACGCTGCTATAAAGACACATGCACACGTATGTTTATTGCGGCACTGTTCACAACAGCAAAGACGTGGAACTAACCCAAATGTCCAACAACGATAGACTGGATAAAGAAAATGTGGCACATATACACCATGGAATACTATGCAGCCATAAAAAATGATGAGTTCATGTCCTTTGTAGGGACATGGATGAAGCTGGAAACCATCATTCTCAGCAAACTATCACAAGGACAAAAAACCAAACACCACATGTTCTCACCCATAGGTGGGAATTGAACAATGAGAACACATGGACACAGGAAGGGGAACATCACACTCCAGGGACTGTTGTGGGGTGGGGGTAGGGGGGAGGGATAGCATTAGGAGATATACCTAATGCTAAATGACGAGTTAATGGGTGCAGCACACCAACATGACACATGTATACATATGTAACAAACCTACACATTGTGCACATGTACCCTTAAAGTATAACAATAATAAAATAAAAAAAAATTTGTTCATGACATTGTGGAGGCTTGCTAAGTCCAAAAATTATACATATATATATATATGAACTATATACATATAGTTCATAAAATATATATATATATGAAATACGTGAAAGGTTTATATTTTATAAAATATATATATACACACATACACTTTTTTTGGCGTGGTTAAGTCCAAAAATATATACATATATATAATAAAAATATATATGTATGTATATGATTTTTATATTATGTAGATATATGTATATAAGACACATCTTATTGGTTTTGCTTCTCCAGAGAACCTTGACTAATACAGTAATTCAGTCTCAAAATTTAGTCAAAGTTGAGACCAACTAGGCTAGGCTACATAAAAGATAATAGTGTCATGTGGAAACATGAGGTGACTTGGAAGAAATGCTGACGCCCCAAGTCTAGTGAGGCCAAATGTCAATAAGGGCATGAGTCTTTGGCTAAGTTTGCCCCACTCAAGTGCTGGGTCCTTTGCCTACAGATCCAGCCATACCTTAATCACTCCTAACTCTCTCCAAGTCTGGACACTGAAGAGCTTGCCTAATCTGAATCTACCCATATGGAAACATCAAATCCACCCGAGGGACAGTCCATAAAATAATTGGTGTATATTCTTTAAAGTAATCAAGTTCCAGAAAAGCAAGAACAAACTGGAAAAAAGTGCCCAAAGAAACATAACAAAAATAAATATTAGGTTGGTGCAAAAGTAATTGCAGTTTTTGCCATTGGAAGTAATGGCATTTACAGATAGCAACAGAAACATTGCTAAACATTGAAAGTAATCCCATTACTCTCAATGGCAAAACCACAATTACTTTTGCACCAACCTAATAAAATGAATATATAGTTGGAAGCTGGAAGTGAGCATATACAGTATGTGGTTACAGATCAATAAATAACAGAGTTCCTTCCCTGTGGCACCCAACATTTTGTAAATTAGAGAAACATGTCAATAGGAAAGTAAAGATTAAAATGAAAAATGTGATAAGAAGATATGTAAAATATGCTAAGACAGCTGAAAGTAGGAATAAAAAGTCTGCCTTTTGAAAGAATGTAAAAGCTGGAGACATTTGAACTAGGTATTGAAAGAAAGTTAGACTGTGAATCATAGAGACCTGGCTTTAAATTTTGCCACTGCACTTAGTACTTGTCACCTTAGAAAAGTCATCATTTTATCTCACTAAAGCTAATCTAATCACCTGTAACACAAGGTTGAAAATCTATTAGAATTATTTTGAATATTTTCTGAAATCTAGCATACGAAAGTTCTTAACAATGTAGTCACCAAATAAATCGTATCTTAATCTGAGGTACTTTTGAAAACAACATGAAGAAGCTTTTACAAAGTGTGAGGCTTGGGAAGGATATGGGAAAAGCCAAAAGCATCGCACAGCTGTTCCCAATGTAGTACAAATGGGAATATCTCTGTTGCTATCTGTAAATACCTATAGTCTTGGTCATGGGCCACATCCTTAGACATTGTATGTTTGAATCGTAAAATATACCACAGGTGATTCTGATGTACAGTTGTAATAGGAGCTACCCTTTTTGAAAACTTATTTTATCCTAGAGGCTTTGCATTTATTATTAACAATTCTTACATCCATCCTGTAAGATAGGAACCCTTATCTTTCTTTAAAACATGAGTAATAGATATGTGGTCTCTGAGAGGTTAAGTACTTGCCCTCAGTCAGACAGATATTGAGAAGCTGGAGTTTCATTCAAGGTCTGTGTAACCACAAACGCTATGCCAATTTTCATTCCACCTATCCTTCTCTAGTGATTAAATTTACCACATAATTCACAGAGAGGATTATAAAGTTAACCAGAAGGAGAAGCAGAAAACAAATACACTTCAGTGAGTACAGAATATTGATTATTAAAGATCTCATTCTGTGCTTTCAGATGAGCTATTTATTCCCACAGATGTTTCCTCTTTACAAACTACATCAAAGAGGCTGAAGATAATATATGCTAATTTCTGTAGTCCTTTGACTCACAATTTCTGAGGGTTAGCAGAATTCATGATATTTTTATTTTTATTATATGATTTAAGAAATTGTATTCATAATAAGATCTTGATGTTGTAAAAAGTCATACCTTATCATGTTTTCAAAATTGTTTGCTTCTGCCAAAATTTAATAATTTTTCATGACTCTTTATACTAGTATTGTGAAAAATGCTTATATGAAATATACGCAGATTTCTTTTCTAATTTGTCCCCATCATTGATATGCAATTGAATTTTCAAGCAGAATTTAAGAATTCAAGTTGTTTCTTCAAATATTTTTTTATATTCTACCATAAACTACTATTTTTACATTTTAAAAAATAATCAATTTTCTAAATTACTATGATGTCCCCCCATTCCTTATCACAACCAAAAAACAGCCACATTAAAGTACAAACACCTACTAGTATGCCACTACTACACCCAGTGGAGGACAATCACCTTAGAGGTGAACTGGTAAGGGGGTCAGTTACACTCCTACTTCAAGGGAGCCTGCGGTCATTCTTATAACCTCATTCCTCACACCTTTGAAAATGCAAGTGTGTTAGGTCCAAAGATGAAAATTCATCCTCAGTGCAGCCAAGCTAGCATCCACTCACCTCCTTGCATTCGGTTAATATTTTTAGGCCGAGGGATTTATTTTCCTTTCTTGAAAACTTAGTCATGCAGTGAAGAGAATGTTTTGTTGTTTATTCATCTTTTCAAATGTACTGCTCTGGAAGTGCCTACAGATTATCTAGTCTGTCTCCACGTTAAAATTAAGTACCCCTTTCAGAACTAATCTTTTCTATACCTGTGTACTTCCTCTGAAGGCTACACTCCGTGTTCCCCAAAGGACTGTAATGTCCAGCCAAGCAGTGTCTACTCCATAGACACTCATTTAATCCCATACTTTGTATATTTTGGAAAGGATGGGTCTAAAACCTGTTTGCATAGAAACAATGTATCACAGTGAAGAGAGTTTAAACTGAATGATAAAAAAGCTGATCTTCTAATTCAGTTTTTGCTGATGTCTTGGGGTAGTTGTTAACTATATCACCTTTTCATTTTCAAATATGTTTAAGTTTGGGTGATAAATTCTACGACCATCCTACCAAAAGAAGGCATTTTTTATTATAATTGCTTTTGTTGAATTCACTAACATACTTCATGGAAAAAATATTTATGAGGAGCTTGATGTTTTCACTTCTCTCAATAAATAGCTATTCTATAATCTCAGAATTTGCTTATGCAATGCTTATTTCACTAGAATGAAAGACTGACAATTCACTGTGTGAATAATATAATTGATAATTATGCAAGAAATTATTATGGCAAAATATAACCAATTATACTTTATACTTTGTTATAAAGCAGCATATTTTTAAAATACACTTGGGCACATTTTCAACCAAATTACACATTGGTCTGTTTTTATAAACGGATTATTTACAGATCTCTGTCCTTGGTTGCAAATTACTATAAGGAGCAGAGATAAGGCTGCACTCTGCAGAAGTCAAAGCTCAGCGCAGAACTCAAAGCTCAGCTAGAGTGGACTCTAGGGGGCAAGTGATGAGATGATGCAACTGAAAAAAATCCCCTATAGTAAGACAGAGCCAGGCCATGATCAGATCTTTTGCAACTCTGGTGCTCATAATTCTAGAAATGAGATATATCAAGGTCAATAAAGAAAAAACAATTTTTTTCCCTAGCAGTACATAGAAAATAATTCATCCAATACATCATATTGACATAGGGACATCACAGGTCAGGAGAAGTGTGTCTCATGAAGGGAAACTGGGGAATAAATGTGTTCTATGCTCAGATGACCTTATTTGTTGATGACTTTATCTTATTCTTCAGTCAGCACAGTATTATGATCCACTGACTTTGGAATACAAACATTTCATTTCATTAGCCATTTTAAGAGCAATGATATGCTGGAGACCAATGCTGTGCTGAATAAGAACCTGTGTCCTTCAAGTATATGGAAATGATCTCATACCTTCATTCCTTTATCAAGAATCACTGACTTTCTGCCACCTTCAGGTAAAGTGACATCTTTAGGGGTACTGGCTACTTGATATAAATCCAACTTAGACTTCTTTTGAAACTTATACCAGAACCCCTTAGAGATAGAAGTATCATTATCAATATTTTATGAATGAATGAATATAGTCTGAGGACAGGGGTGGTGGCTCACACATGTAATCCCAGCATTTTAGGAGGCCAAAGTGGGCGGATAGTTTCAGCCAAGGAACTTGAGACCAGCCTGGGCAACATAATGAAATTCTGTCTCTGCAAAAAAAAAAAAAAAAAAAAAAAAAAAAAAAAAAAAAAAAAAGAAAGAAAACACAACAATTAACCATATGTGCCTGTGGTCCCAGCTACTCAGGAGGCTGAGCTGGGAGCACAGGAGGTGGAGGTTGCAGTGAGCCACAATCATGCCACTGCACTCCAGCCTGGGCAACAGAGTGAGACTCCATCTAAAAATAAATAATGAAGAAAAAGAAATAAGGAAAGAAAGAAAGGAAAGAGAGAGAAAGAAGAAAGGAAGGAAGGAAGGAAGGGAAGGAGGGAGGGAGGGAAGGGAACCTGAGAGGTGCAAAATACTTTTTCTGTTTATATACCCACTGAGGCAAAGCCAGTTTTCAAACCCATATTAATAAAAATCCTTTATTCATTAATTTATACCCTTTTGAATATTTTTGGGCAAGGAGGAAAAATGATTTGTAATCCCTCAAGAAAGTTATAAACAAAGTACCTCTGAGTGTGAATGTTCAGATCTGTGTTGCAATCTAGTCATCACCCGCAAGGATTGGGTCTGGAGTAGAAGAATGATAGTTTCCAATCTAGTTGGATGAGAATTGTAACAAGTGGGACTTTTGGAACTACTAAAAGATTATTAAAAAAAAAAGTATAATTATTTGATACCTGCAACATATATGTGGTGATTTCGGTACTGAATTGATCTATTATTTTACGGCTGAGGAAGCCGAGGTACAGTGGTAATTCATTTCCTCAGAGGAAAATGTTAGTTGTTGTGTAAATTGAAATTTCAATGCCCATCTGACTGCCACAGAAGTCCTTGGATTTGTCACTATTTATAAATGCAAAAAGTATATTCTGAGCACTTACTCTGTATCTTCCTCTAAAAATGCAGCAATTAATGGACAAGAACCCTGGCCCGAATATGGTTCCATTCCTTTAGGCAAAATTTGAAATATAAATAAATAAATACAATTGGCAGGAGATTGTAAATTTAAGGGCAGGGGTGGGGACAAACTCTGAGCAGAGATTGCAGCGAGTGCAGAGGCTTTCAGACTAGAGTATACCTGACATGTTTGAAAAATAGCAGGGAGGCTAGGGCTGTAGTGAGTGAGAGTTCAGAGAGGAAGCACCTGCCAATTCACGTAGAGACCCGCAGTCTGTTATGATGGCTTTGTGGTCTGGTCAAAAATGGGAGACCATTGGAAGGTTTGAGTTGACAGTGACAAGATCTGACTTATACCTTGAAAGGAATACAGTGGAATTTGTGTTGAGAAAAGGCTAAAGTGAAGAAAAAGCAGATAGATAAGAACAGTACATTTTATTCCAGAAATTCTGAGAAAGGACAGTGACCTGGACCAAAGTGATAGATCACAGTGTGTGTCCACCATAAGAGTGCACCTCTCAGATCTCTTCACAGCCAGGAGTATTCTCAAATCCATCAGTGAGTCTCAGCTGAGGTCATGTGTCCCATAAACCGTCTAGCCAATGACTGAACGTGGTAGGGATACAAAGGCAGGCTCATTTCTGGAAGTTGAAGCAATTTTCTGATGAGTGACTGGACTTTGGCTTGAGGACTCTCCAGTGGCCTTGCCAGACAAATCTTAGCATTGCTCTGCAGTCAAAGTTACTTACACTCTTGTTCATTAGGCAGTTGAAAATAAAGTCTGGAGTTTCAGGAAGGAATCCAGGTTGGAGACATAAACAGAAGATTTATCGTGTAGAGGTGGTATTTAATGACATGATGCTGGATAAGATCACCATGAATTTGACATATTGAGTGTGGAATAAAAAGAGATATGAGTTCCCAAAACTATGTACTAGAGCACTCCAAAAATTTGTTAATCAAAAATAACTAGCAAAGGAAATTAAAAGGAGTGACAATGAGACAGGAGAAAATCCAGAGAATACAGGGTAACTGGAAGCTATGAATTTATTTCCCAATTCAACATGTTGTATTGTAGAAATATATAAATTTAGAAAATACTCCAAAACAATTTTTGGCTTTGAAAACTATGAATCTCTAACTGTATGTATCTAAATAATCTTCAATATTTAACTTTGCCTACAAAGCATTTTTCCTCTCACTAAGCAAAGATTCAAATCATAGCAGTGATTTTGCATGAGTGACTTAATCTCTCTGAGGTTTAGTCTCCTCATCTATATGACAGTGATAAACAATCACTACTGATTTTGGACAGTTAGAAGAAAAAGTGAGCTCATGACTACACAGTACTTAGCTCAAAGGCAATTGTCCCAAAAGCAACACTGAATAGATATCATTAATCCTGTTTTTAGTATTCAAGTTGAGTAATTCAACAAGATAATAACATAAAAGGTGGGAGAGTTAGATTGAACCCAATGTCAATGGCCCATTTATTGATGAACTTACCACACACACACACACACACACACGAAAGGACCTATTCTATGCCATGGAATAACTTTCGGAAAATGTTCTGTGTGCTGAATTTACACAGTAGCTGACTTCCAGTATAGTTCCAGGAAGTCTGTAGCCTGACACTTCTCATATAAATAGGCACTCATCAGTTATACTGATTTCAAACTTGAATGTAGGAGCCACTAAAAGATTGATTAAATATATATTTGAGAAATATTTTGGCATAAGACTATTTCTGTACTCTCTGAATGAGGATAAAAATCAAATGTCTTGCATTTTAATAAAAGGGAAGGATCAAATAAAATTCTAGGAAACCATCCTGAGAAGGTTTGATTATAATACAATTCTGAGAGTGTGATAAATAGGGATCAACTCCTAGAAGACAGAATGGTAAAAGACTGTAACACACACATGCATCTAACAGGCATGTCTGTGCCAACACAGGCATCTCACATTTGTCCTTCGCAAATACATATACCAAACACAGCATTTTGCTGTAATCAGGAAGTCTGCAGCATACTGATGGGGATCTCACTTTGCCTTTTGGCAAATTTCTTTTAATGCAATAGTATATTCCCCCTGGGGTTGTTCTCCATGGTTCTTGGTTATGTCCTTTAGCTTTGGTTCTGTTCTCTAGGTCATCCTTCCTTTCCCATAAGATAGGACATGTGTTGGTAGTGGATAGCCTTCCTGGACACCTGCCTGTGTAGAGACTAAGGTCTAAGGACCCTTTGTACACTTTATTGTCTCTATTTCTTTCAACTAATACTGTTGGGGGTTTCACTAGTACAATTTGCTTGCAAACTTTGTGATAATTTTTATAAATTTTATTAAAATTTACTCCTTTTAGACATAAAGCCACAATGACAAATCTCTGAGAGATTCCTTTCTCTGTTGTGATCCCTTTAGATTCTTAGAATCTCTATTGTTTAAAAGGGATTGTCTGTGAGCCACATACACGTGATCATTAAAAAGCCTTTTGTCTCTAAGAAAGGGCCCCGTGAGTCACCACCTTAAAACTCCGAAGTTATATAAAGGGTCTTTATAGTCACATGTCAAAGCCTTAAAACAGTAATAATTTTATTTGCTTGTGTTTTGGCGGGTCAGGAATTCCAAAGAGCTTGGCTGGGCAGTTCTTACTTCGGAGCCTTTAACATCCCTCACTACCTAGCAGTTGATGCTGATCACCAGCTGAGAGGTCATCTGTGGTTCTCTGCTCGAGACCTGCACATGACTCTCCAGGACAGTGACTTCAGGTACTCAGACTTCTTAAATAGCAGCTAGCTTCCTTCAGAGCATCCCATGTAACCAAAGAAATCATGAAGAAATGACATGGTCTAATCTGACCTGAGCTCACAAGTTATACAGAGTAACATTTACTTCATTCTACCGGTTACAACTGAGTCACTAAGGCTAGTCCAGGATCAATATCTCTCTAAAAAGGCGATGTTTTCGAAGAGATCTGAAAGAAGAATGGCAAAATACAGGTCAATCTGGAGGAAAAGCAACTCAGAAAGACAGAGAGGAAGAGAAAGAACAGTACTTAGAATGTGTGTGTGCATAAGAGGACGTCAGAGTGCAGAAGGCGGCCTGGTCTTTTAAGGTTAGGTAAACTGTTGTAAACGTTGTATATATTCCTGCAAGTAAGATGAAAATCAGAGGAATACTTGAGATGCAGGCATATTATGCCCAAGTTAATGTTTTAAATGTGTTCCTCTTCAGCAATGAGGAAACCAGGGCATGGGGAAACAAGAGTATATTCAGGGAGATTTGTGGGCGTTTATTGCAATAATTCAGATGAGAAATGATGATGGCTTAAATAGAGTATACAGAAGGTAACTAGAATGATTTGCACTCAGAATACCCTTTGAATGTAGAGTTGCTAGAATTTGTTGATGAATTAAATATGAGGTATGAGAGAAAGAAAAGGGTTCAGAATTTTCAAAGAATTTTGGCCTAATTTCTACCTAAATGAAAAAAAGTTGGTACTTCTTCAAATAAGAAATACTGTGGTTGGAAAAACTAGATAAAATTGAAGGAATTCTATGTTGAAGAAGTTGTGGGCAAAAGTGTGGATAATTCTAAGTGTATATTGTGTGATACACACACACACACACCCCCCTAAACAATTAGAAATGCATTTAAAAGTGCAATGTTAACAATACTATTAAAAAATCATCTATCTAGGGAAATTCTAACAAAATAAACAACACATTTGAAAATTACAAATTGCAAGATTCAATTCTGTAAAGATGTCACTTGCCTTTAATTTGATCTATACATTCAGTTTCAGCTTAATCTAAAGATGATTAAAGTGTGATAATAGCAAGTGAAATTAAGATTATCATAATGGCTCCATTATGTGAAATGTATAAGATAATTCTAAATTAATATGCAGAGTAAGAACCAAGAATAGCCCAGACTACTAGAGATGAACAATGGTTTAGTATTTCTTCAACTCTATATCAATATTTAGTATTTCCTCAACCATACATATTAAAAAAACTATCTATAGTAACTGAGACAATAGTACATCAATGAAAAGCAAGATTGAGAGGAAAAACATACAAAAAAACAAAGTCCTGAAATAGACACATATTTGTAGACTCTCGAACTAATAAAAGATTGGTACTGTTAAAGCAGTAGGAAAATTTGGTAGTAGATTAAAAATTATATAATCAATTATATATGTAATTATATATGTAATTAATGTATATATGTAATCAATTATGTAATCAATATATATGTAATAAATATATGTAAATAATGTATATATGTAATCAATTATATATGTAATATATAATTGATTATATATGATTATGTAATATAGTGTGCATATAATTTACATATAACATTGACATAAAATACACATATATACACATAAATATAATCACATTTTACTACTACACTATCGTAAAGAAAGTGAATTCTAAATGGATTTTAGAAGTCAGTGTGAAAGGGAAAACAGAATATGTAAATACTTTCATGCCTTTGGTGGAGGAAAAGATTTCCGAAACTAGACACAAGAAGACTTAATATAAAAAGAAAGTATTAATGAATTAGATCTTATGTAAATTGAGAATTTATATTTATCAAAAAACACTGATGTGACAAATGGCAAGTGACAAATAATAGATAATATCTGTAACTCATATAGTAATCACAAAGGATTTAGACTCAGAATATACAAAGAAATACTGTAAATCTATAACATAACATTGAAAATCTATTTAATAGCAGATAATCCAATAGAATAACAGTATAGGAGATTTGAAAAGATATTTCATGAACCAGAATGAATAAAATGTAAATACAAATATCAAACAATATTCAACCTTATTACTAATCAGGAAAATTAAAATTATATGACCAAGATAATGGCTAAAATTAGCAAATGACTCTTCACTTGATGAGAAGGATGTAGTGAGCAGCTAAATTAGCACAATCACTAGAAAAAAAAATCGTTTTTTACTAAATTTGAATATGTGAACTATCAACTATGTTTCAATAGAAATATGAACACCAGTGCATTAAAAAACTGTTTTTTATACTTTTTAAAAATATTGGGTTTGTGCTTAGAGAAAAAAGAATTTATATGACCATTAAGAGGTGAACTGATAAAAATATGATTTATTTACACAATAGAATGAAAATGAACAAATTAAACTACTTTCAGTGTAGATGGATCTGCCAAATACATTGAATAAAAACAGTCAGAAAAATGTTCATAATTAAGCTATAACTCTAGAAGAAATTTACAAATTTAGAAATTAAGCTATAGCAATCCTGGAGTAAAAGGAAGGAAACAGTTAACGAGATAGAAAGTAAAATGCCTCGTCTGATCCTGTCAATGTCTTATTTTTGGTGCCTTTTGGTAGTGGATACACTGCTGTTAATTTTGTGGTAATTCTTTGAACTGATTTTTGTGTTTTTCTACTTATCTTTTGCTGATATTTTGCAATACAATTTTTTTTCTTGTTGATGGATTCTTTCTTTTTTTATTATTTTCTTTTTACTTTAAAACTTCTGGGATACGTGTGCAGAACGTGCAGGTTTGTTACATAGGTATACATGTGCCATGGTGGTTTGCTGCACCTATCAACCCATCATCTAGGTTTTAAGCTGTGCATGCATTAGGTATTCATCCTAATGCTCTCCCTCCCATTGCCTCCAACCCCCCGACAGGCCCCAGGGTGTGATGTTCACCTCCCTGTGTCCATGTGTTCTCATTGTTCAATTCTCACTTATGAATGAGAACATGTGTTTGGTTTTCTGTTCCTGTGTTAGTTTGCTGAGAATGATGGCTTCCAGCTTCATCCATGTCCACGAAAAGGACATGAACTCATTCTTTTTTATGGCTGCGTAGTATTTCATGGTGTATATGTGCCACATTTTCTTTATTTAGTCTATCATTTTTGGGCATTTGGGTTGGTTCCAAGTCTTTGCTATTGTAAATAGTGCTGCAATAAACATATGTGTCCATGTGTCTTTATAGTAGAATGATTTATAATCCTTTGTGTGTATACTCAGTAATGGGATTGCTGGGTCAAATGGTATTTCTAATCCTAGATACTTGAGGAATCATCACACTGTCTTCCACAATGGTTGAACTAATTTACTCTCCCACCAACAGTGTAAAAGCATTCCAATCTCTCCACAGCCTTGCCAGCATCGGTTGTTTCCTGACTTTTTAATGATTGCCATTCTAACTGACCTGAGATGTTATCTCATTGTGGTTTTGATTTGCAATTCTCTAATGACTAGTGATGATAAGATTTTTTTCCTATGTTTGTTGGCCACATGAATGTCTTCTTTCGAGAAAGGTCTGTTCATATTCTTTGCCCACTTTTTGACAGGATTGTTTGTTTATTTCTTATAAATTTAAGTTCCTTGTAGATTATGGATATTAGGTATTTGTCAGCTGCATAGCTTGCAAAAATTTTCTTCCATCCTGTAGGTTGCCTGTTCACTCTGATGATAATTTCTTTTGCTGGGCAGAAGCTCTTTAGTTTGATTAGACCCCATTTTTCAATTTTGGCCTTTGTTGCAATTGCTTTTGGTGTTTTAGTCATGAAGACTTTGCACATGCCTATGTCCTGAATGGTATTGCCTAGGTTTTCTTCTAGAGTTTTTATCATTTTGGGTTTTACATTTAAGTCTCTAATCCATCTTGAGTTAATTTTTGTATAAGGTGTAAAGAAGGGGTCCAGGTTCTGTTTTCTGCATATAGCTGGCCAATTTTCCCAGCACCACTTATTAAATAGGGAATCCTTTCCCCATTGCTTGTTTTTGTCAGGTTTGCTGAAGATCAGATGGTTGTAGATGTGTGGTATTACTTCTGAAGCCTCTGTTCTGTTCCACTGGTCTATATATCTGTTCTGGTACCAGTACCATGCTGTTTTGGTTACTGTAGCCTTGTAGTACAGTTTGAAGTCAGGTAGCATGATGCCTCCAGCTTTGTTCTTTTTGCTTAAGATTATCTTGGCTATACGGGCTCTTTTTTGGTTCCATATGAAATTTAAAGTAGTTTTTTCTAATTCTGTGAAGAAAGTCAATGGTAGCTTAATGGGAATAATATGCAATACAAATTTTTAAAATAACATTTTAGTTCTTTCAGTTTGTTGAGGTAGATTCTCTAAATCTAAACGGCAAGTGTATTTATATTTCACTTTACATTCCTATTTTAAGATACGTTATCTGAATAATTCCAAATTGGAATTGACATAAGTTGTCACAAGGTCCCATTCCCTTTGTCAGTGAATAACATAGGAAAGGTTTTTGTGATACTAAAATGAAACACACAGAAGAAATGACCTTTCCTCCCTCCCTCCCTTCCTTCTTCCATCCCTGCCACTTTCTTCCTTCATTTTTTATTTTCTTTCTTCTTCAGCTGCTGGATGTTACCTCTTCACTTAATACCTAGAATTGCCATGGACTTCTATCTACCATTAGTAAGTGACATTTAGGATAATATTTAGAAAATGGAAAGCCAAAAAATAAGAACAGCCCAAGTATTGATAATTTCACGGACCCACCCAATTAACCAGTCATGGAACTGTTCTACCTCTGAAATTGTTGAAATGAGACACATAAAGTCATTATTTCAATTATAGACCTTTGAGTGTTGAATTCTTTTATTTGCTGCCAAAAGCATCCTAAGTAATGCTTCCTTGCTTCTTCCTGAGAAAGGAAAAACTTTCTCAATCTTTACTGATTTGACAATAGTTAATAGTTGCACTTTCTAGGTGGCTTATATACTTGGCTGAATAGATTCCCTGCCCAATAGCTAGGAAGATGAAATGACTTTCCTTGAGGACGAAAAATGATATCAAAGACATTATCACCTGCTATGACATTTTTTGTGGCCTTCATTTTTCTCAGCAGCAAATGGTGAAAAATCTTTTCTGAAGGAGATAATCATGGTAAAAATGGATTGCAATTCCAGTGTTTAAAATGTCCAATGATTTGTACAAAAAAGTTGCAGCAAATTGGTCCCTCTCCTCTGTAGTTTCAGGAGGCCTAAGTTTCAAATAGCTCTGTTATGATGGGCTTAATACATATTTGATTCAGGGATCCTATGAGAAAAAACACACTTTAAGTCAAATGTTTATATTAAGCCCCCAAAGAGTTCAATATGCCTAAAAATATATTTTGCATAGTGATATATTTTAAGATTACTGGCTTTTAGTCTAGTTTTTCCCACTTCATAGCAAATAGTTATCCTTTTGATCCTCAGTACTTGCTTATATAATATGAGGACTTTTCTAATTCACCTGAGAGTTCTTCATGCCTTCCCAACAGAGTTGCATCATTTGACATTTTTCTGCTTTAATACTGTAGCTACTTTTTAAATAACTACATCTTGCCAAATAATGTTTTCTATGTTAATACTTTTTTGAAATCTCCAAAAAATTTTAATATATATTTTGCTGCCATTAAAACTTCTTAATCATAATTTGAAAACGTCATTTTACATGCTTACAAAAATTTTTATGTAGCACAAAAATTCAGTTGGTATGTGATGGAGTATTGGTCCTTACAGATTTTTTTTTTCTTAAGAGGTACCCTTCTTTATATTTCTTCTTTTCCTCTCTCTCTCCTGTTTTGTGCTACGGCACTTAGCTGCTATCAGTTATTAATATTTATTGTTATAATTAACATGCATCAGTATGTTTTCAGCTGTTTCTCATTTCTATGAAATGAAAAAACAAGTAATGTGGCTAATTAAAAGCATGTAAAATTGCGTTTTTAAAAAACAGGCATTTCTTAAAAAGATAACAAAGTGCAGCAGAAGCTCTGTAGATGGCTCTTTGGCATGCTGCCTGCTGCTTGGCCTTATGGTCAGGTGTGTGATCTTAGGGTTAGTTTCTGGAGCTTTCTCTTACAAATCATTACGAGTTTGTGTTTTGGGGCTCAGCAGATATTTCTTGGAACAACCTAGTAATGTTTCTCGACCTGTGCTATTTTTATTATTATCATTTTAAAAATACATTGTCATTTAAAATATTTGTAAGTATACAATGCAGTAGTGTGAAGTTACATACACCTTGATGTGCAACAGATCTCTAGAACTTTTTCATCTTGCAAAATTGAAATTCTATACCCATTGAACAGCAACTGTCTATTTTCCCCATCCCCTGCCAACCACCATTCTAATCTGAGTTTGACTACTTCAAATACCTCATATAATTGGAATCATGCAGTATGATGACAGGCTTATTTCACTTAACATTTTTTATGACTGCCTTATTTTACTTAACATTATGTCCTTAACGTTCATTCACATTGTAGTCTATAACAGGATTTTTTTCTTTATTTAAGGCTGAATAATATTCCACTGTATGGGTTCACCATATTTCTTTATCTATCTGTCACAGACATTCAGGTTCCACATCTTAGACATTGTGAATAATGCTACAACGAACATTAGTATGTCAACATTTCTTAGAGATACTGTTTTCAATTCTATTGTATATATACCCAGAAATTGGATTGTTCGATCATATGGTAATTCTATTTTTACTTTTTTTTTTTTTAGGAACCTCCATACTATTTTCCATACCTGTGTACCATTTTACATGCACACCAATGGTACACAAGGGCTTCAATTTCTTGACATCCTGGTCAACACTTGTTATTATCTGTTTTTTTTTTTTTTTTTTAATAGTAGCCATCCTAATGGGTGTGAGGTGTATATATTTAAGATGTTAATTCTTGTTTAAAAGTCTGGTAAAATTTTCCAGCAAAGCCACCTGGTACTGGGTTCTCCTTTGCTGGTAATTTTTTGATTAGCGATTCAAAAATCTTGCTAGTTATAGGTCTACTTATATTTTCTTATTTCTTAAAAATTCAGTCTTAGTATGTTGTATATTCCTAGCAACATATCTATTTCTTTTTGTTCTCCAATTTCTTGATGTATAAATGCTAATAGAAGTCGCTTATAATGCTTTTCATTTATATGGTGTCAGTCGTGACATTTCCTCTTTCTTTTGTGTTTTTGTTCTTTTTTCTTTGTTCTTCTTTTTCCTTTTTCAGTGTAAAGGTTAACCAATTTTGTTGATCTTTAAAATTTAACTCTTAATTTTGTTGGTTTTTTGCACTGATTTTCTATTTCTCATTTTACTCCATTTTAGTTTTAATCCTTATAATTATTTTCCTCTGCTGTTTTTGGTTTTAGTTTGTTTTACTTTTCTGGTTTCTTCATGTGCATAGACAGTTGACTTTAAAGCTTCCTGCTTTTTTAGTGTAAGCATTACAGCTATAAACTTTCCTCTCACTATGGTTTTTGCTGCAGCCCATATGTTTTTGTATTTCTCTTTGTCTCAAAATATTTTCTAATTTTCATTATGACTTTATGTTTGACCCATATTTCTTCAAAAATGTGCTGTGGCTAAGCATTATGGCTACTACCTGTAATCCCAACACTTCTGGAGGCCAAGGTGGACGCACCACTTTAGGCCAAGAGTTCAAGACGAGCCTGCACAACAATGTGAGACCATGGAGATTTCTCAAACCTTTCCTGGGGATGCATCTTCTCTGGGCTCACACGTGCAATTTCCCAAGTAGAGAAATTTGCCACTGTCTTTTTAAGAAGCTAATAATCGATTCCTCCCTATGGTGCCTGTCTGGGGTATTGCAGGTTCTCTGTTGCTGTAACAAACTACCAAGCTCCCCTTTGTTCTAAGCAGCCCAAAGTATGCTGATTCTCCATCAATACTCTGAGTCATATAAGACAGAAACCAATTTCTCTGGCAGCCCTTCACAAATTGAGAATATTGGATGTACATTCCACTTTTCTCTTTCCCTTTCAAACAAGAAATCACAAGTTGAACATTTTCTCCCAGCTACACTGAGCTGTGCCAGCTTTAGGGAAAGGTTATCATAGGTAAAAAGCAACGCCTTTCTTTAAGCTATTCCATTTTCTTTGTACTCATCTGGTATACTTTGACTTCTTGTCTAATTTTTGCAGTTCTCATTAAAGGATTTTTGGATCGTATATTATTTTCAGGTCAGTGTCTCTGTAAAAAGTGATGTCTGGAGCTTCTTATTCCACCATCTTGCAGACATCATTCTGTCCTCAAGCAATATTCTCATCATTAGAAACCCAACGCAGATAAGTCTATTCAAACAAAAAGTTAGCATAATTTCATTCTACATTTTAATTTGTTCAGTTAATACTAATATTATCTGTTTGGGGATTTAAGGAAACAAGTAAATGGTACTTTTTGTTTCCATTTAAATTCAGAATTATTTGCAAAATATACAGTGCAGTCAAACATATTGGAATATAACTTTAGATATAATAGAAAAGTAAGCTTTTCAGTAATTCATTCTTAAAATGACTTGCTCACCTAGGTCGAGCTGGACAACAGAATTTTTCTCAAAGGAGAAAAGTACTACGTAATTTATTGTGCAAACTAGAAAACATTTAAGAATGTAGAGAAATCAAAAAATATTTTAAAACTGTACATGTTATTGATGTAATTTACTAGTGGATCTGCATAATAATTCCATTTAAAAGCCACTCTGAGAAGTAAAATATCATACAGAAAGATAAAGTATAGAAACATGTGTACCTTAAATAAAAAAGTTTAAAATATCATAGTGAATATGTAAACATAAAAAAAATCAAAATGAGCTAGGCACAGTGGTTCACACCTATAATCCCCAGGACTTTGGGAGGCCAAGGTGGGTGGATCACCTGAGGTCAGCAATTTGAGACCAGCCTGGCCAACATGGTGAAAACTTGTCAATACTAAAAATATACAAAAATTAGCTGGGCATGGTGGTGGGCACCTGTAATCCCAGATACTTGGGAGGCTGAGGCAGGAGAATCGCTCGAACCCGGGAGGCAAAGGTTGCAGCGAGCCGAGATCTCACCATAGCACTCCAGCCTGGGTGACAAGAGCAAAACTGTCTCAAAAAAAATAAAAATAAAAAATAAAAAATAATGCAATATATATTCATATACTTATAATCAATTTCTTACCTATATTTGTTTCTAATACCAAGTCACTGTTGCACTATTTTCTGAAAAACATGTTTTATCATGTTATTAATTTTAATGTTTTTAAAAATGAACCAGAAATCTTCAGCAAGTTTTAATTTATGGTGACAGATTACTGAATTTTGTGGTATCTTCTATTGACTGTCTTATGTAGACCTCAATTAAAAAAATAATTTTATCTCTGCACTTGCTGAGACCTGAAAAAATGAGGGCAAATTTTGATGAATGATGAGTACTTTCATTTCTACTTTTATTCATATAGGCATTTTATTAATAGTTTTATAAAGTATTTGTTTTCATTCTAAGAGACATTTTGCAAGAAAACCCTTATCAAATATGCTTTACTTGTGTATTATTCTATTTATAATCCATAACTCAATTTAAATGTTATAACATTGCAGGCCTTCCTAAATTATATCTAATTCTTATGCATAATATATATTTATCCAATTAAAATTAAAAGCTCATTCTAAGATCTTTTCTCCATGTTGTAATATTCAAAACCTCAAATATAGAAGTTCAAAATTAAATCGCATGCATTGACTGAGCTCTTATCTTTTAATTAGTGCTATAAACTTCCCTCTTAGATCCACTTTTGCTGAATCCCATAGGTTTTGGTATGCTGTTGCTGTGTTTCCATTTTTAATTGTCTCAAGAACTTTCAAAATTTACCATTTAGTTTCCTCATTGAATCATTTGTTATTCAAGAACACATTGCTTAATTTCCACGTATTTATGAATTTTCTGAAGTTCCTACTGTTAGTGATATTAGTTTTACACCATTATCATCAGAAAAGGTACTTAATATGATTTCAATTTTCTTAAATTTTTAAAGACTTGTTTTGTGACCTAAAGTACTTTCTATACTGGAGAAAATTTTATTTGCCATTGAGAAGAATGGGTAATTTGAATCTGTTGAATGGATTGTTCTGTAAATATGTCTATTATTTGACCATCCATTTGATTGAGCATGTAGTTTCAGTATGATGTTTCCTTACTGATTTTCTGTCTGGATGATTTGTCTATTTCTGAAAATGTGTTGTTAATTTTTTTTTATTGTTACTGTATTGCAGTCTCTCACTTTAGATCTATTAATATTTGCATTATATATCTAGTCACTCCAGTGTTGGGCACATATATATGATTGTTGTATCCTCTTACTGAATTGAGTACTTTATTATTATATAATGATCTGTTTGTTTTCTTTTACAAACTTTGATTTAAAGTCTATTTTATCCTATTTTAAATATAGCGACTCCTGCTCTCTTATGGTTTCTATTTGCATGGAATATCTTTTTTATGCCTTTGCTTTCAGTACGTGAGTTCTTTCAGGAAAAGTGAGTCTCTTGGAGCAGCTTATAGTTGGGTCTTGCTTTTTGTTTGTTTCCATTCAGGGATTCTATATTATTTTATTGGAGAATTTAGTTCATTTACATTCAAGGCAATTATTGATAGACCGGGGTTTATTACTGCCATTTTGTGGATTGTTTTCTACTTGTTTTGAAGATCTTTTGCTTATCTGTTCCTCTCTTGCCATCTTCCTTTTTGGCTAATTATCACTAGTCATATGTTTTTATTGTTTCTTTTCTTTTTTGTGTGTGTCTATTTACTACAGGTTTTTGCTTTGTGGTTGCCATGAAGCTTACAAAATATCTTATAGTTACAACAGGTATTACAACAGGTATTTATTTATTATTTAAGACAGAGTCTCTCTCTGTCGCCCAGGCTGGAGTGGAGTGGCATGATCTCGGCTCACTGCAGCCTCCGCCTCCCAGGTTCAAGCAATTCTCCTGCCTCAGCCTCCCAAGTATCTGGGACTACAGGTGCTCACTGCCATGCCAGGATAATTTTTGTATTTTTAGTAAAGACTGGGTTTCACCATGTTGGCCAGGATGGTCTTGATCTCCTGACCTCATGATCCACCCAGTCCGGCCTCCCAAAGTGCTGGGATTACAGGCGTGAGCCACAGCCCCCAGCCTATAACAGGTTATTTTAAGTTGATTGTAACAACTTAACTTTAGCCACATACATGCACATAAACACAAAAACTCTACACTTTTATTCCAATTCATCCCACCTCACATTTCAAATTTTTGATGTCACAGTTTACATCATTTTATATTGCATATTCCTTAGCAAATTATTCTTACATTCATACTAAAAATACAAGTAATTTGCACACATAATAGTATTCTAAATTTGACTCTATATGTACTTTTACTAGTGAGTTAGATACTTTCAGATGTGTTTGTCTTACTCATTAGCATTCTTTTCTTTCAGCTTGAAGAACTACCTTTAGTATTTCTTGCAGGCATATTTGGTGGTGATGTTCTTCACCTTTTGTTCGGAGAAGTCTTTATCTCATTCCTGAATTTCTGAAGGACAGATTTGCTGGGTACAGTTTTCTTGGTTGGCTGTGTTTTTGTTTTATATTTTCACTTGGCATTTTAAATATCACACTTTCTCCACATGAAGGTTTCTGCCGAGAAGTCTGCTGCTATCTGTATAGGTAATTCTTTATAAGTCATTTGCTTCTTTTTTCTTACTACTTTCAGGATTCTCTCTTCATTTGAATTTTGACAGTTTTATTATTGTTTGTTTAGGGATGGTCCTATTTAGATTGAATCTGTTGGTAACCTTTTGACTTTCATGTAGTGGGTTATCACTTTCTACCTTTATCTTTCTCTTCTTCCGAATTCCTTTGATTCAAACATTCCTTCTTTGGAGGCAGTCTCAGAAATCCTATATGTTTTCTTTATTCTTTTTCATTCTTTGTCTCTTTTTTCTCTTTTGAGTGTATATTTTCAAATAACCCATCTTTGAGTTCACAGATTCCTTCTTCTGCCTGATTATTTCTGCCATTGATGCTCTTCCTTGCTTTTTAAAATTTCATTCATCGTAAATTTTATCTCCAGAATTCCTGGGGTTTTTAATTATTATTTGAATTTCTGTATTAAATTTCATCTTCTGATTGATTTCTTAATTCATTGAGTTTTTTCTTTGTATTTTCTTGAAGTTTACTTAGCTTCCTTAAAAAGTTATTTTGAATTATTTGTCAGGAAGTGCATACATCTTCATTTCTTTAGAGTCAGTCACTGGCACCTTATTTTGTCCATTTGATGATGTAATATTTCCCTGATTATTCTTGATCGTTTTTGTAGTTCATCAATGTCTATAGATTTGAAAATGTAGATTTTCATTTTAGTCTTCACAGGCTGGCTTTCTCTGGAAAAGCCCTGCAGCAGGCACAGTGCTGTCATATGTCAGAAGTACAGAGAAGCTGTGGCCGGTATGGTGCTTCAGAAGCCTAGGCCTTGCTATGTTAAGTATGGAGCTGGGTCATACCATAAGTCTGGGACCTCTGAGGTCTGCCTGATAATGAGGGCTTTCTGGCTCCAGAGGCCACTCACATCAGCCTAGAAGTGTTGTAGGCCAGAAATTTAGTTCTCCCAGCAAGCATAATGCTTAGAGCTGTGTTATCCCACCAGCACCGGGGCAGGTATACAGGATCAGGCCACAGGTACCAGCCTAGAATATGGAGCTATGGGGATCTGTCCAGTGCTGAGTTTTACTGTGATGGGCCGAGTGTAATGATTTGAGGTAAAATCCTGTGCTCATTTGTCTCTCTTTTCTCTGAGCAGACAGAATCTCTCTCCACACTGCACTACCTCAGATTGTGGAGGGGTGACACAGGTAATGCAAAAATATTCTTCTTACCTTCTTCAGTGTGTCTTTTCTTACTGTTATGCAACAACCAGGTACTATGGTCTCTGACCTGGTTTCTTCAGGTCTTGTGAATGTATTCTTGTGCATGGACACTTGTTCTAATTGATGTTTCTGTAGGGGGACGATTGCGGGGGAGTCCTATTCTGCTACCTTGCTCCCCACCTCTATATTTTAATTGGCAATACATCACACCTTGCTTGGACACAATTGTGAATTTTATGTGTCTCAAAACCAAATTCAAACACACGTTTCCCCACATAATTCTTAATTTAATGAGAATGGAATATTGGTTTTGCTATGATCTCCACCACCTCAAAACATGTATTTAAAATAGTCTAAGCAAAAAAAAAAAAAAAAAAAAAAATTGGACTTTTCAGCAGGATATTCTATAACACTCACAATATTTCTGCTTGTTTCATTTTTAATAAAATTAGCTACCAAAGATTTTGATTTCATGAATTGTATAAAATATCTGAATATTGGAATTAATCTGATTGTATATGTTATTGATTACATGATATAAATGAGCATTATATAATTGTTTATAAAGTTTTTCTTCTGCTAATAAAGCCAAAACTTTAACAGCTATTTGTTACCACTTCATATATGCGCAAAAATTGAATTAAAAATTAATTTGAAAATACACAACTCTCCTCTTGGCTATCTGCTTGCTCCTCTCTTACAGTAACTGCTATTGTGATTTGTATCTTCTGGGTTTACCACATTAGATGATAAATACTGATAGACATTTTGTGAAAATTACACACTGAGACTCCAATAAAAAAAACTCAATACCAGTTATTTTAACTGAGAAAATCAACACCAACAATTGGTTAGACAGGTTTTAGAGTACAGAAATAAAAAGAAAGGAATACTGACAGAAGGTAGTTTGTAACTTCAAAAAATTGCTATCATCCCTAATTTCTGGAGAAACAGAAGGAAGAAGTTGGGGTTATTAGAATTTAGAGTCTTATAGAAAGGATTGCACAGAATTGGAAAAAGGGCGTGGTGCCCATATAATGTGGGGACCCAGAAAAAAACAACTTGTTGGAGGGTTCTTTTAGAAATGAAACTAAGGCTTCTGAAAATGGGTTGACACCTGGTGTTAGTTTCAGCCTAGAGGGTATGATGAACCTGGTTCTGAGACAGAAAAACATTAGAAGAAAGAATAAAGAATTCCCCTTTTCTCTTCTCCTACCTGTTAAGTCTCTCAGTAGGCCACCTATGTTCAGAAACTAACAGCAAGCCATGTGACAAAGAAGAAATATAGTTTATATAATCTCAGCCCCAGCATCATCCTAAAGCAAAGTATATAAATTCATTTTAGAGCTGAAAAACCAGAGCTTAGTCCACAGCACAATCAGCAATGTTTATAAACGTGGACTTTTAGTACTTAAGTTTTCATTAACCGTATATTTTTAAAAACTCATTAATGGTAGACTTTATTATTAAATTGTTATCAAGTAATATAACACAATGAATAATTGTGTAGCAAAAGGATTGCCATCTTCTCTTTATCTATGGTTAGACTCCTCAGTTTCTATTTTCCACACTTATTTCATCTAAACTGTAAGCTTTTAAAATTTTCACTAAGGTATCCTGATGTAATTTGTACATCTCACAGCTTACTAGAAGTTCTGTGGCCCCATTTTCTGATACAATAGGTAGCTTGTGGGGATAGCAGCATTAACTACTTCTCCCGTTATTCAAAGACTAGAAGGAATTGGCTTATGTCTGAATATACTCCTGTGTGGTGTACTTTAAAGGGAGGCCAGAGGAACTGACATTGAGAAAGGCTACTCAAGAGAGAAGCTTGCTTACTGGTCAATTCTTTGATTTATCCATGTGCTAAATGAGATGTCTGTTCACTTTGAATTTACTTCTGACACTACTAGGTAAGATTATGACAGAAGCTAGAAAAAAGACAAGTTTTGGTCTATCAAATGTATAGTCACTTATTTTCCTGAAGCTGTTAATAATACAACTTTATAAGGAAAAAAATCAGTACACATTCTAAATTGGACGAGGCTCCAGGAAAGGACAAACTTTGAGTTATCTGGGCAAAGCAGAATGTGTGACCACCTTACTCATGGAAGCCTGTCTCTAGAAAAGTAGAAATTTCATGCTTTTGGGGGTTAGGCATAATCTAAGAATTAGCTTGGAAGGGTCTGAGCCAGGCATGTCCATCTGCTTCAATCACACTCAGTAATCAAGAAGTCACCCTTTCTCACCTAGGAGTGCTGAAAAAGTGCCTGAGAGAGCACAAAAATGTCATTTTAATGGAGGACTCTCTGCTTCCATTAAAATATGTTATCATCATGTTAACAGAGGAAACACAGGGAGTAGAATACAATTTTTCCTCCCCATTATCTTATATTGAGGACATTAGTAACCATGTTCTATCTATAGAGAATTGCAATGATAGAATACATTTACATTTACACATAAACGAAATATATAACTTTTAAAGATCATACGTCAAGATTATATATTTGGATGATGCATTATTATTATTGATGCATATATATTGTGCGTCTGATATACTTTGTATATTTGTCTCTGCCCGAATCTCAGGTTGAATCATAACTCCCAATGCTGGAGGTGGGGTCTGGGAGAAAGTGTTTGGATCATGGGGGTGGATCCTTCATGGCTTGGTACTGTCTTTGTAATAGCAAGTTCTCATAGGATCTGGTCATTTTAAAAGTGCGTGGCACCCACTCTCACCCCACTTTCTCTTGCTCCTGCCTTTTGCCATGTGAAGTGCCTACTCCTGCTTTGCCTCCCACCGTGATTGAAAACTCCCTGAGGCTTCACTAGAACAAGCAGATGCCAGCAACAAGGATTCCTGTAAATCCTGCAGAACTGTGAGCCAGTTAAACTTCTTTTCTTTATAAATTACCCAGTCATGGGTAATTCTTTATAGTCATGCAAGAACAGCTTAACACACCATCTGATCCCGTGTATTTATAGTAACAAATTTGGACTCTAACTCCTGGGAGGTAACCTCTGTAAGTCTGAATTTTCCTGAGTCATAAGAGTGTCTTTATTATCTATGATGGGCCCCTTAACCACACCTCATAGTTTATGCTAAAAAAGTTACTCATTGAGTAGACCCCGGGACCACACTCAACAATCTTAGGGCTAGGGGGCTGGCCAGACCAGAAAGATTAAGCAAGTGATTAAGAGTTGGGACTTTAGCCCATAAGATATCAGCCCAACCTATGGGGAAGGGGGACGCTGAAGACTAAATTCAACCACATAAGCAATAATTAAAGTAATTGTGCTTACCTACATCATAGAGGCCCAGTAAAAGCTCTGAGTACTGTAGCATGCATGGGCTTCTCTGATTGTAAATAATCTCTGGATATTGTAACACATTGTGGCTGGGACGCAGTAATGCCATCCACGACTCCACAGCTTGATGACAAGCAGAAACTCTGCTTTAGGCGCCTGCCATATTCTACCTTATGCCTTTCTTTCTAATGTGTGTCCTTTGCCTGAAGTAAATGTAACTGTGAGTGTTATAGCTTGCAGTGAGTTCTGTGAGTCTACTGAACTTTCTACCGAATTATCAAAACTGAGAGTGGTTCTGGGAAAGCCTCCAGCTTGCCATTGGTGTCTTGGGAAGACCTGATCATCTGATATACCGTGCCCTTAGCCTCCAGTCTGGCTAACTTTGGGTAATGCACAATAGGTAAATTTATATTTTTGCATATTATACCTATTCATATAGTTGATAGGCCAGAGTGAACACTAGACAGCAGGCTCAGAAGATTTATATTCTGAGCCTTTTGTATAATTTCACAATTGTATGATCATTTGGCAAAATACTTCATTTATCTGACCTCATGGGCGTTTTCTCCCATGTAAAATTGTTATAATGTTGGCAAAGACGAGGTAGCTAGACTTCTAAGGATCTCATCAAATTTATCATTCTAAGATCACATAAAAATATATAAAAGACATGAAATTATGACATTTGATTTTGTTAGTATGACTTAGTCACACAAAAATGTATGAGGGTTTACTTCAAACATACACACATAAGAAAAGTATATTTCTTTTCATTGTATATGTTCAAGACTGTTGTTTCCTTAAAACATATTTTTGTTAAATTAATAAGAATCAACATCTGGTTCATTGACAACATATGTCTTCTGCAAATTAGCTTTTCTGATGTTGGCTGGGTTCCTTAGGAAACTGTCCACCTGCTATTAAAATAATGCAAAATGACAATATTTAACCCTGGAAAGATAGAGGGGTGGGGAAGTCCCTGGTGGACCTGGTGACATCTATGCTGGTTCTTGAACAACATTAAGGTATTTATGACACCAAGAAGATTTGGAAAAGAGTTTTCAAGCCTAATCAAAAGCAAGGTTGAGGCAGGTGTGGCACATGTGGAGAAATAGCAATAGTTCAGTTACAACTAACCATCATATGCAGAATAGGGAGAAGGAGGAGCTCTAAGAAATAAAGCAAAAAGGCTTCAATATTTGAAGAGCCATATATTCCATGCTAAGTTTTTCAACTTAACCTTGCAAGAAATGGGAAGTCATAGCTTATTTTTTTTTTACTTTTTATTTTTATTATTATTATACTTTAAGTTTTAGGGTACATGTGCACAATGTGCAGGTTAGTTACATATGTATACATGTGCCATGCTGGTGTGCTGCACCCATTAACTCGTCATTTAGCATTAGGTATATCTCCTAAAGCTATCCCGCCCCCCTCCCCCCACCCCACAACAGTCCCCAGAGTGTACCATGGAATACTATGCAGCCATAAAAAATGATGAGTTCATGTCCTTTGTAGGGACATGGATGAAATTGGAAATCATCATTCTCAGTAAACTGTCGCAAGAACAAAAAACCAAACACCGCATATTCTCACTCATAGGTGGGAACTGAACAATGAGAACACATGGACACTGGAAGGGGAACAGCCATAGCTTATTTTAAGGTTAGTTTTACTTTCTTATTTTCAATATAGAGAAGCCGTCTCTCAAAATGTGTGTATCAATGTACATATGTACATGCACTAAGGATTTAGAATAATCTAAGAGGGAAATTAATAAGCATTAAGAATCAGATGTCTGGGTGCTCTGAACCTAGGCAGGCAGCCACAGGAACAGAGCACACTGACATTTAAGTTGTTGGTGACAGAAAAAAATGCAGGCTATGACCCCCATTACACTAATCTCTTACAAGGTGCTCTGCCTCATTGTTGAACAAAAAATTCTGTTCTTTAAAATGCAGAGGTGCCAACATTACCAAGTGTTAGAAGCCTTGAGGAGAGAAAAAAGAGAGAGAGAAGATTCTTTGGCTTTTTATCAGACTTCCAAGGTTCCTCTTGAGAAATAAATCTTAAATGCCACAGTACTTTTAACCATTATTAAGTCCATGAAAGATATTTTAAGATGTTTTTCCAATAATTTTTGCATGCTAGAGAGAAATAATTTATTCTTGTCAGAACAGGTGGAAACATTATATGTAATCACACATGCTTTATCCAATTAAACAGTGAAGAAAGTTGAGAATATTATTAAATGAGATAAGAATTTTGGTAGTATCACAAAATTCTTCAGTGTGGTATACTGGTATCACAAAATTCTTCAGTGTGGTATACTGGAAAGATAATGTGTTTGGAAGTCAGAGAGGCCTGGGTGTAAGATCCAGTGTGGCCAATTAGTAGCTGTGTCTCCCTTTAAAGTCACCAGTCTGCATATCTGTGAAAATTTTCTACCAGGAAGGTTGTTGAAAAGTACATTTGTGATCACATGCTGTCAACAAGATGTTGAGCATAAAAATAGATGCTCAACAAATTCTAGTTCACTTTACTCTTAATAAATGCAGCTCCACCATATTTGCTTAGTTTTCTGTTTTTCCCCTCAAAATAATTCATCTCCATTTTCTTTTCTTTCTTCCTTTATTATTGTGTATTAAGACTTACAACATGATGTTTTGAAATGATTACAATAGTCAAGTAACTTAACCTATCTATAACTCTCCAGTTACTTTTTTTGCAGAAAGAGCACCTAAAATAAAATCTTTTGACAATTTTTTATGAATATTGCCTTTTAAGTTAAATATTAACATTTCTTATTTTCACATGTATTTATTTTAAGTTGACAGGTCAAATTAAATGTATTTATTGTGTATAACATGATATCTTGAAGTACACAGGCCAACCTTGTCTTATTGCACTTTGCTTTATTGTACTTTGCAGTTATTGCATTTTTTACAAAGTAAAGGTTTGTGGCAGCCCTGCATTGAGGTAGTCCATTGGCAGCACCATTTTTTCAACAGCATGTACTCGTGTTGTATCTCTGTCATATTTTGGTAATTCTTACAATATTTCAAACTTTTTACTCGTTATTATATCTGTTATGGTGATCTGTGATTGATCATCTTTCAGGTTACCATTGTAAATATTTCGGGGCACCAAAAGCTGCTCCCATTTAAGACAGCAAACAATCTATAAATGGTGTGTGTTCTGACCGCTCCACTCCCTGGCCATTCCCCCATCTCTCTCCCTCTCCTTAGCATCCCTATTCCCTTAGATGCAATAATATTAACTTCGGGCCAATTAATAACCCTACAATGGCCTATAAATGTTTAAGTGAGAAGAAGAATTGCATGTCTCCCACTTCTAGTCAAAAGCTAGAAATGATTAAGCTTACTGAGGAAGGCATGTTGAAAGCCAAGACAGGCCAAATGGTGGGACTCTCATACCAAACAGTTAGCCAAGTTGTGAATGCAAAGAAAAAGGTCTTGAAGGAAATTAAAAGAGCTGCTCGCCCGAACACATGGATAACAAGAAAAGTAAAGAAACCTATTGCTTATATGGAGAATGTTTCAGTGGTGCAGATACAAGATCAAAGCACCCACAAGATTCACTCAAGCCAAAGCCTAATTCAGAGCAAGACTCTAACTCTCTTCAATTCTGCAATGGCTGAGAGAGGTGAGGAAGCTGCAGAGAAAAATTCGAAGTTAGCAGAGGTGGGTTCATAACGCTTAAAGAAAGAGGCCAGGCGCGGTGGCTCACGTCTGTAATCCCAGCACTTTGGGAGGCCGAGGTGGGTGGATCACCTGAGGTCTGGAGTTCGAGGCCAGCCTAACCACCATGGAGAAACCCTGTCTCTACTAAAAATACAAAAAATTAGCCAGGCTTGGTGGCTCATGCCTGTAATCCAAGCTACTTGGGAGGCTGAGGTAGGAGAATCGCTTGAACTCAGGAGGCAGAGGTTGCGGTGAGCCGAGATTGTGCCATTGCACTCCAGCCTGGGCAACAAGAGTGAAACTCCATCTCTAAATAAATGAATAAATAAATAAAAGAAAGAAGCTATATCATGAAACGTAAAAGTGCAAGGTGAAACATGAAATGCTGATGTAGAAGTCGCAACAAGTTATCCAGAAGATCTAGCTAAGATAATTGATGACAGTAGCTACACTAAAGAACAGATTTTCAAAGTAGACAAAATAGCATTATAATGGCAGGAGATTCCATCTAAAATTTTCATACCTAGAAAGAAGTCAATGCCTGGCTTCAAAGCTTCAAATAACAGGCTAACTCTTATGTTAGGGGCTAATGCAACTAGTGAGAATGGCAGCCAATTCTCGTTTACCATTCTGAAATCCTAAAACCCTCAAGAATTATGCTAAATCTACTCTGCCTGTGCTCTGTAAATGAAACAACAAAGCCTGGATGACAGCACATCTGTTTACTGCATGGTTTACTGGACATTTTAAGCTCACTGTTGAGACTTACTGCTTTGAAAAAAGCTTCCTTTCAAGGTATAATCACTGACCGAGAATACACCTAGTCACGCAAGACCTCTGATAAAGTTGTACAAGGAGATTAGGTTGTTTCTCTGTCTAATAACACAATATCCATTCTGCGGCCCATGGATCAAGGAGTAATTTTCACTTTCAAGTCTTATTATTTGAGAAATATATTTTGTAAGGCTATAGCTGCCATAGATAGTGATTCCTCTAATGGCTCTGGTCAAATAAAATTAAAAACCTCCTGGAAAGGATTTGCCATGGTAGATGCTATTGAGAACATTCATGATTCATGGGATAAGGCCAAAATATCAACATTAACAGATGTTTGGAAGAAGTTGATTCCAACTCTAATGAATGAATTTGAGGGGTTTAAAACTTCAGTGGGGGAAGTAACTTCAGATGTAGTAATAGCAAGAAAATTAGAATTAGAAGTAGAGCCTGAGAAGACTGAATTGCTGCAATTTCATGATAAAATTTCAATGGCTAGTATAAGGAGTTTTTTCTTATGCATGAGCAAAGAGAGTGGTTTCTTGGACTAGAATCTACTGCTGAAGATGCTGTGAACACTGTTTGAATGACAAAAGATATAGAAGGCCAGGTGTTGTGGCTCACTCCTGTAATCCCAACACTTTGGGAGGCCAAGGCAGAAGGATCACTTGAGCCCAGGAGTTTGAAACCAGCATGAGCAACAAAGGGAGACCAGTCTCTACAAAAAATTAAAAAATTAGTCAAGCACGGTAACACAGGCCTGTAGTCCCAGCTACTCAGGAGGATGAGGCAGAAGGATCACTTAAGCTAGGGAATTCAACACTGCAGTGAGCTTTGCTCACACCACTGCACTTCGGCCTGGGTGACAGAACAAAACCTTTCCTCAAAGGACAAAAAAACAGGATTTAGAATATTACATAAGTTTAGCAGTGGCAGGGTTTGAGAGAATTGACTTCGATTTTTAAAGAAGCTCTACTTTGTGTAAAATGTTCTCAAACAGCCTAGTATGCCACAAATAAATCTTTCATGGAAGAAGGAGTCAAATGCATGCAGCAAACTTTATTGTTGTCTTATTTTAAGAAACTGTCTCAGCCACGTGAGCCTTTGGCAACCACCATCCTGATTAGCCAACAGCCAACAACATCAAGACAAGGCCCTCCACCAGCAAAAAGATTACAGGTTGCTAAAGGCTCAGATAATCATTAGCATGTTTTTGGCAATAATGTACATTTCAGTTAAAGCACATATATTTTTTAATACCTAATGCTATTTCACACTCAATAGGCTACAATATAGTATAAAATAACTTTTATATGTACTGGGGAACCAAACAATTTATGCAACTTGATTTATTTTAGTGTTCGCTTTATTTGCTTTAGGAACTAACCCTGCAATATCTCTGAGGTGTGCTTGCATATATGTTGTGGAATAGTTAATTCTAGCTAATTAAAATATGCACTAATTAAAATATGCACTACCATACATGGTCATCATTTTTGTAGTGAGAATATTTAAAATCCACTCTTAGAATTTTGTAAAACATTTTTCAAGAATATAATGTATTTTCATTAACTGTAGTTGCTGTGCTGTACGATATATCTTTCAAACTTATTCCTGTTATCTAACTGTAATTTTGCCTCCTTTGACCAAGATCTCCTCTCCCCTCAGCCAACACAAACTCTGCTAACCACCATTCTACTCTATGTCTATGAGATCAACCTTTTTAGATATGAGTGAAAACAGACAGTATTTGTCTTTCTGTGCTTTATTTGACTCAACAGAATGATCGCCATCCATCCATATTGCTGCAAATGATAGGATATTGTTTTACGACTGAATAGTATTCCATTGTGCATATTTGCATTTTCTTTATCTATTGATGGGGACATAGATTGATTTTATAGCTTGGCTATTGTGAATAGTGCTGTAACAAACATGGGAATGAAGATATCTTTCACATACTGGTATCATTTTCTTTGATAGATACACAATGGTTGGATTGCTGGATCATTTGGTAATTCTATTTTTAATATTTTGAGGAACCTCCATATTGTTTTCCATAATAGCTATACTAACTTACATTCTCGCCAAGAGTGTGCAAGGGGTCCCTTTTCTCCATATCCTCACCAACATTTGTTATCTTTTGTCTTTTTGATAATAGCCATTCTAACAGGAGCCAGATGATATTTCATTGTGGTTTTAATTTACATTTCCCTAATGGTTAGTGATGTTGAGTTTTTTTTCATATCCCTATTGGCCATTGTATGTCCTCTTTTGTAAAATGTCTATTCAGGTCCTTTGCCTATTTTTAAATTGGATTAATATTTACATTTCCAAAGATAAATCAAAAGATGTATGCTAGTAATAATCATCATCTTATTTGTAATAGAGATGGACTGGAAACAATATTAAAATCATCTATGAGGAAATTGTTGCACAAATGATACTGTATTCACAGGTTGAAAATTAAAGTATATATTTAAAATAGTAATATTGATGAGTGAAGAGTATTTATGAAAACATTTTTCTAAGTAAAGACACAGGCTTATACATATAAATTCATTACAGTCATGTACAGTAGGCATGGAAGAAAAAGAAGGTAATACATTAAAATTATAATGGTAATTTTTCTCTTAGATTGATGATATCTCTCTGTACTCTTTGCTAGTGTATTTGTAAAATTCCTGTAATTTCTTTTTTTCTCCCATTTTGCTGGTGAGCTCATCTCAATTGATAACTATTTGGAAAACTTTTCTTTGTTCTTCTTCTGTAAATAATCACTTATTTCTCCATGCTACTCTAGTACATTGTAACTATGTTAACTGTATTACTAAATGCATAGCTTTGTAGTTATTTTTATATGCTGCCTTCATTAGAATATTGGACTGTAATAGTCATCCTTTGCTGCATGACAAAGAAACACACAATCTTGGTGGCAAAATAAAAAATATATTTTTATGCTTAGGGTCTAGCAGTTTAACTGGATTTCCCAATGCAGTCTGAGCTGTTATCTTCTGCTACAAGTTGAGGCTTCCACTACTCTAAGATCTTAGCTCTGGGTTGGGTTATGCTAACTTAATTTGTATTCACTGTGGGTCCTAGATGAAAGTAGTCACAACTATCTGGAGAAAGTTCTTCCCATAACTGGTCACTGGAGCCCTAGAGTGCAAGTCTAAACGTATAAGCAAATGTCAAGCCTCTGCTCTCATCATATGCACTGCGACATCACATTGGCCAAAACAAGTCACCCAGCCAAGATCAAGATTAAGGAGGTAGAAAGCATACTCTGCCCACAATTGAACTACAGCAAGCATGTGAATTCTTATCCTGTGTCAAGGGAGTGAGGAATTACGAAAATAATTGGGTCAACCACAGCGATCCTTTACAGCTTGTATTTATTTTTGTGACATCACTGCTCTGTATAACTCACATGTTATTATGTATGAAGTGCTTATAGAGTAATATGCTGAGGACTCCAGGCAACACTGAGAATGAAATAATACCTTCTTCTCTGCACAATGGAGAATCCATTTCCATTTTCCTCTCTAAGCAGCAAGTGCTTGAATCTGCCCAAAGAGGTTTGAAACCTCTTCAGCAGCTGTCGGTGACTGTGCCTATTACTGTATAAGCACTTAAGATGGTTGTTATTGAAATGATCAAAATGGCTGTATCTCTAAGAAATTTATATAGTTAAAACTGAAGGAAATAATCAGTTTTGTTGTTGTTTCAAATCAATGAGTATTATTTTAACAAATATGCAAATACTTCTTGATTTGTTCAAAATAGATGCTGGGGTTTTTCTTCTGACTTAATTTTTTTCCCTAAAATGAACCTAATTAAGAAATTTATTTATCAGAGAATCATAGAGGTTTTCCTAAAAGGATGAGGAGCAGCATACAACCTAGAAGACAGAAGCCTTGTTTATTCTTTGTTTCCACTTTGGCTCTAGTCTCAAAATACTAAGTGCTATGTTGAAAGAAATTTTAAAACCTTGTAATGCATTTCATATAAGAGGGGCTATTGACTGGCTATGAGTGATAGTTGAGAGTATACAGAATAAACCTGGCTTATTACAATTGTTATTACAAAACAATTTGGGTGTCCCATAGTATGTGGGAGACACACATTGCATGTCAGCCATTCTTTTTTTTTTTACTTCTTTTATTATAGTTATTATTGCTACTATTTACATTTTAAAAACATGACAGTGATAATTATCACACAATACACACAGTGCTGCAGAATTAATATTCCCCCAACCCTTATCATATAGCTGGGCACATTGAGGAGGACAGAGTGCTCTGATCAAAGTCTTAAAGTGAGTTATTTGCAGCTCAGCAAATTGAAATCTGGCTATTTTCTAGTTTCTAGAATAAAATACAGTACCCCATGTTTGATAATATTTCACAATAAAAAGTACGAAAAGTAAGTACAATGGTAGGGAATAAAGGATGTTTTCAGAAGCAGTATGGAGGAAGATAAAAATAACCAAATACGTGCTACATTCTCGTTTGACAGGAAACAAATTGTTCAGATGCGACTGAAGTGGATGGAGTGGAATTAGAATATCCTGATGTGTTCAGCTGTGTTCTAGAGAGTGGATTTTGGATGAGTCTAAAATTTTAATCCCTTTGTATTTGAATAAGGATAGAAAAGACTCACAACGCCCATGGAGAAATCCTCGTTTGCAATAGCAAGGAAATAACATGGACACATTCAGTTAGAACTGCTTCTAGAGCATGTAGCTAAATTACTTGGGGTCTCCTAGTGCCACACACTTGTCAGGATGCAGACATAACATATTTTTAAAACACCTTTCCTCTACCCGATGAGCATCCAGAAACAGAATTCTTATATTTAACATGCAATATTTATTTTGTGACCTTATGATTATAGTGAATAAATTCTAATATCTGATGTTTTTTGTGTTTAAAGTTTTTTTTTTTTTTTTTTTTTTTTTTTTTACTGATAGGCCTTATTAAAGTTTTTAAGTTTATAGGAAAATTAAGTAAAAAGTACAGAGAGTTCTCATATACTACCTTTTCTCTCTCATCCCAGCCACAATTTCCCGATTATTAGCATCTTCTTTGGCACATTTGTTAGAATTGGTGGACAAATATTGATATATAATTATTAACTAGAGACTACAGTTCACACTAGGGTTTATTCTGTATTTTTTACAGTTCTATTGGTTTTGACAAATACATGATGCCATGTACCTACTATTACAGTACCATACTAAAATAGTTTTGTTATTCCACAAATCTCTTATTTTCCATCTGTTCATTTCTACTTCCCTTCCCCCAAACCCCTACCGACCACTGAACATTTCACTGTGTCCATAGCTTTGCCTTTACCAGATTGTCACAGAGATAAAATCATACGGTATGTAGTCCTTTTAGCCATCTTAGGCTGGCTTCTTTTACTTAACCAGGGCATCCTGTAGTGACTTTTAGGCTTGCTCGTTTCCACAGAGAGAAAGTTCCTAGCAGTGAGATCTGTTTGTTACTAATGTGTACTGAAAGTTTTTCACGGTTTTCATGTCTTTATAGCTTTTTTTTGTTCGTTTAGATGGAGTCTCACTCTGTCACCTAGGCTGTAGTGCACTGGCACTATCTCGGCTCACTGCAACCCCCTCCTTCCAGGTTCAAGCAGTTCTCTGCCTCAGCCTCCCGAGTAGCTGGGATTACAGGTGTCCGCCACCACACCTGGCTCATTTTTGTATTTTTAGTAGAGACGGGGTTTCACTATCTTCGCTGGGCTGGTCTTGAACTCCTGACCTCAGGTGATCCACCTGCCTCGACCTCCCAAAGAGCTGGGATTACAGGCATGAGCCACCACGCCCGACCAGCTCATTTCTTTTTATCACCGAATAAAATTCCATTGTATGCATGTACCACAGTTTGTTTATCCATTCACATATTGAAAGATATCTTGGTTGCTTCCAGTTTTTGCCAATTATAAATAAAGCTGCTATAAACATCTTTGTTCAGGCTTTTATAAGGACATAAGGTTTTTATATGGACATTTTCATCTTACTTAGATAAATACCTAGGAATGTGAATGCTGAATTTTATGGCATTAGTATGTTTAGCCTTGTAAGGAACTGCCAAACTGTCTTTCAAAGTGGCTGTGTATTTTTCATTCCCAGCAGCAATTAACTGCACCAGTTGCTCCATATTCTCATCAACATTTGGTGTCGTGTTTTAGATTTTAGCTATTCTAATAGATGTGTAGTATTTTATTGTTGTTTTCATTTGAAATTCCTGAATGACATATAATGTTCAGCATCTTTCTATATGTTTATTTTCCTTTTACATATCTTCTTTGGTGAAATGCCTGTTCAGATCATTTGCCCATTTTTAAATTAAGCTTTTTGATTTTATTTTTGATGTTTAAGAGTTCATTTTATATTTTGGAAACAAGTCCTTTATCAGATATTTGTTTTGCAAGTATTTTCTCCCAGTTGTGGCTAGCCTTTTTATTTCCTTACCAATGTCTTTGCAGAATGATCACTTTTTAATTTAATAAAGCCCTACTTATCAATTTATTCAGCCATGGATTATATTTTTGGTGTTGTATCCAAAAAGTCAACACTAAACTCAAAGTCACCTAGATTTTCTCATGCTATTTCCTTGAAAGTCTATGGTTTTGCATTTTACATTTGGGCCTATGATCCATTTGGGGTTAACTTTTGTGAAAAGTGTAAGGTATTTATATAGATTTTCTGCAGGGGATATGGATGTCTAGTTGTCTACTTGTTGTAGCACTATTTGCTGAAAAGATTTTTTTTTCTCCATTGAATTTTTTTTTTGCCTTTGTTATAGTCAGTTAATTGTATTTGTGTTGGTCTATTTCTGGGCTATTTTGTTCTGTTAATCTACTTGTGTATTCTTTTACTAGTACAAATTGCCTTAATTATTGTAGTTTCATAGTAAGAGCTAAAGTAACATAATGTCAGTCCTCTGACTTGGTTCTTGTTCTCCATATCATAATGGCTATTCTGGGCATTTTGCCTTTCCTATACTTTTAGAATCAATTTGTTGATATCCACAAACTAATTTGCTAGTAGTTTGATTTGTAGTGCATTGAAACCATAGATCAAGTTGGAATAAAACTGACATCTTAATAGTACACAAGATGTTTACTGATCTTAATTGTACTTAGTACTAATCAGCAATTAAGATAAAGAATACATTTCCCCCTCCATGAACACAAAATATTTCCATATTTATTTCTGTAATTTTTTTCATCAGAGGTTTGTAATCTTCCTCATACAGATCTTATAGATACTTTTAATCCATACCTAGGTTTTCAAAATTTTGGTGTTCATGTAAATGGTTGTGTGTTTTTTATTTCAAATTCTAATTGTTCATTGTTTATATATAGGAAAGCAATTGAATTTAACTATTAATTTTGTGTTCTGCAGTCATGCCATAATCACTTGTTAGTGACAGTTCTTTGTTGATTCTTTGAGATTTTCTACATAGAAAAGCATGTTACTTTAGAATAAATATTTATCCCAATTATTTTTTAATTTCCTTTCCTTGTTTTTCATTAGCTAGAATTTCCACTATGCTGTTGAGTATGAGTGATAAGATAGGACATCCTTGACTTGTTCCTGACTTTAGAGAAAAAGCATCCAGTTTCTCACCATTAAGTATAATGCTAACTGTACATTTTTGTAGATGTGCTTTATCAAGATAAGGAAGTTTCCCTCTATTCCTAGTTGACTGAGAATGTTTGTCTTGAATAAGTGCTGAATTTTGTCAAGAGTTTTTTCTGCATCTGTTGATATGATCGTGATTTTTCTTCTTTAGCCTGTATAATCTTAATTGTTTTTGAATGTTGAACAAGCCTTGCATATGTAGTGTATAATCTTAATTGTTTTTGAATGTTGAACAAGCCTTGCATATGTAGCATAAAACCCATTTGAGTGTAATGTCTTTTTAAATACATTGTTTAATTCTGTTCTCTGATATTTTGTTGAGGGTTATGTTCGTGAGATATACTGGCCTGGACTTTTACTTTCTTGTAATATCTTTGTCTGGTTTTGATATTGAGGTAATGATGACCTTGTATATTTTATTTTAAAATATTCCTTCTGCTTCTATTTTTTGGAAGAGTTTGCACTTAATTGTTATCATTTCTTTCTTAAATGTTTGGTAGAATTCACCAGTGAAACTCTCTTGGCATGGTTGTTTCCTCTTTTTATTACCCCATCTTATTGTTCCATATTAGAGTTACTGTGATTTTTTTCATTTCCATTGACATTAAAATCTACAATTAGATTTCAAAAGAACACTAATGGTGGATAAATGGTTTTATAAGAAATGCATTCTAAGCTGAGTTTCTGAGTATAATCTAAAAATCTTGGCCTCATCATTCTGTGAATACAGTATAAGGTCCTATGTCTTTCAATACTCATACTATGACTTCAAGCCCTCACTTGTCAAACTGAGGGTCCAATTTTTTAAACACCACAATTTTATGTATGATTATCTAGAACTTATTCCTTGTAACTCAAGTACGGCCACTTGAGGATTATCAGAAAATAGGATACCTTGAAGTAGATTCTGCAAATATTGGTCTCTGGAATTTATCTCCACAGCTAAAATTCTTTGTAGTTGTCACCTTGTTGTGATCTATAGTAAACTAAAAATTTTCATGCAGAATTCTGGCAGTCTTTGCACAATAGGGTTGAATAAACTACAGATTCCTCCTAGCTCCGCTGCCTATTCATTCTCATGACAACTGCAGGAATTGACTACAGTTGACATTCCTAGACCTCTGTGGCTCCTAAACTTATGAGGAATAATGATCTTTCTGTCACTGTCACATTGGGTCATGAGTGAGTCACAGAAACCTGCCCTGACTGCAGTGTCATATTTAGTGGTTAAGCTATATTATCTCCAACATAGATCTATCTTGAGTTCCAAAATGTCTGCACCTTAACCAGTGAAATCATCAGCAGAACATGTGCCCATAATTATGATTCCACTCCAGCTACATAACCATAGATGTGAGCCCAAGTCTCCAGTTCAGAAATTATCATCTCTGATGATAGAGATCTACTGAGTCACCATGGTCAGTCTCTGCCAGTTGATCTTACGCTGGACCATGCCACATTAACAGATACATTTTTAATATTTTGAATATCAATCTAATGCTCTTTCTACAGTTTTCGAATTTCATGTGAGTCTTCTGTGATTCCATTGAAATACCTAGGAGCAGTGAATGTTTAATGCTATATGTCAACTTGACTGGGCCATGGGGTATCCAGATATTTGGTTAAACATTATTACTGGATGTGTCTGTGAAGATATTTCTGGAAGAGATTAGCATTTAAATTGGTAAAATAATGTGGGTGGAAATTATCCACTGAGGGCCTGAATAGAACAAGAGACAGGGAAATGGAGTTCATTCTCTCAACGTGATATGATTTGGCTCTGTATCCCCACCTGAATTTCATCTCGAATTGTAATCCCAATGTGTCATGGGAGGGACCTGGTGGGAGATGATTGGATCATAGGGGTTTGTTTCCCCCATATTTTTCTCATGACAGTGAGTGGGATCTCACAAGATCTGACAGTTTAAAAGTGTTTGGCCATTCTCCCCTGTATTATCCTGTTCTCACATTGCTACAAAGACATGCCCGAGACTGGATAATTTTTAAAGGAAAGAGGTTTAATTGACTCACAGTTCTACATGGTGGGGAAGCCTCAGGAAACTTACAATCATGGCAGAAGGCAAGAGAGAAGCAAAGGCACATCTTTTATGGTGGCAGGTGAGAGAGAGCAAATGAGTGAAGGGGAAAGAGCCCCTTAAAAAACCATCAGATATCATGAGAACTCACTATCATGAGAACAGCATGGGGGAAACCTCTCCCATAATCCATTCATCTCTCACCCATTCCCTCCCTGGACACGTAGATTATGGAAATTACAATTCAAGATAAGACTTGGATGGGGACACAAAGCCTAACCATATCACTCCCACCGCTCTCTCTCTCCTGCTGCCTTCTGAAGAAAGTGCTTGCTTCCCTTTTGCCTTTCACCGTGATGGTAAGTTTCCTGAGGCCTACCCAGCCATGTGGAACTGTAAGTCAATTAAGCCTCTTTTATTTATAAGTTACCCAGTCTCAGGTAGTATCATTATAGCAATGTGAAAACAAACTAATACACCACCTGACTGCTTAAGCAGGGACATGATTCTGGCTTCAAACAGGAACTTTATGAGCCACTCTACTGGTTATCAGGCCATTATATCAGGACTGGAATTCATACCACCAGCCCTTTTGGGTCTCTAGCTTGCTGATTGTAGATTGTGGGACTTCTAAGCCTCCCCAGTCATGGAACTATATATACATATATATAAGCAATGTCTGTGCAGTGCTCAGTAGCATTTGCAACCTATTTTTGAGTGAATATATTTGGTGATGTCCTGAGAGATGCCCAACTTATTAGACCAAAGCCACTGGATCTGCCACTACCTAGTTGTATGACTTTGAATAAATACGGAAACTTGTCTGCTAATCAATTTGCCAATCTACAAAGAGTGGGGAACATAGTCCCCACTCTTGGTCTCATATGGTATTGGGAAGGAAACTAAAAAGACGTGTGAAACCACAATGCAGGTTTCTCAACAGCAGTAGTAGTATCACTTTAGGACATACAATTCTTTGCTGTGGGGGCTGCCCTGAGTAATCCAGGATGTTTAGCAACATCTCTGGCCTCCACCAGCCAGGTGCCAATAGCACACTCCCAGAAGTGACAACAAAACCCTCTCCATGAAGTTGAATTTTGAGGAACAGCAAAAACAAAAGAACTCCCTCTAGATATTGCCACACGGCCCCTGGAGGATAAAATTGCCCTAGTTTAGAAGCACTGGTATAATATGTGGCTTATTCAGACTAAAAGGAATTTTAAACAATTATTTATTAGTGAATGCTCTATTAACTGGGTCTCTAGGATCTTGATGTATGTTGCCAATTATGTCTCAATTCACTTTCCATATGCCCAAGAATTAAAATATCTGAATGAGATTATGAACAAAAGATTAAAATATACATTTAAAAACATATATGACATATATAATATAAACTAAAAGATACAAGCGACATAATTTTCCAATTCCTCTTCACTACAGAGCTGATACAATATTTAAGGTATTTCACCATGTTCTGCTTTGATTGAAACTACCCTTTCATGTACTACTCATTTGTGTGTGTGTGTGTGTGTGTGTGTGTGTGTGTGTGTGCATATTACACATCCAGACTATGTCAATAAATGGTGGCCCATATAACCCTACACAGTATCCCCATCTCCCATGGAGCCCATGCAGGGGTACCATGAACCTAACTTGCCATTCTTCTGAAAAAATAATTGGGCCAGACTCTCACCGTGCCAACCTTGCCTGTAGCCTTCCCTGTTTTGCCTGCAAACAAGTGGTCTAGAAAAGTGCTATTTAGTGAGGAGAAATTTGACACGTATATGTAAGTGCTATTATTTGAATGTCTTCTCCATATTTCCTATGTTGAGAATTTAATCCTCAGTGTGGCACTATTGAAAGGTAGTGCCTTTAAGAGGTGATTGAATCATGACAGAGAGCCCTCATGGATGCATTAATCTATTCATGGATTAATGGATTATCGTGGGAGTGAAACTGGTGGCTTTTTCAGAAGAGAGCTCTGGGCGTGCACGCGAGTATGCTCAGTACCCTCACCACGTGATACCTTGTACCACCTCTGAACCTCTGAATACTGCAAAGCCCTCACTAGCAAGTAGGCTCTCACCAGATACATACTGTTAACCATGGATTTCCTAGCCTTCATAACTATAAGAAATAGATTTATTTTCTTCATAAATTACTCTGTTACAGGTTTTCTGTTATAAGCAACAGAAAACAAACTAATACAGTAAGATGTTCCAAATGTCTGCATTTCTTATCTTGGTGAAAACTTGAGATATATCTTCCTCGGCATTTTCAGATTCATTGATCTCAGAGCTGGACAAAATGTGAGAGTCAGTTTAGAGTTAAGCGAACAAGGTCCAGAAATGGGTAGAGATTTGCTTGAATCAAGTGAATGCTGGTGGTAGACCTAAGGCAGGAAGTCATTTCCACATTCAGCATTTTTGTTTTCTTTTTTGAGACAGAGTTTCATTCTTGTTGCCCAGGGTGGAGTGCAACGGCGCCGTCTTGGCTCACTGCAACCTCTGCCTCTAGAGTTCAAGCAATTTTCCTGCTTCAGCCTCTCAAGTAGCTGGGATTACAGGCACCTGCCACCATGCCTGGCTAATGTTTTTTTTTGTATTTTTAGTAGAGATGGGGTTTCACCATGTCAGTCAGGCTGGTCTCGAATATTCAGCTTTGCCTGTATATTACACACTTTTTATTGCTGGGAACAATACCATACTGTGCTGAACTGAAAATTTAACAGGCAGTATCTACCTACATTCTAACCTTTCCATGTTTAAGTTTCTATTGGTGAGTCTGCTTTTTGATTGATTAGTTCTCCAATTTGCTCAATAAGCCCCAGTGTTATTTTCAAGTACATTACAGAGGCTTGAGAGAATTTGTGTCAGCTCCTAGGTCTTTTCCCTTATTGTGGTATGTGCCAGGGAACAGTATTACCTCCTGGAGATGATCCTGCGTTTATTAATCCATTGTTCAAAACTACATTGTAAGCTGTGCTTGCTTAAAAATTTTTCATTTTCCATGACACTAAGAATAAAAAAGGTTATCTGCAATTTGAAGGTCACTCTCTCAGTTTTCTAATCCCTCAGAACAAAACAAAACAAAAAGTATGTGCCAACAGATATTAAAAATGCATTACAAAAATAATTGGACTCTCTTGTTTAGTTGTCATCTTCTGTCCATTAAATAGAAACATTATTAGCAGAAACAAGTCTATATTCTAAGGAAAATGCTGATTCAGGAATACTATTTGCCAACAAAATGCTTATTGCATGCAAAAACAAATTCATGTCTTTTCATTATGGCTTTAACTCTAAGGCTGACGTTAATTAAGAATCACAGGAAACCATAAAAGTTATCACCTGTTTTCTCTGTAAAATTACTCAACGCAATTGTATAATTACAAAAGAAATTATTCATTTTCTATTCAGAGTCACTCCTTTCCCTTCAGAATTCCACTGTCTTTTTCATGGAAAAAACTAAGCAGCCCTAGGAAAAGTGGAATAATATCGGAAATAATTATGGTTACATATTAGCTATGAACATGCAGAATATTGTTCACAAATATTTGAAGCTGCTTCCTGTGAAGCCAAGAATTGAACAAACTAAACTGCCTTGTGAAGTTGAACTTGGCCCTGTGACTGCCTTTGGCTGATGGACAGTTTTTTGGTGTTTGTTGTTGTTGTAGTTGTTGTTTTTCATCCCAGTGCACCTTGGGCCACGTTCTGTCTGTCTTCTCTACCTCTCGGACTGTGACAGTGGTCTCCAAATGAAGGCATGGAGAGCCTGGGTCCCTTTGTTAGAATGATGAGCAGTTTCTACTTGCCAAAAAGCAAAGGTTCACCCTGAGCGAAAGCATTTTGAAAAAAGCTTCAAAGGTGATTCTGATGGGCAAGATTGAGACCCCTATTAATTAATAAATGTTCAGTTCTCAGAGATTGCTTTGCTTTTTAGCTGTATATGTGTCTCCACCATAAGGCTATGACTGAACTGTCACCTGTCAAGGCCCTCCTTCCGTAAGACTTTCAAAAGTTTTCTAGAATCACTTTTTCTCAGTTACATTTATACTTCCTGTCATTTATTATAAACTACTCTTCATACATCCACCTTTTCTCAGAAGATTAAGGAATAGTTGTCACAGCCTTTGCATGTAGGAGTTCCAGACAATTAGGCATGTCACTTTTCTGATACAAAGTGGTATTTTGGGGTGGTTTGTTAACCAAAAAAAATGGCTTTTATTTCTCATTCACACAAAAACAGAATGGAAAACCTGTATAGGTGAAAAGAGAGTAGGCTTTGCAGTGAGATACACTTGACTTTCAATTTTTGCCCTGCTACTAGATGTTCATTAATTTGCCTCTTAGACATTAATTGCTTTATATGTAAACCATGCTATTTCTTTGCATATGTATCATGTAAGAATGTTGGGAGACACATAACGGACAGATGGATGTGAAGGAATGGAAGCGAATGTCTTCTAAAACCTTTCAAAGTGCTGGGAAAAATAGAAGGTTTGATTTTGTCTTTTAAAAAACTTTTATGTCTTACAATTTTCAGTAAGAGGTAATATGATTAAAATAGACTGTCCTATGCATAGTAATAGGTGGTCTACATGCATCAGCGCTAATGCTTACAACAACCCTGCTACATAGATATTACATCATTTTATGAATGAGGAAACTGAAGCTTAAGGTTTCAGGGTCAAAATGCTGCAAAAGACTAGATCTGTGAATCAAGTCCAGATCTCTCTTACTCCAAAGCTCATATTCTTTTTATTAAACCATCTTCACTCTGTCAAGAAGCTTTCCTTAATTCTCACTGATATCCTGTGACATACACATGACACGTATCTGCAGTTCTAGAAATTGTGTCTAGAGTTTCACATAATCAACTTATCATCCAGACAGGATCAGTCCTATTTCCACTTTTATATAAGGAGAAACTGAGGCTCACATAGTTTACATGATGTTCTAAGGCCAACCAGGTAGTGAATGACAGAGGCAGAGTATATAGACTGAATACACACCCATTAAGTCATCTCTTGGTCTCTTATTTTTTTTCTGTTTATATCCATTCACAATTTCCTTCCCTTGCTCCTTACTGTCCAACAGCAATTCCATTTTCCTTTGAGTCCACTCTCCTTTCAATTATTTCTCACAATGTCTTCCCTCCCCTTTGGGACAATAAGAGGTTAATGAGCTAGATCTGAGCAGAAATAGATTGTAGTGGTTGGCAGGTACCTGCTGAGCACCAAATCACCAATGATCCCTCACCAGCCTGCTCTCAGCAGGCTCCACTTCAGCCTGCCTTGTGGATCCATTAAATGCAGGCAGCTGTATAAATTCTTTTCTTTTAAGGGTAGAGAGTTGTTTCATGCACTCTTTAAACTGATCTTACAAATGTAGCATCTGAAGGCTTATCATAGCATAGACTTTCTTTTGCTTGAGGGTTAGATCTTTTTAGAAACTAAAGGTAAAAGAAGGATGGTTGGCACAGCAGGCACCCAGAGGTATCAAGATGAATTCCCAGACATTCACTAATTCACTAAATTAGGCCAATGAAAACAATGGAATTCGAATAGTCTTACTTCTTTTTAGAAGATATATTTTATTAAGTACCAACTTGTATAGTTACCTATACACATGATTGTGCTAAGTGTTTTATATTATCATATTTAATACAACACTTTTTTTTATTATATTTCCCCTCTTACGGATGGGGAAATTAAGAATGAGATTGGCCATCTTACTGAACACAGTAACAGGTCTTGTAAGGGGTGACTTTCTGCATTCTAGAATGTTTAGGCATTACATGCTGTGAGAGAATAAAAGCACTAGATGTAGGGAGGATTGAGAAAGCCTAATAGGTTCTAAAGTTCACTCTTTCTTGACTCTTACCTACTAAACTGCGTCTGCCTATCAAAAGTATAATACTATAAAATGATTCATGATTCCATCAATCGATGACTTTATGTATTTGGTTAAACTGATTAAAATACTCTTACACTGACCTTTTTTCTCAGTAATCATTTGTCTCATTTTTACTCGAATACAAATGAAATAGCTACATTATCCACCTATTCCAAGGTTGTCTTAGCCACTGAGATAAGTTTTACTCAAAAGCTCCATGCTGTTAGGAAAGAAAATAAGCTAAGTGGAGTATGGCTTATAATTTTTAAGAAATGTGCTCTTGCTTTCATTTTGATACATATTCACTTAAATGAGCTTTAAGGGTGATAATTTTCCTTCTCAAATGTCAGAATAGATTGAGGAAGATATTTATGTCCAACAGAAAACTGTTGCAGACAAAGCTGTATTGAAAGATATTGTATACACTAGAATCCAACATCAGGATTCTGATGATTTTCCATCTGAAATGGGCTGGACATTTGCAGGGCAGAGGAGCTCAGTCCAGTTGAAATTTCCATGTGGGAACAAAAGCAGAGAAAAGATTATCTATGTTCTGTAGGCAAGATGTGTTTGAAAGAGCACGCCAAGGAAATATTTCTTCCCTGCATGTGTGGCTTTACCTCTGATCCTCTTTGCTCAATGCATATTTTAGCGTACTAGATAAGAAGGCACACCAGTGCAAAAGAGAGGTCCACGGGACCTGGACCAAGCATGGCCAGTGGCGCCTTGTATTAGTTTGTTCTCACACTGCTATGAAGAAATACCCGAGACTAGGTAATTTATAAAGGAAAGAGGTATTAATTGACTCACGGTTCCATATTGCTGGGGAGGCCTCAGGAGACTTGCACGCATGGTGGAAGGCAAAGAAGAAGCAGGCACCTTCTTCACAGGGTGGCAGGATGGAGTGAGTGCAAGCAGGGGAAAAGCCAGACACTTATAAAATCATCAGATCCCATGAGACTCAATCATTATCACGAGAAGAGCATGGGGAAAACTGCCCCCATGATCCAATTGTCTCCACCTGTTCCCACTTTTACCAGGTGAGAAATTATGGGGATTACAATTCAAGATGAGATTTGGGTGGGGACACAGAGTCAAATTATATCACCCCTTTTCTAATTTTCCCCCTTTTGTGGGAGTTTTAGTGTGTAAGTGTGTGAATACAGGTAGAATTTATATGCCTAATGTTGGGGACCATAAAAATGCTTATTGTAATGTGTGTCTGCTCTTTATCCACTGAATCCACTGAGAGGAACAAGGGAAGAGGAAACAAACTGTTTCCAATCCTCCTCCCCTCCTCAAACAACTGTCCTCTTATATGAAAACTATGCTTGGAATGAATTTTTTAGATTAGAAGGAGATCAAAGGGCTATCTCTTTATAATGTTCAACAGCTGTGGTGGCTAAATTGTTCACTCTGTAGCCATTTGGACTGAGTTTGGAATCCAAAGTCCATTTATTTAATGGGGGTATGAGGAATGGATTCAGGGTTAACATGTGCAGCGCAAAATAAAAATGTTTTTGTGAGTGTAAGGGAAAACAAACAACTTTATATAATCAGAACATCGTACTGATAGTCTTCTATTCAGATGAAGAGCACCTGATGATGTTTGCTCATTTTCTCTCCAATGAATACCTCCTGTGATTCAGACTGTTGAAGCACAATGTGACTTTTTCTTTTCTTTATTTATTTACTGAGACCCTGGCCTTGGATAAATAGTTATTCTTGCCCTTGTGTGTCTAACTTCCAGTGTGTCACTTACCCTATATTGCATTTTAGGAGCAGCGTGAAATCATTGTAAGCCCGTGGGATTTGTAATTTTTAAAATCCTGAATTTAAGTAACATATATGAATATTTATTCTTAAGATATTAGAGATAAAGCTATAAATTCCTATTTAATTCAATTGCCATAGTGATCAAATTCAATGAGACCATGCCTTCAATATTTTTATCAGGTTTATTGAGGATATATAACCCCATTATCAAGATATGCATCACTCCCAAAGATTCTCCCATGCTCTTTTTTCTCCCAAGTCTTTTTGTAGTTAACACTTACCCTCACACCATGTGTCTGGCAACCTAACAACCATTGAGATATTTTCATTTTCTTTAGTGCTGCCTTTTCCAAAAATTCATGTATGTGGAATCATCCAGTGTGTGGTTTTTTGCACAATATGTTTGAGATTTTTCTATGTGTTACATATACCACTAGTTTTTTTTTATCATTGAGAAGTATTCTGTTGTGTGATGCACTATGTGGTATATTACCAGTCTAAAAACATTTAGTTTATTTTCAGTTTGGAGTAATTAGGAACAAAGCCTTATTATGAAATTTCAAATAACAGATTTTTTGTATATACAAATTTTTATTTTTTTCAGATAAGTACCTTAAAAGTGGCATTGCTAGTGCAAATGTTAACTATATGTTTAACATCATAATAAATTAACAGATTATTTTCTGAAGTGACTGTAACATGTTCCATGTTCATGAATGATGCATAAATGATCCAGCTTGTCTCTATCATCATCAGGATCCAATTGTGTCACACACACAAAAAAACACAACACTTATTTTAACTATGCAGTGGGTTCGGTTACAATCTCCCAATGGCATATGTCCCCAAGACTTCAGAATTAGAACTTATTTGGAATCAGGGTGCAGATGAAATTAACATAAGATTCTCAAGATGAGTTCAATTTGGAATAGGTTGGGTACTAAAATCTGGCAAGCCCTAATAAAGGAAAATAAGGGGTAGCCGACAGAGACACACAGGGAGAGTGACCCTGTGTAGATGGAGGCAGAGATGACACTAATGAGTTTACAAGCCAAGGACACCCAGAATTGCCAAAACCACCTGAAGTCAGAAGGTGACATGACATGGATTCTACCTGAAAGCCTGCAGAAGGGAGTTTGGACTCTTGGCCTCCAGAATTCTGAAATAATACATTTCTGTTGTTTTAATCCATCCCATTTGAGGCCATTTGTTATGGCAGGCTTAGGAAACAAATACACTATTCAAACAGATAGGCAGTAAGCATCGCTTTGTGATTTTAATTTACATTTTATGAAAGACTGATGTTAAGCCTGTATTTATATACTTATTTTATATATAAAATTTACATATATATGTATATAGAGATGCTGTTCAAAGTTTTGCCCTTTTTTATTGTTGAGTTTTGAATATTATTTATACATTCCATATACATATATTTTATTGGTTATAGTTTTCAAATATTTTCCCCAGCGCATCACTCGTCTTTTTTTTCTTAGGACTGAATTTTTTGAATAGCAGAAGTTTTTAATTTGTTAAAGTCAAATTTGTCAATTTCTTATTTGTGTGTGTTTGTGTGTGTGTGTGTGTGTGTGTGTGTGTGTGTGTGTATGTGTGTGATTTCTAAGAAATTTTTGCCTAAACCAAGGTTACCAAATTTCTTCTAGATATTACTCTGGAAAATTTATAGATTTAGGTAATCCATTTGGGTGTATGATCAATTTGAGCTAGTTTTTATATATGCTGTGTGTGTGTGTGTGTGTGTGTGTGTGTGTGTGTCAAGGTTTATGTTTTGCATATAATTAGATGATTAAAGAATTACTCATTTATTATTATTTTTGGACTAAAATCTCTATTTTGCTACCTGTTTTCTATTTGTTTCAAATGTCTTTTGACCACTTTGCACTCTGCCTGAATTTGGATTGAGTATATTTTACCCAATTATTAGCTTTCATTTATACTTTTTAAAATCACTTTCTTTATTACTGTCTTTTGTTTGGTTAGTTTGCTTTCTTTTGTTTTACCCTGGCTTGGTGGTTGCCCTATGATTCACAATATAATTTTCGTATAAATCACATTCTGTATTTTTGAAGAACAATGTACATGTTGGTAAAGTTTAAATGAGAACTAAGCAAAACTAAATTTATTTATTTATTATTATTTCTTCCTTTGCTTGTTTACTTGTTTCACCACTCACTTTATGGGTCAGACTTCCAAAAACATGTAAAGTCTTTTCAGTGTGCTTATTACTGGGTTAGGTAGTATGCTATTATTGATACAACCTTTTGAGGGAAAGCTTATATTTAATTAACTTGCTTTTATTCTTCAACACATAGACTATATTATGTGTCAGATAAATATGTATTTTAATTTTCTGCAATTTGACCAAAATAATTTAGATATAACATCTATTAAATATATATTTTATATATACATATAAAATAAAGTACACATACCAAAGTATACAGTTTTACGAGAGCTGTGATCTATTTATACCTGGAATATCATCACCCAAATTATCATAATGTACATATACATGATGCCCAATAGTTTCTTCATGTCCCTTTGCAGCTCATCCATCCTTCACCATTCCATCTTCTTTTTCCCAGAAAACTTCTAACCTACTTTCTTTAACTATTGGTTTCTTTGCAGTTTTTAAAGTTTTATATAAAGAATCACATATCATGCACTAATTATTTTTGGTGTGACTGCAAATATTTTTGGCCATTAAAAAAAGATTGTTTTATTATTTAGTTGTAAGAGTTCTTTATATATTGTAGATACAAAGCCTTTGTCAGATATATATTTCACATATTTTTCTCTCAGCCTGTGGTTTGCCTTTTCATATTTATAGTAGTGACATTTGAAGTGCAAAAGGTTTAATTTTGATGCAGCTTAATTTATAATTTATTATTTTATATTTTCTCTCCTGATGTAGTATCCAACTGTTACCTAAGTCAATAGCACAAAGATTTTCTTTTATTTTTTCTTCTAGAAATGTTATACTTCTACATTTTCCGTTTACATTTTTAGGGTTTCTTTTTGTGTGTGGAACAAGGTTTATTTCCTTGCCTGTATTCTACCAGCACCATTGTTGAAACATATCAGATTCAATTGAATTGCCTTTGAAACAATTCAAATATAAATTGGCCGTATATTTGATGGGCTATTTTTGGACTCTCTATTTCCTTCAATTATTTAAATATTTATAATTGTATTAAGCCCATATAGTCTTGATGACTGTACCATTATACTGTATGTGTAACTCCAAGCAGATTTCCTACTTGTTTCCTGGGAGCTGACTTGTGCAGCTGCAGTCAGATGGCAGCTCTGTTGAGGCAGTCTAGTGGGCCAGTCTAGCAGGGCTTTGCTCACATGTGTCATATGTAGCAGGGTGTTGGACAGGGTTCCCTGACTCTTTACATGGCTCTTCAATGGAAAGCCCACAGTTCATAAATGGTAGTAAGGGAAGAGACCACCCCTCATGTTGTCTTATGCCCAATTTCTGCCTCCAAAGAAAGAAAAAGTAAAAACTAAAACGCAGAAATGAAATCCACAAGCAGACAGCCTGGCGCCACACCCTGGGCCTGGTAGTTAAAGATCGACCCCTGACCTAATTGGTTATGTTATCTATAGATTACAGACATTGTATAGAAAAGCACTGTAAAAATCCCTATCCTGTTTTGTTATCCCTATCCTGTTTTGTTCCGATCTAATTACCGGTGCATGCAGCCCCCAGTCACGTACCCCCTGCTTGCTCAATCGATCATGACCCTCTCACGCACACCCCCTTAGAGTTGTGAGCCCTTAAAAGGGACAGCAACTGCTCACTCAGGGAGCTCGGCTCTTGAGACAGGAGTCTTGCCGCTGCCCCCAGCCAAATAAACCCCTTCCTTCTTTAACTCAGTGTCTGAGCAGTTTGTCTGTGGCTCATCCTGCTACATTTCTTGGTTCCCTGACTGGGAAGCGAGGTGATTGGCGGATGGTTGAGGCAGCTCCTTAGGCGGCTTAAGCCTGCCCTGTGGAACATCCGTGCGGGGGACTCCGACCAGCCGGGGCGATGCAGATCCTGAGAGCGCTCCGGGGTAGGCATTTGCCCCAGTTGGATGCCTCGCCAGAGCCCTGTGTGGTAGGCCCCCGTGGAGGATCAATGCAGTGGCTGAACACCAGGAAGGAACAGGCACTTGGAGTCTGGACATCTAAAACTTGGTAAGACTAGTCTTTGAAACTTGCCCACTCCATTTGAGTGGAAGCGTGGCCTGATCACCCACGACGTGCCTTTGTTGGCACTTTGGTTTTGACTTGGTTTGAATTGCTTGACAGGATTGGTCTTGGGAACTTACCCACTCCATTTGAGTGGAAGCGTGGCCTAATAACCCATGGTGTGCCTGTACCGGCACTTTGGTTTTTGTTTTTGACTTGACTTGGATTGCTTGATACTTTGGTTTTGGTTTTGACCTGGCTTGGATTTCTGGAGACTCTGATTTTGGTTTTGATTTTGGTTTGGTGTAAACTACAAAAGTGTGTGTGTGCCCTTTTTACCCATTCTTTGTTTTGTGGTGCATGTGTGGTGTGAGCGTGATGTTTTGTCTCCAGGAAACATGGGTGAGCTACAAAGTAAGTCCACCCCACTAGGAACTATGTTGAAAAAATTTCAAAAAAAGGATTTAAAGGAGACTATGGAGTACTATGACACCAGGAACACTTAAAACTTTGTGTAAGATAGACTGGCCAGCATTAGAGGTAGGTTGGCCATTAGAAGGAAGCCTGGACAGGTCCCCTGTTTCAAAGGTATGGCAGAAGGTAACCTGTAAGCCAGGGCACCCAGACCAGCTCCTGTACATAGACACTTGGTTAGAGCTGGTTTTAGACATCCCGCCCCCAACACATAGTGGTTGAGAGAACAGCAGCATAAGCGGCTGGCAGAGGCAAGGAAAGACCAGCAGAGAGAGAAAAGGGAAAGAGACAGAGAGGAAGAGACAGACAAAGAGGGAGTCAAGGAGAGAGAGAGAGAGAGAAAGAGAGAGGGAGAGAGAGAGAGAAAGAGACAGAGGCAAAAGGGAAGTGAAAGAGAGAGAGACAAAGTCAAAGAGAGAAAGAAAGAAAGAAAAATGATTTAACATTAACCACTGAAAATTCCCTTAACCCAGCAGGTTTCCTAACAGGGAATCTAAATCTTAATTACCATAAAAGGTCTGACCAGACCTAGGAGGAACTCCCTTCAGGACAGGATGATCGATGGTTCCTCCCGGGTAATTGAAAAAAAAAAAAAAAGCCATCTATACCAATTCTAATTTGGACAAAACAAGGTCTTATTAATAGCAAAGGATAATTAAAATCCCAAACTTACAAGGTTTTCAACGAAAGTAAAGTTTGCTAAAAGTTAACAGTGTAACATGTATTATAGTAACTTCTATTCTTGTGGCCTTAGACAGTCTAGTCCACAGACATAAAAAAAAAAAAAAAAAAGGTTCGCTTTGGAAAAGAATGGTTATCATCTTCGAAAAAAAAAAAAAGAGAGAGAGAAGGGGGTGGGGCGGAATTTATATAAAAAGAGTGTTATATGGTAAATTCTTGTCCTGAAATAAATTAACTGGTTGTTTAAAGAAAGAAATGTTTGTAATAAGTCAGAAAGTTAAGGCATGTCGAAAAATTGCCTGTAAAAGTCGTGAAAGAAAAAAAAGGTTATAAAAAAAGTGTATTAAAAAAAGAATTTATGCAAAATATGTTGTGTAATTTAAAAGTAACTAGGCCTCCTGAATGTAAAACTATTGAAAAAAAAAAACAGTTTATGTGCAAGGTGTATAAGAAAAGTAAAATACACCTTTGGTAAAAGGATTATAAGGAGGCATAAGATTGTTCATTTTTACCTACATTAAAAAGTTTAAAAAAATTATTGTTTTGAAGGTCTAAGCAAGTTTTAAAATGTTAATTGTAAAGAAAATTCTGTGTGTAAACATATTAGCTAAAGTTAAAGAGTATCATCCAGGTTTTCTGTGAACTGGACATTAAAGTAAAAGCATAACAGGTTTTTCTTAAAGAACCAACCTGCTCTTTAGCAAAAATTATAAAAGGTTAAAAAGAGTCTATAAAATCTTACCTTATAGTCAAACATTAAAAATTAGATAAATATGTCTACAAGGTTTTATTAAAATTAGGTTTAACATTAATAACACACTAATATAAAGATAAAATTTAGCTTATCTGGTATAAAAATCATACAAAAAGCATTATTAAATATAAAATAGTGTTTAGCTTTCTGTGGTCTAAAAACTAATAAAAATAGGTGCTAAAGGAAATTTATCAGTAAAAAGGCACTAAGGACTATAAAGTCCACTGCCAAAGTCCCCACATTTAAAACAAAAGGTCAATTTCTTAGAAATTATATACTTGGTTTATCTTCCACTTTTCTTTCTCTCAAAAACTATGTCTTTTAGCACATGTATCACCCCTAGAATTTCCAGTAAACCAGCACCAGCCTGAAGATCACATTCTCATCAAAGGGTGGAAAGAAGAAAAACTCGAGCCAGCCTGGGAAGGACCCTACCTTGTGCTGCTAACCACCCAGACTGCTGTTCGTACAGCACACACAAAAAAAAGGATGGACTCATCACACCCAAGTCAAGAAAGTGCCACCCCCTTCAGAGTCATGGGCCATAGTTCCAGGGGAAAACCCTACCAAACTAAAGCTAAGAAAAATTTAACTCTTTTCATCTATTCTATTACTCTTTCTTCTTTCCTCGTTCTATTGCTGACCATCTAGTTATTAACATAACCAAGTCAATTTTGCCTCAAACTATTGCATTTAATGATTGTCTTGTTATACCCTGTGGGGACTTGCCAAGTCAAAGACGGTTTTCTACTTCAGAAAAGTACTTCTGTCCCTCCTGACTCTCCTCAGACTGGGCATTAGTAAACTAGGACCATTTAATCCAGGGAGATTTCGATAAAGACCCCAGCGCCAAACAGGAGTCTTGCCCCCTGATGCAGTTGCCACAGTTGGTCCAACGTTCTGTGGACCACTAAAGAGCAAGGATGGATTGCCCCAACCAGTTTTTGTAATTTCCTAAAACCATACATTCATTTTACTAGAGGATCATAGAAGTTAAAGACTTAAAACAAACTTCAGCAATTAAGACAGGATACCGAGATGCAAATGCCTGGTTAAAATGGATCAAATAGTCCATCTGCACATTAAACAAAAGCAATTGTTATGCTTGTGCACATGGCAGGCCAGAGGCCCTGACTGTCTGCCTTCCACTAAGGTGGTCCTCCAGTAGCGACCAGGTGTGGGCTGCATGGTAGCTCTTTTCCAGGATTCTACAGCTGGAGTAATAAGTCATGCCAAGCTCTCTGCTATGTCCCAAACTCCGGCACCCTGTGGGTCAGCCCCAGAGGGCCATCCATCCTCCGTCTCCCAACACTAAGTTCACTTCGTGTCTCTCACGACAGGGAGGAAACAGCATTCCTTGGAGACCTGAAAGGATGCAGCGAGCTTAAGAATTTTCAAGAGCTTATCAATCAGTCAGTCCTAGTTCATCCCTGAGTGGATGTGTGGTGGTATTGGGGTGGACCTTTACTGGGCACTCTGCCAAATAACTGGAGTGGCATTTGTACTTTAGTCCAATTGGCTATCCCTTTCACCCTGGCATTTCATCAACCAGAAGAAAAAAAAAAAAGACATCATAAAGCGAGAGAAGCCCCTTATGGGTCTTTCGACTCTCATGTCTATTTAGATGCAATTGGAGTCCCACAAGGAATACCAGATCAATTTAAAGCTGAAATCAAATAGCTGCAGGATTTGAGTCAACATTTTGGTGGGTGACTGTTAATAAAAATGTAGATTAGATAAACTACACCTATTACAACCAGCAGCAACGAGCTTTTCATGAATTAAAAGAAAAACTCATGTCGGCCCCAGCCCTGAGGCTACCTGACCTGACAAAACTCTTTACACTTTATGTGTCAGAAAGAGAAAAAATGGCAGTTGGAGTTTTAACCCAGACTGTGGGGCCCTGGCCAAGGCCAGTGGCCTATCTCTCAAAACAACTAGACAGGGTTTCCAAAGACTGGCCCCCAGGTCTAAAGGCCCTAGCAGCAACGGCCCTGTTAGCACAAGAAGCAGATAAACTAACCCTTAGGCAAAACCTGAATATAAAGGCCCCCAATGCTGTGGTAACTTCAGTGACTACTAAAGGACATCATTGGTTAACAAATGCTAGATTAACCAAGTACCAAAGCTTGCTATGTGAAGATCCCCACATAACCGTTGAAGTTTGCAACACCCTAAACCCCAATACCTTGCTCCTGGTATCAGAGAGCCCAGTTAAACATAACTGTGTAGAGGTGTTGGACTCAGTTTATTCTAGCAGGCCCAACCTCCGAGACCATCCTTAAACATCAGTAGACTGTGAGCAGTACGTGGAGGGGAGCAGCTTTGCCAACCCCTGCAAAGTGACTCTGAAGAAGACGACAAGCCCTACTCCAGTCACACCCGGAAGCTGACTGGTCCACGCAAGGCCAAAGCATGAGGAAGCTCATCGCCGGACTCATTTTCCTTAAAATTTGGACTTTTACAGTAGGGACTTCAACTGTCCTTCCTCAGACTGAGGACTGTTCCCAGTGTATACACATCGAGTCAGTGAGGTAGGACAAAAGGTTGCTACGGTCCTATTGTTTTATGGGTATTATAAGTGTACTGGAACTCTGAAAAGAACTTGTTTGTATAATGTTATTCTATACAAGGTATGTAGCCCAGGAAATAACCAACCTGATGTGTGTTATGACCCATCTGAGCCTCCCATAACCACAGTTTTTAAAATAAGATTAAGGACTGAGGACTGATGGGGGCTCATAAACTATACGAGTAAAGTGTTAGCCAAAACAGAAGAAAAAAGGATGCCCAAACAAGTCACCTTAAAATTCGATGCCTGTGCTGTCATTAATAGTAATAAGTTAGAAATAAGGTGTGGTTCTCTTAATTAGAAAAGAGGCTATATGGCAGAAAATAAACACATCTGTCATAAATTAGGACTGTGTGGAAATAAATGTAAATACTGGTCTTGTGTCATTTAGGCCACTTGGGTTAAAAAAAAAAAAAAATGAAAAGGATCCAGTCCACCTTCAGAAAGGAAAAAAATGGCCCTTCCTGTACTAAGGGACAATGTAACCCCTTAGAGCTAGTAATAACCCATCCCCTTGATCCTCGCTGGGAAAAAAAGAAGCGTGTGACCTTAGGAATTGATGGGGCCAGACTGGATCCTCAAGTAAGTATCTTGGTTCGAGGAGAAGTTTACAAACGCTCTCCAGAGCCAATGTCTCAAACTTTCTATGATGAACTAAATGTGCCAGTACCAGAAATTCCAGGAAAAACAAGAAATTTGTTTTTGCAATTAGCTGAGCATGTAGCCCATTCTCTCAATGTCACTTCATGTTATGTATGTGGAGGAATGGTAATAGGAGATCAATGGCCATGGGAAGCCCACGAATTAGTACCTACAGACCCAATTCCTGATGAATTCCTGGCTCAAAAGAATCACCCTGATAATTTCTGGGTCCTAAGAGCCTAAATTATTGGACAATATTGCATAGCTAGAGAAGGAAAAGAATTCACTCACCCCATAGGATGACTTGGTTGTCTGAGACAGAAACTGTATAACGGTACCACAAAAACAGTCACTTGGTGGAGTTCAGATCACACAGAGAGAAATCCATTTAGTAAATTTCCAAAGTTGTAAACCGTGTGGACCCACCTGGAGTCCCACCGGGACTGGACAACCCCCACTGGATTATACTGGATATGTGGGCATAGAGCTTACACCAAATTACCTGACCAGTAGGCAGGTAGTTGTGTTATTGGCACTGTTAAACCATCTTTCTTCCTACTGCCCATAAAAACAGGTGAACTCCTGGCTTCCGTGTCTATGCATCCTGTGAAAAGAGAAGCATAGCTATAAAAAATTGAAAAAATGATAAATGGCCCCCTGAGAGAATCATACAATATTATGGGCCCGCTACTTGGGCATAAGATGGCTCGTGGGGATACCGGACCCCCATTTACATGATCAACCGAATCATACCGTTACAAGCTGTCTTAAAAATAATCACTAATAAAACCAGCAGAGCCTTGACTATTCTGGCCCGGCAAGATACTCAGATGAGAAATGCTATCTATCAAAACAGATTAGCTCTCGACTACTTGCTAGCAGCTGAAGGAGAGGTCTGTAGGAAATTTGACCTTACTAATTGCTGCCTACACATAGATAATCAAGGGCAAGTAGTTGAAGACATAGTTAGAGATATGACAAAACTGGCACATGTGCCCGTGCAAGTGTGGCATGGATTTGATCCTGGGGCCATGTTTAGAAAATGGTTCCCAGTGCTAAGAGGATTTAAAACTCTTATAATAGGAGTTATAATAGTAACAGGAACCTACTTACTGCTCCCTTGTTTGCTACCTGTACTTCTTCAAATGATAAAAAGCTTTATCACTACCTTAGTTCACCAAAATGCTTCAGTACAAGTGTGCTATATGAATCACTATCGATCTGTCTTGCAAGAAGACATGGGTAGTAAAAATGAAAGTGAGAACTCCCACTATTGAATGAGAGTCTCAAAGAGGGGGAATAAGGGAGGAGACCACCCCTCATATTGTCTTATGCCCAATTTCTGCCTCCAAAGGAAGAAAAAGTAAAAACTAAAATGCAGAAATGAAATCCACAAGCAGACAGCCCCAGCCCGGCGCCACACCCTGGGCCTGGTAGTTAAAGATCGACCCCTGACCTAATCAGTTATGTTATCTATAGATTACAGACATTGTATAGAAAAGCACTGTGAAAATCCCTATCCTGTTTTGTTCCGATCTAATTACCAGTGCATGCAGCCCCCAGTCACGTACCCCCTGCTTGCTCAATCAATCATGACCCTCTCACACACACCCCCTTAGAGTTGTGAGCCCTTAAAAGGGACAGGAATTGCTCACTCGGGGAGCTTGGCTCTTGAGACAGGAGTCTTGCCGATGCCCCCGGCCGAATAAACCCCTTCCTTCTTCAACTCGGTGTCTGAGGAGTTTTATCTGTGTCTCGTCCTGCTACAGTAGTTCCTGTGTTCCCAGTAGCAAAAGAGGCCAACCCTCAGTATGCAAACACTTTTCAAGTTTTTACTTGTATCATACTTGCTAATGCCCTCTGACCAAAGCAATTTGCATGGCCATGCGGAGATTCTAAGGACGGAGAGAAAAACTTCACCTCTTTTTTGAGGAGTCGCAACGTCACATTGGGAAGAACATACCTACATGGATGGGAGAAAAATGTGGCCATTTTTTCACTCTACCACAATTCCATTGATTTATATTCCATTCAACATCTACTATGTTGACCAATTCTGAACCATTCTTGTTTCCTACTTAATGTGAAAAAAACATACAGTATCATCTTTAAACCCTTCCTTTTTCTTTCACCCTGTCAGTGTCTTCATTGTAAACCATGCTAGCACATACCAAAAAATAGATATATATGTTAAGTGTGAAATCATTTCAAATGCTTATTCTGCACACTGGGAGAAAATAAATTCTAGATTTATTTGGTACTGAAGTCATTAATACCAAAGAATTTCCATATTAATATTACTACTCATTGATTTACTGTGTCAGTATGAGTCTGTTACACCTCCTATCTGCCAATAGTGATTAAGCACTGAATGGCATTTACCTGTAACATTTGTCTACTATGATCTGTTTTCAGGAAGATTTAATTTACACATTTAAGGACAGTAGAACCAATATAATGTTGTTTAAAAATAGCATTTCTTAACTGCTGTAAGACATCTATGAGTCTTCAACCCTATTATTCTGTTTCTTCCTTTCGTTTTTATTAATGACATTGCAGCACAGCTGAAGGCATGTCATAATTTATTTTATCATTTATCTTGAATATAGAACATGGATTAAAACAATAAAATTAGTCACCTATATATATTGCCTTTCTTTTTTTTAACTTTTCAATTAGATTGACATCATTAGGAAAGACATTGACTATGAAGTACATCAAAATGAAGAACAAGTGGATATATTTTCACATGAATCCAGTTTTGTAAGTGGCTTATTAGGAAAGTGAGGTGGGCAAAGCAGTGGGAACGTGGAGAGCTATATCCTTTCTCTAACTTGGCTGCTAACTCATTATTTATCTCAGCAGGGTTACATCTCTCTAAGCCATAATTTATTTCTCTATAAATCTATGAGTTGGGAGTAACAAGTTGATTTTCCCCAGGTATTCACAGAGCTACTTCCAGGGTTCACCACAAGTGTAACTTGGTTTCACTTCTGATTTTACATGTAACTTTAAAAAAGAAAACTGAAAATTTTCACGTGTGGATGCTTTATTCATAAACTTTTCATACTTTGTGTTTGTTGTGGAGCGAATGCTGGATTAATCCCTTTTTTGAGGGTAACAGATAGTCTCCTCTGCATTTTTTGCTTAATTAAAATTGCCACTCTACTTTGGACCCAATTATTCCCACTAAAAATGTATATGTTGATGCTGTAATCCCCAAATGTGATAGTATTCAGAGACAGAGGCTTTGGTAGATGAGGTTGTAAGGGTGGGGCCCTAATGATGGGATTGTTGCCCTTATAAGAAGAGACGCCAGAGAGATTGATCACTGTTTCCACCATGTAAGGACAATGAGAAGGCAGCCAGATACAACCCAGGAAGAGAATCTGATCCTGCTGGGCTTCTAACCTCCAGAGTTCATCTTGGACTTCTAACCTCCAGAACTGTGAGAAATGAAATTATTGTTGTTTAAGCTACCCAGTCTATGGTATTTGATATAGCAGCCTGAGCTGCTTAAGACATATTTTTCTGACTGTAACAGAATAAAATCTTTTCTACATCCTTTGCTTCATTAAACATTTTTAATATATAGATTTTTAACTTTATGAGAGTTTTATTGATATTAGGCAACCAAAACAAAGCCCAAACTCATTAGGATGTTACAGGCTTTATAAGACCCCATGAATTCCCTCCCCCATCTCAAAGTCACTTATTTATTAAAATGACCTTAATTTTCCATATGATTTTTGTTAAATACGTATTATCAGTTTCATTGTGTGTATTTTTTATTATACTAAAAAGTTCCTTCGCCTATTCTGTATGTCCACATATAAAATAGCCTGTGACAAAAATATTCTACACTGAGAATGTGAAACTTGAGAAAAGGAAAATAGCTGAGAGCAGTCTGAGATCTGCGAAGTACGCAGACCCAGAGAGACGTGGGTATGGGATTCAGTCATGCCCACACCCCACATCCCATGCCTAGGGGAAATTGTTTAAAGTCATTTTGTTCCTGACTGCCTCACTCAATACCTTCATGTTCTTAGAATTTATGATATAAAGAACAATGCTGAGCCAATCAGTAGCTTATATTATTTTAATGTAAATCCTTGGTAAAAACCTCAGGAACTGACTCTTTTTTTCCTTTTAAAATCCACTTGTTACTGTTGCTAATCAGAGTGTATATTCAGGACAAATAGAATCTATGCTCTTGGGCTGCAGCCCTCAAACTTGGCCCAAGTAAACTCTCTGCTTAGTAATTTAGGTTAATTTTGGCTCAGCAGGTTCCTTTGAGATAGGCATATCTGGCATCGTCAGCAGGATTCGGAGTGACTCATTCTCACCACCAGGTGCGGTGTTTCTCCCTGAAAGCAGTGCTTGATACCAGCACGAACTCTGCATCTTCAGAAGTCCCACAGGGTGTTCTGGGTAAGTTCTCCAGAATTAGGACCTCCCACTCTTTGGGTGAAATATAGACTTTATTTGGCTGTTTTTCAAACCGTCTCTTTTCTTTAAGAGATGGCTTTGGTCTCTGTCTTTGGACACAAGCTTCAGATAAAGAGCTCTGTAGAAAATGTCTTTTTGCTGCTGTGTCTCACAGGAGAGGTTCAGATCAAGGTTCTTCCACCTCTGCCTCAGGACTGGAGGCTTAGGTCAAGGTTTTTCTGCCTCTGTCTCACAGCAGAGGTTCAGGTCAAAGGATTGGCAGTTAGGCATGGATGATTTTGTTTTATATGGCCTACTTTTAAGATGAAAACTGTTTCTATTGCTTAAAAATTCAGACCTATCCTTTTATTTGAGACCAATTTCTATTAGTTTCTAACCAAAAAGTGTTCCCTCTTTTTGCTCTTCCAAACAGGTACACTATGAAGGTCTGGTCCTCATACACTGAGCACACTATTGCTCCCTGGAAGTTAGAGACAGTCCAAGATAAGTTACACTTTCACCCTAAATACATTCCCAGGCTTGACACTTTTGAAAAGTTCCTAAATTATGGAAGTCAAGCATCAAAATTAGAGTACTCCTTTTGGAAACACCAGCTGGATTTATGTATAACACTCGTGGGTCATCCTCTTGTAAAGGCGTAGGAAAGTGGACCCACCTAACCTGGTGATACAGAAGGCAGAAATTATTTAGGTAGATAGTGAGGGCAGCAGAGTTCTTGGCAGAGCTTCCCTTCCAACAAAAAGCAGACCCCCAAATCATTGCTTTTCTAGCAAAGAGCAGCCTGAAAAACAGAGCTGCAAACATAGATAATCAAGCAGGAAGCTTGCACGGGCGAATGCTGGCAGAGGTGCCAATAGAAAAGGGCCACCTGGGGGCCAGGCATGTCCAACACGGAGGCTCCATCTTCCCTTTTCTTGTTACCATGTGTACAGTAAAGAAACGGGCAACATGGCACAGCTCAGGCAGAAGACCCGCCTGCATAATAAAAGATTATGGTAGGGGTGGCCGGAAATTCACACCTTATGCACATAGCACATCTAGTCCCAACCAGTTTTTCATGACCTATGCAAACGGCACATCTGGTCCAACCAATGTTTCACACCCTGTGTAAATCAAACACTGCCTCCTCACCAGGCATCTATAAAACCCCTTGCATTTCACCATGGATCCAGCAACCCATTTTTCTGGGACCCCTCTCTGCAACAGAGAGCTCTTCTCTTTCTTTTGCCTATTAAACTTCCACTCTCAACCTGACACTTTATGCATCCGCATCCTAGATTTCTGTGTCTGTGAGACAACAGATCTTGGGTGTTACTCCACAATGAGGCCGTTTCACTGGGACGATCATAGCCAAAATAAGAATCCTTTGCTATGTCTAAAATAATTATTTGTGCACACAATTGGAAAAAAAAAGATGGTTTTAGCACCACACAAACTGAATCAGAGTAGTTTGTTTGTCTTGAATTAAATCTGGTAATAAGAGATTTAAAAAGATTCTTTCTTAGAGCTCTATGGTCAGAAGTCAGCTTAACTAAAAGCTGACATTTAGGCTATAATTTTAAAAATAAGCATAAAAGGGGCTTTCTGCATTTTCGTCCTTTGGATCCTGTTTTGGGTTTTTTTTTTTTCAGTTGACTGAAACTCTTTTTAAATGTGTTTGATCCCTCTGGTTACTTCCTATCTTGTTGGCATAATTTTTGCGAGAAAAATGTAAAACATCATTTGCCTTTTGGAAAGCTTAACAGGCTCCTATAAGACTTATTCTTTTGTTTCTTTTCACTTCTGATCTTTTTTTTCACTATTTTTGATACCACAAATTATAGTAGTAATAATAATAATAAAATAATATAGTATATCTCTAGAGGAGATATACTACTATATTATTGTCTTTCAAAATTGTATGCTATTCCTAAAATTATGATGTGTTAACATATGTTGTCAGACACAAATATGGCTATTATGTTACACTGTCATTTGCCACAGAATTTCCTTGTCAATTGTGTTTTTAACCATGGTTAGTCTTTTTGTCATCCATAGAAAATTATTGTTTTACTTGGATTCTTCTCAGAAAGTGGTTTACAATTGACAACAGTCCAAAATTTGCTTTTTTTTTTTTTTTTAAGACAATTCATGAGAATGAACCCTGACAAGTACTCTTAAATACAGGTTTCTGATAACTTTGGAGACTGTATTATTAGACTAAGTAAAAACTTTAAGAACTCCCATAAACTGATGTGTTCATGAAGATTTCTAACTCAACATCAAGCAGAACAAGAATTTATTATGTGGGACTGAACCGATAGAAAAAGAAGACTGAAATGATTTTTAGGACTTTGTGTTTAAAATGTTGCTGATTCTTTTTATATTTGTTTTGTGGAGTAAATGAAACTTTTTTGAGCTGTTTATAGCTTACAGAATTGGTTGACATATAACATTTGAGAACAAAATTCTCTATACCTTATTTCTCCAAACTTTAAAATCCGTTTATTAATAATCTTATTTTATGGTTATTATTTTAGATTATTATACTAAGGCTATGACCAAAATGGCATATTTTTGGATATTACCAGACTGCTTTAAAAAATTGACTTTATAGAGTCAATAAAAAGTCCTTGGAGAGATTGACCTGGTACTTTGTCTACATAGTTCCTTTCAAAAATTCCGACCTTGCAGTAAGTAAAGAATGTCAATATTCAACAGACCCAGGAAACTTAAGGTATCTTGGGGACCTTGAGAAGGGAGAAATTTGCTCAATTTGTACAGGTATTACAGGCACATTCTAATTGTGAATCTTTGACTTGGCTTCCTAGCCTGGAGACTTATAAAAGCCTAATCTGAAATTCCTTAAGAAAGTTTCAGCAAAGCCAATTTAAAAGAGCCTATATGGTAATCGCTATTCTTGTTGTGTTTTTTGAAAATAATCAGGCTCAGTACAATACTAAAACTTATTTTTCAAGTAAATTGGTCCTACTAAGATTTGTCTTAGGTATAAATCGGAAACTGGAGAGAGAAAAATTATGGTTCAGAGAAAAATTATAGCATACCTGTTATTAGATTCCAGCCCTGACCACTGTTTTTGAGTTTTTGTAATTTTCCAACAATTTGGACTGAATACCCAGTGAAACAGGTTTTTTACTATGTATTTATCAGTTTTACTTCTTCTGAGAAAACCAAAAGCATGAAATTCTGAAGACTGGAGATGACTCAACAAGCAATGACAGTTATAGAAATCAATGACTTGACTGAGGATTATCCAAGAATGAGCCTTCCCAGTGCCAAGGGATGAAGGCCTGAGAGATTGATCATCACTGCTTCCATGGGAAGATTTTTTATAAACAGGAGAAATGAGGAAAGAAAAATAGCTCAGAGCAAAGGAACCAACCCAAATGTCCAACAATGATAGACTGGATTAAGAAAATGTGGCACATATACACCATGGAATACTATGCAGCCATAAAAAATGATGAGTTCATGTCCTTTGTAGGGACATGGATGAAATTGGAAATCATCGTTCTCAGTAAACTATCGCAAGAACAAAAAACCAAACACCGCATATTCTCACTCACAGGTGGGAATTGAACAATGAGAACACATGGACACAGGAAGGGGAACATCACACTCTGGGGACTGTTGTGGGGTGGGGGTAGGGGAGAGGGATAGCATTGGGAGATATACCTAATGCTAAATGACGAGTTAATGGGTGCAGCACACCAGCATGGCACATGTATACATATGTAACTAACCTGCACACTGTGCACATGTACCCTAAAACTTAAAGTATAATAATAATAAAATAAAAAAAAAGAAAAAAGAAAAATAAAGAAAAATAGCTCAGAGCAGTCTGAAGTCTGTGAGGTGTGCAGGGCCAAAGAGACATGAGTATGTATATGATGCCACACTATGCCTAGGAAGAGTTCAGTCCTTGTGCCTCTGACTAGCTGCCTCGCCCATTATTTTCATGTTCCTAGAATTTGTGACACAAAGAACAATGTACAACCTATAAATAGCTTATGTTATTTTAATGTAAATTTTTGGTAAACAACTCAAGAACTACCTCTTCTTTCCTTTTACTTCCCTAGTTGTTTACAAGCAACACTTATTACGTTGCTGATTTGAGTGTATATTCAGGATAAATAGAATCTATGCTCCTGGGTTGCAGCCCTCGAGCTTGGTCCAAATAAACTCTCTACTTACATTGTTTGCCTCAGCTGCTTCCTTTTTTTGTCAAAAAATCCATTGAGGTAAATGCTCTCTTGAAATATTTTAAAGATTAATCTTCACTGGTTCCCATGTCAAGAGAAGGAAACTTGAAAAAAAAAACTGTATAGAGGTGCTATATTCTCACTGCTGAGTTACTGGTAAGTTTTCATTTTTAATGAGGTCCGTGTCACACTGAAGGGTTGGAAGTTCTAGCTTGAAGATGTAGCATATAGTGGTTTTATTAAGGAGACTGAAGAAAAGCTTAAAGGGATAGGCAATAACCTATGGTTAGCAGAGAATTTCTTATGAATCTGAACATTTTTAACACAAAATATTAAAATTCAGAAATATGTGCCAAAGCTGTCAAGTTAGAATTAAGCCTTATGTGAGAATCCAAATGAGTAGGGTCAGAGGCTCTTGGTACTGAAAGTATCATTACATGTTGGAGATCATGCAATAGTAAAGTCCAGAGACACAGATGAAGGAAATGAACTTTCCCAAGTATATACTCTAAGCTTCAGACATAGCTAGGTTCAAGCATGAAAGTGATCATACATATCACAGGGAAAGACAGTAGGGTTTTAGGCCCTTTTCTCCTAAAATATTTCTGGAGTCTACAAAACTTAGCTAACCTATGAACAACTGATGCTCTGCATATCAGTGAATAATTTTATCACCCCCCTATTTAGTTATTAAAAGCTTAATTGACAAAATGCCTATCTACTTCCTGTATTTCTACATTAGTTGCATACCTATTTGCTTTATGTTTGTGTAACAAAAGAACCATTTTGAAGATTCTGCCAAAACAAAGATTTCCTAAATATTTCCACTGAAAAGTGACATAAACCCATAAAAGGCAAACTTAATAATCAATTTAACTATTAACTAAAATAAATTGCCTTTCTTCTAGGAGTTCTACTGCACGTAAGTTCTTATTTCTGTCTCTTAGTGCTTCCTACCTTAAGCTTGAACATAAAGAAAGGCTTAAGTATGGATTTGGCCTGACTTAATTAAAATTAATGTATAATGAAATACATTGATGAAATGAGTTACTTGGTCTTCTGGTAAATGAAGATATTTGTCAAAACATAATTTTCAAATTTATATATAGAGAGATGAAGCATAAACTTTATGAAGAGAAATGTATTTAAGATAATTTTTCACAAATTACTTGTTTTATAAAATATGTTTTTGTTCTGCCCTACTTTTTAACTTTCTCAGCATCATTAACCAGTGTCTTAGAACAATAGTAGGTGTATATGCAGTACCAGTTATACTGAAAGGAGTAGAGTTGATATTAATGAAATCTTTCACCCTGCCTCAATTTCAGGTGTGGTTTTGGGCGAATTCCCTGAAAGTCAGTTCAGAATTGTCATTAAGAATTGCAACCTTACTCTAGGCAGAGAAAGGGGTCTCAAAGATGTTAGAACTTCTTACATATGTGTGTATAATCTTTGGGAAGTCACATCAAATTAGTGGGCTTCATCTTTCACTTCTAAAAAGAAATAAGGAATTAGATTATCAGTAAAATCTTTGCTGGTACTAATATTCTGCAAAATTTACTCAGACGGACATTTCCTCTTAAGGAGAAATAGTTGACCTTTCTAGGAGTGGCAAGTTTGAGCAAATAGGATGCATTCACTTTTTCATTTAATTTCTCTCTGAATGCTGCACAGGTTTTTACAGATGAGGTCATTAAAGCTCAGAGAGCTTAAATAGCTAGCAATCTACTCCAAAGCCATGCCTTTATCTCTACGTTGGAAAAAAGTCAGCACATTTTTCCCCTAGCAACATGAAGATCAGGGTACATAATGGAGCTATGAGAGACACTAAATGTATCAAAATTATTATAATTAGTAACATTTACAGATGAGATATTAAAAATGCTTTTTACTTTACCAGTTCCTGTCATAAGTGATACCCTATTTGATCTTCATGCAGTTGTTATGGATTGCAAACCTGAACAGACCTAGAGTTTTCAGTTAAGTCTTTCTAAATCCAACCCCTGATTCTGAATCAGGGGATTTTCTGACAGGGGTTGGACTCAGAAAGACAAACTCTAGGTCTGCTACTTATCACATCTAAAATTTGGTCATAATGCTGATTTCCTAAGCTAAACTCTAACTTCTGATATTTCCATTTTACTTTACCTATAATTCTGTTGTAATCATCATTTTATAACTTGTTTGATATTCAGTGGTATATTTGACTATCTTTTCAACCAATCTATTTTGTTCATTAAGAAGAAAAAACTTCGTGTCACTGACAAATAATAATTTAAAATAAACATGTATTCAATGTATCACAAATACATGTTCTGTTAGGTTATATTGGGATTCTCTACATGAGTAATCTGGAAACTAAAGCATCCAAAGGGCTAGTTGCAGTGGATCACACAAGGAGTACCAGAGACAGATTAGAAGCACAATTATTCTTTTGATAATAATGGAGAAATTACATTGTCTCTTCTATGTCACATATACTTTTTACGTAAGTCCCATTGTTAATCTTTGTGCTGTTTTTGTACACTGGGCATTATGGAGGATTACATTTCTAATACTACTCTTTATGATTAAAGGTAAATAAAAATTATGCTTGTTACTTCTATGTGCACAGGTGGAGAACAGCAATCACCTGGAAGCATATTTTTATGATTATGGGAGGAATCCTTTAGAGAACTTATTCTTTTTCATTAGGCAAATATAAGATAAGAAGGTAAATAGTTGCTTGGGCGGAAGGATGTAACTTGATTTTCTGTGGCTTGGACAATACCGCCATTCTTGAGATTCTTGAGTATACATGCTGTAGAGTGGAAATAGACGAGTTTACATAAGGAGCACCAGGACTTCCAGAAGAGATCAAGATCCCAATCCTTCTACCCTGAGACTTCGTGTTATAGAAAGCTGTTTGTATAAACAGCTGTCTTTATAAACAGCATGACCTATAGTTGATCTGCAGGGAGAAAAAGATAACAAGAGTCGGAAAAAAAAACTTAATAAGAGAAAAATTTTAGGTGGTACCTATGCTAAGCAGAAAGGATTATTGAGAAATGGCTGGTTGGAATGAAATTAGAATAAAGGTTGAACTTGGAATGGTGTTGAAGAAAATACTGAGCATATCAAAGAGCTATGAACTTGAAGCCCAGCAGGAGTAAACACAATGTTGCCAGGAGGAATTTGTACTTAAATATTATTATTGAAACAGAGGGCAGAGTAAATTGTGTAGAACCAGTCTTCTAAATGGCACCTAGTAGCAGCATCTAAAGCAGTTACAGTAATGGTTGACTTACTGTAATCAGTAAAGGTTAGAGTTGACTTAAGATTTTATTGGAAGAAGGAAGACTCCCTGTTAATTAGAAAAAGTGAATGCTTTTGTGTCATTTATAAACACATAGGAGATATGAAAGCATCTGTGTTTAAAGATAATTAAGCATTTCCTATAGTTGGCATTAGTCATGACAGGGCAGGCACTACAAAGACACAGGTGCCACTCCGATTAGAGATAATTTGTTACTATCATTTTGAATACAAAACTCTTTTCACACCTCGGTAGGGTAGAGACTATTGGGAGGTTTTTCTTGCATCAGTATGTATACACTGGTCACCTCTGCACCTGGCATTCACAAGGAACTCTTGGTATAGGGTAGACTTAGTCTTTGCCTTTAAGAGATTTACTTCTCCAAGGTTAAGCGATGCTTATAGAAATAATGATTAGTGGTATAAAAAAAGTTATTTGAAATAATCAGATGGAAAATACACGGAATTTTGAAGAAGGAAAAGATTCCATTTGACTAGTATGATGAAAAGCCTCAATAGAAGGAATGAACACTGAGGAAATCCATGAATGAGGCATGGAATTTTAATGAACAATGAGAACAAAACTTGTATTCTTTTCTCTTTTTTTCCTCTTGGGAACCAAAGATAGAATAGTGTTTTCACTATATTCTTTGCAGAAATGCTTTTGTATGTAGAACGCGGATGTTTATTCGGCAAAAAGAAATATGTAACATATAGGTATTAATTCATACAGAGAGAAACTGCCTTATTCTGCAGAAACCAAGGTATGGTTTCTTTGAGTAGAGCAATTATTTTCCCTTGAAAAGCAAACTACCTTTTAAAAATGAGGCAGTACGTTTTAGTGTCATCTTAAGCAGAATATTATGGCTTTAAAAATGTCTTAGAATCAAATTCAAGGATATGGTGTTCAGTAGTTGCTAATTTCACTTCACTGAAATGGGTTTTCTTTATTACAAACATTGAAAGGAAAAACCCAAAAAGGCAGAATGGTGTTTTTCCCACTGATAAGGAAGAATCATCCTTATGATTTGCTGCTTTATTTATCTTGAGAATATTTGAGCTCTCCTCTGGTTGAATATTTATGTATTTATTTACTTATTTGATGAATTTTATTTTTCACTCAGAGCATCAAGAATAACTACTTAAAAGGAGCTCAGCATAAAGAATTGAAGTCTTTTGTGTATATGTTTTTCCCTTTTACTGACTCTGTAAAAGCAGAACGGTTGAAATTGTTACTTCCTTTCTTTTCTTTTTGTCTGCATCAGTTTTGTTCCAGGCCTGTGCTTTTCAGGAAGACATAACAATATACTAGATGTAAGTGTAATAAACCATACAAATGAATGCCTCAGTAATCACGTTATATTTTAGTTTAAATATTCTGCACCACTGCTTGACATTGTTAACTTTTTTGAATAAATGTTTAATGAAATTCTTCTTTACTAATTTAAATCCAAATTCAGAATAATATATTCTGTGAAATTACAGGTCTATGAATCAGGTGCAGATTGTCACAGCATTTTCTAACAGCGCATTAAAAAAAAAAACCTTTATGCCCAAAGGTCAGCAATAGTTATCCCTAAAGCTGAATGTTCGCATATCAAATGACAAAGTCCAAAGTGGCATTAAGTAATTGCATATCAAACACTGAAGAATATTTGGAGTATTTTTGCTGTTTAATTTTTGCCTCCCTCTCCCAAATGTTATTCAGGTGTAACATTACACCTGAGGGGTAAACAATCATTAGTTTGTTTCCCCAAATACTGATAAGGAGATAATCTAATGTAGCCGGACCTGAAATAATCCACATATTGAACTTGGCCTGAGATTCTCTGATAGGTAAACAATGTAAACACAGATAGTTGGATAGGTGATTCCATTGGACACTAATTTTAAATAGAGTTATACATCACCTGCCTACATTGTAAGCAGTATTAAGGCCTCAACAGAGGACATTTTATTTAGAAAGATTTACAGCAAAATTCTAAATTTTGCTACTTAAGAAGAATTAGAACATTTATTCAATTGTGATATTAAAAGAATGTTTTAGTGATCATATCTTCACTTTTCATCTTGTATCTTAGAATACTCAGAGCAAAATTTAACAACTGCAATAACTGTGAATTCAGGCAGATTTTTTTATGATTATCTTTTTTTATTGATCTAGGCTATAAGCTCTTGAGTAGCTTTTGCATTGTCCAAGCTTGTTTATTATTTTTACCTTTTATAAATCCATATACATATATATAATATATATATCATATATAGTATACATATTTTATACACACACACACATATATATACAGTATATATAAGTGGAAAACTGGAGTTTATTACTCAAATCAGTCTCCCCCAAAATTTGGAGACTGGGAATTTTTAAGGATAATTTGGCAGGCAGGCACTAGGGAATGCATACCACTGATTGGTTGGGGTGAAATCACAGGGGTGTGGAAAGCGGTCCTTGTGTGCTGAGTCGGCCCAATATGAGGGTCAACAAAAGTGATTTTTATCTATTTTTATCTATGAGTAATTGGGGAAGTTACAAATCTTATGACCTCCAGAATAATGGCTGCTTATCATGTAACTAAACCTATATCTTAGCAGAATCCAGGCCCCTCTCATAATCCTAACATTATGGCCTTTCATTAGTATTACAATGGCAGTTTTGGTCCCAAATATGGAAAGAGTGGTTTTGAAAGGGTTATCATCATCCTTCCTTTAAGGTGAAACTACAAATAAAATTCCTCCCAAATTTAGCTTAAGCTACAACCGGAAATGAAGAAGGACAGCTTGGAGGCTAGAAGTAAGATGGAGTCAACAATGTCAAAACAATATTCAGGGGGAAAAAACAATCATAGAGATATACCATTTGTTGAATAATATCTGCTAGTGATTTTACCTAAATTAACTACTTTAATCCTGAAAGCAATACAATGATAACAGAGTTAGTAGATTTTAGAGATAAGAGCTCAACCTTGAGAGAAGTTAACAGTTTCCTAATGTCCCTTTGTTACCCTGATTCAACCAAGGTCTCTAAATGCTAAACAGATGCTCTTCCCACCCCACCCTCATTGAGCAGGCTTCAGGCAATAAGTGGGGACAATGGAGCAAATACACAAACTTAAGTGCTCACCAGTATAGTGTCCAAACATATGGTTTCATAATCACCTCCCCTAATAATTCCTGTTCCTGTTTCACAGTGGCCTTTTTCTAAAGAGACATTTGGATTAAACTTTTATTATATCTGATGACCTCCATGTATTGAGAAAATAAACAGGAGAGGAAGAAAAGTGTGGAGGATGACAGAAGTCAGAGGACAATCATGGGCATGAGAAGTCAAACGATGGCAAACAACTATCTCACCTGAATGGAGTCAAGTTCCTTGCCAAGGAGGAAGCTGCATTGTCCCAGATGAAAAATTAATTTGTTTTCCTGCATGCCTCTGAGGGCTTTCTCTACAGAAGTCTGCCTCTTGGAAAATCTTTCTTCCTTTCTCCTTCATTTTATTACTGTGTTCTATAGCTGTGGTCCTACCTAATCAGGTCACCCAATGCCTAAAGCACAGAAAGTTTATAATGCTGAAAAGGGAGCAAATTATCTCATCTCATTTGTTATCCCAGAAACTAATTAGTATGCAAAATGACCATTTTCCCTGGAATCTACTTTTTTCATTATCTATGGAACGACAGAGACACCTCAAGGAAGAGAACTCAGTTCGACCACCCGCTTTATCCTTTGGATATCTGTGGATAAGACATGTCAGCAATGCACATTCTCCCAAAGTTATCTGAGCTCGCTTGCAGGCCATTTATACAGCAGGTCATTCACATAAGCAACAGCAGTGAAAAGACTGGTAAAATCAAGAAAAGCTTCTATAGCTTGGCATAGAAATTAAAACAAACAAATAGACAAACAAACAAAAAAAGCCTCCTTTAGCACTGGTTAGAATAGCCATGGATTTGAAGCCTTGTTGACGCAGAGGGTACACAAGGCACAGGATTACTGCTGAACAAAAGCATTCAAAATATGTTTTAAAGAAATCCATATTTCTAGATTCTCTTGAAAAATAACTATCCCATATTCCAACATGACACCATTTCACTTGAACTTGGACCTGACATTGGATGTCTCTTTAGATTGGTCATGATATCCCCAGTTTTTTGCAGTCCCTACTATATATAAAATATAATCATAACTATTTAAACTTTGCTTGCTTCTCTCAGTTATGTTAAGTATTAATTCTTGTGCCTGTTGAAATTTGCTAATTCTTCCTTCAGGAAAATGCCAAAAGCAGATTAAAGCATTAGTGTGAAAATGTTAAGAGCTGTGTTTTAATGGATTTTGAATGAGACACATAATCTAACTTTATTTCTTTCGTTTGTAAAAACAACTCTGTGGGTTTGTCATTGTATGAGGCAATATAAATTTATTCTATTTAATTTCCATACGAACAGTTCAAGATTTCTGTTATCCACATTTTCTGATGGAAAAATTCGATATGAGAAAAGTAAAAAAAAAAAAAAAAAAAAAATTCCAAGGTTATATAACAATTAGAGTTCAAACACAGATCATTCTTGCTCCTGTGACTTATTCAGAAGACCAAAATTTGAATCATAGCTCAATATTTACTCCAGAGAAAACCCTGAAAAAACACCATTTACCAAGAGTGTCATGGGATTCTGACAGGGAGTACCTCCCAGGCAACATGGGTTACTCAAACCCTCTGAGACGCAATTCCTTCGATTATTTTTACCAGAGTAATATTCTTCCTTTAGCTCTTCTCATTTTCAAACTTCAACACGCCTTGCTATGTATCTTCTCCCAGAAACTTCTTAAACATCATGGATCCTTCACTTATGCTCATACTTTTTCTTCATCCTGACCAGACTTTCTCCCTTGCTTCAACTGTACTCTCAGAAGTCTCTGAACTACATGAAGACATTAAACTATTCTTGATGTTTAGTGTCATGATTGTTCTGATACAGCAGCATTCATCACATTTTATTAGAGCTAGTTGTTTATGATTTTGTATATTTTACCAGATTTCGAATTACTAACAGTAGCATTTTGTCCTGTTTTTTTAACTCCCAGGAGCTACAACAGCAAATGGCAATTAAGAATTTTTAAATTAAATTTGTAGACTGAATAAAGAAGCATATCAATAAAATAATATATATAATTGTATATTAGTTTGAGAATTATTTTTCTAACCAGATCTTTCATCTTGATTAGACTTTTTTTTTCAATATCTGAGAGTGAAAAAGTTAGTTGAGTATATTTGAAATAATCAAATTTTTAGGTTGCTAATTAAGACAAAAATTGGTGAGACTAAGATATATATATAATGAGACTGATACTCTGAAAGATATTCTAATGAAATATAAATACTTTTTAACTATTTAGAATCTGGAGGCAAGAAGAATATTGATTTTTCTGCCAAGCAAGCAAATTTGGATTTTGTATGATAAATGACTGCAGAAACTCATTTATCAAAGGTATTATGACATGAAAGATGTATAAGATCTGATTTCATATGCTTATCTCAACTTTTTTATAGGTTAAAGAGACATTTATTGAGCATATACAATGTCCTTTGTACCAAGACTATGGAAATGAAAGACTAAAGACATGATTTCTGTTATTTAGTGACCAAGACTGATATGTCAACAGGACATTGTAATAAAACATCAAACAGTGATAGTCTATGAATTATCTCTGTGTCCTTTGGCAGGCCATGCAATTTACTTGTTTTGATGGCTTCATCTGTAAAACAAGCTAAGTGAATGAAGTACAATTTAGAGATTCTTCTAGCTCTGGTATTTATAAACATTTCTATGAAAGAATAGTCTGATGTCTTTACATCTAAACATGTCTCCAGAAGAGCAAATATTAGCTTTCTAAATATTTCCAGATATGTTACGTAAGTCCACAATTCCAAAACTATGTGTTGAAGCATCCTGCAGAACCACAGAGATAACTCTAAGAGACAGTTTACATTTTTTGAAACAAAAGAAGAGATATTTAATATCTTTTGAAAGCTATATGAACTAGCAGCTTGAGATATTTCACAGTTTGCACATTAGATTCCATTGCATTCCTTTCAACAATGTGAAGCTGGGATTTTAGCGGGTGTTGGAATTAGAAGCAAACACCAATATAAAGCAAGAAAATAACTGTGGAACAGAAATGAGGGTGGTGGTGTCCAATCTGGTTCCAGGTTTTAGAGGCAGTACAGTACCCAAAAGTCACTTTTACTAGTAAGTAATTCTGATTATTTAAGAAGGAAACAAAAATGTTTTTTCTATCATTTAACATATATAACATATATTTTTATTGTTCCAATTTAGGATATAAGTATTTATTAAGTTGTTTGAAACTTTTTAATAAATACATTGAAACTGTTTGGTACTTCTGTTGGCCCAAAGCATGCCATGAAAAAATTACTGTGATGCAAAGAGCACAGTGAAATGGGAAAACTTGAAAATATCTAGGGTAAATCATTTCAAATAGGTTTCTCAGTTATAAGCAAAGTGGGTATAACATTGCTGATCAGAGCTATGTTGGAGTCAAACTTTCATTCAATAGATTAAAAACATTTACACTGAGAAAAGACATATATATATATATTTTCCTAGAGTCGCATAGCTAATGATGGTTAAAACATAGCTAGTTAATGTTCTATCTCTCCATGTTGTCTATACTAACGGTACACAGATAGACTAATCATCCTTCTACAATCCTTTTACAAAATACATATTTCTACAAAAAGGTTAAATAGAAAAGAAACAGCAGCTGCTAAATAATTTCCATAATTATGGAAATTAGGTATGAGCACCATTCTCTTGGTAAATTGCCAATATGTCCAGCTGGTAGAAACAATTGGCCAGCTATGCGTGAAGAGGACAGTGTTACTTTTTACATAAGACATAGAAATGATGATTTTATGTAAATAAACAATTTTTTACACATGTATTCTCTTGTCTGAGTTCTTTTTCATTTTTAAAAAATGTCACCTACCCATTGAAGTAAACAGAGAGAATACAGAAATAATGAAAAATGATTACAAGAAATCTGTCATTTAATCACTCCTATACATTGATAATACCTTGAGGTATACCATGTAATACTTATTGCTTCCTATTAATGAACATTTAAAAATTATTGCAATCACAATGGATGTAAAATTGGTTATGAGTCTAATCCTCACCATAGCCAGTTTCCGTAAAGTATGTAATCTTTATAAAAAGTATTTTAATTATAGCATGTTGTTCCGATAAGCAGAATTGCCATAAATTACTAAGCTTTTCAAAAATAATTGAACATTATACTTTTCTTCAAAAATTTTACTATCACACCCAATTCACTTAATACGATGGATACATAGATATATTTAGTTTATTGTCTTCAAAATCTACACGAACCTGACAGTGAAAGAATAAAAAAAGACGTAACCTCAAAATAAAAGAAAGAAAGGGAATGATATAAGCAGTGAAAACAAGACAAGAACATTTTGGAAACTGTAATACGAATGGGTGATTTGTACTTTATGAGGGTTGAACTTCAATCTTATAGGTAGTGTCTACATATCCCTGAAAAATTTAGAAATGTACTTTCTCAATATTCTGAATAAAAGTAACTTTAAATGTGAGATAAAAGGGATCCAAAAGGACAGTAGCGATATGCCTTAAGAAAAACGGGGGGCTCAGCAAAAGTCTGCCGAAAGAATTTTGAGTCACGATTTTCCTCTTCCACATTTTGTTCTCCTGACACTAACAACCAAGTTTATAGACCCCTCTCACCAGTAAGAACAGTGGATTACTTGCTCTGATCCAACTTGGTAGCCCCATATAAAACATCCGTAGGTAGTCTCTAAGAAGGTGCCATAGATACATCCAGGTCTGCACCTCATACCACGGCATAGACCATCAAACAGGAACACAGAGCTTTCAATAATCATTTCAGTGTTCCCTCAAATATAAGCAATCTACAAGTGATTACATTTCTGATAAATGTCAGATAGAATAATAAATATTCCAAAGCAAGTATTATAAAAAGAGATAAGACAAAAAAAACTTCAAAAAATGTTAATATCCTCAGAGGTAGGTAAAGTTAATATGTGAAGAAAACCAGAACGTTGGGGATCATCAACCCTTTAATAAATGATTTTTTAAAAAGCTGCAGACATGTTTAATGAAGGCAGGGATGATACATTTATTATAAGTTGTGAAGGTAAAATTGGGAGTTTTCTAAGCATTATCACAAAAGTAGAAAAATATAGAGAACTGGAAGAAAAATATAAGTAAATTAAAGTTTCTTTTCAGGAGATATCTGAATAAAAGTTGTTCCAGAACAAAGACAACAAAAAGAATGGCAGGAAAATATTAAAGAAATAATATAAGAACATTTTTCATCATCATAAAATATAAAGTTTTTAAATACAAAATAAAAACTGAATGCCAAGCATAAGGAATAAAATGGAATAATAGCACATTTTTGGTGAAACATAAAAATAACAATGTCATGATCTCTAAAAGCTTTCAGACAGAATAAAAAGTCAAACCACGTAAAAAGAATCACGGAATCAAACTGGGCTCAACTTAAAAGCGGACAAAGAAAACCTTTAAAATGCTAATGGGAATGGATGTCCAACCTCTATTTTTCACCCAGAGAAGTTTATAATCAATTGTAAAGGTTCATTTAAAATTTTCAAGTAATTGTGATGCTATGGTTTAAATGTGTCCCCTCTAAAATTCCCATTTTAGTGTAATCCCTATTGCGGTGGTGTTAGGAAGCAGAGCTTTTTGGGAAGCGACTAAGTTATAATGGCTCTATATTAGTCTGCTTCCACACTGCTATAAAGAAGCACCCAAGACTGGGTAATTTATAAAGGACAGAGGTTTAATAGACTCACAGTTCTGCATGGCTGGGGAGGCCCCAGGAAACTTATAATCATAGTGGAAAGGGAAGCAAGCACCTTCTTCACAAGGTGGCAGGAGGGAGTGAGTGCAAGCAGGGGAAAGGCCAGACACTTACAAAACAATCCAGTCTCATGAGAACTCACTCACTATCACGACAGCAGCATGGGGGAAACCACCTCCATAATCCAATCACCTCCAATTAGGTTCCTCCTTTGACACAGGGGGATTACAATTCAAGATGAGATGTGGATGAGGACACAGAGCCAAATCATGCCAGGCACCATACTCATATACAGATTAGTACCTTGTTAGAGGGCTGGAGGAAACTGGTTTAGGCCCTTTTGCCCTTCTGCCATGTGAGGACACAGATTTCCTCCCTCTTGGATGATGCAGGAACAAGGTATCATCTTGGAAGAAGAGAGACTGGGCCATCACCAGCCAGCACCTTGATTTTGGACTTCTCAGCCTCCAGAATAGGGAGAAATAAATTTTTGTTGTTTATAAATGACCCAGTCTGTGGTATTTTGTTATAGCAGCACAAAATGTCTAAGACACAAGAATATTACAAATAAGCCTCTCATGGACTTAATAACATGAAGATGCTTAGAAGATGAATATTACCAAAATAAAGTGGAAACCAAGAAAGAGGATAACATGTTGTATCCATTATGGCTCTTGGTTGCAAATGAAAAAATTCACTTGAACTGTCTGAATGAGAAAAGTGTTCATTAAAAGACATTGTTTATTCAAATACTTTGGGATGGCTAGATTGTTTGTTGACTTATATGATACAAGGCTAGGGATAACAGAGACAGGGACAGATTCTAGCCACTTCTGAGAAATTTCTAATGAAAATATCACTGCTCTTCCTGTCTACAGTGCTGCACTTTCATGCTCTGGACTGAAAATCAGAGGTCCCGTAACTCCAGAAGTCAGTATTTCCACATGCAGCTGCCATACCATATAGCTCCCATGCACTAACTGCCAGATCAGCAGTGGGTGAAACTTATTGGATGAATCTAAGTCACTATGCCCATAACCTAGTGGAGTATGGAAAATGTAGATTTTTTTCATTATCCATTGGAAAGGAAGTAATCACAATGTGGAAAATTAAAAGTGAAGAAAAATTTACTTAAACTTTGTTGGGGGGACATAAGTTAAAAATAAAATCGGTTATAACAGTATAACAGTTGTCTACTATGCATGGATTCCACAAAATAGGTGGTATAACAAAGGAAAGATGCAACAGGATTGTGCAGGTGTGAGATGAATGACAGTCCCTGGAAGAGGACTATGAAGTAGGCATTTAGCACATAAAGTAAACATTAGCATCAGACAGTGGTGGGAATCAAGAGAGGCATCTCCAAGAAAAATAAATGGCTTTGTTGTATTTTCTGAAATGTTTAAATATATTAAGAGAGGATCTTCAGTTCTGGTGAAAACCTGGACATAAACAAGTGATGTGGCTGTGTATGCAGATTGCTACAGATGGTCCCTGGAACATCAATCCTCCCTGTCATCACATCTGCAGAGCATTCCCCACATTGACCCTGGTTTTGGTGTGTGAATTGCTTTGGACAATGAAATATTAGCAAAATGTCACAAGCAAAGGCTTACAAAGTATGTACTTGAACAATGGAGCTTGCCTTCTTTTGCTGCTGTTAACTCTTCTGCCATTTGAAAAAGGCCGGGTTAGCCTGTTGAAGATACATGACATATTTAAAAAGCAGTCCTGAATACTAAACACGTGAATTAGGGCGTTTTGGACATCCCAACCTCAACAGACTGACCAGATGATCACGATAACATGAGTGATTCATAGGAGACCATTAGAATTAGTCATTTAAGCCCAAATTTCTGAAACACAGAAAAACAAAATGGGAAAATGAAATGTTGTTTTCACAAGTTAATAAATTTGGGGTAGTTTTTTATACAACAAAAGTAACTGAAAAATGATTGTTTATATGCAAAGACCTCCCATAATCGAAATCCATAATAGCTATCATTGAATATAAAGTTGGAAGGCTAAAAGAGTATTTAATAGAGAAAAAGAAACGCTGGCAAAGACTGGAACTTTTTTAAATGCTATTTTAGGCCTACGGGCCATTTTTTTCTTCATTTTGAATTGATTTAATCACATTTACTTGAAATTGATGACAGCCAGAGGAAAAAAAGTTTTTCAGATAAGCACAGTAAAAAATTGATGACTGACAAAATTGTAAACAAATTAAATCATTGTTTTTATAAGTAATAAAATTTGGGGGTAATTTTTTAATGCAGCAATACATATCTGAAAGAATAGAATATATGTGTGTAGTTTGAAATCACCTCTTTTAAACGTAAGTTATAGGTAGCTGTGTCAAAATAATAAAGCTTTCTGGATACACTCTGTTTCCTACTGTGCCAGTCACTCAGCTTTGCGGCACAAAGTTTAAAAAAAAATAAAGGCTGGGCGCAGTGGCTCATGCCTGTTATCCCAACACTTTGGGAGGTCGGGGCGGGCAGATCATGAGGTGAGGAGTTCAAGACCAGCCTGGCCAATATGGTGAAACCCCGTCTCTACTAAAAATACACAAATTAGGCTGGGTGCGGTGGCTCATGCCTGTAATCCAAGCACTTTGGGAGGATGAGGCGGGTGTATCACCTGAGATCGGAAGTTCAAGACCAGCCTGGCCAACGTGGCAAAACCCCATCTCTACTAAAAAAAAAAAAAAAAAAAAAAAATTACAAAAATTATCTAGGCGTGGTAGCGGGCACCTGTAATCCCAGCTACTCAGAAGACTGAGGTAGGAGGATTGCTTGAACCTGGGAAGCAGAGGTTGCAGTGAGCCCAGGATGTACCACTACGCTCCAGCCTGGATGACAGAACTCCATCTCAGGGAAAAAAAAAAAAAAAGCCGTGTGTGGTGGTGCATGCCTGTAGTCCCAGCTACTCAGGAGGCTGAGGCAGGATCTGATGAGATCTGATGATTTTATAAATGTCTGGCATTTCCCCTGCTTGAAGTGAGAGAAAGAGAGAGAGAGAGAGAGAGAGAGAACTCTAGATGTCCACACAAGTTACCCCTCACTATTCAGTTAAGCACAGATCAGAACATACACCTGAGGAAACTACCAAAGTCAAGGCAAGAAACAGCCACAAATATTAGAGGTAGCAGTGCCCAGAGTTCTCACAGGGCTGGAACATCCATTCCCACCTGCCGTAATGGAAAATGTCTTGAACATGAAGCAATGTGTAGAGTACACAGATAAGTTTTACCTTAGCAGTGAGAAATAATCACTCCTAATCTGAACAGTGCTCTGATCGTACCCAATAAATCTTAAGCTAAAGATACAAAAGAACCAAATGTTTTCCAGGTGACTTAACTATCCCGAAAGCAGAGCTCAGAAATATTTACAGGGATATTAAAATCTCCACACTCCTAAAACATAAATCACAATATCTGGCATCCAGTAAAAAATCACCAGACCTAAAATGAACGTGAAAATATGGCCTGTGAGAAAAAAATTCATTTAAAACCAGCTAAGAACTGAATTAGCACACATGGAAATCAAATCATTTATTATTATAATTACATTCATTCCATAGGTTCAAAAAGTTAAGTAGAGATACAGAGGGTATAAAAATAACCCAAATATAACTTGAGATATAAAAACTATAATGTGTGATACAAGGTAAAGGGCAAATTTGATTATAAGGAGAAAAGTTTGATGATAATTAGATAATTCGATGACAACTAGAAAAGATCTTGAAGATACATTACTAAAAACTATTCACATTAAATGTATAGAGGAAAAAAACAAATAAAAAAAACAGTGTGAGTAAGCTACGGGACAATTTCAAGCAGTTTAATGTACATGCAGTTAGAGTGCCTGGATGGTCAGAAGTGGGGTGGTCAGAAAATTATCTGAAGATGTAATGGCAAAAAAATTTCCCAATTTAACAAAACTATACACCCACATATCCAAGAAGCTAAATAAACACAAAGCAGAAGCTGTGTGAACTAAAGAGAATATTTTAAAATCAATCAGGGGCTGGGGAAGAAAGGCATACTGTATACAGAGGTAAAAGGGACAAGAAGATCACAGATTTCTCTTTGAAAACAGAACTGAAGTCAGAAGACAGCAAAGCAACACACTGGAATAGAGGACAAAAAATAACATAGCATTCATAATGGCCCAAACCAATAAGAAAAATAGAGAAGCCAAGAATCAGAAATGCAAACAGTAATGAGGAGAAAAATCAGTCAAATAAAAAAAAGAAAACAAGAAAGAACAGATATGAGGAAACAAACAGACCTGGATATTAAAACAAAGCTTGTAACCATGGTTGAATATTTACAAGAAAACACGAACCTAATGAAAAGATAAATTAAACGTATAAAACCAAAATGGAACATCTAGATATAACAAATAAAATATGTGACTTTAAAAATTGTACTGGAGGAGAATAACAATAGATTTAACACAGTGGGGAAAAAATCGTTTATTTTGAACATACAACAATAAAAAAAGAAACAGGCACCATGAGTTTGTGTATGATAGAATGCACTGTAAAACACACAGAAATAGAGTATCCGAAAAAGGGGTAAGGCAGGAACAACATCTGAATAAATAATGGCTGAAAGTTTAGTAAATTTGAATATTATGTATACAAAGATCTAAAAAGCTCAACAAATTTCAGAGAATACCAAAACAAACAAAAGTCAAAAAAGTCAAATCAAATAATTTATAAAGAGACAATCTTAAAAATCTAAAAAAAAATCTTAAAAGTAATCAGAGAATATTTTCTATGTGCAGAGTAAAAATGACAGGATTCTCTACTAATTTTGTATCATAATTATGCAATAAAAAGACAATGTGATGATATACTTAAATGGTGAAAGCACAATGAATAGAAACACAGATTCTAAACTGGATAACCAGTGAAATATTTTTTTAAAAAAGAAAAAAGCCTATAAAAACCTTTTCAATCAAACAAAGCATTAAGGAATTCATCACCAGCAGACCTGAGCTACAAGAAATTATAAAGAATATTATTTATTTATTTATTTATTATTTATTTATTTATTTTTATTTTTGAGGCAGAGTCTGGCTCTGTCACCCAGGCTGGAGTGCAATGGCACCATCTCGGCTCACTGCAACCTCTGGCTCCCAGGTTCAAGCGATTCTCCTGCCTCCACCTCTCAAGTAGCTGAGACTACAGGTGTGCACCACAACACCTGGCTACTTTTTGTATTTTTAGTAGAAACGGGGTTTTGCCATGTTGGCCAGGCTGGTCTTGAACTCCTGACCTCAAGTGATCCACCCGCCTCAGCCTCCCAAAGTGCTGGGATTACAGGCATGAGCCACCTAACCCAGACAAGAATATTCGTGAGGCAGAAGGAAAAGGATGCCAGTTTGAAATCTGGATCTGCGCTAAGGAATGAAAGAGGGGAATGTTAAACGTGAGTACTGAAAGCATTTTTCCTCATTTCAAAAATTTCAAAAGTAAAATTATTGGTTAAAAGTAAAAATATAACAATATATTGGATATTTCTAACATTACGTAGAAGAAAAAATATGATTATATTGCACTGATAACAGAAGGGGAAGTGGAAGTATACTGTTGAGCATATTTTATGTGAAATTCCATAATATGACTTCCTCTTTTCCTAATTGAATACCCTTTATTTCCTTCTCCTGCCTAATTGCCCTGGCCAGAACTTCCAACACTATGTTGAATAGGAGTGGTGAGAGAGGGCATCCCTGTCTTGTGCCACTTTTCAAAGGGAATGCTTCCAGTTTTTGCCCATTCAGTATGATATTGGCTGTGGGTTTGTCATAGATAGCTCTTATTATTTTGAGATACATCCCATCAATACCTAATTTCTTGAGAGTTTTTAGCATGAAGGGTTGTTGAATTTTGTCAAAGGCCTTTTCTGCATCTATTGAGATACTCATGTGGTTTTTGTTGTTGGTTCTGTTTATATGCTGGATTACATTTATTGCTTTGTGTATATTGAACCAGCCTTGCCTCCCAGGGATGAAGCCCACTTGATCATGGTGGATAAGCTTTTTGATGTGCTGCTGCATTCGGTTTGCCAGTATTTTATTGAGGATTTTTGCATCAATGTTCATCAACGATATTTGTCTAAAACTCTCTTTTTTGGTCATGTCTCTGCCCGGCTTTGGTATCAGGGTGATGCTGGCCTCATAAAATGAGTTAGGGAGGATTCCCTCTTTTTCCATTGATTGGAATAGTTTCAGAAGGAATGGTACCAGTTCCTCCTTATACCTCTGGTAGAATTCAGCTGTGAATCCATCTGGTCCTGGACTCTTTTTTGTTGGTAAGCTATTGATTATTGCCACAATTTCAGAGCCTGTTATTGGTCTATTCAGAGATTCAACTTCTTCCTGGTTTAGTCTTGGGAGAGTGTATGTGTCGAGGAATTTATCCATTTCTTCTAGATTTTCTAGTTTATTTGCGTAGAGGTGTTTGTAGTATTCTCTGATGGTAGTTTGTATTTCTGTGGGATCGGTGGTGATATCCCCTTTATCATTTTTTATTGCATCTATTTGATTCTTCTCTCTTTTTTCTTTATTAGTCTTGCTAGCGGTCAATCAATTTTGTTGATCCTTTCAAAAAACCAGCTCCTGGATTCATTCATTTTTTGAAGGGTTTTTTGTGTCTCTATTTCCTTCAGTTCTGCTCTGATTTTAGTTATTTCTTGCCTTCTGCTAGCTTTTGAATGTGTTTGCTCTTGCTTTTCTAGTTCTTTTAATTGTGACGTTAGGGTGTCAATTTTGGATCTTTCCTGCTTTCTCTTGTGGGCATTTAGTGCTATAAATTTCCCTCTACACACTGCTTTGAATGTGTACCAGAGATTCTGGTATGTTGTGTCTTTGTTCTCGTTGGTTTCAAAGAACATCTTTATTTCTGCCTTCATTTCGTTATGTACCCAGTAGTCATTCAGGAACAGGTTGTTCAGTTTCCATGTAGTTGAGTGGTTTTGAGTGAGTTTCTTAATCCTGAGTTCTAGCTTGATTGCACTGTGGTCTGAGAGATAGTTTGTTATAATTTCTGTTCTTTTACATTTGCTGAGGAGAGCTTTACTTCCAACTATGTGGTCAATTTTGGAATAGGTGTGGCGTGGTGCTGAAAAAAATGTATATTCTGTTGATTTGGGGTGGAGAGTTCTGTAGATGTCTATTAGGTCCACTTGGTGCAGAGCTGAGTTCAATTCCTGGGTATCCTTGTTGACTTTCTGTCTTGTTGATCTGTCTAATGTTGACAGTGGGGTGTTAAAGTCTCCCATTATTATTGTGTGGGAGTCTAAGTCTCTTTGTAGGTCAATCAGGACTTGCTTTATGAATCTGGGTGCTCCTGTATTGGGTGCATATATATTTAGGATAGTTAGCTCTTCTTGTTGAATTGATCCCTTTACCATTATGTAATGGCCTTCTTTGTCTCCTTTGATATTTGTTAAAGTCTGTTTTATCAGAGACTAGGATTGCAACCCCTGCCTTTTTTTGTTTTCCATTTGCTTGGTAGATCTTCCTCCATCCTTTTATTTTGAGCCTATGTGTGTCTCTGCACGTGAGACGGGTTTCCTGAATACAGCACACTGATGGGTCTTGACTCTTTATCCAATTTGCTAGTCTGTGGAAATCAAATTGTCCCTGTTTGCAGACGACATGATTGTATATCTAGAAAACCCTATTGTCTCAGCCCAAAATCTCCTTAAGCTGATAAGCAACTTCAGCAAAGTCTCAGGATACAAAATCAATGTACAAAAATCACGAGCATTCTTATACACCAATAACAGACAAACAGAGAGCCAAATCATGAGTGAACTCCCATTCACAATTGCTTCAAAGAGAATAAAGTACTTAGGAATCCAACTTACAAGGGATGTGAAGGACCTCTTCAAGGAGAACTACAAACCACTGCTCAATGAAATAAAAGAGGATACAAACAAATGGAAGAACATTCCATGCTCATGGGTAGGAAGAATCAATATCGTGAAAATGGCCATACCGCCCAAGGTAATTTATAGATTCAATGCCATCCCCATCAAGCTACCAATGACTTTCTTCACAGAATTGGAAAAAAAATACCTTAAAGCTCATATGGAGCCAAAAAAGAGCCCGCATCGCCAAGTCAATCCTAAGCCAAAAGAACAAAGCTGGAGGCATCACGCTATCTGACTTCAAACTATACTACAAGGCTACAGTAACCAAAATAGCATGGTACTGGTACAAAAACAGAGATATAGATCTATGGAACAGAACAGAGCCCTCAGAAATAACGCTGCATATCTACAACTATCTGCTCTTTGACAAACCTGAGAAAAACAAGCAATGGGGAAAGGATTCCCTATTTAATAAATGGTGCTGGGAAAACTGGGTAGCCATATGTAGAAAGCTGAAACTGGATCCCTTCCTTATACCTCATACAAAAATTAATTCAAGATGGATTAAAGACTTAAACGTTAGACCTAAAACCATAAAAACCCTAGAAGAAAACCTAGGCATTACCATTCAGGACATAGGCATGCGCAAGGACTTCATGTCTAAAACACCAAAAGGAATGGCAACAAAAGCCAAAATTGACAAATCGGATCTAATTAAACTAAAGAGCTTCTGCACAGCAAAAGAAACTACCATCAGAGTGAACAGGCAACCTACAAAATGGGAGAAAATTTTCGCAACCTACTCATCTGACAAAGGGCTAATATCCAGAAGCTACAATGAAGTCAAACAAATTTACAAGAAAAAAACAAACAACCCCATCAAAAAGTGGGCGAAGGATATGAACAGACATTTCTCAAAAGAAAACATTTATGCAGCCAAAAAACACATGAAAAAATGCTCATCATCACTGGCCATCAGAGAAATGCAAATCAAAACCACAATGAGATACCATCTCACACCAGTCAGAATGGCAATCATTAAAAAGTCAGGAAACAACAGGTGCTGGAGAGGATGTGGAGAAATAGGAACACTTTTACACTGTTGGTGGGACTGTCAAACAGTTCAACCATTGTGGAAGTCAGTGTGGCGATTCCTGAGGGATCTAGAACTAGAAATACCATTTGACCCAGCCATCCCATTACTGGGTATATACCCAAAGGACTATAAATCATGCTGCTATAAAGACACATGCACACTATAAAGACACATGCGGCACTATTCACAACAGCAAAGACTTGGAACCAACCCAAATGTCCAACAACGATAGACTGGATTAAGAAAATGTGGCACATATACACCATGGAATACCATGCAGCCATAAAAAATGATGAGTTCATGTCCTTTGTAGGGACATGGATGAAATTGGAAATCATCATTCTCAGTAAACTATTGCAAAGACAATAAACCAAACGCTGCATGTTCTCACTCATAGATGGGAATTGAACAATGAGAATACATGGACACAGGAAGGGGAACATCACACTCTGGGGACTGTTGTGGGGTGGGGGTAGGGGGAGGGATAGCATTAGGAGATATACGTAATGCTAAATGGTGAGTTAATGGGTGCAGCACACCAGCATGGCACATGTATGCATATGTAACTAACCTGCACAGTGTGCACATGTACCCTAAAACTTATAGTAATAATAAAAAAAAAGAAAAAAAAAGAAATTCCATAATAATATTTGTATGGATGATGTAAGATGTACAACAAACATAGCATAATTCCTAGAGTGACTATAAAACAAATAAGATGGTATAACTAATCAGCCAATAAAGAAGAAAACGGAAGAAATAACACATGGGTAAGCAGAAAACAGCAACATAGTAGACTTACATTCAGCCATACTAAAGGTTACAGTACTGTGAAAATACCAATTAAAAGGCATGGATTTTCAGACTATTTTAAAAGCCAAGATCAGCAATATTGTTACCAGGAGGGGTGAAGGGAATCCTCAGTTACTGTCTAACTTGAGAGAATCACTTCTGCCAAGAGACAATTAATAATGTAAACAAAAGGCTTATTAAAGAGATAAGAGTAGCTACAAGAGAGAAATGGAAAACTCTGGGCTCATCCAAGTGAAAAATAGCAGTATCAGTGGTTATTTAAAGAGACAGTCCACTCTGAAAGACGAGAGAGAGCGGGTTGCTGGAGAGAGTGAGCCAGCACCAGTTAGTGCTGGAGGAATCTATGAGAATCTTACATGACTATTCATGAAGAGATGTGAGAGGGTGTCATTTGCAATCATGTTTTAGGCTGTCCCCTTGGGCATGTATGCTCCATGGTTATATACATTGATACATACATCACATGTCTCAAGCATTTAAAATTTCCACCCAAGGGTGTTTTTTTTTGAGACAAGAGTCTTGTTCTGTTGCCAGAATGGAGTGCAGTGGCACGATCTCGGCTCACTGAAACCTCCACCTCCCAGGTTCAAGTGATTCTCCTGCCCCAGCCTCCTGAGTAGCTGGGAGTACACAGGTGCACTCTATCACACCCAGCTAATTTTTGTATTTATGGTAGAGACGGCATTTCACCATGTTGGCCAGGATGGTCTCAATCTCTTGACCTCGAGCCGCCCGCTGCAGCCTCCCAAAGTAAGTGTGATTACAGGCGTAAGCCGCCGTGCCCAGCTGTGTTTTTTTACTATTATAATGAGCAAAAGGCTACTCCAGGGTTATTGGAGAAGTATGCATGTTCATCAGTAGCAAAAGTCCGTACCATGGTTATCTTGGCCTGGGGCCTGATTGGTAAGTCCCCTTTAGGGCCAGAGGAGCCCAACCACAAGACCAGAAGTAGACAGTGTAGCCATTGCCTTGGGGAGCACTGAGGACCAGTGGGGAACATCTCCAGGGCTTCCTTTCCAGGGGCTCCCTCGCCTGCTTATTTCTGGCTATCTGCCTACATGAACAATATGATATCCATAAAAAAACAACAAGAAGTCTACTTTATTTAAAGATATAACTGAAATGTAAAAGATGGAAAATAAAAATTAACAGATGCAAACACTAAACGTAAGAAAAGAGAAGTGCTTATATTAATATTAAAGAGGTAAACTTCAGAACAAAGAATATCAGTGAGGATAAATAGAAAGTTTGTAATGATAGATGAGTTGCCTCATCAAGAAGAGTTTTAAAAGCTAGATGTTCAGGCACACCATAACAGCTACAAAACTCATGTTACACAACCAGCTAGAACTGAGAAGAGAAATAGCAAACCTAAAATTAGAGCTGGTGTCAACAATGCTCTCTTAGTAACTGATATAATGCATAGAAAGAAAATAAATAAATATATATGACTTGAAAAGCACTATTAACCAATTTGACTTAATTGATACCTCTAGACCATTCCATCACCAACAGCAGAATAAATTTTATTGTCAAATGAAACTAGAGTAATAAAGATAGGCCATTGTAGATCGGGTGTGGTTGCTCATGCCTGTAACCTCAGCATTCTGGGAGGTCAAGGCAGGTGGATCACTTGAGCTCAGGAGTTTGGGACTAGCCTGGGCAACATGGTGAAAACCCATCTCTACAAAAAAATACAAAAATTAGCTGGATGTGGTAGTGCACGCCTGTGGTCCCAGCTACTTGGTAGGCTGATGTGAGAGGATGGCTTGAGCCCAGGAGGCAGAGGTTGCAGTGAGCCGAGATTGTGCCACTGCACTTTAGCCTGAGTGACAGAGTGAAACCTTGTCTCAAAAAAAAAAAAAAAAATTGGGCATTGACGAGGCAGAAAAAGTGTCTCAAAAAATTGAAAATAATTAAAAACATATGCAGTTTATTTTAGGGTCTCGAAACTAGAAATTAATAACAAAATTAGATCAATAAAATTCCCAATTATTTGAAAAATTAAAAGCATTTTTCAAAACTCGGCATGGTACACTTATATTTGTCCATTTAATTGTATGTAAATTTTGGCTTAAAATTTTAAAAATGTAAATAAATGCTCACTTCTATTTAATAATTTGATTGTTAAAGTTTTCAGAGGAGAGTGTCAATGTTTGCAATTTACCTTGAAATACATCAAAAATAAGTTAGATTAATGGAAGGGTAGGGGGAGAGATAGAGGAATAGATACATGATTTTTTTTACAAAAAATGATGGTACACTCCAGGTGGTAGAATACAGGTACTCAACTTTATTTAAACGTTGTTTTTTGTTTGACTATTAATTATGAGAAGACAAAACTGACAACACAAAGCTTTTTGGACAAAATGGAGCAACTGGCACTCATTAATACAATGGTAGTGGAAATTTAAGGCAGTTCTAACACTTTGGAAAAGTGTCTTGCAATTTCCTATAGAGTTAGTAAATACTTACCATATGATTTAAAGTATATGAGAAGATATGCATAGGTTGTATGCAAATCCTACACCATTTTACATAAGACACTTGAGCATCTGTGAATCTGGTATCTTCAGGGGTCCTGGAACCAATTCCCACTGATATTGAGCGACCATTAGACTGTATTATTCCATTTATGTGGAAACCTAGAGAATATATAATTACAGCAGATTATTAGCTGCTTGGGGCCTGAGTTGGTAGAAATTGGGAAGAAGCAAGATAAATTTTGGGGATGAAGATGATGTTTTATGTATCTTAATTATGGTGGTGGTCATACGAGTTTACAGATTTGTTTAAATTCAATGAATGTATGTAATTTTAAGATATGTGACTTATTTGATCTAAATTACAATCCAATAAAATAACTAAAGCACAATAAGGAAAACACAGTTTTCTGGAGCATTCTGATACTTTTCACCTGAAATTTAACTCCAGAGGGAAAGTGTTGTAGTTAATAAGACTTTCATTTGGTCACAGTGTACTTCACAGTTATTCATAGAATCATGAGATTTTGTGATTGTGAACAGTTTAATACATGGTAGACTTTGTAGATACTGGGTAGCTAATGTTTCTATATTTACAAATTCATCAAGATAATTCATCAAGATAACTGTTGCGTACTTGCTGTTAAGCCTTTTTCTCATTTCCTTGTCTATAATTGAGACGTGCTCTTTCGTTCCATTGCTACTGAAGAACTTGTTTTTTTTTTTTGTTTTTGGTGAAAAACATAAGTATTCAGAAGACTGCTTTAATTTGGGAGTTGATGTTTAAAAACCTATGATCACTGAGAGGAGATGCACTAAAGTATCTGTGTGAAGAGGCTGAAGTTGAGCACTTGGAGTAAAACACAACACTGATGTTTAGTATTTAATATTTGACAGATACTTGCGTGTGCACATGCGTGCACATTTGTATGCATGTATGTATGATGTGTGTGAACATGTGTACATTCACATGCTTACTGCAGAAGTGTATTTGGACTACAGTGTGAGTTAAGTTGGTTTTAGTATTGTGTTAGCTTCATATCGTCTCCAACAAAAGAACTCTTAAAAACACTGACACAGAGAATATACCAAGGCTGTGTAACCCCGTTTCTGCAATATTCTAGTGCTTGTTATAGAAAAAGAAAGTAAAGTGGCTTGTTCATGATATTTTGCTTATTTTTCACCTAACATACGACATTTTATATATTTTTTCCCAATAATTCTTTGCTCTACCATTGCAGAGTGAAAATCACTATCAAGTTCAAAGCACACACAGTCATTAAATAAAAGAGTGCACATTTATAGTTAATCCCTGGTGTGAGTATATTTTTTCCAAATTTAATTAGTGCTGTTTGTTCTCAACTTGACTACAACAAAAATATTTGGCAATAGCAATCTTTCTCAAAGATGTGAAAGTAATCAGAAAGCGTATAGTAGCGAGGAGGAGTCAGGCATTCTTGCTTTCTAAATAAATGCTAGGTCTGCTCATAGGTAAGGTTGTTGTGGCCATGAAGATTCCTAAGCATGTTAGCCCCAGCACACTTCTTTATCGTACTCTGGCTGCTAGCTTTTTCAGAAGAAATCCAGTAAAAATGTGTAATTAGCCTATTCACAAGTCGTGGTACTCAAGAGACCACAGTCTGCACAAACTGGACTAGCCTCTCAGAAAACAGGAATTTTGCAGGCTGCTTTAAATAGCCCTTTACATCTCCCCATGCTATAAATTCTTTATGGGCAAGAGAATGTTTTCTTATGCTTTGAATCTGTATACCCAGCATAGTCCCTGAGATAGGGTAGGCACAGGCGTATCTTTTTAATTAAACTAAGCAACATATTTACTTCAAGTATGTAAAGACCAATGCCCTATCATAAAGCATAACTAATAGACTTAGCAAGAAAAAATCAGAACCTTCCATTATTTAAGACAATACATTTTTGTACACAGTGATGGCCAGACTTGTTTTTTTCCTAGAGAACAATCATAGTAAGACGGTAAGTATTATAATTTTTCTGTAGCCATTCATATTTCTGGGCCTTTACCATGAGCTAAATATTGTGCTAAAGATACCTACATATTCTGTGTAATTTAAGTCTGACTTGAATCCAACTGATTGCAGAAACTCTCAGTATCTCCATTTTTAAATTGAAGAGTTGGGAACTCAGAAAAGTTTAATAGCTGTGCAAGTATCTACTAAGTAGAGCAAGTATCTACTAAGACAGGATTGGAAATCAAGAAGTTAGATACTAGAGTCCATAGTCCTAAGTCCTAGATACTAGAGTCCATAGTCCTAAGTCCTTTACTGTCTCACTAAACCGATTTATTCTCCCTGCTGGCAATGGAAACATATTCAACAGAAAATAGTATCCAGCATTCCTGATCTAAGTTTTCCCATCAGTATTCAACTTTACTTTTTTTTAACTTCAATTTTAAGTTCAGGGGTACAGGTGAAAGTTTGTTACATAGGTAAACTTGTGTCATGGGGGTTTGTTGTACAGAATATTTCATCACCCATGTACTCAGCCTAGTACCCATTAGATATTTTTCCTGACCTTCTCCCTCGTGCCACTCCCCACCCTCTGAAAGGCTAGAGTGTGTGTTGTTCCCCTCTATGTGTCCATGTGTTCTCATCATTTAGCTCCCACTTACACGTGAGAACATGTGGTATTTGGTTTTCTGTTCCTGCATTAGTTTGCCGGGGATAATGGCCTCTAGGGAAATCTACACTTATTTTAAATGCTTGAAAATCATTCATTCATTCATTCATTCATTCATCAGTTATCACACTTATTCTATATATCATGTATTGTGCTCAAAGTTAGGAATACAAAGAAAACCAATAATTATTTATTATATGTTGGTGCAAAAGTAATTGTGATGTTACTTTTCATGGCAAAAACCACAATTACTTTTGCATTGGCCTGATAATATGCCTTGTTCTGTAGGCGTTCACTCTCTAGTCAGAGAGGTAGTTTGGTAAACAAGACATTTTACAGCACTCTGAAAGAAGGAAAACCTATAAGTCAACTCTACCTCTGCTGTCAGTGAAAATATTCCTACAACCATTACCAGAGAGGAAAGAATATTCTAGGCTGAGAGCTAGTATACGTTACGTAAGATCATTAGTAGTTCTGGGGTGCCTGGCTATAAGGAGAAGGTGTGTGTGTTTGAAGTATTGAGTGGAAGCTTCAGTGGGAGATAAGAATAAAAATGATGAGTCATAAGATGTAATCAGAACACAAGTTTTGTTGTTTATTTTTTTTTGTCATTGTTTGTTTGTAGCAGCTATTTTAGTGCCAGGGATATATGGCCTCAAACACAAAATATTAATCTTTTAATTTGCTTTTTAATTGATTGACATGAAAAGCAAGCATTCTCACCCCATCATGCATTCTCACACCATTTCTAACCTCAAGAGATGACAATAAGACTGGAATACAAGGCAAGGATGTCATACTCCGTGGTATCATAGTCATTTCATATTTTGACATAGCCGCTCAAGGCATACTATGGAATGTGTAATATTATTGATGACCGGTGCCACTTTAGGCCTATCTTCTAGGAGCTCAAAACTCTGTCTTTGGTGCAGCCACAATGCAATTCTCACCCGGCGGTAAAGTACTCTGTGTTCTGAATGAAATCTCTAAGTCTGTTTTATGTCCTTCCAAGTCTTGCAAGTTTACGGAGCTTACACAGTACTCTCCTTGCAATGAAGTGTGGATCTTGCTGTTCTAGCATGGAGTGTGTGAGATCATTCACAGGAGCCATAACCAGTGCTGTTCAGAGAACGTCTACTATAATAAGCATTTATGGAAAATTAAGATATTAAATACAGATTCTCCAAAGAACGCTGTCAAGTTAAATCAACTTTTAAATAAATCACCTAAAGTTCATCTCAGACTCAAACCAATTAAACACAAGAAAAATGTGTTTGAATATTAGAATGGAATAAAAATATTATAAGTAGATATAATTTGTGTAGTTATTAATAGAGATAAGCTAAAATAGGACTGTGATCTGAAAAGGTAGTTAGTGTAAATAGCATGGGTTTTGAAGTCTAATAAATCTCAGTTTTATTTAATGGGTTCACCCTTATGTAAGTAACCACTGGTAATTAATTTAACTTCACTGTCATAGTGTTTCCATATAATAGAGCAAAAATGTAAATAATACAAGCAATCTTGTTTTGAGTATGGACTGAAAGATATTTCTAAAGCACAGTGTTTGTTACATAAAAGTTCAATGACTACTAGCTGTTATTATAATATTTATTAACCTTACATATAGTACTACATATTTCTGACATTAAAAAATAGAAGATTTTAAATATGAGATATTTGATTTCTAGCCTTAGTACAACCACTTAATGTAAATGTATATGAAAATACTCAACAGACCATAAAGCTTTTTTACAACTAAATATACATGATAAAACGTTATAAACAGTCATTTGCTCATTTGATCAATATTTATTTAATACCCATCATGTGCTAGACACTTTTTTAAGATTCTAAGGAAAAATCAGTAAACAAGCAAATCAACTCCTGCCACACAAGGCATAATATCTAATGGGAAGATAAAATATAAATATAACTGAAATAGAATGTTAACTAATGATAAGTTCTAGGAAAAATTTATTTGTATAAGAAGAGCAGAGATCTGAGGGATAAACAGAAGCCAGTTGTGCCAAAAGCTGAAGAACATTCTAGGGCAAGCAAGTGCAAAGGTTGAGCTGAGGCTGAGGAAGAGCCATGGGTCCAGGGTGATCCTAGTGAAGAAGTGAACACCACAGGCAGTGACGTGGCAGGGATGGAGAGATGTTGGTCAAAAGATAAAAACTTCCAGTTACAAGATGAACATGTTCTGGGAATCTAACGCACAGCATGATGACTGTCACTAATTATATTCTATTGTATACTTGAAATTTGCTAAGAGAATAGGTTTTAAGTGTTCTCACCATACACACACACTTGTAACTATGTGAAGTAAGGGATACGTTAATCAGCTTGATTGTGGAATTATTTCACAAGTAATACTTGTATCAAAACAGCACATTGTGTATCTTAAATATGTATGATTTTTTCTTGTTAATTATACCTCAGTAAAGCTTAAAAAAAACTGTCAACCATACTTTTTTTTTTCCAAATTGTTGCATCATGGAATTCACTCTACTTTCTTTGTGCTAGTGCCAGTAAGGAGGTAGACAAAGGATGGCACAAAATATCAATATGATCCCATCTATATGAAAAGAATCAGGGATGGAATACAGATTTTTTTTTCTCCCTCAACAACTATGTGATAATAAAGAAAACAAAAATAGCAATATTTCAATGCATAATGGCAGAAAAATATCATGAATTGGATAGAGGCATGAATCTTCAGAACTTGGAGGCATATAGAATTCTATATATTATATGTAATAAATAGAAATAAGTTCACATATTTTAGGAAAGCTTCAGAATACAAAATATGGAGATCTTAGAAACTGCCAGAGAGGAAAGATATTTCACACTGTCTGTTGTCTACCTCCTTACTGGCACTAGCACAAAGAAAGTAGAGTGAATTTCATAATGCAATGATTTGGAAAAAAAATATGGTTGCCAGTTTTTTTCCAGATTATTATTTATTTTTTTCCAGATTAATCATACACAAAAAAGCTATTAGACTGACAAATTTTACAAAAGCCAAAACAGAATCCATGAAAACTTTAAGAGTAGTAAATTAAAGTTGTTGAGAAGCAAATCTAAAAAAACACAAAAATAAATATCATCACAATTCAGAATTGGGATGCAAATATACAATGAATATATGAAGAGATTGTAATCTCAATAGTAATCAAGAAGAGTATGATGAAAGTAAAACTGAGATACTTCTGTTAAACAAAATTATGGGAGGCCATTGTTTTGGACTGAGGTCTTGCACCAGACTCCAGCAGACCAGACTAAACCAAATGGAGTTACTCATGTCAAGTGCCACATAATTTAACTGAATCCTAAAGGAAGCAGGTAACTCCCCAGACCAGTGTTTTTCTGAAAATCAAAGATTCGCAGCAATCAATCAGAAAGATCCCAATCTACCTGATTCAGCATAGTAAGAAATTTCCCTCTGCTTTAAATCTTACAAGAAAAGTAAACTGTAGTAACTTGATGTTAATAAATCCACTTTTTTTTACTGTTCTTTTTCCTTATTCCCACCTTCCAAAATCCAACTGCTCTGTCATGCTGGGCAAAGCACTTATTCTATTTATTAGAATGAGGTGTTACCTGCTTCCAGAATAGCAAATAAAAGCCAATGAGATGTTTAAACTAAATTTGTTGTAATTTTGTCTTTTGAAAATGTCTGGCAACTTATGAAGGGACTCCAAGGAGACCCCGAGGCCCCCTGGGGAATGGAGGTGAGGCACTGCTGACCGCCTTTTGGGGGATTCCTCCCCAAATCCTGAGGGTTGTGAAATCTTCTGGAGTTCAAATTCTGCTCTCTTTGCCTTGAGCCCCCTGATATTTTTGGCTTTTGAATCCACCACTTATCTGTGCTGTGAGAGAGTGTATGGTTTTGTTGTACCAAGAGCACATGACTTTTTGGGGGTTTGCATGGTGATCGATGGGTCACTGACAGTCACTGGAGTTTTAAAGGTGATGGACAGTGGTTCCATTAAGTGGCTATTAAGGCATGAGATGTGTGAATCCAGATTTCAGAAATTTAACAAAATTTGACTTTTCTCCTTTTCTTGTTTTTGTTTTGCATGTTTACATAGGGGGAACTTACCAGGTAAGTTGGTCAAAGGCAATCTTCGAGCCAAGACATAACTTGAGTGGTGGACATGAGTCAGGCACATAAAAGCTGTTAGACCACTAGTCAACTAAAAATAAGACTCCCATGTTAAGATAAGCTGGGTCATGAAACTGGAAAGGTGACACCAGGTCACCTACTGATCTCAAGAAAATTTCTGTTCAACAAAAGAACACCGTAAAAACATTACAGGACCCAACACTATGGTGTTTTCTTTTTAGTCTTTTATTTTGGCTCTAAGAGACCCAAGATTCAATGTAAAAATAAAATTCTTAATATGTAAAGAACTGAGTACTCCAACTTCTGGCTACACCTACCCTTTACATGTGTTAAGTATTAGGCCCAAGAAGCTGCAAACACTTACAAAAATGGCAAAATCTTACTAAAGATAATTTAGAATTACAAAGGCTATTATGTAGGACATTCCAAATGATCAAGACTGCTCATCTAAGGCATGTGTTTTAAAATAAGGACTCTTAAATTAGGTCCACCCAGGGGTACCTATTTTAATTGCTGTACGAAAGCTTTCAAAAAGGTTTCAAAAAAATTTTGCCTCTTTAAAACATTTCTTACAAAAGGTAAATGAAAAGATAAAGGAATTAATTGATAAGAAAAACTGAATCTGCAAACCTTTTCAATTAGTTACCATTCCACCCAAAAGGGAAAAAGAAAGCTAGATAAAGTGTTTATAAAAGCTAGACCCTTAGGCAAACACAGTTTTCTTCTTTAACCACATTCACACCCTAGTTCAGAGCTATCTATGCTGAATTCAGGCATAGAAAATACCTTTCCCATTTATTAATAGGCTCCTCTTTAAACTCAGTAATCTAGTTGAGAAACTGAAGCTCAATTTAAAAACAAAAAGTCACAGACTACAATGAATAAACTAGCTAACAATCACTTAGGGTAATACTCAGGAAGGTTAATCAAGAACTACGCAATGGTCCCTTGACTCAATTTCCTTTTGGAGTGGATAAAGTGGTCATGGGTAAAGAAGAGAGATATCCTTAGAGTAAATAAATTTCTTGGAAAGATGAATGGCTCCAAAAGATACAGGAGGGTTTGTGGGAGAGTTTGGGTGTGATGGTTAATGTTTCATGAAAATTTTCATGAGCAACTCAAGCATAATTATTAAAAACAAGTAAATTAGATGAGTGTAAATGGGATAAAAGTTTATAAATGAACCTTTCATGGTTTCAAAAATATTTTTTGGTAACTTAAAGTTTTAAATTTATATTATATTAAGTAACATATTCATTAAATGTCCGAGTGATTTCTAAGTAGGTTAAAATGCTGAAATCTTAATTGCTAAACATACATTTAAGTTTATATATTTAGGCATCTTGTGTTTATACAGTGTAGATAAGTTAAATATATTTGGATCTGTTAATAAACATGAAAAATTGTATTAGCATATATTTCTATAAATTATGATTATATTACCAAGGCTTTGACTGGGATGTCATATTTGAGAATGTGAATAGGATACCTGGCTTCAAGGGTTCCCAGCCTTAAAGTGAATATAAAAATTTCACTTATTGGCAGGCCCAAGAACCCCAGGATATTTCAGAAACTTCAAAAAGAGAAGAATTCATTCTAATATGTAGGTACTACAGGCAAAGTCTGAAGTCTGCTGTGGTTTGGCTTTCTAACCTTGAGAAACTTTTAAAATTCTAATCGGGGATTACTTATACAAAATTCCAGCAAAGCAAACTTAAAAACAGCCTTTGTGGTCAATCACTATTCTGTCTGTGCTTACTTAAATAATCAGGACAAACTTGATGAGATTAAACTTATTTTTCAAACAATCAGTCTTACTGATTGTCTTAGATTTGAGTAGAAATGAGGATGACTAGAATAAGAAAAATGATGTTTCAGAAGAAAACTATAGTATACCTGTTATTAGATTTTAACTCTATTCATTGTTTTTAAGATTTTATTATCTACCTGTAGACTGGACTGGATCCTGAATTCTTCTAAGTTTCTCCAATCCATTGTTTTTGTTTTGTTTTACTTTTATGACTTGGAATCACAAGGAACAGGAATTATTTTGTCCTTGAAACTTTATAAGCTGGAGATGGATAAATCAACGTAAATTTCAAAGGACAACCCTTGTACCTGATGTGTGAGCCACTCATAGAATTCACAGAAATATCCAATGTTATAACCAGAGACATTCAAATTGCAAACAAAGGCAAGAAGTTGATGATGTCATTTTGTGGGCAGCTTTTCCCAAGTCATTGGAACAAGACTTTCCATCATAATGAGACTCTAACTCTTCTCAATGTTTTCTTTGCTTATGCATACCTCTTTCACTTGTCAGAATAACCCTGTAGTTGGAATTTCAAAATCCCTAGCTTCATTGGGAAACTTGACCAATGGCAAATGAAGGGTCAGTATGGGCTAAGAATTTTAATGGTACCGTCATCACTCCATAATCAGTCAGAAGCAGAATATTGGTTCTCTCTCCTTAACCTACAGCATAAGTTAAGGAGAATATTGCCAGGAAGCATTAACCCTTCCGGATGAGCATTATTTTTTAGGTACCTTTTCCCATGGCTTGGAGTAGGTACAAATGAGTCAAGGATTAGAAATGTATTTCTCACAATAGCCTCTATAGCAAACTCTACTACAACAGCTGTAGTTGCACAAGAGACTTTTCTAAATTTTCTTGTTAGAATTGTACTAGATAAGAGAATTGCTCTCAATTACCGGCTGGCTGAACAGGGAAGGGTCTGTGAGGTAGCTAACACTTCTTAATTCACATGTATAAGTATGTTGGGCATTGTACAAACTCAGTTGCAAAAAATTAGTCAATAAGCTACTTGGTTAATATGGGTAGATTTCTAATCTGGTTTATTCTTCCATCTATTAAATTTTAGTTGATTTGTTTTATGGCAACCCTGGCTAGTGTGCATTCTCCAAATTCTGTATTAGTATTCTGATAATCGTAATAGTAGTCTCTCTGTTATTCTGTATTCTCTCAAAAGTTTTAAATGTCTGCATGCAGCCATTCTTTGAACATCAAATGGTCTTTCTTTGGCTAGATCAACAAAAATTCAAAGCGACATGTAACAAGGACACTGTGACCTATGAATGATATGTTGAGGCTAAAAACCAAGAATGGTGGTAACTGAGAGCAGTGATAACATATTAAGTTTTTGTCACACTGGCACTTAGGTGAGGGCCTGACTAAACAGGGGTAAATGTTAAATAAAAATATGAGAGGCCATTGTTTTGGAATGAGTTTATATAATAGGCCCCAGCAAATCAGACCAAACCAAAATAGAGTTACTCATGCTACATGCCACATAATCAACTTGAAAATTTAAAGAAACAGGTAAATAATCAAATAGATCAGGTTTATTTTCTGAAAACAGATTCATGGCAATCAATCAGAAAGAGCCAGTGTACCTGAGTCAGCATAATACAAATTTTCCCTCTGTTTTAACAAGTATTCATAAAGTATAATAGCCTGATATAAATGAATCCACTTTATTTATTGTTCTCTTTCCTTATTCTCACCTTATAAAAACCAAATGTTTGATCACACGCAGCAGAACATTTATTCTATTTTTAAGCATGACGTATTACCTGATTTTAGAATTGCAAATAAAAGCCAATTAGTTCTTTAAACTAAATTAGTTGTAATTTTGTCTTTTGACATCTCTTTATAATCATCAAATTAAGACCTATGATGTGACAAGATAGACTGTCAAATCTGGCAATTTCAATTTTTATGGAAAATAAGACACTAGAGCAAGTCAGCTTTGGGACTGTCATAAAGGCTCTCATTTACATGAAAAAAAAGACAACTGTTTCATAACAAACTATTACATGCAAATCTCTGTTTCTTACTGCAATTAACATTTTGAATATTCTAGTTTTTGTTCAGCAATTTGAATTGAAATTGCAACTGTTTATTGAGAAATACATATATGTTAAACTATTTACTTGAGGAATTTTCCCATTTGTTTAACTTTGTGCTTTCAGCTAATCGGGCCCATATATTTGCCGATTCAGAAGAATAAATTTTCCTCTTTTGCTAATAAGAAAATTGGCTCAGCATGTTATAATTGTTTTCACTTTTTAAATTTGCCTGGTTTTAGATTATAATATCTTGCTCCTGGGTTACCCTAGTAACTAATTCTCTCCAAATTCCTTTCATTCATCTAATTATCTACATCTTCATCTCTGTCAAAGCAAAGTTTCTATTTACCAGGTGACCCATGTGCTGCTCAATTTTGTTAATTACTTAAAAAATAAGTAAAATAATCACTCTTTGTTGTCTTCGTTAACATTGAATAGATGCATTTGCAAAGTTAAATTGATTTTTTTATAGTTGAGGTGAACTTCAGAGTCCCACTTTCTCATTCCACCTATAGAGAATTGAGTTTTATTTATAAACTCATTCATTCATCAAAAAGTTATTAAACCAGTGTATTTACTATAATGCTGTCTATGCTGGGCATTAAGATGAATAAGATGTGGTCCAAGTTATATGTAGATGAGTGGGTGTCTGGGGTATGTACAAACAATGAATAATAATGCATAATGTATTAGTCAGTTTTTACACTGATATAAAGAGCTACCTGAGACTGGGTAATTTATACTAAAATAAAAAAGGTTTAGTTGACTCACAGTTCCCCATGGCTGGGGAGGCCTCAGTAAACTTTCAATAGTGGCAGAAGGTGAAGGGTAAGTATGGCAGCAGGACGGGGTTTGGGGGAGAAACTGCCACACACTTTTAAACCATCCGATCTGATGAGAACTCACTCACTATCACGAGAACAGCATGGGGGGAACTGCCCCCATGATCCAAGCACCTTCCTCCAGATTCCTCCTCCAACATGTGGGGATAACAATTCAAGATGAGATTTGGGTGGGGTCACAGAGCCAAACCATATCACACAGATTGCCATAAAATTACATGGCATGAACTAGGCTGTATCTGATTGTGCCTTTCTGTAAAGGCACAAAAACATTGCTAAGCAACTGTAACGCAGGGATTTTAGGAAGATTCATGGAGATGTATGGCACCTGTCGTAGGTGTTCAAAAATGCCTAGAAATTAGGAAGTTAGATGACAGAAAGGTTAAAATATTCCATCCAAAGAAATTCTGTGTGTGTTTTCTTTAACACCAAGATATATGGGATTCCAGGGAGTTTACTGGGACTAGGAAACGGGTGTGGTAAGAGATGAGAATAACGGGATAAAATACAGAGACAAAAAGAGTTGAGTAGCACAGCCTTAGAAGGCATTGAGTGCAATGCTGAAGATTATTATTATTATTTCATATATGAGTAAATTAAAGAAGTGGAGCAGGACATTTTAGATATTATACCATCCCAGCTGTTCCAGAAACGGCAAAAGGCTAAGACTTTTTATCTCCACTCTGATGGATTTCTGTTCCACAGAAGAACAATTAGGTTTTGCTAGAAGTCAGAAAGACAGCCCATAATTAACATTTCTAAGTGGGCACAATTACTTTTTATAAATTCTGGTCTTCGAATCTTATGTACTTTAATTTTGGACACTTTCCAACCACTAGGGCTTGAATTGAGCTGGATATATTTCTGGGGTTTGAGGAAAGAGCCTATTACTCTACCTGATTGATGGAGGAAATGAACAGAAGGCAATTTGTTCATTCCTTGGAGAGCCAGAGAGTAGCCCCCATAATGTGCAATTTAAGATGAGGGAGATGTCAGCAACAAGACAATGGATGGTGAGAGCCAACAACTTTCCCAATGGCAGGAGGGAAATTGTAAAATCACTTACTGCTTATTTGCTGTGGAACCAGGCAAGCCATTTTCTCTTCTGCCTTTTGCATACATGTTTCCTTTTTCAATAAGATCAAATTACACATATTCATAACTGTCCTATGCATGTTTTTCCTTTTGGGCTAATCTTTCTCTATTTAATAAAGGACATACCATAACTTTTTAAATCTATACTAGATTATGAACTATTTTTTGTATCACATTGATGGACTATTTTAGAGAATATAATTGACTAACATTTGTTAATCATTAATAATTTCTAAGGCACTTTCTAAGCTACTAAATGAATTAAATAATTTAATTATAACAATTCACTGAAATTCTTACTACTAATACAAACATTTTGCAGATGAGAACATATACAACCAGAAAGATACATAGACAGATTAATTTTCCCGAGGTAACAATGACAGTAGGAGTGTTCTGTGTCTTGAGTTTGTGCACTTAACCACTAAATTTCGCTAATTTTTATAAGGTTAGAACCCAAAGATCTAACCTTATAAAACCTAACCTTATCTAACCTTTTACTCTTCAGAAAAGCTAGTCAAAGAAATACATTTTGGTGTCTGCAATTTTTAGATGATAACAAAATTTGTTGGTAGCAGAGCCAGAAATAAATCCTGGATTCTTACTCCTGAGCCAATGACTATTCCACACGATGTTATTGTTTTCCTAGTAGATGCATAGACACACACACACACACACACACACACACACACACACACACATTTACATTGACTGGAAATATATCCCAGGCATGAAGCTGGAGAAAATGTATTTTTATTTAAGAGAAGTAGTATTATGTGATAATTAACAGGAGTATTTTGAAAACAAGAAGACAAACGGGATACATAAAATCTGGGGGAAATGGCATTATGGTTGCAGAAAATGTAACAGAAAATGCCAGATCTGTTCATGGGACTTATGAGTGCTCTCACACAAATGCACATATATGTATATAAACATGCACCACTCATGTGTAAGCACATATGTAAATATTTTTTAAAATTTAATTAGTTATATTATCTCTCATTGGAATTTAGAAATATATGTGTATGTGTGTTTTTGTGTATATGTGTATGTATGTATTCATATATGCATACACAAACACATATATTTCATACACACACACAAAAACACACACATATATATATATGATGGTGGCAATAGGTTTACTGAGGAAAACATTCTCCTTAGAAGCGATGATACCTAAGGCAGCACCATGAAGCCAGAAAGAACAGGGAGTTTTGCAATCAGAAGAACACAGATGCAAGTCCTGATTATTTAATTATATGACCTTATGAAGGCCATCCAGTCACTAAAACTGTTTTCCTCAATTTTAAAATAAAGAAATTAATCTCTACTTCATTGGGCTGGATTTCACTGAAAACTACACAAAGAGATACATACCCTGGAACAGGAAATATATATATATAAATATAATTTATTTTTTATATCTAAATAAATATAAATATCCAAATAAATATAAATACATCTACAAAATAAATATAAATACATATATTAGGTTCTCTCTCTCTTTATACAAACGTGTGTGGATACATACCATGGAATAGGGAATATATATATAAATAAATATATATTTATATGTAAATATATATAAATAAATATATATTTATATGTAAATAAATATAAATATATACACATATATATTTTTATTTAAGAGTATATATATGTTATATATAAGTATATATTACATATTATGTATTATAATATATATACTTATATATAACATATATTATATTATATATAATATAACCCTTTTTTTAGTTTTCTAGTTTCTGCTTTTTTAGTATGTTATATATAAATCAATGGTGATAGAATATGCTCACACCCAAAAGTATTTATATTTAGACATGATAAAAAATAAACCTTTAAATAAATGGCAGAATCTTAATGATAAAATGTTCAGCATATTTCAGTAACAGAAGAGGGATTTTTGGTCATCTGTGCTTTGTATGCCCCCTGAAGGCCCCACAGGATAATTGACTCCTCTCTCTGATGAGCAGAAAGCAACAAAATGCTGTCAAAATTGACATATGGGCAGGGCACGGTGTCTTACGCCTGTAATCCCAGCACTTTGGGAGGTCAAGGTGAGCAGATTACTTGAGGTCAGGAGTTCGAGACAAGCCTGGCCAACATGAAATCCCATCTGTACTGAAAATACAAAAACTCACTGGGCATGGTGGCGCCTGCCTGTAGTCCCAGCTACTCAAGAGGCTGAGGCATGAGAATCACTTGAACCCAGGAGGCGGAGGATGCAGTGAGCCGAGATCACGCACTCTAGCCTGGGCAACAGAACGAGACTCCATCTCAAAAATAAAAAAAAAAATTGACATATGAGGTTGATTACAGGACTCTGTGGGAGCACAGAGAAGGAAAGCCTTGACCACTTGGGAAATGAGAACATCGAGGTTTAGCAAGAACTTCTAGAGAAAATGACCACTTAGATTATCCTCAGGTAATGCTATTATGAACTTGAGAACTCTTGCCTTGCCTGGAAGCCACTTAGCATGCATAAGTGAGTGAGAAATAAACACTATTGCAGTGCTGGGGCAATTAGCAACTGTATATTTGGGTTCTATCTTGTTACACCTACTAGCCTATCCAAACTTTATACACACACACATGTATGTACACATACACATATATATTTATATGTAAATTACCCTGAGGTCCACATTTATGCTAATTAATATACTCTTAAGTAACACTTGCACATGTGACCACGTAGATTTTTTTTTATTTTAAATTTTAAATTGTTGTGGGCACATAGTAATTGTATATATTTATGTGGTAGATGAGATGTTTTGATATAGACATGCAATGTGCAATAATCTCATCATGGGAAATGGGGTATCCATCCCCTCAAGCATTCATCCTTTGTGTTACAAACAATCTAATTATGCTCTTTTAGTTATTTTAAAATGTACAATTAAATTCTTTTGAGTATAATCACCCTGTTGTGCTACCAAATACTAGGTATTAGTAATCACATCATAGAGAATCCGGTATCCATGCCCTCAAGCACTTATCCTTTGAGTTACAAAGAATCCAATTACACTCTTTTATATGTAGAAATTGTCAAGAATGTTCTAAACAGATTTTCTGGGGGGTAAGATACGCTTTCCAAACAGCATAAACATGTCAATTGAAAGGACAATGAATACGTTTGAGTGCCTGTATATATACATAATCCATGGTTGGTGCGAACATAATTGCAGTTTTTGCATTGTTGCAATTTGCCAATTGATATTGGAACATATTCTTAAATTTGGTTATGTTATATACATCATTTTAATGGGCATTTTTCACTTTTTTTTTTTTGCTAATGACTTATTACTTGCTGTTTATTTTATGTTTATTTTAAACCGTGGAAATGATGTTAGACAAAAAGCAAACTTGAGAGATTTTCTTATTTGAGTTCAAAATGGGTCATAAAGCAGCAGAGACAACTGGCAACATCAACAACGCATTTGGCCCAGTAACTGCTAGCTAATGCACAGTGCGGTGATGTTTCAGGTTTTGCAAAGGAGATGACAGCCTTGAAGGTGAGGAGCATAGTGGCTGGCCATTGTAAGTTGACAATGACCAGCTGAGACCAATTGAGAGCAATCATCGAAGCTGATCCTCTTACAACTAGATGAGAACTTGCCGAAGAACTCAACATCAAACATTCTATGGTCCTTTGGCATTTGAAGCAAATTGGAAAGGCAAAAAAGCCTAATAAGTGGGTGCCTCATGAGCTGAGTGAAAATAAAAAAAGTTGTTTTGAAGTGTTGTCTTCTCTTATTATACGCAACAACAATGAACCATTTCTCAATTGGATTGTGACATGCGACGAAAAGTGGATTTTATATGACAAACAACTAGCTCAGTGGTTGGACTGAGAAGAAGCTTCAAAGCACTTCCCAAGGCCAAACTTGTACCAGAAAAGGTCATGGCCACTATTTGGTGGTCTGCTGCCAGCCTGATCCACTACAGCTTTCTGAATCCCAACAAAATCATTACAACTGAGAATGATGCTCAGCAAATCAATGAGGTGCACCAAAAACTGCAATGCCTGAAGCCAGCATTGGTAAACAGAAAGGGCCCAAGTCTTTTCCACGACAACGCCTGACTACACGTCGCACAACCAACTCTTCAAAAGTTGAATGTATTGTGCTACAAAGTGTTGACTCATCCACCATATTTACCTGGCCTCTTGTCAACCGACTACCACATTTTAAAGCATCTTGACAACTTTTTGCAGGGAAAATGCTTCCATAACCAGCAGGGTGCAGAAAATGCTTTCCAAGATTTTGTCGAAACCCAAAGCACGGACTTTTATGCTATGGGAATAAACATACCTATTTCTCATTGGCAAAAAATATGTTGATTGTTATGGTTCCTATTTTGATTAATAAAGATGTGTTTGAGCCTAGTCACAATGATTTAAAACTCACAGTCTGAAACTGCAATTACTTTTGCCCCAACCATATATATATATATATATAATATTTGGAATTATCTTGTGGAATACATAATTGAAAAGGAATGAACTAGAATTACCTATATCATCAGAGGTGAATCTCATACATTTACAGAAGGGTAGATACATTATATCTTTTCAAATTCTAAATTTCAAAATCATTAAAATACATATGTATAAATACATACATGCTGCTGATATGTACATATGTAGTCAAACTACAAATGAAATTAAAAATCTTATTTTTAAAGTTCAGGCTCGTGGTGCTATCTGGGTACTAGGGAGGGAGTGAATCAGAGAGGGACAGAGACATTTTAACAGTTTTAATGATACACTTTGTCTCTTTTAATAAAAGCATACTGGGTACATGAGTCTTTGTTTTCTTATACTTTTTCTATTAAATATACTTAATATATTTTTACATCATTGAAAACCTTCCCCATAAAAATAAACTATAATATATGTGAGGTATGTACCACAGTGCCTGTCACATAAAACATACTGAATAAAGGTCATTTTCTTTATGAATTATATCCTATAAAAGCAAAAAATTATGAGGAGTCACATTGAGATGCAGTGTGCACATGAAATAATTTATTAGGCAGAGCTAAAGTTGGAGAGTCAGGACACTCAGGTTTGTGAGACACTGATGTGCTAGTACTCTACTCTGTTAAAGCACACAACAGTTTGTACTATGTCCACCCCTTCATTTCCTATAGTATAGTCACCACTACTCTTTTCTATCTCCATAGGCAAAGCACTTTTCTGGACACTATAGATATACTCAGTTAACGTTTACTGAATGAATTCATGAGTCAGTTAGTGAATTAATGTCTGTTTCCTTTTTTTCTTTTTCCGGTAAGGTCTATTAACTTGAATAAGGCATGCTATCTCTTTAAGTTTTAGTTCCTTTATCTCTGAAATTAATAGGATCTATACCATGGTCTCCAAGATGCCACTAACTTTGAGATTCATTGTTACATTACCTGGGACTTTTCACAAAAATATCTGTTTCTTCCATTATAAAAACAAAGTTTTCATTTTTTTTTTCAAAATTACAGAACTTTTTAAGTTGTGTGGAAAGTAGAGTCCTCTTTAACTAATTACAAATTGTAGATACTACAATAGTACCATCCATCCTTTATCTCGAATTAGGAGATAAGGTCTAAAGTTCAATACCAGATCCCAAAGCACAGAATATGCACCTGGCATCAGAGGAAACCTCAGAATACTTTACATGTTGCAATGCATTTTAATTCAACAGCCCTTTAGTGAAAGTTACATGCAAAATATTGTAAGGGATGGTGGGGATAATGAGATTCTGTCCAGTGAATTCACAGAGCCAGGCATCAGCTTTTAAGATCATATAACCAGCACTCATTTTGCAGAGAAATATTACATGGTGTAAAAGGGGCTATACTCTTTTCTTAGAGTCAGCTAACCACTTTCCCTGGAGTTGTAAGTTATTTAACATTTCTGTTCCTCCATTTCACTGTGAACTGAAAAGAAGTTTGCACCAAACCTCTCATTTTTCTTTACAAATGCTATCAGGTTTGCTATCTGCAAAATGGTGAAAATAATACGTCTCATACAGTAATTGTTAGGATTAAGAAAAATATTCTTAGGAAAGCTCCTGTTAGTGTTTTGCCATAGCAGATAGGGTCACTGTGATGATTACTGTTGCTACTGCTGTAACCACTAATTTAGATAGCTGTGATATTCTATATGGTATCCCCTTCCCTTTCCCTTTAGCACCAGATGGGGTGAAAACAAGATTGTGAAAATTCTTAAGACTGTCACTTTCCTAGGCAAACTCTGTGTCCATAATCCCTTTATAACCAGTCCCGTTGTAGGTATGAATAAATCAATGCAGGCATCTTACAGAAAATCACCACAAGCACTAAAGCCTCTCTACCATCATATACCCAGTACTTTACATATTATGTTTGGGGGTTTGGGGCTCCTCACAGTCTTGTTACAGACTTTCCATCTTACCCTCAAGGCTAAACAGTACTTGCTATCCTCAACCTTGACTTTGAGCATTAGGTTAAACAATAGAAACTAGTGTGATGACATCAAAGAAGAAAAGTCATACTTGGACAAAAATCAACAGAATTGTTTCCTTGCATACATACTGCAGTGCTGTGCTGGGTCTGGCATATGACAGAATGCCCTGACCTGTTTCATGAGTGATTCTCATCTACTTCCCCAGAGTAGCTTCTCTGATCTCTGGAACAACATCTTATTATGCCACTTGGTCAAATTTAAGTCATACTCTAATTCCCCAGTTGATGAGACAGTTGCAAGAATGTAATAAATACATAACCCTGAAAATTCTGCAGATTGTATTACACCAAATAATATCACAACAAAGCACTGACTTTGTCAAATTTATCCCTTGTAATATCTGTTTTCTCTATTTCACTAAACATGTCCTATTTGGATAAACCCAATACATAACAGATGATTACCTTCAGAAGATAAACCTTTCATATATCTCACAGGCACCTAAAAAGGTCACTGGCTGAAGGCAGAGAATGCCAATCACGTCACCAATCCCACTCTTGCTAATTTTACCAAAGTATAAAGCATCATTCTCACTGTAATTACATCAACTCTAGAGAACTACCACGCCTGGCCTGCTCTCTGTTTAGCCTGGGCCTGCTAGAACTGAACATTAGATGATTTCTCTAAAGGAAAACTAGTTATGCCTGAAAGAAATATTTTGACGGTTTTAGTGCAGCCATTATGTTCTAAATGGAAATTATTAGCTACCCCATAGATGAGAAAAGCTTCCTCCCATGACTTGTGGACCTCAGCAAGTCTGTCACAGATATTCCATCAGCATATCCAATCCTCTTCTAATCAGTTCCTTCACCATTAATGAAGGTGTGAGTACAATGGAAGCTTGACTATGTGAGCACACATGGGGGTTATCTAGTCCATGAAGAAATGTATATTAGAATGGAGAAACAATGACGTTACTGTTGAGGGATTTCCCTTCTAATACTGTTATTTTGTCTAATTAGCCTTTTATACAACCATTTGTGTTAATGATAAGCAAGAGGCTCTTTGCACAAATTGTGGAAGACAGAGGAGAGTACCAAAAATTACCTACACCTGAAGTTGATTCTATGTGAATAATGATGCCTGTGTGATAGGTAGATGGACAGATGGACAGAGAGACAGAGGGCATTGGGAAAAGCAGCCTCCTACATGCAGTCTTTCAGCCCTGACTCAGAAGCATTAAAATAGGACTTGGGCCTGGAACACTCTCTTACCAAGAGACAGGGAGTCTTTACAGCCTGTGCTGGACCTGTCACCTTGTATGGGAATATCTCTTCCTGTTTCAAATGCAATGTGTACTCCGTTGTTTTGTTTAAGCGTGTGCATCACATAGAAGCTGACCAACCCCCGCTGTTACACCTGTCCCCTGAGGGGAGAGGCAGGTTCCTTTACTCTGAAGCACAAGAAAGATTCCTGCAGGCCAATGGCCCAGTGTCAGTTGCCAGGAGGGACCCACTGGCCATGGGGGATCAAAGCCCACTGTGAAGCTGACCTTGGACTGTACCTTTTCTATGTGACTAAAATGTTCCATTCAGTGCTTGATTGCATTGTGTTTTTCTTGGCGACTTTAATACTGAATAACAAGATGCAGTGGGACAGAAGTGTTTGGGATTCTACTCATGGAGATAGGGAGCAGATACCACTTGCTTGATGGAGAGAAAATCGGATAGATAAAGTGATAAACCTGTAAATGGACATGAGGAAGGCAGAGATAGAAGGGAAAGATGAATAATTACTCATCCAATTTAAAATTAAGGAGGTGTTTTATTTAAATCTTTGTTGTGGTTGTTGCTTTACTTAACATCACATAATCAGCATTATCTATTTCATATTAGGAGTTGATGCAGATATCATCATATTTGGGGAAGCTGTCTTTTATTTTCATTTTCGTTTTTGCTTCTGTCACTTTTTTACTTCTATTGTGTGTTTATTTTTGTTTAGTGATAGTGAACATTCACAAAGCTTATTTGATTTATATTTTAAATTGTACTGTCATCAGGACCTCAGTCCAAGACTAATATGCTTTTGTGGCCTCCTGGCTTAGAAAATTTACCTTAGTGGTATTTTCCAGTTCCATTCTGAATCCTGTCCAGGGATGCCTATGATATGTGATTCAATTTTCTTTATTCCCATATATGTAACAGCAGAGTTTCCATGAACTTAATAGAGAATATAAGAAATAATGCAAGCAGTATATCAAATGAAAGCTTCAAAGTTAACCTAGGATGCATATTTTTCTTTGATGACAACATATTATGCAAATTATTTTGTCATAGTTGTGTTTGTTCTCACACCAATTCTAAAATGAATTATAGACAAATATGATGTGTTAGGTGCTCTATTTGCATTATCAGTTGAGTGTACCATAATAATGTTGTTTAAACTTACATCAGAATTTTCCAAACTGGTACATTCTTTATGAAGCTTGGAAAGCAAAACACATAGTCTAAGGCCCTAACTTAAACCAGGCATTTATACATTTCATACACAGCAGAAATAATATTTATATAATTATTTTCTTGCAGCATTTACAGTTGGATTTACATGGGTTTTGGATGAAAAGATGTGGATTTGTATTCACTTTCTGGAACTCACCAGCTGTGTAAATTCTAGATTATTAATTAATTTCTAACAGGTATAATTACCTCAGCTTTAAAATAAGGATCAAAATATTGACTTTGAAAGATAACTTCCAGCATTAGGGAAACACATGCAAAGTAGAAAGTCCAGTTCCTGACTCAAACTATGGGTGATATTATTGATATTTTTCATAATATTAATACTGTTACTAAAATATTAATACTATTACAATAATATTAATAATGTTACCATCTCCTGATGGTTACTGGAGAAAATAAGTGCTAAAACATCCATATCACCAGCCAAAATTTTATTTCAATGTAAGGCAATACCATATTTATGTGGAGGATTATATAGTCTCCCTTGAGGGCAGGCATCTGCAATGGATTTTGAAAGATTAATGGAAAATAACTAATAGAAATAAGGAGGACTTTCCAGTAAATTGAATATACACTCAAAGGGAGGGATAAACAGAAACTTAGACTATGGTTTGGGAACAACAAACAATCCACTATGCCTGAATACATACATAATCTATATGTCTGGAGATTATATGGTTTGGATGTTTTGATCCCTCCAAATCCCCTGATGAAATGCTACCTCCAATGTTGGAGACAGACCTAGTAGGAGATATTTGAGTCATAGGGGAGATTCCCTCATGAATGGCTTGGTGCTGTCCTAACAGTAATTAGTGGGTTCTTACTCTATGAATTCACATGAAATCTGGATGTTTAAAGCACCTGGCACCTCCTCTCTCTGTCTCTTACTCCTTCTTTTTGAAACATGACCTGCTGTTTCCCCTTGGCCTTCTGCCATCATTGTAAGCCTCCTGAGGCCCTTACCAGGAGCAGATGCAAGCACCATGCTTCCTGTACAGCTTAGAGAACTGTGAGCCCAAATAAACCTCTTTTCTTTATAAATTACCCGGTTTCAGAAATTCCTTTATAGTAATGCAAATAGACTAACATAGGAGACAAATAAGAAATAATGGAGGCGCCTTCTATTTATAATAGGGCTACTGGCAGAATAGAAATTATAAAAAAAAAAAAAGAATCTCTTTGCAAACACCTTGCAACAGTATCTCAAATATAAATAATTTTTTATTTATAAAGTAAATGTAACGCAGACAGAAGGGAATAGGAAGCTGAAAACTCAACACTAAACTATGGTCTGCCTTAGGCACCCATTAGTAACAAATGTTAATGGCCAGGTAGGACACAGGAGAAAAGGCCTTGGGCTCTGTGTATGGTGGAGAGTCAGATTTCTAGACACAGGTATTAAGCTATGTCCTGCAAAATGGTACATTCTTCATTAAAGCATACCTTAGTATTAGTTTCATTCTTTGTCAAGTATAGCAAAAAGGAAACTAATCTCCCTTAGAAATTGACTCTGGATGAAAAAAAAGCCTCTTCTAATAAACTGTAATTATTAGACTATACTTTAATTAGTTCACAATATGAATATGGATCTAAGTTTGGGCAACTTCTAAGTATTTTAAATGGAAGCCTCCAAGTTAACCTAACACTGGAACTAAGTTTGGGCAGGTTCTCTAGCAGCCCCTTTTAAAAGATTGGGTTTTTCTAAGTTAAAGGTTACTCATCTGTACCACATCTGACCACAAACCCACTGTGTATACAGAATCTACCTGGGATTGCTTCTGCATCACCTCTTGGGACTTGACAGAGTAAGGGCAACCATTGCAAACATGAGTCTCATTCTACCTGCAGTGAATGCTATGAGTAACAAAGTCCTTTGTCTCCGACCCAGGAGTCTCAAGTTTTCTGTCAGCATCTATAAAACTGTGGTTTACCTACAACTGTCAGCTTACAAAAAGAGATAAATTCCAAACCCTTTGCAGTTCTTGACAATGACGTTTGCCTTGTAACTAATGTTAGGTGACTTCAGAAGAAGTTACTTTCTTTTTCTAAGCCTATGCTTTCTAATTTGCATAATTCAGGGGGTGGGCATGAACCGCCATTCAACATTAATATTTTAGGATTTGATTATTGTAAATATGTCAATTAGCATGTCTGTTGTCATGTTTGTGAAACGTAGCTGATTATTCACTGAACTTCAGGTACAAATTGTAAATAAACTGAGTGTGGCTAACACCACAAATAGTATTTAAGAAGTAATTGTCTGCCAATGAAGGGCCCTGAAATCAGTTCAGTGTAGGGTTGCTCACAGAACAAACATTTATTTTGGAAGAGGAAATCATGTTAATTTCCCAGAACCTGGTCAATGGTGTTTTCTGTTGGCCAATGCACGTACTATTGCTTAATACATTAAGCGATAGGGTGGCAGTTAGTCTTCAAGAAGCATTAGGAAGCATCCCAAAATTTAACTACCTTTAGTTCTGTGAAATTTCACAGGAATTAAAGCAAATGGGGACCTTCTTTGAAGGAGCAAGAGTTAAAGGAAGCAAAATGAAGGCTAGAGATTTTACCTGCCTCATTAGTTTCATAAAAGTGCCTGTGATCTAATAGCAAGAACTTTTTAATAGTAATTATGTATAAAACTACATTGCAAATATATGACTATCATTTTTAAGTACTTAACAAGTACTAAACAGTGCACTTACAAAACACTTTTAAAACCACTGTAAACTTTAATGTAAATAGAACCTTGCAAAATAGTCACTTTAACTGAGAATAAGTGACATTAAATGAGAAGCTTAAGGTCATACATGTAAGTGAGGTTGATTCAGATCTAGATTTCTGACAAACATCATGTGAACTTCTCAATACTTAGTTGGAAAGACTTTTTATTAGATCATTTCCTTAGCATATTACCTTTTAATTTGTTGACTTCTTAGTTTTCCCTTTTCCCAGAATATTTTCATAATATGGCATATTTTTAAAGATGTGAAAATTATAGCTTTGCAATTTCAAAATATTTTCTCATATCCATACTAGAAAAAAATAGATTTGGTTGACTAAAGTTAAAACAACACATATACAAAATTAAAAAACAAAACTCTGGGGGCACTGCTTAAAAAAAGTCAAGGGAACCAGTTTCTTCTACCTGCTGTGCTATTGTTGAGAGAATATTTCTGAGCTTCTCCTGAAAAGGGACTAATTAAAAGAGAATTACACATAGATGTAGATTTACCCAGATAAAAACTTAAAATGACCTGTAAATGAAAACGTTTTTCTACCAGTGATTTTATTAAGACTATTTCCAAAACTACCACTCAATTAAGCAGACCTCGGCTCACTGCAGCCTCTACCTCCCTGGTTCAAGCGATTTTCCTGCCTCAGCCCCCCAAGTAGCTGGGATTATAGGTGCCTGCCACCACACCCAGCTAATTTTTGTAGTTTTAGTAGAGATGGGGTTTCACCATGTTGGCCAGGCTGGTCTCGAAGTCCTGACCTCAAATGATCCACCCACCTAGGCCTCCCAAAGTGCTGGGATTACAGGACTGAGGCACCGTGCCTGGCCTTTACCTAGTTTTTAGAAGTATAAACATTGAATGGGAAAAATCTGGATTTGAATCTCACCTCTTCCAAGTATTAGATACATCATTAAAAGGAAGTTAGTATCTCTGAAACGATCTGCCTCCTCTCTAAAAACAGTAATAATAATACTTCCTTTACAAGGATTTTATGAGGATTGAAAGGGGGGAAAATATGCAAAATGTTTAGAATTATATATATATATATATATATATCTTAAGGGGAATCACTTAAGTAAATATTAATAATTTTCAATATTACTACATGATATACTACATACATCATTTTTATGATGATATCTACCTAAATGAGAGAAGAAAAGAGAGTTAAAGAACCTACTTTTATTTTTCTGTAAAAAAGTTTTTCTTAGTAACTAAAGCTGATAAACAAGAAATATTTCTATAAATGTTATTAAGAAATACGGGGTAAATGCCAGGATAAATAGGTTAAAACACTGAAAGCTGTTGCTTTCTTGGAACAAGAATTATCAGAAAGAGGTAAGTTGGGTTATTGCTGTTTTCTATTATCAGCCTTGTAGTACAATTTATACCCCTTTGTACATGTATCACATTGATAACAATGAAAAATTACATTTAAAAAGAGAAACACATTAGATGGGGAAATGGAAATACGTAGTCAGTTTCTTAATGCACTAGGATAGTTGTTTACAACCTAAAATTGCCAAATTAAAGCAGCTTGATACTTGAATATGGTTGCATTTTCTGAAAAGAAAACCAAATTGAACTATGTTTTTACTTCCATTCTGTATTTTGAAAACATAAAACAGCATCTCTCTCTTCTACTCTTTTGTCTTTTCCAGTCCCTTCCAGAGTTAACATCAATTAGAAGTGAGCCTGCTCCCTTCTAATGATGATTGGCAGGTATTTTCTTTCTGCGCTCTTCTTCATTATCCAAATTTTCAAAATGGGCACAAAGTCTTACCATATTTTTCTTCATTTGCTATGGAAATCTCTCTTAAAATAATGTAGCTATAACAAGAAAAGTAAAGAAATTAGAAAGGCATGCATTATTTCATGGAATGGCACTTAGAGATACAGGCATAAAGCCCGGGGTTTTCTACAGAGCTCTTCATGACATAATTACCATCTCATTAGCCAAAAGTTGTATAAGGAGACACATTCTACATGGATGAAAAACATGTAAATAGTCTTCTGGCATTAGTTGCGTCCCTTCACACTGAGGCTACACACTCCCAGACTCATTCATTAGAAGCCTGACCAAGTCACCATCATTCATTAACTGTCTCTTTACTGAACAGGAAAAATGAATGGAGCCCTCTAATCTGACATTAATAAATTGCAACCATTTGGGGAAGTATTCAAATGTAAAATGCTAAGGTTCATTATTGAAATTATATTTGATGACTTGTGTTTGTTCTGCCTCATTTAAAGATAAAATGTTCACAGGACTTTATCCCTGATGGTGGGTGATAATGGATACTCTAGCCAAATTGTAGAGTAAGTCTAAGCAGTGTTCATTGGGACTAAAATGCAGACTCATAGACTGTTAATGCTGGGAGAAGACTTGGAGGCCATATAGAAGTAGTTTTCAAACTTGTAGAAATCAATATTTTTTCTTTAAAGAAAAATGTACTTGAAAAAGATAGGTAAATCAGATGACCTTGCTCACCTGTTTATCCATTGAAAAAGTGAGGATCAAAAATAAAAGCAAATATGTCACTACAATTCTTCCTTCAGATGCTAATCATAGTCTGTCAGGAAAAATTGCTTTCCTCATACATCCTCTCATAGCATTTATAAATGCTTTCTTTATAAGTAAGTAGGTATAGATAAAATTAATAAATAATACATAATGTTTACTTTGTATTTCTGTATTAAATGGTTTTCAAATGTGTGTGAGGTATGTGTTTGAGATGAGGGCTGGAGACACACTTTAAAAACAAAGTGACACTTGAAGTGTCTTTGAAAGATGAGCATGGATTGCATTAAATGTGTTGTTATTTTCTTTTGCCTCTTTCATTTTAACAAGACTGTGACTTTTTGAGGAAAAAGCTTTATTCATATTAGTAAATACAATGCTTAGAATAATGTCCGGAATAGAGCATGTAAATACAGCTTGCATATTTCAACTCAAGTTTAATTTGAGTGCATAGATTCAAAAATCTAAACATAAGTTAGAAACATAGATTTGGCTTCAAAAACCACACATGTTTTTCAATATTCATTGGTTGCTAGATGAAGTTTGACTTTGCTGTGGCTACTTTTGATGGAATAATTTTTAAAAAAAAAAATCCCTATTACATCTCTCCAATACAGTCACTTTTTCTGAAATGTGTCAGCTTTCTTTATGAGACTCATGCATTTGCATAATTCAAATGGACATTGGAATGTTCATGAAATCCAATATTCTACAATATTGCATGCTTAAAAATCTTGTGTGTTTTAAATTCTGTGTTTAAAAATCTGTATTATATTCTGTTTACCAATTCAGGAAAGATTGAATAGATGTTCAACAAGTTCAGAAATAAATATGGCATAACAGAGTATGAGGATGATTCATTAATACAGAAAGAATATTTAAAATGTCAATGAACAGATTAAAAGTATATTACAAATGCTATTTGTGAAAACAAAAAGATGACGGGGAAGAAGTCTTAGCAGCACTCAAAGTAAGAGAAAATTCCTATGAAAAGATTCTGAAGAACCAAGTTAATGTTTTTGAAAATGGAAATAGGAGTAAGACAATCAGCTCTATGTTTTTTCACTCATTGATTCAGTTATCAAACATAAACTAAGAGTCTACACTATTTCAGGAAGATGAGTATAAGCATCAGAGAAGGCCAGTATCTTCTCACAATACTTTTCTCATGTCTCCATTGACAAAATTATTATTTATTAACTTTAGGAAAGAGGACTATGGTACATGTCAACTCTTCTATTGTCTTCACTTTTCCTGTCTACACACAAGTCACAATCTTCAGAGCTGCTGCCACCACTATTATTTTGTTCCTTAAATATAAAAGTAATTGAAATGGTAACATCTACACCAGTATGTACTCAATAATTATTTGCTATATATCAACCAAATCTTAATTTATTCATTTCAAACATAGTTCAGTAGAAACTGTTCATGCTACGTATGTGCAACTATGTGCCAAAAATTGTGACGATGTCCTAGGAAAACACAAAGAAAAGACACAGCTATTGTCTACAAGAAGTTGAGACTAATGGATGGGGGCAGATATATACACATGAAATTTCAAAAAACAACTTGGCTAGGTATGTTAGTTGAGGTGAGGACTAGTTAAAATGTAGTGTAAAAATAAAGATGATGTTTCATTAGGATTTTGAGCATCTAGGTTGAGTGACTGAAAATTCACTTCAACCAGCAGTTGTTCCAGGTGAAGGAAATGTAACTGATGACTCATTGTAAGGCTGAAAATCTTTCCTGATCACGGTGTTAAAGGATTTCCAGGAACTGGCTTCAACACATGCTCTCAACCTCATCTTCAACTCCATCATATGACCTGCACTCTAGTTCTAGGAATCAACATTCATGAAGCATTCCGCTCACTTTTATACTCCTTTATACTCTTGCTCTTTTATTGTCCATTAGTGTCTCATGCACAATTACCTTGAAGGAAGTTTACTTACCTGTCAAAGCTCAGTTCAAGTAAAATATTCAGTACCAAGTTCTCTCCTTATATATGCATAAGAATACATACATTATGTTCTTATATATATAATAAACACAACATTAGATTTAAACATCCTCTGGTCTATGCAATTCATCTACTTTTTTCCCCGTCTCTGTTATGGAACACATATTATACACAAAGTTTTTATATGTGGCTCTTCCTCCCCTACTACACAATGGCTTACATTTTTGTGGGGTCTGTGCCTTATTCAACTTGAATTCTCTAGTTTTCAAAGAAAGAAGTCCTCTAAATATGCCTAGTGAATAGAATTTGGAGAATACAGTATTTTGTTTATTAATGAGATCTTTTAATAAATAAAAACAAAAAAAGATCAGACTCGAGTTGTCAGAGTGTAATTCTGTGTTTATGTAATATTGTTTTACCTCAGAACTTGTATTTTGACCATTACTCTAAAAAGTCATATAGCATTCTAATAAGAGCACAATAATTTTTATTTAAAGTAATTGGGGGAAAATTACTCAGAATCTTGCAAATATGCAGAGATTTTACGGTTTTCTCTTTGACCTGCCTAGAGCTAACACTAAAATAACCCATACAAAACTGTAAATTTTCTTGTTGAAAACTGTCACACAAGTTCAACACAATTATTTGAGGTATTTGCTTTGTGTTTCTGTTTTAGAGCACACATGTTATTATAAAGCAAAATATTTTTCATACTTCCAAATGAGGGGAAAATTCTCAAATTCAAGCAATTCTACAATTTTCTCTAATTCTTTTATAAATACATCTAAGGCATTAAATAAAAACTTAAATACAGTACATTTTAATGTCTGAAACATATCAAGTTATATCACCTCTATCATGTATTTATTTATATATTTATATTTTTAATAGACTTTATTTTTAGAATGCTTATTAGATATACAAAAAAATTAAACAGGTCATACGGAGTTCCCATATATTCTGTCATATAACTTCCCCCATTATGAACATTGTATATTAGTGTAATATATTTATTACAATTAACAAACCAATATTGACACATTATTATTTACTAAAGTTCACTGTTTATTCAGATTTTTAAAGTTATTACCTAATGTAATTTTTCTATTCCATTATCCCATCTAGGATATTATATTACTTAGTTACTATGTTATATATATGTAAAGTAACTGAGAATATACTTGTCTGTAATTATTTTTGTATTTTTTTCTGGATCTATACATAACTAAACAAGGATTCACACTAATGTCTCTTAGCCCATTAGCACATGGATCAGTCTAGTCGCCTTCAATGTATTATCTGTAAATCTCCACTCCATCAATGAGAAACTTGACTTCTACAATCTGCCATTTATATACTTAATTGTTCAGTTCAGTAAGTGTGTATAGAAGTATCAACATTGTTAACCCATATTTCCATGGAAAACAACTTTAGCAACTAGATTGCGGTGCCTATGTATAATTTCTTTTGCCTTTAATCTTACAGTCCTCACTCATTTCAGAAGTTAACGTAAATCATCATCTTTCCCCTCCTTGTCCCCCACCACTCTCTTCAGTGAGGTTGCTTTTTACACTTATATTAAAGTTTAGATTCATTGTCATCCTCTGCATTACTTTATGGGATTTTCCCACCTCTGAAATAAATTCTTTCACATTTGCATACATTATAGTTCACTATCTGTGTTATAAAGTTCTATGGGTTAAGGGAAACGCATAGTGTCATGTATTCACCATTATATTATCATGAAGAATTGTTTCTCAGCTCTAAAACCTCCCCTGCATTTCACCAGTCTTCTCTCATTGCCTCCAGAATCCATGGCAACCACTGATCATTACACTGTTTCAAATTCTGCCTTTTCCAGAATGTCATATAATTGGAATTATACAGTATGTAGCCTTTGCAGACTGGATTATTTCACTTATCTATGTTAATTTAAATTTCCTCCAGGTATTTTCATGGCTAGGTAGCTCATTTATTTTTAAAGGTAAAGAATATTCTATTAAATGTACCACTGTTTATTTTTTCATTCACTTTAAAGAGTGTTTTGGTTGTTTCTAGTTTTGGGCAGTTATGAATAAAGCTATGAAAAATATTTGTGTGAATATTTTGAGTGGCATACATATTTGAAAGCAATTGAGTAAATACTTGGGAAGATGATTGCTACATCAATGGAAAAACTATGTTTAGCTTTGTAAGAAACCACCAAACTGTCCCCCAAGATGACTGACCTATTTTCTTTTTCCATCAGCAACCAATGAAGAGTTTCCATTGCTGTACAGCCTCAATAGCTTTAGCATGGTCTGATTTTTGGATTTTAGCTATTTTAGCAGGTGTAAAGTGCCATTTTAATATTTTCCTTAGTACGGTTTTTGTTTAGGTCTGTTGCCCATTTTTAGTTGCGTGACTTGTTTTCCTATGTTGAGGTTTAAGTGCTCTTTGTATATTTTAGATACAAATCCTTTGTCAAATATGTGTGTTTATTAATACTTTAACCCAGTCTGTGACTTGTCTTTACCTGCTTTTAACAGTGTCTTTAACAGAAATTTGTTTTTTGTTGTTGTGGTGATGGTGTTTGCTGTTTGTTAATGAAGTCCAATTTACTGGTTTTTTTCTTTCAAGGACTGTGTTTTTGGTGTTATAACTACATACTCATTGCCAAGCCCCAAATCACCAAGATTGTCTCCCATATTTTCTTCTAGAAGTTTTATGGTTTTGCATTTTACATGTAGCTCTATGCTTTATTTTGAGCTATTATGTATAAGATATGTGTCTAGATTAATTTTGTAGCATATAGATCTCCAATTGTTCAAGCACCATTTGTTGGAAAGGCTATCCTTTGTCCATAAATTGTCTTTGCTCCTTTGTCAGAGATCAATTGGCTATATATTGCAGGAGCTTATTGTCTTCCACTGATCTCATTACTGTAACTTTATAGTAAGCTTTGAAATGCAGTTGTCAGTCCTCTGATTTTATTCTTTGTCTTAACTATTGTGTTGGTTATTTAGGGTCTTTTTGTCTCTTCTTGTAAGCTTTAAAATGAATCTGGTAATAACTACAAAGTAACTTGCTAGAATTTGGTTTGGGATTGTGTGAATCTGTAGATCATATTGGGAAGATAAACAGTTTAACTATATTGAGTCTTCCAATCTCCTTAAACAGAGAATATCTCTACATTTATTTAGATATTTCATTTATTTCATGAAGATTTTAGTCTATACAGATATTGTTGGTTTATACTTGACATATTTCATTTTTGGTGCTATTTTAAATTGTATTGTGTTTTTAATTTTAATTTCAAATTCCAGTTGTTGAACTTCTATATCAGAAAACATTTGACTATGGTATATTAATTGTTTTATCCTGTGATTGTGTTAGACTTCTCACAGTTCAAGGGATGTATTTGGCAATTCTTCAGAATTTTTCTACATAGACAATTATGTTACCTGTAAATGACAGATGGTTTTAGTGCTCTCTTCTTATTCCGTATGCCCTTGATTTATTTCCTTATCTTACTGCACTAGTTACAACTTCAGTTCAATATTGGATAAGAAGAGTGGTAGAGGACATCCTTCCTTACTCCCAATTTTAGGAGGAAAGCATCTAGTTTCTCACAGTTAATTATAATGGATGCAGTAGGCTTACTGTAGATAAAGAATAGGTTTATTGTTGTAGATAAATAATGGATGCAGTAGGTTTACTGTAGATACACAGTAGGTTTATTATTGTGGATAAACAATAAACCTACTGCATCCATTATAATTAACTGTGAGAAACTACTTAGATAAAGTGAAGAGCTTCCCCTGTAGTTCTAGTTTGCCGAGATTGTTGTTATTACATTAATGAATTTTGGATTCTTTCAAATGTTTTTATATCAACTTATATAATTATATTATTTTTTCTCTTTAGGCTTTGATGTGGTAGATCACATTAATTGCCTTTTAACTGTTAAAGTAGTCTTGCAAATCTGAAATAAATCCCACTGGTTGTGGTTATATATGTATGTGTGTATACACACACACACATGCGCGCACACACACACACACACATATATATAGTTAGATTTGACTTGTGAATATTTTGAGGATATTTTTCCATGTTAAATAAAAGACATTGGTCTGATATTTTTCCTTCTAGTAATATCTTTATTCGGCTAGGGTATTCAGGTAACAATGATTTCATAGAATTCCTTATGAAGAATTTTCTGATTCTTTTCTCTGTAAGAACTCATGGAGGATTTGTATTCCTTCTTCCTTAAATATTTGGTACTCCAAAGAAACCATCTAAACCATGTGGTTTTTTTTTTGGCCAACTTATTAATTATTGATTCATTTTTTAGAAGGTAAAGGCCTATTTATATTATCTTTTTCTCCTTATGTGAGTTTTGGTAGTTTTTGTCTTTTCGGGAATTAGTCCATTTTATCTAAGTTAGAAAATGTGTGTGTATAGAATTGTTTATAGCATTCTTTCATTATCTTTTCATCTACATGGGATTAGCAGTGATAACCTTTCATTTCTGATTTTAGTAGTTTGTGTTTTTCTATTTTTTTCTGTTACCTTGGTTAAAGGTTTATAAACTTTAATATTTTCAAATAACAAGGACTTAGGCTTGCTATTTTTTCTCTATTATTTTTATTTTTAAATTTCTTTGATTTCTGCTATAATTATTATTTTTTCTGCTTGCTTTAAACTTAACCTGGTCTTCTTTCTCTAGTTTTCTGAGGTGAAAGCTTAGATCATAGACATGAGAGCTTTCATTTTTTTAAGTGTATGCACTTAATATTTTAAGTTGCCTTCCAAGCACTGCTTTTGCATCATCCCACAGTTTTATTTTCCTTTTAATCTAGATCAAAGACTTTTTAAATGTCTTGAAAATCAACCCATGTATTTAATCTCCAAATATGTTAGAATTTTCCAGTTATCTTTCTGATACTAATTTCTAGTTTAATTCCATTGTGATTAAGAACACGTTATATGATTTATATTATTTTAAATTTTTTAAAGTGTGTTTCATGTGAACTTGATGTGATGTAAATTCTGCTGTTGCTGATCGAACTATTCCATTATTGTCAATTAGATCAAGATGTTGCTGTTCTTCAGTTCAGCTACATCCTATTGACCTAATTCTACTCAATCTATCAATGACTGAAAGAGAAGTGCTGAAATCTTCAGCTGCCATAGTGGATTTACTACATTTCCTTTCAGTTCTATCAGTCTTTGCTTTACATATTTTGATGCTCTGTAGTTAGCTGTATATTAGTAAAGATTTTTATGTCTTCTTAAAGACTTGACCCATTTTTCACTATATAATGCTCACTTATTAGCTCTAATAATTTCACTTATTAGCTCTAATAATATCACTACATAATGCCCACTTATTAGCTCTAATAATGCCCACTTATTAGTTCTAATAATAATTTCAATTTTTCATTCATCACTATAGAATGCCCACTTATTAGCTCTAGTAATCTCACTACATAATGCCCATTTATTAGCTCTAATAATTTCTCAGCTTTGAAATTAATACAGCTACTCCACCTTTGGCTTAATATTAGCATGGTAAATCTTTTTTCTCTCCTTTGTCTTTACTTTTAAGGGAGGTTTCTTTTAGACAACCTATTGTCTGTTCTTATTTATTTTCTGTTTTCATTGCTGTTATCCACTCTGATGAGCTTTATATTTTAATTAGTGTATTTAGGCAATTCATGTTTAAAGTAATTATTAATATGGTTGGTTAGTTATGCATATGTACATTTTAAACTTTTTTTCTATTGTTATATTTTTTCTTTTTCGTCCTTCTTTTTCTGCTGTCTCTAGCTTTAGTCAAATATTTTGTATCATTCTATTTCCTCTCTTAGTGTATCAGTTATGTATCTTTAAAAAAAGTAGTTTTTTTTTTCAGAGTATACTATATATATTTAACTGATCTAAGTCTACCTTAAAATAACTCTATACAGCTTGACATGTGGTGTAGGTACCTTAAAACAGAGATATTCTTATTTTCTGTATTCTGACTCATGTTATTTTTATTATGTGTTTCATTTACCATATAGTATAACCACCCAATATGTTATTGATGCTATTACTTTGAAGAGAGAGTTATCTATTAGATCAATTAAGAAAAATAATTTTATTTTATTTTCATTATCCCTTCTCTGAATATCTTTTTTCTTCATGTAGATTAGAATTTTTACATATATTGTTTTCCTTCTCTCAACAACTTCTTTTACCATATTTTTGCAGAGCAGATCTAGTCGGAACAAATTCCCTCGGTTCTTGTTGGTCTGAGAAAGTGTTTTTTAGTCTTCATTTTTGAAGGATTATTTCCCTGGATATAGAATGCTAGGTTGGTGTGGTTTTTCTGGCAACATTTTTAAAATTACAATCCATTTTCCTCTTGCTTGGATGGCTTCTGATATGTCCAATGTGTTTTTTAAATCCTTTTTTTTTCGGTAAAGATAAGTTGATATTTTCACCTCTGGTTTCCTACAAGACACTATCTTGGGCTTTCTGCAGTGTGAATACGATATGTCTAAGTGTAGATTTTTTTTATATATATTATGCAACTTAGTATTCTCTGAACTTCCTGGATCTATGGTTTGGTGTCTCTCATTATTTTTGAATATTCTCAACCACTATTACTTCAAATATTTCTTCTGCCTTTTTTTTTCTTTCTCTCCTCTCTGTTATTCTCGAATATTCTTCTCTGATTTCTTTTCCATTTTTTTCTTTTTTATTTCATGTTTGGAAATTTGTATTTACTTATCTCCGAGTTCTCTGATTCTTTCCCCATCTATGTCTAGACTACTGGTGAGCCCATCAAAGACTTTTTTTTTTGAAATTTGTTTAAGTATTTTTGAGTTTTAGCATGTCCTATTAATTCATTCCTGAAGTTTTATATCTCCAGTTATATTAGTCATCAATTCTTTCATACTGTCTGCTTTATGTATTAAAGCCTTTAACATATTTATGACCATTATTTTAAATTCCTTGTCTGATATTTCCAATATTTTTGTCTTATCTGAATCTAATTCTGATGCTTGCTTTGTCTCTTATGACTGTGTATTCTCTTGCCTTTAAGCTTGCCTTTAATTTTTTGTTGATGTCCAAATAAGATGAATCAGGTAATAGGAAAAGAGGTAAATAAGCTTTGCTGTGAAATTGTATGTTAACATGACTAGAAGTTGAGCAGTGTTGTTTTTTTTTTGTTGTTGTTTGTTTGTTTTGAGATGGAGTCTCGCTCTTGCTGCCCAGGCTGGAGTACAGTGACGCGACCTCAGCTCACTGCAACCTCCGCCTCCCAGGTTCAAGCGATTCTCTTGCCTCAGGAGAAATGAGAAATCCTGTCATCATGCTCCCAAGTAGCTGAGATTACAGAGGCCCACCACTGTGCCTGGCGAATTTTTGTATTTTTAGTAGAAATAGGGTTTCACCATGTTGGCCAGGGTGGTCTTAAACTCCTGATCTCAGGTGATCCGCCTTGGTGACCCAAAGTGCTGGGCCTCAGGTGGCCCGCCTTGGCCTCCCAAAGTGCTGGGATTACAGGTGTGAGCCACCGCACCTGGCCCAGAAGTTGGGCAGTATTTAATGTCTGTTATATGTATAGGTGACCGAGGCTCCAATTTCTTCTAATGTTCTTATTTTTTACCCCCGACCCATTGTCTTTACACTTCCCTAAGAACTCCTTAAATAGTCCAGGAGTTGCAATTCCTTTAGCTGTAATTCCATGTTATTATGTTGGAGCCCTGTTGATGTGATGTTAAAGTATGAAAGAGGTGGAGAAGTATTCTATAATCTTATTAGTAAATCTTGGACTTTTTAGTAGCCATTGCCCATGACCTTAGACCTTAAAAGTTTCTTAGATTTTTCCTCCTACTTGAGGTCATTGAGGAAGGCTGAAAGGGGCTGAAGGTGGATAATTGTTCATCCTCTAAGTTAAATAAGGCTCAGATAAAGTGTTTTCAATTGGAGTATAGGCTTCTTATTAAGAAAACGCTGGACATATTTTAAATGGCTATTTTTGTCTTGCCCCACCTAAAACATAATAGGGTTTTTCCTGGCACTTCACTGGGAACTCCTGGTGAATTTCCTGCAAGTAAAACCCATGAATGGGTGAGGGTACTCATAAGACTGATTCCCCAGGAATTTCTCCCTCTCAAAAGCTACTCAGCACTTAGTCTCCAACAATTCATGAAAATTGCCATTTAAATGTTCCAACCAATTTATGGTTCCACCAGCCTCTATTTCAGGTAAGCTAATGTTCGCTGTGATTCTCTGCATTTGCCTATCTCTGGATTTTGGGGTGACAGATTGTCCTGTGACCTCAATTAAATGACGAATCCAAGAAAAGTCATTGATTTTCAGTATTTTTAGCTTTTTGTTATTTGGGGGTTTAAATTGATGACTTCCAAACTGTTTAAATGTCCAAGTTAAAACCAGAGGTAACACATCTCACTTTTTTTTTTCTGTTAATCTTCCACAGTGCTGTCATAGTGAATGTCCTAAACACCAAACTGTTCTTACCAATAGGCTTCTCTTGGTCCCTTTTTCTAAAGATTAAACTCACAATATCCTGCATAATTTGTCCCAAACCTCTCTCTTCTCACTGTAGGCATTCAAGTTCTCATTGACTTGGTTTGACTGTTTTTCACAGATTTGTGATTCTGAATGTGTTGTTTTGTATACATCACATGTTCACTTGCCTTTCTTACACTCTCCCTCATCCAACTGGCAAGGCCATAGTCATTTGATTGCCAGTTCTATGATTTACTCCTTAGAACACTTGCTGCTCTATCATCCATAACATTTTGAATATACAAAAAAATTCTTATAACTATTATTATTGTAATGTGTCAGTCTCTCAGATTAATCCCAAAGCAGTCTCTAGTTCTAATTTATCTCTACTGTCTAAAAGAAGAACAATATCTAATGAAAGTTGAAAGTTTCTTTTGAAAAGAATGAAACAGGCCAGATACAGTGGCTCACACCTATAATCTCAACACTTTGTGAGGCCATGGTGGGAAAATCGCTGAAACCCAGGAGTTCAAGACCAGCCTGGACAATGCAGTGAGGCCTCATCCCTACAAAAAATAAAAAACTAACAAGGCATGGTGGCATGTACCTATAGTCTCAGCTACTTGGGAGGCTGAGGAGAGAGGATCGCTTGAGCCCAGGTATTCGAGGCTGCAGTTAGCCATTATTGAACCACTGTACTTTAGTCTGGGCAATAGAGTGAAACCCTGTCTCAAAAAAAAAAAGAAGAAAGAAAAATCCTTAGAACTCAGTATCTTTATCATTTAACAGTGATTAGCAATGTGTTGCATATCTTTTTTGCCTTGATTTAAAGTCATACTAAGAATGGAGCATTCTAGATTCTGATATCATAAATAATGAATGAACAATTTTAAGTGTGTCATAATTTAAAGATGGTGCTATGTCCAAAACTGAGTTGAAACTACAACTTTTCCATGTTGTTTTTAACATAGACATCTGAAATTTAAGAATTTACTTAATCTAGGTTTAGCTTACTTTGAGGAGAAATATGCCAATTAATAATAATAATTACATCTGACATTTACTGAGTACTTTTTAATTTATCAAGCATTGTAGTTCAGTACCTCAAAAGCATTATCTTACTTGGCATGTAACTCCTTCAGTTCAGAGATATTTTAATTTATATTTTATGAGTGCACAATTTTACTAGAAATGCATTTCCACTAATATAATGAGAGATCCTATCACAGCCTGTCATCATGCGGTGGGCCAGGCTGTCCTGAGCCAGTTGACAGTCATTTAGCTTTGCATTAGTGTGTTGGACAAGTTATTGACTGCAATGATTACTCGATGAAACAAGCAATTAAAATGGATTCTGCCAAGGATGAAAAATAGTGGAAGACTTATTTGTTTTAAATTTCTGTTCTCATCTCCCATTGCTGAGCCAACCCTGCTAACACTTTACTCTGATCAGCCAATGTAAAAGCAGATATGATGGCCTGAGAGTACCATAAGTGAATGGAAAGGGAGACACAGAAGCAGAGAAGAAGCATGGGGAAGTTTTGTGCCAGGCACTATCTTAGTCAATTTTAGCAAATTATCTGGTTTAAGCCTCTTAACAGCTTTAAGAGTTAAATTTTCCATATGAGGACACTGATAATCCCAGAGACACAATTACTTATCCAAGCCCATATAGGTCAACAGGAAGTAATATAGCATTTCAGAATCTGATTTAAGTGCCTAGAGTTCTTTCTGCCATATCACATTATAGTGATTTTGTTAAGGGAAAATGTTAAGGTTGTCACCTGTGTTTTTAGAATGGTTAACAAAGTGGATAATTTATATACTTGTAGATAGTCCTTGCAAATAATCTGAGGATTCTAAATACCTAATAGAGAACTGAGTTCAACTTGAAGCTAAAGGGATACAGCGAACTGAGCTGGAATCATAAGAGAGGATGTCATCTGAGACATACCATATCCATAGACTAGGCTGTAAAAATCAGAATTGCTCTGAAGATCTCAGAAATAATTGCTCCTTTAATTTAGAATTTGAGTTGCTAAGTACCCCAAATTTTTCAATGGTTTGTATGCAACCTCTACATTCACCAACTTGCAAGCATATGATCATGATTGCCTCAGATATCAGGAGCCTATGTAAGCAGTTATGCTTTATAATATGCAGTTATATAAGCTTTCATTAGAATAGTTTACACTCTCTCTGTTAAAGCATAAGTTAGTAACTTAGCATTAGGGGAGGGTAATCACACCAATACAGACATGGGTGGACTCATGCAGAACATAAATACTCTCTTTGCTTATGTCTATGTTACTCAAAGGAACCAGGGAAATAACAAATTCCCAATTACAATGCAGTAAACTTTAAGAGGAGCAGAGTGAGCTTCATTCTTTTATGGTTGGTGTATTTCCAAAAAACGCTTTCTTCTTCTTTCCCAATTCTTTTTCTAGTTTCTCCTAAATTGGTGTTTCTTTAGGTGGAAGCAGTATCTCAGACCATAAAGCACTAAACCTATTTGAAGCACTTAAGTTAATTATTGTATTCATAAAATCTAGGTTGATCTGTCTCATAGCAAAATCAGTTAGTATAATTTTACCTTCTTTTTAAAAAGCCAACGAACTATAAGTGGTGCTTCTATGTAGAAATATATAAGTAGAACTAAGTTTTTACTTATAGAACTTATATCAAATGATGATAAGTGAAGTAAAGTATTTTTATTCTATAATCTGGATTTAAAAATATATAATCTCTGCAATATATATTAAAGAAACTATAATTTTAAGAAGTCAAATGGCGAAATTAAAACAAAACAAAATGTTCCATCCTTAGACAGATGACCTATAATTTATTTTATTTGATTCAAGCTGTATCTTTAAATAGTAGTATCAGGATCACAAGTCATTTTGAAATGTCATAAAAATGTTCCAAGTTTGTGGTTTAAAGGACCTTAGAGGGACTATTTGTGGTTTTGTACTTTCTTTGTTCAATGATCCACTTGCAGGTTATTCTGAACCTCCTTGGGAAAAGATGAAAGTAGGATGGCATTTTGGAAATGATTCTTCATTCTGAAACCTCCTTGAGTGATAGACTAGATGAAGTATAGTTATATATTTGGCAGTAGAAAGCAATCTCTCCTGTCAAATTTCCCATTCATTTTTATTTCTGGATTTATTCTTCCTACTTTTGCTCAAATACCAACACATAAAGAGTGTCCACAGATATAGGCTCTAATAATGCATTGTGGGAATTTAACACATTTTAAAAGACTGAAGGATAGTAAGAAGAGAGTTTTTAACAGATTCCTTATGGAGGGAAAATAATATTGTTAGATGAAACAAAAATGGAAAAAAAATCTTTTATTGATAGATGTAGCTTATATTTTCTTCCTTTTCTCCTAATTGAATTGTAAATGTTTTATTTTCAAAATTCACAAAATTTTGATAGAATATGCAAAATATTTCCTGAGTTACAATTTCTCATTTAGAAACATTTGCTTTAAATTCTCATATAGATCCAATAACTGTTCTGTTCATTTTCCTGTTGACTACCTTTTCCACCTTGACTTGGGATACTCCAGAAGAGATATCCTTGTTTTTAACAAGGAAATAAGCTAATATAAAAGGGATACATTAAAGTTAGATTATAGGCCATATACTAACAACTAAAAAATTGAGTTTGGTGGAAACATAAAGATTATGTAGTTAAATGCTCACAACTTTCCCTTATATCACTAAATAAACAGAAAATAAAAATATTACAAAGCGTAAAAAAAAAAACAGAAAAGGTGCCTGCAACATTTTTAGTTAGATACATATTCGCGTAGATATTTCTATATATTCATAGAAATATCTAGCACGATTTCTTTGAAAATAAGAAAGTATAAAGGAAGAAAATGATTTTGACATTATCCTAGAGAGTTTAAATGGATCTTAACCAAATACAGACACAAGTCAAACAACACTGACCACCCAAGCATTTTACACTGATCAAGATAATGGCAAAAAGGTTGAACTTATGACAAATACAGAAATAAGTAAAATTTTTATTATTTTTTAAAGAAATAAACTGTCTGTGATTAATCTTTTTCCAATTTACGAAACTTAAATGGCATATCATTTCTTTGTAAATTGTAGGCAGGGTGTTTAATTATATAAAAATGAAACCTACATTCTGTCTTTATGGAGTTTATGGAAATAAGGTAATACAGATTAATTTAGGCTAAAGTTTTAAAAATTAATCATTAATATTAGAGAAACAAGGATCAAAAACATGTAAGTAAGCTGTAGCTCAGATAAGAAGGCATAGACCCATTTCTTCTTGCTCCCTCTCACTAGGCACAACCTTAAACACTGCAAATGGTACAAAAAGCAAATAAAGGAGAACTCTGTGGGTAGTAAAAATAGAAGAGCTAGTGTGGGGACCCAGGATTTGAGCAACAACACAACATCAAGATGCCTTGTGTCCTCCCACCTGACAGAGGAACGCCATCGATATCCAGTATTTCTTTCCCCCATGACATAGTAGCAGAAGGCAGCCCAGATAGGCCCATTGTTTCTCCAGAGCAAACAGTAGTCCCCAGGATAGCACCAGCTGAACTTAAGACATCAGAGTGCCTCTCCTTACCCACCTGCCCTGAGACTTCTTTTTCCTACCAAGAACTAGGCTACAAGACAGAGCCTGCAGGAGAGACTGAACAATACCAGGCAACCTAGTAGGTCATGAAAGCCTCTTTGTCCTCATAGGACTGAGATTCTCCGTTCTTGACGAGATGTATTAGACCATTTCATGTTGCTATAATAGAATACCAGTGACTGAGTAATGTATAATGAACAGAAATTTATTTGCAGCAGGAGCCAATCCTTCTCATCAAATTTCACATTCATTTTTATTTCTAGATTTATTCTTTCAACTTTTGCTTAACTGTCCACATTTAAAGAGTGTCCACAGATACAATACAGGCTCTAGTGATGCAATGTGGAAATTTAATACATAGTGAAACACTCAAGGATAGTACAAAGAAAGCTCTCTTATTTTTACTACCTTCAGGGTTCTCCTCTATATTTGTCTTTTCACCACTTCCGGTGCTTAAGGTTGTGTCTCGTGAGAGACAGCAAGAAGAAATGGGTCTATGCCTTCTTGTCTGAACCACATTTCATTTAGTTGTTTTTGATCCTTGTGTCTTTTATACTAATGATGATAAAAGAATCAATCAACTAGACATAAAAATTCTAAATATGTACCGACCACAAGACCATATTTGCAAAATAACACAAAACAAAAACTGATAAAGAGTTGAAAGCAGAGATTCACTACTGTAATTGCAGACTCAAACACTGTCATTATAACAATGATAATAATGATAGAATTATTAGAAAATCAGCAATGACCTGGAATATCTAGAACATCTGCACATTCAACTAAGAAGATCTAACTACCACATATAAACACTCTGTTCAATTACAGCAGAACACACAATTTTTTTCAGACTTTCATGGAATACTCATCAAGATAGATCATAGACATAAGTAGACATTAATCAAGCCTCAACAAACTTAAAAAAAGAAATAATTTGTGTTATGTAGTTTTTATGATATCAAACTAGAAATAAATAACAAAACGAGGAATCTGAGAACATGTGGGAAATAACATATTTTTAAATGATCCATGGGTCAAAAAGGAAGTCTCAAGTAATTTAAAAACAAATACATAGATGTGAATGATTTAAAAGATACAAAATATTATGTCAGATAGAACTAAAGAAGCGATTAGAGAAAACTAATAGCAGTGCAGGCTTACATTAAAAATGGAAGGTCTCAAGTTGATAATCTACATTTCTATTAACAAAAGTAGAAACAGAAGAGCAAAATAAGCTCAAAACAAAAAGAAAAAATAATAAAAAATCAAAGCAGAAATCAATAAAATTGAAAACAGAAAAGCAATAAACAAAATTAATATAATCAAATATCTTTCAAATGTTTATCAATAAAATTGATAAAACTCCAAAAATACTAAACAGAAATAACAGACAGCTATTGCTCATGTCAATATTAAAGCAAGAAATAATGCTCTTGATTCTGTAGCTTTAAAAAAGATAAACAGAATAATATGAACAACTTCATGCTCATAGTTTCATCAACTTAAAATAAATGGACTAATTTTTTGAAAACATAAACTATCAAAAATTACCAAGATAAAATTAACAATCTAAAATAGCTCCGTTACAATCAAAGCAATTCAATTATTAATTAAAAGGTCCTGAAAAATAAAATTCTTGGCTGAAACAGTTTCACTGGAGAATAGTAATAAACATTTAAGAAGTAATTGTGAATGGGAGTTCACTCATGATTTGGCTCTCTGTTTGTCTGTTATTGCCGTATAAGAATGCTTGTGATTTTTGCACATTGATTTTGTATCCTGAGACTTTGCTGAAGTTGCTTATCAGCTTAAGGAGATTTTGGACTGAGACAATGGGGTTTTCTAGATATACAATCATGTCATCTGCAAAGAGGGACAATTTGACTTCCTCTTTTCCTAATTGAATACCCTTTATTTCCTTCTCTTGCCTAATTGCCCTGGCCAGAACTTCCAACACTATGTTGAATAGGAGTGGTGAGAGAGGGCATCCCTGTCTTGTGCCACTTTTCAAAGGGAATGCTTCCAGTTTTTGCCCATTCAGTATTATATTGGCTGTGGGTTTGTCATAGATAGCTCTTATTATTTTGAGATACATCCCATCAATACCTAATTTATTGAGAGTTTTTAGCATGAAGGGTTGTTGAATTTTGTCAAAGGCCTTTTCTGCATCTATTGAGATAATTGTGTGTTTTTTGTCTTTGGTTCTGTTTATATGCTGGATTACATTTGTTGATTTGCATATATTGAACCAGCCTTGCATCCCAGGGATGAAGCCCACTTGATCATGGTGGATAAGCTTGGATAAGCTTTTTGATGTGCTACTGGATTCGGTTTGACAGTATTTTATTGAGGATTTTTGCATCAATGTTCATCAAGGATAGTGGTCTAAAATTCTCTTTTTTTGTTGTGTCTCTGCCCGGCTTTCGTATCAGGGTGATGCTGGCCTCATAAAATGAGTTAGGGAGGATTCCCTCTTTTTCTATTGATTGGAATAGTTTCAGAAGGAATGGTACCAGTTCCTCCTTGTACCTCTGGTAGAATTCGGCTGTGAATCCATCTGGTCCTGGACTCTTCTTGGTTGGTAAGCTATTGATTATTGCCACCATTTCAGATCCTGTTATTGGTCTACTCAGAGATTCAACTTCTTCCTGGTTTAGTCTTGGGAGAGTGTATGTGTCGAGGAATTTATCCATTACTTCTAGATTTTCTAGTTTATTTGCATAGAGGTGTTTGTAGTATTCTCTGATGGTAGTTTGTATTTCTGTGGGATCGGTGGTGATATCCCCTTTATCATTTTTTATTGCATCTATTTGATTCTTCTCTCTTTTTTTCTTTATTAGTCTTGCTAGCAGTCTATCAATTTTGTTGATCCTTTCAAAAAACCAGCTCCTGGATTCATTCATTTTTTGAAGGGTTTTTTGTGTCTCTATTTCCTTCAGTTCTGCCCTGATTTTAGTTATTTCTTGCCTTCTGCTAGCTTTTGAATGTGTTTGCTCTTGCTTTTCTAGTTCTTTTAATTGTGATGTTAGGGTGTCAATTTTGGATCTTTCCTGCTTTCTCTTGTGGGCATTTAGTGCTATAAATTTCCCTCTACATACTGTTTAGAATGCATCCCAGAGATTCTGGTATGTTGTGTCTTTGTTCTCGTTGGTTTCAAAGAACATCTTCATTTCTGCCTTCATTTCGTTATGTACCCAGTAGTCACTCAGGAGCAGGTTGTTCAGTTTCCATGTAGTTGAGCGGTTTTGAGTGAGATTCTTAATCCTGAGTTCTAGTTTGATTGCACTGTGATCTGAGAGATAGTTTGTTATAATTTCTGTTCTTTTACATTTGCTGAGGAGAGCTTTACTTCCAACTATGTGGTCAATTTTGGAATAGGTGTGGCGTGGTGCTGAAAAAAATGTATATTCTGTTGATTTGGGGTGCAGAGTTCTGTAGATGTCTATTAGGTCAGCTTGGTGCAGAGCTGAGTTCAATTCCTGGGTATCCTTGTTGACTTTCTGTCTCATTGATCTGTCTAATGTTGACAGTGGGGTGTTAAAGTCTCCCATTATTAATGTGTGGGAGTCTAAGTCTCTTTGTAGGTCACTCAGGACTTGCTTTATGAATCTGGGTGCTCCTGTATTGAGTGCATATATATTTAGGATAGTTAGCTCTTCTTGTTGAATTGATCCCTTTACCATTATGTAATGGCCTTCTTTGTCTCTTTTGATCTTCGTTGGTTTAAAGTCTGTTTTATCAGGGACTAGGATTGCAACCACTGCCTTTTTTTCCTTTCCATTTGCTTGGTAGATTGCTTCAAAGAGAATAAAATACCTAGGAATCCAACTTACAAGGGATGTGAAGGACCTCTTCAAGGAGAACTACAAACCACTGCTCAATGAAATAAAAGAGGATACAAACAAATGGAAGAACATTCCATGCTCATGGGTAGGAAGAATCAATATCATGAAAATGGCCATACTGCCCAAGGTAATTTACAGATTCAATGCCATCCCCATCAAGCTACCAATGACTTTCTTCACAGAATTGGAAAAAACTACTTTAAAGTTCATATGGAACCAAAAAAGAGCCCGCATCACCAAGTCAATCCTAAGCCAAAAGAACAAAGCTGGAGGCATCACACTACCTGACTTCAAACTATACTACAAGGCTACAGTAACCAAAACAGCACGGTATTAGTACCAAAACAGAGATATAGATCAATGGAACAGAACAGAGCCCTCAGAAATAACGCCACATATCTACAACTATCTGATCTTTGACAAACCTGACAAAAACAAGCAATGGGGAAAGGATTCCCTATTTAATAAATGGTGCTGGGAAAACTGGCTAGCCATATGTAGAAAGCTGAAACTGGATCCCTTCCTTACATCTTATACAAAAATCAATTCAAGGTGGATTAAAGACTTAAATGTTAGACCTAAAACTATAAAAATCCTAGAAGAAAACCTAGGCATTACCATTCAGGACATAGGCGTGGGCAAGGACTTCATGTCTAAAACACCAAAAGCAATGGCAACAAAAGCCAAAATTGACAAATAGGATCTAATTAAACTAAAGAGCTTCTGCACAGCAAAAGAAACTACCATCAGAGTGAACAGGCAACCTACAAAATGGGAGAAAATTTTCGCAACCTACTCATCTGACAAAGGGCTAATATGCAGAAGCTACAATGAACTCAAACAAATTTACAAGAAAAAAACAAACAACCCCATCAAAAAGTGGGCGAAGGACATGAACAGACACTTCTCAAAAGAAGACATTTATGCAGCCAAAAAACACATGAAAAAATGCTCACCATCACTGGCCATCAGAGAAATGCAAATCAAAACTACAATGAGATACCATCTCACACCAGTTAGAACGGCAATCATTAAAAAGTCAGGAAACAACAGGTGCTGGAGAGGACATGGAGAAATAGGAACGCTTTGACACTGTTGGTGGGACTGTAAACTAGTTCAACCATTGTGGAAGTCAGTGTGGCGATTCCTCACGGATCTAGAACTAGAAATACCATTTGACCCAGCCATCCCATTACTGGGTATATACCCAAAGGACTATAAATCATTCTGCTATAAAGACACATGCACACATATGTTTACTGGAGCATTATTCACAATAGCAAAGACTTGGAACCAACCCAAATGTCCAACAATGATAGACTGGATTAAGAAAATGTGGCACATATACACCATGGAATACTATGCAGCCATAAAAAATGATGAGTTCATGTTCTTTGTAGTGACATGGATGAAACTGGAAATCATCATTCTCAGTAAACTATCGCAAGAACAAAAAACCAAACACCACATATTCTCACTCATAGATGGGAATTGAACAATGAGAACACATGGACATAGGAAGGGGAACATCACACTCTGGGGACTGTTGTGGGGTGGGGGAGGGGGGAGGGATAGCATTGGGAGATATACCTAATGCTTGATGACGAGTTAGTGGGTGCAGCGCACCAGCATGGCACATGTATACATATGTAACTAACCTGCACATTATGCACATTTACCCTAAAACTTAAAGTATAATAATAATAAATAATTAAATTAAAAAAAGAAGTAATTATTACTAAATTTATACAAGCTTTACCAGAAAATAGAAATGAAGTGAAAATTTCCTAACTATTCTTATGAAGTATTACACTAATACCCAAGCCAGTGTACAAAAAAGAAAATAATTGATTAGTATCCCTCGCAAATATAGATATAAAAATCATTAACAAAATACTATGAAATAAAACTCAATAATATACAAAAATAACTATACACATGACCAAGTGTGTTTATTCCAGCAATACAAGGATGTTTCAACATTACAAAATCTGTCATTGCAATGAACAATATCAACAGGCTAAAGAAGAAAAATCAGATGATCATATCAATTGATGTATAAAATTAATTCAGCAAAAAATAAATATTTATAATAAAAAACTCTTAGAAAATTAGGAATAGAGGAAGACCTTCTCCAAATTTTAAATAACAGGTAAAAACCCTACAGCTAAGATTATACTTAATGATGAAAAACATCCTAAAATCCTTCCTAAAATCAGGAACAAGTGCTATAGTTTGGATATGTGTCCCTGCCAAGTCTCATGTTGAAATGTAATCCTCAGTGTTGGAGGTGGGGCCTGGTGAGAGGTGTTGGGGTCATGGGAGCAGATCCCTCATGTCTTGGTGCTGTCCTCAGGTTAGTAGGTGAGTTCTCATGAGATTTGGTTGTTTTAAAGTTTGTGGCACCTCCTTCCACTCTCTCTCTCGATTCTGCTTTGGCCACGTGACATACCTCTTCCTGCTTCTCAGGGAGTAAAATCTCCCTGAGAGACCCCAAAAGCCGAGCAGATGCCCCTGCTGTGTTTCCTGTACAGCCTGCAGAACTGTGAGCCAATTAAACCCCTTTTCTTTATAAATTACTTATTCTTGAGTATTTGTTTGTAGCAACATAAGAACAGCCTAGCACACAATGTGAAGATGACTACTCTTACTTCTCTTTTCAACATAGTTCTGGAAGTCCTCAACTAGTGCAATAATGAAAAGAAAGGAAACAAAAGGTATACAGACAAGAAAGGAAAAAGTAAAATTTTTTTTGCTATTTGCTGATAACATGATTGTCTGTGTGGAAAATCCTAAAGGATCTATCAAAAAACAGAGCTAATAAATGATGCCAGCAGGGTCACAAGATACAAGATAAGCATAACACAATCAATTTTTCATTCTAGATACTAGTATGTGCCCATGAACACTGAAATTAAAAACACAATACCATTCACAACACTCAAAAATGAATTATTTAACTATAAATCTAACAAAACTGTGCACGACTTTTATGCTGAAAAATATACAACAATGACATAAATGAAAAATCCTAAATAAGTGGAAAGACATTGTGTTCATGGATTAGAAGAAACAGTATAGTAATGATGCTACTTTTTTCTAAATCAATGCACAGGTGCAATGTAATTATTATCCAAAATAGCCCATTTTTGTATAAATATAGAATTATCACTGTAAAATTTACATGGAATGCCCAGGGAACTAAACTAGCTAAAACAATTTCAAAAAGGAAAAATAAAAAGGAATGAATTATCATATCTGATTTCAAGACTTATTATCTACATACATTGATTAATATTATGTGGTATTGACACATAAGCCAATGGAACAAGGTAGATGGCCTAGAAACAGACCCATACCATATACCTAACAAACTTTTGAGCAACATGCAAGAACTAAACTGAAAAATGTTCTTTTCAAGAAATGGTCCTGCAGCAATTTTTCATGCTTAGACCAAAAGGAAAAAAAATACAAAAGAAAAAGAATCTCAGCCTACATTTCATATAACATACAAAAATTAAATCAAAATAAATTATATCCTTAAATGTAAATATATAACTAAAAAACATGTTTAAACTAAAAGAAAACAAACCTTCAGGATCTAGAGGAAAGCTATAATTTCTCAGACTTGACATCAAAAGCCCAATACATAAAATAAAAAAATTATAAACTATAAACTTTCTCTTAGTGAAAACCAGTGTGAAAAGGATAGACAGACCAAGGTACGTATTTGGAGAAAACATTTAAAATTATATATCTGAGAAAGGACTAGTATTTAGAACATAAGAAAGACCTCTCTAACCTCAACAAAACAAAACTATACAGATTGCAAAAGGTCTTGTAAAAATGAACTAGAAAAAAAGACATAAAGAGACATTTCAGTGAATAGGATATGCAGATGGCAAATAAGCATCATATCAATGTCATTGATCACCAGAAAATTGCACATTAAAACCACAGTGATATATTATTACCTAATACTACCCATCTATTACAATGGCTAAAATTAACAAAAAAGTGACAGCAGCAAATATTGCCATTTCCGTAGAAAAACTAAATCACTCATATATTTCCTGTGAAAATGTAAAATGATACAGCCGCTGTAGAAAACAGCTTGGAGCTTGTTAATAAAAAAGGTATACAACTATTATTTAACCTAGCAAATTGTACTCTTGTGAATTTCTCCAAGAGTGGGGAGAAAGCTCTGTTCACAAAAGCCTATACAACAAATATTTATAGCAGATGTATTCATAATAGCCAAAACCTCGGCTCAATCAAGATGTACTTCAGTAGGTGAATGGTCAAAACAAATGGCAGTACATATGCACCATGGAATACTACTTAACAATAAAAAGGAATAGATCCTTTATGTACATATCAACTTAGGCAAGTCTCCAGAGAATCACACAAAGTAAAAAAATACTAATCCCCAAAGTTTATATTCTGTATTGTTCTATTCATGATGAAATTTTAGAAATAGAGGATAAGTTTAGTGGCAACGTTTAGAAATGAGTGGGAGAAATGGTGGGAGGTGTGTATGGTTATCAAAGAATAGAAAGGATCCTGACATTGTTGTTAGTGTTTAGCATTTTTACTCCTATTTGTGGATAAACATACCTACTCATCTTAAAATTGTATCAGATTTAATACACACATATATGTGTGTAAGCAAAACTGGGTAAGTCTGAATTAGATCAATGGATTTTATTGATATTAATATCCTGGTTATGCTATTATGCTATGGTTACGCAAAATGACACCATTAGGGGAAACTGGATGAAGTATACAAGGGATCTCTCTGTATCATTCCTTCTACCATATGTGAATCTACAATAATCTCAATTAACAAATACACTGCTCATAAGTAAGAGAGGTTCATATGCCAAATATTTCCAGAAAAAAAAATAGTACTAAATTCATGATACTATAAGGTTTAAACAATGAAATAGTTTACAATTACATAGGAAAGAGGATTTTTTAAAATTTAAAACATCAGGATCTGGCATTTACACAAGGAAAAAGGAGTAAAATTAGCTGTACCAAGTATGAAGTCAGATGTGAGCTATGATTATGACACAAACATCATGTTTTATTTTCAAGGCCAATCCTGGGTGAACATTTGTCTGTGGCCTAGTATCAGAGACCCACGGATCAGGTACAGGTAGATGGATTAAGAGGATTGAACAGAATAAACTAAAATAAAAAGATATGAAATAAATACATGCCTCAGGCAGAGAGAAATCTCAAATATTCTGGGGTAACACAATGTTTCTTATGGTGATGATATAAAAATATATCACTAAGATTATAATATACTGAGATGCTGCATCACCATTATCCCAGAGCTATAGTATGAGTGGCTGATGAACAGTAATGAAATTTTAATTAACATTTTGGTAGCGGAAGATCAGTTCAATAGTCATTTTCATTTAATCGATAGCCTTGTGGAAATTGGGATGCTTGTTTCATGCATGGACCATTGCTTACCACCTGCAGGGTTTATTTGTATGGCTAGCTATTAAATCTCACCTAAAATCATCATGAAGCTAAATGCATATCACTTCTGTTTTAAAGTGCATTTCAAGGAAAAAGTTTAAACATTTAAAGGGTCATGCTCTGTAATGGAAAAGAAGAAAACAATAGCTTTTTCTATTCAATATGAAACTTCATGGAGAAAATTTAGAAAATATTCTAATTTTATGCTGGTTTAATGTTTAAATAAGCACATAAGTACATTTCTTAGAGTCGAATACTAGTACTTGAGGTAGAAATGATATTTTTAAAAAATATTCTATGGATATGCTTTCAGGCATACAGTGGATATTGTTAGCTGCCAATCCAGTATCATTCTTATTTTTCTCCTTCCAAACAGAATCCCTTTCTCTTTTCAAACGGAAAGGTCTTTGAATATTCACCATTTTCACAAGTCTGTGCATCTTATTCAGCAGCTACTGAGTCTACTCTCGGCTTCAGAGAATAGTTGGGAGAAAATTAGAATGATTATATCTTCCCTTGCTGTATTTGAATCAAGAATGGGCACGTCATCTAACCCAGAACAATAAAACAATATAAATAGTTGATTAGAGCTTCTGTGGAAATCCTCTCTGGTATTTTCAAGGGGGAGGGTCTCAGTTTCTACACAGAATCTGCAAAAGGGCCATCCTACCTTCTAAATCTCTTCAGTAGTTTTTGGTAGTCTAGTGAAGGCATTTCATGTAGGTAAATGTACTCAGTCCTGTAAAATGCCATTTATATATCAAACAATACTTGGATTGATAATCAACCATTCAATTTAAACATATGAAGATCACTGAGGACCTTGATAACATTAATTTTCTTGAGGTATTGGAAACAAAAGCTTTATCTAAAGTATTCAAAAAGATTCAGAGTGTTGGGGGTGTGGAGTGGGGGTAGAAAGAGCATTAGAAAAAATAGGTAATGCATGCTGGGCTTAATACATAGGACATGGGTTGATAGGTGCAGCAACCCACGATGGCACATGTTTACCTATGTAACAAATCTGCACATCCTGCACATGTACCCCACATCCTGCACATGTACACCAGAACTTAAAATAAAAATAAAATAGAAATAATTGGAGACAACCAATATCCATCAACAGATGAATGGATACACTAAATGTGTTAAATAGACATAAAGTAATATTATTCAGTCACAAAAAAGTTCTGATATATGCTACAATATGGCTCAACCTTGGATAAATTATACTAACTAAAAGAAATGAGACACATAAGAATAAATGATGTAACATTCCACTTACTAGAAATATTTACAATAAGAAAATTCATAGAGAAGTTCCCAGGGGCTGGGGGAGAGGGAAATAGAAGTTATTACTTAATGGGTGCAGAGTTTCTGTTGGAAGTGATAAAAAAGTTTTAGAATAGATAGTGATGATGGCTGTGCAGCAATATGAATATAAAATGCCACTGAGCTGAATATTTCAAAATGATTAAAATGACAAATTTTATGTTATATATGTATATATTTCACCATGATAAAACCATTTAGACAATTAATGTAGATAATTCTCTGAAATAATTTCCTTTAAAATGAATAAAAATATTTAGTGCTAGTTGAATAAGTTCAACAAAAGACTTGAAACTATAAAAGTAAAAAGATATTTAATTCCTATAATGACACTTAAAGACAGCGATAAATCATGAATAACGGCATTTTGAAAATGTGACAGAAGAGAAAATTCAAAGAAAAACTGAAAGAAAAGTGGAAAAAAAGTCCCAAGAATAGGTTTTCCCTTGAAAAAATATCAGAAAGAGCTATTATTTTTTAGGCTGCACAAAGTTGGCTCTTTGGAAGTAATGAAGAGGTGGGTCTGACTGTATTACATACATATCAATGTGAAGAACAAGACGTGTGTGTGGCATGTTAAATCATCCTGTGGACTCTATTGATAATTGTTTTTATGTGGAGTGAACATACTATGAGGCTTGAAGTTACTAGACTGAAAATGCTATGAAAGGTTATTCTAATTAAAACTCTTCTAGAAGTGTGAAAGGAGTCACTGGTAAAGCACTTGCTCAAATGATCAATTTAATTCAGATTAATGAAACCTACAAAGCCACAAATAAAACAGAGGATACAAAATATTAGAAGATACCACACTTACATGCTAGATAACCAAAAACAAACTTCTTAGATATAAAATGCCAATAAATATATTCATTTACTCTTAACAAATTAAAACAGAGAACCAAACAAAATATTTTTAAAAATTAATCAATTTTAATTTATTTTATTTTTAATAAGAGAAACATTTATGCTTTTTCAGGTAGAATCAACCATCATTTAACATATTCTTTTTTTCCTGCCATCTCATGGTGCTCTGACTTAAATTAGGGCTAAAGATATTTGAATATTTGATTACACCACAATATAAAAAGGGCTAATATAGATATAAACACAGAAGAGAAAAACAAATCAGAAAATGAGGCTCCCTGGGGTGGGTTATATTTGTCTCATGTCCCAGAATATGAATACACAACTTAAATTTAGCAAGCATTAAAGAAGAATCTGTGTAGTTAGTCTTAATCCCTAGAAGTAACAAAAATTACAAATATATCATTAATGAGTGATAAGTGCCATTTGATACTTGTGGAGTAATTAACATTACAGTACAAAAAACAGATCATATCTACATAATATTCCTCACACCTTCTCCTTTTAAATTATAAAATCACACTTTCTTATGTGACAAGATTTTGAGAGACTTAAATGAGATAATGTATGTAAGTGAAACTGTTCTTTACTCTTAATGGCTGCATTGAATCTTGCATTGGTTATTCATTAAAGAACCACTCAGTAAGCACCTATGTACAAGGCCCTCTTTTAAGAACTGACAACACAGTGCATAAAAGCACTTTATGCATAAAAGTACTTCTCTGCATAATACCTTTTTATGCCCAAAAGCACTTCTCTGTGTAGTTTACATCTTTCCTTCTGTCTTCGTTTAGTCCCAATGTCTCATCATGAGATTGCAATAAAAATTATCAATTTTCCCCTTTATTATTTGTGAAAATTATGGACATATTTGTAGCTATGATCACCTATCACTTTTCTACTAACAACAGAGCTAGACTATGAAATGGCTTCAACTGTATATGTATTACAAATTATATGTAACTATAAATTACATATAAAATTATTGTATATGTACATTTTATGCTATGCATTAATCACTTTTTCCTCTCTAAAAAATTTTATACATAGCTCATGACTCTGTAATTTATAATAAAATACATACACAGTACCCTAAACTCACATTATCTTTGCAGCAGGGGAAATCAAGGAGAATAAAATCAAGATTCTTCTCTTTCCCAGAATTTTATATATATATACATATATATATTCTGTATAAAACAATATCTGATAAACCATGATAGATAAAATCCCAGGCTATTTTTTGATTGACTCATTCTAAATGCTGAATTGAGTTCTCATAAGAAGGCATTAATTTAATATAAATTTGTATTATTACTACGACATATATTACCACTACAAACATTGAACAAATATTACCAGCATCAATATCATTTAATATTTTTAATGTTTATTTGACCAGTTAACTTTGTTTACATGAATTGAATTAAGTACGCATCATTCAACATTTAGAAGAGTTTTTAATGAAAAATAAAGACAATAAATAACATATTCAATACAACTTTCATTTATCACCATTACTGAAGACCTACTGTGGACTTCACACTGGGTTTAACACATTTTATTTATTCCTTGATAAATTAATTACATTTTAGCTAATGTTGTTAATGAAAATATTGAATAGTTTCACAGTGCTTTAAAATAATCTACGTAGCACATTACATTTACAATGACATGAAAACTTCTAGAAACTTTTAACCAATAGATCTATTTGTCATCTCAACTTTTTGAGTAGGACAGTAAAATTCAAAGGGATACAATGATTTGTGTAATTCCAGACAGCTAATGTATGGTGGTGAAGATTTGAATCTAGCTGCTCTCAATTATAACACTGCTCTCCTCTCATTATACCTTACTGACATTTACTAAGAGCATTGAATATTTCTGTCCGAAGCCTTCCACTATTCTTATGCCTCCCCTATTTACCTAATTAATGTTTATAAAATGTAGACAGTTTTAAGTGTATTTTTAGTTATTTTTATTGTTTTTAAGTATAAGAAACTAGCCAAGTTAAAAAAAAAAAAGCATTACGATTGAAGTGTTTACAATCTTTGGTAATCTGAATATTTTCCACATCCATTCCAAAAATTATGTAAGTGAAAGGTATGTTAATGTTAATTTTCAACTGGTAATATGGGGTAGTCATGTGGCTATCATCACTGAAAGAGGCATACATTTTTTTTAAATAGAGACTTTCTAAAAGAATTCTATTTTCATCAATATAAATTGAAGTGATTGCCATTTTCAACTACAAATCATTTGCACGGTTTTAGGAAGCAGTACTTGTTCCTGTCATGATTCCAGTCCTTGACATTGACGCTGATCATTAAACCCTGTTTCTCCTTATATTCATATAATTCAGATAGCTACCTTGGCAATGCAGGATGTCACATTTTCACAGTATTCACGAACATGGAATGGGAGCCTCCAATTTCTGTAATCAAGATATTTGAGAGTTGATGTGCCCAAGGTCCTCTCTTTAATCAGCTGTGGTACTTCCCGCCCTGAACTCAAATTATCCCTGCAACAGGAGTAATCAAGGCAGAATAAAATCCAGGTTATTCTCTTTGGCCTAGTTTATCTCTCTACAGCCACAGGGAAGGCTGCTGCATCAATCAAGTCTCCAAATAAAAAGGTAATTATTTCTTGATTTCTCTGGAGCAGATGCAATGAGAGCAAGGTTGCTTCTACTGGGAGTCCCTACTGTGTTGCCAAACAGCAGCAGTTATCTTAGAAGACAGAAGCAATTACTTGCAAGATGTTCTTGTCTTTTTAGGTAGGGCTGAGTGCTAGTCATTACAATTCATCTGGCATTTGAGTAACCACTACAGGCCAGGCGTAACGCTAGACATTTTTATTTATAGTACATATTTTATATACATATATGTTAAATTTCTTTTAAATTTCAGACATTTATGAATGCACTCACATATGCACAAAAATATTAACACTGTAAAGTTTGAATCATCTTCAAGTAAGACTGAGGAAAAGCTCAGTGAGTGAAATGACCAAGGTCACTGAGCTAGTCAGCAGCTCAGTAGTATTTCAAACTTGTGTTTCTATCATCTTTCCACTACATTTTTATTATGAGCATGTAGTAGTTTGCAAAGCCTTTTTCTAATGCATAACACACGCACTGATAAATACACTACAACAGCTTGCCATTGTCATCTTAAATGCTTAGGACAGCAGTTCTAATCTTCTCTTTGTCCTAAAGGGTCCTTGGTGATAGGGGGATCACCCTGGATGTTAGCCTAAATTATTCTTTCAAACTTTACTTAACTCCCAATCTCCCATGTCCAAATGGTATAAAATATGTGAAATTTACCAATTAGCTAAATTTAGCATTCCATTTCTTCTTGATACCACTTGAGGGAAAATATACATTATATACTTAGTCTAATCATTGAATTAATATAATTGGATTACTCACTGCCCAGATGGAAAGAAGGATGCCATCACTGCTGAGGTATAGTACAGGCAGCCCCTGACACAAGGTAACAGTGTAATTCTTGAACTAAGGGAGGGTGCTACTGACATCTAGTGAGTAGAGGCCAGGGATGCTTCTAAACATCTGCAATGCATTAGACAGCACAACACAGAACTGTGCTGCACAATTTTGCCCTGAGAGGGCAAAGTGACGTTGAATGAGGTAATTGTCTTTATCTCATGAATTCCTAAGAGACAGCATGTACATGAATAACTGATTCATGCAGGTTTATAAAGACTCAGGTCCTTTCTGTGGCCCCTTATAGATCTGAGGGGCCCTCCAGATACAGACACCATCAACTGAGAAAAGAATTCATTGGGAATGAAAACTGCTCCCTTTGCCCAATCTTGTTTTCTTTTCTTCCCTTTCCTTGTCTTTTATAAGAAGGACAGGAAGCAAGATTGGGCAGAGGAAGCAGTTTTCATTTATTCGGGGACTATTCTCAAAAATAGTCTCCCTATAAATCTTTTGCATGCTAATTCCCATATCAGGCCCTTCTTCCTCTGGAACCTGACCAAAAAGGGCTGGTATCTGAACTGGTCTCAGAAAGCAGATGCTAAAATGAGATTTTGCAGTTGGATTATCCACTGCCCTGTTGAAAACGAGGACACCGGCCGGACGCGGTGGCTCACGCCTGTAATCCCAGCACTTTGGGAGGCCGAGCAGGGCAGATCACAAGGTCAGGAGATAAAGACCATCCTGGCTAACACGGTGAAACCTCGTCTCTACTAAATACAAATACAAATACTAAATACAAAAAATTAGCCTGGCATGGTGGTGGGCGCCCGTAGTCCCAGCTACTCGGGAGGCTGAGGCAGGAGAATGGCATGAGCCCGGGAGGCAGAGCTTGCAGTGAGCCGAGATCACACCACTGCACTCCAGCCTGGGCGACAGAGTGACATGCCGTCTCAAAAAAAAAAAAAAAAAAAAAGAAAGAAAGAAAGGAAACAAGGACACCATCAATGGTGATAAATAAGTAAAGGCAGCCCCTGGCACAAGGGAACAGTGCAATTTTTAAAATCTTCAGTGGCGGAGGGATGGTATACATTCAGGTAGAAAAGAATGGTACACACTCAGTAGAAGAGAATGCACTAGATGATGTGGTGTGATGTGTTAAATATTTGAGAAATATTGGAGACATAGTAGTTATAAGGAGAGTGGAATTGAGTAGCTTTCCTAAACTTGAAGTATGCCTTGAAGAAAAAGATAACAATATGATTGATTAATCTGAAATTAAAAGCTAAGCATGAATACCAGGGCATGAATGCAAGTAGCATGTAAAGAGGATCTCATTTACTGCGGCTAGGGGCAAAGAATGTTGAGGACCAAACCAAAGTCTCAATCATAAGAGTAGAAGAGAGCTGTAAAAATCTTAAACTCTCCAATTAAGCAGGTCTGCTATAACCACATAAAAACTCAGGCCAGGAAAGAATGAAACTCTCATGGAGTAAGAGCATCTGGATTATTACATCTAAAAATATTGTAAACCCATATCCCCTTATATTTCAACATTGTCCGCAGATATGACCAACAGATTCCTGTTAAGGGGTGTCTCCTTTGCATCAAGATGACTTAGAGACCTCCCCTTCATACTAGAAAGTATTCCACCCACACAATGTGTTTACTCATTCCTAGGTATTCTATTCTCTTGGAAGCAATTGTGAATGGGAGTTCACTCATTATTTGGCTCTCTGTTTGTCTGTTATTGGTGTATAAGAATGCTTGTGATTTTTGCACATTGATTTTGTATCCTGAGACTTTGCTGAAGTTGCTTATCAGCTTAAGGAGATTTTGGGCTGAGACGATGGGGTTTTCTAAACATACAATCATGTCGTCTGCAAACAGGGACAATTTGACTTCCTCTTTTCCTAATTGAATACCCTTTATTTCTTTCTCCACCTGTTGCCCTGGCCAGAATTTCCAACACTATGTTGAATAGGAGTGGTGAGAGAGGGCATCCCTGTCTTGTGCCAGTTTTCAAAGGGAATGCTTCCAGTTTTTGCCCACTCAGTATGATATTGGCTGTGGGTTTGTCATAAATAGCTCTTATTATTTTGAGATACATCCCATCAATACCTAGTTTATTGAGAGTTTTTAGCATGAAGAGCTGTTCAATTTTGTTGAAGGCCTTTTCTGCATATATTGAGATAATCAGGTGGTTTTTGTCTTTGGTTCTGTTTATATGATGGATTACGTTTATTGATTTGCATATGTTGAACCAGCCTTGCATCCCAGGGATGAAGCCCACTTGATCATGGTGGATAAGCATTTTGATGTGCTGCTGGATTTGGTTTGCCAGTATTTTATTGAGAATTTTTGCATCGACGTTCATCAGGGATGTTGGTCTAAAATTCTCTTTTTTTGTTGTATTTCTGCCAGGCTTTGGTATCAGGATGAATGGCCATACTGCCCAAGGTGATTTATAGATTCAATGTCATCCCCATCAAACTACCAATGACTTTCTTCACAGAATTGGAAAAAACTACTTTAAAGTTCACATGGAACCAAAAAAGAGCCCACATCGCCAAGTCAATCCTAAGCCAAAAGAACAAAGCTGGAGGCATCACACTACCTGACTTCAAACTGTACTACAAGGCTACAGTAACCAAAACAGCGTGGTACTGGTACCAAAACAGAGATATAGACCAATGGAACAGAACAGAGCCCTCAGAAATAATACCACTTATCTACAACCATCTGATCTTTGACAAACCTGACAAAAACAAGAAATGGGGAAACAATTCCCTATTTAATAAATGGTGCTGGGAAAACTGGCTAGCCATATGTAGAAAGCTGAAACTGGATCCGTTCCTGTCACTTTATACAAAAATTAATTCAAGATGGACTAAAGACTTAAATGTTAGACCTAAAACCATAAAAACCCTAGAAGAAAACTTAGGCAATACCATTCAGGACATAGGCACAGACAAGGACTTCATGACTGGAATAACAAAAGCAATGGCAACAAAAGCCAAAATTGACAAATGGGATCTAATTAAACTAAAGAGCTTCTGCACAGCAAAAGAAACTACCATCAGAGTGAACAGGAAACCTACAGAATGAGAGACAATTTTTACAATCTACCCATCTGACAAAGGGCTAATATCCAGAATCTATAATGAACTTAAACAAATTTACAAAAAAATAATCAAACAACCCCATCAAAAAGTGGACAAAGGCTATGAACAGACACTTCTCAAAAGAAGACATTTATGCAGCCAAAAGACACAGGAAAAAATGCTCATCATTACTGGCCATCAGATAAATGCAAATGAAAACCACAATGAGATACCATCTCACACCAGTTAGAATGGGGATCATTAAAAAGTCAGGAAACAACAGGTGCTGGAGAGGATGTGGAGAAACAGGAACACTTTGACACTGTTGGTGGGACGGTAAACTAGTTCAACCATTGTGGAAGTCAGTGTGGCGATTCCTCAGGGATCTAGAACTAGAAATACCATTTGAACCAGCCATCCCATTACTGGGTATATACCCAAAGGATTATAAATCATGCTGCTATAAAGACACATGCACACATATGTTTATTGTGGCACTATTCACAATAGCAAAGACTTGGAACCAACCCAAATGTCCAACAATGATAGACTGGATTAAGAAAATGTGGCACATATACACCATGAAATACTATGCAGCCATAAAAAATGATGAGTTCATGTCTTTTGTGGGGACATGGATGAAGCTGGAAACCATCATTCTCAGCAAACTATTTCAAGGATAGAAAACCAAACACTGCATGTTCTCATTTATAGGTGGGAATTGAACAATGAGAACTCTTGGACACAGGATGTGGAACATCACACACCCAGGTCTGTCATGGGGTGGGGGGAGTGGGGAGGGATAGCATTAGGAGATATACCTAATGTAAATGATGAGTTAATGGGTGCAGCACACCAACATGGCACATGTATACATATGTAACAAACCTGCACATTGTGCACATATACCCTAGAACTTAAATTATAATAAAAAAACTACATAGGAAAGTATTGATCAATTTTGGAGTGCTATCTCAGTTCTCAGACTCCTAGTAAATAATAAAAACATGAAAGGAGGATGTCTTATAAAAACATGAAAAGACTGATAACCCACACTAAGTAAAGTAGAAATGCTGCTTCTGATAGCTTATGCAAAACAGGATTACAAGGCTTAAATAAGTAGGTACTCTAGAGTGGAAATACCATGTAAGCCTGAAACACACAGACACACACACACACACACACACACACACACACACACACACACACAGCTCTCAGATTACTGCCTTCCGTTGGTGTGGCAGGGATAAACTATTTACCAAAGTAATTAAGAATGTGTTGGCAGTATGAACTCCAGCATCATTAAGAAATTCAATGATAGCTCCCTTCTATAGGCCATGACTGCTTGTAGGATATACCACTATAGAACTGGGCTCACTAACAGCAATGGTGATAATACAACACCAAAACAAAGACCAGGAGGTGGCATTTACATGAAAGGAACCAGGTGGATACAGTTATCATATGAGAGTTAAAACTAGAGTAATATCAAAGGAGACCTGACTTGCTGAGAGTTATGAAATGGTTAATGGAGCATGGCTTGTCTAGATGTAAATTTGAAGAGCATCCAATAAGGGTATTGCTTTTTCTGTACAACCAAATATATCAAGGATAGATGATCAGAAGGATCATGCTTTTGTCAGCTTCTGTACAGAGATGATTTTAGATTCAGAAGCCATAGACTGAAAATGAGGCTCGGTTTTTGGAAGAGGGACCCAATAACACCATGGAAATAATTATACCTTCAATTCCTTCCCCAAACGATTTATGGTATTATGTTTAAGTAACCATCAACTGAAGAAAAGGGAGGACTCAAACACTTCAAGACTTCTATGCACAGAATTTTAAGTGGTAATGATACCCGGAAATGAAGTATCACAATGAAGGTATCAAAACTAGTTTAATAAGCAGTCTGTTCACAGATTAGCCCAAAGTGGGACCACTTGTCAATGTATGTATCCTTCACCAGTAGATATATTCCCAATTTCTTAATATATACTTGGAATAAACATAGTTAGTAGTTGCTATATTCTCCATGTTGATTCTTATGCCATTAGAGTAAGAGTTGTAATGACGGATTATATGGTTTGGCTCTATATCCCCAAGCAAATCTCATATTGAATTGTAATTCCCATAATTCCCACGTGTTGAGGATGGGAACTGGCAAGAGGTGACTGGATCATGGGGGAAGTATCTCCCATGCTGTTCTCGTGATAATGAGTGAATTCTCATGAGATCTGGTGGTTTTCAAAGGGGCAGTTTTTTCATGCGCCCTCACTTCTCTCTCCTGCCATCATGTGAAGAAAGTCTTTGCTTCCTCTTCATCTTCCACCATGATTGTAAGTTTCCTGAGCCCTCCCCAGCCATGTGGAATTGTAAGTCAATTAACTCTCTTTTCTTTATAAATTACCTAGTCTTAGGCAGTTCTTTATAGCTGTGTGAAAACAGACTAATACAGTAAATAGGTACTGGAAGTGGGGCTCTACCCTGCAAAGCCACAGAGGCGGAGCTGCCCAAGACCGTGGAAGTCCACCTCTTGCATCAGCATGCTCGGGATTTGAGACATGGAGTCACAGGAGATCATTTTAAAGCTTTAATGTCTGTCCTTCTGGATTTCAGACTTGTATGGGGGCCTGTAGCCCCTTTGTTCTGGCCAATTTATTTCATTTGGAATTGGAATATTTACCCAATGCCTGTATCCCTATTGTGTCTTGGAAACAACTAACTTGTATTTTATTTTACTGGCTCATAGACTGAAGAGGCTTGCCTTGTCTCAGATGAGACTTTGGACTTGGATTTTTGGGTTAAGGCTGGAATGAGTTAATACTTTGGGGGATGATTGGGAAGGCATGATTGTGTTTTGAAATGTGGGGACATAAGATTTGGGGAGAGCCAGGAGTGGACTGATGTAGTTTGGCTCTGTGTCCTCACCCAATTCTCATGTTCAATTATGGTTCCCATAATCCCCACATGTCCAGGATGGGACCTGGTGGGAGGTGATTGGATCGTGGGGTGGTTACCCCCTTGCTGCTCTTGTGATAGTGAGTGAATTCTCATGAGATCTGATGGTATTTAAAGTGGCATATTTTTCCTGTGCTCTCACTTTTCTCTCCTGCCGTCCTGTGAAGAAGGTCCTTGCTCTGCCTTCACATCCTGCCATGATTGTAAATTTCCTGATGCCTTCCCAGACATGTGGAACTGTGAGTTAATTAAACCTATTTTCTTTATAAATTACCCAGTCTTGGACAGTTCTTTATAGGAGTGTGAAAATTGACTAATCCAATGGAGAAATCCAAGTAGAATTTTATGAAACTTCCTTGTACTTTGGCAAAAATATAAACCACATGCAGTATTGCATCCCAATAACTGATGGTACAGATTAAATATCTCAATTTAATGTAACAGTCTTAGCCCTTTTTTTTTGTTGTTAATGAGAGTGGAGTAGTGACAACTCAACCAAGTAGCAGACCCAAATTTCACCAACAGTGTAATCTGATGACTCTGATAATCAGAAAGTGGTTGATCTGCTGCTAAACAATGGTGTCATGGGGCAATATGTTTGACATTCAGGTAAATCACCTGGGCATATATTGTTATTATCTGCTAATTTTGATGGTAAATGGACAAGTGCAACAGCAGTGATCCAAGAAGGGCATTATGAATGTTGGCTCATATTACTCAAGAATGAGGTGTACATTTTCTCACTGGGCTCAGCAGATGTGCTAGCCAAGGCAGAACAAAATATAGAATAAGAATAGAGGAGAAGTATAATGAGTACAAATTGTGGCCTCAAAACCAGCAAGAGGCTGAGGTTTCTTTCACTAATCTTCTATTATTTTTTGTTTTATCCAGGAAAATTGGCCTGTAAGCATCTCCAAAAATCTGTTATATATATATGTATACCTTCAGGGTGAACAGGCTGGATGTTTTGATATCACCACCACCTAGACCCTCCTTCAAAAACATATTCTCCCAGGTTTTTAGAGTGCTGCCAGAAGGTAGCTCTCAGCTGTTAGCAGTCATTGGAGACAATTATCTCACTCAAGATTCACTCAACCTCTTGGGCAGCCTCCATCCAACAATTAGGCACTATCAGAATATAAAGACCCAGACCTTTTTCTCTAGCTTGGAATAACTCTGTAGTGCCTTCCCAGACTGAGAACTCACTTTGAATTAAGCTAAGCCCCTAGTTATGACCGCATTTTAGGTCACTATTTTTCTATACCTAATTGTTTTCTTCTCATCCCTTTTGCAGGTGATGTTCCCAAATGAACACTTCTTAACAAATCATTTGCAAACTAATCTTTGTCTAGGGAGCATCTTCCTGGTGAATTTAATATGCCATAGATGTCTTATTCTCAAGCCTTTCTATTAAAAGTGGTCAGAAAAGAATTGTATGATTTTTTTTCCTTTTATTCTTAACAGTTCTTAGCATGGCACAATATACAGGATAAATATATATTAAATTAATCTAGTTTCTTTAAATTCATTTTCAATTTTAACATAATAAAATATAAAATTTGTGGGAGTCTGTTTGGATCTAAAGTACATGCCTTTTCCATTATATCACTTTGCACTAACACCTAACACAATACCTTATGTTGCTTTAGCATGCATTATCTTTCAGAACAATAACACATCTCAGCATTTGTTAACTCGTTGAAGAAATTCTACCAGACATTGAAAGTGACGCTACAAAAATAAATGACTAGGGCGTTGTTCCTGTCCTAGAGATGTTCATGCTGTAGCTTAGGGAAACAAACTAAAATACGGATAAGCACAATATATTGAAATGAGGGTTAATAAAGGGGCATTAGCAAAGCGCTAAGTGTAAAAGAAGGAACAAGTCTGCTTATATGGTGCTCTACTGTGAAGTTTTTTAGAAAAAGCCATGATTAACCTAAATGTAGAAGGGTATGTAATTTTTTAGATAAACAAGTAGAGGAAGGTAGACAAAAGGGAAAATCAACACAGGAGACATACATGAATATAGTCTATTTAAATAATGGTGACAAATTGACTTAGACAAAGTGCATGAGTTTACAGGAGGAGAGTGAGATTATGACGCAGGAGAGGCCTGTTAAAGGTGAAAAAATTTATTTACTAATATTTGTTGGAGCTGTGATTATATTATCAAATGCTACTTTATCAAATCATTCAGCAAGTAATCTGAAGGATGTATAAGAGTTTTAAAAAACTTGAATCATGAAGACTAATTAATAGTATATCTCAGTAGTTCAGAGAACAGATGATATATGTCAAGATTTCTTGTGGGAAGTGGGAAAATATCTGTAGCTGTGAGTTAGTGTCTATCTATGTGGCCTATGGATGGATTGTAGTCTGAATAAGTGTGGAGAGCTTAGAAAATAAAGAATGAGCACATATAGAGAGAACTGTGAATAAATTAATCTGGGGCACTTTAAATTTTAGTTGCCTGGGAATATGGAGGTTTGATGTTCAGGATCAATATCTAGAGCTAAAACTTATATAAATGTTTAATGTGACTCTAATACACATATAGACACACTAATCATTTTATGAGATAAATGAATGTTTGTGATTGGATGAAGTGCCACAGGAGAGTATAAAAATTAAAAGAAAAATAATATTGTAGAACAAAAATCTTAACAAAATGTAGACATAATGAAAGCTTGGGAATAAATAGAAGAAACAAATGGACCTAAGGAAATACATAAATTTTCCTAGAAGGATAGAAATATTGATAAGTTATTAAATGAATAGTTGTAAATGAACATAAGTCTGGCCTATATTAAGGGGAATAATAAAAAATAAATTTAGTGCATAACTTTAAAATTAGCAGAAGAAAAATTCATCTATGCAATAAAAATTAGAAAATGAAGTAATATAAATACACTAAGTAGAACAAATGAGAAACAATGTGGTATGATTGAATGCTTGTGTAGCTGTACTTACAATAGATATAAATAAGTTTAACCCATCAATTAATACTCTCAAACTGGAGAGAAATATGATATTCAACAATAAATTATCTAAAAATTTTTCATTTACAGTTAAAAAAATAACAAAAACCTTAAACACTGTTAAAGGAAAGTTTGGTAAAGAATAGGCCAAACTGTAAAGTTAAAAAAAAATCATAAGAGGATATTATTAAGCTAAGTCTCAGCACCTAATTTTGAAACAGCACCAAAAATAGAACAAGGGAAGAGGGATGGAAGGGAGGAAGAAAGGAAGGGGCAAAGAAGGGAAAAGAAAGAAGAGAGAGGAGAGGAGAGGAGAAAGGAAATGGGGAAGAGAGAGAAAGAGGGGGCAGGGGTGAGGGAGAAGGAGGAGAAGAAAGAGAAATAGAGGAAAAAGAAAAGAATTAATAATAATAAGAAGAAAAAAACAAGTGATATGGTTGGCTGTGTCCCCACCCAAATATCATCTTGAAATTTAGCTCTCATAATTCTCATGTGTTGTGGGAGGAACCTGGTGGGAGGCGATTGAATTAGGGGGCGAGTCTTTCCCATGGTGTTCTCATGATAGTGAATAAGTCTCATGAGATGTGATGATTTTATAAAGGGGCACTAGCTCTCTTGCCTGCCACCAGGTAAGACAGGACTTTGCTCCTCTTTTGCTTTCTACCGAGATTGTGAGGCTTCCCCAGCCATGTGGAACTCTGAGTCACTTAAGCCTCTTTCCTTTATAAATTACCCAATCTCAGGTATGTCAGTGTGAGAACAGACTAACACAGTAAATTGGTACCAGTAGAGTGGGGTGCTGATGCTACTGCCTTTGCAAAATTATGACTGAGACAGTGAAAGATCTAATTTAATCAACTCCATCTTGCTTCTAACCTGCAAGCTGTCTCTGTTCATTCCTGGGCGTAGGCTAAACTAACTTTGGGAGAAACTTAGTTTATAGTTTAAAACAAAGATGATAACATCCCTTTCCCAAGGCAAACCTCCTTGCCCAGGGACTAGATTGGCTTTGTAGCACTAACATTAGCCACAGAATTAGAAATTATGGTTTAGGAATCATGCAGCTGGAGGCTACAAGATTCTGACCCTCCCTAAACTGCTCCTAAGATCAGTGCTTGAGATATTTTACAGACCCTGTACTTGGTGGATCAGCTGGCACCACCCAAATGGATAAACTGGCTCATCTGATCTTGTGACCCCCCCGCCCCCACCCAGGAACTGACTCAGTGTAAGAAGACAGCTTCAACTCCCAATGATTTCATCCCTGACCTATCAGCACTCCTGGCTCACTGGCTTTCCCCCACCCACCAAGTTGTTCTTAAAAACTCTGATCCCCAAATGTTCTGGGAGAAAGATTTGAGTAATAATAAAACTCCAGTCTCCTGCACAGCAGCTTTGCATGAATTACTCTTTCTCTATTGCGATTCCCGTCTTGATAAATTGGCTCTGTCTAGGCAGTGTGCAAATTGAACCCACTGAGCAGTTACGCTGCTGCAAAGATATCTGAAAATGTGGAAGTGACTTGAACTAGGTAACAGGCAGATGTTGGAATAGTTTGGAGGGCTCAGAAGAAGATAGGAAAATGTTTGAAATTTCCTAGAGACTTGGAGGGTTCAGAAGAAAGGAAGATGTGGGAAAGTTTAGAGCTTCCCAGAGACTTGTTGAATGGCTTTGACCAAAATGCTGATAGTATGGACAATAAAGTCCAGGTTGAGGTGGTCTCAAGAGGAGATGAGGCACTTGTTGGAAACTGAAGAAAAGTAACTCTTATTATGCTTAGCAAAGAGACTGGTGGCATTTTGCCCTTGCCCTGGAGATCTGTGGAACTTTGAAATTGAGAGAGATGATTTAGGGTATCTGATGGAAAAAAATGTCTAAGTGGCAAAGTGTTCAAAAGAAAGCAGAGCATAAAAAATTTGAAAAATTTGCAACCTGACGATGCGGTAGAAAAGAAAAACCCATTTTCTGGGAAGAAATTCAAGCAAGCTGCAGAAATTTGCATAAGTAATGAGTGGCCAAAGGCTAATAAAAAAGACAATGGGGAAAATGTCTCCAGGGCCTGTCAGAGAACTTCGTGCCAGCCCCTCTCATCACAGACCCAGAGGTCTAGAAAGAAAAAATGGTTTCTTGGGTCAGGCCCAGGGACTGCTGCTATGTGCAGCCTAGGGACTTGGTGCCCTACATCCCAGCTGCCCCAACCATGGCTAAAAGAAGACAAGGTACAGTTCAGACCATGGTTTCACAGGGGCAAGCCCCAAGCCTTGGAAGCTTCCATGTGGCATTGAGCCTGTGGGTACACGGAATTCAACAATTGAGGTTTGGGAACCTCCACTTAGATTTCAGAGGATCTATGGAAATGCCTGGATGTCCAGGCAGAAGCTTGCTGCAGGAGTGGGGCCCTCATGGAGAACCTCTGCTAGAGCAGTGTGGAAGGGAAATGTGGGGTTAGAGCCCCCACACGGAATCCCCACTGGGGCACTGACTAGTGGAGCTGTGAGAAGAGACCCACTGTCTTCCATACCCCAGAATGGTAGATCCACCAACAGCTTGCACTGTATACCTGGAAAAGCCACGAACACTCAACACCAGCCCATGAAAGCAGCCAAGAGTGGGGCTATACCCTGCAAAGCTACAGGGGTGGAGCTGCTCAAGACCATGGGAACCCATCTCTTTCATCAGCATGCCCTGGATGTGAGACATGGAGTCAAAGGAGATCATTTTGGAGCTTTATTTAACTGCCCTGCTGGATTTCGGACTTGCATGGGGCCTGCAGCCATTTAGTCTGGCCAGTTGCATTCAGAACAGGTGTATTTACCCAATTCCTCTACCCTCATTGTATCTAGGAAGTATGTAACTTGCTTTTGATTTTACATGCTCATAGGTGGAAGGGATGTGCTTTGTCTCAGATGAGACTTTGGACTGTGGACTTTTGAGTTAATGCTGAAATGAATTAAGACTTTGGGGGACTGTTGGGAAGGCATGATTGGTTTTGAAATGTGAAGACATGAAATTTGGGTGGGGCCGGGGTGGAATGATATGGTTTGGCTGTGTCTCCACCCAAATCTCATCTTGAGTTGTAGCTCCCATAATTTCCATGTGTCATGGGAGGGACCCAGTGGGAGGTAATTGAATCATGAGAATGGATCTTTCCCATGCTGTTCTCGTGATAGTGAACAAGTCTCACAAGTTCTGATGATTTTATTAAGGGGAGTTCCTCTGCACATACTCTCCTGCCTGCTGCCATGTAAGACATGACTTTGCCCCTCCTTCACCTCCTGCCATGACTGTAAGTCTCCCCCAGCCATGAGGAACTGTGAGTCAATTAAACATCTTTTCTTTATAAACTACCGAATATCAGGTATGTCTTTATTAGCAGCATGATAACAGGTTAATACACCAAGTAAACAAACATGTTGCTAGAACAAAGCAGTAAAGAGAGAGAAGGAATAGTTAATGAAGTAGGAGAAAAATCAGAAGTGCATAGCAAACCGAAATTACAGAGGGAAATGTAGAGAAGAAAGAAATAGAATATAATATCAGAAGCTGCCAAGAGGTCAGCTTAGATTATAACTGAAACATGCTTATGTCAAAGAAAGTAATGAAATGCTGAGAGTATAATAAGAAGGGCTCTGAGGAAGGATTTAGAGTTGAGGAAGATGTAACTTTTGTGAAACGACACTTAGCAGGGGCTAGAAATTTTAAATATTTATGTGTTCATCTACCCAAACCGCAGCCTGCAAATAGCAAAGAACACCTAGATAATGCATGTATACCTAAGCAAAGGTATGCTGGAAAACAGGGAACCATTCCTAAGCTACAAGAAATAGTAAAGACTAGAAAACTAAAAACACACAGAGTGATATTTTTTCTCTTCTTTTTATGCCTAACCCCAATGCTGATTTTCTATTAATCCAATTCCAATAAAAGAAAGAATAAAAAAAATTATCCCTTAGAATAAAGGACTAATCTATCTACCCTAAATCCATTTCTACTTAGCATTCAAGACCTTTTCTTAGTTTGTCTTAGTTTTCTGAAGCCCAACCCAATCTTCCTCATTCCAATGACTTCCTTTTACATCACAAGCTATACAAGATATGATAGAGATATAATAACAAAATAATGCTCAGAAAAAGAAGAAAACATACTCCAGCATTTTAACCCAATGAATGTTCATCTTCTAGTTTTATAGGAAGCCAAAAGGAAATAATTTTTTCAAGAAATTTTCCTGTGAAAGATTATTAGAAGCACTTTGGATTTTAGAAATATTTTTTAAAATCCCCATCTATGAGTGAGAACATGCGGTGTTTGGTTTTTTGTCGTTGCGATAGTTTACTGAGAATGATGATTTCCAATTTCATCCATGTCCCTACAAAGGACGTGAACTCATCATTTTTTATGGCTGCATAGTATTCCATGGTGTATATGTGCCACATTTTCTTAATCCAGTCTATCATTGTTGGACATTTGGCTTGGTTCCAAATCTTTGCTATTGTGAATAGTGCCGCAATAAACATGCGTGTGCATGTGTCTTTATAGCAGCATGATTTATAGTCCTTTGGGTATATATTCAGTAATGGGATGGCTGGTTCAAATGGTATTTCTAGTTCTAGATCCCTGAGGAATCGCCATACTGACTTCCACAATGGTTGAACTAGTTTACAGTCCCACCAACAGTGTCAAAGTGTTCCTATTTCTCCACATCCTCTCCAGCACCTGTTGTTTCCTAACTTTTTAATGATCGCCATCCTAACTGGTGTGAGATGGTATCTCATTGTGGTTTTGATTTGCATTTCTCTGATGGCCTGTGATGATGAGCATTTTGTCATGTGTTTTTTGGCTGCATAAATGTCTTCTTTTGAGAAGTGTCTGTTCATATCCTTCGCCCACTTTTTGATGGGGTTGTTTGTTTTTTTCTTGTAAATTTGTTTGAGTTCATTGTAGACTCTGGATATTAGCCCCTTGTCAGATGAGTAGGTTGTGAAAATTTTCTCCCAATTTGTAGGTTGCCTGATCACTCTGATGGTAGTTTCTTTTGCTGTGCAGAAGCTCTTTAGTTTAATTAGATCCCATTTGTCAATTTTGGCTTTTGTTGCCATTGCTTTTGGTGTTTTAGACATGAAGTCCTTGCCCATGCCTATGTCCTGAATGGTAATGCCTAGGTTTTCTTCTAGGGTTTTTATGGTTTTAGGTCTAATGTTTAAGTCTTTAATCCATCTTGAATTAATTTTTGTATTGTGGGGTGGGGGGAGGGGGGAGGGATAGCATTAGGAGATATACCTAATGCTAAATGGCAAGTTAATGGGTGCAGCACACCAGCATGGCACATGTATACATATGTAACTAACCTGCACATTGTGCACATGTACCCTAAAACTTAAAGTATAATAATAATAAAAAAATAAAAATAAAATAAAAATAAAAACACTTACATGCTAAGGAAGATGGGTCAGCAGGCCACGAAAAGTTCAAGAGTCAGTATTCAATTTGACTATATGTGAAGTTGGGAGGGAAAAAGGATCAGGAAGAAGAAGATAAACTTGGAAAACCAGGTAGCTTTGAATAGCAAAAGAAAATCTCTTTAACTAATGTATGCCAACATATGTAAGGGTGAGAAACAATAATTGTGAAAAAGATTTAACGCCAGATTACATTTATTTTCTCTGCTAAGTACATAAAAAAGTATGTGTCACTTGTGAATATTAATTAAAATCAGGAGTAAAGAATACTAATTCTTTCATTATTTCTTCTAAAATGTACCCACTGGAATGTTCCTTTCTTTTATATATACTGTCATAGAATCCAACTGAGTCGATGCAGATACCAAGAGAAAAGACCATTCTTTTTTTATTATTTTTCTTTTAAGTTTTGGGGTACATATGCAGTATGTGCAGGTTTGTTACACAGGTAAATGTGTGCCATGGTGGTTTGCTGCACCTATCAACCCATCACCTATGTATTGTGCCCGGCATACATTAGATATTTTTCCTGATCATCTCCCCCAAAATCCTCCCCCGACAGGCTCCAGAGTGTGTTGTTCCCCTCCCTGTGTCCATGTGTTCTCATTATTCAATTCCCATTTATAAATGAGAATATGAAATGAATGCCATTTTCTATGGGTCCATAGAATTCCAAAGCAATGAATGGGTAACTAGAATGTGCTAATGGGCTAGTTTACTCTTTCCTTATGAGCACATAATTGAGCCCCATCATAGGTGAATTTATGCTCATTGTCAATTTCAATCTCCAGCTTGGTCTAGCCACAGTCAAGTGCAGAAAAGAAGCTTTCGGAATGAAGATTAAAAGTCCCCTAGAGTCAGATAGAACCATTTGCTTGAATCTTTAGAGGCAATCACTAGTGTGATTCTCCACTAGAAGACATCCATTTGTATTGAATCTAACTTGAATTAAAACTTATTCTATTAATCATATACCACAGCAATAAGAGGTAAGAGGAAGTATGCCAATGATTTAGAAAATAAAGGTAAATAGATAATTATTATGCATGTACTAGGTGTTCCTGATAAAATTTGCATACAAGTGAATATCTGGTGTACTTATGCATTATATAAAATGAATATAATTAATTCAAATAAATATTATTCAACTTTGAAAATTATTATTCATAGTTACTAAATTACTTCAGTTTTTTTCTAATAAACATTCTGAAAAAGTAAATTTGCATATGTTACGTTTCCCCATGAAATGTTAGACACAGCTAAATCCCTTAGAAATGTGAAAAAATGCAGAGGAATAAGGCTATAAAATGATGACCCTGTACAATGCAAGTGTCAAAAAAGATCACTTAACTTGATTTACGTGCATCTGAACCATCTGTTTGTTATTAACCCATTTTTGCTGGATGTGTGCCATATTCTATTTATTTCAGAGGCTCCAATTGGTCCTTTCTCTTGGAATGCTTTCTACTACAAGTAATAGAAATCCAGTTCAAAATGGAGTACATATTTTAAAAATTAATTTTCCTATACAATAGGATAAATAATAATGAAAAATTCACTTGTAGCCTGCCTAGTCTCCTGCTCAGCATCTTATGATTCTATTGACTTTTCTGTTTCTGCGTCTTTTAGGAACGAGGTCCTACTGTAGAATTCTCCTTAAATTTCACTGAGGCTCAGGTGATTCTAAATTAACCACACCAAAAAGAAAGAATGAACTTAACTGTTTTCTTTCTTTCTTTTTTTTTGTTTCTTTTTGTTTTTTGATACAGGACCTTCCTCTGTCACCCAGGCTGGAGTGCAGTGGTGTGACCTCAGCTTACTGCAACCTCTGCTTCCTGGACTCCAGCAATCCTCCCATCACAGCCTCCCAAGTGGCTGGGACCACAGGCGCATGCTACCACTCCCGGCTAATATTTTTATTTTTTGTAGAGATGGGGTTTTGGTATGTTGCCCAGGCTGGTCTCAAACTCCTGGGTACAAGCAATCCTCCCAACTTGGCCTCCCAAATTGTTGGGATTCCAGGTGTGAGCCACCAGCCCCGCCAAATGAACTTCATTTGTATCAGTCAAATGTAATGCTAGAGCTGTGGAATTGATTACTTTTGCTGGAATCATATGATAAGAAGGGGCATGTACCAGAGTAAAATTTTTCCTTAAGAAATTAATTATTTACAGGGATCTAGCAAGCTGGCCGAATAGGAACAGCTCCAGTCTGCACTTCCCAGTGAGACTAACACAGAAGGTGAGTGATTTCTACATCTCCAACTGAGGTACCCAGTTCATCTCATTGGGACAGGTTAGGCAGTGGGTGCAGCCCATGGACAGTGAGAGAAAGTAGGGTGGGGCATCACCTCACCCAGGAAGTGCAAGGAGCTGGGGACCTCCCTCCCTCAGCCACGGGAAGCTGTGAGGGAGTGTGCTACCCAGCTCGGATACTATGCTTTTCCCATGGTTTTTGCAATCCGCGGATCAGTAGATTCTCTCATTTGCCTACACTAGCAGAGCCCTAGATTTCAAGCACAAAACTGGGCAGCTGTTTGGGCAGACACCAAACTAGCTGCAGGAGTTTTTTTCATACTCCAGTGGCACCTGGAACCCCAGCAAGACTGAACTGTTCACTCCCCTGGAAAGGTGGCTGAAGCCAGGGAGCCAAGCGGTCTCACTCAGCAGGTTCCAATACCACAGAGCCCAGCAAGCTAAGAACCTCTGACTTGAAATTCTCACTGCCAGCACAGCAGTTGAAGTCCACCTGAGATGATCAAGCTCAGTGAGGGTAGAGGCATCCACCATTACTGAGGCTTGAGTAGGTGATTTTCCCTGAAAGTGCTAAGGAAGCCAGGAGGTTTGGACTGGGCGGAATTCACCACAGCATGGCAAAGCGGCTGTGGCCAAACTGCCTCTGTAGATTCCTCCACACTGGGCAGCACATCTCTGAAGGAAGTGCAGCAGCCCCATTCAGGGGCTTACAGATGAAACTCCCATCTCTCTGGGAAAGAGTGCCTGGGGGAAAGGGCAGCTGTGGGAACAGCTTCAGCAGACTTAAACTTTGCGGCCTCCAGCTCTAAAGAGAGCAGCTAATCCTGCCAAGGATGATTCTCCCAGCACAGTGCTTGAGCTCTGCTAAGGGATAGACCGACTCCTCAAGTGGGTCCCTGGCCCCCGTGCCTCCTGGCTGGGAGAGACCTCCCAACAGGGGTCAACAGACACCTTATATAGGAGAGCTCTGGCTGGCATCAGACTGGTGCCCCTCTGGGATGAAGTTTCCACAGGAAGGAGCAGGCAGCAATCTTTGCTGTTCTGCAGCCTCCACTGATGGTACCCAGGCAAACAGGGTCTGGAGTGGACCTCCAGCAAACTGCAGTGGACTGCAGAAGAGGGGCCTGTTGGAAGAAAAATTAACAAACAATAAGCAACAACATCGACATCAACAAAAAGGACCCCCCCCACAAAATCCCCATCCAAAGCTCATCAGCCTCAAAGATCAAAGGTAGATAAATCCACGATGATGAGGAGAAACCAGTGCAAAAATGCTGAAAAGTCAAAAAACCAGAATGCCTTGTCATCTCCAAATGATCGCAACTCCTCTCCAGCAAGGGCACAAAATTGGATGGAGAATGAGATTGATGAATTGACAAAAGTAGGCTTCAGAAGGTAAGTAATAAGAAACTCCTCTGAGCTAAAGGGGCATGCTCTAACTCAGTGTAAGGAATCTGAGAACCTTGACAAAAGGTGACAGGAACTGCTAACTGGAACAACCAGTTTAGAGAGGAACATAAATGACCTGATGGAGCTGAAAAACATAGCACAAGAACTTTGTGAATTATACACAAGTATGATTAACCGAACCAATCAAGCAGAGGAAAGGATATCAGAGATTGAAGATAAATTTACTGAAATAGGGCATGAAGACAAGATTAGAGAAGAAAGAATGAAAAGGAATGAACAAAGCCTACAAGAAATATGGGACTATGTGAAAAGACCAAACCTACGATTGATTGGTGTACCTGAAAGTGACGGGGAGAATGGAACCAAGTTGGAAAACACACTTGAGGATATCATTTAGGAGAACTTTCCCAACCTAGCAAGACAGGCCAACATTCAAATTCAGGAAATACAGGGAATACCACTAAGATACTCCTTGAGAAGGGCAACCCCCAAGACACATAATCATCAGATTCTCCAAGGTTGAAACAAGGAAAAAATGTTAAGGGCAGCCAAAGAGAAAGGTCAGGTTACCTACAAAGGGAAGCCCATTAGACTAACAGTGGATCTCTCTGCAGAAACCCTACAAGCCAGAAGAGAGTAGGGGCCAATATTCAACATTCGTAAAGAAAAGAATTTTCAAACCAGAATTTCAGATCCAGCCAAACTAAACTTCATAAGTGAAGAAGAAATAAAAATCTTTCCAGACAAGCAGGCCTGCCTTACAAGAGTGCCTGAAGGAAGCACTAAATACGGAAGGGAAAAACTAGTACCAGCCACTGCAAAAACACACCAAAAAATAAAGACCAATGACACTATTAAGAAACTGCTTCAACTAATGTGCAAAATAACCAGCTAACATCTTGATGACAGGATCAAATTCTCACATAACAATATTAACCTTAAATGGAAATGGACTAAATGCCCCAATTAGAATGCACAGACTGGCAAATTGGATACAGTCAAGACCCATTGGTGTGCCATATTTAGGAGACCCATCTCATGTGCAAAGACACACATAGGCTCAAAATAAAAGGATTGAGAAATATTTACCAAGCAAATGGAATGCGAAAAATAAAGGAGGGATTGCAATCCTAGTCTCTGATAAAACAGACTTTAAACCAACAAAGATCAAAAAAGATAAAGAAGGGGATAACATAATAGTAAAGGAATCATTGCAACAAGAAGATCTATCTATCCTAAATATACATGCACTCAATACAGGAGCACCCTGATTCATAAAAGAAGTTTTTAGAGTCCTACAAAGAGACTTAGAGTCCCACACAACAATAGTGGGAGACTTTGACACCCCACTGTCAATATTAGACAGATCCATGAGACGAAAAATTAACAAGGATATTCAGGATTTGAACTCAGCTCTGGACCAAGTTGACCTATTAGACATCTAAAGAACTCTCCACTCCAGATCAACAGAATATACATTCTTCTCAGCACCACATAGCACCTATTCTAAAATTGGCCATATAATTGGAAGTAAAACACTCCTCAGCAAATGCGAAAGAATGGAAATCATAACAAACAGTCTCTCAGATCACAGTGCATCAAATTAGAACTCAGGATTAAAAAACTCACTCAAAACCACACAACTACATGGAAATTGAACAACCTGCTCCTGAATGACTACTGGGTAAATAACAAAATTAAGGCAGAAATAAATAAGTTCTTTGAAGCCAATGAGAACAAAGAGATAATGTAGCAGGATCTCTGCGACACAGCTAAAGCAGTGCTGAGAGAGAAATTTATAGCACTAAATGCCCACATCTGAAAGGTGGAAAGATCTGAAACCGACACCTGAACATCACATTTAAAAGAACTAGAGAAGCAAGAGCAAACAAATTCAAAAGATGGCAGAAGACAAGAAATAACTAAGATCAGAGCAGAACTGAAGGAGATAGAGACATAAAAATCCTTTCAAAAATCAATTAATCCAGGAGCTGGTTCTTTGAAAAGATTAACAAAATAGACCACTAGCTAGACTAATAAAGAAGAAAAGAGAGAAGAATCAAATAGACACAATAAAAAAATGATAAAAGGGATATCACCACTAATCCCACAGAATTACAAACTACCATCAGAGAATACTATAAACACCTCGACTCAAATAAACCAGAAAATCTAGAAGAAATGGATCAATTCCTGGACATACACATTCTCCTAAGACTCAACCAGGAAAAAGTCAAGTCCCTGAGTAGACCAATAACAAGTTCTGAAATTAAGGCAGTAATTAATAGCCTACCAACCAAAAAAAGCCTAGGACGAGATGGATTCACAGCTGAATTCTACCAGAGGTACAAAGAGGAGCTGGTACCATTCCTTCTAAAACTACTCCAAACAATAGAAAAAGAGGGACTCCCTAACTCATTTTATGAGGTCAGCATCATCCTCATACCAAAACCTGGCAGAGACACAACAACAAAAAAGAAAATTTTAGGCCAATATCCCCGATGAACATCGATGCAAAAATCCTCAATAAAATACAGACAAACCAAATCTAGCAGCAGATCAAAAACTTATCCGCCACGATCAAGTTGGCTTCATCCCTGGGATCCAAAGCTGGTGCAACATATGCAAATCAATAAACATAATCCATCACATTAACAGAACCAATGACAAAAACCACATGATTATTACAATAGATGCCAAAAATGCCTTTGATAAAACTCAGCATCCCTTCATGCTAAAAGCTCTCAATAAACTAGGCATGGATGGAACATATTTCAAAATAATAACAGCTAGTTATGACAAACCCACAGCCAATATCATATTGAGTGTGCAAAAGCTGGAAGTATTCCCTCTGAAAACCAGCACAGGACAAGGATGCCCTTTCTCACCACTCTTATTGAACGTAATATTGGAAGTTCTAGCCACGGCAGTCAGACAAGAGAAAAGAAATAAAGGGTATTCAAATAGAAGAGAGGAAGTCAAATTGTCTCTGTTTGCAGATGCCATGTTTGTATATTTAGAAAACTCCATCGTTTCAACACAAAAACTCTTTATGCTGATAAGCAACTTCAGCAAAGTCTGAGGATACAAAACCAAGGTGCAAAAATCACAAGCATTCCTATACACCAATAATAAACAAGCAGAGAGAAAAATCATGAGTGAACTCTCATTCATCACTGCTAATTGCTAAAAAGAGAATAAGATACCTAGGAATACAACTTACAAGGGACGTGAAGGACCTCTTCAAGGGGAAATACAAACTACTGTTCAAGGAAAAAAGAGAGGACAAACAAATGGAAAAAAAATCCATGCTCATGGATAGGAAGAATCAATATCATGAAAAAGGCCATACTGCCCAAAGTAATTTATAGATTCAATGCTATTCCCATCAAGCTACCATTGACTTTCTTCACAGAATTAGAGAAACCTACTTTAAATTTCATATGGAACCAAAAAGGAACTCATATAGACAAGACATTCCTAAGCAAAACAACAACAACAACAACAAAACAAACAAACAAAAACAAAGCTGGAGGCATCATGCTCCCTGACTTAAAACTATGCTACAAGGCTACAGTAACCAAAACAGCATGGTACTAGTACAAAAACAGATATAGTGACCAATGGAACAGAACAGAGGCCTCAGAAATGACATCACACATCTACAACCATCTGATCTTTGACAAACCTGACAAAAACAAGCAATGGGGAAAGGATTCCCTATTTAATAAATAGTGCCAGGAAAACTGGCTAGCCATATATAGAAAATAGAAACTGGACCTCTTCCTTACACCTTTACAAAAATTAACTCAGGATTGATTAAATACTTCAATGTAAAACCTAAAACCATAAAAACTCTAGAAGATAACCCAGGCAGTACCATTCAGGACACAGGTATGGGCAAAGTCTTCATGACTAAAACACCAAAAACAATTGCAATAAAAAACAAAACTGACAAATGGGATCTAATTAAACTAAAGAGTTTCTGCACAGCAAAAGAAACTATCATCAATGTGAACAGGCAACCTAAAGAATGGGAAAAAAAATTTACAATCTATCCATCTGACAAAGACCTAATATCCAGAATCTACAAGGAACTTCAACAAATTTACAAGAAAAAAGCAAACAACCCCATCAAAAAGTGTGCAAAGGATATGAACAGACACTTCTCAAAAGAAGACATTTATGTGGCCAACAAACATATGAAAAAAAGCTCATCATCACTAGTCATTAGAGAAATGCAAATCAAATCCACAATGAGATACCATCTCATGCCAGTTAGAATGCCAATCACTAAAAAATCAGGAAACAACAGATGCTGGCGAGGCTGTGGAGAAACAGGAATGCTTTTACACTGTTGGTGGGAGTGGAAATTAGTTCAACCATTGTGGAAGACAGTGTGGCAATTCCTCAGGGATCTAGAACCAGAAATACCATTTGACCCAGAAATCCCATTACTGAGTATATACCCAAAGAATTATAAATTATTCTACTATAAAGACACATCCACATGTATATTTATTGCAGCACTACTTACAATAGCAAAGACTTGGAATCAATCCAAATGCCCATCAGTGATAGACTGGATGAAGAAAAGGTGGCACATACACACCAGGGAATACTATGCCGCCATAAAAAAGGATGAGTTCATGTCCTTTGCAGGGACGTGGATGAAGCTGGAAACCATCATTCTTAGCAAACTGACACAGGAACAGAAAACCAAACACCGCATGTTCTCACTCATAAGTGGGAGTTGAATAATGCGAACACGTGGACACAGGGAAGGGAACATCACATATCATGGCCTGTCGGGGGTTGAGGGGTAAGGAGATGGAGAGCATTAGGACAAATACCTAATGCATGTGGGGCTTAAAACCTAGAAGACAGATTGATAGGTGCAGCAAACCACCATGGCACATGTATACCTATGTAACAAACCTGCACGTTCCTCATATATATCCAAGAACTTAAAGTAAAATTTAAAAAAAGAAAAAACAAGTTACTCATTTGCAGACTACTGCAGGAAACAATGATGAAAGTAGCTTCTGCTACCAGGAAGATTATAGACTGTCTCTCTTATCATCTCCTCCCTTTTCTAGACCCTACCATGGCACATAATAAAATATGTTATAAGGTTTTGGTGGACAATATAAATTTACAATATTTTGCATTTTTATTCATAAGTTTACTGAGTATAACATGGCTTTAATATGTAAAAAACATTTTACTGTAAATCAAAAATAATAAAATGCTTAGGAATGAAATTAACTGTGAAGTGTTTGGATAGAATATTTTAAAACTCCAGGTCATCAATAAATAATGCCTATTCTTTCTTTTTGTAGCTGTTATTAGTGTTCCCTGAACTGTGGTCTCAACCACAACCTTGTTCATCAATTCTATCCTAGGCAGAGCTCTGTTGATGACTGCAGTGCCGTGGCCTTCTGTGTATGTCTAGCCATCACTCTGGCTCCCCCTGACTCCATGCCAGCAAGTTGGCTCCATTGAGCAGCCCAGGGTGGTGCATTTGATGGCTCTGAGAAATCTGATCTCATGAAAAAAAAAAATTCACAGGCCTCTGAGTTTTCTAATTTTGCTTCTGTCATTTACTCTGAGTCATCATTAAACAAATCTTGTTATTTATTTGAGCCATATTGAACCCGTGAGTTTGGAAAACAGGCATTAAAGTCTTACCTTATTCACAGGCATAAATTAAATGGCATTTCATAGGAAATAAATATTTCGTAAGCCATGATTTGTTCAATAATTGTGAGACGTTTTTATTTGTTTGTTTGTAACTACTGTTTTAACTGCAAAGTCACCAAAAACACTGGGTCATTGAAAACAGAGCAGTGGTCCTTAGGAAAAATACAGGGTTAGGCTCCTGTGAATCTCTGATCACAACACTTTTGTCATCTGATCAATACATAACTTTATTTTATGTTATTTCTGTTTAGAAACACCTAATTATAATATATTTTTGATTTAACATTGAACTGACAGCCAAAAACATTATCTGCCCGAACGAGGCTCATCTAGCACATACAGTGTCTGTTCTCTGTAAGGCACGTTACAGCTTTCTTGTGTACAGGGACACTAGACAATATTTCAGCACTCTGCTTTGAGGCCATGTTGAACAATGAAATCACCAATACAAAGCAGAAAACGTGGTACTAAATAGACCACAAACAGACATGTGTTTATAGTATGAGAGCTGAAACAATAAGGCAGATTATTACCTTTTTTACTTCAGTTGTGCATGCCGGTGACTCAAATTTTTCACTGCTGTGAATGTTTTTACAAACTATGAAGGTGCCATGAGTATTGGGGTTATAAAGAAAATGTATTATTAGACAAACTTGCAAGTATGAAATCCACAAATAATCAGGATTGACTTTAATTATATGTGAAGGGCACGTGAATCTCCCTCACAGGTACCAAGCACAGGACATCTTATTCTTGTCTTGATTTCAGATCCCTGTTTGGAACCCCAGTATGCAGTCTTTGTCCTTCCTTCTATCGATGTATTAGTCAAGGTTTCCAGAAAAACAGAACCAACATTACCCTACAGGATTGGCTCATCCAGTTATGGAGGCTGAGAAGTCCTAAGATCTGTAAGCTGGAGATCCAGGAAAAAAAAATGTGTAAGTTCCTGTCCAAGAGAGCAAGCTTGAAACCCAGAAAAAGCCTATGTTTCAGTTCAAGTCTGAAGGCAATAAAACACCAATGTTCCAGCTCATGCAGTCAGGTAGGAGTTCCCTCCAACTCATGGGAGAGTCTGTTTTTTAATTCTAGTCAGACCTTCAACTGATTGGATAATCCCCACACACTTCAGAGATGACAATCTGCTTCTAATGATAACCCCATTCCAAAACAGCCTCACAGGCACATCCAGAATAATGTTTGACCAAATATCTGCACATCCTCCTGTGGGCCAGTCAGGTTAACATGGTAAAATTAATCATCATAATTAGCATTACATATTTTATTATCTAATTTTTGCATAAATTTTGAACAATGTATATCACATATATGCACATTACAAAACTTAAACCACTTCATGAAAATCCCATCAAAGCCAGAACTCCATTTTGGTAATGCTTCTCTGCTGTGGCTCTTTCCCTTTCTGACACACAAGATACATCTGGGTGGTCTTCATTCATGATTTCATAATTCTAAGAGGCCTTGACATCTCCATCACATGACCTAAGGGTCAAAAAGGCTTCAAAGAGCTAATCTTATATGGAATGTTCACTATAGGTCAGGAGCTTTTAAAAATTATTTTGTGGTATAAGTTCACCACTTTTTTAGCCAGGCTTTGAGTTAGCCACAACTAGTAGCACTATTTGAAAGATGAGGAGCTTGAGATGTAGAGAAATTTGAAAGGAACACATAGTTCCTATTACGGGAAGTTCTTCCTGATGGAAAGACAAGAATCTGACTTCAAAGCCCGTGTTCCTATCTGCTATGCCTTACTGCCTCTAACTGGCCAGTGGTACTTCCTACTGTTTTTTTTCCCATCAGGAGATACATTAAATAAATTGGAAATATTTGGAATATAGCAAATAATTAGCTCATGTATTTATGGAACCTGCAGAGGTCTTTAGTTTTCTAGGGCACAGCACAAATGGCTTTCTTTTATCCAGCTTGTTTGGAAAATTCCAAGTCTAGCTGTGGAAATAAAAAAGAGTTCTCAGTTCACCAAAATGATTTTGTTCCCAATCTGATGTAGCCTGTTGTGATTTATGCCTTTGAAAAGGATGACCAACATGGTACATAACTGCCACGCCAATTTCAGCTAAATTACCTCTGCCCTTTTGCAGTTTCCCTGTGAAACTCTAATTTGGCTTGTGAAATCAAGTTGTTTTAACAGCAATGCTTTTTCTCTTTTTAGAAGTTTTTTATACAATGGTAAAAATATGTTTACTTTTAGTTTTAAATATAGGTTATGGAGTGAGATATCATTCTTTTTAAAATCAGAAATGACTAAAATCTGAATCTTGAAATAATAGGGGGAAATATATCACCACAGCAACGCACTATGCAGAAAACAGTGCACCAACAGATTTAAAGTGTAAGCTATCTATTTAACCTATCTGCCATTCAAAGGCAGGGGTGGCAAGATGGTGGCAAGAGGTCAAGTGAGCAGAAAATGAAGAACAAATCACAATATTGGAGGATCAGAAGAATTGGAAGGGGAGTGACATGATTTTAAGTGGGTTCCAGTTGCCTTTGTGTGAATATTAAGAACGCCCTTATAATGATTGTAAAGATGCTTAATGATGTGATCTCCTACTTAGATCTCTAGCTTCACCCCTGGTTAGACTCCTTCACAAACCTTATGCCGGTCATACTGAATATTATCTGAATCCTTAAAAATTACCTTATGCTTTGTGCCTCTGGAAATTCTCATGTTCTGTTTCCTCTTTCTGTGAAGATCTGGACAACCTGACTCACAACCTTATTTATTTTTATGACATATTTTAGCCTTTGGTCCAGATTGCTGGTCTGTAAGGACCTCACTGATTGGCCCTGATTCTAAAGAGTTACTTATTTCATTTTCTGAAAGTTCATAGAATCATATGCTTTCCTCTTTTTATTTTAGAGTCTCTCTCTCTCTCTCCATATATATATGTACATACATATAGTCTTCCAAAACTCCTCTGAAGAAAGGGAAGCATTCTGTAAGACTTTGGGTAGGTTTTTTTTTTTGGACAGAGTCTCACTTTGTTGCCCAGGCTGGAAGACAGCGGTGGCACGATGTCGGCTCACTGCAACCTCCACCTTCCAGGTTCAAGCAATTCTCCAGGCTCAGCCTCCCGAGTAGCTAGGATCACAGGCCTGCACCACCACACTCAGCTAATTTTTGTATTTTTAGTAGAGATGAGGTTTCGCCATGTTGGCCAGGCTGGTCTCAGACTACTCTTGACCTCAAGTGATCTGCCTGTCTTGGCCTCCCAAAGTGCTGGAATTACAGGTGTGAGCCACTGCGCCCAGTGACTTTGTGTACATTTTTGCTGTTATTTTGTTTTACCCCATTTCTCTGTACAAAATGTGAGACATGTGAGTCCTCTTAACTGGTGCATGTGTGTGGAGGGGAATATTTTGTTGTTTAATGCCAAAATGAGATAGATAGAAGTTTAAAGAATGTGACATTTGTAAAATGTTATCTGTAAAAAAAAGAGCAGGTACTTACCAGCCCCAGACTAGAGGAAGACATCGTGCACTGCTGGTTGCTGTGGGGGAGACAAAACTAGCCAGGCACTGAACAGAGAGCCTCAAAAAAAAAAAAAGTGTGCATTCTTTTGTGTGTGTGTGTGTGTGTGTGTGATGTGATTGTATATATGAGATGTGTGTTTGGGGGGTGTGCTTTGTCTGGTATGTGTGCACATGTGTGTAGTGTAATGCGTGGTAGGTGATGTGTGGTGTGGGTGTTTGTATGTGATGAGTGTGAGTGGTGTGAATGTGGTGTATTATGTGTGGTGTATGTGTATATATGCATATGTGGAGTATGCTATATGGTGTGTGTGTGTGTGTGTGTGTGTGAGAGAGAGAGAGAGAGAGTATATGAGAGAGAGAAAGGAAGAAACCTCTCAACTATGTTGTAAGCATTTAGTAAAATTACAAAAATAACAATATTCTTGGTGCAGTTGTCTCCTGTGAAGGTCAGTGGAGGGGATGAGTTTTGCATAACGAAGATGTATAAGCCAGACCACGTGCAGCAGAGAGAAAGCCAGCACGTGAAACATTATTTTATCTTCATGACTACTACAGGCTCTGAAACATATTGGTGCTTAGAGACATTCTTTAAAACATTAATGAATGATGAAAACACTACAAATTGTGTTACAAACAAAAAGTCTTTTATTAAATACTTGTTCATTATGTTTATAGAAAGGAGAGATAAGGAAAATAGTTTCAAGAATATACATTTGACAAAAGTTTCTGTGAAAATTACTGAAGTCATTTTTGCTGATATAAAATTAGTCCTTCAGTTGTTGAGATTGAATTGAATTATTTTTACTGAGCATTATTAAAATTATTATTAAGTTTTTTTTCAGTAAATCAAACTACTTAATTTACGGATGTTTTCTAGGTGTTATTGTATAATAATGATATTCTGCAGGCAATTATGTAGTAAAAGATTCCAAGCATGTTTGTGATATGTTTAATTCCTGACCCTTGGCTTTATTTATTTAATAGTCTTTTGTTCTTTCATTCATTTAATTTAATTCATTCATTCATGCAAAAGCTACTTATTGAGAGATTTCTAAGTGCTAAGCATTATTTTAGGTGTTAAGGGACATGATAGTGAACAAAACCAGCAGAACTCTCTGCCCTTATGGATTTCACATTCATGTGGTTGCAAATGCAAGAGATCAATACAGGCAAGTGTTAACACAAATTGGAAAAATCAAAAAAGAAGAGGGTGGTGACTAAAGGAACCAAAAGATTGAAGTACAACTTGGTCTGAGAAAATTTCTGGAACCAACTAAGAGAAAATTAGTCAATATTCTCTCTCTCTCTTTTTTTCTCCTTCTATCATCTAAGAGTTTTATCTATTTTTTCTATACTTTCTTTCTGAAAGCTGGACTTTCGTGCCCTGTAGATAACCACGAACATGATCCAGTCACATCCAAAAACATTTTAATCTCATTTTTGCTTCAAATTCCAAGAATACATTTTCTGACTGTACTAGGTTGGTCAACTTTTGTCTCAACTGTGACAGATTGGGGGCATAATTAAATGTACTAAATGGCTGCCGCCAATATAATCTTATGAATGAGTGAAAATCTAAAAAGAGTAATAAAACTGTAGAGAATTTTGAAATCTCTTTTTGACACTCAGTGTGTCCTTATGGCTTTATGTCTATTCTGGTTCCCTCTATGTCTGGTAAGAAGTATTTCCCTTTGGGATTCTAACTCCTGTATCTCTATGTGTGGATACTTACATATTTTTACAATTTAAAGCAATATAGTTGGCTCTTTATTTTTGGTTGGTAAACGGGTTTGTAAGATTTAAAGCAATAAAGAAGATAACAGAGAAAAAGATGAGCTGTTTTAATTACTCACATATAAACTATTTCAAATATCTTCACATATTCAATATAACATCAAGAAAAAAGGTAAGAGATCTATGTTCATATGAATTGAGGAATATCACCTGGCCATTTTGAGCTTCCATTTTTAAAACCTATAAAACTTTCATTATGGAATACATATTTATGTGACACATTCCATCTGATATTGTCCACGTCCTGAGGAGGAAAAATATTTTCTTGCTTTGCTGACAGGGTTTTTGCAAGGATCAGAAAAAAAGAAGCAATATAAAATGACAAAAGTAATGTATAAAGGGCCTAAAAATGGAAGTGATCACTATCAAAACAGATCATGCCTTTAAGAGAGCGTTGCAAACTCTAAAATGTGGCTAAGTTTGCAACATATTTGTCAGGCTTTCTGGGAGATTACTCAGAGGTGTCTGGGTCATTACCAGCTAGCCATGTGGTGGAATCTAAAGGAATTAGAAGATGAAATCCGTTTTTCCTGCTGCATTTATTTGAGCAAGGTGCTTTTATCATGCATATCTTGTGCCATGCTTTGTATTTACAAGGCTTGCTGGCCATCACTACAGTGCAGTGCCCCCAGGACACCATCAATGCTTCCCTAGGGAAAACCTGAACAACAGCTCAAGCTTTGAGAGTTTGCTCACCCGTGGAAAGGGGTTGCAGGAGCCCAGTAGGCATCCACTGCTAATTTGAGGCTGTTGCATTTGTATTCTCCTTCTCACCCACTGAGTTCGTTCTTCTTATAAATAAAAGTATTTGCTCTAACTTTGTAGTTCTTCTTCTCCAAAAAGAACATCTGGACATTCTTTGCTGAGAAATACACAGCATACCTCTCCTGAGAATATTTTTCATCTAAAAATGTAATGTTTTAAATCAGGTAAAATTAAAGATTAGGATTAAATATCATAGTTTGATCTCTTAGACTGGGAAGCACGTGGTGTTGCTTTAAACTCAGGTGCCAGAGCTGAATTTTTCCAACAAATAACAAATAGCAGTTAGAATGTAAGCAAAAGAAGCATACAAATTAAATTAAAATACTCTTCTCTTTAGTCAACTCTGTCTCTGTTTTGCCTTAGAACCCAATTGCCATGTATCGTACTGACTGACCACTGCTTATTTCTTTAAACTGAAGCCAAAGGTCACATCTTATAGGAATCTTTCCATGATTCCCTCCCTTTATACTTCCGTTCTTCATCTCATGATTTTTCACACTAGCATAGTTCTTGGCATATGGTAGGCAATTTTGATATGTTAGTTAAATGAATGAATTGGGCTTACAACACTGTGGTAGGCAGAATAATGCCTCCTCAGTATGTCTGTATCCTAATCTTCAGAATCTGTAAACATATTAGTTTGCATGGCAAGGGGGAAATAATAACGCAGGTGGAATTAAGGTTTCTCTTCAGATGACCTTGAGATGGCGATGTTGTCTCTGATTATATATGAACCCAATGTAATCTCAAGGGTTTTATAAGTGAAAGAAAGACACAAGAGAGTGTGATGATGCAGCATGCAAAAGGCCTTACTGGCTGTTACCGGCTTAGAAAATGGAAGAGAGGCAGGAGCCAAGGAATGAGGGCACCTTCTAGGAGCTGGAAAAGACAAGGAAACATTTTGTTTGTTCTGCAAAAGCAATGCTGCCCTTCTAACGTCTTGATTTTAGCCCAGTGAGATCTGTTTCAGGCTTCTGCACTCTAGAATTGTTGAGATAATTAATTTTTCTTTTTTTTTGAGACAGAGCTTTGCTCTGTCACCAGGCTGGAGTACAGTGGCCCATGATCTCATCTCACTGCAACCTCTACCTCCCAGGTTCAACTGATTCTCCTGCCTCAGCCTCCCAAATAGCTGGGCCTACAGGCTAATTTTTGTATTTTTACTAAAGACAGGGTTTCACCATGTTGGCCAGGATGGTCTTGATCTCCTGACCTCATAATCCTCCCGCCTCAGTCTCCCAAAGTGCTGGAATTACAGGCGTGAGCCACCACTCCTGGCCCAATTTGTGTTGTTATACCCAAATTTGTGGTAATTTGCTAAAGCAGCAACAGAAAACCGGTATAGATACCGTAATATAGGCGTTTTTGTTTGTTTCCTCCTTTTCTGCTGGTGCCAATGGTGAAGTCATGGGCAGGATCTTTCAATGTCAGAAGAAGTATAACCATAATATTTCCTGATTGAATGTACTTCTTGCAAATTTAGTAATGAAAATGCATTGAGTTTAGAGACTGCACGGCTCTGAATCATAGCCCAACACAAGACATTTGCGACCTTGGGCTAATCACTAAACTGTACTGAATGTTTTTATCTGTTTAATGGAGACCATAATATACACTTTGCAGGGGCACTGTGAACACTAAATGATCTGCTAAAGGCCATCATACACAGTCAAAGTAAAATAAATGCACTATGGCAGAGATAATCATGTTGCATGCTGAATGAAGAATATAATAAGGCATAAGCACCAATATGTGTTGAGAACTGTGATGATATTTCTTGGGGGTGTTAGAGCTGACATTGGCCTTGCATGAAGGGAAAGGTTCATACATGTGGACACAGCACAGAAAGGGCACTCCGGGCTGTTCAAGTTGTGTTCAGGATAGGACATTAGGAGCAGCTCAGAGCAGCTACTGGTGACACCACTTAGTGGCCACAAGGGTGATGCTGGAGCCAGAAGGCTTTGGATTGCCTGGTTCCACAACTTCCAGAGGTTGGCAGTTTAGGGTCATTATTCAAACCCTTTGTGCCTCCGATTACTCAAATGTAAAAAGATAGGAAGCTCTGGCAGTTTAATGTGTAAGTACATCTAAAGCACAAGAGCAGAGCATTTATACAAGTCTAGTAAAAATTAGCTAATGTTGGTGTTATTTACTGCATGTGGAGAAGTGAGTATGGGTAAGGTGTTCTGGAATATTTTCAGCCTGGATTGCTTGAGCAGCAGCCTCTTCAAACCCAGGGAAAATGTCTTGTATGGAGGAATTTCATGCACTCTTACAGGAGTGGACAAGAGAGTTCAACTAGAGTTGAAGTTCAATGAGGATAGAAATCAGATTTTGCTATTGTAATTCACCAATTTATCCTCAGCACTCAATGTCTTGCCAATAGAGGTACTTGTTTGAATGTACTTGTCTAAAGTTTAGACTACAGCCTAAAGTCTAAAATTAGGTACCTGTTTGAATGTACTTGCCTAAAGTTTAGACTATAGCCTAAAGCCTAAAATTAGATTTTGCTGTTGTAATTCACCAATTTATCCTCAGCACTCAATGTCTCGCCAATTAGAGGTACTTGATTGAACGTACTTGTCTAAAGTTTAGACTATAGCCTAAAGTAGCTTATCAGTCCTATTTTTTGCATAAACTAGTGTGTAATCAGCGTGAATGAAACACTTGAAGCCCATTACATCAAGCCAGATAGACCATAGTTTAAATCATCCAGGGATAGGAGTATATATTTCTCCTCTGCTTGCTTGTATGACATTGGGTGAGTCATTCAAACTCACTTGGTCTCAGGTTCTACCTTTATGAAATGATAAATCTGTGGGTTGTGTTCTAGTCTGTTACTTTGCATGGTTTTGTAAAATAATAATAATACCATAAATATGTAAATCCCAGTCCAGATTCTTTCTTTCTATTTTACAATCTATATAACTTACCTACCATATTTGCTAGGAGTGTAACTAAATGTTACTGAAACATCAAGAGTTCAGTCTAGGTCCTGTTGCTTGCTTCACAGAAAGCCAATCACTGAGTATTGCCAATCACGGAGTATTGCCAGGAAAAGGGGTTTTATTTGGATGCTGCAGCCAAGGAGAATGGGACATCACTCAAAAATCCATCTTCTCAATGGACTAAAATTAGAGGTCGAAAAATAAGGAAAGAAATTTAACTAAGTATGGAAAAATAGGAATTAGGAGAGGATTAAGAAGGGAAAGAGGTCAACAGGCAGCAGCAGGTTACTTAGGCAACCATAATTGGCAAGGGGTCTGGGTCTGGCATCTCATTGTCCAGGTGCATTATCTGCTGAGTTGCAGTTCCTTGAAACCATCTTGGAAGGCTAATAGTTGGTTTCCTGAGAAAGGAACTCCAATAAGAAAAGTTTAAGTTTCTACAGTTTTAAGACTGGGAGGGTCAACTTTTTTATTATTTTTTTTTTCAAAAGAAACCATAAACATCAGTTCTATAGGACAATTGGGCCAGTTTCATAAACATTATAACATATAAGCAAAGTGTATAAGACAGGTACTGATCCATAATCAATGTTCAATGAGCCCCTTCCTTATTTCTCAGCCTTAGTAATATTTAAGTGCTTTTCTTCCATAAGTTAACAGGCGTAAGGTGTTATCTACAGTCCTGGAAGAAGAGTAAGATGTCTCGTTGAATCTATCCCCTGGTTTATGTCTCCTACACTATTCTTATTTAAATGGAATTATCCTGTTTATCACCTAGGCATTTTACAGATAGACTCTCTGTAATATTAGTGCCATGCAGAGCATTATAGCCATGCTAAAATATCATTTTTCCTGGGAAATAATATCAGTATCAAGGTGTATGGCAAGAAAATATAAATCTTTCTTTCAACGGGCAAAGAATTAAAAAAAAGAGTAATGATTCTGTACAATTATAGTATAAGAAAAATGAGGGTGGATATTCAGGTAGTGTTGATTAGAAAGTAGAAAACAATCATTTGCTGCAGTGACTGATTTATGGTTTCCTCTTAGCGCACATGTTGAGGTTATTTCCTCCAGAAGGAAGCGGTAGACAAATTCATAATTTATAATATTTAGAAATACACTTGTGATAAAGTAGCTAGTGTTAACAGGAGAACAGGAGAACAGCTATTCCAAGGCTTACACTACTGTTTTTAGGATGTTGATGGTACTATTTCTATGATCATTAATAATTTTAATGCTTGTCAATAAATCTTATTTTCATACTAATAGCTGCATGAAGCACCATATGTATAGTAAAAAGAATTAGGGAAGCTGGACTTGAGACAAGCTTCTTTACTCTCTGGCAATGGAATTCTTTCCCCTAATTCCATGAACTTCACTTACCATATCGATAAAATGTGTAAAACATAGTGCGATATGTTAAAGCACTGTAAAAATGATAAAGTGATATAGCATAACCACTGATTTGTGAATGTTAGTTAAGGAATACTACAGTATAGTCCTTGTCAAATCTATGAAAAAATATATGTGTATGTGTTATGATATCCAAAGGGTAAGATCTTTTTAAATATTAACCACAGGTATGAATTTCAGTGGTTGGTTGGTTGGCTATTTTTTTTTATGTTAATTTTCCCAGTTACTCCATCCAACATTCCCTGCTCTCCAGTATAATGACTCTCAGATATTCATTTGGGCCCGACACAAGATTAGCTTTTTTATATTTCTTGTGCAAAATTTTCTAAACTGTGTTATTTTAAAAAGATTAAAAATAAGTCTATTAAGAAAATTGAAGTTATCAAATTAGATTAATAAACAGACATAAACTTGAAACATCCTCTACCACATAATCTGCGCATGGCTGTAGAAAGTATAATTTTTGTGGAGCCTCACAACATTGCAAGTAAGTAACTTTTTCATCCCAGTTGGTTATTTAGATTTGTTTTCCTATCTAGAAAGTCTGGGTTTTAGGCCTTTGTCCTAAAAACTTTACACAACTTTAAAACTGAATATCTTTAGTCTTAATGAAACCTGAATGACTGTGTAAATGAATTCCTATATATTTCTACCATTTCATTAAGAGTCAGGTATAGGAAAGTATCACTGAAGCATGAATTTCCTGATCGTGACAATTACTGCCACAATCTTATATTCACACACTCTGCGGTGACCCATTTCTGGGTTGGAAATCCAGAACAGAGTATGAATCATATAAATACACATGATTTCAAGCTTAAGGAGGTTTTATCCTAACTTCCTCGGGGTGGGAAGCATCAAGGAGGAGTTATTCTTACTGTGCATCAGCCTCTAACCATTTTCATGAAAGTGAAAATTTGATTCTCCCAATTAGAAATGAGGTTGTCATGGTTGTTATTTTTCTGATTTATTGCCTGTCAATGACAGACACCAACGATAGACCTTGAATTCTTGAAATATAATACAGATAGCCTCTCTTACCTTTTAAATTGGAAATACTTTATTTTTCTTCCCTAGAAAAGGGTATGCTGTTTAGAATTGTGCGTGTGTGCATGTGTGAGTGTGAATATCCAAACATGCTTGTTCACGTGTTGATTGTGGGAACTGGTTGACATGTATCATCTAATTTAAAATTCACAACAATGGGAAGGATTATATTTCCTATCAGTTCACTGTAAATTACAGTTAATAAATGAGATACATTGAATCAATACCCATAGCTATCTGATTCAAAATACTGCATGTATGTCTTTGTGTGCTTGTGCATGAGGGATATATGTATTTACATGCATACTTAAAAAAATGATTGCAGCATATTGCTAATACAGATCTTGTCAGGAGTCCACCTACAGTACTATGCATAATTTTCCTCTGTCAGTTTGTATCATTGGCCAAAATCTAACAGATGTTTCTAAGAGTAAAAGCACAGGGAACTAACACTGTTGTCACTGATGAAGTACAAGTGCTCACACAGCCATCTATATTTCATGCCTGTGAGGTTGATCAGCCACATTTCTAGTTTGGGAGTCAGGTATGCCTATTCTTATACCTTTTATATTAATAAAACACCATTTTGAAGTTTTGGGTTGATAATAAAAAATGTACCTCAACTCAAAACTGATATCCAATGTCCTTGCACAATTTTTTGAGAACATTATCCTTTCCACAGCAAATATCTTAACTTTTTTTGAAAATTAATTTATCATAAATGGAAAAGTTTATTTCTGGATTGATACTCAATTCTGTTCTATTGATCCAGATACTTATAGTTATACCAATACCATACCCTATTGATTACTGTAACTTTATAGTGAGTTTTAAAATCAAGTAATATAAGTCCTCTAGCATTACTTTTTTTTCCCCGAGTTTTTCTGGCTATTTAAAGGCCTTTACATCTTCAGGTAAATTTTAGGTGAGTTTATGAATTTTAACAACAAAAAAATTCTGTTTGGATTTTGACAGACATTGAATTGAATCTATAGATCAATTTTGGGATGAACTGCCATCTTTATAATACTGAGTCTTCTAATCAATGAAAATGGAATGGCCTTCATTTATTTGGATCAATTATCTCACCAATACTTTGTAGTTTTAATTGAATATGTCTTGAAGTTATTTTATTAAATGTATTCCTAAATATTCTATATTTTTATTATAAAACAAATTATTTTCATAATTTCATATTTAAATTATTTGTTGTTAGTACATAAAAATGCAATTTATTGATCTTAACATCTTGCAACCTTGCTAAACTTCTTTATTAGTTCTAGTACTTTTTAATGCGGATTTGTTAGGATATTCTACAGAATGATGTCATCAGGGAATAAAAACAGTTTTACATCTTCCTTTCTTAGTAGAATGACATTAATGTTTGTTCTGATGGATGGATTGATTGTTTCATTAATAGATTTGCCTTATAATAATGGCGAGAATACCTGTACAATATTGAGTATCTTTCTATGTATTTGTAGTTTTATTTTGGATTTATTATTTAGAAATGTGTTATTTAATACCTAAGAATTTGGATATTTCCCCTCTCTCTCTTATTAATTTCTAGTTTAATTACACTATGTACATAAATAATATATTACATTAATTTGAATCACTCAAATTTGTTAAAGTTTCCTTTAGGATATGTCTGTTTTGGAGAATGTTCCACATATACTTGAAAAAAAAATGACATTCATGTGTTTGGGTAGAATGTTCTATAAATATCCACTAGATCCAGTTGGTTGATAATGTTGTTCTAAATTCTTGTTGGTTTTCTATCCATTTATCATTTACAGATAAATGTTGAAGTTCTCTATTGTGAATTTGTATGTTTTTTCTTTCTTGTCTGTCAGATTTTTCCATTTATAAAACCCTTTGTTAGACATATCCCCATTTGACATTGTTGTGTCTTTTAGGTGAATTGATCATTTTATCTTTATATACTATCTCTTTTTGTTTTGTTAGTTTTCTTTGTTCTAACATCTGTTTTGTCTCCAGATTACTATTGATTTGTTTTTGCATGGTATAACGTTTTTCCATGTTTCTAAGTGTAGCTTATCTATATCGTTGTTCTTAGGGGGTTTATTTTAGGTGGTGTTGGGTTATTACCTTTTAACCCGTTATCCAAATCTAGTTTCTTTTATTAGTGTTTTAAGACCACTTACATTTAATGTAATTAATGATATATTTGGATTTCAGTCTACTTTTTCTTATTTACCTTCTATTAGTTCCCTCTGCTTTTTATTTCTCTTTTTTCCCTTCCTCTTTCTGCCTTCTGTTTGGGTTATTTAAACATGTGTACAAAGCGTTTCACTATAATTTATCTAGTTTCAAGATTATTTATTCATTTATTTACACTAGTCTTTTTACACTAATTTGTTGTTCTACGGATTAAAATTTACGAACTAAACTTTTATAGTCTTCTTAGAATTAACACACTCCAATTTCAATTGAATATAGAAAGCACTTATTTGTACTTCCAAATGTATTCTGTAATCAATTTGCCTATAAATTGTTTTACTTTTTTTCCCATAAAAATGCATGGTATTTTAACTGAAATTCTAACAATTTTAAATTAATTTAGGAAAAATTACATTTAATATGTTGAGTTTTTCTTGATATGTGTTGACGTTCAAAACCACCTTTTTTTCAGGAATATTTTAAATATTTTTGGGTGTTAAAGCTATTTCTTGTTAAATTTATATGTGGTTCTTTTATTTATCTCTATTCTATCTTAAGTGGGTCACTTTCTTTCCTTATATATTTATTTTTTGAATGTGCATAAAAAGATACTGATCTTTTGAATATTATTTATATCTCTAGCGAATTTACTAGATCCCCTTATTTTTTCCCATAAATCTGCCAATTTTGTTGAGTTTTATTGGCACATTTATGTGTACATTTATACCATTTACATCAAAGGTGACATTACTTCTTCCTTTCCAATTTTTATACTCCACTTCTGGTGCCTAATCACACTGGCTAACTTCTCTACAATGGCGTTGAATTGTCAAAGAGATGGTGGCTTTCCTTGTCTAGTTCCAGACAAAGGAAAATAAGAGAAAAAGTAATGAAGAAGCCGCTGGTGTGTTACAATTAGATCAGAACTCTTGTTTGCTGGAGGCCTACATCTCTATCTAATCTACAACTACGTCTACATCTACTGTGTCAAGGAAGTATTTAAGTGCTTTTTACAGGAATTGTCTGTTTAAACCTTTTTCAGATTTTATTAAGATGATTATATGATTTATTTCATTTTTTAGAATTTTATATTTAATTGACAATAAGTAAAAACTATTGTGTACATCACATACACTGTGATGTCTATATACATGTGTACATTGTGGAATGATAAAATCAAGCTAATTAACACGTCTATCACCTCACATATTCATTTGTGGTGAGAAAACTTAAAATCTATTCCTTTCACATTTTTCAAATATACATTATTATTAACTACAGTCATCACGCTGTGCAATCGATCAGCAGTACTTATTCCTCCAGTCTAACTAAAACTTTGTACCCATTGACCAATGTCTCCCCTTTGTTTTTCACCCCACTCCCCCAACCCCTGGTAGCCATCATTCTACTCTCAACTTCTATGAGTTCAACTTTTTTATATTCCAGATACAAGTGAAATCATGTGGTATTTGTCTTACTGTGCCTGTCTTACTTAGTGTAATGTCCTCTAGAGTCATTTATGTTGATGCAAATGACAGAATTTCCTTTCCTTTTCAGACTGAATAATGTTCCATTGTGTATATATATATATACCCATTCATCCATATTAAACACTTAGGTTGTTTCTGTATCTTGGCTATTGTGAATAACACTGCAATGGACATGGGAGTGCACATATCTCTTCAGCATACTGATTTCATTTTGTCGGGATATATACCCAGAAGTGGGATTGCTGGATCATATGGTAATTCATTTCCATTTGTTTGAGAAATCTTCATAATGTTTTCCAAAATGGCTGTACTGACTTATATTCTCATCAATAGAGTGCAAGGGTTCCCTTTGCTTCACATCCTTGCCAACACTTGCCATCTTTCATCTTTTTGGTAATAGGCATTCTAACAGGTGTAAGCTGATATCTCATTATCGTTTTTATAAATTGTATTTCCCTGATAATTTTTGTACATAAGCATTTTTATATATCTATTTGCCATTTGTACATCTTTTCTTGAGAAATGTCTATTCATGTACTTTGCTTATTTTTAAATAGGGTTATTTGCTTTCTTGTTATTGAGTAATTTGAGTCTCATATATTTTAGATATTAACTCCTTATGAGATGAGTTATATGTAATTTTGTACCCCAATCTGTGGGTCATCTCTTCGTTCTACTGATTTTTTTCCTTTGCTGTGCTGAAGCTGTTTAGTTTGATGTAATCCCATTTGTCTATTTTTGTTGTCTGTGCCTTTGTGGTCATATCAAATAAATCACTGCCTAAACCAATGCCATGGGTATTTGGGCTCTTTTTTGGTTCCATATAAATTTTAAAATATTTTTTCTGGTTCTGTGAAGAATATCATTGGTGGCTTGATAGGAATAGCATTGAATCTGTAAATCACTTTGGGCAGTATAGCCATTTTAATGACATTGATTTTTCCTATTAATGAGCATGGGATGTTTTTCCATTTGTTTCTGTCTTCTCTGATTTCTCTGAGCAGTGTTTTGTAATTCTCATTGCAGAGATCTTTCACCTTCCTGGTTAGCTGTATTCCTGGGTAGCGTGTGTGTGTGTGTGTGTGTGTGTGTGTGTGTGGCAATTGTGAATGGGATTTCCTTTCTGATTTAGCTGTCAGTTTAGTTGTTGTTGGTGTGTACAAATGCTAGTGCTTTTTATACGTTGATTTTATAGCCGGCAACATTGCTGAAGTTGTTTATCAGCTGAAGTTGGTACGGATTTTAATGATAAAAAATTCCTCCGATATATGATAAATCTAGACAACAGGTTTTATTGTATTTTTTGAGATTGTATATGTCTCTTTTATATTTCCTGTTTGATCAGAGTATTTAAAATATTTTAATATTATTAAATGCAAAGTATTTTTTAAATTTTGTCATTAATTTCTACTTATATGTGATTCGTGATTAGATACATTTGTGTTATTCATTTTCTTGTAATGTGTCAAGTTTTTCCTTGTAGTCAACTACAGCAAATTTTGTGAATATTCTATTTTTATTTGAAAAGACTTTGTGTGTCTGTTTATTACCTTCTTAATCATGCTCTTTTCATCTTCTATATCTTTACTGATTTTTTATTTTATTTGTCCTGGATTGAGAATATGTGTTTTAGATTCTTCATTTTAGTGTGTTTCTCTCTAAAGCATTTTTTAGTTTTATTTTCTCTTATAAACTTATTTTTATTTTTTCTTGCAGCTCTGTATTTTCTTCCTCATGAAGACTTTTGCTGCATTTTTCAGGCTATAGACATTAATATCTGGTATGTTTTCTTTGAGTATTAAAGCTTTTAATATTATAAAGTGAACTAGAACCTATTATGATTTTATTCTGAAAGTAATCTTGCTAGACACTAATATTTTATTCTTCACTCTCCTCCTACTTTTCCATAGTTCATCATTGTCACGTTTTTATGTTTAGCCTTTCTGGATTTCATTGTTTTAGGTTTGTCTCACGTGTTTTGCATAGGGTGAGAAAGCGTCTCTAACTTTTTAAATATTATCAATACGTTTGGCTTCAGTTTTCTTGTGGTCGTTTCATTTCTATTTTATTTTTTTCTATCACTTTTTATTATTTAAGTTTTATACTTTCGTTCAAATGTTCAAATTCTTACACTTACTTTTGTATGTAATGTTTTCATCTCTGTCCCCCAAATTTGGATACAGTATATTGGTTCCCTACTATTAGCTATAATGAACTTTACCAGTCAACTCTTTTTCCTCCTTTTCTCCTTTTCCTCCAAGATTTAATGTGAAGTAAAAATCTTTTATATCCATAGTTTTGTAGTCCAACTCTATCTTCATTATGAGACACATACAATTTACATACTATACCTTTTCCATTATGATGTTCATTTTATTTTTTCAGTTTACCAGAAAAAAACAATATTAATTTACTACTCATGACTAAATTTTTAGTTGGTGTCCTGTTTTTTTTAATTATCTGAAGCTTGCTTTCTAATAGATATTTCTCTTTTTAAGTTATCTCTTTAGTATTTGCTTGGCTAAATGTCATCTTACTGCAAACCAAAAACTAAATCCAAATTTTCAGAAAAACAGCTAACCCCAGAATGATTTCTGTATCTGATGTTATACAGATTTTTATTGAGGGGAATTTCACTAGAAAGGAAAGTTTTTCTCTAGACCCCAGAGTGTGATATCATTACTCGTTGGTATCCACTGTTAATTTTCTTTCTAAGTTGGAGCTTGTCTTTTACTTGGGAGCACTTTCATGACTTCCACTTGCCCTCACTCACTCTTTTCTCCCTTTGCCTCTTTTTAGCCCTTCTCTTCAGGGTTCAGCTAAGTGCCACATGTGTTTGCAAAAATCTAAATCTTGGGAACACTTGGATATTTCTGCCTATGCAGGTTATTGCCTTTTTTGTTGATTGCTTCTGGTGTGCTTTTTTGGTTCTCATTCTCCATCAAAGATTAGTTGTTCAAGTTCTGAGTTCTTGGAGGAAGATGCTATGTGAAATATAACTTTACCATCTTTAGCTGCAATCTTAATTCCACTTGATCACACAAATCTTGCTTTCATATTTGTACTGACTATATCTCCTCTATGATTTAACTTATGCATGTAAGGAATAGCAGTTCTGCCATTGCCTGTACAGAGATGAAAGTGTTCTTGATCTAAGTGAGTGTTTTCAAGTCAGAATTACTTTTTATATTTATTTTCTAAAGAAATAATATAATATTTATCATTTAAATAGTTTAAAAGTGTATTAATATATCCCTACCATTACTTGAGAAAATGACATATGGAGATAACTGTATCCCAATATGAAAATAAAGAAATATGGATATTTTTCAGGCATAAAAATATGGGTAGGACATAAGTGGTCACAAATATTAAAGTGTTTCTTTTCCTACTTACATTATAGTGTGAAAAAGTTAGTCTAGCACTAGATGAGTAAGAGTCAAATAAGACAATGATTAGGAAGACAGTGTCTGGGAAGCCAACATTCAAACAGCTACTAAACTATAAATTAACTTAAGCCAAATTTCCCAATGCTTTAATAGTAAATTGATACTCTATCAAATAATCATGTCTTATTAATAAGGCAGCATCATTACAACTGAAAAAAATTACGCAAGAGTAAAATGAATCATTTGTGACTTTCTGAGAAAAATATATTTTGGTTACCTTTAGAAGAAAACAATTGATCTGCAGTCCAATTACCTTAGCAAAATAAATTTAAAATTAGATTTGGAGTCAGCTAACAATTGCGATTTGCGTTTCAAAATAATTTATGTTAGGAATTCAAAGTATATTATTTTGTATAAGTTGAAATACAAATTGAGACATCTGCCAAATTTTACCTCAAAGATGGGGTAATTCATTGAATCTTTTATGATTTGAAATATTGTTTTTTACCTTTTCTCAGATTAACAAAAATCATGAGAACTGCTTTATCGAACACCAATTTTTGCCAGGCTAAGCATTACATATGCATATACACAAATACACATACATACTGTGTATATTACATGTATGTAATCTCTACTTCACAAAAAATACTTGCAAGAAGATATTAATAAACCCATTTTACATGTGAAAAAATAGGCTCAACAAGATTGGTTACATTTCCCTCAGTTAAAAAGCCCATAAACTGCAGAGGTGATAACCAAACCTGTTCCATCTTTTCTACATCTTTCTGATGCTGCTCTACATTTTCAAACTTCGATATAAATAAGGGTTAGCAATTATATTTATATAGATATTTGCAGTGTGTGAAGGAGATGAGAAAACATTTAAATTAACTTAGAGTGATCTCACTGACTTTTACTTTCAAGCACCTGTAGTGCCTAGGATGTTCTCATGCAAATAGCTCTTGTCAATACATTTTTTTTTTCATATAGCACTGAAGATAATGATGGACCATTTTTCAATTAAAAATCTAATGTCTCAGAAAGACAGAATCATGCATCTACATTCTTTTAAGGCACAAGAAATAATATAACAACACTACCAGTAATAAGCCTGATATATGGTAAATTTAGTGGAATCAGTTGTTTATAAATGTGTCTCTACGGAAGAATAAAAGGTACAAAGAGAGACAATAGTAGGTGTACAAAAGATGACCTTAACAGTCTTGTTTCAAAGTCCAGACCCTTTTGAGTAGTAAATAACTATAAATGACCTCCTATTTGAAAATAACAGTTAGCTGAGTCTTATTATTTACAATTGTTTAGACTATTCCATCAATTTATCCTTTTACAGTGCTTTCCAATGTGTCTGCTAAAATATTTAGTGTTTTCCTTACTTCCTTTACTGTCTCTCAATATAAATACCCCTTAATATGCTAAATACCTTCTCTTCTATTTTCATCAGAAGATGATTCTCGAAGGAATGATACATACATTATCTTCATCTTATTCAATTCCCATTCACTTTTCAACAGACTGAAATAAGAAATCCATATTCACTACTATTTTCAGGGATTGATATCGCTCTACTTTCCCTGACAACTGTTTTCACAACCCTGGAATTTCCTTCCACCTCTTTTTATATTGTCACAAATTCTTTCACCACTCAGCTAGAACACTCATTTTCATAGACCAAGAAACTCAGTTCAGTCATCAACTTGTCATTTTTTTTATGTGTCTTCTAGGGTAAACAAAATGTTGTTAAGTATTAAGGAATTACTTGCTTAAGGGACATTTATTCTCTATTGTCCAAAAACTCTGAGTCCTAATTTGTTTGCTCTTCTAGTCACCTCTAATGACAGCCCTGCTGATATTTAGCTTAGAGGGTACTTTCCCTTGTTTAATTGAGCTGAAATATATTAGAAAGAAAAACACACAAATCATGGACAAGTCAGAATGTAAAGTTGTTCCTAAAATGGCAGGACAATTATAGCAAAATAGGCCAGGTGCAATGGCTCACGCCTGTATTCCCAGCACTTTGGGAGGCCAAGGCGGGTGGACCACTTGAGGTTCGGAGTTTGAGACTAACCTGGCCAACATAGTGAAACTCCATCTCTATTTAAAAAAAATACAAAATTAGCCAGGTGTTGTGGTATGCACCTGTAATCCCAGCTACTTGGGAGGCTGAGGCAGGAAAATCACTTGAACCCAGGAAGCAGAGGTTGCAGTGAGCCAAGATCACACCACTGCACTCCAGTGGAAAGCAAAGCGAGACTCCAACTCAAAAAATATGTATATATGATAAAATAAGAGTGAACATATTTTATATCACAAGGCAAGTTAGTTAAAGTAAATTGCAGGTGCAGATGAAATAGTTATCAAGGAGCTTGAGTACTGAATCTGAAAGAAATGCCAGCTTTATTTACAGTGAATACTGTAAATAAGTAGACATTTTCTATATTATTATAAAAATTTCCTGTAAGCATATTTTTCTTATTTATAATTCAGTATTTTTGTATTAAGATGCATTGATTAATGATAATTTACTTTCTATCTTAATTATAAAGAAGTATAATTTCTCTTTTTTTCTCTTTTTTCTTTCCAATGTTTAAGTTCAGGGGTACATGAGCAGGATGTGCACGTTTATTACATAGGTAAACATGTGCCATGGTGGTTTGCTGCACAGGTCATCCCATCAACCAGGTATTAAGCTCAGCATCCATTAGCTATTCCTCCTGATGCTCTTCCTCCTCCCAGCCCCATCCTCTGACAAGCCCTAGTTTGTGTTTTTTCTTGTCATGTGTCCATGTGTTCTCATCATTCAGCTCCCACTTGTAAGTGAGAACACTTATTTTGTTTTCTGTTCCTGAATTAGTTTGCTAAGGATGATGACCTCCAGCTCCATCCATGTTCCTGCAAAGGACATAATCTCATTCCTTTTCATTGCTGCATAGTATTCCATGGTGTATATGTACAGTATTTTTTTTATCCAGTCTATTATTGATGGGCATTTGAATAAGAATATAAGAATAACATATTATTTTGGGTATATACCCAGTAATGAGATTGCTTGATTAAACGGCATTTCTGCTTCTAGGTCTTTGAGGAATCACTATATTGTCTTCCACAATGGTTGAACTAATTTACACTACCATCAACAGTGTAAAATCATTCCTTTTTCTTCAGACCACGGCAGCATATGTTGTTTCTTGACTTTTCAATAATCGCCATTGTGACTGGTATGAGATGGTATTTTATTATGGTTTTGATATGCATATCTCTAATGATTAGTGATGTTTAAATTTAAAGCCAGAGTGGCCCCTTTCCTCCAAATGACCACAACACCTTTCCAGCAAGGGCTCAGAACTGGACTGAGGCTGAGATGGCTGAAATGAGAGAAGCAGGCTTCAGAATGTGGATAAAAACAAACTTTGCTGAGCTAAAGGTATTTGTTGTAACCCAATGCAAAAAAGCTAAGAATCATGTTAAAACAATGCAGGAGCTGAAAGCCAAAACAGGTGCAATACAGAGGAACATGACCAACCTGATAGAGCTGAAAGACACACTACAAGAACTTCATAGTGCAATCACAGTATTAATAGCAGACTAGACCAAGAATATTAGAGGTTGAAGACTCTGTCTGAAATAAGACAGGCAGACAAGAATAGAGAGATAAGAATAAAACAGAATGAACACAACGTTTGGAAAATATAGGATTATATAAAGAGATGGAATCTACAACTAATTGGGGTACTTGAAAGAGATGGGGAGAATGGCAGTGATTTGGAAAATATACTTCAGGATACTATCAAGGAGATCTTCCTCACCTAGCAAGACAAGCCAACATTCAAATTCAGAAAATGCAACAAACCCCAGTAAGATGCTCCATGAGAAGATCATCCCCAAGATATATAGTCATCAGATTCTCCAAGGTCGACATGAAAGAAAAAATGGCAGCCAGAGAGAAAGGCCAGGTCACCTACAAAGCGAAACCCATCAGACTACAGAGGACCTCTCAGGGGAAACCCTATAAACTAAAAGAGATAGGGGGGCCAATATTCAACATTCTTAAAGAAAGAATTTTCAACCTAGAATTTCACATATGGCCAAACTAAGCTTCATAAGCAAAGGGGAAATAAGGTCCTTTTCCAACAAGCAAATGCTGAAGGAATTTATTACCACCAGACCTGCCTTATCAGAGTTCCTGAAGGAAGCACTAAATATGGACAGGAAAAACTGTTACCAGTCACTACAAAAACACACTGAAGTACACAGGCCAGTGACACTATGAAGCAACCACATAAACAAATCTGCAAAATAACCAGCTAGCATCATGACAACAAGATTTTTTGTTTTGTTTTGTTTTGTTTTGTTTGTTTGTTTTTTAGACAGGATCTCACTCTGTCACCCAGGCTGAGTTCAGTGGCACAATCACAGCTCACAGCAGCCTCGACCTGTCAGGCTCAAGCGATCCTCAGCCTGCCAAGTAGCTGGGGCTACAGGCACTTGTACCATGCCCAGCAATTTTTTTGTACTTTTAGTAGAGATGGGTTCTTGCTATGTTGCATGGGCTGGTCTTAAACTCTTGAACTCAAGTGATCTGCTCACCTCGGCCTCCCAAAGTGCTGGGATTACAGGCATGAGCCCCTGTACCCAGAAAGATGTACAATTTCTAGTTGGCATTCTTACTGCCCTAATATTAATGAGTTTTTTTATTATGGGAAAAATTAAAATTTTGACATTGTGATGGGGCCTTCCTGAAGACCCAGAGCACTTCTGGATATTATTAGATAGAAAAATCTTTTGTAGATGATTATCCAGTGAATAGGATACTATACTGTCCATGACTTGGGGATTAAACTCCAAGAGAGGGTTTTAGGAAATGTGCATTATTTCATAGCTGAGGAGGTAGCAGCTTCATCATAGACCTGGTACCCATGAATGGGTTATTAGCCAAAGACATTCATGTCTTTCAGCCTCCCCATAAGCTCCAGCTATTTACTAGTTACTCCATAATCCCATTTCTCTCTTCTCAGCATTTTAAAAAATAAACTTTATTTTGGGTTTGCAATTAGTTGACTATAATATTACCAAGAAATCTGTCAGTAATTTATATAGCTGCTACTTACCAATGTAATCACATTTGCCTCTCTAGCGTAGCATTTAAAAGAATGAGACAAATAGTTTTGGTCACTTACAATGTACTTTTAGTTTTTAGTTCTTTATCTTTGTAACATTTTTTTATTGAAGCATAACAAGAATTTGGAAAAATTCACAAACATCAGAACATAGAATCACAATCTGCCCCTGACCCCATGTTCCTTTTAGGCAATTAACTCCGATGACAACTACATTCTTACCTGAAACCATAGATAGATTTTGCTTGTCCTTGATATTATATTACTGGAATTATAAGATATGCATGTTTTTTGCCTCTGGCTTATTTCATAAAAATCTTTGTGAATTTTATATAAATTTATGTGCATATCTGTATTTTGTTTGTTTTCACTTCCATAGAATACAAATATACCACAGTTCATAAACTCATTTTATTGTATACAGAGCATAAGTGATAATTCTAGAAAATGTCCTTTGTTGAAGGTATGTACACATTTATGTTTGGTATGATCGCAAATATGAGACATAGGGTATAAATATGTTCAATAGATACTATCAAAAACTGTTCCAATGTAGTTTTTTTTTAGTGAAACTCTCGGCAGATTTAATTTTTTTAATTGTGGTAAAATATACTTAATATAAAATTTGTTATATTCAATTATTTTTATGTGTACAATTTATTGGCATTAATTACAACACAGTGTTGTGCAACCATTACTACTATCTTTTTCCAAAAATTTCCTCACCTAAACAGAAACACTGTACCCATTAAGCAATATCTTTCCATTTCTGCCTTTCCCCTGGAAATCTCTTGTACATTATTTTTCAATGAATTTGCCTTGTCTGGATAATTCATATAAGTGGTGTCACATAATATTTTCCCAGGCAACTTACATCACTTAGCACAGTATTTTCAAGGTTCATTCATGCTGTAGCATGTATCAGAACATCATTTCTTTCTTGGACTGGATAATATTCCATTGCACTCATATACCACATTTTCTTTATACATTCTTCTGTTGATGGACATTTGGGTTATTTCAATCTTTTGGCTATTGTAAATAATGCTGCAATGAACATTGGTATAAAAGTATCTGTTTGAGTCCCTGGGTATATATCTGAAAGTGGAATTATCAAGTTCTATGGTAATTGTGTAGAGGTATTTAGCTTTTTGAGACACCGTCAAGCTATTTTTCACAGCAACTGCACTATTTACACTTCCATCAGCAATTTATGAGTGTTCTAATTTCTGCACATCCTGGACATTTGTTACTTTCTGTTTCTTAATTAATTAAATATTTTTTATTATAACCATATTAGTAGGCATGAAGTAATATCTCACTGTGATTTTGATTTCCATTTCCCTAATGATTAATGATGTTGAGCATCTTTTCATATGCTTATTGGGCATTTATAAATATTATTTGAAGAAATGTAAACTTAAGCCAATTACAAAAATTTTATTGGATTGTCCCTTTGTTGTTGAATTGTAATTCTTTATTTATTCTGGATATTGAATCTTTACCAGATACATGATTTTCAAATATTTTCTCCCATCTTGTAGGTAGTCTTTTCACTTTCTTGATAATGTCCTTTGTTGCACAAAAGATTCTAATTTTGTTAAATAATATGTTAATTTTTTTTCTTTTGTTTCTTGTACTCTTGGTGTCATATCTAAGATTTCCTTGACAAATCTAAGGTTAAGAATATTTATCTGCATGATTTCCTTTAAGAATTTTATGATTTTGTCTCTTATATTTAAGTCCTTGACCCATTTTGAGTTCATTTTTTAATATAGCTTAACTTTTTTTTTCTGCATGTGGAAATTCAGTTATTGTAGCACCATTTGTTGAAGCCAGCGGTAATTATGAGTGTTTCAATTATTCCACATTCTCATAAAGATGTAGTGTTGTCTGTGTTTCTATTTTTCTGTTATGTAAGTGTTTTACACTTTGGTTATAATTTGTATTTCAATATACAATTATATTTACTGTGAAGGTCAGTACCCTTTCATATGTTTATTGGACATTTGGATGTCCTATTTTATAAAGTGCATGTTCTAGCATTTCTCTCACTTTACAAATGTGAAATGCTAATTTGTTTATATATATTGGATAAGAGCCTTCTGTGGCTCAATTTCTTATTCTCTTAATGGTGACTTTTGAAATTCTTAGTTGTATTACAGTAGAATTTTTTATCTCTTTTCATTGTGATTAATCCTTTTCTATCTGTGTTAAAGTTTTTTGCTAGCCCAAATTCATAAAGATATTTTTCTGTACTGTCTTCTAGTAGTGTTAATTTGTACATTTATATTTCCACTCAATTTATATTTATTTTGCATATAGTATAATATAGGCATCTATTAATAGATTCTTTTTTGAAAATATCAATAAACATACAAGTGGCCCAGCAGCAATTATTGAAAGGACCATTTTTCTCCTATTGTACTCTAGTGTTTCACTTTTATATATCAGGCAACTGTATGTATGTGCAACTGCTTTTAAATACACTTTTACACTTTTTTGATCAGCTTGCCTATACTTTCACCAATTTTACACTGTGCTAATTACTAGAGCATTGCAATAAATCTTGATATAAATTGGAATGAGCCATTTAGCTTTCTTTTTCTTCTTGAACATAGTTTGGCTATGTAAGACTCTTCATATTTCTAAACTGATATTGGAAAGAATTTGCCAACCTCAACAAAACAACAGAAAATTATACCTAGTTTTGATCGATATCACATTGGATCTAAATATTTAGAAAGAATTGTGATTTTTATAATATTATGTATTTTCATAAGATCACATTGTATACCTGTACGTGTACAGGTTTGTTGTACATATGTATGTATGTATATACACAAAAATATATTCTGTTATTTCTTACAGCACAGTTTTGCAGCATTAGGTGTCAATTTAAGTATATTTTATTATAATTATTCTCAGTTATTTGATATTCTTAATTTTATTATGAATATTTTAAACTTTTATTTTCTAATTGTTTTATTGTATATAAGAAAAATTAATCTATATATTGACTTTTATACAACCAACATGCTAAATTTATTTATTGATTCCTATAGTTTGCCAATGGATGCTTTTGGATTTTCTATATATGTAATTGTATGATCTCTGAATAATGAGAGTTATTTCTTCCTTTTTAATCTTGTGGTCTTTATTTCTTTTTCTTCTATTACTACACTAAGTAGAACTTGTAATATCATTAATAGAATTTGTAAGATCAGGAACACTTATGGCATTTCTCATGTCAAAGGAAATACATTCAAAAATTCACTCATAACTATTAAATTAACAGTATGTTTTTTGTTAACATTCTTTGTCATATTGTATAAATTTCCATCTACTTACACATTATCATGAAATTTTATTGTTGATGGTTGGTTAATTTTATCAAATATTCTTCCTAAATATATCTATATGTTATTTTCTCTTTTTTATTAATATGTAATAAATTCTATTGATTGATTGAAAAATATTAAGCTGCTCTCACATTCCTGTAATAAACCTTAATTGGCTTTGTGATATATTATCAGTTTTCATAAATATATGAATGCAGTTGACCCTTTAACAACATAGGTTTGAGCTGCATGGATCCACTTATACACAGATTTTCTTTTGCCACTGCCACACCTGAGACAGCAAAACCAAACCCTCCTCTGCCTTTTCCTCCTCAGCCTAGTCAACATGAAGACAATGAGGATGAAGACCTTTTAAATGATTCTACTTCCACTTAATGAAAAATAAATATATTTTATGTTCCTTATGATTTTTTTAATAAAATTTTCTTTTCTCTAGCTTGATTTATTGTAAGAATACAGTATATAATACATATAACATACAAAATATGTGTTAATCAACTGTTTATATTATCAGTAAGGCTTCCAGTCAACAGTATGCTATGACTAGTTACGTTTTGGGGGAGTCAAAAGTTATGCACAAATTTTCAATTGCATGGATGGGTCAGCATCCCTAACCTTCACATTGTTCAAGGGTCAGTTGTAAAATGATTTCATCAGTGTCGGTAATACATTATTCTGTGATTTGTTTTCTACTAATGTTCTTGCCAAAGTTTACTATAAAGAATATCATAGCTTCATAACAGGACTTGTGTTCTCATGCTTTTTATGTTCTCTAAAATACTTTTTGTAATATCAGTGCTATTTATTTTCTAAAAATTAGAAATAATTCATAGGGCACATCCTGTGTACCTCAAATTGTGTTGAGGGTATTAATGAATTCATTGTTTTACACAGATATAGTACTACTAAGGCTTTCTATTTCGTCTTGAGTCTGTTTCAACAAGTTTTTCTTTTGTGATATATGCATATGTCATATAAAGTATCAAATATATTGGCCTGAAATATTTTTAATCTTGCTATATCTTTAATTTGTAAGAAAGATCTATAATAATTATCCAGTTTTCATTAGTGATATTAGAATGTATTTCTTTGTTATTTGATTTTACTTTTTCTTTAAATAAAATTTAAACATAAAAAATGGTAATTTTGTATATATCGAGAAATCTACTATAATAATTATCAAGTCATGATCAATCTTGTTATTTTATCTATACTCCCACCCATTTTGAAACTGCATTGCCCATATTATTTTGAATTAAATCCCATGAATCTTATGATTTCATTTATGCATGTTTGTGTGTGTGTGTGTTTTTTTTTTTTGACAGTCTCACTCACTCTGTTGCCCAAGCTGTTGCTAGAGTACAGTGGCATGATCTCAGCTCACTGGAACCTCCGCCTCCCGGGTTCAAGCAATTCTCCTGCCTCAGCCTCCCAAGAAGCTGGGATTCCGGGAGTGGTGGCACATGCCTGTAATCCCAGCTATTCATGAGAATCGCTTGAACCTGGAGGCAGAGGTTGCAGTGAGCCAAGATCGTGCCACTGCACCCCAGCCTGGGTGACAAAGTGAGACTCCATCTTGAAAAAATAAATAAAAATAAATAAATACATTAAAAAGTACACAAATTCAACTTCCAGGGTGTTTGTCAATTTTCCTAACTTTTTATAAAGTAATTCTTTTCTTGTGTTACTTTTCCCTCTGTCATCGTGGTAGTTAGTTAACACTAGTAGGACCCCATGGGTTGTGCTTCAGTGTTTATGCCCTTTTGTAGTTATTTCCTCCTGAATCCAAGCTTAGCTTATAACTCAAAGACTTTAGAATAGAATATAGCAAAAATATTGCTGTGCAATCCTAGCCTAGGCTTTAACAAAGTATAAAACTTCCACTTATGAACTCTTAGAAGTCCTAAAGTTTCTCATGAGAATTCTAGATGAAACTGTGTAAAGAGAAAATATGAAGAGGTCATGTGGAGAGAGAGAACCTTGAGAACTGAAGAAGCCAGACATTCCTCTAATCTAGCTCTTCTAGACAGCCCTCCATTGCCCAAATCTCCCTTGCAGAGGCACCAAAGAGCTAAAGAAGCTGTTGCAGCCTTTCCAGTGACAGCAGGCATTGAAGTGAGGGCAGATAAGCCCACTGCCTCTGTAAAATCCTGACCCTCAGAATCATGAGAAATAACAAGCGATTGCTGTTTTAAGCCACAATATTTTAAAGGTAGTTTGTTCCATGGAAGAAGATTAACAAAAGATAGAATGACACCAGAATAGGGGTGCTTCAGCAACAAAATATCAAAATATGCAGCACTGGCTTTATGATCAGGTGGAAGTTATGGACCTAAAAACCTTGAGGAAACTGTTAGAAAGAGCTAAAACCAAATGGACCCTAATGATACTGGCACAAAAATCAGTGAAGCTGCTACCTTCTTATGTGGAAGATAGCAAATGTGGCTAATAAACTTGCAAATCTGGCTAAGAAAATTTCCGGGCAGAGTGGTGAATGTACCAACTGGTTCCTTTAATTGCCTACAATAAAGAATGTGAGAAGTGAGATGAGCTAAAAGAGGAATTGCTGGAATTTTTTTTTCTCGATATGGCCTCAATCCATTCTAGTAGTGCAAAGGCAACATTCTATGGGTTGTTGGTTTCTCTGAAGGAAATGAAAGTAAGCAACAAGAAGGCATCCAAGGAGAAATCATTCCACAAAAGTAATAGGTAGCATTTTGGATGTTATGCTTTTATTAGCATCATCGCTTCTTAATAATGGGAGGACCTCTGGAGGTCTTTTAGCTCTTTGGAAACAGGTCCACACATATTTGAAATATTGGAAGCTGATCCAGAGCAGAAGAATACATTTCCCAATATCACACAAGCTGGTGAGAAGCAGAGCTGAAAATAAAATCTAGTTTTCCTGGCATCCTTCCTGCTGCACAGCATTGAAGTTCTCTTCCTTTTGCAAAGTGAGACAGGGTAGTGGTAGAGATATCTCAATGCTTAACTGTCAAACTGAACCCAGGCTGCTTGACAGTGTCACAAGGAGAAATCATCTAATGGGCTGAAATGAAGAGAGGAAAATAGTTCTCAGCAAGTGGCATCAGCTTATTTGGTATTTTTTTCTCAGCTTATTGTTACAGACATGTTAATGGCAAATCTGAGAAGTTTCTTTTGTGAATCAGGTTATGGCTATGATTGTTCAAAAAGCTCATTACCAATTTATGAAGGGCAGCAAAACTCATTTTCTCTTAATGTGAAATCACTTCAGCCTGTCAGTAGAGAAAGAATTGTTGAAAAGTGAATTGACCACATACGGATCCATTCTTTCTTTTCAAAAGAAATGAAAAAGTCATCTAAAAGGAAAATATCTTGCAATAATGAGATATATGTAACACTCAGCCGGAGTTAAGCCCCAGTCAATATGGTTTTCTGAATTGGGCTACTTTTCTCATTTGCCTACTCTGGGTACCACACAGGTAGACTTCATAAACCTGGGTTATCTGTCTATTAAAGAGCAACAGGGGCTCTTTGACTCAGGATTTCATTAAAACAACAAAAGGATTTTGGGGAATAACTGAATTCACTCTCTGGAATTAGAGATACATAGTTTAATACATATATATTCTTTCCATAAATTGAATGATTTAGGTGATCAAAATGAGTTCTGATCACAATTCCTGGTTCCTCCACGTTAAGAAATAAACAATGATTGTTACCCATAGTGGCTGTAGAGATAGGTCTGTGCTGAGTGTTTTTCTGTGTTCTGTCTGTGGTTCCTATGACCTCTCTCATGCTCTGTCACTTGGGATAGCTAGCTCTTATTCTAGAGTCTTTCAAAGTCTTATTTTTCACACCAGAGCATTTGGCCAAGGTTCAGCATTTAACCACTGCGTCTTTGTCTTTTTTTTTTCCTATAGCTTTATCTTCTACTCTCCATTGAAAACCCTGGATATCTACTTAATTCATTAAAGTCAGGAGAGGTTGTGGGCACTGCAGCTTTCTGATTATTTTAAGATTGGCTATCTGTATTATCTCTGCCATGATCATCATTGGTCTAATTCCTCACTTATTTGTTTATTTTTAAGGACTTAATTATTTTAGAGCAGTTTTCGGTTCATAGCAAAGTTGAAAGGATGTAACAGGGATTTCCCACAAGTCTTCTGCCCCTTCACATGCAGAGCCTTTCATTATCAATATCCCCTACCAGCATGGGACAGTTGTTACAAATGATGAACCTACATTGACATATCATAACCACCAAACTCCATAGTTTACATTAGGGTTTACCCTCATTGCTATACATTACATAAGTTGGAAAAATTTATAATGATATGTGTCCACCATTAAGGTAACATGCAGAGTATTTTCCCTGCTCTAAAAATTGTCTCTGTGCTGTGTATTCAACCTCTTCACCCCCAACTCCTGGCAACCACTGATCTTTTTACTGTTTTCATAATTTTGCCTTTTCCAGAATGTTGTATCATTGGAAATTTACAGATCGGTTTCTGTCACTAAGGAACATGCACTTAAGATTCTGACATGTTTTTTCATAGCTTGATAGCTCATTTCTTTTTATTGCTGAATAACATTCTATCGTTTGGATGTAACGCAGGCTATTTATCCTTTCACCTACTGAAGGATTGGATATCTTCGTTGCTTTCCAAGTTCGGGCAACTAGCAATAAAGGTGCTTTAAGCATTCACATGCAGGCTTTTGTGTGAACAAATATTTTCCATTTCTTTAGGTAAATACCAAGGAATGTGATTACTGGTTAGTATGGTAAGAGTATGTTTAGTTTTGTAAGAAACTGCCAAACTGTCTTCTAAAGAGGCTATACCATTTTGCATTTCCACCAGCAACAAATGAGAGCTCCACTCCAGCATTTGGTCATGATGGTATTCTGGATTTTTCTGGATGCTAATAGATGTACTGCTCCTTTGTTTTTTGATAAATGAGTACATGTATCTTCAGAGGAGAAGTGTGCTAGTTGCTCATAGCAAGAGTATAAATCAACATCATCTTCATGAAGCAACAGTTGTATAATTTTCAGACATTAAGATAGATTTATAGTAAATTGATCATGAATATTTTATAGAATATAATGAAAAAATGGATAGGTTTTAGATATAATTACAGATTCCAAAAGTATTGTTTGAAATGAGGCATTAACTCCATTATCCACTGAGGGCAATTTTATAAAAAATATGAGACCAATAACAATAATAATAAAAACAAAAACTTGATACCTATAGGTGTATTTACATTTTGAAAAGCTATTAAATTCTATAGTTTTAAATCTAAAGTGCATTGCTCACTGATATATCTATTTGTGTGTGATCAGCAGACAGGTTCAACACTTTTTGGTTTATATTTTTCTTCACATATATGATAATTCACTCAGTTGAGTGTTTCTAAGTGAACATCTATCATTTGTTAATATCTTATAAGGCCATGTAATCAGACAAGGCCTAATTCTTGAATCTGAATGCCTAATATATGTGTTCTAGTGTGACCACAACTACACTTTCTAGGTATTTATTGAAAATGAGACTACCACATATCTGCATAAGAACCTTCAGGAGCATGCCATTAGGAAAAAAAAAAAAAAAAAGCAGTATGAGAACTGCTAGTATCAGCAAACTAGACTCCAGGACTCCCCTGAAACAAGTTTTCATCTCAGTACTTAAGAGAAGTCATTCTTTAAAATAATGCAATAAATTATGTTCTGCACTTGATTCTCTAGATTCTAATTTTAAGCCATTAAACACATAGGTAACCACGACACTTCCATAATCTTTTCAAAAATTACTGAAGGTGAAATTAAATCTGCCATTTTTCTACTTTTTATATAATAACTATTCCAGAACATGACTAAAGAAATAAACTTTGTATCAAAAGATCTAAATTCAGACAGTAGCTTCCCAATCTATAAATGGAAGGATACCTAGAAGTTATCTAAACTCTCTATCAGTTTTCTTATCCATAAAATAAGAATAATGTGGTTTAATAAAGCTTTTGCAAAGATTAACATACATGTTGATATATAAAAATACTTTTTTTTTTGAGACAAGGTCTTGCTTTGTTTCCTAGGCTGGAGTGCAGTGGTGTGATCTTGCTCACTGCAGCCTCAAACTTCTGGACCCAACAATCCTGCCACCTCAGCCTAGTTAGTTGTCTTCTTCAGTAACAGAGAAAGTTTAGTGGGCATTGCCTCTTCACTCATCTCTGACTAAAATGGAAACAACCACTTAAGAATAAAGTAATCCTTTTGTGGAACATTTTCATTTTACTATGCAAACATCTGAATTTGAACCCATGAAAATCGGTGATAGCCAAAACAGCTATAAAGGATGAAATTTAAGGGGGGAAGAAGCAACATGATCCTTTACTTTGCAGCTCATTAAACTCACTGGTTGTGTAGTAGAATTCCACATCTATTATTAGGTTAGTTTGGATTGTGTGTTGGGCACACATTGGAGCAGTCAGATGTACGGACCAGGGAAATAAACACAGGCGAAAGTTGAGAATATGACCTATTTTTCTCTGGGATTTCAAAATCTAATTGAGGAGAAAGACATGAAAAAGGCAGCTGATGTATATTTTCATATGAGAAGTAGTCAATTAAACACAGGTTGTAATGAGAGAAGGCACTATCTAACACAAGCTGGGAGTGAGGGGGCAGTTGACATAGTAAGTGGGGAACATTCAGCAGAAAGTGGTTGCTTGCATGGTGTGAGCAGACTTTATACCATAACAAAGATGAAGGTCATCTAAAGAACAGAATACAGTGGTAGAAGCGGAAAAGCTTATCGATACATACAATCCCAGATAAGAGTCCAATATGGCCCAAGAGGAGGTAAAATAATTAGTCTCCTCTACTCACCTCTGCTGTGGTGTAGACTCTGATGACTTCCAACTTCAGGTTTAATACTGTCAAAAGAGAAGCAGAGGCTACCTAAGTGGGCCAGCACACCTACCATACAATGAGTTAGGCTGTGAAAATGGTATTATCACTAAAAATTTGACATCTACGAAGTTTTTCTGTGTTCTCTATTCATAACATTTTTAGGGCATAAGGATAGGCAAATGTCTTGCTAGAGATTACCTGGCATAAAAACTAGTGTAACGGGATTAGCAAATGATTATATTCCAGGGTATCATGCTACCACCCCATTTAAATAATCTGATTATTTCATACCCTTGAATCAGCTAGCTATTGCAATTGCTAAGACTGATTGTAAAGGAGTTCAAGCAACATGTCTTTTAAAAAAATTAAAGTAAAAACTTCACGTTTGGCCTGGCGTGGTGGCTCACGCCTGTAATCCCAGCACTTTGGGAGACTAAGGCGGGCAGATCACCTGAAGTTAGGAGTTCGAGACCAGCCTGGCCAACATGGTGAAACCCCATCTCCACTAAAAATACAAAAATCAGCTGGGCATAGTGGTGCGTGCCAGTAATCCCAGGCTGAGGCAGGAGAATCGCGTGAACCCGGGAGGCACAGGTTGCAGTGAGCCAAGATAGCACCATCACACTCCAGCCTGGGGGACAAGAGCAAGACTTGTCTAAAAAAAAAAAAAAAAACCCTTCATGTTTGTTGTTACAACAAACATTAGGGCAAGCTTTCTATAGAATAGTAATAAAAGGCCACTAAAAAAAAATTACCAAAATCCTACTACTCAGAAATGAAACCAAAATACAAACATTGTTATTATTTAGTGAACAGCATTCTAGCTATTTCTCTGTGGAGACAGACATATGAATAGACATGTAAATAAACAGAATAATAGATCAATTCATACAGTTCCACAAATGAGATTCTGTACCACACTACATTATTTTTACTTTTATAATATTTAATTTAATGAAATAAAATAAAGCAGAAGTAAAACAGCAAAAATAAACTATTCCAGCACAAAAAAATTTAATTCTAAAATGTAGTTCTAAATTAAAAACAGCAAAAACAACAAAAACAGAAGATAAAGAGTATTGTGTCATTTTTTGCTACAATTCAACTTGAAATAGTGACTTCATACTCATATTTAATAGAAGAGGATATAATATTTGTACCTCTATTCTCCATATGGATTATTTTGTTATATTGTTAAGTTTACATTGCCAATGCTTTAAAAAGTTATTCTCTTTTAACCATGATTGACAAAGATTTTGTTCCATTCTAATTTAATTTCCATATTTAAATAGAGGGTAATTTTCAGCATCATTCATTTTACTGAATCTTCACATTCTTGAGTCTGTTATTTTAATTTCTGTCTGGCTTGACGTGTTTTCAAGTCAAGAGTGAGAAGTAAAGCTCCTGGGTGTTTTCTTCCGTTACACTTGCAAGAACACATGACTCGCTTCAGAATTCTAGGGTCACGTTCCTTTCTGTCAGAATTTTGCAGTCACTGCCTCATTGCCTTCCATCCAGCATGGAGCATTTCTGTGGAAAGTCTTCCACCCCAGAGGCCTCCATTTTGATCAGTTTTGGCTATTTATTCCAAAAATATACTGGACTTCCAATTCTTCTTACTGACTTATTTTCCTTTAGCAATTGTATTTCTTAATTTTCAAAAGCTTTTGTGTATTTTATTTTTTGAATTTTTTACTTGTTACAGCTTCCTCTACCGTTGAGATGTATAGGTGTTATAGATTTTCTCTCCCTGAACATAACTGCATATCATTTTTAAAGTTTTTTTTCCTGTGCCTGTATTGTATCTTTTATTATAGATTTACTTGTAATTATTATTATTATTATTATTATTACCTTGATCCCTGCCTTTCATGTTTGAGCTTATTGTCAAATCTTGGCTATCTATTCATTTTTAAGATAGAGGAACCATAACACTTATTGGAGATGGTATTTGTGTGATGTTACATGTCTGCTTGTGAATTTCTCTATACTTATTGCTACCAGTGTATGGATCTGAACAGAAGTTATGAGTGTGATTTACAATTAATGTTAGTATAATGAGATTTTACCCTTCTGTTTGGTAGACCTTATTCTCTTGTTCTGTGAATTGTGTCCCTACACCCGGCCCTTCTCTTGACATATTTCTCTAGAGAATAAATACCTAGTCTTATGCCTCATTCTAGAAAGAATAGGTACTGGACTCCGTGGGATGTGGTTGGGAAATGGAAGCTCTTTCTGTTTCTTCTATGAACTTTTACACCAGCCACCACCAACTACAGTAGTACTAGTGCTCATTCCTAAATTCATTTGTTCTGAAAAGTTAAATTGCTTGTTTCTTACTAGTTTCTGCAATTGTTTGAGGCTTTTTCACTCACAAGTTAGAGAATGAGACTTCAGCTAATTCTTTATTGTGTCTCCTCTTTGTTCTGTGTGTTTTTTGAAGGAGAAAGAAGTCAAAAGTTCTCTACCGTCTTAAAGTCAAAAATTCATATTTTATTTGTTTTGTTATTTTCTTCGGAAACATCAAATTTATAGTACACATTACTTTTCTTGTCATTTCTCTCCATTTTGTAATTTGTGTATGCAGAATCCTAAGATGACCTCTAAGAGTTTCACCCCCTGGTGTGTATGTCCTATGTAATTCCAACATCAAGGATGTGCAGACCTGTGACTATGAGAGATAGTTACTCTCATGAGTATATAAAGCTACATAAGACTTCTTCCTAGCCCACTGGAGAGAGATGCTTCTGCTGGTTTTGAGCAAGTAAGCAGCCACGTTGTGAGAGGGCATGGCCAACAGCCTGCAACAACACGGAGACCTCAGTCTTTCACCTGTAATGAACTGAACTTTGCCAGCAACTGGATAAGAACTACAGGAAACCAGTGCCTTAATGGCAGAATGATGGGATCCTGAGCAGAAGACCTAGATAACTCAGGGCTAGGCTCTGGACCCACAGAAATAGTAATTTCTGTGTTGTTTTGTGTTGTGTTGTTTTAAGCAACTACATATGTGGCGATGGGTTATGTAGCAATGGAAAACTACTACCACACTTGATAATTTTAGTCCCCTGCTTTAACTTGATGCTGTATGTTACGGCAGGACCATCTTTCCAATGGAATGTACTATATGCTCTGAGGCAGCCTACTCATGTGACTTTAATTTCTGTAATGGTTATAATATTTTATTTTTGTTGTAAGCCTCTCAAATTTACTTTTTATTTTTTCAAATTTCATGGCTTTTTAAACCTTATATATTTTTCTTCCAACTTAAATTGGTGTAATAATATCATTCATTTGTTTTCAATCATAAGGGAGTATTTGTATGAATTCTTCCTTCGTTTCCTGAGTGATTTCCTTTAGAACGTGTGCTCTTCATTAACCTATTGATTATCATCCCCTCCTCATCACCACCAACAATCACGCTTCTCTCCACCCCTTTCCCCAACTTTCACTCTCAGGATTTCAGAATGTGTCTTCTGACTTCCTTCAGTCATTTGCCTATGTTTTATTTTAATTACCTTTTATTTTAGATACAGGAGACACACGTGTAGAATTGTTACATGGGTATATTGGTTCCAAGTAGTGAGCATAGTACTCAGTAGGTAGTTCTTTAACCTGTGCCGCTTTCCTCCCTTTTCTGTCTAGTCGTGTGCAGTATCTATTGTTCCCATGTTTATGTCCATGTGTGCTTAATGTTTAGCTCCAACATATACATGGGAATATGTGGAGTTTTGCTTTTTGTTCCTGTATTAATTTGCTTAGGACTATGGCCTCCAGGTCCAGCCATGTTGCTGCACGGGACATGATTTCATTATACTTCATGCTGCATGGTATTCCATGATGTATATGTACCACATTTTCTTTATCCAATTCACTGTTGATGGGCACCTAGGTTGAATCCATGTCTTTGCTATTGTGAATAGTGCTGTGATGCACATCTATGTGCATGTGTCTTTTGGTAGAATGATCTATGTTCCTTTGAGTATATACCAAGAAATAGGATGACTGGGTTAAACGGTAGCCTTGTTTTAAGTTCTTTGAGAAATCTCCAGACTGCCTTTTACAGTGGCTGAACTAATTTACATTCCTACCAACTACAAATAAGCATTCCCTTTACTCCAAAGCCTCGCCAACATCTGTTGTTTTTTGACTTTTTAATAACAGTCATTCTGACTGGTGTAAGATGGTACTTCATTGTGGTTTTGATTTGCATTTCTTTGATGATTAGCAATGATGAGCATTTTTTTCATGCTTGTTGACCATTTATATGTCTTCTATTGAGGAGTGCCTGTCCATGTCCTTTGTCCATTTTTTAATAGAGTTATTTGCTTTTAACTTGTTGATTTAAGTTCTTTATAGTTTATGAATATTAGACCTTTGTCAGATGCTGATATGGTTTTGCTCTGTGACACTCGCAAATCTCATCTCAAAATGTAATCCCCACATGTCCCGGGAGGGACCTGGTGGAAGGTGATTGGATTATGGAGGCAGTTTCCCCCATGATGTTCTCATGACAGTGGGTGAGTTCTCACAACAGCTGAGGGTTTTAAAGTGTGGCACTTCCTTGTTTTCTTGCTCTCTCTCTCCTACCACCAGGTAAGACGTGCCTTCTTCCCCTTGACCTTTTGCCATAACTGTAAGTTTCCTGAGTCCTATCCAGCCATGGGGAACTGGGAGTCAATTAAACCTCTTCTTTTTTTTTTTTTTTTTAATAAATTACTCATTCTCAAGTAATTCTTTATAGCAGCGTAAAAAAAGACTAATACAGATACATAGTTCATGAATATTTTCTCCCATTCCATAGGTTGTCTGCTTATTCTGTTGCTGGGCAGAAGCTGTTTAGTTTAATTAGGTATCACTTGTCAATTTTTGTTTTTGTTGCAATTGCTTGGGGACTTAGCCAAAAATTATTTGCCAAGGCCAGTGTTGACATGAGTATTTCCTAGGTTTTATTCTAGTGTTTTTATAGTTTGAGATCTTACATTTAAATATTTAATCCATCTTGAGTAAATATTTGTATTAGTGAAAGATAAGAATTTGGTTTCATTTTTCTGCTTATGGTAAGCCAGTTAACCTAAAACATTTATCAAATGGCAAATCCTTTCCCTATTGCTTGTTTTCATTGACCTTGTCGAAAATCAGATGGTTGTAAGTGAGCAGCTTTATATTTTAGTTTTCTATTCTGTTCCATTGGTCTATGTGTCTGTTTTTGTATCAGTACTATGCTGTTTTTTTCACTGTAGCCTTATTGTTTGAAGTTGATAGTGTGATGCCTCCAGCTTTGTTCTTTTTGCTTAGGTTTGCATTGGCTATTTGGGCTCTTTTTTGCTTCCACATAAATTTTAGAATAGTTTTTCTAATTCTGATAGTTTGACAGGAATAGCATTGAATCTGTAAATTGCTTTGGGCAGTATGGCCATTTTAATGATATTGATTGTTCATAATCATGAAACATTTAAACATTCCATGAGTATGGAATGTTTTCCCACTTATTTATGTCACCTGATTTCTTTCAGCATTGTTTTCTAGCTCTCCTTGTAGAGATTTTTCACCTCCTTGGTTACCTGTATTCTCAGGTGTTTCATTTTCTTTGTGGTTATTGTAAATGTGATTGTGTTCTTAATATGACTCTCAGCCTCGATGTTATTGGCAAATATAAATGGTACTGATGTTTTCTACATTGATTTTGTATCATGGAACTTTGCTAAAATCATTTATTAGTTCCAGTAGCCTTTCTCCTGCTTGATTGCTCTGGCTGTGACTTCCACTACTATGTTGAATATGAAATGGTCAGAGTGCTTGCCTTTTTTTCAGTTCTCCAGGGGAATGGTTCCAGCTTTTGCCCATTCAGTATAATGTTGTCTCTGGGTTTGCTATAGACGACTCTTATTATTTTGAGTCATATTATTTTGATGCCTAATTTGTTGAGGGTTTTTATCATGAAGTGATGTTGAATTTTATTGAAAGCTTTTCTGCATTTTTTGAGATGATCAGATGGTTTTTGTGTTTAAATCTGCTTATGTGGTGAATCATATTTATTGATTTGCATATGTTGATCCAACCTTGCATCCCAGGAATAAAGCCTACTTTATCATGGTGAATTAACTGTTTTATATGCTGCTGGATTCAGTTTGCCAATATTTTGTTGAGAATTTTTTGTCTATGTTCATCATGGACATTGGCCTCAAGTTTTCTTTCTTCACTGTGTTTCTGCCAGAGATTGAGTTTGAAAGAATTCCCTCCTTTTTTTGGAATAGCTTCAGTAGAATTGGTACCAATTTTTCTTTATACATCTGGTAGAATTTGACTGTGAATCCATCTGGTCCAGGACTTTTTTGGTTGGTGGTAGTTTTTTTTTTTTATTACATATGATTCAATTTCAGAGTGAGATATTTCTCTATTCAAAGCTTCAATCTTTTCCTGATTCGAGACTGTGTGTTTCTAAGAATTTATCATTTTCATCTACAGATTTTCTAATTTGTATGCATAGAGTTGTTCATGGTATTCTATGGGAAACTTTTGTAATTCTGTGGGATCAGTTATAATATTATCTTTGTTATTTCTGACTGTACTTATTTGGATCTTCTCTTTTTTTCATTGTAAATCTAGCTGTTAAACAGCAGTCTATCAATCTTGTTCATCTTTTCAAAGAACAAACTCTTGCTTTTTTAATTTTTTTCTATGTATTTTTGTATCTCAATTTCAGTAAGTTCTCTAATTTTAGTTATTTCTTTTCTTCTGCTAGCTTTTTCTTTTCTAGTTCCTTTAGGTGCAAAGTTAGATTGCTAAATTGAGATCTTTCTAACTTCTTGATTAGTACATGTAGGGAAATAAACTTTCCTCTTAATACTGCTTTGGCTGCATCTCAAAGATTTTGGTAAATCACATTCCTATTTTCAATATTTCAAAGAATTTTTCTTAAATCTACCTTAATTTTGATGTTCACCTAAGCATTATTCAGGAGTAAGTTGTTTAATTTCCCTATATTTGTGTAGTTTTGAGAGACCTTGATTTTGATTCCTATTTTTATTTCACTGTGGTCCAAGAGTTTACTTGGTATAATTTCAATTTCTTTGAATTTATTGAGATTTGCTTTATGATTGAGCATGTGGTTGATCTTACAATATGTTCCATGTGCAGATGGGAAGAATATATATTCTGTGTATGTTAGCTGGGGTATTTTGTAGATGTCTATTAGGTCCAATTGGTAAAGTGTTGAGTTTATGTCCAGAGTTTCTTTGTTAGTTTTCTTCCTTAATGATCTGTTTAGTGCTGTCAGTGGGGTGGTGAAGGCTCCTGCTGTTATTGTTTGGTTGTCTAAGTCTTTTCATGGGCAATGAAGAACTTGTTTTATGAATCTGGGTGCTCCAATATTGAGTGTATATATATTTAGTACAGTTAAGGTTTCTTGTTTGATTGTACCCTTTATCATTATGTAATGCCCTTCATTGTTCTTAATTTTTATTTGTTTAAAGTCTATTTTATATGATATAAGAATAGCAACTTCTGCTCTTTTTTGTTTTCTGTTCACGTTAGATCTTTCTCCATTCTTTTGCTGTGAGCCTGTGGTTGTTCTTAATGTGAAATGGGTCTCTTGAAGATAACAGATGGTTGGGTCTTTTTATCCAGCCTGCACTCTGTGTCTCTTAAGTGGAGCATTTAGCCCATTTACATTCAAGGTTAGTATTGATATCTGTGATTTTAATTCTGTCATCATGTTGCTAGCTGATTGTTATGTAGACTTCATTGTGTGGTTGCTTTATAGTGCCTGTGTGCTATGTGCTTAAATGTGCTTTTGTGGTATGACTGTCATTCTTTCTTTTCCATGTTTAGCACTCCCTTAAGGACCTCCTGTATGGCTAGTCTAGTTGAAACATATTCCCTTAGCATTTGCTTCACTTCACTTTTAAGCTTAGTTTGGTGGGATACGAGATTATTGGTTAAAATTTATTTTCTTCAAGGATGCTGAAAATAGGCTACCAATCTCTTCTGACTTGTAAGATACCTGCTGAGAGATCTGCTGCTAGCCTGATGAAGTTCCTTGTATGTGACTTTACCCTGCCCTTTAGCTGCCTTTAAAACTTTATTCTTTAGTGTTGACCTTGATGAATATTGTACTATGTGCCTCGGAGGTAGTCATTTCATGTCATATCTAGCTGGGGTTCTGTGTGTTTCTTGGATTTGTAGGTAAACCTCCCTAAAGAGATAAGAGGAATTTTCATGAACTGTATCTTCAAATATATTTTCCAAGTTGCTTATTCTCTCTCCTTCTCTCTCAGGAATGACAATGAGTCATAGATTTTTTTGCTCTACAAAATCCCATATTCTTGGAGGTTTCACTTATTTTTCTAATTTTTTTCCTCATTTTTGTCTGACTGAGTTGATTTAAAGAAGAAGTCTTCAAGTTTTGAGATTATTTCCTCAGCTTGGTCTATTCTGCTGCTAATACTTCTGATTATTTGATAAAATTCTGATAGTGAGTTTTTCAGCTCTAGAATTTAAGTTTGGTTATTTCTGAAAATGGCTATTTTATCATTCAGCTCTTGGATTGCTTTACTAAATTATTTGAATTCTTTGCATTGAATTTCAACCTTCTCCTGAATCTCAATGAGTTTCCTGGCCACAGATTCTGCATTCTGTGTCTGTTATGTCACTAATTTCAGACTGGTTAAAAACCATTGCTGGGGAGCTAGTGGATTCATTTGGAGGTAAGGGTACACTCTGACTTTTTGGATTGCCAGAGTTCTTGTGCTAATTCTTTCTCATCTGGCAGGGGTGGCATTTCTTTAACTGTGGTGTAAGTTGTGAATTATCAGTTGGCTTAATTTCTGAATGCTTTTAGAGGCCCAGGACTCTGTACAGAATCTTTATGTGTGGGTAAATTTTTGACTTGGTTTCACAGCTGTATATATTATCAGAATAAAATTTAGGTGTTGTAGTTTGGGTGGCAATCCAGTGAATGAGGCTTAACAGTAATGACTGGCAGCTAGGTTAATACCTGGTCACAGGGCTTTTTGTACTTCTTGTGTTCACAGATATGCTCTGCAGTGGGGAGGAAGTGATATGGTTCCCTCAACAGATCTGCTCGTAAAACTTGAGAGAGCTCCCTCTGATAGCTGGTGCTGTGCCCATATTTCTTCTGTTAGGTTTTCTGGGCCACATGGTCTTCTTGGGTAGAAGCTGTGGCAGGGAGATATGCCACACGCTTTTTGGACTGGACCTGAGAAGGGAGGCATGTTCCACTCTTACCCCAGCTCAGGAACCCATGCATCTCACCCCTCTCATGGCTCTGAGATCAGGGGCTCTTTCTCTGTTTGAGTGCCAGCCACAAATCTTGGTTCTGTACTCCCAAGCTGCACACTACAGCCCTGGGGTCACTGGGATAACCCATGGCTTAGGTTCGGGTTCTTTCTGCACTGAGGGATACAGTGTGCTCCGGGGTCATGAAGAAAGTATGCAGGTACAATTACACACTCAGGTTGGCCTTCCAGGACTGCACTATGCACCTGCTCCTACAGGACAGCTAGACATGGATCCTGGGAGGAGCTTGTAGGCAGAAGGGCTTGCAGAGGAGATGCACCCCAGTCCTGCAAGAAAGCTGGCCCAACTCTCTTCTAGCTTGGAGGTCACTAGGGGTCCATGCCTCCCAGAGGAGAATGGAAATCCCTGGGGAATGGGCATCTATGGCTGCTCTTGCCTGCAGTGGTCCAGCACACAAAAGCTCCTGGGCTCTATGCTGTCCAAAGGTCTGTCTCTGCCTGCTCCCCAGGGAGATCCCCCTGCCAGCTCACACACCCATGGTCGTGTAAGGTCCCTTGTAGCTAGAAAATCAGATGCTCATGGCAAGAGTGAACCATCCCTCAGTTCCTTCATTCAGTCCTTTCCTGGAATTGTTTGGGGCCAGGAATTAGCCCTGGTACTTGGGTAGCTAACTCAGAGTTTCCAGTTTCCTCCCTCTTCAGTCTTGGCTTCGGCCTTGCCTCTCCATCCACTTTCAGCATTTTCTCCCTGAATGCCTGTTCAAATTATGGTGGTTTACCTAATAATTTGGCCTCTCTTGAGAGGAATGGCACTTCCTGGCTGTCTCTAGTCAGCCATCTTGTTCATCTCCTCTATCTTAAAATGGAGTCAACCAATCCACTACAAATAATGTGATTTGAGGAAGTCCAAAGCTCTAATTCAGGTTTTTATTTGTTTTGTATGCTTTCCTGGTTTTTTTTATTGTTAAAAACTATCTCAACAAATTTATTTTATTCTGTCCAATAAATGTACATCTCATCTAAATTTTGGTATTGAGCTTTTTTATACATTCTATTTCCAACCAAAAAGACTTGTTGTTTTTAAGTAAATGCAACTTAATTATCCTATTTCTATTATTTAGATACTATCATTCCTTCTACTGGAGGTCTCTGTAATGGCTGTATTAACAGTACTCAAAAGTATTGTGGATAATAATAATTGTGGATTTTGTTCTTGTTTTTAAATCTGTCTTTAACCATTTCACGTAAAGTTGTAAGCCTTTGAAGCATTTGAGAATTTCATACAAAACATTTCTGAAAGATAAATTTTCTCATATTTTCTTGGACATGTTGATTGATCATTTTAGCTAGTCTTTGAAGAAATCCATGAAAAAGTACTTGTTACTATTTTTACCCACAGCAGCATAATTTAAATTTGCGTTAAATAGGCTTGTAAACAAATTTGTATAACCACAATGGGAAATGATCTTCCCAATAGTATAGCTAAACTAATAAAGTAATTATGGTAGGGATGAGCAATTATAGACCAAGCAATGTAAACTCAATTCATATGTGGAAAACCACAGGGGCAAGGGGAATACAGCATATAAACAGTGTCAGAACAAGAGACTGCTAGGAGTTCTCTACAGATAGACATTGTCTACCCAGCTTCCCAAGAGACCACTATGTAAATGTCTTCTTTCAACTCATGATTAAAGGTTAATAATATTTTATACAAAAATAATGTGTTCTTTTAAAAGGTAGTAAAAATTTCTGGGACAGAGATTATGTTCTTCAGCAATCTTACAAATGATTTATTGGTTTATTTACATAAAATCAAATCAGTGAATATTCTATCTTACACTAGCTGAACTACAATAGCTTCCACAATAAGTCAAGCACAAATTTTAATCCATTTAACAACTTTTAGCAAACATTTATTTAAGGACTCATGTTTCAGGGACAGTAATGGTTACTAGGTATACACAGCAAATCAATCTCAATTCATGCCTAACAAGTACATAATCTTTAAGTTTCAAGATAATAGAGCCATATAATCTAATAAAATAAATAAATTCATCTGTTTTATTAAACAATTATTTGGTACCGACTATGTGCAAGCTATTGTGTATATTTTGGTATGTGCTAAAATTCTATGATTCTGTGTATGTTTTTCATGTGCCTATTTTTAATAAATTTGTATTTTTTCTTAATACTATGACACAATTTGTATTTTTAATCTTTAAAGTCTTTCACTATTATTCAGTTTTTGCCAATATTCCCTCACGAAATCCTTGTGGTATGTCTTAGCTTTTTTCTGAATGCACTTTTATCATATTCATATGTATTATGAATCTTTCAAGACACAGTTCAGCAGTCACCTCCTCCACCCCACCATGATACTTATAGACATATACACCACCCAAATGAGAATAATTTTTTCCTCTTGTAAATGCTTATAGCATTTTCTCTGTGTCCTGAGGAATTTGCCTTTTGTTACAGTGCATTGTGTATATGCTTCCTCACTTCAATACATTGTGTTTCTGTAGAATAGGGTTCATAGCTGTTCATTTTTATTTTCTTGGAATTTAGGGACAGTTTCTGGTGTATAATGGATCCTATTATGTGCTTTTTATGTAAATTTTACGTATATTTAATTTGAAATTATTATACCTTTCAAAATTCTTGACCATTCTTTATATATTTAATAACAAAATTGAAATAAATGAATTAAAAATGTATCACTCGATTATCCCTCCAGAAAATTGTACCTTGGTTTCTTTCAGAGAGAAAATATTTGACAGTCAACAAGGAGACTTCTCTAATATGACATATCTGAACCAAAACAACAAGAGTAAAATGGGTGACTAGCCAATACATAATATTATAAAAATCTATAGAAATATCTTAATCAGAACAGTTATGAGAAATGTCATAAATTTAAAGTTAATGTGATTTGCTTTTATATTAGTGTATTGTTTGTAAGCCATCTACCCATAATATTAATTAGCATGGATATAGTACATTCAAACAGAGCTACAATCTGTACTAATATTTGTTCTTTGTATAATTCTACTTAAATTATTGGATGGAAAAAGTTATTTCCAATACAAACATTGAAACATGCCCTAGAAATCCATCTATGTAGTACATTCTTCCTCTGGTTTTGAAAAAAAGCATATCAGGTTGTTTACCAATGGAATAAAATGACAGATGAAGTAATGAACATCCTAGATGAACCCAGGCATCTCTACATGCATAGTTAAATGTTATTTTAATATCTGGCCGGATGGCATGTAAAACTGTAGAATTTAATGTCTGTATAACCATACCAAACTTTCCAAATATTGTTGCAATGTTTCTTTTTAAAAATAAAAATACAAATTTTACTTAGAAGTCAAATTGAAAAATAAAGTAAATATTGACAAGAAATACATGTAATGAAATTTTACAAAGAACACGTTCATATATATATATTTATGATTGATCACATTAATTGGAGAGTTAAACATAAATACTTTTAGCATGTTTTCTATCCTAGAAAATATAGAAGATAAAGCTCTGTTGTGCCTCTTCATTTTCCTAACTAAGCAAGTATTTTATAAAGCACTGAGGTGTAATTCTCTTTACAAAGTGATAAATCCTTTACACAAAATTGTTTCTACTGAAGATAATAATTCTCCAATTACAGAAGCATCATCCTTTTATAGTCAATTTTGCCCCTCTAATTCCAGCCATTTACTTGAAAACAATTGGGACACAATTTCAAACTTGGCATCAACTTTGGCAGTAGCCACCCAATTATGATAAAATAATATTTTTAATATAGTGTATTCTATGTAAATAAACAATTTCTTTTAGGTATAGATTTATTACAAATATATTTTTAAAGTTTTTCAAACATGCAATTTAATATATTCATTTAGATCATAAATTTTATAATTTACATTGAAATTGGGAAAATTAATTTTATTGAGAGTCTCATTTTCTTTTCTAACGAATTTTGGTAACAAAAAATACAAAATTTACCAGTTTCCTAATTGATGTAAGGTTATTATTTAGGACTCTATAACAGCCTTTGAAATAATTTGATTTATGTAATCTCCTTTGCTATAGAAATTTCACCTAGCATAAAATCTCCACTTTTATTTTTAATAACATTTGCTTGATAACACAAATGTCTTTCAAGCTGAGAAGGCCACATGATATCACTGCTTGACGTATGTAGAGATTCATCACTCTAAATAATTTGTGCATCACTATATTATATGAAGATATGCTTGATTTTTACTGATATGTTTTTGTTACCAACTTCCACTATTTAAAATAAGGCAAAAAAAAGAATAACTGAGAAATTACGACAGATTATCCTATTGAATTTGCAATCAAATATGCAATTTATTTCTTTATTTAGTAATTAATATTAAGATCCTTTTATGTGCAGAACACTTTAGTAATTAGAAATATAATATTCAAGAAAAATAGACACAGTTTCCATCTTCAAAAATTTGGTCACTTTTTAACAATGAAAACTGTGTTTTTAAATAATCTGTGCATATGTCTTTGTGTATATGCATGTGTGTGTAATATTGACTAATTATTTGATGATAAAATATAAGCGATTGATCATAAAATCAGCTTTTATTTTGCATGGTCATACTGAACTTATTCTCAAAAAAATAATAAAAATAAACTAGCTGCAAGAACAAAACAAATATTTAGAAGTTCCATTTTTTGAAAGATATTTTAGTAGCAATAAGTTCATATATTTCAGTTTGCAAGTAATATCTAGCTTGTGACATGCAATTATAAGAAGATCTATAATTCGTTTTTTAGCTATTTTCTCTGTATGGACAACAAAATATATATGACATGACTCTAGTAAACATGCCATCTTTATAAATTTTTCTCTCAGTTCTATCTGTTTTCTAAATGTATTTCTTTTAGTCCCTACCTTCTACTACGTATTATTTAGTTTTATTTTCTGTAGTTTACTTTTTAACGAAGGTAAGATTTTGCTTATCAAATTATTTAAGAAAATCTATTTTGAGACACCCTAAACAAATACTTATGATGCATATTTTTAGCTTGCAAGAAATAAATGGATTCTCCAGACAGCTGAAGATAATCATAAGCAGAAACTAGAGTGAGAAGTAAGGATATACGAAATCAGGGAATTAGACTGAAAACAATTGCCTATATCAGCACAATGATCTGCCTTTAGATGTCCGTAAGCTAGGGTAGCTAATTTACTGAAAATCCAGGTTCAATTAATCTAGGTACACTAAAAAAGAGTAAAATTTGGGACTTCTTCTTACGAGTTATAGCCAATTTAGGCTTCAAGGATTTCAAGAAAGGGAGACCTTGTATTTAAATTTATATTAAGTATTCTTTAAAGTAGGCAAACTATTTTCAAAAAATAAGATAAATAAAAGCAAACAAAATAAATTAAAATGACCAATAGTTTTAGACAACCAAAAGCCGCAGGAGTTTTGAATAATTAGAAACTGATTAAAATCATTATTAAAATATTTAAAGAAATAAAATATAAACATATGAGAAAGCAAAAAGGTTATTGAAAATTTAAAAAATGATTCAAAAAATGCCACATACAAATTTAAAACTGAGAAAATAAATCATATGCCCATACATTTTGTAATATAAATGAAATAGGTCAATTCTTTGAAAGATCCAAGCTACCAAAACTCACACACAAAAAATAGATAATTTGGATATATTATCTATTTGGATATACATATATATAATTGAATAATTAAGAATATTCCAAAAAGAAAGCCTGAGACCCACATAATTTCACTGGTGAATTCTACCTAATATTTAAGGAAGAAATAATACCAATTTTCCACAATTTATTCCAGAAAATAGAAACAGAGAAGATTTTTCCTAATTCATTCTCTGAGTCAATCATTATCCAATGCTAAAACTCATATAAAGCCCTTGCAATATATAAAATGTACAAACCTTTTTTGCCTGTGCTTTGGGGATTGTATCCAAATACCTTTCTCAAGAATAATGTCAAGAAGCTTTTCGTATGTTCTCTTCTAGTAATTTTATCTTTTTATTAATGTTTAATTATTTTACCCATTTTGAGTTGATTTTTGTATATGGGGTGAAATTAAGGATTCATGTGGATAGCCAGTTTTTCTAACATCATTTATTGAAGAGACTGCCGTTTCCCCATTGCAGGTTATTGGCACCTTTGTCAAAGATCAATTGGCTGAAGACACTTACCTTATTTCTGGGATCTCTGTTTTGTGCCATTGATCTATATGCCTGTTTTGTGCCAATTCCATACTCTTCTGAATTGGAAATATTTGTAGTAAATTTTGAGACCAGGTTGTGTGATGTCTCCAACTTTGTTCCTTTTGCTTGAAATTGCTTTGGATATTTGAGTCTTTTGTGGCTCCATGCAAATCCTAGAATTACTTTTTTTCTTTCCATTTTTGTGAGAAATGTCTTGAGAATTTTAATAGAGATATAAAGAATCTGCAGATATCTTTAGGTATTATGGGCATTTTAATAATACTAATTCTTCCAACCCATAAACACATGATATCTTTCCATTTATTTGTACCTTCTTTAATTTTTGTCATTAATATTTTCAATAGCTTTTCAATGTACATATCTTGCAACTCCTTTTCATATTTTTAATGCGATCATAAATGTTTTTTTCTTCTTTCTTTTTCAGATATTTCACTGTTAGTAAATAGAAACACTACTGATTATTGAATGCTTATTTTGTATCCTGCAACTTTATTAAATTCATTTATTAATTTTAACAGTTTTTTTGGTGGAGTCTTTAGTTTTTATATATAAGATCATATCATCTGCAGAGACAATTTAACTTCTTCCTTTCTGATTTGGATGCATGTAATCTCTTGCTTATGCCTAATGCCTGTCACTAGGACCTCCTGTAGACACTTCTCAAAACAGAAGGGATACAAATAGGCAACAGGAATGTTTAAAAATGCTCAACATCAATCATCAGGGAAATGCAAATTAAAACCACAAGGAGATATCACCTCGCAGCTGCTCAAGTAGCTTTTATCAAAAAGGCAAAAGCTAACAAGTGTTGGTGAGGGTGTGGATAAAAGGGAACCATTGTACATTGTTGGTAGGAAGGTAAATTAGTACAGGAATTTTGGAAAATATTATGGAGTTTTCTCTAAAATCTAAAAATACAGAACTCCCATATAATTCAGTAATTCAATTTCCAGGTATATATCAAATAAAATGAAATAAGCATGTTGAAGAGGTATCTACATTCCCATGTTCACTGCAGTGTTGTTCACAATGGCCAAGATATGGAATCAACCTAAGTGTCCATCAACAGAAGAATGAGTAAAAATAATGTGGTATATATACACAATGAAATACTGTTCAGCCTTGAAAAATAAGTAAATCCATAGATGAATCTGGAGGACATTATGACAAATAAAATAAGCCAGGCACAGAAGGATAAATACAGCATGTTCCCACATATATGTGGAATCTAAAATAGTCAAACTTACAGAAATAAAAGCAGAATGGTAGTTAAAAGGGATTGGGGGAGATGGGAAGATACTGGTTAAAGAGTATAAAGTTTCAGATAGACAAGAAGAATAAATTCTGGAGATACATTGTACAGTATAGTGACAGTAGTTAACAATAACGCATGGTATGTTTGAAAACTGCTAAGGGAGCAGATTTTAAATGTTCTCACCACAAAAAATAAGTATGTGAGGTGATAGATATTGATTTAATAATTTCACAATGTATACATATAGGAAAACATCACTTTGTACCCCGTAAATGTATACAATTATTGTTTGTCAATTAAAAATAAACAAAAAGAAAAACCAGACTAATATATCTGAAGAATACAAATGCAAAATTCCTCAACAAAATGTTAGCAAACAGAATTCAATAGTATATAAAGAGAATTATAACCATAACAAAACAGAATTTATTCAAATATCCAAAAATGACTGAACACACAAACCAATCAATGTAATTTACCATTTCAACAGGCTAAAAAAAAAAGAAAAATATGTGATTATATCAATAGATGCAGCAAAACCTTTTGGCAAAAATTCATCAATTCATTGACCAAACAAACAAAAATATCTCATAAACTAGGAATAAATGGGAGCTTTCTCAACTTGATAAAGTACACTCATAAAACCTAAAGCTAACATCATACATAATAGTCAGAGGCTGAATGTTATGTCTTTAAAGTGGGGAAAAGGCAATTATAACTTCTGTTGTCATACTTTTGAACTTCTCATTGGAAATTCTACCTAATTCAATAAGACAAAAAATAAAAGGTACTCTTATTGGAAAGAAAAATACCTGGCTTTATTTGCCAATTATATGATAGCCTATATGTAAAATCCTCAAAAATCTACAAGGAAAAATCTTCTGGAGTGTATAAGCAAGCACAGCAAATCAGGGCACAAAGTTCATGTACAAAACTCAATTTTTTTCCACATACCAACAATGAAATTTTGGAATTTGAAATTTAGAAAACAATATTATTTTCAATAGTAGCAGAAAATAAAACATTTATGTATAAATTTAACAAAATATGTGCAGATTTGTATGCAAAAAGTTAAGACAGAGATGGAACATGTTAAAGATCTAATTATATGGAAAACATTCTATGCCACTGACTGAAAGTCCCAATATTATTGACACCCTTTTCTCCCAAATTGATCTACAGAGTTCATTCAATCTCAAATAAAATTCCATCAAACTGCTTTGTAGATATAGACAAACTTATTCTAAAGTTTAAATAGAAAGGCAAAAGATAGGCAAAAAAAGAAAAAAGTACAATGTGGAGACACAAACTACCCAACTTCAGAACTTATAGTATAGCTATAATAATCAAGGTTATATGATACAGTTAAAAGATACATATAAATCAAAGAAAGAGAATATACACATAGGACAAAATAAATATGATCAACTAATTTTTAACAAGGACATAAAAGAAAGTTGAAGGAGAGATGGTAGCCTTTCTCAAAAAATGATGCATCACCAATTAGATATCTATATTTAATAAAAGAACCCAAACACAAATTTTACAATAAAATTAACTTAAAACAGATCATACTTATAAATGTAAAACGAAAAACTATAAAATGTCTGAATACACGTAAGAGAAAATCTGCGTGGGTGAACTGAGAAGTTTGGGTGCAGTGAGGAGATTTTTAAGACAAAACACTAAAAACACTTTCCATAAAGAAAAAATGATAGGTGTACTTCCTTAGAAGTAAAAACTTCTGTTCTGCAAAAGACACTATTGGAGTATTAAAAAATGCACAGACTGGAAGAAAATATTTGTAAAACACATACCTGATAAAGAAATTTTATCCAAAAATGTAAAGACAGACAACCCAATTAAAAAACTGGACAAAAATTTAAACAGTCATCTAATCAAAGATGATACACAGATGGTCAATAAACATATAAAATATTCCCGATATCATTTGTCATTAAAAAAATGCAAATGAAACAATAATAAAATGTCAGTACATATATACTAGAATGACTAAACTCCAAAAAATACTGACTGATGATATAACTAGTGATGAGCACGCAGGGCAACGGAGTTCTCACTCATTGCTGGTGGAAATACAATGTGGCAAACTACCTTGAAAGACAGTTTGGTAATTTCTTACAAGGACAAAAATAGTCTTCCCATACACTCCAGTAGTTGACATCTTGTTATTTACCCCAACTATTTTGAAAACCTATGTTCACACAAAAACTTGAATGTGAGTATTTATAGCAGTTTTATTTTGACTGAAACTGAAAAAAAAAGTCAGATGCCTTTAATACATAAACTGTGGAATATCCATACAATACAATACCATATATGTATGTGTATATTTATTTATAATTTTTATTTTAATTAACATAGTAGGTACATAGTAGATGTATTTATTTATGGGGTACAAGAGATACTCCATAAATGTATGCAGGCATGCAATGCATAATAATCACATTATGGAAAATGGGGTATTCATCCACTCAAGCATTTATCTTTTGAGTTATGAACTATCCAATTAAACTCCTTTAGTTACATTAAAATGTACAATTAAATCATTATTAACTATAGTTACCCTGTTGTGCCATCAAATACTAGGTCTTATTAATTCTTGCTATTTTTATTGTACCCATTAACATTTGCACCTTCTCCCACTCCCATTGCCCTACTGCCATTCCCAGTCTCTGCTAACCATTCTTCTATTGTCTATCTCCATGAGTTCAACTGTTTTCATTTTTCGGCCTCATACATAAGTCAGAATATGCAATGCTTGTCTTTCTGTGCCTGGCTTGTTTAACTTAACATACTGACCTCCAATTCTATCCATATTGTGCAAGTGACAATATCTCATTATTTTTATACCTGAATTGTTCTCCATTGTGCATAAGTACCATATTTTCTTTATTTATTCATCTGCTGATAAACACTTAGGCTGCTTCCAAATCTTGGCTATTGTGAACAGTGCTGCAGTAAATGGAGGAGTGCAGATATCTCTTTGATATACTGACTTCCTTTCTTTTGGGTATATCCCCAGATTTTTGGAATGCTGGATTAAATATTATCTCTCTTTTTAGTTCTTTGAGGAACCTCCAAATTGTTCTCCATAACAGTTGAACTAACTTACATTCCCACCAACAGTGTAGAAGGACCCCCTTTTCTCTACATTGTTGCCAGCATTTGTTGTTGCCTGTCTTGATATAAGCCATTTTAACTGGGAAGAGATGATACATCATTGTAGTTTTATTTTGCATTTCTCTCATGATCAGTGATATTGAGCATATTTTCATATGCCTGTTTGCCATTTGTATCTCTTTTGAGAAACCTCTGTTGAGAAATGTCTATTCAAATCTTTTGCCAATTTTAAAATCAGATTTTGTTTTTTTTTTTCCTTACAAAGTTGTTTGAGCTTGTTTTTATACCCTGGTTATTAATCTCTTGCCAGATGGAATGGATAGTTTGCAAATATTTTCTCCCATTCTGTGAGTTGTCTCTTCACTTTGTTCTTTCCTTTGCAGTGCAGAAGCTTTTTCACTTGATATAATCTCATTTGTCCATTTTGCCTGTGCCTGTAGGTTATTACTGAAGAAACTTTTGCCCAGACCAATGTCATGGAGAGTTTCTGCAATGTTTTCTTACAGTGGTTTCATAGTTTCAGGTCTTACAGTTAAGTGTTTAATCCATTTTTATTTGATATTTTTGTATATGGCAAGAGATACGGATCTAGTTTCATTCTTCTGCATATGGATATTCAGTTTCCTCAGCATTATTTATTGAAGAGACTATATTTTCACCCACTATGTGTTCTTGGCACCTTTGTCAACAATAAGTTCGTTGTAGATATGTGGATTTGTTTCCAGTTTCTCTGTTCTGTTCCACTTGTCTATGTGTCTGCTTTTATGCCAGTATCATGCCATTTTGGTTACTACAGCTCTGTAGCATAATTTAAAATCAGGTAATGTGACTCTTCTGCTTAGGAGAGCTGTGGCTATTTGGGATGTTCTGTGATTTTATATAAATTTTAGAATTTTTTTATTTCTGTGAAGAATATCCTTGGTATTTTGATAGGGAATACAGTGCAAAATACAGTACATTGCCTCTGTAGATTGCTTTCTGTACCATGGGCATTTAAAAAATATTGATTCTTCCAATTCATTAAAATAAAATAACTTTCCATTTTTTGATGTCTTCTTCAATTTCTTTTATCACTGTTTTATAGTTTTTATCACCGAGATTTTTACTCTTTGGTTAAATAAATTCCTTGGTATTTAATTTTATGTGTGGCTATTGTAAATGATATTACTTTTTATTTCTTTTTCATATTGTTCACTGTTGGTATATAGAAATACTACTGATATTTGTGTGTTGATTTTGTATCTTGTAACTTTATTGAATTTATCAGTTCTAATGATTTTTCTAGTGGAGTCCTTAGGTTTTTCAAAATATGAGATAATATCTTCTGCAAACAAGAAAAATTTGACTTCTTCCTTTCCAGTTTGGATGCCCTTTATTTCTCGTCTAATTTTTCTAGCTAGCACTTTTAGTTCTATGTTGAATAATAGTGGTGAAAGTTAGAATCACTGTCATGTTCCAGATCTTTGAGTAATGACTTTCAGTTTTTCCACATTCAGTACGATACTGGTTGTGGGTCTAACATATGTGATTTTTATTATATTGAGCTATGTTCCTTATATACTCCGTTTTTTATAGGTTTTTACCATGAAGGGATGTTGAATTTTACCAAGTGCTTTTTTAGCATCATTTGGAATGATTATATGGCTTTTATTCTTCATTCTATTGATATCACATTCCTTGATTTGCATATGTTGAATCATCCTTGCATCCCTGGGATAGATCTCACTTAGTCATAATGAATGATCGTTTTAATATGTTATTGAATTAAGCTTGTTAGTATTTCTTTGAGGATGTTTGCATCAATGTTTATCAGAGATATTAGCCTGTAGTTCTCTTTTCTTTATGTATTTTTGTCTGGTCTTGGTATCAGAGTAATACTAGCCCCACAGAATGAGATTAAACATGTTCCTTCCACTTTTTAAAAAATACTTTGGGAGTAGGATTGGAATTTATTCCTCTTTAAATGTTTGGTAGAATTCAGCAGTGAAGCCATCAGGTCCTTGGCTTTTCTTTATTGGGAGACTTTTTATTACAGCTTTTATCTCGTTACTGTTATTTATTCAGGTTTGGAACTTGTTTATGGTCCAATCTTTGTAGGTTGTATGTGTTTAGGAATTTGCCCATTTCTTCTAGATTTTCTAATTTATTGGCACATAGTTGCTCACGGTAGCCAATAAGCTTTGAGTTTCCACAGTATCCATTGCAATGTTTTATTTTTCATCTCTGATATTATTTTTATTTCTACTATTCTGTTTTTTCTTAGTCTAGCTGAAGGTTTGTTGATTTTATTTAACATTTCAAAAAACAACTTTTGTTTCATTAGTTGTTTATATTGTTTTCTTTCTTTCAATTTTATTTATTTCTGCTCTGATCTTTATTATTTCTTTTTTTTAGTAATTTTAGGTTTGGTTTGATCTTGCTTTTCTGGTTCTTTAATATGCATCATTAATTGTTTAAAGTTTTTGTTTTTTGTTGTTGTTTTTATTTTACTTTAAATTCTGGGGTACATGTGCAGAATGTGCAGGTTTGTTACATAGGTTTATATATGCCATGGTGGTTTACTGCACCTATGAACCCATCACCTAGGTTTTAAGCCCCGCATGCATTAGGTATTTGTCCTAACGCTCTCCCTCCCCTTGCCCCCCACCACCCTACAGGCCCAGTGTGTGATGTTCCCCTCCCTGTGTCCATGTGTTCTCATTGTTCCACTCCCACTTATGAGTGAGAACATGCGGTATTTGGTTTTCTGTTCCTGTGTTAGTTTCCTGAGAATGATGGCTTCCAGCTTTATCCACGTCCCTGCTAAGGACATGAATTCATTCTTTTTTTATGGCTGCATAGTATTCCATGGTGTATATGTGCCACATTTTCTTTATCCGGTCTATCGTTTTTGGGCATTTGGGTTGGTTCCAAGTCTTTGCTATTGTAAATAGTGCAGCAGTAAACATAGATGTGCATGTGTCTTTATAGCAGAATGATTTATAATCCTTTAGGTATATGCCCAGTAATGGGATTTCTGGGTCAAATGGTACTTCTGGTTCTAGATCCTGAGGAATTGCCACACTGTCTTCCACAATGGTGGAATTAATTTACACTCCTACCAACAGTGTAAAAAAGTTCTTATTTCTCCACAGCCTCGCCATCATCTGTTATTTCCCGACTTTTTAATAATCACCATTCTTACTGGCCTGAGAAAGTATCCCATCAAAAAGTGGGCAAAGGATATGAACAGACACTTCTCCAAAGAAGACATTTATGTGGCCAACAAACATATGAAAAAAAGCTCACCATCACTGGTCATTAGAGAAATGCAAACTTTTTCTTTTTTTATTTTGATGGTGGCACTTATAAACCTCCTCAGTACTGCTTTTGCTATATCCCATAGCGTTTCATATGTTGTGTTTCCATTATCATTTGCTTCCAGAAATTTTTCAAATTTTTCTTAATTTTTTATTGGCCCACTGGACATTTAGAAGCACATTGTTTAATTTCCATGAATTTTTTATAAAATTTTATAAAACTTCTCTTGTTGTTGATATCTTGTGTTACTCCATCGTGGGCAAAGAAAATGCTTGGTATTATTTTAATTTATTTTGAATGTTTTAAGACTTGTTTTGTGATCTTTTATACGGCCTATCCTTGAGAATGATGTATGTGCTGAGAAAAAGAATGTGTATTCTGCAGCCATTAGATGACATGTTCTGTACATATTAGGTCCATTTGTTCTATAGTACACATTAAGTCTGATATTTCTTTGTTGCTTTCATATCTGGAAGATCTGTCCAATGCTGAACGTGGAGGGTTGAGGTCTCCAGCTATTATTGTATTGGGGTCTATCTCTCTTTTTAGTTCTAATAAAATTTGCTTTATATATGTGGGTGCTCCAGTGTTGAGTGCATGTATATTAAAAATTCTTATGTCCTCTTGCTGAATTGACCCATTTATCATTACATAGTGACTTTGTCTCTTCTTAAGAGTTTTTGTCTCAAAATATATTTTGTCTAATATATATATATCATAATGTATAATATATATTATATATGGTATATATACAGATAGGTATATATCATATATGTATACATACATGTGTATCATGTATGTATACATATATCATATGTATATATACACATATTATATATTTTGATATATATATCAAATATATTATGGTATATATATCTCAAAATATATTTTGTCTGATATATATCATATAATACATGATCATATATGATCATATATTATATATGGTCATATATGATCTTATATTATATGATCATATATTATATATCATCATATATAATATATGATCATATATATACACATATGATATACATATATAATATATATGATCATATATAATATATGATCATATATATGCACATATGATATACATATATAATATATATGTACTCCTGCTCTCTTTGGTTTCCACTGACATGGAATTTTTTTTCTATCTCTCTTTTCAGCCTATGTGTATCTTCATAGGTGAAGTGTGTTTCTTGTATGCAACAGATTAATGGGTCTTACTTTATCATCCATTTGGCCAGTCTATATCTTTTGATTGGACAGTTTAGTCCACTGACATTCAATGTTATTATTGATAATAAGGACTTATTCCCGCCATTTTGTTATTTATGTCTGGTTGTTTTATGGTGTTCTCTTCCTTCTTTCATTCCTTCCTGTCTTCCCTTAGTAAAGGTGATTTTCTCTGCTGATATAATTTAGTTTCTTGCTTTTCTTTTTTGGGTATTCATTGTATGTTTTTGGTTAGAGGTTACCATGAACTTGCAAATGCTATGCTATAACCCATTATTTTAAGCTGATAACTTAACACTGTTTGCGTAAACAAATAAAGAAGAAAACCTACACTTAACTTTGTCTCCCTGCTTTTTAACATTTTGTTGTTTCCATTTATATCTTATTGTATTGTCTATATCTTGAAAAGTTGGTCTAGTTATTATTTTTGATTGGTTCATCATTTAGGCTTTTTAGTTCAGGAAAGGGTTGTTTACACACCACAGTTAGAGTGTTGTACATTCTGTGTTTTCCTGGATACTTACTATTACAGTGAGTTTTGTACCTTCAGATGATTTCTTATTTCTTATTAATGTCCTTTTCTTTCTGATTGAGTTACTTCTTTTAGCGTTTCTTGTAGAGCAACTTTGATGTTGATGAAATCACTCAGCTTTTACTTGTCTGGGAAAGTCTTCATTTCTCCTTCATGTTTGAAGGATAGTTTCATCAGCTAACTACTCTAGGGTAAAAGGTTGTTTTTTTTTCCTTCAGCTCTTTAAATATGCCATGTCACTCTCTTCTGGCCTGTAAGGTTTCCACTGAAAAGTCTGCTGCCTCATGGAATTCCACTTTATGTTATTGTTTTTTTCTTTTCCCTTGCTGGTTTTGGGTTTTTTTCTTTATCCTTCATCTTTAAGAGTCTGATATGGTTTGGCTCTGTGTCCCCACCCAAATCTCATCTCAAATTGTAATCTCCATCATCCCCACGTGTTAAGTGTGGGACCTGATGGGAGATGATTGGATCATGGGAATGGTATTCCCCATGCTATTCTCATGATAGTGAGTTTTCATGAGATCTGATGGCTTTATAAGTGTTTGAAAGTTCCTCCTACACTCACACACTCTCTCTTGCCTGCTGCCATGTAAGATATGCCTATTCTCCTTCCGTCATGATGGCAAGTTTTCTGAGGCCTCCCTAGTCATGCAGAACTGTGAGTCAATTAAACCTCTTTCCTTTATAAATTACCAACTCTGCGGGAGTTCTTTCTAGCAATGTGAAAATGGCCTAATACAAGAAATTGGTACTGAGAGTGGAGTACTGCTATAAAGATATCCAAAAGTGTGAAAGTGACTTTGGAACTGGGTAACAGGCAGAGGTTGGAATAGTTTCAAGGGCTAAGAAGAAGACAGGAGGACGTGGAAAGCTTGGAACTTCCTAGAGACTTATTGAACGGTTCTGACCAAAATGTTGATAGTCATATGGAAAATGAAGTCCAGGATGAGGTGGTTTCAGATGGAGATAAGAAACTTACTGGGAACTGGAGCAAAGGTCACTCTTGCTATGCTTTAGCAAAGAGACTGGTGTCATTTTGCCCTGTCTTAGAGATCAGTGAAAATTTGAACTTAAGAGAGATCATCTCAAATTGGAACTTATGTTTAAAAGGGAAGCAGCGTAAAAAAAATTGAAACATTTGCAGCCTGACAATACAATAGAAAAGAAAAACGCATTTTTCTTGGGAGAAATTTAAGCCTGCTGCGAAATTTTCATAACAATGAGGAGCTGAATGTTAATTGCCAAGAGAATGGGAAAAATGTCTCCAGGGCATCACAAACCCAGAGGTCTAGGAAGAAAAGATGGTTTTACGGGCCAGTCCTAGGGCCTTGCTGACTGTGCCATCTCAAGAGTGGGTGTCCTGCATCCTAGCCATGGCTAAAGGTGACAAGGTATAGCTCAGGCTGTTGCTTCAAGGGGTGCAAGCCCCAAGCCTTGGCTGTTTTCATGTGGTGTTGGGCCAGCAGGTGCACAGAGGTGAGGAACTGAGGTTTGAAAACCTCTGACTAGATTTCAGAAGATGTATGAATATGCCTGCCTATCCAGAAATATGTATGCTACTAGAGGAGCCCTCACGGAGAACCGCTGCTAGGGTAGTGCAGGAGGGAAATGTGCGGTTGGGGCCCCCACACAGAGTCCCCACTAAGACACTGCTTACTGGAGCTGTGAGAAGAAGGCCACCATCTTCCAGACCCCAGAATGGTGCATCCACTATCAGCTTGCACCATTTGCCTGGAAAAGCCACAGACACTCAAAGCTAGTTCATGAAAGCAGCTGGGATGGGAGCTGTACCTTGCAAAGCCACAGAGGAAAAGCTGCCCAAGACTGTGGGAGCCCACCCTTTGCATTAGTGTGATCTGGAGGTGAGACATGGGGTCAAAGGAGATTACTTCAGAGCTTTAAGGTTTAATGACTGTCCCGCTAGATTCTGGACTTGCTGGGTGTCTGTATCCCCTTTGTTTTGACCAGTTTCTCCCATTTGAAATACATGTATTTACCCAATGCCTGTACCCCCATTTTATATAGGAAGTAAGTAACTTGCTTTTAATTTTACAGGCTCATAGGCAGAAGGAGCCTGCCTTTTCTCAGATAAGACTTTGGATTGTGGACTTCTGAGTTAATGCTAGAATGAATAAAGACTTTGGCGGACTGTTGGGAAGTCATGATTGGTTTTGAAATGTGGAAACACATGAGATTTGGGAGGGGCCACAGACAGAACGATATGGTTTGGTTCTATGTCCCCACCCAAATCTCATCTCAAATTGTAATCCCAATAATTCCTATGTGTTGAGGGAGGGACCTGATGGGAATGACTGGATCACGGGGCTGTTTCCCCCATGCTGTTCTTGTGATAGTGAGTTCTTGGGAGATCTGATGGTTTTATAAGTGTTTGACAGTTTTTCCTATACACACACACTCTCTCTTTCCTGCTGCCATGTAAAATGTACCTGTTCTCCTTCCACCATGATTGTAAGTTTCCTGAGACCTCCCAAGCCATGCAGAACTGTGAGTCAATTAAACCTGTTTTTGTTATAAATTACCCAGTGTGAGGCAGTTCTTTATAGCAGTGTAAGAATGGACAAATAAAGTCTTATTATTAAGTGCCTTGATATAGTTTCCTTTGGGTTAAATACACTTGGTGTTCTATAACCTTCCTTTACTTACATATTGATATCTTGCTTTAGTTTTGGGGAATTCTCCATTGTTATCTCTCTGAAGAAACTTTCTACCCCTCACACTTTCTTTACCTCATCTGGTAGATCAATAATCTCAGATTGCCCTTTTGAAGCTGTTTTCTAGATCCTGCAGGTGTGCTTCATAGTTTTTTTATTATTTCTCCTTTTTTTTCTCCTCTGACTGTGTATTTTCAAATATCCTGTCTTCAAGCTCACTAAGTCATTCTTCTGCTTGATCAATTCTGCTATTAAAAGACTGTGATGCATTCTTCAATGCATCAATTGTATTTTTCTGCTCGAGAATTTCTGCTCGATTCTTCTTAATTTTGTCAATCTCTTTGTTACATTTATCTGACAGCATTCTGAATTCCTTCTCTGTGTTACCTTGAATTTTTTTGAGCTTTCTCAATAAAGTTATTTTCAATTCTCTGTCCAAAAGGTCATATATCTCTGTTTCACAAAGATTGGTCCCTGGTGTCTTATTTAGTTAATTTGGTGGAGTTATGTTTTCCTGGATAGTCTTAATATTTATAGATGTTCATCTGTGCCTGGGCATTGAAGAGTTAGGTATTTATTTATTTATTTATTTTTTTTTTTTTTGCAGTCTGAGCTTGTTTGCGATTGTCCTTCTTGGGAAAGCTTTTCAGATATTCAAAAGGAATTAGATGTTTTAACTCAAGCTGTATCTGCTTTAGGACCTACCCCAGGACCAGTAACACTGTTGTTTTTGAAGATTCGTAGAGGAACCGCCTTGATTTTCTTGATCAAGATCTGGAAGAATTATCTCAATTACCAGGTAGATATTCTTGTTCTTTTCCATTACTTTTTCCCAAACAAATGAAGTCCCTTTTTCTCTGTTCTGAACCACCTAAAGCTGAGGGTGGAGAAACCCAAGCCCTCCTGTAGTCACCACCACTAGGACTGCTCTGGGTCAGACTTGAAGCCAGCAGGTTCTTGCCCAAGGCCTGCTGTAACCACTACCTGCTACTGCCTATGTTTGCTTAGGGCCCTGAGGTTCTACCATCAGCGGGTGCAAAGCCATCCAGGGCTGTGTCTTTACCTTCCACTTGGTGAGTTCCTCCAGGCCCTGGGCAGGTCCAGGGGTGCCCTCCATTAGACAGCCAGGGACTAAAGTCTGAAATCTTGGAAGTCTACTGGTGTTCTATGTTCTGTTGTAATGTGGCTGAGCTGGCACTCAAATCACAAGATGTAGTCCTTCCCACTCATCCCTCCCCTTTCTAAAGACAGAGAAATCTCACCCTATAGTTAGCACCACCACCACAGATCCACAAGGAGTACTGACTGACTACCGCCAATGCTCTCTTAGGGCCCAAGGGCTCTTCAGTCAGCTCATGGTGTGAATGCTCCTGGCCTGAGACTCACCCCTGAGGGCAGTGAACTCCCTTCTAATGCTATCCAGAAATGCTGTCCAAGAGCTATATCCTGGAATTGGGAATCCCAAGACCCTGTTTGATGCTCTCTACCCCTCTGTGTCAGAGCTGGTACCTAAGGTTTAAGACAAAGTCACCTTTACTTTTCTCTCCTCTTTCTCAAGCAGTAGGATTCTTTCCCCATATCCACCACAGGTGGAAATCTGCTGAGTCTCACCTGAAGCCAGCAGGTCTCATAGCCTCACCCCAGACCCTTAACATAGTACCTGCTTATCACTGCTGGTTATTCAGGACCCAAGAATGCTTCATTTTGCAGATGATGAATGCTGTCGAGACTGGGTTTTTCCCTTCAAGGCAGAAGGCTCCCTTCAGGCCCATGCTGTGTTTAGATATGTCATCCAGTAGCCAGGTTTTGGGAAAGAAGCCTCATGACTCTAGTGCCCTGTCTTGCTGTGGCTGAGCTGGTATCCAAGATGCGAGACAAAGTCTTAGGATTTTGCAGCAAACAAGGCAGAGTTCCTATAGCTGGATGTGAGGCAGAGAGCTCTTTGCAAAGGAGATTTTAGAGATGTACGAAAGAGTTTCTCATCTTTGGGGGTAATAGGCAGAAGTGTTGAAAAATCCCACCCTCAAAGACAAAATACACAGCCTTCTTGGACTGATATTGAATCAGAGTAACTGAGAAATACTAGAAAATGCACCGGATACTTCCAGCCTCACACCAAGCAATAGCAACCTAGTCCTGGAGAAATGTGATGTCTGTGGGCTGGTCTGAAGGGGACTAAACATCAATAAAACTCCATATCAATTCAAATAATTATTAATAGTATATTAACTCAGTTTTCAACATTAATGGCCTGATAGAAGAAAACAGTTGTCTATTTTAAGACATGAAAACTTTGTATATCAGTATCTACCTTTTAAGCAGTCAGTTCGAAATTAAGGGAAAAATTACACAGAAGAATAAAAGAACTTATTAAGAGATAAAGTAGTCAACTAAATCAAACTCAGATGTGGCTAAGTTGTTAAAACTGACAGGAATTTAAATATAACTATGACTAACATGCTAAGAAATCTAATGGAAAAGAAGGATAGCATTTGTGGACAAAAAAAGGAATTAGAGCACACTAATAAAAAATATGAAACTGAGTCAAATGATAACTCTAGAATTTTTTAAAATGCTACTAGACATAATGAATTCCCTTGAAAGTGATAAAGTTGGACACAGCTAAGGAGACAAACAAGAAACTTTGAGATAAATCATTATACAACATCAAAGTTGAAAGACAAAAACAAAGACTATGGAAAAAATTTTTTTAAAGTACATAACATCCAAAAGTTCTAACATACATGTATTTGGAGTCCCAGAAAGTGAACAAAGAATCAAAAAGCCATGTCCTAGGTAAGCGCAAATAAACTGAGAAAACTCATGTCCTAGAAAAGGTGTGGGGTCAGAGTGAAAGAAGTCCAGAATTTGGAGCGCTTGACAATAGTTTTATTACAAATCTTTAAATTTAGTCAAATGTATGAGCAAGACACCAAAAAAGAAATAAGTAGGACTTCAGCAGGTACCAATATAAGATACTAATAAGCTGGGTAGAAAAGGGGGCATTTCAGCAGTGGCCAATGAGATGTTAGAAACAGCTTGTGGATCAAAAGTTTTGTGACTGTGAGGATTAATATGACTTTTTATGCCCACCAAGATGAGGTAGACATTAGAAAACTTGAGAATAATAGAATAATCTCAGTAGGGAGTATGACCTCTGAAGGGACTATGTAATTACCCTCAATGAGACTGGTTTAAAACATCAGGGCTTTCTCTACATTTAATTGGAAAATGTATGAATATTTGGCTTCTAATGTAAGATAAATACATACATTTTAAAAGTAAGTATCTAACACTTATATAACACTAACTATGGAATAGATAAAATTGTAAGTGTTTTATTTATACCAACTCATTCATCCTAACAATTACCACAGGAAGTAGGTAACTATGAGGAGTATCCTTGTTTTAAAAATGAGGAAACTGAGGCACAAAGAAATTTATCAAGATTACACAATTAGAAAATGGCAAAGCTTAGATATAAACTTTTGTAAGAGGCTCACAAGTTCAAATTTTTAACTACCACCATAGTGAATGGGGGCTATAAAAACGTAAGGCCCTTTAGAAAAAAACCGAGAAAGTTATGTTTTTATACACATGAGCTAATACGGGTAAATTCTGGCCTCAATACATTCTTTACTAATTAGTACATTAAAGAGGGTATATTTCCTGTGGCCTCCGCTTGGTGTACCATTTTTGGCCTCATTTTATAACTTTAGACATGTAGGGTACCAATATTGATTTTTAAACAGTTTTGCATGTTCCTTTTTATTTCCTTTTGGCACAAATTTTTGGCAATTTGTATTTAGCTTTCATTTTGTCTATGTTTTTTGTTGCTCTTTTTTTAATGTCCAGTAAACACTGGCTTACCAAGAAAAATTGTGTAGGTCATGCATGTTGACATTTTGTAAGGTAGCTAAGGATGATGGGATCCATGATGTCTCATTGTGTTTGGCCTTCTGGATATACATCACACATCTTGACTGCAGAAAATTATCTTTTATGTGTGTGATAGCTGTGATGCACTCATTAACTCACTTAAAAAAATACCTTTTCTGTCATTTCTTGGCTTGTGGTGAAAAATGGGCAAATCCAGCATGTGTTCAGTCTATCATCCAAAAAAACACAGAAATTAGGAAAATTAAGTCCACAGAAAGAATATATGTCTTTTTGCTGTCTTCATGCATGTGAAAGACAGGTTGGCAGAGTGTAAAATTCTTGGAACAGAAAGATTTTCTCTAAAAACTCTGCATATGTTGCTAAAATCTGGCATATTATCTCCTGACTAATTTTTCATCCTATATAAAAGTTCTCTTTTGCCTAGATGCTTATTGTTTCTTTTTCTTTCATGTCAAGACATTCTCTGTGCATTTTCTAGGTGTAGAGGTTTCTCCATTTTTTAAAAATATCTATGTTTACTGCTTTTGTTTGATATATCAACAATTAAGAGGGACATATTAATATTTCCAAAATTAGCTGGGTTTGGGGCCATTTCTCCTTATATTATTATTGGAATATAGAAACTCAAATATTGTTCAAATTGTAATATGTATATTAGATATATTGTCAATATAACTAGATCCAGTTCATGCTGTTTCATGATTTTCTTTACTTGTATTTTTATGATGTAAATATTATCAAACATTTTATCATTTGATTTTTACATTATACATCATTGTTTCACCGTTTTCATTTAATTATATTAACTTATTTTAGCTGCATCTCCTGAAAACAGCAAATAATTTCACTTTAAAATTTCCTTTTGACCAGCTTTATCAAACGTTTTTAGTCAGATGGTCAGAGTCAGGTTTCTCACTGTTGGAGTGGAAGTTCTCCACAGTCATTGTAGTAAGACCAGGGTAACAGAAATCCAATATTACAAAAAATAGTCAAGGACAACTAAAGATTTAGTGACTGCTTTTCATGCAGGCTAAGAATATGTTTTTGCTGATGTTGAGTTGGACTATTTACAGATATTTTCTTAGGCAGAAAAAAAATAAGTGCATGGTCAGCTTATATAAATCCTTTCTGAATGATGGTATATGCTTTAAGCATAAAAGGCAAGTGGCACAGCAAAAGTTAAGTATCTTGAAATCAGCAAGGTCACTCTTGCACAGACTCTGTTAATGCCAGCTGCATATCTCCATCTGGGACTCTGGGGAACCTCAGGCAGCTGAAATGGGCCAAGTCAAATATGTTTCTGTTCACTGTGGCCATAATACTAGCCTCTGTTTCTGGATTCTAGTTTATATAAATCGGGGTATAAACCCCAACTTGCAAATGTAGGAACTGAGTCTGGCCCACAGATCTTGTGTTTTGACCTAATTGTTCTGTTTATACCATATGATCAGTCAAAAATTGGATTTATTTATCTGGGCATGGATACAAAGGCAAAAGGCAAAAGACAGAAGTAACAGCGGTTCCTTGCCCCTACTCTGCCCACAACTCAATGTCACTTCATTCTCTCATAACTCAGATTTTTTCTTTTTGCCTCAAGAGTGATGTAACCACTACGTGTGTGTATAATGATTTCTTTCAGGTAGTGATTTTGCAGTGCTCCTCAGATATGCCCCCAGATGTGTCTATTCAGTTGTGGGTTGGTTCAAAGGAAAAGAGTGTGAGATTCATGGTCACCACAGTTAAAGAAAAAATTATTTTGACACTTGTTAAAACTGTAAGGAAGACTTCATTCAGGACTCTCATGACAGATGTCAAAACTGTCACAGTAGGAGAGAAAGATGGAGCCTAACTCTGAACAAACAAAAACAAGTAGAGATTTCCAAGGAACAAGCAGAATGAAGGGTTAATGGACAGAAAATTACTAAGACAGCTGGGCGTGACGGTTCACGCCTGTAATCCCAGCACTTCGGGAGGCCAAGGTGCGCAGATCATGAGGTCAGGAGTTTGAGGTCAGCCTGACCAACATGGTGAAACCCTGTCTCTACTAAAAATACAAAAATTAGCCGGCCGTGGTAGTACGTGCCTGAAATCCCAGCTACTCAGGAGACTGGGGCAGGAGAATCACTTGAAGTCGGAAGGCTGAGATCGCACCACTGCACTCCAACCTGAGTGACAGAGTGAGACTTTGTCTCAAAAAAAAAAAAAGGAAAAAAAATTGCTAAGAGAAGACATCAAGTGTAGTGGCATTCTTGCTAAACCCCTGAGGACCAAATAGGATTCTTGCTGAAGGCAAGCTAGGGTGATCAGGTATTGCTTGAGGGATGGTGAGGGATGAGAAATTTAATCAAATATCCAGGGTGGTTAGATATCAAGGGTGGATGATGGTCTGTAAACTGACAGCAGGATTTTCCTTAAAATTGAGCTTTGCAGGCCCAGGAGATTGGGGACCAAGGTCAAGTCCTAGTCAAAAAGAGCACAGTGAGGAGCTTGACTCCGTTGTGGTTAAGAGGTGAGTCTTTTCACCATGCACCACATAAATGAGAAGCAATTCATGGGATGACTTTCTGAAAACTCAGTTATGGGTTTGCTCAGTCCAGAGCAAACGCCATGAAAAATAGGACTCTACCTCAGTAGATTTAATATATGCTTTAAAATAGCAAAGAATATATGGCACTCTTTCTCCCATAGCCAGAGTAGAAATGTCTGGGAATGAGGGGTGGAAGTGTTTGACTCATCACTCTTTTACCTGGCTTATAGCACTTTTCTGAGTCTTTGCTATACAGAGATTGTCTTTTCTATTTTTAATTTTAACATATGAATTTCTTTGAAGTACAAACAAGAAGATAGAGTCTAGTGTATATTTACTTATTGATGGCTATTAACTCAATTTTCTCTATGTAACAATTGAACAATTGTTTTGTAAAATTCTATACTGGCTGAGACTTTCATCAGGAATGCTACCCTCCTCCCCACAAGAGGACCTGTGACCCATAGTGGGCTAATTGATCCTTTTGTCACAGCATTTGGACCATGGCCATAGGTAGATATAAAAAGAGAATGAAAACCGATAGACATTTATTCCTAATGACAGAGTGTTACAATAAGACAATGATAGCTTTGATTCCTGCTTCTGTTATGAGATTAATCATACTCAATGAAGTGTACATGCATCACAGATGCGCAGGATAAAGAAAAAATATCAAAGTAACACCTGTGTAACACAACAGGTGTTGCAAATATTTATATCATAGAGTATGCATATCTTGACAGGACCAGACAATGCCAAACTTTTCCAAAGTAGTTCTACAGATTTACATTTCCATCAGCAGGGTATGAATATTTCTTTGCTTCATTTTTTAAAATACTTGTTATACCTAACTTTAAAATTTTTAAGAATCTGGCAGATTTGTTACCTCATTGAGGTTTTAATTTGCAATTATGTAATGACTAATGGGGTTAATAATATTTTATATGTTTGTTAATCATTTAGCTTTACTTAATAAACATTTCAACTCTCTTGCACATTTTTGATCATTTAGCTTTTTGTTGAGATGATTTATATGTCTAGATTTGAATTCATTGTCAGACAAATGATGGTTACTCAAGAGTGATGTAACCACTATGAGTGACTTTCTTACTTTGAAGGCTGACTTTCTTACTTTCTTAAATGATCCTATTGATTAACAGAAGTTCACACTTTTAATCTAGTCAAATTATCAACATTTGTTTTTATGGTTAGTATTTTTGTAATGTTTAAGAAAGCTTTCCCCATACTGAATTACTTAACCTACTCTGTAATAATATCATCAGAAAGTAATTCCTTTTTGTCTTTCACATTGAGTCAAGTTTTGTTTTCTTTCTGTTCACACACAATTGTCCTGGCTTCTTTTGTAGAAAAGTCTGTCCTTGCCTAATTACTTTGCAATGCAGCCTATGTCATAAGTCAAGAGTCCACAGGTAAATGGGTCTTTCCCTGGGCCACTCTCCTGTTCACATAGCATTTTTGCCTTACATGAAAAACACAGCCTTCTATTTACTGTAGATTTATGAACAGCTGATATCTGGAAGATATTTCTTTTTTATCATGAAGTGCCAATTAAATTTAAATTTCTCAATTTTCTTTTGGTTTTTAGAGCTTTTTCTTATTTAATTGTTGGAGGTCTTTATACATCTGGATGCTGAAACTTTGTTGGTCATGTTTGTTGCAGATCATTGTGATTTTCACTGGGTGTTTGCTATCTAAGGATAAACTAAATCTCTTAATTTAAATATAGTTAAATATATGTCTTTTCTTTCATGGTTAATAATTTTTGTAATGTATTTAACATTATAATAATATTCAGCTATATTAATTTGTAAAATATATGTAACAAAAAAAGCTGCATAACCAATGCAATTCTAAGCAAAAAGAACAAAGCTGAAGGCATCATGCTAACTCAATTCCAACTATACTACAGGGCTACAATAACCAAAACAGCATGGTAATGGTATACAAACAGACACCCAGACCAATGGAATAGAATAGAGAACCCTAGAAATAAGACTGCGTACCTACAACTATCTAATCTTTGACAAAGCAGACAAAAACAAGAAATGGGGAAAAGATCTATTCAATAAATACTGCTGGGATAACTCGCTAGCCATATGCAGAAGACTGAATGTGGACTCCTTTCTTACACCACAAACAAAAATTAGGTCAATATAGATTAAATACTTAAATGTAAAACTCTGAACTATAAAAACCCTGGAAGACAGCATAGGCAATGCCATTCAGGACATAGGCACGGGAAAAATTTCATGACAAAGACACCAAAAGCAATTGCAACAAAAGTAAAAATTGAGAAATTGACAAATGGGACCTAATGAAACTAAAGAGCTTCTGAACAGCAAAGGAAACTATTAACACAGTAAACAGGGCCAGCTGCAATGGCTCATACCTATAATCCTCGCACTTTGGGAGTCCAAGGAGAATGGATCAGTTGAGGCCAGATGTTTGAGACTAGCCTGGACAACACAGTGAAACTCCATCTTTACTAAAATTACAAAAAATTAGCTGGGAATGGCGGTGCATGCCTGTAATCCCAGCTACTTGCGAAGCTGAGGCATGAGAATCATGTAAACCACAGAGGTGAGAGTTACAAAGTGAGCCAAGATTGTGCCACTGCACTCCAGCCAAGGAGATAGAGCTAGACACTATCTCAAAAAAAAAAAAAAAAAAAAAAAAGAGAGAGAGAGTAAACAGATAACCTAAAGAATGGAAGAAAATTTGTGAAAACTATGCATCAGACAAAGGTCTAATATACAGCGTCTACAAGGAACTTAAATTTACAAGAACAAAAACCCATTAAAAAGTAGGAAAAGGTCATAAACAGACACTTTTCAAAAAAAGACGTACTTGCCACCAACAATCATATGAATAAAAGCTCAATATTACTATCATTAGAGAAATGCAAATCATAACCACAATGAAATACTATCTCACACCAGTCAGAATGGCTATTACTAAACAGTCAAAAAATAACAAACACCAGTGAGGCTGTGGAGAAAAAGGAATGCTTATGCACTGTTGGTGGGAGTGTTAATTAGTTCAACCGTTGTGGATGACAGTGTGGCAATTCCTAAATATGTCAAACACCATTCAAACCAGCAATCCCATTACTGGGCATATACCCAAAGGAATATAAATCACTCTACTATAAAGACACATGCAGTTGTAAGTTCATTGCAGCATTATTCACAATAGCAAAGACATAGAATCAACCTAAATGTCCATCCATGATAGACTGGATAAAGAAAATGTGCTACATATACGCCATGGAATACTATGCAGCCACAAAAATAGAAGGAGCTCATGACCTTGGCAGAGATGCGGATGGAGCGAGAGGCCATTATCCTTAGCAAACTAACATAGGAACAGAAAACCAAATCCTGCATGTTTTCACTTATAATTGGGAGCTAAATGATGAGAACACATGGACACATAGTGTGGAACAACACACACTGGGGCTTATCAGAGGGTAGAGGGTGAGGAGGGAGAGAATCAGGAAAAATAACAATATGTCCTTGGATTAATACCTGGGTGATGAAATAATCTGTACAACCCTACCCCCCTCCCCAGCCCATGACACAGGTTTACCTATGTAACAAACCTGCACATGTACCCCTGAACTTAAAATAAAAGTTAAAAAAATTATGGACCATAAAAAAGAAACTTAAATTTGAAATCCCAATGTTAATGCCTAAACCATAACAATTTTAAAAATAAGAAATAAATTTCCAAATTAAAAAAATAGTATTTACAGTTTTATCTATGCCTTTAGTTCACTTAAAATCATTTATTATGATCTGAGTGATCCTAGCACCATACATTTCTCCCTTCCCCAAAATGCCACCTCCATATATCATGTATGTGTGGGTGAATTTTAAAGCCTGAATATGATGTTTGATTTGTCAATTTGTGCATTTTTTTCACCAATACTATAGTATCATAATTATTTATAGAGCTTTATGGTAAGTCTTCATAAATTCTAAGGTAAGTCCTTACATTTTAGTCTTTTTCAAAAATGTCATTACTGTTTTTCATTTGTTTCTAATATACCAAAATATAATGATTTTTAATATATTGATATTTTTATCTAGAAAATTTCCTAAATTCTTAATTCTAAAAATATATATTTTAGGTATTATACATTTTCTATTTGTATAATCACCATCTGCAAATAATCACAGTATTATTTATTCCTTTTAAATTATTTTTAATTGCATACTTTCATGCTAACTTGGAACTCTGGCCCAAAATTAAATAAAACAAGCAATAACACATATTTTTGTCTTTTCTCTTTCACAGGAAAAATTATTAGCATTTTAACAGTAAGTATATTTGCTATAGTTTTTAATAAATTTATCAGATTAAGGAAGTTTCTCTAGGATTGATAATTTTTTATCATAAATAGATTTTCAATATTATTTGTCCTTTCTGTATGCATTGATTTAAGCTTTTGATGTTTTTATCTTTAATCTGTTAATGTGGAGAACGATTTTTTTTTTTTGAGCACTAAATAGAATCTTTAGGGATAGGGGAAATCAGTAAGTATTACATCTGTTATGTGCTGCTGAATCCAGTTTGCTAATATTCTGTTTGGATTATTTTATATGTGCTCATAAATTTGAGCATTTTCCTACCCGCTACTATCCTTGAGAGTTTCTTGTATCAAGCTATGTTAAACTTATTTTTAAAATTGCATATTTCTTTTTTTCTATTGTTCTCCAAGCTTTATCTCTCCAGCATCAAATACTTAAAGCTCCTAATATTCATCCAGAAATGGTCCATTCATTAAGTCAGCTACCAATATTTTGTTTCCAACAAAGAAGTTTAACTGCAGAGAAAATGTCAATTTTGGTTTTATAAGACAGACTTTTATTTTTTAATTGCTGCATATTAAATTATTTTATTTTTGACCTAAAATTTCAAATATCCATAGGGTATTTTTGCTGGGGTTTTCTGTTTATAATTTTGTTAGTAACACAGTCAATAGTTTTTATCTCTATACCAGGGTATGTTTTGATTTTCATAATTTTTACAAATAGTATTAATTTTGATCCTTGTAAACACACTATTTTTTCTTCTTGATGAATTACTCTAGCCACTAGATTAAATTTATTTTCTATGTTCTCCTCACTGATCTTCCCACTATTTTCAAATTTTTATGTTGTTCTGGTTCTTAATGAGTTTATTAAATGTGTCATTCACATCATTAACTTGATGTATTTTGAAATTTTAATTCCTCTCATTAAACCTTCATTAAAACTTTTAGTTCTGCTCTTATTTTGTGTTTTATGTTTATCTCACCTGTTTCTTTGCACTTTTGATACTGCTGTTTTTTCCGTTTTTTTTCTGTCACTATAGATGTCTGATTCTCTTTGATGGCATTTGTAACTTCTCTCATTCCGTTGAAGATAAAAACTTCCTGTAAAAAGTTATTCTAATTAAAATGCTAAATCAGTTTTGCAGAGGGCAATTATCTGAAATTTCAGGTTTATATCCATTTCAGTTTCTCTTTACTGTCATTTCTTTTAAAAATTTTATCTGTAATAAACTTCTCCAAAAGCTTATGGTTTCTAAAAGCAAGTAGGGCTGTGGCTTCACTCAATCATTTTGTCTTTAAACTTCTGTTCAGATCTACACTAGAGGTTGGATTAGATGTTTACATATAAGTTCCATCCACAATGTCCTTCATTCACTGTTTGCAATTTCTTTATTATGTAATAAATCTTTACTGCCTGCCCTGATTAGATTCATGGGTCTCCGATTGCAATAATTTTCTGTTTTACATATTATTATATTCCTTCTACATACATTAATTTTTTATTTAAGAGCTTTATTGGGATACAGGTGACATGAAATAAACTTTACATATATGTAAAGAGTACAATTTGATAAGTTTGGACATATGTACACACCCATAAAATCACCACCAAAATCAAGATAATGAGCATCTACATCACACCAAAAGTTTCATTGTGACGATTTATATTTTCTCCTAACTTTACTCATGTTTCCAGGCAAATTTTGATCTGCTTTAAATTGTCAATTAGGATGTCTTTTTCAAAAGTACTTCATTTAAATGAAATCATATTACTCTCTGTCTTCTTTTAATCAGAATAATTATTTAGAGGTCTGTGATATTGTGTTGTGTGTCAATAGTGATTTATTGCCATTGCTGAATAGTATTCACTTATAAATATAACACCATTGGTTCATTCATTCATTTTTTGATAGATATTTGGACTGTTTCTGGATTGGAGGTATTTTGAATGAAGCTGCTGTGAATATTCATGAACAATGTACAAGTTTTTGTATGGACATATGCTTCCTTTTCCTTTGCTTGAATGCCTAAGTGTGAAATGGCTGGATCACATGGTACATACATGTCTAATTTTTAAAGAAGCAATCAAACCGCTTTTGAAATAGTAGTAATATTTCACATAACCAACCACAGTGTATAAAACTGCAGAAGTTCCACATCATTGGCAATGCTTGGTGTGATCAGTCTTGAACTTTAAACATTCTAGTAAGTGTGTAGTGGTACATTTGTAAATTTTGCATCTAATAAATTATATACTGTAATTTAATTTCTATTTCCCTAATGACTAATGAGATTAAGCATCTTTTCATATGCTTATTTGTCATCTTTATTTACACCTAATTTAGTGATGTCTCTGTTAACATTCTGCCAATCATTTTATCAGGTTATTATCATACTTTTAAATTATTTTATGGAATCTGAATACAAAAATCTTTATTAAACATGTGACTTAAAAGTTGCTTCCTTTACTTTGTGGCTTGACTTTTCATTCTCTTAATGCTTTTCAAAAGGCAGGAGATTTTATTCCTAAAGAGTTTAATATATACGTACACATATATAAGTACATGTCTTTACACACACACATATATGTATGTAATTTTTAATTTTATGGATCATGATTTTTGGTGTCACAAGTAAGAAATACTTAACTCAAAAATTTCTTTTCTATATTTTCTTCAAGTTTTAAATTTTACATTTAGGTACAGGATCTCTTTTAAAATAATTTTTCTATACAGTGTTACACATAGATTGAAATTGCTAGTTCAATGTTTTTTTTTCAAACGTGTATCTAATTATTCTAGCACAATTTGTTGATAAGATTATACTTTCTCCAATTAAATGAGTTGACCATATATGTGTGGCAATATTATGGGATGCTCCATTCTGTTCCATTGATTGGTTAGTATAACTTAAGGCCATTATCATTTTATCTTGATAACTGTGGCTTTATAATAAACCATGGAATGAAGTCATGTTAGTTCTCCAACTTCATTCTTCTTTTTCAAAGCTATTTTAGCTATTCTGGCTCTTTTACATTTCCATTTGAATTTCAGAATCAGTTTGTCAATTCCTACAAAATGTCTGCTGAGATTTTGGTCAGAATTGAACTACATCAATAGATCTATTGGGGGGACTTGACATCTTAGCAATAATTAGACTTCTAATTCATGAATGTGGTAAAAGTCTCCATTTATTCATTTTTTTACCTCAATATTTTGTAATATTCACATATGTTGTAATATTTATACTTAAATATTTTGTGTTGTTGATGTTATTAAAAACCATATTATTCTTTACATTCTATTCCTTTTTTATTGCTAGTATATAAAAATACAACTTATCAATTTGTATATTAATTTTTATCTTGTAATCTTGTTAAATTCATAAGTTCTACAAGTTTTTGTAGATTTTATTGTATTTCCACATACATGATCATGACATCTACAAATAAAGACAATTTTTCATCTGACTTTTAAACCTGGATGCAATATGTTTCTTTTTGTTGTTTTATTATACTGGCTAGAAACTCTCCTAAAATATTGAATAGAAGTGCTTAGAGCAGGCATCCTTACCTTATTTCTGACATTAGAAAAGAAAAATCAACTTTTACTATTAAATATGATGCCAGGTGTAGGCTGATCATTGATACCTTATATCAGGCTGAGAAAAGTTCATTGTATTTCCACTTAGCTGAATAATATCAATAACGAATGTTGAATGTTGTCATTTTTTTCTGTTTCTATTGCAATTAGGTGCTTTTTAAGCCTATAAATATTTAGGTTGATTTAATTTTTATTTTGTGAATATGTTAATTTTTTTAATGTTAAGCCAGCCTGGCTTTAAAGGAAACATTGTGCTATACAGGAAACGTTATACTATCTTTTATGTTTGCTTATTTTTAAGTTTTTATTTTGGTAAAATATATATAACATAAAATTAACCATGTTAAACATCTCTAAGTTATGGTATCAATTACATTCACCTTGTGAATTGATTGATACATATGGTATCACTTACATTCACTTTGTTGTGCAACTAGTCTTCAGAACTTTTTCTTCTTGCAAAACAAACTCTGTATCTATTAAACACAAACCCTGTTTCTTCCTCTGCTCTGTCCCTGGGGACCACCATTCTATTTTCTCTCTCTAATTTTGATCTCTCTAACAACCTCAAATAAGTAGAATCACACACTATTTGTCCTTTTATGTATGGGTGACTTGTTTTACTTAGCATAATGTTTTCAAGGTTCATCCATATTGTAGCATGTGTCAGAATTTCCTTACTATTTAAATGTATATTCATTTTATATTCAAACAAATATCATATATTCATTTTATATATTTATATTATGTATTTTATATTTTTACATATTTATATTATATATTATATATTATATACTTTTTCATTCAAATATATATAAAATATTCATTTTATATGTATTTCATTTTATGTATTGACCATATTTGCTTATTCATTTATCTGTCAATGGACCCTTTGGTTGCTTCCACATTTTGGCTATTGTGAATAATGCTTCCATGGACATAAGTGGACACAGTTCTATTGTATCTGTGAAATCTATATTTCACTGGATTAAAACAATTTTAGCCACTACAGTCTTCCTAGACTCTGCTCTTTCTCTTCAACTCTAGGAGTCTGATGGATTCTGCCTGGGTTTTTCTTCCCTGTACCATAGTCTGATAATTCTATTAAGACAATAATTTAGGGCATTCATGGGACTCACTTTATTTGTTTCCTATTCCTCAAGGATTAATGTCCTGTATTACCTGCTGTCCAGTGTTTTGAAAATAATCATGTCCTATATTTTGTCTTTGAGTGTGTGTGTGTGTGTGTGTGTGCAAGTGCATGTGTGTGTCTCAAGTGGTTAAATCTGTATTACTTCATCTTTCCTAGAAGTATGTGTCTAAATTTATCATACTAAACTGTTAAAGTTTTTTTTTTCCTTTTAGCTTGTTTTAACCTTACTAAAATTTATTTTTGTTAAGGATGTTAGGCAGAAATGTAATATGATTTTTCCATGTGAATAAGCAGTCATCAGAGCACATTTATTAAATATTCTGTTCTCATGATTACATGGCATTTGATATTTTATAGCCAATTTAAGTTCTCAATACCCATTCATGTATATTACTTTATTATATTCTTTAAGGAAATTTAAATGAGGTGTTGTACTGGTGAGTTTATTTTCTCCATAAAATATCTAAGAAAATTGAAGATCATCATGGTTAAGTTACTTGTCTAAGACTGCACAGAATTAAGTGACTGAATTGGGAATATAATTCATATGAAAGAGCTATGACTAAAACATTTGCCACTCCATTAATCTCTAGGCATGATTCCCCTAATCTGGTTGATGAAGTGGTTTCTCACTTAATGTAAAACTGTCTAAAAGTGTGCTTACACCTTAAAAGCAAGAAAGGAAAATTGCTGTTTTTTGTGAAGGAAATTTACTTCCAAGATTTATATGTTTATTACATTGTGGCATAGTTTTTTTCACTTATTCATTTAGCATACTCATATTATATCATTTCATTATACCATTTCATTGAATTACATATAATTATATATATAACTGAATCATTTTGTCAGTTGGGTAACTCAGCTCCCTAATGTGGTTAATGGCTGTTACTTTCGAGTTATTTTTTTAATGGTAATAAATAGTGAATTTATATATTCCAAATTCATGTCTAAATCAAAGTCTTATTAACAACTTTTGGGGAGCTATACACAAAATATTGTATTTTATACTTTTCTTACATTGTATGTTGTATGCTGGCATCATGTATAACTTCTGTGTCTGTCTGTATGCAGTCATATATATAAATGCTCAAAGAAATATTAAAGACGTGTAAAAAAGAAAATTTAGGGTTGCAAACATTATATCAGATACAATAGAACTTTACTATGTGCTCTCTCCTATGTGTGACTAATTTAAATATTAACTCTATTTATACATTTCCAATCTTAGGCTAGTGCTATTTTTCTCTTTTAAATATGTAAAACTCAGAAAGGCTAATTCACTAGGCTGTTTTCACACAGCCAGAAGATGTTATTGTGGAGACTCAAATTGCATCTTACCTAACTTTGCAATTCATAATGTTCTCATTTTATTGTACTCCAAGATAACAGGTGTTTAGTTTTTATATCTCAACAAAATATGTATGCAGTACTACTAAGTATAAAAACATACTAGTAAGTTCAGTTTGTGACTATCACTTAAGTCCATAGTAGTTTTCTCTCATATAGCATGCTAGAGCTATGGCAAAGTATCTCTACTTTGAGATAATATCATTTTTTTCAACAACTGTTAGAATTTTATTTTCCTACCTCCAATATGCTCCAGTGTAATTAATGAGTTTGATTAGAAAGATGAATATATATCTACTTCTGACATTATCTCCTAAGAACAAATGTTTTTACATTTCCTCACACTATCAAAACAAGCATACACACATAGAATAATGCGTATGATCTTGAATATCATTCTTGGTGATTAAATCTTATAACTCAAATGAGTGATAAAATGCTACAGAAGCAGACATTCTGAAAACCTGTGAGGGAATGCCTAGGAGACAGAAGTGATTGAGAACCCTACATATGGGTAGAATCATAGAAAGAACTGGGATGTCTGGGTGAATTGTTGACTCCAAGGAGACATTAGATACATGTTCAGATCTCTGAATTACTATTGTCGGGATAATATATGCTGTGTCATCTCATAAATCTCCCATGGAGCAATTCAGATATATTACAGGAGACAAATGTTGATAATATGTGGCGAATAATAATCAGCTACCTTTGCTCCTTGATATGATCAAATGGAAACTGAATAACAAAAAATCAATCCAGACCATGTATACAAAGATTCTGCAATTTTAAAAAGATAGAATTTATAAGTATTTTTAGTTCATTTCTAAATCTGGTATTCTGTGATTTTCAAGATAGAGACTTTTTCTGTCTCTATTTATTTTCCACATTCATCCATACATTGTAGGACAGTAATTTACCTACAGTATGGGAGTCAGATTGAATAACCTTTAACACTAAATCTTGCAAGTCTCTTAAACTTTTAACATACAAGCAGCACACTGATTCTAAAGCATCTGCAAGTTACCTATAGTCCTCTGGGCATGACTAAGACATACCTCTCTCTCTATATATGACAAAGATGTATAAAAGAAGTAGAGGCCGGGCGCAGTGGCTCATGCCTGTAATCCCAGCACTTTGGGAGGCCGAGGCGGGCAGATCACGAGGTCAGGAGATCGAGATCATCCTGGCTAACATGGTGAAACCCTGTCTCTACTAAAAATACAAAAAAATTAGCCAGGCATAGTAGCGGGTGCCTGTAGTCCCAGCTACTCAGGAGGCTGAGGCAGGAGAATGGCGTGAACCTGGGAAGCAGAGCTTGCAGTGAGCCGAGATCGCGCCACTGCACTCCAGCTTGGGCGAGAGCGAGACTCTCTCAAAAAAAAAAAAAAAAAAAAAAAAAGTAGAAACACAGTTCTGACCCATAATATGAACTTTAAACTGGTTAGAAACTGAAAAAGTTGCAATTAATTGCAACTTTGAGGCATCCTGGATTTTGTGCAGATAATCTTTACGGAGTCCTTTCTTCTGCTTTTAACATTCAGATGCAATTCCCAGTTTATTTCAATGTTTCTCTCCTTTAGAAGTTTTTCATTGCCTCTCATTTTTAAGAATTGGATTTTAGAAAATGTTTGTATTTTCCATTGTCAGACTCATCTGTCTCAAAAGACTCAGCTTGCATTCTCTTTAAAAAAAAAAAAGATTATCTGGCTACTTTGCTTTAGGTAAAAACCTCACCTGGAACAGTTCCATTTACCGGGACACTGATCTGGGATGACTGTCTCCTTCTAGGCACTTGTCAGGTTAATTTTGGTCCCTTGTGTGTTAAGGACAAAATAGTACACAGCAATTTAAGAATGAATGAAATAGATTTCATAAAAATTTGAAGTATACTTGGCATTAATGAAAAGTTCTACTTTCACTATCTACTGCTTGTCTATCCCAACAGATTTCACATTCTCTGAATATGGAGCAGGCCTTATTTTTTTCTTGTATTATTAATATATTAGCTTGAATTTCTCCAAAAGAATTTCAAAGTTCTGATAATCACTTCATCCCTGCAGAGAATAATATTTGCTCTGCTTCAGAGGCAAAATGAAATGATAGAAAAACAGTTAATGGGTTCATGACATAAAGGGATGACTTTCTGAAAGACGAAGAGCCATGATAACATTATTTCGTTTAGTTATGTTTTCTAAGCTTGCTTTGCTATGGAGCCCAGGGAAGATAATTTTGTCTCTCTCTCTCTCTCTCTCTCTCTCTCTCTCTATATATATATATATATATACACACACACATATATATACACACATATATATACACATATATACACATATATATACACATATATACACATATATATATACACACATATATATATTTCTGTTTATATATGTAGCAGTGTATGTATATATGCATCTATATATCTGTCTATCTATCTATCTATTCTTTCACTAACAGAGTGGTAAGAATTGGAGTACTGTGCTGGTTCTTGGAGAGTACAGCGGGAAAAAAACAAGCCAAGCCCTTCTGTCTTCCACAAATAGATTAGATCTAACAAGACTCAATAAGTTTCCATGTTTTGTATATGGTTTAGTCCAAATTACCAAAATTGAACATGCATTTGGAATTAGTAACAAAGTTAAAAATGAGGTGGAGAGTTGAGGCTGAAGTCATAAATGATAATAAAAAGGGAATATTTGTCTCACCTCGAGAACTAATAATAGGTGATGTCTTCAGGCTTTTGAATATCAGTGAAAGAACTATTTCCTGACACATGACGTACATGGATTGTTACCAGCCATGTGTCAGAAAATAGTGTTCATTTCTTTAGGTGGCAAATATTGTTTCTAGTACTTATATATCCATAACTGCTATGAGGAAAAGAAAAGCAGAGAAGCACAAAGAGACTCACAGTGCTGAGTGTTGGAGGAAATAATTAGCAGTCTTAAGCATGAAAGTTCCTGTAAAAGTTTTCCTGGCAGGAAGTCCTATTCAGAGTAATCAGGTAAGAGAAGGATATAAAAGGCATCAAAATAGGAAAAGAAGAAGTCAAGATATCTCTCTTCATTGATGATATGATTCTATACTCAGAAAATCCTAAAGACTCCAAAAGGCTCCAGGAATTGACAAATGACTTCAGTAAAGTTTCAGGATACAAAATCAATGTTCCAAAATCAGTAACATTTCTATACACCAATAATGTGCAAGCTGAGAGCTAAATCAGGAATGCAATCCCATCTACAATAGGCAAAAAAAAAAAAAAATAACAATACACAGGAATACATCTAGCCAAGGAGACAAATTATCTTTGCAAGGAGAACTAAAAAACATTGCTGAAGGAAATCACAGATGACACAAATAAATGGAAAAATCTCTCATGCTCATGGATTGGGAGAATCAATACTATTAAAATGGCCATACTGCCCAAAGCAATCTACAGATTCAACACTTCCGATTAAACTAGCAATGCCATTTTTCACAGAACTAGAGAAAACTATTCCAAAATTCATATGAAACCAAAAAAGAGCCCGAATTGCCAAAACAATCCTAAGCAAAAAGAACAAAGCCTGAGGCATCACATCACCTGACTTCAAACTATAAGGCTACAGTAACCAAAACAGCATGGTATCAGTACAAAAACAGACACACAAACTAATATAACAGAATAGAGAACCTGAAAATTAAGTCACACTTAAAGCCATCTGATCTTTGACAAAATTAAGAAAACTAAGCAATGGGGAAAGGACTCCCTATTCAATAAATGGTGCTGGAATCACTGGCTACCCATACGCTGAAGAATGACATTGGAACCCTACCTTTCACCATATATTAAAATTTAACTCAAGGTTGATTAAATATTTAAAAAGTAAGACCTCAAACAATAAGAATTCTAGAAGAAAATCTAGGAAACATCATATGACTAATTCCTTAAAACTTCAACAAAAACAAAAATTGATAAGTGGGACCTGATCAAACGAAAGTGCTTCTGTACAGCAATATAAACTACCAACAGAGTAAACAGGCAACCTATAGAATGGGAGAAAATATTCACAAACTACGCATGTGACAAAGGTCTAATATCCAGAAACTATACGGAACTTGAACAACCAAACAAGCAAAAAAGAAATAACCCTATTAAAAATGGACAAAAGAACAAATACTTGTTAAAAGAAGACATTCAAGGTGTCAACAAACATACGAAAAAATGCTCATTATCACTAATTATCCGAGAAACTCAAATGAAAATCACACTGAGATCTACCATCTCACACCATTAAGGATAGCTATTATTAAAAATCAAAAAATAACAGATGCCAGGGAGGATGTGAAGAAAAGAGAACTATTATACACTGTTGGTGGGAATGTAAATTAGTTCAGCCACGTGGAAAGCAGTTTGGGGATTTCTCAAAGAACTGAAAATAGAACTACCATTTGACCCAGAAATCCAATCACTGGTTATATATCCAAATGAAAATAAAATATTTTACCAAAAAGAAACATGCACTCGTATGCTCATTGCAGCACTATTCACCATTACAAATACATGGAATCAATCTGGGTGCCCATTACTCGTGGGTTAGATATAGAAAATATACCAGAATACTACACAGAATACTATGCAGCCATTAAAAAGAATGAACTCATGTCCTTTGCAGCAACATAGATGCTGCTGGAGGCCATTATCCTAAGTAAATTAATGCAGAAACAGGAAACCAAATACAGCATGTTTTCACTTGTGAGTGAGAGCTCAAAACTGGGTACACATGGATATAAAGATGGCAGCAATAGACACTGGGGACTACTAAATCAGGAGGAAGCAGGAGACAAGAGTTAAAAAAACTGACTGTTGGGTACTATGCTCAGTATTTGGGCATGAGATCAACCATACTCCAAACCTCAGCATTATGCAATATACCCAGGTAACAAACCTGCACATTTATCCTCTGAATATAAAATAAAAGTTGAAATTATAAAAAATTAAAGATTAAAAAAATTATGCTGTTCTTGTAGAATGGATAAGCAGGGCCAGGGCTCTGGACAGAAGAGAATGCTGCGTCATGAACAGGCTGACGGGAGGAAAGGGGAGATGCAAGGAGACCATTTAAAAGGTTTGGGCAGTAACACAGGTGAGATATGGGGGGTACAGAGAAGGTGATGAAAGAAATGTGTTTTGAACCAAAAGCCTATACAATTGCCTAACAGATGGCACAGTGTTGTTTGTCTGTTCAGTGAATGAAAAATTATCACTTAAACTTTATTGTATTCATTTAATCTACATGGAGTAGGCATGGCACGATTTTCAAAGGTAGAATTTTTGCTGAGCTAGCTTTTCAAAGCTCCCACCTTTCTTTTTACTGTGCCCTTTGTTTGGAGCTCCCTTCCCCAGGTGTCCTCAAGTCCTTCAGCCCTGTAACTACCTTCAGACGTCTCGCCAGGTAGATGTCTCTTGAACACCCTCATAAAGAGGCAGCCCACCACTTTCCCCTCACTCTCTTCCATTTTCTTCATTCAGATTGGCATCACCTGACCCATACTATACTTCTTTATACTAGAGGAAACAGGCTTTTAATTTTTCCTGGAACAGCTCAGATTTAGAGGTTAATTATTAACAATGTCAGCTTTTAGGTGATCAGCTGGATGTCAGCTTAACCCTGTGACGTTTGTTTGCTTATTTACCCCTTTACTAGACTATGAATCCCATGAAGAAAGGAAATTTTTCCAATTGTGTTTATGCTGTATTCTCCAGTGCATACATCAGTGTCTGACATATAGTGAGCTGAATGAGTTATTAAGTGAATGAATGTGATTGTGTTCTGATTATAGTAATTTGATGAGCACTCTTCTTTTTGTTATTCTTCCCATAGAAGTGAGGTTTATTCAGGGAATAAAGACTTCTGAAGGACTTTGTAAATAGAATCTATGGAAGTAACTTTTTTGAGTATGACCCCTAGTGAACAGAGAAAGTGTTCTGAGATTTCAGGGTGGGAATACAAAGAAGATTGGAAAGGAAGCTCTGGGTACTGAGCTCCAGGTAGGGAAGTTAAACATCACAACAGTAGATTGAAGTTGCAGATTACCTTGATCACCCTTAAATGTAAGGAACTCTTGTCAAGGAATATGACCATTGATAAACACCTGCTAGATGTTAAGTTTGTCTGTCTTCTGGATGGCCTATTCACATCTTTTAGAATAGGTTTCACTGCTTAAAATAAATAAGCCTTTAAATAAATAAATACCCAGTTTTTCATAAAAACCAGACAGATCAAAATCAGTTCACTGATTACAGTTGTCATTACATAGTGCAGAGCAAAGATACTTTATTTTTGAAGGCACTCAGAAAAATCATCCTATACTTCAAAATTTATAGAATAAACTAAAAACAAAAATAGAGCAGGAAAGACAGTAATAAAAGTTATACCTTTAACTTAGTCATCCACCTAAAATGCTCAGTATGCAGTATTACAAATCACATGGAACAAGAAGAAAATGAATAGAAAGAGCATTTGAATGTAAATCTTAATATGCATTTGAGATTAGTGCCAAAGTGAGAATCAGAAATCTAAAATCTTTGTCCAAAAGATTGGAGAAACGATAATCTAGCCTGACATTGAAAGTGAAGTGCTCTATTCTACAGGGTGTGTGAGGAGGGGTGTGTCTGTAGAAATAGAGAAAACAACAGGTGTTCAAGTTCATGATTGAATTGCATGGTGACTCGGCCTCTAGGCAGCACAAGTGCAGATAATAACTGGTATTATCCAGGATAGGTATTTGACTTTCTAGATCATAGGTAGAAATTTAAGCTAAGAAATTGGAATTATTCTCAATAAGAGAAAATATACACTAAAATAGCAATGATTATGCACATAACTAAGAGAGAAATCTAATCAATCTCGCTGAAATGATGATTCATAATAGATGATAATGATAAGAAACATGACTGGGCATATTTCCAGTCCCATGAAAACAGCATTAATATAATATAATATAATAATATGATATATTTTATAGTACGTATAATATATACTATAAATATAATATATATAAACATTATGTTATATATTTTATATATAATATATAATGTATAAAAATATATTATATATCATACATTATATTATATTATTATATATATTATATATAATATATATCACATATTATATATTTTATATAGATTATATATAAAAACAGCCCAATATAAATACACTACTCCTAACATAGTGCTTGCTTTAGTCATGAGTGATTCAAGAGCTGACTGAAGCTGAACTCAAAAGAGGCATATGTCAGTGAAAGTGGCTGAAAAAAGCTGGACCTAGCACTATAGTTACTGGACTAAAGTGAAGGCCTGAATTTGAACTTGTAGACATAGACTAATAGTTTCAGAGACTATAAATTTACTTAATTTAAGAAAATAGCATTTTTACCAAGACATAAAAGACCAAGACATAAAAGACCAATTTTGATCCAAGTGTTACACAAAGGCAAATAAAATGTAGTATAGACCCAGAACGAGGGCAATGAAAAATTAAATGTCTTCAAATACAAATCAGGAGAGAGAGGTTCCATTTACTACTCCTAGATAAGACTTTCACCAATGCCCTAGGGACGAGTAATTAACAGTTAACATCATGCCTTACATATAAATACTCAGACACACACACACACAAACACACACACACTCATATACAATGATGAATATATACATAAACCTATGTGGTATATATATTATATACTCATATATTTCATGTATAATTTTTGTTACTCATTATTGAGTTTTTCCTCTAGTGCTATGCTATATCTTCCTACACTACTTATCCAGAATTAAAAAGTAGATGAAACAAAAACTTTAATGAGATGTAAGGAATTCAGGGAAAGTTAGTTTCAAAGTTTTCAGGGACTATTTCAAATAAGTAAATCAGAACTTGATATACAAACACAAACGTCTAGGATGACCCATTCTTTCTGTAATTATATTCAGGGAAATAGTTCTTATTTTCAGAACAAAGATTTAGCCAGAATATGGGCCACAAAGAGAGAAAGAAAGAGAGTAAAAGAGGTGCCTTGTTCTTTTAGCCTCTTACTTATTTCTGTGACTCCAAAACCTATTAACCTGTTTTATTTAGCCTATGCTCTTTAAAAAAACAACAACAAAACAAAAACAAAAAAACAAAAATGAAAACACTGTGACTGCTAAGTCCAGGATATCAAAAAAGTATCAATGTCTTATGAAATATTAATACATGAATCAGGGTCTGACTCTGCCAGGGGCACTAAGAGCCCATAACACTACAAAGGTGCCAGATATCCTTATGGTCTAAAGCAAGCTGTGGATCCACTCGTGCCTGACTCACGGTAATGTCAAAAAGTTAATTCTTTCTTACTGTCCTATCTGTGCCTGCCCTTTATAAATGGACATATCTGATTTATTATTTCCTTATCTTTCCTAGTCAATGACTTTATCTTGAAAATAAAGGGGGGGAGGAATTGTCATTTTCTCAATGACTACTTCTCTAATTCTTATTTGCTATATTGACAGCAAACCATAATGTCAAGTCACAAAATAACAGTATCTCTGGTGAGAAAACGCGTCCATAAATACCCAGGTTTCATTGTTTCTGGTATTTTGCCAATGGACAGTTTTGTGCCTTATTATGGGGCCATAAAATTGCCAGCAATTCTGAAATTAAGAACATGGACATTATAAATTGGATTACATAAAAACTCACAAAGCCAACGTGCTATAACTTCCCTTCACAGAAATTTCTGAGATTAAGTGAGAGGCTAAGGCATGAGAAATTCACCAATTAAAGCATCTGAATGTTGACATTGAAATAAATTTTAGAGAATAGGTAGGGCAACTAATTGCTATTATTCTCAGCATTTGCTTTAGAAAGCTAAAATAGTATAAGGAAGTAACTATACACTTTGAATTCAAAATAACATAAAACTGATGCTCAGTTTCATTACGTGCCAAGTGTTTGACTTTGCACAAATCATTTACCACTGATTTTCAAATCTCTTATCTGTAGAAAGGAGAAAATGCACTCTAATTTAGGACTCATGCAGATGATTAATGTATAATTATATTAGTCTGTGGTATGTGACAGATCCTACCTTTCATTATTAATCACGGAGGTATGACTTGGGTGTTAGTAGTTTAATAAACGTCTATTTATACCTAAAGCTTTATACTTTCCAAAACTCTTTTTGTACACAAGACCTATTTTATAAAAGGAAGGTAAAAGACACAAGACAACACCTCACCTTTTCTGATCACTTGCTACATGATGGGCCCTGGTTTCATCATTGTACATCCATTACCTCATTTTATTCTAAAAATAACTCCTTGGTATAAACATTATTATAGGGCCAGAAAGAAACTGAGGCTTAGAGACATTAAGTTGCTGAAGGTTATTAGCAAGTGTCAGGACAGAATTCAACACCTCTTTGAGATTCAGAGACTGAGTTTATAAGCACTGACCAATAATGCCTGCTGAAAAATCTAAGGGAGTTAAAGCTGAATATGGGTCTCAAGTAAACGACACTGAGTTTGGTTGCTGTGGGTAATATTTTATTATTTCTGTGTAATCGGAAGGATTTGAAAGAATAAAAATATACACATAGCATGCAATGACCTTTTGGAATTTGGAAGCTGCAAAAGAATTGATAGATCATCTTTTCCAATCAATTTACAACATCATTATTATATGCTTTATCATAGTTAGGGAGACATATATGTTGATGCAAAATAGCTTTGCTGTGACTATATATAGCTGAGAGAAATAGCTAAATATAAATTTAATCAATAATATTAAGAAATACATACACAATTACAATTATTAGGCCAAACAATTCTCTAGGGTTTTCTTAAAGTGTTCTTTTGCAATAAAAATACAGATTATTTTCAACATGATATATGACTTTGAATAAAGGAAATGCTTAATTTGAATTTCAATTTTTAAGCTTGTGATTCACTGAAATTGAATTTCCAAGTGCAAATTGCTGGTTTATAAAAAATCCTATTGCATAAATGATACTGTTGCATAATACATATTTAATAGTGATTATAATGATATATTGTGGCATTTTGGTAGGCTATTTAATACATATTTTGTGGTTGTATTTTGTATGGCTACTTTTATTCTAGTCTTTTATGAAATTTTCTGATATGTAAAGACCTAGGTACAGACAGAAAACGTTTCTTGCTCCAAAATTCTTAATTTAAAAACATAAGATGGTGCCACCATCATGACTACACATTTCCAGTATGTTCTCATTTATAAACATTTTATTTTTAATTATAATAGATGCATAATAGTTGTCCATATTTATGCAGTAAATGTGATGTTTTCATGCAAGTATTAAATGTGTAATGATCACTAACTTGTACATTAAAATGGTGAAAATGATAATTTTATTTACATATTTTTAAAATAAATACATAAATAAATGTTTTGATTTCCGATGGCACTGACTGGGTTCCTTGGGGAGCAATCTCCGAGACAAAGATTCATTCATAGAAGTGTGTTTGGGAGTATTGGAGTGACCAACGTCTGTAGTAGGAGAGGGAAAGGGACAGGATTGACGAAAAGAAAAGTAGTTTGGGAAACAGTGACAATAAAGCTTCAGGAAACACTATAGGAATTCTGGAGCTTGGAGAGCCTTGCAGAATTGTCCTGAATCGGGTCAGAGTGGCTGGCCCTTTACGCCCCTCTCAAGCTGTCACTGAATGCAGGCTGCCTCTAGGAAGGTACCACAACCTTGTGTGAGGGGGTTCTCCCCACCTGAGGGCAGTAACACTGATGGAGCATGTGGTGTATGCTGCTCAGAGTGCCAGTGGTAGGCGGCCCTCCATTTTCAGCCTTTTTGGAGATTGCCTCAGATGATCCAACGATATCACACATTCCCATTGGTCTATATCCAATCACTGACTGATGTGGGAATATCAGAAGCTGGCCTTTTGCTATGGACTGAATTGTGTTCCCTAAAATTCATACGTATATGTTAAAAGCCCTAAGCCTCCGTGTGACTATGTTGGAAATAGGACCTTGAAGGAGAGATTAAGATTAAGTGAGATCATAACGGTGAAGCCCTGATCTGAGAGAACTGGTGTCCTTTGAAAGAGAAAGAGACACCTGAGGTTGCTCTCTCACCACCATGCGAGGACACAGCAAGAAGGAAGCATCTGCATGCCAGAAAGAGAGCCCCCACCAGAAAATGAACCCTGCTGGACACTTGAACTTTCCAGTCTCCAAAACTATGAGAGAAAAATATTACATTTTTCTTGCCCCATAGTCTATAGTGTTTTTTATGACAGCATACGTAAATGAAGACACCTTGCAGTCCAATTGGCAAGAGTTCTGATTCTGTTTCTCAGGGAACTCAGACTTCAATGGATGGAACTAGAAAAGGTATAAGAAATAAGACATTAGGATGGGATTTGGAACTGGATAACTTGCCCCTAACTGGGAAAGAAGACCCCATCAGTGGTGATAATTATGGCATATATTGCCCTGGCAAGGTGACAATACAATTGCTGAAACTCCCCCTTGGTAGTTGGGGTAGATGGTATATACCAGTGAAAACCAATTCATGGGCTGGTGCAGTGTATCAATGACTTGAGAAACGTAAGTAAAATACTAACTATAAGAACAACAGAATAAGATGGTTATTGCTAAGGAAAAGATAATATGAAAAGGTTGAGATAGATTATTTGAAAATCCAAATCTAAATGTTAAACTCAGAAGGCTTCCTTGGTAGCATATAAATGGGCCTTCATTCCCTGCAGTGAAAGGACAGAGAAGGCTCAGGACCAGAACCAGGAGTTAATTTTAAGAGGCACTGAACCCCTAAAATGTTTAAACTCTGAATACAGACAAGTCTTATGCCAAAGCGAAGGACCTGGTTGGAATGGAATGGGGTCCTGACATAGGCAATGCAGACATCGGAGTTGACTCTTCAGAAAATAATTTAATCTGATTTCCCTGGACCCTTCTGAGAGCACAGCAGTGGCACAGTCCTCTTGCTTGCAGACAATGCAGAGGCTTCCTTCCCGCAATTCAACAAGACAACTAGGCCTTTCTCAGGATCTACCCCTCCCTCACTATCTGGTCATGAGGCCAGTAGTAAGAATTCTATTAGAACATAACCCAGGTGAAGACATGCTGGGCCTGATAAGGGAAGAAAATGACTATAGACTATAACATATACTAGAAGAAGCCATGAAAGTATGCATAGTGCTGAATTTTGAGGGAATTATGTCATACAATAGCTAAGGCAGAGTTTACTGACTTGAGAATACTTTTTTAGGACACAGGATTTAACACTCTAACACAGACACTGGGAAATTGTGAAATTCCCTGTTAGGATGAATTGTTGAAGCATGGAGAGAGCAATGGCACACTTTAAGTGTGGTAGATCCATCAGAGTTGCAATGACAGATGGTAGAAAAAACAGATTGAAATGCTTAGAGAAGTGACATGCCACAGTGAACATAGGATATCAGCTTGCAGAACTCTAGAAGACTAACTTCCACGAGAGGTCACAAAGGATATAATATTTACTAAAGCAACATTCAACTAACTCACTGGTGAGAAGCACAAAGCACTACTTAAGAGTTGAGTGGTGGCTGTGCTCTATGAGCCAGGGCTGACTGTAGTAGATAGAGGTTGCCAAAGAACTGGGCTACTGTTGGCAACGGGTGTGACAGGACCTCCACAGCAGAAGAGGACGGGAGATATCACTCAGCCATCAGAAGCCCAATGGTAACAATTATTGCAATGAGTGGCAGAGATGGAGGAGCAGCTCGACAGCCTGCAAAAGTTACAGAGATGGTTATAAAACAGGACATCCTTAGGGGCAAAATATATGGGCAGCCAAGAGGGTACTACTCTATTGGTATAATCCAAATAAATCAAGATATAATTAGGAGGCTGAAAGCCATCTCCCAGATAAAAAGATTTCTTTCTCAGTGTCAAAATCCGAGTGAATTTTCAGACTCAGAATTGAAAGATTAAAGAAGAGCCTGGGTCACTGGGACCAAAGAGCCTGCAACATTCCAATGGTGCATGACATTGCTTCCTGGTCTTTACCTACAGGTGGTTATGGCCATTTAGTTGATCAACTGTCCACTGAGTAAAGGATAATACTCCAAACTTTTCAACACCGTTGAACAAAGGAAGAAAATGGACCAAAGTATTATCACGCCTCCCTATTAGACTAAGGGCATTTTGGAGTCAAGCCATAAATGAATTCTAGTCTATCTGGCTGAAATTGGGTCCGTTGAATCCTGGACCCACTCTGATCATTTATGTAGTCTTCATATAGACATACTTGTTTATTAGCTCAAGACCCAAAGCATATATCTTCAGCCTACGGGTTTATAGCTATCATACTGGGGAAGGTCAAGTGGAAGCCTCTAAAATCTATCCACCTCATTTCTGCCAAAATAAACAGTCAAAAACAATATCACATCTCAGGTTCAATGGCAGAAATTAGTTTCACTTTTAGAGACATGAAGGATGCAGGAATATGTTTCCTTAAATATCTCTATGAATTTCAACAAACCCCACACATACACACACACACACACACACACAAATAGGACCTGGAAGATAATAGCGGATTCCTACACACTTAATGAAGTTGTTAGTAGTTTCTATTACCGCTGCTGCGCCAGATGGAGTATCCTAGCTAGATAAGATATTATATGACCTTAGGTAATGTGGCAAATGGGTTCTATTCCCATTAGAAGAGGATTAGAAACTATCTGCATTCACATGGAACTGACAATGGTATACATTTCAAGTTTTGTCCCTCGGTTCTTTTAGGGATACTGCATTCTGTTACAGTGAATAGTCTGAAGAGATCGGCCCCATCTGGCAGTTCCTTAATGTGGTGCATTATGTATTGAGACCAAACGAGCAAGAACTGGCCAGCATGTTGAAGACTTTGGTAGGACATCTCTCCTCCACAATACAAGAAATAAATGCTACTAAGACTCAAGGTCCTGCCACATCAGTACAATTTTCAGAGGGACCAGAGCTTTGGGGTATGCTAGAATATCCCACTCCCATAGTAAATGACAGCATATTATACCTTGCAAATCCCCCAGGAAGGAAGGAGACATAATTCCTAACAACTTACTTTTAGTATTGAGGTAGAATATTATATTTCACCCCAGGAATGTCATTTTGATTTGTATATTGGGTAACACAAAAGTTTGTAAGCTTTGAAAGGAGCCCAAAGGAGGAAAACCATTTTGCAGTAAATCTAAGCCGTAGTACAAGTAGCCCTGAGGCTAGGATCATAAGCTCTAGCAAACACCATGATATTAGAATGATATTACAAGTACCATTGGTGGGAAAAAAATGTTTTGAAGAGTTCATTATAGCCACCAATGGGAGAATAAAAATAAATACTACTATGGTTCTGGACAAAAACTGCCAACTACATCAGAGAATTAATCATATTTAAAAAGTAGCACTTGGCATACTGTCATGATCTGCTTGAGTCACAGAGCTTGACCGTGAGTTAGCAAATAACCATGCAGCCCTAGATGTGCATCATAGGCTGGGTTTTTTGTGGCCTGCTGAGAAATAAGGTCAGATGGTGCTAGCAACCACATTATAAAATGGCACAGCTACTCAACTTCAGCCAGTTTCTGCCATGGCCACCCCAGTGTTGGTACAGTGAACTATTTATTAAGTGACCATGCAAACAGTAATGGAAGCTATGGATTCAAAACTTGCCAAGACTGATTAGCCACTGGTGTCATTAATTATATAATTTACCTTAAGCAGAGGGCAACCTTGAGTCCCCAAGATGGGATTATCTCTCAAGAAAACCAACAGGCTCTTGTTGGTAAGTTACTCACCTAGGACATCTCCTATCTTGAAGGAATCAGCATTTCATATTAAAATAAATATACATATATCCTGGGCATTGTTTTGCTTTTCTCACCCTCAGGGACCACTGTCTAATGACTTAGAGAGTGTTTTGTTGTGATGGTATGCGAGCCTACACAGCATTACATTAGGCCAAAGGATAATTGTATAGCAACAGAGGTGTGCAAGTGGGCCCATAACTTGAAGTCTACTAGTTATCTTACATATCATACTACCCGGAAACTCATTGTTTGGTAGAACGTTGGACCAGCCTCTTGAAGACTCAACTAAAGCCTTGGTATATAAACAATACTTATGAGGAAGGGAAATATCTTCCAGAATATAGTTATTACACTCCAAATCAAATAAATGTATACATTAGTGCACCCTGCTAGGTGGAATGAATGTTCCCAGCGAATAAGAGCAGAGGTGTTCTTATGTAATTGGAAACAACACACCCAATCTTGTACATGTTGTGTGTCTCATCTTTACAACATTGGCCTTTGTAGGTTTAAAGGTCCTGACAAGCAAAGACAAACTCTTCCCTGGGGACACAGCAATGCTTTCATTGACCTACAGTCTATATTTGCCACCTGGCAACTATCGTCTCTAATCCAGAAACTCTCTCTAGACACCATCATTGTAGATCTAGTTCACCTTTATGTGTTTTGTGATACAATCATTCCCCTGGTACTGTAATGAAGCTTTCTGCACAAGCTCTGATTATCTCATATTAAAAGGATATCAATGGTAAGGCTCGGCATGGCGGCTCACACTTGTAATCACAGCACTTTGGGTGACCAAGGAGAAAGAACTGCTTGAGCCCAGGAGTTTGAGAAGTGCCTGGGAAACATAGTGAGACCCCATCTCCACACACAAAAAAATGATAATAATAAAAGTTAGCTGGGTGTTGCAGTGCATGCCTGTAGTCACAGCTACTTGGTGGGTTAAAGTGGAAGGATTGCCTGAGCCTGGAAGGTAAAGGCTGAAGTGAGCTGTGATCATGATTGTGCCACTGCACTCCAGCCAGAGCAAAAGAGTAAGATCTCATCTCAATAAACATAAATATCAATATATAGATATATAATAAATATATATAGAGACATATCATACATATATATCTATGTATCTGCCAAAAATATGTTTCAGAACCAATCATTATTTTCTTGGTATTCTTTCTCTGTGAGTTACTAGCACTATATTGTGCAAGTCATCACCAAATTTCTCAGAAGTTTAATTTTTTATAATGATGGATGAAGACAGTAATATCTACCTTGAGTGGCTTGTCATAAGTATTAAATAATAAAAACTAGCATTAAAAATAGCTAGCATATCTAGATATATGTTATAGTTATATGTTTAAAAATTAGTTTATTTCATGTCTTATTTATCTTTAAGAAACTTTATAGCCTGATCGGTGCTGATTCTTTTCCAAAAAGTTACGTAAATTTTCATCAGGACAGTATTTTCTGTAACAACCATTATTTCTTGTCTTTCTGCCGTAAGTGGAGAAAAAAGATGTGAAGGACCTTGAGTTTTCATACTTTCTAAATGGGCTAAGAGTACAGATGTCAGAAGCTATGCCATGCTACACTATGAAATATGTTTGTTGAAAAAGTTCCCACTTCAACATGATTTTGGAATGAGGTGCAGACTTTTCCATATAATATCTATGAATAAAAATGTTCATTTGGTATTTGATTACTAATTAATCAGATAATTGCATTCTCTATTATGAAAGCCATATTGTGCAAACACACACACAAGTCAAATTCCTAAAAATATCCTATATAAAAGGTTTAAACTTCAGTATTTCTATAGATGCTATGAGAAATTATAAATAGTCATTAAAGTAATCCTCTTAAAGGCCAAGTCTGACATGATTCAAATTAATTTGAAGACTCCTTTCTTAAGTAATTGTTTACGTAGCCAGCTGGTTTAGGAAACAATGAAAAACAAAACAAAACAAAACAAAAACTACACCTTGCACATAAATAAAAATTTATTGCTCAGTAATTATCCTTTCTATACTTGATGCAAATGATTCCTGACAGTTAACACAAATGAAAGCCAAAAACAAAGAAAGCAGCTTTAAGAATATTTCAAGAACATGAAGCAAACGTGGACAATTTTTTTTTTTTTTTTTTTACAAATAAAAACCTACAGAAGCATGTTAAATTTCTTATTATATATTTGCCATATCCAACTTTTAAATTCTTTTTCATCTCCACTTTATCTTTATCTTAGACTGGGCAACAGCAAACTCAAAAAGATGCATCATGGAGTAATGCAAATTGCCTAGGACTAAGAGATAAAAATCTAGATTCATGGCCTAGCCTTGCCTCCAACTAATTTTTTGTCATGGGCTTGTCACTCTTTTCCACTTCCCTCTCTGGCTCTTTATTTGTTTGTTAGCCTCTGTGATGCTTAATTTCATGTGTCAACTTGACTGAGCCACGGGATTCCAGATATTGGCTCAAACATTATCCCAGGTGTTTCTGTGAGGAGGTTTTTAAATGAAATTAGCATTTAAATCAACAGACTGGATAAAGCAGATTGCCTTCCCTAACGTGAATGAGCCTTGTCTAATCAGTTGAAGACCTGCATAGAATAAAAAAAGTGATCATCCTTTGAGTAAGAGAAAATTATGCAGGATGCCCTTCAAACTGGAATGTCAGCTCTTCCTGCTTCTAAAGAAGCTTGCAGCCTTTGGAGTCAAATTAGCATATTGACTCAAAGACTGTTTACTCTGGAAAGCTGTCTTCTACATTAAATCTACTTAAAGAGATGGCTGTCTTTTGGACATACACATTCAACATTTCATTGGCACCTATGATAAAGAGGATCTATAGGATGAACTGAAAAGTGCAGATGACAAGGCTCTGCCCCTGCCCCTGTGCAGTGTCTAGTAGGATGTTGCCCTAGGTTTCATGCTCACTGAAGTTCTGTTATAGACTTCTGAGGTGTCCTTTAGATAGATCCCATCTCTCCAAAACTGAGTGAAAGATGCTAGTCATTTGGATTCTGCATTAGAGAGTGTTTTCCCTTGGGACTAAAAATATTTCATTTAATAATCATCACTAATCAAATTACCTGAGTTCTTCTCTTTGGAAACTAGGTTGAAAAAGCCAGAATCCCATTTTTAGGAAAAAACAAAAATAACAACAACAACAAAAAAGAAAAACATTAAGATACTTTACAAAAAAAGACAGGGAATTGCTCATGAGTATACACATAAACTATGTGACATTTAGTAACCATCAAAGAAGTTAAAGCTGGAAAAATTAATGCATATGTTATCAGAAATTTAAGGAAGAAATTGCTCATATATTAAGTTACCTGACCTGGGTATAACTTAGGAGCCATATATTTGGGCATTTATAATAAGATTCTCATGAATCCTTAGTATTAAGTAAAACTTAAATTTTTTGATGTCTAACTGATTTATTTGGTAGTCACATAGGTGTGAAGGAGAGTGCCATGCCTGTCTTATCAAGAGTTCCACTTTGGGAAAGGGTTAATTGCAGTGATAGGATTCTGGGACTTCAGACGAAGGGATATTTGGAGTTATATGGTTCAATCTTAGTACTCTATATACTGGAAGTTAGAGAAATTGTAGACTATTTCCTCACTTTCCAGGGCAGTGCTATTTCCTCTCTTATCTCTACTGCTCCACTGGAAAACATACAATGAGCAGCAGCTCAGTCTGCTAAGAAATTTTTTCCCTTAAAATTGAGTCTGATTCCTACCAATCTGGATTTCTGAGTTGTTCTATGATTGGGTTTGTTTATTGCTTGAGAGAGAAAACCATTGTACTCAGCTGCTACCTCCTGTCACCAATATCTTATCTTATTCACCTTCTTGCTGCTCTAAATATCTCATCAATAGTTAATGTCCTTTCCAAATGGCTCCATAAAACAGGCTAGGTTTTACAAGAAAAGCTGTTCAATATATGTCCAAAACAAATGACGGTTCTCTATTGTTGTATGAGGAATTTGGTGCCTCTGCAAATATCTTTACTGTGTGAAAGATTAACGTCTCCAATATAGTTTCTACCCTGTCTTTCACTTTAGAGACTGTTCAACCTCCCTAGTTGCCTTTTCTCCTGATGTCCATGAAGCTGAACATTCCTGGACTGTGTTGCTACTCAGTTGTGAGTAAAATAACTGTGCAAACTTAACAGAATCAGCTCTTCATTTGACCTATGCCAGGTACAAGTATGACACAAAATATTTTATTGAAACTTCATGAGAAACCTTTAAAAATTAAAGATCTGAGGAAATTTTACAGGTGGAGAAACTGACAAAGAGTTTAAGAAAAGCACAAAGAAACAGTAAACAAGGTTGCTTCACTGTATTCAAAGCAAATGTCCATTTATTTATTGAAGCATTTATTAAACTGACATTTATTGAACGCTTACAACTATCAAGGTTCTTTTGAAGTCATATAGTGGCTGCCCTTAGAGACAATAGACGACAAATATTTCCTATTCAGACATTTAAAAAGATGCTAGACTCTTACTTAATCTTTTCATGATTGAGAAGGCTTGGAAGAAAAAGTTCTAGCTATGTTAATAGAGATTCTTCACAGACGCACACTTTCTCCCACAAAGGACAGCTTTGCAGGGCCATTTCAAGATATGACAAAGAAACATGTTTTGGGGTAAAGTATTCTGATTTTTTTCCTTGTCGCATAATGTTATGCCAGAGGTAGGTTGAAAAGTAAGTAACAATATATAGGGTTAAATAAAACTCATCTGGTAAGAATGTATGGTTTGTAGGGCATGACTCCCCAGACCCCTTAGACAGGAATTTGGGCAAGATAATACAAAAAAATCAGAGCTTAGTCCTCACAATTTATTAGAAAGCCTGCTAGTTACTGTCAAAGTAAGACATGTAAAAATAAGATATGAATATCACTAACTTTAGAGAAATTGCCTCCTCTTATTTGATGAAGGCTCAATAAACTGGATTACAGTGTGATTGAAAGAAAGAGAAACAAAGAAAGATGAGAAGAGAGCCTGTATTTGTATTCTGAGAAACACTGATTTAAAAAATAAGTAGAATAAACAATAGGTAAATGACAAAGGAATTTGAAATGAGAGGCCAGGAGACAGTGGTGTAATGGGGAGCCAAATGAGATTTATAAGGGAGCATAGCAAACAGCAGGGTGGAATGCCACTGTGAGGGTTTGAGACCAAAAAGTGTATTGGGGTAGTTGAACAGAATAATTTTACTGGAAATTTAAAAATTTGTGAAGAACAGAAAGGATGGAAGCTGGAGTGGGACACTGGGTAAAAGTATTGGGTTGGTGCAAAAGTATTTGCAGTTTTTGACATGAAAAGTTATGGCAACAGTCACAATTGCTTCTGCACCAACCTGATAGTTGTGGCCATCATGTTAATATTGGCCAAGTTTTAAGAAGAAATGATGTACTTAAGTCCTATAAGAAGGAATCTCTGCACGCCAAGAAGTAGAAGACAGATGCAAATACAGCAGATGAGCTACTAATGGTAAGTTCCTTGTGGAGATGGGATAGGAGGAGACCCACAGCACAGGTCCTACACGCAAGAATGGATCTTTCTCCTACTGCTAGAATAAAAGGAAGCATATGCAAATCCTTGCTTAGAAATTAGAGGAAAAAAACCCTGATTAAACAAAGGAAGAATGTTGGGTAGGCCATTTGTAGAGATTACATACTTGAAGAAACTGATTGAGAAAACATAAGAGCAAATTTATGAGAAAACAATTTTTTGTGGAAATTGGAAGTCAATGTTTGAGTAAAGAATATAGAATTTTAATAAAAACAAAGGTGTGGTTATATGATTTATTTTTTCTGGAGATTTCTAGCACTCAGGGGTAGGAGATTTTTGTTTGTTTTTTATTTTTTATTTGTTTTGTTTTGTTGAGACAGGGTCTTGCTCTGTCACCTAGGTTGGAGTGCAGTGGCATGATCTCAGCTCACTTCAATCTCTGCCACTGTACTCCAGCCTCCACCTCCCAGGTTCAAATGATTGTCCCGCCTCAGCCTCCCAAGTAGCTGGGATTACAGGCGCACACCACCATACCTGACTAATTTTTGTATTTTTTAGTAGCGATGGGGTTTCACCATGTTGGCCAGGCTGGTCTCGATCTCTGGAGCTCAGGTAATCCACCCGCACCAGCCTCCCAAAGTGCTGGGATTACAGGCATGAGCCACTGCACCCAGGGGTAAGTTTTTTATTTTTTAGTGTTTTGGCTAGAGGGGAAATAACAAGGTAAAATGAGAAAGAAGTATAAGACAAGGGTGATAAATCAGTGAAAATACTGAGATTTTATCAAAATCACCTATAAATCTTTTTTTTAAAATAGACAAGCTACTCCTAAACTTCTTTTAAAATAGACAAGCTATTCCTCATCAACTTTATGGAAGGAGGGTCCTTATTCCAGGAATGAAACGTCTCATAAAATTATTAAATTTAAAAAAAAAGTAAGTAACTCTGATATGCAGTCAGAGCAGGTAACATTTTTAATATTTCCTATAATTTCAGTAGAATGGGAATAGAAGTAAAGCAAAAGAAATTGAAAAAAAAATAGGGCAAAAGTTCTTGATAACACTGAAAAGCAGGCATGGTTTTTGCAGTTGAGTAAAGGCAATAGAAGAAGGGATCAATGAGACTTTATGCTTTTAGACTTTGATCAGTTTAAGTGATGTCAAGGCTCAGACAGAGCCCATAAAAAATGAGTGGAGGAAGTGGAATTGAGAAGAAACCTGTCATAGATACAGTCTGTGAGACAAGGCACTTAATGGACCTTATATCTGATGTCAACTTGGAATACATCTCAGCTCTTTCACCTAAGAAGTCTTACATGTTCTGCTTTTTCCTGCAATAACAACAGAACATCTTTCACTCCTTATCCTTCTTCTCAATGTTTTCTACACATACTGAACTTATTTGAATTTATTAAAAACTATGAGCCCTTTAGCAACTCAGAGATTTCCTCGAACCCGCTTATCGTGGTTCTCCATGAAGGTTGGCATTTCCTCATTATCCTAATACTGGCTTAAATGGGCAAGCACTTTTTCATGAATATGCAAGAATAATACTTTAGCATTAAAGTATATTTTATTAATCTCATCTCTATGTCAACTCTAAAATCTAGTGCCCACTAAATACTACAAACATTAGTTGAGTAATAAATATTTCAGTCATTTGATCCAAATTATGTATCAGGCATGAGACCAATATTTATTTAGTATTTAATACCAATATTTTTATTAGAAAATTGTGTCCTAAATGACTGGCCAAAGGCCAAAGAAGTAATAATAAATGGACTAAATGTGAATACTTCTGAATATATTTCTGTATTTCATCAAAGGCTGCTTCTGTTTTATGACATTGTCTCTCACTATTATTATACTGATACATGCATTTAAAATATCCTTATCTTGTTGTTGGAAGGCAATCAACTCATTCAAGTCATTCAAATTCTTATTCTCAATGTTTTTATCTATAAAATATGGGTTTAGATGACATTAAGATTAATTTCAGCTTTAAGCATAATATGAAATTATGAATTCTCATCATGAGCTTTGTGCATTCAAAATATTTCAATGAGACAAGCATGGTGGCTAATGACTGTAATCCCAGCACTTTGAAAGGCCACCATGGCAGGATGACTTGAGACCAGGAGTTTGAGATCAGTCTGGGCAACACACAGAGACCCTTCCTCTACAAAAAAAATGAAAAATAAAAAACTTGTCTGGCAGGGAAGCTGGTGCCTATAGCCCTAGCTACTCGAGAGACTGAGGCAGGAGGATCACTTCAGCCCAGGAGTTCGAGGCTACAGTGAGCTATGATCATGCCACTGCACTTAGGCCTGGGCAACAGAGTGAGATCCTATCTCTATTGAAAAAAAAAAAAAAAGTCATCCAAGCTCTGGTATTACTTAGACTTAAAAATTTGATACCTTTATGTAACCTAGTTCTGGTATCTAATTGTATTCATTTACTTATTGAGAAAATTATGCACTTTCAGGAGGAGAGGAAAAAACCCTAAATTACATTTCAGTTTATGAGAGGAGGCAAGTAGTAGTTAATGCTGTCTAGTTACTTTTGCTGCATTAATTGTAGACATCAAAACATTCGTATTCTCTATTTTTACGATTACTAGATAAGTCTTAAAAAAGTTAAGGGAGTGTATTAGTTCATTTTCACGCTACTATAAAGAACTGCCCCAAACTGGGTAATCTATAAAGAAAAGAGGTTTAATTGACTCACAGTTCCCCATGGCTGGGGAGGCCTCAGGAAACTTACAGTCATGGCTGAAGGCGAGGGGAAGCAAGGGACATCTTACATGGCTGCAGGCAAGAGAGAGAGAGGACAAAGGAAGCTGCCAAACACTTTTAAGGTACCAGATCTCCTGAGAACTCACTCACTATCATGAGAAACAGCATGGAGGAAACTTCCCCATGATCCAATCACCTCCTACCAGTTCCCTCCTTCAACATGTAGAGATTACAATTCGGATTACAATTCAAGATGAGATTTGGGTGGGGATACAGATAAGGGAGCTAATTTAAAACAGCACCAGCAACAAGAAAAGGCTTCATGAACACTGAAAAATCAAGCAGAGACAAACTGAGTTGAGCTGTTTTTTTAACGAAAAAGCAATTGTGCCAACTTTAAGAACCAGAAAACCTCAACTTTTATGCTTTTAGCAAATTGTAATTTACAGAAAATAAAGCTTGTAAGCAAGAAGACACTGAAAAGTCTCTCTACAAATCAAATAATAAGTTGAAAAAATTAAATTTTGTGAGCCAAAAATGACACAGAGGTTTCAATTATGAAAGTTTATAATTAAAGTTTTATATGTATTGATTTTTGGAAGGAATCATCTACTAAAACTCTTATTTTTAATAGTTAAATTTAAAATGAATATTCTGTACAGGTATTAAATGAAATTGAAAAAACAATTTTTCAATATCTAATTTAATGAAATATTTAAAAACATAGAAACAAATAAGTTGACATTGTCTTCTAAAAATATTTTTCAAAGAAAGACAAGAAATTATAACCAACAGGATAGTTTTTGTGAACACATTATGAACTAGTTTCATATTTCTTACAAAAAAATAAAAGAATGGAGTCTATTTTTTATTTGACACAGTTTGCTTTGAACTTGCCAGTTATATCAGTACTTACATAGAAAATATTTTCTCAATTAGAAATATAGTCTAGATAGAAAACTAAAGAAGGAAAAATAGTAATTATTTTTAATTATTAAGTGCAACCATTTTTCACAGAGATTGCAAGATATTTTATGAACATGGTTATAGCACTAAAACTAAATAGAAAAATGTACCTTGTTCATAAAATACCAATAACATGAAATTAATAATGAAAGATATACCTAAGAAAATAATTAAAATTTGTTTAAATATGTTCCAAGATTACTTTTATGTTACTTAATAGACAATATGATGTGTATTTTTTAACTTGCTTTACTGTGGCTACATTTTTATTGATTTAAATTTGTTTCAAAAATTTAATTTAAATATAGCTATTTTTAGGTTTACCAATAGAGTAACAACAATTTGTCCATCGGGAAGTAGATTATTTAAATTACTTTTATTGTTCCTTTCATTCTCAAAATGTTCTAGTTTTCAGAACAAATTACATAATCTTCCTGCTATACAATATTGCGAAGTTTAGAATAGGCAATAGGAAGCCATTGGAAAGTTCTGTGCAGGGTATTGCTTAATAACTTTCCGGATTTGAAAAGATACCTATAGTCTGTAGCAAATAAAAAGAAAAAGAACTGTGTCAGGTGGACTGATGAGCAGTTATATCAGAGGAATAACCTACCCTAAACTTTTCTTTTTCTTGAAAATTTTAGAAGGAATACATATATATATATATACACACGCATTATATATATATGCATACACATTATATATATACACATATATATAATTGTGTGTGTGTGTGTATATATATGGCCTCATCTAGAGAAGCATCCTAATATTTTTTCTTTGTTTGCTCTGAAAATCTTTAGAGACACCATTTGAGTTTTTTTAGATAGAAAAATAACTTGATTTTTTTTTTGTGACTGCTACAAATAAATTATCTTTAAGCAAAGGAAGGCACTAGCTGTATTTAGCTTTGCTCTGAAGTTGGAAAGTGAGGATACACTGAATTTTAATAAATCAACAATTATAATTCAACCAAGACACAGTTTTATAAAGGGACGAATATTTGTTATGATGGAAAGAATCCCTTTGTAGTACAAATTACAACACATGGCGTGTGTTTTGCAAATTAAAATTTACAAAGTTTTTAAGAAGCATAGAACATCAGTACTCAAAAACCATTTTTTTTTTCAATAATTCACTCTGGAACACCAAAGGAATCAATGTAAATTTATTATTTGAGAGTCACTTTTATGGATGGTACAGTGTTGTGTTTGAGAAGGGAAACTGCTCCTTTGGAAGAGGAATAAGGATGAACAGGGCATAGCACTTACCTTTCAGTGGTTCACAAAGTAAGTGAAGACATAGACACGTACATAAACAACAATACCACCACCAGGCTATGAAAAGAATCATAAGAATATTTTGTTTGCTGGAAGGGAGAAGAGAATAAATTAATGTTGGCTAATTCATTAACTTTGCATCTGAAAGTGTCCCATGGAGAACATAAGTTGTAAGTAATTTTACCAGATAAAATACAGAAGGAAGGGGGCAGGGGTCAAGATGTGTGAGCAAAAATAGCTCCAGTTTGCAGTCTCTAAGACAAATGCAAAGGTGAGTGATTTCTGCATTTCCAACTGAGGTACCAAGTTCATCTCATTGGAACTGACTAGGCGGTTGGCATGACCAATGGAGAGCAAGGAAAAGCAGGGTGGGGTGAGGGTTCACTTGGGAACTGCATGGGACAAAGGGACCTCCCTCCCCGAGCCAAGAGAGGCGCTGAGAGACTGTGCTACCCTCCTGGGGTACTACTCTTTTCGCATGGATTTTTGCAATCTGCAGATCAGGAGATTCACTCATGAGCCTACACCACCAGGGCCTTGGATCTCAAGCACAAAACTAGGCAGGCCCATGGCAGCTGCTCTGATCTTTCAGGCAGGCATGAGCTGCATCAGTTTTTACATATTCTGGTGGCACCTGGAACTCCAGTGAGACAGGAGAATTGTCCACTCCCGTGGAAAGAGGGCTGAAGCCAGTGAGTCAAATGGCCTCGCTCAGTGGTTTCTACTCCCCACAGAACCGCGCAAGCTAAGACCCACTGGCTTGGAATCCCTGCTGGCCAACACAGCAGACTGGAGTCAGCTAAGATTACCGAGTTCCTGGGGCGGGGATGAGGGGCAACGGCCATTACTGCAACCCTAGTTGGTGCTTTTCACCCAGCTAGTGCTGGGGAGACCAGGAGGTTTAAACTGGATGGTATTCACCACAGCAGAGCACAGCACAGCACAGCGGCTGTGGCAGATTGTGGCCAGACTGCTTCTTTAGGTGGAACCCAGATCCATCCCTCCTCACAAGGCAGGGCCTCTCTACAGAAATCCCAGCAACTCCAGCCAGTGGCTTGCAAACAGAACTCTCATCTACCTGGGACAGAGCCCTGGGGGTTGGTGGGTGGGGGGCCATGGTCTCACATCCAGCAGACTTTATATTTCCTGTCTGCTGGCTATGAAGAGTATGGGTGATCCAGATGAGGGGGATTCTCCCAGCACAGAGCACCAGCTATGCTGAGGGACAGTCGGACTGCTTCTGTAAGTGGGTCCCTGATCCCATGCCTCCTGACTAGGTGAGACCTTTTAAAAGGGTTCATCAGACACCTCATACAGGAGAGTTTTGGCTGGCATCAGGTTGGTGCCCCTCTGGAATGAAGCTTCTGGAGAAAGGAAAGGCAGCAGTCTTTGCTGTTCTGCAGCCACCACTGCTGACATCCAGGTGAGCAAGGTCTGGAGTGGAACCCTAGCAAACTGCAGCAGACCTGGAGAAGGGAGGCCTGACTCTTAGAATTAAAAAAAAAAAAAAAAAAATAGAAACCAACAACAATAAGAACATCAACAAAAAAGACCTCATAAAAGCCTCATCCAAGGGTCAACAGCCTCAAAGATCAGAGGTAGATAAATCCATGAAGATAAGGAAAAACCAAGATAGGAATGCTGAAAATTCCAAAAGCCAGAATGCGACTTCTCCCCTAAATGATCACAACACTTCTCCAGCAAGGGCACAGAACATCTCTAAAGCTGAGATGGATGAACTGACAGAAGCATGCTTTAGGAAGTACGTTATAATGAACTTCACTGAGCTAAAGGATTATGTTCTAACCAAATGCAAAGAAGCTAAGAATCATGATAAAAGATTACAGGAGCTGTTAATTAGAATAACCAGTTTAGAAAGGAACATAAATGACCTGATGGAGCTGAAAATCATGGCATGAGACCTTCATGATGCAATCACAAGTATCAATAGCCAAATCAACCAAGGGAAAGAGACAATATCAGAGCTTGAAGACTATCTTGCTGAAATCAGGCAGGTAGACAAGATTTGAGAATAAAGAATGAAAATGAACAAATAAAACCTCTGAGAACTTAGGACTATGTAAAAAGACTGAAACTATGACTGACTGGAGTGCCTGAATGAGACAGAGAGAATGGAATCAAGTTGGAAAACACGTTTCAGGATACCATCCAGGAGAACTTCCCCAACCTAGCAAGACAGGCCAACATTTAAATTCAGGAAATCCCGAGAATCCCAAAAAGACCCTCTACGAGAAGATCTGCCCCGAAACACATAATCTTCAGATTCTCCAAGGTCAAAATGAAGGAAAAATGCTAAGCGCTGTCAGAAAAAAAACCTGCTCACCAACAAAGGGAAGTCCATCAGACTAACAGCAGACATCTCTGCAGAAACCCTATAAGCCAGAAGAGATCTGGGGCCAATATTCAACATTCTTGAAGAAAACAATTTCAAACCCAGAATTTTATATCAGAGCAAGCTAAGCTTCATACATGAAGGAGGAATAAAATCCTTCTCAGACAAGCAAATGCTAAGGGATTTTGTCACCACCAGGCCTGCCTTGCAAGAGCTCCTGAAGGAAGCACTAAACATATAAAGAAAAAACATTACCAGCCACTACAAAACCACACTGAAGTACACAGACAAATGACACTATGAAGCAACTACATTAACAAGTCTGCAAAATTAACAAGCCAACATCATGATGACATGGTCAAATTTACACTTAACAATATTAACCTTAAATGTCAATGGGCTAAATGCCCCAATGAAAAGACACAGAATGGCAAGCTGGATAGTAAGACAAGTCTTATTGGTGTGCTGTATTCAAGAGACACATCTCATGTGCAAAGACACACATAGGCTCAAAATGAAGAGATGGAGGAAAATTTACCAAGAAGATGGAAAGCAGAAAAAAGCAAGGGTTGCAATCTTAGTTTCTGACAAAATAGACTTAAAACTAACAAAAGTCAAAAAAGACAAAGAAGGGCATTACATAATGGCAAAGGTTTCAATTCAACAAGAACAGCTAACTATCCTAAATATATATTCACCCAATACAGGAGCATCCAGATTCATCAAATGAGTTCTTAAAGACCTACAAAGAGACTTAGACTCACACACAATAATAGTGGGAAACTTTAACACCCCACTGTCAGTATTACACAGATCATTGACACAGAAAATTAACAAAGATATTCAGGACTTGAATGCAGCTCTGGACCAAGTAAACCTGATAGATATCTACAGAACTCTCCACCCCAAAACAACAGAATTTACATTTTTCTTGGCACCACATGACACTTACTCTAAAATTGATCACATAATTGGAAAACACTCCTCACCAAATGCAAAAGAATTAAAATCATAACAGTCTCTCAGATCACAGCACAATTAAATTAGAACTCAAGATTAAGAAACCCACTCAAAACCACACAACTGCATGGAAATTGAACAATCTGTTCTTGAATGACTTCTGGATAAATAATGAAAGTAAGGCAGAAATCAAGAAGTTGTTTGAAACCAATGAGAATAAAGAGACAACATACCAGAAACTCTGGGATGCATCTAAAGCAGTGTTAAGAGAGAAATTTATAACACTAAATGCCCACATCAAAAAGCTGGAAAGACCTCAAATCATCACCCTAACATCATAACTAAAAGAACTGGAGAACCAAAGCAAACAAACCACAGAGCTAGTAGAAGACAAGAAATAACAAAGCTCAGAGTGGAACTGAAAGAGATAGGAACATGAAAAACCATTCAAAAAATCAGCAAATCCAGGAGCCATTTGAAAAAATATATCGATAAAATCGATAAACTGCTAGCTAGACTAATAAAGAAGCAAAGAGAGAAGATTCAAATAAACACAATAAGAAATGACAAGGGGTATACCACCACTGACCCCACAGAAATACAAACAATCATCAGAGAATACTATAAACACCTCTATGCAGATAAACTGGAAAATCCAGAAGAAATGGATAAATTCCTGGACACTTACAACCTCTCAAGGCTGAACCAGGTAGAAGTTGAATCCCTGAATAGACTAATAACAAGTTCTGAAATTGAGGCAGTAATAAATAGTCTACTAACCACAAAAAAAGCCCAGGTCCAGATAGATTTACAGCTGAATTCTACCAGAGATGCAAAGAGGAGCTGGTAGCATTTCTTCTGAAACTATTTCAAACAATTGAAAAAGAGGGACTCCTCCCTAACTGATTTTATGAGGCTAGCATCATCCTGATACCAAAACCTGACAGAGATACAACAAAAAATGAAAACTTCAGGCCAATAACCCTGATGAACATCAATGCAAAAATCCTCAATAAGATACTGATAAACTGAATCCAACAGAACATCAAAAAGATATCCACCACACTCAAGTCAGCTTCATCCCTGCGATGCAAGGCTGGTTTAACATACGCAAAGTCAATAAACGTAATTTATCCCAAACAGAACTAAAGACAAAAACCACATGATTAGCTCAACAGACGCAGAAAAGGCCTTCAATAAAATTCAACATTCCTTCATGTTAAAAACTCTCAATAAACTATGTATTGAAGGAACATACCTGAAAATAATAAGAGCGATTTATGACAAACCCATAGCCAATATCATACTGAATGGGCAATAGCTGGAAGCATTCCTCTTGAAAACTGGCACAAGGCAAGAATGCACTCTCACCACTTTTATTCACCATAGTATTCCAAGTTCTAGCAAGGGCAATGAGGCAAGAGAAATAAATAAAGCATCCTCAAATAGGAAGAGAGGAAGTCAAATTGTCTTTGCAGATGACATGATCCTATATCTAGAAAATCACATCAACTCAGCCCAAAAGATTATTAAGCTGATAAGCAACTTTAGCAAAGTCTCAGGATACAACATCAATGTGCAGAAATCACAAACATTTCTATACACCAACAACAGAGAGTCAAAACGGGAATGAACTCCCATTCACAATTGCTACAAACAGAATAAAATACCTAGAAATACAGCTAACAAGCGAAGTGAAGGACCTCTTCAAGGAGAACTACAAACCACTGCTCAAGAAAATCAGACAGGACACAAGCAGATGTAACAACATGCCATGCTCATGGAGAGGAGGAATCAATATCGTGAAAATGGCCATACTGCCCAAAGCAATTTATAGATTCAAAGCAATTTATAATCTATTCCCATTCAACTACCTTTGACATTCTTCACAGAATTAGAAAAAACTATTTTAAAATTCATATGGAACCAAAAATCAGCTTGCATAGCCAAGGCAATCCTAAGCAAAAAGAACGAAGCTGGAGATATCACGCTACCTGAATTGAAACTATACTACAAGCCTACAGTAATCAAAGCAGCACAGTACTGGTACAAAAACAGGCACATAGACCAATGGAACAAAATAAAGAACTGAGAAATAAAACCCCACAGCTAAAATCATCTGATCTTTGACAAACCTGACAAAAACAAGCAACGGGGAAAGGATTCCCTATTTAATAAATTATGCTGGAAGAATTGGCTAGCTATATGCAGAAAATTGAAACTGGACCCCTTCCTTACACCTTATACTAAATCAACTTAAGATGGCATAAAGACTTAAATGTAAAACCGAAAACTATAAAAACCCTAGAAGAAAATCTAGGCAATACCATTCAGGACATAGACATGGGAAAAGATTTTATGATGAAATCGCCAAAACAAATTGCAACAAAAGTCACAATTGACAAACAGGATCTAGTTAACTTACAAGAGCTTCTGCACAGCAAAACAAACTATCATCAGAGTGAACAGGTAACCTACAGAATGGGAGAAAATTTTGCAATCTGCTCATCTGTCAAAGGTTTAGTATCCAGAATCTACAAGGAACTTAAGCAAATTTACAAGAAAAAAAAACCCCATCAAAAAGTAGGCAAAGGACATGAACAGACATTTCTCAAAAAAAGACATACATGTGGCCAAAAAAACTATAAAAAAGCTCAGCATCACTGATCATTAGAGAAATGCAAATCAAAACCACAATGAGATACCATCTCACACAAGTCAGAATGGCGATTATTAAAAATCAAGAAACAACAGATGCTGGCAAGGTAGCAGAGAAAAAGAAATCCTTTCACTCTGTTGGTGGGAATGTAAATTAGTTCAACCATTGTGGAAGACAGTGTGGTGATTTCTCAAAGATTTAGAACCAGAAATACTATTTGACCCAGCAATCCCGTTACTGGATATATACCCAAATGAACATAAATAATTCTATTATAAGGATACATGCATGCATATGTTCATTGCAGCACTATTCACAATAGCAAAGACGTGGAATCAACCCAAAATGCCCATTAATGATAGACTGGATAAAGAAAATGTGTGCAGCCATAAAAAGGAATGAGATCATGTCCTTTGCAGGGAGGTGGAGGAAGCTGGAAGCCATTATCCTCAGCGAAGTAACACAGGAACAGAAAACAAAACACTGCATGTTCTCACCTATAAGTGGGAGCTGAGCAATGAGAACACATGGACACAGAAAGGGGAACAACACACACTGGGGCCTGTTGGCAGAGGGCTGGGGTAAGGAGAGCATTAGGGAAGAGAGCTAATGCATGCTGGGCTTAATACCTAGGTGATGGGTTGATACATGCAGCAAGCCACAATGACACTATGTAACAAACCTGCAAACTGTGCACATATACCCTGGAAATAAATAATTTGCTGTCATTTGAATGCGAAAAACACAGAAGGGAAAATTAAACTTATATTTCAAATAAACAATGAATATTTCTTTTCATATAGGTATCTTTATGATCCATGCCATAACTGAGACTTACTTGCAATGATGAACTGAACGCTTGATGAAGTTAATTAAGCCAGTATTGAGAGGTGACAGCGTGCTGGCGGCCCCTGCAGCCCTCGCTCCCTCTCGGCGCCTCCTCGGCCTCCGCGCCCACTCTGGCCATGCTTGAGGAGCTCTTCAGCCCGCCGCTGCACTGTGGGAGCCCCTTTCTGGGCTGGCCAAGGCCGGAGCCGGCTCCCTCAGCTTGCGGGGAGGTGTGGAGGGAGAGGCGCGGGCGGGAACCTGGGCTGCGCGCGGCGCCTGCGGGCCAGCGCGAGTTCCGGGTGGGCGTGGGCTCGGCGGGACCTGCACTCGGAGCGGCCGGCAGGCCCCTCCGGCCCTGGGTAGTGAAGGGCTTAGCACCTGTGCCAGCAGCTGCTGCGTTTTTCGCAGAGCCTTAGCTGCCTCCCCGCCAGGAAGGGTTCGGGGCCTGCAGCCCGCCATGCCTGAGCCTCCCCTCCCGCCCCGCCCACCGCCATGGGCGGCTGCGGGGCCCGACGTCCCCTACGAGCACCGCCCCCTGCTCCACTGCCGCCCAGTCCCATCGACCAACCGCTCAAGGGCTGAGGAGTGCCGGCTCCCGGCGGGGGACCGGCAGGCAGCTCCACCTGCAGCCCGGGTATGGGCGGGATCCACTAAGTGAAGCTAGCTGGGCTCCTGAGTCTGGTGGGGACTTGGAGAATCTTTATGTCTAGCTAAGGGATTGTGAATACACCAAACGGCACTCTGTATCTACCTCAACGTTTGTAAATGCACCAATCAGCACTCTGTGTCTAGCTCAGGGTTTGTAAATACACCAATCAGCACTCTGTATCTAGCTAACCTAGTGCGGAGGTGGAGAACTTTTGTGTTGAGCTCAGGGATTGTAAACACACCAATCAGCACCCTGTCAAAACAGACCAATCAGCTCTCTGTAAAACAGACCAATCGGCTCTGTGTAAAATGGACCAATCAGCAGGACGTGGGTGGGGCCAGATAAGAGAATAAAAGCAGGCTGCCTGCGCCAACAGAGGCAACCCACTCAGGTCCCTTTCCACGTTGTGGAGGTTTCTTCTTTTGTTCTTTGCAATAAATCTTGCTGCTGCTCACTCTTTGGAAGTCTGCACTGCCTTTATGAGCTGTAACACTCATCACGAAGGTCTATAGCTTCACTCCTGAGGCCAGCAAGACCACGAACCCATAGGGAGGAATAAACAACTCCAGACGCCGTGCCTTAAGAGCTGTCACACTCACCGTGAAGGTCTGCAGCTTCACTCCTGAAGCCAGCGAGACCATGAGCCTGCCAGAAGGAAGAAACTCCGAACATGTCAGAACATCAGAAGGAACAAACTTCGGACATACCATCTTTAAGAACTGTAACACTCACCACGAGAGTCTGCAGTTTCATTCTTGAAGTCAGTGACACCAAGAACTCACCAATTCTGGACACAGTATCACACAACTAGCAAGAGACAGAACCTAAATTTCAGCCTAAGTGTTTATATTAAGTTAAAACAGTTAGGGATTTTGAACTAATGAAAGGAAAAAAAAAAACTGCCTCTTGCAACTGATTGTATCCAAGCTTCTTCATATATATAACTGTGAATGTATAAGCCACATACCATAAGAATCCAAACATTTTTATTCTTTTAGGAGTTTATTTTGAAGGTTTTTTTTTAGAGTCGACTGAACTGAGTACTATCATTTTTAGAGAAGTCAAATCAAATCAATAATGTTCTAGGTAAATATCTGGAAGTGTAGTTAAAGCAATCTTTACATTTGATGACATTAAAAAAGGAATATCTTCATAAATTGAAACTGAACAATGCTCTAATTACATGCCTAAACATGCATAGTGTTTGTTCATTTCAGGTGACAGAATCTGTTTACTAAATTCTAGGAGCCTATATTGAAATATATAAATGATAAAAATCAAATAAAAATATGAATTACATGAAGTTATTAACAGATAATAAAAATGATTTTTTTTTACCATCACAAAAACTATAGGGCACAGGGAAGATTATTTAAATCATTATGCCAATAGAATCAAGAGACTGAAAGTATTTAATTTGCATCATTTAGAATTTCACCTTAGGACGTCACTGAGGTTCGCTGCTATCTTATATGGTGACTTTGCACCAATTAGAACAATAAGGGGCTATCTATTCTGGGTGGATACTTTCAGATTCATGAATGAACACACAATTCTTGCAAACAATCCCAGGTGTAAAATTTGACAAGAGAAATGTAGGTTGAATCTAAGCACTGTTTGTGCTCATGACCAGGCTTTCTTGCAGGAGCCTCCACCTGTACTACTGTATGAGTCAGGCTAGACTTGTAGAGCCTAAAGCTTCTCCTGATCATGCCCTTCTCTATCTATTCCAAAGGAAGCAGAAAGACAAAGAGAGCAAGTGAGAACACATAATTACAGAGGAATAGCATTCACTTCCAAAAAAGCCAGAATGATCCTAAAAGGCACATGTACACACACACACACACACACACACACACACGCACACACACACACACACACTGTGAATTGACAGCAATAAAAGTTGATTTTCACATGGCAATTTTTTTCTTTTTTTTTTTTTTTGAGACAGAGTCTCGCTCTGTTGCCCAGGATGGAGTGCAGTGGCATGATCTCGGCTCACTGCAACCTTCATCTCCCAGGTTCAAGCGATTGTCTTGTGTCACCCTTCTGAGTAGCTGGAATTACAGCCACCTGCCACCACGCCTGGCTAATTTCTGTATTTTTAATAGAGATGGGGTTTCACCATGTTGGCCAGACTGGTCTCTTAACTTCTGACCTCAAGTGATCCGCCGGCCTCGCTCTCCCAGAGTTCTGGGATTACAGGCGTGAGCCACTGTGCCCAGCCCACATAGCAATTTTCAAGTGACAGGAGAGCCAGAATTGGCAGGAAGGTGATCAAGCAAAGCAGGGGGTACAGTATTGGAAAGGAGAAATTATTCACACATTGAGTGGCATTTTAGAAGTAGAGATGAAAAAAAAGTTTTCACAGAACTGCATTGCTTCTCTTCTCTTTTCTTATGATTGCTTTCTTGAAATCCACTTAACCCAGAGTTAAGTGGATTTCAGAACAAACCCCTGCTACTCAGCAGAGTATTATTTCCCTGGCATGGCTTATACTACTGAAAGCAAAGAACATTTGGTCTTCAGACTTGCAGGTGAATGAGAAAAAACAGGACATAGGTGAAGAATTAATGAAAAATTGAGAAAATAGCCACCAGTAATCTACCTTGTGATTTACAAACTTTTGTTCCTCTATTAAAGAGCATTGCAAAATATTTCATGTATTGAAGTAGTATGTAAATGAAGCCACAATGACTGTACATTTTTACTGATTTTATTTGACATGGTTATTATACAAAATTAAGAGTAGCAAGGCACAAAATTCCTGACAAGCAAAATAGAATTGTTAGCATTACCAGAAGTAGCAAGCTTCTTGACAAAAGAAAGTAATATTACTTTCATTCTTTCCCTCATCAAGCTGCTTTTTCTCTAATCCCTGTATTCTCTGGAGGAGACAACTGAACCTAAAAAATGTCTGCTGATACTCATGCATGTCTGTCATATATCCTCATGGTCCTGATGGGAGGAAACCCATCAGTAGAAGCTAATTCCCTTTGATCCCTAGGCAAAAATTGTACTGTGCCGTTTACAACCATAAGATCACTTTTCCCAGTGATCTTTGAAAGGAAAACTTGATGAACATGGACCTGAAACTGACAATGATAAATCAACCAATCTCTGACTTGATTAACGGTACATTCTTTAGTCCCTTAATGACTCATAATTGCCCCTTGAAAATAATGAATAGAATGATTTTGGTAACATGCAAATTTAGAATGCCACTTTCTGAAAAGAACCTCTTTATCAAAAATGATGATAAATTGATTTTAGAAAAAAGAAAGTCTAATGAGGGTGTAGGCGAGTCTATTACATTCAGTTCAGTACTACTCTACAGATATTAATTAAATGCCAATTGTTTTCAAGGCACCATGATTTCAAGTTCTCATCCTCTGGACAATTCTACAAGGACTTTTGGGTTAAGAATCACTGACATGAGAAATTATCATATCTATAAGTGAATTCAAAGTTTCAGTGGGGTTTTAGAATTATTTCCTACGATAAAGGTAAATTGATCTCTAGTCGGTGCACTAAAAATGAAAAACCTCAAAAATACATCCCCTCCAAAACTGCAGACAGATTTAGCAATCATTACTTTCCTGTTAGGATGATTGTTTAAATACTAAATAAAGTACATGACATAAGTGGTTGTTTTCACAATATGTAATTGGACATTTACAACTTGGTACAGCATATCTCTCAAATACAATATGAACACTAGTGCATCTTACAGGACAGAAAGATAATCAACCTTGAGAAATATGATCTATTTAAACATCACTTGAAAGGTGTTCAGTGGTCATTATTATTTTGTTGGAAGTCTCATGTTAAGTCAGACTCTAAAAATTAACTATCCTAAATTTGGTATTGTCATGAGAGCTCTAACATCTGGTAAAAAGGAGACTCCAATGTGATAATTAGCGCTTTTGCCAGGATAGCAAATGCATTCGTTTATTTATTCATCTATTAGTGTAAAGAAATACACACAACATGAAGCAGGCACTAGAAGGACACTAGTGAGAACAGGTAGAATAAGAAATCAATCTTCTCTTCAGGGGGCATTAATTCATTGTGTTAAGGCGAAATGGGACACGTTGATCAATAAATGTAGTGCTTTGCTAGCATGGAAGAATGCTAGGCTGCTCTGGGGATAGGGAGGAAACACACCCTAATTAGACTGAGTTGGGCATTAGGGGAAATCAAATTTGAGCTATAGAAAATAAACAAGTTACTTAGATGAAAATAAAGGGAAGAGCAATGCTGAGATGGAACAGTAAGGTAAGAGGACTTATCAGAGCCCTATCGGTCTTGCTGGCATGCATTGAATAGGCACAACCTTTAAAAGTGTCCAACCTCATGGCTCCAAAGCAGAATTCACCAACTAATGTTCACATTCCTATCAGTTTGTCACTCAAAGCAGAGCTCCTTATAGTATCGTTGAGGTGTTGGTCTACGAACTATGAATAGTGGTGATATAAGGCAGAAATAGACAATGTTTAAGCTTTGAATAACCATTTTCATTGCTGTGATATTCAAGCACCTGATCACTAGCCTTGTCTCCTTGGATAGGATATAGAAAAACATGATGCGTTTGCGACTTATGAGTTGAATTTTTCCCCGAAAAGATTTGTTCCAGTCCTGACTCCAGTACCTCACAATGTGATCTTATTTGGAGATAGGATCTTTGCCCATGTAATCAGGTTAAGATGAGGTCATTAGGGTGGACCCTCATCCAAGAAGACTCGTGTTTGTATTAGTTCATTCTCATGCTGCTATCAAGAAGTAGCTGAGACTGCGTAATTTATAAAAGAAAGAGGTTTAATTGACAGTTCTGCATGGTTGGGGAGGCCTCAGGAAACTTACAATCATGGCAGAAAGCAAAGGAGAGGTAGGCACCTTCTTCTCAAGGTAGCAGGATGGCGTAAGTGCAAGCAGGGGAAATGCCAGATGCTTGTAAAACCATCAGATCTCATGAGGCTCGCTCATTATCACAAGAACAGCATAGGGCACATCGCCCCCATGATCCAATCACCTCCATCTGGTCCCACCCTTGACACGTGGGGATTATAGGGATTACAATTCAAGGTGAGATTTGGGTGGGAACAGCCAATCCATAGCGGTGTTCTTCTAAGAACAGGGGAAATTGAACACAGAGATGAATGTCGTGTGAATACAAAGGTACACAGGGAGAATGCAAAGTGACCACAGAGGCAGACATTAAAGTACTGCAGCTGTAACCAAAGAATGCCAGGGACTGCCAATAGGACACCAGATACTGGAGAGCAAGGAAGACTCCCTACTATATTTCAGAGGGAGTAGGGCGGTGACAACACTTGAATTTCAGATTTTTAGCCTCTATAACTATGAAACAATAAAGGAAACAATTGTAGCTATGAATTAGAAAACAAACTCACTGGCCTTGCACCATAGATAGTTTAAGAATTTCTACCATAGATGAAGTGATACATTAAATCAGAGTTCAGCAGCAGCACAAAAGACAGGCAATTAAAGACCCAGAGGTAAACAGACTCTAAAGAAAATGAACAAAAGCGGCACAGTAAGAAAGGCAATGAACCTGGGTGTCTCTTATAGTAGGGCATAGATTAGCAGAGAGGCTGAGATCTGCCTAAAGGTTGGTTGCCCATGAGATGAGCTGGACCATATTCTCCCCTCCTTTTGGTCCTGTAGACTTCTAAATGAACTATCTTCATCTTACCCAGGACTTCTGGGGATTTTCAGACATTTTGGGGGAGGAATATTTGAAACACACAAATCAATGGGTGGGAACCCACAACTCTAAAATGTGATTTTTTAAAATATATATACATATATAAGTGACAAATACAGACTACACATTTCACTTTTTGGGCATTACAAACTATTCCAAACCATTACAGACATTCTCATTTGGTGTTGAAGGTGGCAAGTGATATTAATTTCCTCATCTTAAAATAGGAGTGGATGAATAACTGGCCCAAGGTCACACAAATAGACAGTGGAAGAACCAAGCTCCAAACCCAGGTTAGTTTGATGCTAGCACTCCTAGTTTTAACCATCAATTGAGTGGAGCCTGTTTTACCTCCTGGAGAAGTTTGAGAATATGTGTATATTGTATCTATGCATGTATATACAACATTATCAACCACCTAATAAATGCCAGGCACAGACATCTGTAACACAATTTTATCAATTCAAACACTCCATTATTATCGCCATTATACATTTGAAGAAATAAACTCTATTATTTCAAAAATTTTAGGACTGAAAGAGAAGTAATTGAAACCCAGAATAGACACCCCCACCCAATTGGCTTCCACAGCCCCGTTCCTGCTGTGAGGCCTAGGGTCACATAACATAGTGAAGTCACAAAGCTAAAACCCCTGATGAAACCATGTCCTATGAAGCTAGGTTGCTTTCCTACCTGTCATTTTTCTTTCAGTGCCTTCAGCCATATCCATTCAAGTAGTTTGATCATTTTTAGAAGGATATGGAAGTAATATGAACACTTTCCTTCCAACTTATAAATGCTAGCTTACTACATTTAACACCATTTCCTCTGTGAGAGACCATTATCCCTTCACAGAAACCTGAGCTAACTGGGAGACTCTCAGCTATTTGGAAAAATAGCTGTCAGTATTTGGAAAAACTCACTGTCTACTAAGTAATTTAACAAGTCAAAAATCCAGCAACAGAGAATTAAATATTCTGAATAACAAAGGACCTTACTAGAGGATTAGAGTATTGTAGTAGCTAAGGCCACCGGCCCTAGAGGTAGAATGTTTATGTTCAAATCCCAGTTATATCAGCTACCAGATCCAGGTATAATCCTGGGAAACTCATTTAAACTATTTATGTCTCAATTTGATTATCTATAAAGACGGGATAATAATAATAATACCTGTCTCAAGGAGTAAGACAATGTTGACATATAGTTCACGTTAGCAATATTTCTTCATATTAGAAGTAGCTCTCAGGTGTCAGTGGGAACTGATGTCTGTGTTTCTAAAGTGAAGCAGTTATATAATTTGTAGTAAAATGTAACAAAATGATCTACCTGTCTGAAATCTGTATTTCTTAGTTGTGCTTTCTTCAAATATCCTATCTTTGATCTCCTCAAAATGTATCACGTCAGGAAAACTGAAGCTGCTCAGTATGGGGCGGGGCTTGAAAACAGAATTTCATCATACATATCACTTAGCCCAGCTCTTATCTTTGCAACGCATATTTCCTGCTTTCCCTTCTTTAAGTTTTCCTTGACTTGTGCCTACAGTGACAACAGATAGTGACATATGTTAAGAACAGAGAGTCAGAAGACCCAAGTTCTACTTTTACAGTGCGTGGTTCCATAATCACTATAATTCCATCAGTGTATTTCCTTGTGACAAAATCTGATTGATAGGTCCCTGTCTTGGTTCATGAGTCTTTCTGAAGGCAGATGTAAAATTACTTTGAAAATGTGTAACAATAACTAGAATAGATAAACTTGGGGAATCTATTTATTTAGTCATAAAGACTCAAACAATACAGGTTTGCTGTACATAAAATGATATGTATAAAAATTGCATGATATCAAGAAAATGGAATGAATTTTAAAATTTATCTTAAAATATATATAAAACAAAACCAAATTATTTTGGCTAAAATAGACAAAGTATATAAAAAGATGTTTTTTAAAACTCACTTTTAAATGAACATCAAGAAGTATACCAATTCTTCAAATGATGACCAATTCTCTAGTAATGTATTCATCAATGAACAAATTCCAAAGGCTTACTCTCAGCAAGGCAGGATAAGAAAATAAAGCAGAAAAAAAAGGAATATATGGTGAGAAAAAAAGTAGGCTGCAAGCATACTGGAGTTTCTTAGCATTTGTCTTATGCATTCTTAACACTAAAACATACGTATTATTTCAACTTTATAGATAAAGAAGCAAGATCAGAGAAGTCCTCCAAATTGCCCACGGTTACAGAGTTAATTGCATGCGGTCTGGATTTGATCCCAGAAATCTTGAGAGGCAAATCCAGACCCTGTTCCATTCTATCATTTGAGGCCCTGGAATCTGCATAAAATAACTAACCTTGATAGAGTGAGTTATGTCTAAGAGATAAAGTACTTAAAAGGCCTTAGGGGCTTGGTAAATAGTAAAACTAAATGTGAAAGAGTCAAGAATATCAGAGCAATAATTGACATCAGTGCTCCCAGGAATGGCCAGGCATGCCTGCAGTAGTGGGGTTTGTAACACATCTTGAAAGAGGTTAAAATAACAAAAGATCAATGGAGGTTTCAAGCATTTCCCACAAAGTTTAGAGTCATAGAAGCAGGAAAGGTCAGAATGTCCAGGTTATGCTTACTTGATGATATATTAATTGAAGATTAATTGCAAATGAAAGTCAAAGCTATAACAATAACTTTGTTTATAGTTCTTCTGAATAGCAATCTCCAGAGACAGCAAAAATCAAGGATCCTACTTTCATTATCAATATGTTAGTTATTCCATCTAAAACCCCTGTTCTTCTGCCTCAGTGAGTAAGCACTTGGGGCCTAAAATGGAAAAGATGCACTTATTCCTCATAAAACGTACTGTGATGTTGAGATACACTCAACAGACACATCAGAAAGGTCACTGGAGTTAGCAAATACTCTTGAAGGGATTTTTAAGGAGATACCACTGGATTTGAATTTGGAAGACTGGATACTAGCTTCCACCCTAATAAATATACAATATGTTTGACTCTGGATAAGGCATTTAGCATCTCAGTTTTTCTAGCTTAAAATTAATATTAGTAATAATAATATTAGCTAATACTTATTCAGCATATACTTTATAGCAGGATATGGCAAACTAAGACCCAAAGGCTAAATTCAGCCCCCTACTTGTTTTTGCAAATAAAGTTTCATTGCAATATAACAACACCCAATAGGCAGATTGTCTATTACTAATCTTGTGCTACAATAGCAGAACTGAATAGATGTTACAGAGATGATATCACCCGCAAATCCCAAAGTATTACCCTCTGGCCCTTTACAAAACAATGTTTCCCAACCTCTGATCTACAACATATAATTTGTTTATTCTCTCCAACAACACTATGAAGTAGCTACTGTTATTATCCATATTTTACAAATGAGGAAACTGAAGCACGGAGATGTTTAGTAACACAGCCAAAGTCACAAAGATACAGAGTGGAGGAGTTGGTAGCAACATGACCACAGTATTAAAACTTACAAATGATGTTATAATATGTGGAAAAGTACATTGTAAACATGAGACTTAGGAATTGGTTCCTGAGAGGCAGTGTGCCCCCTAAAAATTCATTTTTGAAGCTACATAGTTTGGTTTAAATCCCAGTTTCTCCAACTGCTTAATCCAAGTCCCAATGTTCTTATTTGTGAATTATGGAATTATACTTACCTTGCATAATTTCACTGTGAATTAGAGCAAGCAAAAATAAGATACCCTGTAAAGGATGGTGCCTAGTGAATGATACCAAAAGGGCTTACTAATCTGTGTTTTCATGATGCTGTTTACCTCAATGACAATCGTTAACACTGTGATTTATTTCCTTGCCTAACTTCTTTTCTTCTTCACTAAACTGTGAGCTCCTGAAAGGGAAGTGGCCATGCTCATTGCCTTTGTGTCCCCTGATTCTTACACAGAGTTTGGCACAAAGCAGTAGTCAGTAAGAATTCATTGACTAGATGACCAGTTTCTAAAGCACAGAGGCAGTAGGTTTCGTCACATTCATTCCATACTAAGCCACATTACAGAGGGAAAATGTTCTTATTACATTCTAATATTATGGGGATGTAAAGAATGGTGCTTCATTTGTTAGTTCTGCATTATGGCTAAGCCTGAGATTTATTGCTGCATTGGGTAGTCAGCTTATTATAGTCATTTTTATTCCTTCTGGGTAGAATCAGTTAATCAAGATGAAACATGTGTCTATTATTGGATTCAAATATATGCCATATTATTTATTAAAAGACACTCGTAAATCATCCAGAAATATGCCACCATTAAGAATGCTTAATTTGCCGAATTCTGACTATTTTCATTGGGGAAGAAAATAAACTCATGCTAAAGGTTGTTGGATGGTTCTGTAATGCTTCCCCATGAAAATTTCTTAAAGCAGTTTCTCCTGTATCACCTAGGCTACTTAATTCACTTAAGAGTGACTGCTTTTTCTTATGCCACAAGACCTTAGACCAATGTGTGTTTTCTGGCCCACAAAACAGATGTAAATGCTAGGTAGGTGTTCTTATTCGGGCCTCCGCCCACTTCCATCTGTGAGATGGGAGTCGTGATTCCTCCCTCAATGATTTCTTAGGAAGGTCAATTGAAATTACAAATGCAAGACATCTGGGAGAGGCCTGAAAAAAATCACAGATCACAACATCTGATGATTCTCTTTCATCATTTATCTTTTGTCATCAAGGATGATCACTAAGGTTTAATTAGTAAATTACACAGATTATTATTTTCAAGGAAATCAGATGAATGACAAAACAAACCAAACCAACTAAAGGTCACTTTTAGGTTTTATCACACACACACACACGCACGCACACACACACACACACACAGACACACACACATATATTCAACAGGTATATTCATTTTTATTACATATATCATTCTCAGCTCAGGTTGCTCATATTCAGATTCTCACTCTAATAATTACTAGTCATATGATATCAGTTGCTAGTGACCAAAAATATGTAATAAGCACTCAGTAGGTGTTATATTTTGAGTTATTAATATTTAAAGTATTACTGACTCTCTAGATCTGAGGGTTTTATCTTACTTTTTTTCATTCTTTCTGTCCTTTTCTATTTCAAAAGTGTTTTATTTGCACCTTACATATATCAAGCACTGTGCTATGAACTGGAGATACACAAAGGCCTGTATAATTTTTTATCTCAAGACATGAGAAAGTTGGTCACTCCAAATACATTTCAGACAAATGGAAAAGTATAGAAAGTGAAGAAAATAAATGACTGAATCATGATACAGGCTACTTAGTAGACAGAAGAATAAACAATCTTTTTTAAAAAAAAGTGCGTAAGAGCCAGTAAATGAGATAGAGAAAGTAGAGGAAACAGTATAATAATTTTTCTGGCAGAATATAGGAAGGCTTCAAAATCCAAAGACTTTCAATCTGAGACTTGAAAGTTGAAGACATTTTGCCCAGATATGCAGACCTGAAGATAGAATTCTGAGAAGAGGCAAAAACATATGGAAAATTCAAGATATGTGAGAAATAAATACTACTGTGTTTTTGAACAGGTAACTTGATATTTCTGTAAAATATAGATTGAGCATTAGTACTAATTTAATAGGCAAGATCATTTTTGTCCAACAAATGAATTTAAAACCTAATCTTGTTAATGGAGAGCTGTTTAATGATTTTAGGCAGTGTTGTGGCATAACTGTATTTTTATGACAGAAAGATTATTTTAACAATAAGAAGGCAGAGCTATTCGGAGGTTTTAATAATAAAAACAGGGTGATCAGTGTGGAGATTGTTGTAGTCACCTAGGTGAGAGTCAATGGTCACCTGAAGGAAATAATGGTAAACAAAGAAGGAGATAGGTACCCGTCAAATTATAAGTGTTTTTAATTTAATTAACAAATATTAAAGAACCTGTAACCTAGTTAAATTCTGCGGATGATGAAAATAAAGCAAATAAAATGACTTTCTGTCTTCTCACTTCCCAAGTATAGCATGGTGTATGTAACCTGTTAAGCTCTTAAGTGAACTTGCAAATTCACTTATCTTAATAACCTACTATCTGTAAGTTTACCAGAGTGCCTAGCATAATTTAGTGATCAATAACTATTTATTGAATAGATAACTGGTGAAATTTACAGAGCTAGTTAATGCAGGATGCAGAGTAGGTTATGGGAGTGAGATAATGATGTCAGTTCTGAAAATGAATGAAGTTCCCTTGGCTTCATGTTGTAGATGCCTAGCAAGTAATTCCATACAGATATGGAGCACTCCAGAGAGAACTGGACTACACCTATAGGGTCATTCACATGTAAGTGATGGTTTAGTACACAGTTATAAAATACACCACTTTTTTTAATGCTCAAATTCTTTTCCACTAACCTGCCCTTTATCCTTCCAATTTTTTTTAATTTCCTTTTTTGTGGCTTTGGATTATGTTCTTTACCTAAAGATCAATATTCATCTATTGTATATCATTGTACTCTCCAACTAAATAATCTTTTGGTGACAACTGGTCTCTTTATGGCCAGCCCCCAAGAGAAATGGTTTTCAAATGAAATTATATACAAGGTGAATTTTCTGCACCCTATCCTTGTCATCAGTAACACAAAACACATGATACTCTTAAGGAATAAAATGAGTCTCATTAATTTTTAAGGCTTTTAAATCTTAACTCTTCTGTTGTTATGTAAGACCATCCAAAGAAATTTTCTTTAGAATTTAGAAAGTGAAAACGTAAAATAAAAAATGTTTTCTTACCATTGAGTTTATTTTTTAATTGACATATAAAATTATATATAATTGTACAGATAAAATATAATTATATATATAATCTACACCATAATGTTTTGAAATATATATACATTGTGGAATGGCTATATCAAGCTAATCAATGTATGCATTACCTTGCATAATTTTCATTTTTGTGGTGAGAAAACATAAGATCTTCTCTCAGAAATTTTTGCATCCTCAATATATCTAATTAAGGTAAAAATTAATGCTTCCTGCAATCATTTCTGATATACTTCTTTTTGGGAATAGTAGAGAACAATTAAATTAATCACTTCTTTTACTGTTTTAAGAACACATTCACTGTTATTCACCATTTCATTCAATGACAATTTATATTACATGTTAATTTTATAAGCAATGATAATTTTATTCTAACTAAACCAGTCAGACCTCCCTCCTATTTAAGCCCACCTTTATACATAGGACTCATCATTTTAAAATCGATGAAAATTATACTGAGGCAATTAAAATAACAATAAAATATTTAGCACTTGTGAAAGTAATTCACAAATATTTATTCATTTTTATCATGAACTTTAAAGTAATACTAGAGGTAACTTTGAGAGTTTAATGATTCCTTTGCCCAATTCATACACTTGGTAATTGTAGGACCTTGAACTCAAACAGACCCAAGTTCTATATTCTGTTCTTTTCATTCATCATGCAGCCTCTTAGTAGAGACAACTTGTCTATTGAAAATTCTGCCTGAGGATTATTAACTGGAAATACCATTTGGCTCCTCTGATAATATTTAATCACAAATTTAAATTCACGACTTATCTTTACTGTGTTGATATTCTTAAAACTTTTGATGAATGTGTCTAACTTCATTGCATTGATATAATTTGACATGAAGTACATATTGGAGTTTTAAAATCACCAAAGTGTAGCAGTATTTCAGTAAGAAATTAAGAAAAGTGTGAAAGAAACTGCCAGTGATGTGCAATTCTAAGTAATGTTGGGTGCCAAAAAAAAAAAAAATCCTGAATTGGCCTCAGGAAAGGACAGTTTATCTAAAAATCTGTTCTTATTTTAGAAAAACACGGAAATGCTCAGGAGAGTTTTATTGTCCACTGCCTAATTTTTGCCCTTTCATTCAAAATCTATTAATTTTAAAAATAATGTCTAAAACTTGATTGAGTCATGAAAAATTAAAAGTCTTTGGCAAAAATAAAGCCTGGTAAACTTGGTTTTTCAAATTGCGGATATATAACCGTAGTATCCCGAACTAAGGATTATGGCTCATATATTTCTATCTCAACCACAGTAGCACTACAGCATCTGGAAATTACTACGTATTAACAAATGGTCAATGAAATAATGTTATACTACTTCCAGGTTTTTGGAGCAACTACTTTCCCATTCTACCTCCTACGTACACATTCACACCCAAACGCAATAGACAATAGTACCTAGTCTCATGAACGAAAGCCAATGCGCTGCACAGATATACCCAAAGGCTCATGTCCAGTCCAGCTAGATGGAAACCTTCCATTCAGAGATTAGAATGCCATGATGGAGGTATACAGAGAAAACAGGGAACTCCTATAAATAAGGGCAGCCACCAATCTCATGCTAATGTAGCAAAATATGCTTGATCAAGACTAAGAAAAAAACCCAGAATGCAATTGGGCTGTTTTAGTGTTACGGAATGACCACATGTGATTTTCAAAAAAAGCATCACTTTCAAGAAAAACAGTCAAGGAGGAGTTAGAGCAAGATGGGTGAATACAAACCTCCAGTGATCAGCCCCTCCCACCACTCGCCCCCCACAGAAACACCAATTAAACAACTATTCACACAAGAAATCACCTTCGTAAGAACGAAAAATCAGGTAAACGATGACTACCTGGTTTTCACATCATATACGCGAAGAGGCACTGAAGAGGACAGAAAAAACAGTCTTGAATTGCCTACATCACCACTCTCCCTTCCCTCTGCAGTGGCCTCATGGCTGAAAGAGAGAATCTGTGTGCTTTGGGGAGTGACAGTGCAGTGATTGTGAGGCGTTGCATTGGAACCTAATGTGCCAGCACAGTGGAAAACAAATATGGGGCAGAATTCAAATGGCGCCCATGGAGGGAGCATTTAGACAAACTCTAGCCAGAGGGGACTCAGCTATCCCAGCAGTCAGAAAATAAATTCTGGCTAGTCCCACCACTGCAGGCTAAAGCCCTGCAGTCCCAAATAAACTTGAAAGGCAGCACAGGCCACAAAGACTGAAATGGCTGGGCAAGTCCTGTTGCTGTGCTGCGCTCAGAGCCAGTGAGCTTGGGGTTCACATGATCCAGTAAAATTCCAGCTGGGGTGGCTAAGGGATCACCCCTTCCCCAACATCAGGCAACATAGCTTGCAGCTTCAGCAGAGACTTTTTTTTCTTGAGTAAAGGAGAGAAGAGAGTAAAGAGAACTTTGTCGTGCAATTTGGACACCAGTTCAGCCATAGGAAAATAAATCACCAAGTAGAGTCCTGAAGCCATATTCCAGGCACTAGACACATAGAACAATGGAACAGAATAGGGAACCCAGAAACAAATCCATACATCTACAAGGAACTCATTTTCAATAAAGTTGACAAGAGCATACACTGGGGAGGAAAAGCTATCCATATGTGGAAGAATAAAACTAGATCCCTATCCTTGCTATGTACAAAAATCAAATAAAAATAGACTAGTGACTTAAATCTAAGACCTCAAGTTATGAAACTACTAAAAGAAAACATTAGGGAAATTCTCTAAGACATTAGTCTGGGCAATGATTTATTAAGTAATATCCTACAAGCACAGGCAACCAAAACAAAAATGGGCAAATGGAATCACATCAAGTTAAAAAGCTACACAGCAAAGGAAACAACGAAGTAAAAAGACAACCAAAGAATGAGAGAAAATATTTGCAAACTCTCCATCTGATAAGGTCTTAATGCCCAGATTATATAAGGAGCTCAAACAACTCTATAGAATAAAATCTAATAATCCAATTTAAAAAATAGGCAAAATACCTAAAGAGACATTTCTCAAAAGACAAAGAAATGGTGAACAGATGTAGGAAAAGGTGCTCAACATCATTGATCATCAGAGAATTGCAAATCAAAACTATAATGACATATTGTCTTACTCCAGTTAAAATAGCTTTTATCCAAAAGACAGGCAATAATAAATGCTGGTGAGGATGTGAAGAAAAGAGGACCCTCGTACACTTTTGATGAGAATGTAAATTAGTACAGCCACTAGGGAGAACAGTGTAGAGGTTCCTCTGAAAACCAAAAATCAAACTACCATAGGATCCTGTAATCCCACTGTTAGGTATATAACCAAAAGTAAGAAAATTAGTATATCAAAGAGGTATCTGCACTCCCATGTTTATTGCAGCACTATTCACCATAGCCAAAATTTAGAAGCAACTTAGGTGTCCTTCAACAGAAGAACAAATAAAGAAAATATGGTACCCAATGGAGTACTATTCAGCCATAAAAAAAGAATGAGATCCTGTGACTTGCAACACCATGGATTGAACTGGAGGGCGTTGTGTTAAATGAAATATGCCAGGCACAGAAGGACAAACTTCATATGTTCTCACTCATTTCTGTGAACTAAAAATTAAAACAATTGAACTCATGAATATAGAGAGTAAAATGATGGTTTACCAGAGACTGGGAAAGATAGCGGTGTGTGTGGGGGAAATGCAGATGGCAAATGTGTACAAAATTATAGTTAGATAGAATGAATAAGATTTAGTATTTGATAGAACAACCGGGTGACTACAGTCAAATATTATTGTGCATTTAAAAATAACTAAAACAGTATAATTGGAATGTGTGTAACACAAAGAAATTATAAATGTTTGAGGTGATGGATAACCCATTTACACGGAGGTGATTCTTACACATTGTATACCTGTATCACAATATCTCATTCACCGCATAAATCTATATGCCTACTATGAACTCACACAGACTAAAAATTAAAAAAGAAACTCACTGTTAATAAGGGATAAATTCTTCTCATATTTTTTTACTCAAGAAAGAAGATGAATGGCTAAAAGTTGATGTTATGGGCAGAAGAGGATAATGAAAGAGAGAAAGTGAGAATGACATACAATAGAAATGTTCAAACTTGAATGATTGTCTTCATCTCTCTAGATAGTGCTTTCTTCAACTGCAGTACACTTTTCAGAACTATTCCTGATCAATTTATCTGTGAACTATGATTTTGCTAAAATTAGACATTATTTTGGCTTACTGTTAGGATAAGATACTTCAGAATATAGAAAGACCTATTCTGATAGAATAATATTCATGGTAAGAATTTGATATGAAAACCTGTGTAGTAAGAAATTTAACCTTGCCCCAAAAGAGTTTGGATTTTGCTCTTGGCTCCTGGAAGATCATCTTTGTTTACCTGAGAGTCTTGGAGTAGCCAGACAGTAACTGTGACATAGAACCAGAGTTGATCATACTTTAGGGTAAGGAATAGAAATGCCAGAAATACCAAAAATATGATTAGGGTGCAGGCTTTGAATAATAAACTATCAACTGATCTAAAGACTGAGATCAACCATATGTACCTCAATCAGTCAACCAATCAATCAATAAGGCCTACGTAATGAAGTCACAATAAAAACTATAAACTTAACATTCAAGTGAGTGTTCTTGGTTGATAATACTCTGTGAGTTTTGTCACACATAGTTCCCAGCATGCTAGCAGGGAGAGAACCTCAGAAGTTCAGTGCCTAGCATGTCTCTTGGACTCTGCCCATGTGTCTCTTCCATTGACTGGATTTATTTCTGTATCATTTCTCTGCAATAAGCCATATCTATGAAATAACAGCTTTCAGTGAATTCTGTGAGTCTTTCTAGTAAATTTTCAGACCTAAGAGTAGTTTTGGAAATCCCTAGAACTTATACTTGGTGTCAGAATGAGCATGGTCTCATGCACATTACTATGGTCCCTTTAAGCCTGATGGTTGTTTAATTATCACAGTTGGTCTACAGTTTTTCAGGACCATAGAAGAAAGAGCTATCTTTGAGTTCATTTCTATTTGAATAAACAATTTCTTAGCACCTACTACCAGAAGTTATAAGACTGTATGTTATAGGTAATATAAAGGAGAAAAAATATAAGTAGCAGCTCTCTAGGGTCTCAGTCTAGTGAAAGAGGCAGGCATACATTGCAATTTTAATGCAAGACATAATGTAGTGTGATGTGTTGAAACAGAAAAACAGAAAGAAAAAAAAAAAAAAAAGCAGAGCCTCACATCAGGGAGCTGGTTTGGCGCTGACATCCAGACATCGGTGTTGCCTGAATCTGGCCTGACGCTCTCAGCTAGGTCACGTTTTCCTTATGTTGTACATGGATAGTGTAATTTCATAAAACAACAACATCGAACAAGGCCGCCCTGTGACATGATAGAACAAAACAAAACAGACCATTCTGTAATCATTTTTGATAAATGCCAAAGCATTACCCTAAACTCCCTAATGATCAAACATTTCCTTTCATGGCTAATATGAGCAACCAAAGCTGGCTTTTTGTTGTTGTTGTAGTTGTTGTTAATATGAACATGTTCATTTATTTCTTCTGGTTTTGAAGACACAGGATTCAAAATAGAAGCCACCTATGCAATTGTGTGGGCGTGTGTATACACACATACACATACACACACATGCACATACATATTGTACTGCCATAATTTTGTTAAATGTTGGTTTTTAAAAATAATTTCAACTTTTATTATAAATTCAAGGGTACATGCACAGGTTTTTTACGTAGGTATCTGTGTAATGCTGACATTTGGGGTATGAATCCCATCACCCAAGTAGTGAGCACAGAACTGGGTACATAGTTTTTTAACCCAAGCTCTCCTCCTTTGTGCCCCCATCTAGTAGTCCACAGTGTTGCTTTCTCCCATCTTTATGTCCATGTGTACTCAATGTTTAGCTTCCACTTATAGGTGACACCATGTGGCATTTGGCTTTCTATTTCTGCTTTAATTAGCTTAGGATTATGGCCTCTAGCTGCATCTTTATGGCTGCAAAATACATGATTTTATTCTTTTTCTGACTGAATAGTATTCTGTGGTATACACATAACCACATTTTCTATATCCAATCCACCACTGATGACCACTTGAGTCAATTCTGTCTTTGTTATTGTGAATATTACTATGATAAACCTGCAAGTTCATGTGTCTTTTGGGTAGAGCAATTTATTTCCTTTTGGGTATGTACCCAGTAATAGAGTTGATGAGTTAAATGGTATCTGTTTTAAGTTCTTTTTGAAACCTCCAAACTGCTTTCCATAGTGGCTGAACTAATTTACATTCCCACGAAAAGCACATGTGTTCCCTTTTCTCTGCAGCCTCTCCAGCATCTATTACATTTTGCCTTTTTAGTAATAGCCATTCTGACTGGTGTGAGATGATATCTCATTGTGGTTATGACTTGCATTTTGTTGACAGATTTGATACTATTCCTATCAAACTACAGTGTCATTTTTCACATAATTAGAAAAAGACCATTCTAAAATTCATATAGAACCAAAAAGGAGCCTGAAGAGCTAAAGCAATCCTAAGAAAAACAAACAAAGACAGAGGCATCAAACTACTTGACTTCAAACTATACTACAAGGATACAGTAACCAAAACTGCATAGTACTGGTATAAAAACAGACACATAGACCAATGATACAGAGTAGAAAACCTGGAAATAAAGCTGTACACCTGCAACTATCTGGATTTTTGACAATACTAACAAAAGCAAGCAATAGGGGAAGGAGTTTCTATTAAATAAATATGCGGGGATAACAGGTTAGCCATATGCAGAGGAATGAAATTGGACCCCTACTTTTCAGCATACACAAAAATTAACTCAAGATGGATTAAATATTTAAATGTAAGTTCTGAAACTGTAACATTCTTAGAGACAACATAGGAAATACCGTTCTCAACCTCGGCCTTGGCAAGGACTACTTGGCTAAGTTCCCCAAAGCAAATTGCAACAAAAACAAAAATTGACAAGTATGACCTATTTAAATTAAGGAGCTTCTGCACAGCAATTATATATATATATATATATACACATATATATTGCATATATATGTTATATATATACATATATATGCAATATATATAACATATATATTGCATATATATGTGTATATATATAATATATATGTATATATATAATATATGTGTATATATATTATATATGTGTATATATATAATATATGTGTGTATATATTATATATGTGTATATATAATATATGTGTATATATATTATATATGTATGTATATATATGTGTATATATATTATATATGTATGTATACATAATATATATGTGTATATATAATATATGTACATATATATAATATATATGTGCATACATATTATATATGTGTATATATATTATATATGTGTATATATATTATGTATATATATTATATATGTGTATATATATTATATATATATATATATAGAGAGAGAGAGAGAGAACCTACAGAATGGGAGAAAATATTTGTGAACTGTGCATCCCACCAAGGTCAATATTCTGAATTTATAAGGAACTGAAAGAAATCAACAAGCAAAACCCAGAAACTCCATTAAAAATAGGCAAAGGACATAACAGATTCTTCTCAAAAGAAGACATACAAGTGACCAAAAAAACAACAATAAAAAATTCACAAAATCACTAATCGTTGTAAAAATACTGCTGCTTTATAAAACTTGCATAGCTTTTGATCTGTCTTGTTCCTTTTGCCATTTACATAAGATTATTAAAGATGTGGAAGCACAAAAACCCTGGGCTTCTAGAGCATACTTAATTAAGAGCAAAACTCTCTTTTTGTTAAACTCTCTCAAAGACCATCTAAGGCTTTCCCCACACCTTTAGTAAGTATTTACTTCTTTTTTCTTTTTTCTAAGAAACCTCAAGTTTCCAATGTTGTATTCTCTCCCTCATTGCAACAAGTCAATAAACTCACCTTAGTTTGACTATTTCTGTGTTTCTGGCAATCTTTGACTAACGGACATCAACAAAGCTGTGGTATGTGCATAAGTTTGAAGGAAGGATATACTAAAGGAAACATGACCATCCCTTTTAATACTACTACTGTGCCACTTGTGCTTCTTGTTACTGGATAAGGGGACTTCATAAAGTTCACGTAGTGGTTAGTGACTGAAATAAGATTATAAATGCGTATGTGTGTTGTGTGTATGTGTGTGTGTGTGTGTTTTAATCACCCAAAGCAATGATATATCTATTACAACATTCTGTTTTTGTTTTTATTTTCCTTATAATTTAGATAGTACAACTGAGAAATAAAATTTAAATTAACATAACTTAAAATTCTGTGATGTTCATTAATTAAATATGTGATAAAAGTGAAATTCAAAAAACCCTGAGGCTTCATGATTACAAAGCAGTAATTAAAGACTATTGATGTTCTTCAATCAGAATATCAAATCTGAAAGGACAGCTTACGTGAGCTTTGGTATAGTCCTATTTAAAGACATGCAGTCACTTCATCCTACTGATCCAGACCGTGCAATTTTATATTTCTCACAATTAAAATTGTGTGTGTGTGTATATATATATGTAATCTATACACACATAACATACGAACATACATATGTGTATATATCCACATAAGCATATATAGCTTTATATATATATATAAAATAGCCCATATGTGTCTTTCTCATTTATTAAAAGAACATTACTTTAAATAATTTTGTAATTCTATTACTATGTACCCATTATCAAAATAAACCAAACAAAAAATATTTTAAAGGACTATACTCATGTTTCTCAAATGTGGTTCTATTAATGTATATTAAATGAATACATTTAATTAAATATATATTAATTATACATTATATTTTGCAGTAATTAATATACCTGATTTATACATTATCTTTAATTTATAATTAAATGTATAGTATTGAAGGAGAGTCAATAATCAAATAAAGAAAGAAAATGCTAGGTCCTTGAACTGAGTATTTCTCAGAGCCTTCAGTTTACTCAGGTTCATTGTGAATATAGGGCAGGAATGCAAGGCAATGTGCTTTCAAAAATTGTCTAGCAATTCTTCCTGTACTCCCTCTCCCCACTCACTTCCTGTTATGGGATTTGGTGTGGTACTAGCATTTTATAGGAAGAAATTGAAGCACAATGACTACTTCTTTTCATTCGTCTTTTTGTAAATTTTTGTTTTCATCTACAAATAGTTGCTGAGTGCTCATTATGCTAGGCTTTATGGTAGAAAATGGGAAGCAGGGCTAGCGGGCAAACAAAATTGAAGTGCACAATGTTTCTGACTTGTAGGATTTCATAATCTGATTGGGCTAAACATATGAACAAAGTGATTATTCATAATGTTACATAATTTCTCAGAATACACAGTTGCTATGTGGGTGAAAAGGAACAAACTGACATTATTGTGAGGATGATTAAAAAATATTGACCTGGGTTCTGAAGAGAGAAAAAGGAGGGACATGAGAACAGTTTAAGGTGGAGAGAAATATCTGAAAATCATAGGAATGGGTGTCTTGTGTGTAGGGTAAAAAGGGAGAGGGTGAAAAAGGAGGAAAAGTGGTTTACAGAATTCTGTGAAGAATAGTTTGGATAATTTATTGCTTGTGATAAATGAAATCGAGCTTAGTATAGAAAAATACACAAACTTTAAAACACGATAAATATAATTCCACTCCTTATAAAATCTGCAATTATATAAATTGGTATACTAGTTTTGCAATTGTTTTGTAGGTTGTCCTTACAGTTTTCCTGTTTTGTTTGTTGGTTTTTGTTACTAAGGAAGTGGTTATGATATTGAATTATCTGTTTCTCTCCAACAAATTTACCCTTGCCTAAGACTGTGAAGACTTTGAGTACGAGGAATCGTGAACTATTCAATTCTGTAGATATAGTGCCCATTACAGCACTATAAGTAGTAATAAGTAAATATGTTCTGAAGGAAAGAATGTATACATTGCTACTGGAATTTAATCTTTCAAGAAGACTAATAATCAGGAAGATAAAATATTACAATAGTGCAACTCAATAACAGAAATAGCCATAATTTTTGAATGCTAGTTTTATGTAAGGTTGTGTGTTTGAAAAAATTAATTTATATGTGTTTACGCCTCAAAACGTACTCATGATAATGGCATAATGATTATCCTCATTTGTTGATGAGGGAACTGCAGCACAAAATTGTTGAATAGCTCACTTGACTTGAAATTGATAGGACTTTCATCTGAAGACCCTTTGGTTTCAGGGTCTAGGTAATTCACTACTATGCATTCCATCATTGTTTGCATTAAGAGACACAGAGAAATTTAAATAGAAAGAAAGTGTGGATGTAAGAAAAGAACTAATGAGAGCAGCAGGCGGCAGCCAAATATCTAGGCAATTAGAGGTGGGTCCCCTCTGAAACCCCACCTTCAAGCCAAAGACAGTTTAAAGCCTGAAAGCAATGCTACAGGTTAAGTCCTTGGATAGGACTGAGAACCTGTCTTCCCGATCGGAGCACTTTCCTCTGATTGGTCCCCACCCTTCGCTTATTTTACATATAGCTACCCTTTCCGAATTGGTTTTTCTACACTGCCGTGCCCACCTTTGAGTGGTATCTTTGCTCTAACCTTTTTTGCATACTCACAAACCAATCAGCATGCAGTCCCCATTCTGAGTCCATAAAAGGCCCTGGACCCAGCCACACAGGGGACTTTCCCACCTTTAGTTAGGGGAACCACCCTCTGCGTCCCCTCTCTGCTGAGAGCTGTTCCGTCACTCAATAAAATTCTTCTCCACCCTCCTCACACTTCAATGTCCAGCATATCCTCATTCTTCTTGGGCAGGGTGCAAAAGCTCAGGAACCACTGAACGTGGGTACAAGCTATAACACAGGCGAGCTGAGACATGCAGCGTGGCAGAGCAAGGCCCCGGCGGGGCGTCATCAATCGAGGGTCCCTGGCTTGCAAAGTAACTGAGAAGAAAAATCCTACATTCCTAAGGAAATACAGAAAACATAATATGAAAGTAGGGTTAATAGGATTTAAATCCAGTGAAATGACTTAAAGAGAAACACTTTGAAAATGAATACATGGTGTAAGGTTTGAAATTTTTCATTTAAAAATATGTCTTTGTCACCCATCGCATACCGGGCACTTGGCTAGATGTTGAAGTCTACCTTTGAATCAGAAGGCCTCTGAGTAAGTGAGGTGGCTCCAAGAGTGAAATTATACAATGTAAATAGAAAAGGAAAAATATAGAGAAAAGGACAAGCTTACTATTGAATCCATTATAATTTTTTGACTCACAGCAAAAAACCTTTTCAGTTTTTTCTTCAGGAAACCTTTGATTTTATTTACCTCCTAATACTAATACCGTTAGTAATTTCCAAGAATTAAACAATCCCACTGCATGATGCAATTTACATATAGTGTCTGTTTAATTCACAGAACACCTTAGGATATAGGTTCTCAGGAAATAAACATGATTTAGACATTACAAAATTTTACTAAGACTATGCTTGCATAGAAAACAGCTAAGAACTGTCAGACTTAAAATCTCTGTTCTTAATTTATGATCCTTAGCTTAAAAATATATGATTCATTAAAATCTATCTTCCCATAAAAAATTAACGTTGATAATTTAGATGTCACCATTCAATTCAAGGTTTAGTTGATGATGGGCATCTGAAATCGGGTAGAATTATGATGGAAGAGATAAATATAACTCTCCTTTGCTGGCAATATTATGAAAAATGTTCATTTCTTCACAGCATTCTCTTAGATCCTAAATAAATCTAACTATTTCATAGTAAAAAAAAAACTTTTGAAGTCTAGGAGCATTTAATAAATTTCAATGCCATTCCACTAATTTCAATGCCACATTATTTGGCCTGTATTAATCAAAAATTTAAAGGAAAATGGATCAAATGCAGTAGAGAATTATTGTAAATCATAGAAAGTTATAATAAATGTCAAAGGCCTAATAGGTCACCTAACCCAACTGAATAGTGCAGCTGGATGAGAAAGAAAAGTTACACAGGGAATTAGTAACTCTTCATTGTCTTGACTTCCATTAGATTGAAAAATAAGCACTAGATAATGGCCTCACTTCATATTGCTGTGCCTAGGTGTCACTAGTAATGTGGCTAAGCTTTTCTTTGTTTTATTTTAAATTGTGAAGATGATAAAGCTCAAAGAACACAATAGTAGAAATAAGAAATAGAATACTCTTTTCAGTCTTATTCCTGATACTAACTTTCTGTGTATGATGAGTAAATTGGTTAGACCCTCGCCATAGGTAGTGTGTCTGGAAAAGCAAAGAGAAGAATGTTACATAGAAGCTTTTTGTCAGTAAATAATTGTCCTATTTATTCATCCTCCTTCAACGAAGACTATTAAGGAGAATATTGCAATAAACCAGTCAAGCAAGAAAAATAGGTAGTAGTGGTATTGATGGTGAGAAATGATCAGATTCTAGATGATGACCACAAGATATTTAGTTTGAACAAAGAGTAGGATAGACTTAGTATTTTCTGAGATGAGAAAACATGAAAAAAATGGCTTTGGAGTGAGGGAAGGAATCAAGAGTTTAGTTTCGAATACAGTTGTTTTGAAAGGTCTTTTATATATCTAAGTAGAAATGTTCAGTAAGCAGTAAGTATATGTGCCTAGAGTGATATAATTCCAAGATTATAGAGAAATCAAAATAATAATTGTGGCATTTATTTACTCACATTATAAAATATGACATAATTTAATTGACTCAAGTAGATTAAATAAGTGTAGTAAGTATAATAAAATTGTGAAAATATAAAAATTATAAAGATATAGGGCCAAAAAAATTTTGGATAAAAAAGTTCTTAGAGTGAATTTTTTTTTCTAATTTCCATAACATAACACTTTGATAATTTAAAAGCAAAAATTATGCCTTACCTAGAGCACTACAATTTTCCCCTAATCAAAATCTCCTTCTTATTTGTTTCTCCCCAGATCTAATCTATAATCAAGGTGGAAACAAAAGTGATAAAAGGAAGAAAAAATCTGATCATGTCTTCTGCAGACGAACAATTCACACATTACTCTCAATCAAAACCTTCAACTTCTCATATCAAATCCAATACCTTTTAGGTACTCAAAACTCCTTAATCTGTTTCCTCCTTCTGACTACTTTCACTCAGCACACCTCCCTACCTCACACTGGTCAACTCTGGTTTTGTTGGCTTCTTCATTTGGTGCATCAAAAACCATCTCCCTTCTGAAGGACCTTGAACCCCAGGTTTTCTGTGGGCTTCTCCTGCGTGATTCCTCTACACTCTTGCCAACTTTTAAGTCTTTCAAATGCCACTCCGTCTTAGTACTTTTTTCACTACTTACTAAGATATTGTTCACTCTTAAATTGCAAGCTCTGGTTTTACTTTGGACTCTTATTTTATAAATCTTATTAGAATTACAGCTAAATAATTACTTATGTAATTATCTGCATAAATACTATTTGCCCTGTGAGATGGACAGGTCCATGAGGGCTGGATCTGTATCTAATTCACTTGTGTCCATGCAGCACTTAGTAGAGTGCTTTGAACATAATAGTGCCCAATAGTGTGAAATCCACACAAGAGACAAAAGGAGAAACCAACAAGCATTCCCATGTAACGTCAATGATTGATTAAAGAGGAGGGATTAAAGAGATAAGACCCAGGTGGTGAGCTTCCAGATGTCTGTCTAAGGAAGACAATAGGGATATGAGTGGATGAGTCCATTGCGTTTATTGAAATTGCCCTGAGAATGATAGTGATCCTTCCAGAGAATGAACAGTGACAACAATCACATTGTATCTGGATGTTTCTGCTGGTCCTAATTTGGTTTGAAGTTTTAGAAAGCATGTACATTTGATTTTACTAACGCTGCTTCATAAGATGTATTTAGGGAGAAAAAAGTATTAAAATAGTTTGATGCAATGATTATAGGCTTCAGAGTCACAGTTTTGTTCCCATCAGTTTCATTAATTGGCAGATACTGGGGCAGTCATAATTAGATGATATCAATTTCATCTTTTTTATGTGCAAAGTGAAGATAACCATTAACCAGATTTTTTATGTTCTTTCTTTTTCTTTTTAATTTAATTTAATTTTATGTTCTGGGATACGTGTGTAGGACATGCAGGTTTGCTACATAAGTAAACGTGTGCCATGGTGGTTTGTTGTACCTAGCAACCCATTACCAAGGTATTAAGCTCCGCATGCATTAGCTATTTATCCTCATGCATTCGCTCCTCAGATCATGTTCTTTCAAAATTAAAATCCCATAATTTGAATTGTTTCCATCTCTAGTCTAGTCAACCTTGAAAATCTAGAGTTTTGTATGTTAATGCTGTTCTTTCTAGGGTTAAGTTTTAATTATATTCATTTCTAAATTTTTTGGATAAAAATCTGGATATAAATATCTAAATAAAAGAATATAAAACAATCTGCTGATTTTTCTGTGTTAGTATAAAAGGTCCACAGCTATGACCTGATGGATAGAATGATTCATTAATTAAACTTACAAAGAATTCAAGAAGTTTTTATTAAAATTGTGTTACAATCTATTAGTGTTTGAATCCATTCCATAAACTCATTAATATTGCTATTCATTTAAAATGGAAATTAATACAACTACATTAGATTAAATTAAGGACTCAAAGATAATTTAATTATTTTGAATTTTGCAAAAATAAAAAGAAGAGGAAGATATAGATAAGCCATATGAAATTATGAGAACAATTAGGACATTTCACAGCTTGTCAAAGCAAAAATTGCACTGAACAAAGTGGACAAAGTCGTGAGAAAGTTTCAGAGAGAGAATGCTAGAGTGAACCACCTAATTCTCTATTTTAAAATGGAGACACTCATTCTCCCAGCTTCTGGGAATGTTGGTTACATAACAGCTGTCAGCTAAAGCCTTCTCTGGGAATTGTCTTCTACCCTAGATACCACCTCACCCAAGATCAAGGTCCTTTCCTGAGGACATGCTAAAAACACTGACTAGTTCATGGTGGTGGAGGGCAGGGTGTAGTACAAAGTAACAGTCACTTGCTTAAAATGGGACAATTTTCAAGGTCAATCACAGCTCCAGGGTTCCTATGGGATCAGCTACAGTCTGTTCTGCAAATGCATCACAGTTCAACTTACATCTGATTAATCCTACTTCTTTGCTCCTTAACAATAAACCTCCATTACAGCAATTTCAAAATGAGTCTGTTTCCCAGGAAACCGAACCTATGGTAGTTGGTTCCAGAATTTATCTGAGGAAACAGTGTCAAAAATAGTATTTTAGAGCTGATCTCTCACTGGCATTGAGGATCCCTTAACTGCTGGTAGGAGAAGCATTGACAATCCCTGGTACATTGTAGCACTGCAATTGTTAGTTAAAACCTGTGATGAATGAGGACACACTGGCTAGAGCAATATCTCAGGGATTTGAGAGATTAGGACTAAGTACTAATCATAAGGAGAATGGAATTTGATGGCAATTACTGAGTCCTATTAATGCACTTAAAAAAGACAAGACGAGTTAGTGGATGCAGTGCACCAGCATGGCACATGTATACATATGTAACTTACCTGCACATTGTGCACATGTACCATAAAACCTAAAGTATAATAATAATAATAATAATAATAATAAAAGAAAAAAAAAAGACAAGACAAAACTGAAAGCATATTTAATAGTTAAAGGCAAAGTGGGAAAGTCAAAGGACCTCTTTAGCAGAATATAGACAGAGCTATATGTGATGTCAGAGAGCAAGGAAAGCTAATGATGAGGGACAGGCTAATTATATGAGTAGCAGAGTTCCAGAGAAGGTTGGGTATTGTCTTGTGCAATGCCAAGTTTAGGGCCCTAGTTGGGAAGAGATGAATTGAGACTTTAAATTAGCAAAACTGGGATGAGGCCAGGAGCGGTGGCTCATGCCTGTAATCCCAGCACTTGGGGAGGCCGAGGCAGGCAGATCGCCTGAGGTCAGGAGTTCGAGACAAGGCTGGCCAACATAGTGAAACACTGTCTCTACTAAAAATACAAAAATTAGCTGGGCGTGGTGGTGGGCACCTGTAATCCCAGCTACTCAGATCGCTGAGGCAGAAGAATTTCTTGAACCTGGGAGACAGAAGTTGCAGTGAGCCGAGACCACACCACTGCACTCCATCCTGGGCAACAGAGTGAGACTCAGTCTCAAAACAAAACACAACAAAAAACTGGGTTGATAAACTTGAAATCATTGCAAACTGAGATCCCTCTAAATCCTCTTGACCTGGCCTACACCTTCCTGTTAGAGGGCTACAACTCACCCATTCGATGAAGATGTTGAAAAGGCCACTACAATGTGACTCAACACATGACCCCATCATGATCCTCTTCTGGCTACTAGATCCATAACAATGATTAAGTTACAACACAATCTGACCAGGCTTCTGCTAAGCCTGCTTAAAAAGAAAGAAATTACATTGCAAGGAGCTGTGGGACCTAGAAAAATTGTATTGGAAAGAGCTGGAAGAGGGCTGATGCCTGAGGATACTGGATCCAAGGTCGTTTCACTTGATGGTAAAATGTGAAGAATGTAGAATTTATTAATAATATACGAAAAGGAAAATCTTCACACCTCATCTATTTCTTAATGCATTTTTGTAAACAAGTACAATTTCTAGGAACCTCTTCTAACCAGTCCTATTGTAAGCTCTCCATAGGGTTGACGAACTCAACAATGATCTTCAAGTAAAGTTGTGGGGAGTTTTTTGCTTTTGTTGTTGTTGTTGTTTTTGTAGAGATAGTGTCTCCTTATGTTTCCCAGGCTGGTCTTGAACTTCTGGGCTCAAGTCATGCTCCTGCCTCAGCCTCCAAAAATGCTAGAATCATAGCCACAAGCCATCACATTCAGCCCTCAAGTAAATTTCTTTAATAAAAAAGTTGTTTTAAAAATTTATTCAGACAGCTGTGATCACCAATGCTTTATCGGAAAAAAGATAAGGTGATCAAGACATTGCATAGTTAAGTTAAATTTCATGTTAAACCCTCTCACAAATCATTGTAGTAAACAGCTGGATCTTAGTGATTTCCATGCAGAAAATTTTGCAGTGACTGAATGATTTTGAAATATGCAACTTTAGAGCTACAGAGCTGTCAGAGACAGGTATGGCATCAGGGAGTGTAATCAGAAACATAACATTATTCCCTCCTCAAGCCCAGAGATGAACCAGGCTCTTCATGACTGATTTATGCCATTCATTATCAATCTTTGCTCATTTAAAAACCAGAATGCCAAATGGTTGACATTTAGTAATGCACCCAGCTAGGAACAAAAACATCTCATCATATCATTTCTGCCCAAAGCACTCATTGCTTTCCAACAACCTTAGTATAAAACCCCAAGTCTTGATATAAAACCCCATAAGTCCTTGCATAATCAGCTTCCTATCTATCACTCCAGTTTTGTTTTCTCCATTTTCAGATCACCTTCACTACACAGCCTCAGTAAACACCTTGTTCAGTGCAAGCCATAGTCTCTCTTACCTTTCTTATTTTTCAAATGCTGCTTATTGTCTTAAATTCATGCCCTTGGTTCATGTCCCCATCCGCTGCAGATCCTACACACACGCATATTTTGTCCAGTTTTCTTGTACTTGTTCTTGATACAGACATCTTCTCTTCTCAGAAACCTACCACAATTAAAACTTAGTTCCTTTTTCAATGAACAAGCGTAGTGCCCTGTATTTGATAAGGGTAGTGACATTTTACAGAAAACTTATCCTGTGAACGCAAGTGACATGAACAAGTCTTTCTGTTGCTACACTCTTCTTAGCAGGGATTATGTCATATTTATCTCTGGGACTCAAGGTCTCAAGGGTGAAGGGAAGGGCCTCACAGAAAAAATAATCATAAATAAGATAATCAATAAATGGAAGCCAGCATTGTTCATTTGATTAGTTCACTCCCTTTTGGTATGGTGGTCCAACTAAGAGTTTAAAAGTCAATCAAAAGTCTTAAAATGAATGCGCTCAAGAAGTTAGGCAGGGTAATAAATTCCTTTCTTCTATTTTACTGAAAATTTTACCAAGGTATTGTGACCATGTTTAATAAAAGATTAAAAATGATTAATCAGCTTCTTCCTCTGCCAATAACCCTCAAATAAGCTCATGCAGTACAGCATGGGGTATGACAGATGTGTCAATCAATTTGATTGTGATAATCATTATATTACATATGTATATCCACTTATCACATCATACTCCTTAAATATATATAATTCTTATCTTTCAATGAAATATTTTAAAATTATAAAGAGAGGGGTCTGATAGAATTGACTAAGCTGGTCACTATGCAACAGGGCATAGTTATTCTCACGAAGTCTTCACAGTTTGCCAAAGTGTGGCATTTTTCAGTTTTTATATTTCAGATTCATATGAAATAGTTCATATTTAAGTTAGCAAAGCCTAACTCACAAGCACAGTGTAGAAGCTTAAAAGTACACTTTATTAGTGTACATAAGGCTTCACTCAATCAAAATATTCTGTTTAAGAAATGGAGAGCAAGGCATGGTGGCTCATGTCTGTAATCCCAGCACTTTGGGAGGACAAGGGAGAAGGGTCACTTGAGCCCAGGAGTTAAAGACCAGTCTGGGCAACGTGTGAGGCCCCATCTCTACAAAAATTATAAAATATTAACTGAGCATGATGGTGTGTGCCTGTGGTCCGAGCTACTTGGGAGACTGAGGTGGGAGGATTGCTTGAGCCCAGGGGTTGATCCTGCAGTGAGTGATGATTGTGCCACTGCGCTCCAGGCTGAGCAATAAGCAAGACCCCATGTCTAAAAAAAAAGAAAAGAAAAGAAAAGAAAAATAAATGAAGAGATTCTGAATATAGGACATAAAATCTGAAAAATTTAGTCTTGTGTCTTGAAGTCAGACACGTGTAGTTTAAAATGCCATTTCTACCATTTGCTAACTCTGTGGCCTTTTTAGCTTTCCAATTACTCACTTTATAATGATATGAAACAACCCTCATGGAGGCTGCTTTAGTGATTAAATATGACATATAATAATCTAGCAAAGTGTATGGGAAATCACAGACAATATCTAATATCAGTCAGGTATTAAAATCCAGTAAGTTTCTACTTACTTTAAGTATGCTTAAAAACAACATGTGTGAAATGGAGGTAATAGTAATTTCTAAGCATGTCTACGTGGCATATGCATGTCAGGAATTTGTACTACTTTTCTACAGATATAATAACTCAAAAATTGTTTAAAAACTTTAAAAGTATTTATGAATTATCATTTTTGATACATCCTTTACAACATAAAGAAGAATAAAAATTAAAAAAAATTTCCTCGTTATAATCAAAATGAGGCAGCTTTAAAGTTATGAATTTACTCAGTTTAATCAGAATTTTAGGTAAGGTATTAAAATTGCTATGGTTGAATGTATCAAGATATCATTAAATAAAATAAATTGGTTAAAAAGTAAAAGTAGAAAATCACAAACTTACCTTTCTCCCCCAATAGCATTTAAGGTCCTATATTTCAGATGAAACACAAGAAAAAGGCCACTTAGTAGAAATGAACAATAATTCTAACACTCCTTATCAAATGGATTAATGCAAGTTTTTGTTGCTGGGAATTTATTTTAATGTATTTCCTGAGAAGTCAGATAGTATGTTTTCTTATCGGCATTTTTCTGACATTCTCTTATGACACTACGTAATGAGAACCTCTGAGAAGAAAATTATCAGTTCCTTGCATTCAGCTCTAAATAAACAGATTTCTGTGAGAAAAACTTTCTCTTATCCCAAGTATCCAAAATGCATATTTTCAGTCCTATGTTTAGTGCACTGAACTGTGACAAATGGCAAGCATGATTCAGCCTAATAGAATGTAGGTTTTCAAACGGAGACTTTACACCATAAGGACTACGAAAGTTATTAAGCCCCAACATGTCTGCTCTGCTTGGTGATTCCTTCTCTCTCATCAGAAAAGATGGATGAGATGTACAATACCTCCATTCAATATTTCCAACATTTATTAGCATAAAGGAGAGACCCATAAAGATGTATTCAGTCTAAGGAAAATGGATGAAGAAAAAAATAAAATAAACTGTGAGTGACAACTAGTAACAAATTTGGAAGGATGGGCATGCTGTGGGGCATAGAAAAAGGAAGAAGGAGGCTGGTATGGTCTTAAATGTTTGTGTCCCACTGAAATTCATACGTTGAAATCCCAATTCAAGGTGATGGTATTAGGACATGGGGCCTTTCCAAGGTGATTAGGTCCAGAAGCTAGAGCCTGATGAATGGGATTAATGCCTTTCTAAGAGAGGCCCAAGGGAGCTTTTTTGTACATCCACCATGTGAAAGCTCCGCAAGTAAGCATCACCTAGGATCAGGAAACAAGACCTCACCAGACACAAAATCTGAGGCCTCGATCATGGACTTCCCAGCCTCCAGAACTGAGAAATAGATTTCTATTGTTAATAACCCATCCAGTCTATGGCATTGTGTTATAGCAGCCCAAATGAACTAAGACAGAGAGAGAAACACATACACACAAATACATACATACACACAAACACACATACACACACACGCAGAGAGAGAGAGAGAGAGAGAGAGATCGTGACCTGCCCACTGATTTGCTCTTAAAGAAAAGAAAATGCCTTTGTTTAGTTGATTGCTTGTTAAAACAGTATGTAGTGCTAATATGAGATTTAAAATTTTAGCATTCCTTAATCCCATATTTAGTTTGTTAGAATTTTTGAATCTCAACGGATACTAAGAATCTATGTGACTCCACTTCCTTTGTTCTAGCAATGTATTTTGCCATATATATGTGTGTATGTGTGTGCGTGTATACAAATGCATACATATATTTCTATATATAGATAGCTATAGATAGATATGTAAGTGTGTTTGGGTGTATACAAACAGAGTTTCACAAGTTCTAATATTTTTACTCAACATTTTTAAACTTTACCATCTAGCAAACAACAAAATATATACATGAGAACATTTCAAAGAGCAATTGGAAATGTCTGATCAGTAAATTCCAAAGCTTTAAATTCATATTTTATAACGTATATTATTGTATGTGAATTTTATTGACTTAAAATTTCTAAGCAACTTAAATATGTTTTAAATATAAAAGTCGAATCAGTCTCTGTTGGGATATTAAATATATCAGTATTTTATAGCATCATGATACTAGCTCTGTAATTTTCATGTCCTCAGTATCCTCAGTTAAGTTTGAGAATAATTGTTAGTGAAAATGAATTCTTAACTTTTACACATCTTACAAGCTTCTTTATTTTGGGGATGTAACTATTGTGTTCTATATGCTTTTATTTCCTTTAAAACTGGTAACTAAGCTTATATCTAATGAATGTATGTGTGGTTTTTAGATATGTGTTAAGTGGGGAAGACTTCAAAGAATGGTGTTTCAAATGTATCCACATGATGTACCCTAAACTACTAATGAGTCAGAAGTTTTCTTGGGTCTGGATGGAGTTTTTCACATAAAGACATTGTGGTTCTGTATTCAATTATTTTAATTGCTGTGGAAGTCAGATGTTTGTCCCCGAGTGGTTTCTTTCAGTCTTGCTGAGATTTTGCTGCAATTGCAGAGAGCTATCGGGGTCACTGAGTTTCTTGTAAGTCCTCAGCTTTTCTTGACATTTGACAAACACAAATGATAAACTTGCTGACTCCTAAGTTTCAGGATTTCAGTAAATCCTCTGCCATCCAGAAAGGGAAGAAAAAAATATAGTGAGAAGAAGACAGTTTGAGCATTTTTTATTCATAAAATTTATATTTATGTTTTCTGAAAATGCACAAATATAATTATATATAATTAATATCTTATGTATTAATTAGAAAATCATAAAAATATTATAAAGCAAGCAAGTAAAAAATAGCCACTATAAAGGAAAATCTGATAATATTTTGAACTTTCAAAGTGTTTTTTGCATGGAATATAGAATTATTTCTTAGGAATTAATATATAGAGAGATATATATAACTTTACATAAGGTTATGAGCATTTCCCTCATTTTGAAAGGGTATTTTTTTCATCAATGTTTGACTGTATTATAATTTTTGAAATCTGTGCTTTTTGTAATTATCACTGTGCAGTGGAGAGACTCTAAGGTAGTTCTCACAAACCCAGGTTGCTGGTATTCACACCTTTTATTACCTTCCTCTCTTTAAGTGCGGCTAAGACCTGTAGCTTGCTGCTAACAAATAGACTACAGCATAGGAGACAGCATATACTTGGTTACATGTATGTGATTACCTTACATGAGATGGCTATAATGTCTATCTTGCTAAAAGATTCTCTTACTGCCTTTGAAGCAGCAAGTGCTACACAGTGAGCTGCCCTACGGAGAGGGCCACATGACAAGGAACTGAGGGTGGACATTTTTCAAGAATTACCGTAAAGCTACAGTAATTGAGGCAGTGTAGTATGGATAGATGTAACATTAAGTCAAATAAACAGACTAAAACCCAGAAATACACCCATACCTTTATGGTAAGCTGATTTTATGCCATGATGCAAGGACAGCATTCAGGAAAAGAGTCTTTCAGTTAACGGAGCTGGAAAAACTGGGTATCTGTATGGGAGAAAATAATAAGTAACTCTAATCAAAGATAATCCAGAAAATTATTTTGAGAAGGATTTGTATTTCTACATATTTAAAAATAAAAATTACAAGACTTCTAGAAGAAATATACAAGTATGTCCTCGAGACCTTGGGCTAGGCAAAGATTTCTTACAAGAACAAAGAAAATATTAACCATGGAAAGATTGAAGTGGCAATCTGGACTTCATACAATTTAAATTTTCTGCTAGTCCGAAGATAGTAATAGGAAAATGAATACGGAAGTCACAGAATGAAAGGAAATATCTTCTATGGACATATCTGAAAAACTACTACTATTTAGAATATAAAAATAATAGAACTCAGTAGTAAAAAGAAAAACAACTCTATAAAAAACAGGAAGAAGTCATGAAACAATACCTCTCAAATAAAGATGTAGAAATGGCCAATAAACACATAAAATTGTTCAATTTCCCAATAACTTCTATTCATCAGGGATATACAAATTAAAATAGTGAGAAACAACTCCATAATTACTATAGTGGCTAAAATTTAAAAAAGCTAACAACATTAAATATTAAGCAACAAATTTCATACTTTGCTAATGGGAATGTAAAATTATACAACACTTTGCAAAACTGTTTGGCAGTTCTCACAAAGTTCAGCCAACACCTACTCTCTGACACAAAACTTTCCTCTCTGGTTATTTACCCAAAAGAAATTAAATATTTGCATGCACACACACACACACACACTTTATACAAGAATATTTATAGTTTTATTTGTAATACCCAAATTGGAAAAAGTCAAATAGCCTTTACAAGTGAATCAATAAACATGTGATGTATTTACAAAATAGAATACCACTCAAAAATAAATAGAAAAAGACTACTAATACACAATAATATATATAAATATAGGTAATATTAGGTTGAATGAAGCAAGCCAAACACAAATGTGCGTGTTGTATGATTCCATCTTTATAAAGTTCTACAACAGACAGTACTAGTCTCTGATGATAAAAGTCAGTAGAGTAGTTGCCTTGTGTAAAGGGCAGAAGGGAGATTAACGCTTATTTCTTTCTTTATTGATGTTCTTTGACCTTTAGAATTTAAGCTTTATGAAGTTGGGATGCTTGTGTTATCACCATCTATAACAGTATTGTGTGTGTGGGTGTTCAATGAATATTTGTTAAAAGAGTGAATAATGAGTATATATACATTGTAGCATTTCTATAATAAAGAATTGTGATCTAGCCTAAATGTTCAATATGGGGCAAGATTTATGAATGAATAAATTATGATTTCATCTACAAAATATCTGAATGCATGTAATAAGTACAAAATAAAATATGCAAACATAAAAGTAATTATTTTAAGTTTGAGCAATTATAGATGCATTTAATTGATAGTTTTGCTTTCCACATAATTTTTACTAAAGGACAAAAAAGCTCTCATTGAAAAAGGGGAATGGTGTATTCTGAACACAAATTTTACAAAGTATGGTCCCTGGTGACATATGCAGTCAGCGATGAGATCTCAACTATCCAATTATTTTATTTGTATTTTTTTCTGTGATCATTGTTTTGTAGAGAAGGAGGGCTGTTAAGCATCTCTACTGGAGTCTATTGCATTAGTAGACTACAGGATTTATTCTTCAAGTTCCTTGAAGAACCCTACAGTGCCTGATCCAAATCCCTAAAGGTAGACTGAGATAAGTATGAATGAAAAACAAAAAGTTAGGCCAGAAGTTTCCAGTATGTTTAATTTACAGAGACTATTGAAGCTCTTGTGGACGTTGCTTTAGACATTAAATACCATACTCTAGGGATATGCTACAAATATCCTGAATTTCCTGTTACTTCTATGACTGTTAATGGTTTCCCATACCTATAGGTAAAATTGCCTAGACATCACTATACTCTTTAGAACCTGACTCCAGCCATCATTTCAGGTCTCAGCCTCTGATACCCTGGACATTATACCTGATTACATTGCTGCAAAAGTATCAATTCTTATTTATGTCTGGGTTCACATAACTTATTATTTCTCGAAATGCCCTTTCTCTCCACTCCCACCTCCTGTCCCTGCCTACCAAAAAACAATCACTTAATCTCCAAAGCCCAGTTTTTGGTCCTTTCTCCGAAGTTTTTAGGTAGAATTCCCATAATATCTATGAAATTCCTTTTCCTAAAATCATCCTCTTAAAATTAAAACAACTTTTTCCCACTCTTGAAATGTATGAGAGGTTTAATGGCTTATGAAACTCATTAATATATATTTCCCTTGAAAACTGCACTTTGATCCATCTCACAACTGATTTGGTATCTGATATTTATCATATTCTGGCACTGCATTCAAAAGTTTCAATTTAACATACTGTCACAGTAATTATACCAGTGAGAATAATTCATCATTATTAAATTATTATTATAAGACACCTTTCTTGCCCACCAGACCATAGACTGGGAGTATGCCTCAATCATCTTGTTCAATTTATTTAGAATTTCACTTGCTCCAGAAAGGCCTTTTCTTACTCTCTTATTCAAAGTAACTATCCTGGTGTTTTGTCATTAAACTTATTTAATTACTGGATAGAGATAAAGATAGTACATTTTATAGAATATAAAATGTACAAAGGCAAGGACATTTACTTTTTGTTTCTTCTGGTATTTCTAGCTCCTCACAATGTACAGAATAAATTACTAGATCAATAAATATATGTTGAAAGAATTAATATATGAATAAATAAATATATGAATAAATAAATAAACGTTGAATGAATATTTTGGAATGTCCTACAGTGAAAGTCTTTAGCAGCGATAATACAAGAAACAATGTTGTTAAAGAACAAAGCAAGAAGGTATCTTAGACTAAAAAAAATCAGATTTTTTAGCTTGTGATGCTCTTTAGTGTAATACTTCTGACTCTTACAGTACATAAAAATAGGTTTATTGTGTAGGATTTTATGATGTACTCAAGAATGTTTTTATATGCATTTTCTTTTGTATTCATAATAGTTACCTGGTAGGTATTTTAAAAATTTTATGGGTGATAATAACAGTAATAAATAAATAAATAAGTATACACCCCCCCACACACACACACATATATATATATATACTTTGTTGAGTAGGTGTGTGCCTGGCCCTCTTTTGGTTGCCTTTCATTTATTTATTTCATCTTTATAAGAATGTAATGAGGTAGATACTATAGCACACTGTATAGAAACAAACTGAAGCTCAGCAATAATTATAAAATTGATTACATTCTAAAGGTAGAAAATCGCAATTTTTTATTTCAGTTTTCTCCCCTATATCCAAAGTCCCTGTTCTTTCTTTAACAAACTGTGTTTCAACATATATAGTAGCTAATGTACTGTATTAGTCCTTCCCCACACTGCTATAAAGAAGTGCCTGAGACTAGATAATTTCTAAAGGAAAGAGGTTTAATTGACTCACAGTTCCACATGGCTGCGGAGGCCTCAGGAAGCTTATGATTATGGCGGAAGGGGAAGCAAACATGTCCTTCTTCACATGGTAGCAGGAGAGAGAAGAGCAGAGTGAAGGGTGGAAAAGCCCCTCATAAAACCATCAGATCTCCTGAGAGTTCACTCACTATCATAAGAACAGCATGAGGGAATTGTCCCCATGATCAAATCACCTCTCATGAAGTCCCTCCCCTAATACAGGGGGATTGCAATTCAGATGATAATTCAAGATGAGATTCTGGGTGGGGACAGAGCCAAACCACATCATGTACATTAAAAATATATATAGTGTTCTAAATGTCTCAGAATACCTCGCTATATTCTCTCCATGCTATTTGACAAATAATTTTGTTTGAAAAGGCTGAGAGTAATTATGACTTGGTTAACTTGTGTAGTGTTTACCCATTTCATTTGAAGCTGTCATTTAATATTTCTATTACACATTTCAAGAAACTTATAAACAATATAAAATAGTCATAGATGAAGCTTCTCATTTCATTCAGAATTTTGCCTTGTTTCCTAGGATTTGAGCAAATAAAAGATAGTTTTAGAAACATGTAAACAGAGAATAAGAAATAGTAAAATGCAAATTAAACTAATTACAAACTCTATCTTAAAGATATAAGGAACACAAAGTATACAAGTTAATAAAAGTTACATAGGTTGTATAAATAAGTTATTAACTACTTCTCTCATCTTTCATATTGTTACAGTTTGAGATTACTATGTAACATATATAAATAAAATATTATTTTAAAAACACTCCAGAAAGATTTTTATTCTTTAATCTATCATTGCACTGTAAAGCAGGAAATAATGAGAGGAAATATATAATGTGTATTTAAACAAATGTTGTCATCCAAAAGACCACCAGGGTGGCTAAATAGTAGAAAAGAGAGCTTTATTGGCAAATCAACTTGAAAACTTGGAAGAGAAAGCTTTCAGTGCAGACAGAAGGTGTGCTTTCTTCAGAGAACAGTTGGTGTTTATGCCTCACAGGGCTGGTATAATACATATTCAGCAGGTTTGGGGGAAAAGCTATGCAAATTTACCAGGGGAGCTGGGCACATGCATAATGGGTAAAAATGTATATAACATACATTCCATGTTCATTTTGAGGTGGGGTTTTAGCATTAAAATGAGCTATAGTTTGGCTTTTCATGTCAAAAGTGAACTGTAGAACACAAAGACAACATATATACAGCTTCTGTAAGTTGGATGAAACTGGCTTAAGGTCGACTGTTTTTTATCATAAAAGAATGTTTTAAGGCTGATCCTCTGTCCAGTCAGAGATATAATGGTGTGGGTTGTGCATCAGAGTGGATAGCTCCTATTGTTAGGGAGTTAAGCCTTAGGAATTTAGAAATTTGTTATGCTAGAGGGGTCCTGAACCCTTGACTATAGGTAACTTTAGTTCCCTTAACCTTGGAACCCGTCTTAGTTAAGAAAGGTGCATCTATTTTGGTCTCTCAGATCATAGATCTTTACATTTTAAAATTAATATTTAAATTATAAAATATTATTGTATACATCTAACTAAAACACATCTGTCTTAGTCTATTTTAGTTTAAATATTTTACTAATCTAAATATTGTCTATTTAATCAAAAGACAAAATACCATTTTGTTTAAAAAGTTATTTCATATATCAACAGAAGACTACTGACACAAATCTTATATCTACCAAAACCAAATTTCATTGCCATAATATATATATATATACACACACACACACACACACACACACACACACACACACTTTTTTTTTCTTTGAGACAGAGTTTCACTCTTGTTGACCAGGCTGGAGTGCAATGCCGCGATCTCAGCTCACCACAGGCTCCGCCTCCCAGGTTCAAGCGATTCTCCTGCCTCAGCCTCCCGAGTAGCTGGGATTACAGGCGCCCGCCACCACGCCCAGCTAATTTTTTGTATTTTTTAGTAGAGATGAGGTTTCACCACGTTGGCCAGGATGGTCTCGATTTCCTGACCTCGTGATCCTCCCGCCTTGGCCTCCCAAAGAGCTAGGATTACAGGAGTGAGCCACCGAGCCTCGCCACCGTGACGTTTTTATATCAAAATTCTTCATGCATACATAAATAGTATATTCACAATAACATGTTATTATTTATGTATTCATATATTTAATAGGTATGTTAGTTTCTGCTATGTACCAGGCACTTTTCTAAGACTGATAATGTGTTGATTAATAAAATAAATCAACTCTCATCACTTGAGAAATTTTTATCCCAGTTAAAGAGAAAATAAATAACGAATGAATACAAAAGAAAGTATTGATAAATTTGATAAATATACAGAAAGTAAAATTGAGGATTTTATAGAAAGTGGGAAGTATGGTTTGTTTGTACATCTACAAAGGGAAGATATATGTATAAGTTTTCCCCTATATAAATTGTTATATAAATGTTGCCATTGCAAAATCTAGAAGAGTTTTGAAGGAGAGGAAGAGTGATTATGAAGTCCCTGAGATGAAAGCCAGCTTATGTGTTCAAGAGATAAAACGGAGCCAATGGGACTTGATCATAGTCAGTGGGAAGAATAAAAGAACAGAATTAGACGATCACAGAAAGCTTTATGGACCATGGTAAAAGGATTTTATTTTATTGTGTTTTAAAAGAGAGTTTTAAGGAGAGGAGTGACATTATCTGATTAATTTTGTTGATTTAAATAAGCCTGTAGCAATAAAGATTGTGAGAAATGGTTAAAAAAAAAGAGAGAACATATATTTTAGAGACAGAGAATTCAGTATTTATTGATGGATTGAATGTGAGGGTTGAAAAAAGTGAGAAATCAAGAATGGAACTTAGGAACTCATTGTGTGAATGTTGGTTTCATTTATTGCAGGCCAAGGAATCAATAGTTCTGTTTTAGCCATGATAATGCTGAGAGTGCTATTAAATGAGATGTAAAGTGGGCAGTTGAATATAGTGGAACAGAGAGTAAAGTCTGAGCTCTTAAAATATACACTCAAGTCATCAGTATATAAATAATACTGAAAGTGAATGGGCTGACTAAGATCATTTAGGGAAAAGAGTATAAAAAATAAACTAAAAAAGAAAAGACAAGACTAAGTACATAGCTTGAAACACTCCAACATTTAAAAGTAGAAGGTCTTCTGCTTCTGCTCATAAAGGGTTAACAGCTACAAAAATGGTCTTCTTGTGACAAATAACTAGAAAGTGAAATAAAATATGCAAAACAACTCTTTTCAGACATTGCACAATAGGCAGTGTCTAATTACAAAAACATGATTCCTACAAAAGGAGAAACAATAAACTGAGCCTTAGCTCTAGAAATTGCCCAGCTTAGCACTTGCAGCAAGTTTCTAGGCTGAAGAACAGAGACGGAAACTCAGACCTCAGAAGTCTTACTAATTTGGGAAGGCGGAGATTAGATTTCAGGAAGACAGAAGCAGCTAGAATGTGTAGAGCTGAGTAATGAAGAGGAGAGTGCTTCAGAAAGAGAGCCTTGAAAGCTTGCAGAAGGGTGTTCTAGATTATCCTAAATAAATTACTCCTAGAAGAAAGACTGGCATCCTGACAAATCTTAAGTGAAAATCTGAAAATGATCCAGCTAATCACAAATCACTTAACCATACAACTGAATAGAGTCTTCCACTCTTTAAAGAAATACAACAAAATCCAGCACCTAACAACATAAAAGTCACAATATATGGCATCCCATAAAAATTTATAAGACATGCAAAGAGGCAGGAAAATATGATTCATAATAAACAGAACAGAATCACAAAGAATGGAAATGATGAAAAATGACATAAAATCACAGATCTATTAAATAAGAAATTCCATATCAAAAAAACATAAAAATTGACACTATAAAGATTAGTATGTAAATTATAGAGATAAAAAATACATTATCTGAAATTTTAAAAAATCCGAAATGGCCATAATGTCAGATTAGACTTTGAATAATAAATACTAGTAAACTTGGAAACGTTATAGAAACCGACCAAAATAAAGCACAGAAATAAACAAAGAAAGAAAGACTGAAAAACAAAATAACAGAGTATTGGATACCTGTGGGACAGTATCAAGTAATATAACATACACGAAATAAATCTCAAAAAAAAATGGGAGTAGAAAATTATATGAGAGAATAATGGGCACTTTTTTCCAAATCTGCAAAATAAAAGCCCCATATCTAGGAAACTGAATAAACCCAGAAGAAATGTAAAGAAAACCACAATAAAGCTTATAATAATAGACCTTCAGAAAACTAACAATAAATTATATCTATATAACTATAATAAAAATAAACTTAATCAAATACAAATATACCAAATATATATACATATATATATATTCCAGATCACATATATATAGATATAAATATGTTTTCTCCAGAGGAAAAAAAGGAGATACATGTACAAGAGAGTAAATATAAGTATTATGGAAGACATATTTTCAGAATCAAGCAAAACAGAAGAAAATTGAAATACATGTTTATAAAGTTCCTTAAAAAAATAATAACTTTGTCAAACTAGAGTATTATACTCAGAGGAATGTTCACAGAAAAAAAAAAAGGCCCTGGAAAGAGAGAGAGGGAAATACCAGTTATTGACTTTGCAATTTAACCAAAAAATTGGTTTTATATAAATTTTTTATCTTTGGGTTTCCTGAAATATACTTTACATCTTTAACTTTTATTTTATTTGTTTTGTTTTATTTTATTTATCTCTTTTTTAAGACAGAGACTCACTCTGTAGCCAAGGCTAGAGTGCAGTGGCAGGATCTTGGCTCACTACAAGCTCTGTCTCCTGGGTTCAAGCAATTCTCCTGCCTCAGCCTCCCGAGTAGCTGGGACTACAGGCATGCACCAACATGCCTGGCTAATTTTTCTGTTTTTAGTGGAGACAGGATTTCTCCATGTTGGCCAGGATGGTCTCGAACTCCGGACCTCAAGTGATCTGCCTGCTTTGGCCTCCCAAAGTCCTGGGATTACAGGCATGAGCCATCACACCTGGCATATATCTTTAATTTTTAAACTGCTGTCTATTGATATAATTTTGCTGAGTAACATGTTAAAAAGGGAAACAATCTAAAAAAATTAACATATAAAATATAAAAATTAGAGTAGTTTTTATTTTATATCATTTCAAATTGATGCATAAAATTCTAAAAAATAAAATAATTCAGAAGCGCTTTTTATGAACAGGAATATTGTCCCACCACAATATCCTGTACATATCCTTTCTTACTCTGTAAAGGAAGGCTTTTTAAAAATTTCTGATAGTCACCTCCATGAATCTCAAAGATAGCTTTAGTCTATGTTGAAAATGATTGATTGTCAACCCTTGAAAGCATGGATTCATGATATTCTGTGTTTGCTACCACAATTCTGATGCTGTTTTGATTCTTTTTTCTTTGAAGGGGACTTACCTTATAGAAAGTTTTCTTTATAGTGTTTCTTTACAATTTCATAAGAATATATTTAACCTGCTTTCTATCCACACCATTCTTTCTAGGTTTCTTTCCATGGTATTATTTAATCATCTGTATTGATAATGAGCAAGTCTGTGAGTGAATAAACAGATCCTACAGTCCCTGAAAAGTTTCTGAGCTTTCCAAAATTAACCTTTTCATACTGACCCAGATTCTTTCTCTCTTACTATGCTTTGTCTGTTGCATTGCTTCTAAATTTATACCCAGACTTTCTTCCAAGTTGGAAATAGCCAGAGCAAGTACTGCTCCTTCTCTACTCTATTTCATTTGTATTTGGTAGACATTCTTGCTGTAATATCACTAATACAGGTTTTATTATCTGTTTCCAAATACCAAAATGAAACACGTTGTAGTTATTCTTGATTGAAACTCCCACTTCTCTAGTAAAAGTCCGACTCTACTCATGGTTTATTTTTGGCTGGTCTTGTAATTGTTTCACTTTCTTGGCAAAATTCCATCAACTTGTCTTCTTAATCATAAATGTGCTAAAAATCATGTATTTATCAACTTTAATACATTTCCTTCTTCAATACACTTTTGTTCTATTAAATAGTGTACAGTTTAAATTGTAGGTATTATTTGCCATACATGAGGCATTTTGGGGGCTTCTTTTTATATTGAGATTTTCTGTTACTACATCTTTAGAAATTCCCTCTTCCCCTCCATTACCTGTCTTATTTCATTTGAAGACTCTTCTTAATCAAACCTTGAAAGTCCCTAATTGCTACTCTAAGTTCCAGGCCTCTTCTTTCAGATTTTAAAATTTGTTTTCTCTCCATATGTTGGGATTTTTTAAACTCATATTTCCAAGTCTTTTATTGATATTTGTTTTAATTTCTAGTAACCACTTTAATTTCAGAAATCATAATTTTCATATCCCACCATTTACTTACATTCTAGGATTATTCCTTTTGAAAAAGCATCCTCATTTTCTACACAATAATACATATTTCTTATTTTTTCAGTGACTGTTAATCTAGAATACTAGTTTTCAAAGTGTGGTCTACGTCGGCATCAATTAGGAATTTGTTAGAAATGTAAATTCTGATTTGAATCAGAAACTCTGGAGGTGGACTCAGCAGTCTTTGTTAACAAGATCAACAGGTGATTCTGATAGATGCTAAAGTCTGAGAACCATTAATTCAGGGTGTTTTGTTATTTTTATGTTTTGGGGCTTTATTGGGGGGAGGCTGGCATCTACAATGGTTTGTTGTTTTTTAAAAAAATCCTCTTTTCTAAATTATGCAATTTCTCTGGTATTTTCTTCATGGACTATTCCTGATCTGTGGTTAGCAGCATATAATTTAGAAAAAAAAAAAAAGCCTACATAACTTCTGTGTGTTTCCTTAACTTTTGATAACCTAACTATTTTTCTGCAAAAGCTCTACCTATGAGTAGGGAGCAAGTGAGTGAAATACATAACCTAGAGCTCATATCTCAATGGAGTTGACCAGCGGCCAAGCAATGTTTCATGCTAATACTAAAATGAAACTTAACATCAGGTATCAAGGTTCATGTCTGTGTACCAACTGTGGTTAGAACCTTAATTTTCTCGAGACAACACCTTTTACCACTTTTGGGAATAGCAATCCAATTTGGGTTATTGCCAGTATGTCTGGGAGTAAATAGCTGTTGTCCAGTATACAGATCTTTAATTAATTCACTTTCAGCCTTATTTCTTATTCTCAGCCACTATACTTACTGCAGACTTAAAACTCATTATTTCTCCAACATAATAGATAGGATCTAGCCATCTCTTCACATATTCTAGGATAGTGAATTATTTTTGCTTTATCTATCAGCCCAATTGCATTTATTTTCTGTCCTCTAACATTTATTGACATCTCTTTCATTAATGTGGCTACATTTCTCCCCCACCCCTCCTATTAGGTTTACTGTTTTCTGACTCACATTTTTTCCATCTGTAATTAGTTTTAAGGATATTTTCATTTCACAGCAGGAACAAATCACACATTCTCAGATTGTCATCTATATGTTTGATTATCCTTTTCTCAAACTTTGTAAATAATGACAGCACTGATGTTATAAGGACATTAAGGAACTATATTCTGGACCAATAACTTTTAAATTCATCATTATTTTATTTTAGTGCTAGTTTAATTCCCTTTCCATTCCCATGTCTTTAAATCTACATTTGGCACATACTAACATAGTTGTTGAATAACAAGAATAAATGTTAAAGACCTATATACACCAACCAAGAAAAAAAAAAGATTCCTTGGGAATGAAAAAAAAAAACCTGGCTTGCTTTCTAATTTTATTTTATTTTATTTTATTTTACTTTTTTTGAGATGGAGTTTTGCTCTTCTTGCCCAGGCTGGAGTGCAACGGCACAATCTCGGCTCACCGCAACCTCCACCTCCTGAGTTCAAGCGATTCTCCTGCCTCAGCCTCGTGAGTAGCTGGGATTACAGGCATGCACCACCGTGCCTGGCTAATTTTGTATTTTTAGTAGAGATGGGGTTTCTCCATGTCAGTCAGGCTGGTCTTGAACTTCCAACTTCAGGTGATCCACCCGCCTCGGCCTTCCAAAGTGCTTGGATTACAGGCATGAGCCACCACGCCAGGTCCTAATTTTATTCTTCAAAACAGAATTCAGAATTAGTTTGCTTGTGGTAAACACATATTAAAAATTGATAAATGTATTCTCGGCTAAGTTGGATTACTGTCGTATTTCAGTTAATGATGAGAAGAGATTCTGAGAAATGCATCAATAGGCAATATCATCATTGTGCAAACATCATAGAGTGTGTACTTACACAAACATAGATGGCATAGCCCAGTACACACCTAGGCTATATCGTACAGCCTACTGCTCCTAGGCTACAAACTGGTATAGCACGTTGCTGTACTAAATACAACAGGCAAATGTAACCACAATGCCTATGGTGTTTCTATAGCTAAATGTATCCAAACTTTAAAAAGTATAGTAATAATAGACTATAAGAGATTTTTTTTTAAAGTTACACCTGTATAGGGCACTTACCATGAGTGAGCTTGCAGGACTGAAAGTTGCTCTAGGTCAGTCAATGAGTGAGTGGTGGGTGAATGTGAAAATCTAGGCCATTACTGTAAACTAATATAGAATTTATAAACACTACTGTACACTACTGTGGAATTTATAAACATCATACACTTAGGTGACACTGCTTTCTTCAATAATAAATTAACCTTAGCTTACCATAACTTTTTTACTTTATAAACTTCTGATTATTTTTAGGTTTTTGACTCTTTTGTAATAATAGCTTTTAAAACACAAGCACTTTGTGCAGCTATACAAAAATGTTCTTTCTTTATATTACTATTCCATAAGTTTTTCTATTTGTATTTTTTAATTTAACTTCTATTTTAAATTCAGGGGTACATGTGCAGGTTTGTTACATAAGTAAATTTGTGTCATGGGGGTTTGTTGTACAGATTATTTCATCACTCAGGTATTAAGCCTAGTACTCGTTAGTAACTTTTCCGGATTCTCTCCCTCCTCCAACGTCCGCTCTCCATTAGGCCTCAGTGTGTGTCATTCTCCTCTATGTGTCCATGTGTTCTCATCATTTAGCTCCCGTTTATAAGTAAGAACATGCAATATTTGGTTTTCTGTTCCTGCACTAGTTTGGTAAGGATAATGGCCTCCAGCTCCATCCATGTCCCTGCAAAGGACATGATCTTGCAATAACAAAGACATGGAATCAACTTAAATGCCCATCAGTGATAGACTGGATAAAGAAAATGTGGTACATATACACCATGGAATACTATTTTTTATTTTTATTTTCTACTTTTTAAATTTTTTGTTAAAAACTAAGACACAAATACATATATTAGCCTAGGCCTAGACAGGGTCAGGATCATCCACATCACCATCTTCTACCGCCACATCTCAACCCACTGGAAGGTCTCCAGGGGTAATAACATGTATGGAGCTGTCACCTCCTATGATAACAATGTATTCTTCTGGAATACCTTCCTGAAAAATCAATCCGATGTTATTTTACAGTTAACTTTTTTGTATAAGTAAAGGAGTACACTCTAAAATAATGAAAAAAGTATGGTATATTAGATGCATACAATTGTAACATGGTCATTTTTATCAAGTATTATGTAATGTACACAATGGTGTGTACCATAATTTTATACAACTGGCAGTACAGTAGCTTTGATTATACGAGCCTCATCACAAATGAATGAGGAATGCATTGCATGATGACATTAGGACAGCTACGATGTCACGAGGCAATAGGAATTTTTCAGCCCTATTTTAGTCTTTTTGGGACCACTGTTATACATACAGTCTGTCATTGACCAAAATGTCATTATGCAGCACATGACTATATTTGTAGAGACAACCTATGTATATTCTAAAAATCTAGTTGAAACAGCTACAATATTTATATATGTTGTACAATATGTTTATAATATGTTATAAATCTAGTAGCTTTATAACATATTACTTTAAATGACATGATTCTACAGGTAGATCATTGAGAATGATTTATTTTTATGTTGTTTAACTTTTATTATAGGTTCAGGAGGTACATAGGCAGATTTGCTACAAAGGCGTATTGTGTGATGCTGAGGTTTAGAGTATGAATGAATCCTTCTCGCAGGCAGTGAGCATAGTACTCAATAGGTATCTTTTCAGCTCTTGCCCCACTCCCTCTCTCTCTAACTTGTATTCTCCAGCATCTATTGTGTGCATCTTTATGTCCATGTGTACTCAATCTTTAGTTCCCAATTGAAAGTGAGAACACACGGTGTTTGGTTTTGTTTTCTCATTCACTTAGAATAATGGCCTCCCTACATCCATGTTGCTCCAAAGGACATGATTTTCTTGTTTTTTATGGATATATGGCATGCCATGATGTGTATTTACCACATTTTCTTTATCCAATCCAGAGTTGATGGGCACTTGGTTTGATTCCCATGTCTTTGCTATTGTGAATAGCACTGTGATGAAAATACAGGCACGTGTGTATTTTTGGTAGAATATACCAAAAATTATATACCCAGTAATGAAACTGCTGGATTGAATGGTAGTTCAACTCTTAGTTCTCTTTAAAGGATTTTATAAATAGCTTAGTAGTACCACTTAAAGGTAGGAAAATACCACATATACATAACCTACAAATATACATCACATACACACACATACAGACAGACACAAAGATCTTATACTTTTTTTTTCTTTTTTGAGACAGGGTCTCGGCTGAAGTGCCTGTGGCCCAGGCTGGAGTGCAGTGGCATGATCTTGGTCCACCACAACCTTGGCCTCCTGGGCTCAAGTGATCCTCCCAACTCAGCCTCCCGAGTAGCTGGGACTACAGGCATGTGCCATCATGCCAAGCTAATTTTTTGTGTTTTTAGTAGAGTTGGGCCCTCAACATGTTTCCCAGGCTGTTCTTGACCTCCTGGAATCGAGCAATCCACCCACCTCAGCCTCCTAAAGCACAGGGATTATAGGCGTGAAACACCATTCCCAGCCAAAATCTTACACTTTTAACTGAGATAAGTTTAAAACGATACATAGAGATTATGTTTATTCTCCATGGCTAGTCACTTACTACACTTGGATGACCTTGACACACCTTCACAGATTCCCTCCAGAAATTGTATGTGTTCATGTGTATGTTATGTACAAAAGGATCTCATTCAATACACACGTTTTGGCATCAAGGAACCAGGTACTAAGAATAAGAGTGTAGCAAGAAATAAGACACAGTAATGTATTGCTCATTAAAGATGCTGTTGGTTTTTACTTACTAACAGTTAAGATATTCACAAGTATAGTCACATATGATACTGTTCCATAATTTTCGCTTCATGGTTGTTATGGGTTCAATTGTGTGTCTTGCAAATTCGTATGTTCAAGTCCTAATCGTAGTACCTCAGAATGCAACTGTGTGTGGAAACAAGATCTTTAAAGAGGTGACTGAGTTAAAACGAGGCCCTGAGGGTGGTGTCCTCACCCAGTATGACTTGTGTCCTTAGAAGAAGCTGAAGAGACACAAGCGGCACAGATGCACAGAGGGACTACCCTGTGAAGAGGTAGCCAACAGGTGTCTGGGAGCTTTCAGAGGAACCCAACTCTGCTAGCACCTTCATCATGGACTTCCAGCTGCCAGGAAAGTAAGAAAATGAGTTTCTGTTAGCCGGGCGTGGTGGCTCACACCTGTAATCCCAGCACTTTGGGAGGCCGAGGTGGGCAGATCACGAGGTCAAGAGATCAAGACCATCCTAGCTAACAGGGTGAAACCCCATCTCTACTAAAAATACAAAAATTAGCTGGGCATGGTGCTGAGCACCGGTAGTCTCAGCTACTAGGGAGGCTGAGGCAGGAGAATCACTTGAACCCGGGAGGCGGAGGTTGCAGTGAGCTGTGATCGCGCCACTGCACTGCAGTCTGGCAACAGAACTAGACTCCGTCTCAAAAAAAAAGAGTTTCTGTTGTTTAAGCCCCCCAGTCTGTGGGATTTTGTAATGGTAGCCCCTAGTAAATTAACACGACTATATCTTTGTTAGGTATTATCTTTGTTTGATGGCTTTGTTAAAACATGTTTTTACAGCTTACTCTTTCTAAAATTCAATGCATCTAAATTCTCTCTCTCTTAAAGCTTTGAATAAATTCAACTTTAAAATATCTGGACCTTTAAGTCAGCTCTTCAAAAGTACAATTTCTTCAATAAAAATCAGTCTATTCAAATTTTCCCTCCCTCTTTGACTCAAACATTGGATGATTTAAAATTTTATAGACAATTATCCATCTCACAGAGATTTTCACAAGACCTCACAGGTTGATAATAAAATTTATTTCAATTCTGTATATCACTTACTTATTTGTAGTTATTTCACTCTAATTTCTATTTTATTATTTGTGTGAGTTTTTAAAATATTTGGGTTAGCTAGTGTTGATTTATGCATTTTATTGTTGTGTTGTTATGACTCACATTGTTCTTTATTTGCAGTCCTTTTTAAAAATAACATATGTGCTGGTTTTATTCACTGTTTCCTTGTGATTTATAAATGATGATCATTTTTTAACTCATTATTTGGAAATAATGAGAAATTTGTAGACTTTGCAAGAATACAGATAATGCAAGGAATGCCCCCACACCCTGCTTAGAGAATCACATATTGGTAATGCATTTTACTCCATTTGCTCTACCATTTGCTATCAATTTTTTTACTTCTTTCCACCTAATCTTTTATCATCTACTTAAATGTATTTTCTGAACCATTTGAGGGTAAATTGTATACATCAAAGCCCTTTACTTCTTAAATACTTCAAGTTCATTAACTAAGAACAGGGCTACTTTTTACACAACAACAGTTTACTTTTTGATTATCAGCAAATGTAACATCTAAACCGTATATTTTTCAAGTATACTATCTATATTCCAATTATAATCATAATTATTAATTTAGTTTTCTACACCCTTGAGTCAAATATGTAGTTTGATCTTTTTAAAATATTAATGCAAGTGTTGGCAATGTGTTAAAAGTAATGGATACACCTTAATGAGACTTTGAATTATAATACTTTTGAATGTATTTTAAAACATGTCCAAAAATCTTAGTCATGCTCATAAATTTTACTTCTATTAATTTATAAGAAAATAATGCTGAATGTTTACATATTTTAAGGTAGAAGAGTGTCCCCATCAATAATATTTATAAGCATTTAAATTTTGCATTTATGTATAAGTATTATTGAAATAGTCATCAACAAAACAATCTAAAAGAACAAATATTGGCAGTTATTATCTCTATATGGTAAGAATAAAGGCATTTTTTCTTTATCTGTGATTGCTAGACTTTGTATAGATATGACATATACAGGTAATATTTATTGTTTTAAAATATGTATGCAAATTCTAAGCCCTTTGTGTGTATTACAAAGTGTAATCTTCAAATGACTTTTTAAGTTAGATACAATTATTTATTTATTTGTTTGGATGAGAAACACTAGGCACAGTTATTTAGAATAACAAGTAAGTGATAGAGTGAAGATGTGAACCAGGAAATCTGACTGTAGAATTTGTGCTCTTGAATCCTATGCCATAATAAGTGCTACCTTTGCAAAAGTGGAAAAACATAAACATGATTTTTAAAAGGTTGTTGTATTAAGATAAAAGTGGTTTAAAATAATTATGAATAACATAGCCAATGAAATTTCTGATGAAATTTAATGTTTAATTTTTTCAGTAGATGCGATAGATCAATTTCAAATAAATTCCAAGAAAATAAAAGGCTTTAATGTTAACAGGCTGTTATTGCTTAAAAGAAAGGAAATAACATTCAAGTCTATTGATTGTCTACTGTAAAATATACTGGATACATTTGAGCAATAAAATGTACTTTTGAAAGAGAAATAGCTTTCCACGTCTTGCTAAGGTAATACTTCAGTAGATTAACTATTGTTAAGAAATTTAAAGGCAATGAAAAATTATGGTCCTGCCAGAGGAAGAACCTTTTGCTGAGAAAGCAGGGAGTTGCACCACCTCCACTCAAGCATAAACATGGCAGAATGACCTTAACGCCTACCTTGTTTTTTAATGTCTGCATAAAGCTCTGAAGTGTGCCAGCAATTAGGGCGATGGAGTAAGGAGAAAATAATAAAGATGTGGGAGGCCAGAATCTTCACAGTGAATGAACAGGGACTGTTCTAGGATTTATAATATGCAGCTTCAACTTATCATAATCCCCATTCTGATAATATTATTCCGGCAGACACACAATGTAAGACCTACATAGATATACTTTTATATCCTCTGCCCATCATACGTGTTCTGAAGTTGTTTGGCTCAGTCTTTACTGAGTTTATTTCCTGTGTGCAGATAGGGTCCTAAGATTCAGGGGTTCCTTTGCAGATATCAGAGCTTTATCACCATGCAGTTCCCTTTTCTTCAGTACTCTGCCCCACAAATCTTGCTCCCTCAGCCTCTCCTATTTCAGATCTCTGTCTCTTTAACTCAGAAAGACTACTGGGATATTTTTGGGTTTGCCTTCCATACTACAGCCTGGAAACTGTTTACAGGAAGTAAGCTGGTACAATCATAGGGCCACTCCATTTGTTTCTTTCTTTTCTAGGAACACAGTTATTTGCAGCTTATTGTTCCATGTCAAAAAAACGTCCTTTCATAGATTTTGCCACTAGGTACAATTCCTACTACGTTTAATCCTGTATAGGTGGAAAACATTTAATCCTTTCTTCCATAATCAGCTTCGCTGGTTTTGCCATTTCTACATTACTTAGTTTTCACCATGAGTTCCCCAAGTTTCCAAGAGCTGTTTCAGCAGAACACTAGGGCAGCCTCCCTCGGACCTAGCCGTGGTGCTGAATACTAAGTCCTGGGAGAATGCCCCCGTATGAATAATGCCTCCCTTATCCAACTTTTGTTCCCCTTCAACTGACGCTGTCAGAATCTTTCCCATAAATACTCTGCTGGCTCTTGCCACTGCAGTTGGCTAGATCCTGCAATTTCCTGGGGATATGAACCCTTTCTTCTCTTTCTAGAACCAACACTTCCCCAGCTAGTTGAACTGTGACTTGAATCACCCTAGTTTTTGGCTTACTGGTCAGGAGAGGAAGAGGGTTTGAATCCTAAGAGAGACATGCATTGCTTTGAGAGTGGAGACTTCTCCATCATCTTCATGCAAAAGGGGGACAGTTGTCCTTGACAAGGAAAGTTAGTCTCCTCTGAAGGTTTGGAAGATTCAAGAGAATCTGAGATTTCAACACTTTTTAGTGGAACAATCCAGAATCTGCCATCACATAGCTCTGGGTCCCATTCTTCTTTCACCAAAAATGTGGAAAATGGCGTGCCGGACAATTCTAGATTGAGGATTCAATATTGCCTTTTGCTTTCTTACTCTGACTAAATTATGCACCTAATCTTTAGCTTTTTCTGTCCTCTGCCTGAAAAAGCTGTTGTCAAGAGGGTGGTCTAGCTTTAAAACCTAGTTTTTTATTAATTATCAATCATCTCTCTTAGCCTTTTGTTTCCTTTCTCCAAGACATCATCTGCCTCCACCACCAGTAATTTAATTGTCCTTATAATTATCACTACTCCAATATTTTCCTAAAGAATGATAAACTACACCACAAATATATGTATTCCCTCCTTTATATCATCCTATTTCACCATAGTGAAATTTGTGATGATTTCACTGTGACAGTAAGCCGGGGTCATTCTATCAGTGATTCCCTTACTTGTTGGCTTTCAATGGGCAACTGATCTGTCTCCAATTGCATTCTAGATTCTACCTTCTCAGGGAAATCCTGCCACTGACTGTTGCAAATCTGATACTCCAAAAAGTAGACTGTGAGATAGATTGGGTGGAGGAAGTGTATTAGGGCAGGCTTTGAAATCACTACTTGTAAGGAAATGAAGACAACAGGGTTGGGTAGAGGAAAATGTGGGACAGTGATGCAACCACTATAATCCCCAGGACACACCTGGGGCTCCGTGGATGGGAGCATCCTTCAGAACTTTCTCAAGTTGAGGTGAGAGAGTGAGGTCTTTATATTGTCACACCAACAAGTTGTCAAATGACCGTGCCTCCTGTAAGAGGACAGGATCTGCAGCACTCCCAGCCGCTGGCAGAACCAGCCAATAAGTCTTGAAGACAGATTGTGGTAGCACAGCAGAACATCTACTAAATGATTAAAAAATAAAGAAAGAAAGAAAGAAAGATGGAGTTAATAAAAGCGGGGGGTGGGGGCGAAGAGAAAAAGGAAAGGAGAGAAATGGAAAGAGAAGCAGAAGGCAAGAAGATAAAAGCTTGTATGTCTACAAAGATCGTATCACATTGTCAGAAATTTCAACTGAGCATCTCTAAAATGTTTACAATGCTATGCCGGGAATTTGGCAAATATTTAAAATGATTATATCCTGGCTTTTCCCTATAATGACTTCCCAATTCAATTTGATTATACCACACAGGGTTTCTAAATCTTCACACAGTATCACATATATTAACACTAATTTTTAAAGATTGTTTTGTATTAGAAAAATGTCTAACACAAGATAAAGTATAAACAATAGTTTAAAAATAAGAAAATCAAAGGAGAAGAACAAAGTCAGAATATTGACAGAATATTGACTTACTATAAAGCTACAGTAATTATGAAACTGCGGGATTAGTGAAAGAACAGATGCATAGACCAATGGAAGAGTATAAGGACCCCAGAAATACAGATACACACATAAATAAATATGAATATACTTTGTTATATATAAACTTTTAAATGTATATAAATATATAATTATATATTTAAAATTATATATTATATCCAGCCTGGGAAACAAAGCGATACTTTGCCTCAAAAAATTATATATTATTATATATATAATTATATATATATTTGCTTATATATATTTTTAAATATATACATATATTTTTTTAAGGAGCAAAGGTAATACAAGTGTGTTAAGGTAGTCTTTGCACTATAACAACTAGAAAACTACCTGCAAATAACTTTAGGCATAACCCTGACACCATTCAAAATAACAAACTCAAAATGAATAATACCTATTAAACGTACAACAAAAAACTGTAAAACTCTTAGAAGATAACATAGAAAAAATCTAGATGATCTTGGGTATAGAAATGACTTTTTAAAATACAACACCAAAAATAAGTCATTAATAAGCTGGACTTCATTAAAATAAAAACCTTTGCTCTGTGAAATACAATTTCATGAGATTGAGAGAAGACAAGCCAGAGATTGGGAGGAAATATTTGTAATGAATACCTCTGAGAAAGGATCATTATGCAAAATACATAAGGAGCAATAAAAAATAAAAGAACACTATAAAAATAGGCAAAATACCTGAACAGATACCTCACCAAAAAAGGTATTCAGATGTCAAGTAAGCATGTAAAAGGATGTTAAACATCAGATACTATCAGGGAAATGCAAATTAAAACAAGGATGAGATAGCACTACACACCTATTGAAATAGCCAAAATCCCAAACACTCACAACCCCACATTCCGGAGAGGATATGGAGCAACAGGAACTCTCATCCATTGCAGGTGAAAATGCAAAACGGTACAGAAACTTTGGAAGACAGTTTGGCAGTTCCTTACAAAACTAAAAATACTCTTACATAGAATCCAGGAATTATGCTCCTCGGTATTGACCTAAATGAATCAAAATCTTATATCCACACAAAAACCTGTACAAGCAAGTTTATAGCAACTCTATTCATAATTTTCAAAACTTGGAAGCAATATGTCCCTTAGTGGGTGAATGGATAAATGAACAGTGATGCATCTAGCCAATGGAATATCACTCTGCCCTATAAAGAAATGAGCTATCAAGACATGGAAGGAACTTAAAGGTTCAGCACTAAGTGAAAGAAGCCAAACTGAAAAGGTAGCAATATTCCAACTATATGGCATTCCGTAAGAGGCAAAAATGAAGACAGTAAAAACAAAAATAATTGTCATGGATTAGGGAGAAAGGAAAGATGAACAGGCAGAACACAGAAAATTTTTAGGGCAGTGGGACTATTGGGTATGATAATACAAGGGTGAATGCATAGCATTATACATAACACCATGAGAGAATCCTCATATAAACTATGGACTTTGGGGGACTATTATGTGTCAGTGAAGGTTTGATTATAACAAGTTGCACTACTGTGATGTGGGATGTGGATAGCTGAGGAGGCTGTCTGTGGATGTGGACTGTCTGTACTTTCCACTCAATTATGCTATCAACCCAAAACTGTTAAAAATAATGATTATGACATTTTTTAAAAAAAGGTAATAGTTCCCTGGGAATCACACAGAAGAAGAGTGATTCATTTTGAGAGCAGATGGGAGATACAAGGTCTCACCAAAACGGTGAACCCTAAATAGGATCAATAATTAAAGTTTACCCAACAGAGAAAGAATCCTAGTTTGAAGCTTGGATTTTAGTGCACTTATGCTGTGTAAAAAGCCTGAGCTATTCTAGTCGGGCAGTAATACATTTTCTCACACTTGATCCAACATTATATAAAAGCTAGCTTCATTAAATAGGAGAATGAACATAATAAATGATGGGAAATAAAGGTTTTTTATGGAGGTCTCAGCTTATCCTTAGCCATCGTGACATTAGATTTTTTATGTTTTAGACAACAGTTAATGGTGCAAACCCAAGATGCCAAAATGATCAAAATAAATTGAGCTAATCTAACATAAAGACACCTGCGATTGGTGTGTAATTGAATTCCAAAGGTGTCGTTTTAGAACAACAAATATATGTGTTTATCATAATAAGATTATATTCTATTCTTCAGGGCTGTTACATTAAATGTCACACCAGATAGAAAATCACCTAAAATGATTGCATATCAGTAGCCTAAACAAGATTTTCAAATTTATGGGTAGCAGTGACAAAAAAAAGAAATGCTTTGATGCTTCAATGGGCACCTTCACGAGTAGTAGTCACATCCACGAGCACGTTGCCACTTAGTCATTGTAAAGATGTGTTTTCCTTTTGAAAAATTCATTTGATATCTTTTAAGGTGCTTTTTATCTCAGATTTTTTGTGATTGTATAGAATGGCAATACTGTCCAGTGACCCATCTGATGTGTCCCTTCTACCAGATCTCTGCCAAGTAGTTACTCACTCAGACCCTGCTTGAACACTTCACTGTTTTCTAAAGGAAACTAGTTCAAATGTATTCAGGTGATATTTTAAAACTGTTTGGATTAGCCATTTTCAACACTGGTCCTGAACATCGCTTGATGCTTTGTAGAACAAATCCACCTTCTTCTTTTACATAATAGGCTATCAGATATCTGAAGACAGTGTGACTGATTAATGAACAGAGATTCTATGTGCCACAAAAGAAAGAATATGTCTCTTGCTAGACATTGATTGGTATAAGCTACCATATGGCATATAAGATATCTTCTAGGACCCACTTAGTTTTTTTCTCAAGATATTTCTACCAAAAATGAATTACATGTGTTTTCCCAAGAAGACTATAATTTGCATAAGAGGGAGTATCACATCTTATTTCTTCCCTCAACACTAACAACTTAAGACAAAATATATGAAAGAAAAGAATTTCATGTTTTATTAAAGCTCTAAGCATTTATGAAGAATTTACTAAGTATTAATCATGTGTCAGACACTACATTTTGTATTCAGGAAGCATACAATAATGCATAGTACCTATCATCAAGGACCTTATGATGTACTGAAAAAGAAAGTCACAAAAATGATCTCTGTATTGAAAGTATCTATATGCAAAGTACTGCCAGAGCACAAAGGTATGCAATAATCCTCCCAGGGTTACAGCAGAAGGTATTTTAAAACAGGAGATATCTAAGGCAAGGTCTGAAGAATGAGAAGTTATAAAGTAAACAAAAGAGGAAGGCATTCCAGAAAGAAGGAAGAATGTTGGCAAAAACAAGAGGCATGAAAGTGTAACATCGGGAGAGGGAATATACTTCAGTAGTTCAGAGAACAGTTCATGTACAAAGTGCAGAGGGAAGTGGCTGAAGAGATGGGGTAGCCAAATGTCACTTTCTTGCATGCCAGGTAGAGGAAGTTGCATATTAATTTACAAGCTACGGGAAATCATTAAAGGGGTTATAGCAAAGCAGTGACATTCTTTGTAATGAAATGTGTTACATTTTGCTAACATATTTAGCAAAAACAAAATACATATTTTTAGAAAAGTCACTAATAGTTCTGTGGAAAGTAAACTGAGACTGGAAGGGAACAGTTTTTAAAAAATCAGAAAAATTTCATATCACACAGATGAAAGGTGAACCTAAGGCAGAAATTTATAGCCAATAGGGACAGGAAGTTAGAAGTTGAGAGATATTAAAAGGAGATAACCCGGCGTATTGGTGATTGTCTGATCAAAGAGGAAGAATAAAGAACAGGTGGGGTTAATTGTAAGTTACCGTTTTGATTTCTGACTTTTGTGGATGATTGGAAGGTGGCGTCATTCACTGAGAGAATGAATACAGGGAGCTAGGTCTATTTCGAAAAGAACGGTTGAGTAAGTTTGACACAGTTTGACTTTAACATGTCAGTGAAAGTTGAAGGTAACAAAGTTTCATGAGCAGTTAGAGGTGTCTCAATAGAGCGGAAGTATCTGCATTGATGAGGAACAAAAGAAAAGAGATATGTGAAAACAGAAGGTTATTGAGGAAACAAAATATTTAAAGGGTATTCAGAGGAAGTGGTAATGATGAAGATAGTGAGAATTATAAAAAGAGTCCAACTAGAACTGAAGAGACTTGCTCTAAATTAAAAAACTAATAAGGCACAGATTAAATATCTCAATGGATATCTGTCTGCTTGGGATACACTTCCATCTCCTTGCCTCACCCTCCTTGATCTATTCCACTGGCATTCCTCATGCTTTAAGAGTCAGATACAATCTGTGAAAAGCCTTACTTGCCTACAGTTTGCATTAATTGTGCTTCTTTTCTACATCCACATAACAAGATATTTTCATACTGGCATTCTGGTTTTCTCCTTATCTATCTATCTGCCCAGGTAGGTTACACAACCTACAATATAGCTGATGGAGACTAACCTCCCATCATTTCTGAAAGCCCAGCATGTATCATTTTGCCTTATACATATGGACACTTAGAAAAAGCTTATTGAAGTAGACTACATTAATGTCAAATTGATATAGTTGAAATATCAACTATATGTGTCACCTCCCATTAGGTGCACTGTTGGTGTGTGTGTGTGTGTGTGTGTGTGTGTGTGTGTGTGTGTGCACTTCCATACTTGGTAATATGAGCTTGAATACAAGTCCATTAGTGAAAGTCCTTGGAACCCAAAGTCATATACATAGTAGCTATATACTTAGTAAAAGTGTAATGGTATTGTAATATACAATTAATGTTATGGTGATGTAGTGCTCATCTAAGTGTAATGGTTTGTGGAGAAAATGAAGAAGAGGAAGACAATAAAAATAACTGAATTAAAATGATAAATATTCATTTATATTTCAAAACTATGTTTTTGCCATGTTGCTGGTAAATGTATAATTGGCTGTACTATTTCAATAGCTTCTTAACTAGATTTCTCCATTCTAGTACCAGCAGAATTTTTAAAAACACACTCCTTCTCTGATCCCAATATAACACCTAGGCTTTTTATTGCTTAATAAAAATAATAATGCTTACTATAGAAAAGGTCAGGCACTGATCTGCTTGCTTTAAATATGGTTATTCATTTAGTCCTCATAAACCCTATTCAATACATATTATTAATTCCATTTTAAAGATTAGGAAAGTGAAATATGAAGAAACTTCAGTATGAAACAACTTGCTCAAAATCATGCAAATATTAAGTGGTAAAGGTATGATTAAAACACATACAATTTGGTTCCTGAAAACTTGTCCTACTAAACAGTGTATTGTTCTTTGAAAAAAAAAATATGTGTGTGTATATATATATACACACACACATACTATATTTTTTGCACATCTTGCCATTCTGAACCTTGTCCTTTCTTCCTAAAGTTTTCATCTTTCCATGTTCCTTGATAGGACATTCCGTAATTTATTTACCTTCTGGCTCAATTATTATTTTGTTCATAAGGCTATCCTTTTCTCATCAGAGTAAATTTTAAGTCTTTTTCTCATTTTTTATTCTCATTGCACATTGCAAATTCAACTTTTATACCCTCAATCCTGTTACATTATGTTTATATTTCTCTCCACTTCATAATGAGAGTTCCTTATTTACTTTGTGGTGCCAGAAAAACCTCCACATTTTGTGACGTGTATTATCCAGTTTCTGAATCTTTGTTGAACAAAAATAATGGATAATGCAATTTTTAAAAATTGAGAACTAATATAATTGAAATTCTTTTTAAAGTATATAAATGTAAACATTCTTTTTTTGTTCTTGTTTTAAATGTTGTTTTACTATTTCTTTAGGTGTCTTGAGAAGTGGACAGTAATCTCATTTAGCATGAAGGGCTAAGAATAGGGAACAAAAATCTCTACAATTTGCGTTTTAGATTACATATGTGAAAGCAACCTGTAACAGTGAGTTCTATACTGTGTACAATCTGTCAGGGCTGTCTTTCCCTGAAATAGCACTTTCTTTGCTGATGAGATGATACCAATCAGGTCTGCCACGTTGTGCAATTCCAGAGGCACCATTCACATTTTTCTCTATGTGCACAGATCCCCCAAGGTTGCTTAACTCTGGGCCTTAAATCATCTGACAGCTGCTATTCCTAAGTTACTATTGTGCACAATAATCTTAGCTTACTTTCCTACCTTTTGGTAATGATACAGGAATAGAAAATGTAGTGTCTGCTTCATAGGAGCTTACAATATTTGTTGCATGTATGTGTAGTGCTTGGGGTGTAGAAATGTGGCATTGGGTGAGTTTATTCATAAGAGTATTGGCTATGTGACTGTTTCAAATCATTCCTAAAATAGAATTTGTCTTATGGTACAGTTTAGGAAAAAGAAGATTATGTTTCATAAGGTTATCCAGGGACCCAGTCTGACAGGGAAGCTCTGCCAACCTCAATATGTGGCTTTCTTTTCTGGATCTAAGACAGCTTTTCCAAGCAGCTCCACTTTCCACACAACAGGAGAGGGAAAGAGAGGGTCCATAGCAAATATCTTTGTTTCTAAGAGAATTTACTTGAACTAGTGAATTTTACTTCTTCACATTAAACTTTTGTTTTAAACTTAGTCATGTGGCCACTCCTAATGGACAGTCAGGCTGAGGTGTCTATCAGAGCCTTCTCAAGCACTCTGCAGCAAGCTGAAACTCAGATCCTAAAGCTAAAATTAATGAATTAAGAACAGATTTAATGTTTCTGCCTCGGCAACAAAGACATAATACAGAGAAAAAGGTGACAGGATCAGAACATTTAGAGAGTCTCGTGTGGATCACTAATACCAGTTTGATCTTCCACAACAATTCCAGGCATAGAGTTCCATAGAATGATGCCACAGGCCGCATGTCTCTTGTCTCTGCTGGGATTCTGTCTTACAAAAGAACAGGCAGAGTTACATGCCTTCCTCAGATCCTCTTATTACATGCTTAATGAATGTTATAGACAGAGTTAATATGGATTTTAAATATATTATTATTAGTCTTAAATGATATTATAGAAAACTAGGTTTGACCAATGGAGACATGAAGAGGTTGGACAATTTCCCTCCACAGCAAATAACTGTAAAATTATTAAAAACAACCATTTTAGGAACTAGGAACTGATCAACGGCAGATAATCAATTGGTAAAATTTATTCTTGAAAAACTGCTTTTGCATCAGGTAAGAATGGTAGAAATTTGGTGGCCTTCTAGGCTGAGGGTGCTCCCATCTCTGCAGCTTTGATGATAAAATCACAGCTTTACTGAGGCATGTGGTGCTAGAAAAGGCTGGCCGTAAACACTCACAGATTCTCTGGATGAAAAGGCAAACCTGGTTCAAAATAAGTGATACAACCTGCAGTTTCACTGACTTGAGGTTATAGTCTCAGTTAGCCAGACGGCTCATGACAAAAGGAAATAAGATATGTATTACTAACATCCAGAATGCAAAAGGGGACATCATTACACATACTTAAGAAAGTAAAAGGGTTATACAGCAATATTATACTCAACATTCTACCAAATACTTAGACCTCTTAGATGAGTTGCATAAACATAATGCTGCAAATGAATAATACTCCATCTCAACAAACTTTTATTAAATGAAGAAAATTATTTATTCATTAAATATATTCTAATAAGAAAATTTAAATCCTGACCTCTGGAATTATATCAAACATTTAAGAAAGAAATAATATTAATCCTGCATAACTTTATACAATGCAACAACCGTGAACATATTTCAACTTATTTTATTAATAAAGTTTTATTGTAAAAGCTACAGACAATGTTCTTTAGTAGCATAACACAATATCTTTTAAATTTTAAAAATGTATTGCAGAAGAGCAATATATAAGAAAGAATAATATACTAAGGCCAAAGAGGGTTTATCTCCACAATGAAAGACTGCTCTAACACCTGAAAATCAACATATATCACTGTGTAAATAAAATACAAGGTAAATCTATATTATGTCAGTAGATGAAAAAAAAATCTGTCAAAATCTAATGCGCATACATGATAACCCTCAGTGGAACAGGAACAGAAGGCAAACTCACAACGGTTATCTATGAAAAAATTTGAAATAGCTTCATCCTAAACAGTAATAGAGTGAATGATTTCTACCTAAAATTATTAAGAAGGCAAAATGTCCATTTCTGTGACTTCTATTTAACTTAATACTGGAGGTCCTAGCCAGTGGAATGAGACAAAAAAATAAATTTATACATATGTATTGGTGAAGAAGTAAAATTGTTTAGTTTACAAACAATATTGTCATGTACATAAAGACCAACCCTAAAAAACCTACGAAAAAGTTACTACAAATAATAAGTAAATTTCACAGTAACAAAATAAAGGTTAATGTACAAAAATCAATTGTGTTCTATATACCTATTACAAGCATTCAAAAAATGAAGTTTAAAAACCTTCACAATATCATCCAAAAATTATGAGAATACAATTATAAAACATAGCTAAAAAAATTAACTAGGCGATTACTATGTGTTTACATTGTAAGACATGTTATTGTTATAATGGAAATTATAACCCAAATGATTTACAGATTCAATCCTCAAGAAAATCATAGCAGGTTTTTTTTTTTTGGAAATTGATAAGTAAATTCTAAAAGTTATAAAGAAATGCAAATGGTCCAGAATAGCCAAAACTGTTTTTAAAAATTGTGGAACTTTTATTAACTAATTTAAGTCTACTATAAAGTTGCAGTAAACAAGATGGTCTATTATTTGCATTAGGGCGAAATAAACCAAAAATAAATCCACACATATGATTAGCTGATGTTCAACAAAAGTGCCACAGCAATTCAATTTAAAAAATGACAGTTTTCTCTACAGTTTTGAAACAATTGGATATATGTGTATAAAATAATGAACTTTTACCCTTACTTTACAACATATTACCTAAATTATGAGTAAGTCATAGGCTTAAAAGTAAACCAAAAAGTAAATTTGAAACCATAAAATGTCCAAAAGAAACACAGGAGAAAATCTTCTTATTGTTAGGCAAAATATTCTTGTATGAAATACAAAAGCATGAACCATTAAAAATGATAATTGATAAACTGACTTCTTTAAAATTAGAAACATTTTCTTCTCTAAAGACACTATGGGATAATTAAAATGAAAGCCACAAACTTGAGGAATACATTTGCAAACATATATTGATAAAGAACTTGTATCCAGAATATATAAAATACTATAACAACTGAAGAATAAAGAAAAAAAAAATACAAAATGGGCGAGGAACTTACATAGACACTCCAAAAAAGAAAATATAGAAATCAAATGTCAAGTAAGCAGATGAAAAAATGTTTAACACCTTTAGTTATTAAATAATTGAATACAAAAACTGCAAAAAGCATACACATTATATGCCTACTAGAATGCTAAAGACGTGAAGAACTCTCATGCATTTCTGGAGACATTTTAAATTAAAAATTGTACAGCCACTTTGGAAAACAATTTTCTCAGTCTTTAAAATATTGTAGACATCTTATGTTAAATCATAGATCTTCTACTGTAACTTTTTACCTAAGAGAAATGAAAAAAAGATCCACACAAACACTTTTGTGCCATTATCTATAGTGGTATTATTCATAATAGCAAAACCTGAATCAGTTTAACAAAATGCACTATAGCCATGCAATGCAATACTAGTCAGCAATAAAGGAAGAACAAAAGGAACAAACTACTATATTAATGCATTCAGCAGCAGGGGTGAATCTCACAAGCATCATGAAAAATGAAAGAAGTTAGACACAGAAACGCTTGGTGTAAGATTTTATTTATGTATTTTTTTTTGAAAAATCAAAAACATATCAGGAAGCATATTAGTTGTTGTCTGGGTCCAGAGGTCAGAGTGGGGATTAAGAGCATGAGAAAATATTTGTGAATGATGAGATTGTTCTAAAACTGGATTGTGTTCATATTTGCACTATCACAGAAATTCGTTAAAACTCTAATTGAGTACAAATTGGGTGAATTTCATGGAGTACAGATCAATTTCAAATTGAGATTGAAAAATATAGTATATGTATCAAATCTCATCCCCCAAAAAGTTGATTTAGGGATAAATATGTTAATAAAGAAAGAAAATTCTGGCTACAGAGTGAAGGAAAGAAAATGTCCAAGGAAAAGTAGAAGTACAGGTATGGGAGTGGAATGGATTCTCCTGGAAGCATGAAATACAGGACTTTGTAGAAGGATGTCAGAAGAAATGACTTGACCTCATCCCAGCATCTAAAGAGAAATCACTGTGCCCATCTACAAAAGTAAAACCAAGCAGCTCATGTAGAGTAAAAATAATTCATTGTTTTGTATATTTATGTGACATCGTTGGGTAGCAGAATGAGTATGAAGCTATTACAATAAAGACATTTGAATTCTTTGGCACTTTTCGCTTAGATTAAATTTGTAGAATTTAAAGTCTTTAGTAGTGATCTGTACAAAGAAGGAGCAAGGGAATATCAAGAGGTCAGTTTGTAAAAGCATGACAATGTTTCGCCTTTCCCCTTTACACAGAGATGGAGATTTCTTCATTCTAGTGGGAATTTGAAGAAGGTTAACTTATTTGCCTTTAAATCATGGCTGATGTCCCAGGGAAAAATATGAGCGATCTCACTGTTAGGTACATTCTATGGCTGAAACATGATTTGGGGTTGAATTCTGCCAAATAATGGCCCTAAGCATCCTTTCAGTTCATTGTTCAGTGAGGTGATCATGCTTTTCCTAGGACCCCAACAGCGTATCCAGGTTCAAGCACCAGTGAACTCTGCCTCAGGTGAGCCATCCTGAGAGTGTAGTAGACCTTCCTTAAGATAATCCCTTCTAGACTTGATCCATGCTTCTCAGTACAAGGTCAAGAGGGAAAGGCTTTCTAGAGTCCATCCACACATAGCTTCCAAGTCTAGGTTTTTCTTTAGCTTTTTCCCTATTGTCTCCCTACTTGTTTTCTAGTGAGAGCATTAAAAAGGAAAAAGAAAGAGGAGGAGGAGGAGGGACTTCTCATTTGTCAATAAAAATACTAGAAAGGTTTGCAAATTTTGCTAGTATATTCCCCATCAAAGTATATAGCTTAAGTCTGGATTATGTCCAGGAACATAAATGTAATCAGGCTGGTCAAGAACTGGTTTCTGGAGTCAGAAGACTTGCTTCAGAAGCCAGGCCACATCACCTGTTAGTTGTATGGCTTGAGAAACTGTGACACAATTTCCTTTTCATTAGTATGGGATTCCAATGCCACTTAAAGTTTTCCATAAGAGTAAGAGAAAATATTGCTCAAAAACATAGAAATCAAATAAAATAATTCAAAAGCATTTTGAGTGTTACCTGTTACACAACAAGTGTTGTACTTCAGATATTCTCACTTAACTGATCCCACAGCTAATAATATTTTGAAAGCAAATGTTAATTCTCCCACTTTGCTAGCTGTGGCAAATAATCATCTGCATAATTACTGTGGAATGTTTCAGTAGCATCAGGGATGCATTTGATCATGGATTGTAAATGATGAGAGAATGTGATCACATATGCACACACTTGACGGGGATTCAACGAGGACAAGAAAAAAAATGAAGATAGCACTAAATGGCTTGGCAAGCCAGATTTCTGTCCTCCCTGCCTGTAATACATGAATTGAACTTCATTAGAAATGACCAAGTTCTACCCTAGCTCTGGTTACCGCTATCAAGACAAACTGCCCTTTGGGATATCTAGGATAGATTCTCTGCTATCTCAATTCCCCAAGCCAGGAGGTTTCCTCTTGTCTATCACACAACTGAATCGCTATTTAACAATATAAAAGTAATTGTGTTGGCTTTTGTTTCATGTCATTTTTCTTTCCCCATCCATCATCTCAATAATTCTGAGAATCCCTGAAATATAGAAAAATGATAATACCAAAAGATACATTGATATTTGCACTCATCATAAAACAGCATTAATTCAATGCTGAGGGCAGGTGTTGTGAACTGTTTTTCTGTAAAGGGGACATCATAAATATTTTAGTTGTCACAGGCCATCCAGTTCCGGTTGCAACTTCTCAGCCGTGCCACAATGTTATAAAAGTAGCCAGACATGTAAATGAATCAGTATACCTGTGCTTTAAGTAAATTTCACTTATGGACACTAAGAATTGCATTTCATACTGTTATTATTATTATTACTTTAGGTATATACTAATGTAAAAATCATTCTTTGTTTATGGGCCAAAAACGAGCAGCAGGACCATATGGCCTGAGGACTGTGGTCTGAATGAACCACTCACACTGTCTCCACACTTCCAAATAACAGCCCGCTGCCTCACCAACTGATTGGGAAGAGAGACCACTGGATGTTTCAGTGGTGTGGCGCCTACTCTGTCCTCCAGATACTGTCCCCTAACTGACCCCTTCAGAGCCTCATCCTTCTTTGCCCACAGAACAAATCAACAGTCACAGTTGTGTATGTGTCCATCACTCAGTGGAGTGAAAGGACTCTGAACACTTAGAAAAAAGATGGCTATTTATCTTTTCCTTCCACGCACTGTCTTTTCACACTTATTTCCCTCTTTTGGCTTTTTCAACTGAAAGAAAAAAAAAAACAAACTATCCTCATATTCACCCCACTGATGGTACGACCAAAACTATGTTCATGATCATGCTGTTTGACAATATCTCCAAGTATGTACCACAAAGGCTTCTTGGTAACTGTCAAAGTTTTGTGGTATGCCTGGCTGGTGTCATCTTATAGCTCTTAATAAGAAATAAAATGTTAATAAGAAATATAAATATATAAAATTCTTAATAAGAAATAAAATGCTATGCTGCTGTTTTTGCCATTATCTAATTTCTAATTTATGAGGACAGACATCAATCTTCTTCTAAAACACTTGTATTACACAAAAGTGCTCTGTCTCTGTAATATCTCGCCTACTGACCTGTTAAGTCTTCAAGGAAAAATGTGAAAAAAAGTATATATTGTGAATATATGCTTGGAAGTGTCATGCTTTAGTGAAACTTACAGCTTTCCCCTTCAACTTAAGTACAAAGAATGATTGGGTAGCACTTTTGCAAGATTTCAAATAAAATCAATGTGATGTATACAGTGGAATGAGGGCTAAATGTGCTTTCAAAATTATTGGAAACTATCTATCACTACTCAAACAGGTCATACATCACACAATCAAGTTTTTATTGGAAATTTTGACACCAGTCTCCTTCCCTAGAAAACCTTGAAACTCTGCTTGAAAAGTAGAGTAACAGCAATGATATTGCAAAAATGATAAAAATATTTTGTTAGTGCCTCCTCTAGTGAAAATTTATAATTATATTTTAACAATCAGTTTTAAAGTAATATGTAATATCTAATTTTACATTTATCTACTTTATTATATTCTACTAACAACTCATCTTAAATACCAAAAGAAAACTCAAGGAAAGCCTAAGAATGTTAAGGGTAACAAAAGTGGAAGTTTGAAAGGAAGAGATTAAATCTGATTCCTCAGTTCATGAACTGTATAATTCTAGCCAAATGACTTACTTGAATCACAGGCTAGGAGCGGTGGCTCATGCCTGTAATCCCAGCACTTTGGGAGGCCAAGGTAGGTGAATCACCTGAGATCAGTAGTTCGAGACCAGCCTGGCCAATATGGTGAAACCCTGTCTCTACTAAAAATACAAAAATTAGCTGGGCGTAGTGGCAGGTGCCTGTAGTCCTGGCTACATGGGAGGCTGAAACAGGAGAATCCCTTGAACCCGGGAGGCAGAGGTTGCAGTGAGCCAAGATGGAGCCACTGTACTCCAGCCTGGGAGACAAAGTGAGACTTCTTCTCAAAAATTAAAAAAAAAAAAAATTGAATCTCAGTTTGCACATTTCAAAATGTTTTCAGAGTTATGGATAAAATATAAAAGTTATTAATGAATGCTATGTTTTTGAGATAGTGCATGTTGAACATCAATATGACTATTAGTCATATATTAAAAATCATTTACTTCAAATTCCAAGCATCATGTTTACATCCATAGTGCAGGAGAGCTGCAAAGGGACTTAGAGATCATCTCTTAACTCTCTCTTAATCTACATCAGATGCAGAAACTGATGGTCAGAGACAGGAAGTGATTGCTTTGAGCACATTCAAAGAGCTAGAAGCGGTTTCTGGTTTAACAGAGTTGTCTTTAAAGCTCGGATTCAGTGTTCTCTCTCTCTATGCTGTAACTGCTTATGGTTTCCATATTTTATAAATAAAAATATAAAAGACCTATTCATATTTGATTTTAATAGTTTTTTAATTTTAATTTTATTTTTTGGGGAAGTATATGTCCCGTGCAATCACTGGGACATGTTTATATGAAAAAACATTGTTGCTTATCTAAAATTTAGATTTAACTGAGCATTCTGTGTTTTATCTTGTAAGGCAACAGTTACAGAAACCTGGAGCATACAGTTTTGAACCTCTCAAAATGTCAACTTCAGCCAGATATTATCACTACCTGGGGAAGTCCTATTCACCCTTAAATCCACAACTCACTGTCTTTAGAGTTTTTTTCATAGGAACTCATCTTTGCTTCTTCCCATGCTCACAAGGCACTTTAATTCTATTTTTCCTGGAACTAATCACATTTGGCCACGCACTATATGTTAGATGCATATGTGTTTGTCTGCTCTACTCCTTTGTGGTCTCCTGAATGATTGATATTGCTTTTTAAAAAACTATAAATTAATGTATCTGCAATTTATCTAGCCCAGTGCCTTGGAAGCAATATCATATCTGCACACTATCATTTAAAAGAGGGGTTCTTATTAACAATAGCTATGTTTCCATGGTTATGCCAGTCCAATATAATTGTCTTTCATCATCATCTTTATCATAATTATCATCATTAAAGAAGCATCATTCATATTATTTATTCATTATTGAGATGTTCAATAATAATTTGTGTAACTATGATAATCATTTGGAATTTATTTACTCATTCGAAGCTCACAACAATTTTTACAGATAAATTATCATGATTCTTACCCACTTTTCCGATGATAGAACTAAGCCCAGAGACTAGAATAAGGAAGAATATTTAGGTTACTCATGATTACATAATAGGAAGCAGTAAATCTGGGCTTCAAACACAAGACCATGTTTTTAACAACTTCTAGACTATAACAAGAGACACAGTATGGTATTTCTCTGCTTCTGACTTCAGGTGAAGTGCAGGGTCTACAGTCCATTTAAATTAACAACACCAAGGCTTCTCACAAATTCTAATTCACAAATTATTTTTAGAAAATAATGATGAACTGCCTTGTGTATGCATTGAAGACATCCATTTCAATGACTGAGTAAAATCCACTATTTTTCTACCAATTTCTTACAGCTTTGACTGAATTTATCATTGCCAGTTTCTCAGTCTTTCCAGGCCTGTGATTGCACTGTGGCACACATAATGATAACTCTAATCCCTCTTTCTGAGGAAAACGCTGCTCATTTCTTTTGCAGCCCAGAAGCCTAAAGGCTGAGTGTACATAATAATAAATGCTTATAAATTTATTAAATGTTTACTATGTGTCAAGTACTGTCCGTAATGTCCTGCGTTTGCAAATTAACTTAAGGTTCACACCTCTCTCTAAACATGCCACAATTATCCATTCCTACATTAGAAATTAGAAATGAGGACATTGAGACCTAGAGAGGCCAAGCTGTGCTCATCACACAGCTAATAGGTGTCAGAGATAGAGCCAACCACCTCGCCACAGCCCCAAATGCCCAGTCCCAGTAATGACTGCTCAGTGCTCTGAAGAAGAGCACACTGCTTTCTGAAGTACAGAGCATTCCTCTTACCTATTCTATGCCACATTTTGTTGAATTCATCCCAGAGTACAAGATCATTGTGTTACTGATGATTAACAAGCGTTTCTCTGAGATTTTACTCATAGACCTCTATTCCTAAGACACAACTCTAGAACAATCATTAGAAAACTCAGAACAACCCTGTTTTTCTGATTCTCAGTACTTAGCGCCAAGCCTTTGGAGTCAAGTCTCTCTTCTCATTTTAGGTTTATTTGCCAGAGTCTCCTTAATCCTGCCATTTCCCAGTCTACCTCTTATGCCATCCAGACAGAATGAGATGGGTCTAAATCCCAGGGTTACTTCTTATTCAAACTCAGGCCATGGCATGTGTGTAAATCATCAGGAATTTTCACTGCATAAGAGAAAGAGGAAATACAGAAAATTTACCATGGAGAATAAATGGAATAGGTTGGAGGTAATTATCTTGTTCTTTTAGTTACATGCAAAATTCAAAGGACATGAACAAATCGTTGTTGTTCTCCATATTGATGATTATGAACATTCGGTTGTTTGAAAGCAGCTCTCTCTTTGGAAGATTCGCAAGGACAAATTTTAATGGTTTATGCTTCATTGTGTCTTTAATTAAAACTATAAAATCATAGTACCTTAAATAGGTTTGCCAAACTAAAATACTGTCATTTGACAAACAAAAGTGACATATTTTCTTCTCCTCAAAGACTGAAAAAATGATGTTTAGCTCGTTTAACATCATTCAAATAATTTCCTTTAAAATGCATGTATCTAGAGAGAACAAAGTTACATATTTTTAAAATTCTTATAATTTCATATAATTCTTAAATTCAATATTCTAAATGAGTAAACTCAAGTCTATTGGTCATTTTTAAAGATTGTTTAAGGGTTTATTTTTGTATTTCCAATTATAAGCCATATGTTCAGTTGTTTCCCACTAAATACTGTATAAGGTGTTATATTGAATCATGTGAAGTTATCATTGTTCTACACTTTTAGACCTACAAAATGGCAGTTATACATGGTTCAACTTAATGCATGCTATGACCTATAATTATACCCACCACAGAAGAAAGGCTATAGAAAATACTATATATTCAGAATCACTGGCAAACTTTAAAATTAGTAATTTTCTAGCTTGTTCAGCAACTTTTGAGTGAACCCTACCTTATTTATTTCAAGTATTTTTTATATTTTGTTATTCTCTTATCTCTTCCATTTTTCTAGTCACATTGCCATTACTTCAATTGTGGTAGAGAAAGAAATAGGACAATCTCACTGACTAAACTTATGCTAGGTGACCACTTGAATTTTGCATCAATTTTACATTTGAAACCATATTGTATTTGAAAGAATGAACCTGTATTTTGAATATACATATTATTCAGAAATTACTTCACAGTATGGTCTGTGTCAAAGCTGGAAACTGTAGGTAATATAGGTTAAGGCCTCAAGTGTCTACAATTTAAAGTGAGAATATGTAAAATGTAAAGACATAATATATGACAATTTATGCATGCCAAATATAAGATTATAGCATGTCCACAATTTTCTGGGCTAGATGTATTTTCAACTTTTCTGCCCCGCTTGCACTTAAAGTATACTTGCTATTATTGTCTTCCACATTTCCTTAATAGAGGATTAAGAAATTATACTCATGGCATCCCAGAAGAGGTCACATGTGGTTGAAAATGCTTAATAGAGTAGCTCACCTTCAAGGACAGGCTACAGACACAAAGAGAATTTTAACCATAATGCATGAATGAGATAGCCAGTACAGGAATGGAGCGAGGATTTCTGTAACATTGAGGTAACGACAGACCGAGGAAATCTGCTAGAGTGGCCACATGCTATATATGACTCTATTGAGAAATTTCACAAAACATATCTTGCTTATTGTACACAAGTAACGTTTATGGATTTTATAAAAACTTTTTACTTTAGCAGTATTTAGAGATTTACATAAGACTGGATTATCCATATTGAGGAATAAAAATTCACTAAAAATTCATGCTTAAGTTCATACTTACTCTAGTGTAGATATCGGGTTACAGATGTTGATAATATTTTGTGGTGGGGGGGCAGTTTTTACCCAGCAAAATGGAAAATAGCTAGATTTTTTTACCATGTATACATCAATTTTGGTTTCTAACATTGCCATGTGAATTTCACTTTCTTTTAGGGGGTACATATTCTGAAAAATTGTATTTTTCTATAAAATTAGGATAACAGGCTAGAAAATGGTAAACATTTTGTTAGATACCACCGAAGTGGAGATGAGGGGTAATATTCAGAGGGATTTTCAAAAGCATATGGGATATAATGACTTTGTGTATAAAAATGATGAGCTATCTTATCAAACAAGATAATATAAAAAATCCAAATCACCAAAAAGAAAAAAAAAAATGGAGCATACTTATCTAAAAGGAGACTAAGAAGAGATATTTAAAATTACTTAGATAATAATGTAAGCCTGATCTGGTTTCAATAGTCAAAATCATGTGGGTTAGTTCAAAGGAGAATATCATTAGAACTCTACAGAAAAAAATCATGATTGATATTTTATAATTATTAAAATATTAGAAGCCTTTATTTACAAATGAAGCTGCTACAAGAATTTTGGGAGAGATAAATGAGGTGATATGTGTGATACATAGCAAGTGACCACAGCTAGTACATAGTGAACCATCCATAAGTCTATTTTTGTAAATATTTATGAATTCCAACTAGGAGGATAGGGCAAAGTGGGGACAGAGAGGAATGCAAATTAATATTACTCATATTGAAACTTTCTCTTTCAGTTTAGAAGCCTCAGTAAGATCATTTGCATAGATAACATCAAGAAGCAATCAAAATATCCCCAACATATGCATATGCGCGCACACACACACACACACACACACACACACACACACAACTACGCACAGCATCAATAGTTCTCTATATGGGCCTTGCAAATGACATAATTATTACGCACATTTTATATTATAGTTAATTAACATGTTCAATTTTTTCTTCTCTAATATTTTTTAAATGGGAGATGATTGTGTCTATTTTGTTTTAATCCACCAGAATGTTATGCCCAGTAGCTTTACAAACTGTATAAATTTATGAGCTGATGAGGTATTATGGAACGCCAATTTATGAGCTGAGAACACAATTATAAAACTCCTGTGAGGTATGTAGCACTCAAAGAGGTAACAGAGTGAAGTGATTAATCTCAGAGTAAGAGTACAGGCATACCTCATTTGTGCTTCACTTTGCTGAACTTTTAAGATACTGTGTTTTTTACAAATTGAAGGTCTGTGGCAATCTTGTGTTCAGAAACTTTATCAGCACTGCTTTCCCAACAGCATGTGCTCACTTCATGCCTCTGTATCTCATTTTGCTAATTATTTCAATTTAAGCATTTTTCATTATTATTTTATCTGTTAGAGTGACCTGCAATCAGTGATCTTGGATGTTAGTATTGTAATTGTTTAGGGACACCACTTAAGATGGTGAACGTAATAAATTCTGTGTGTTCTGACCAATCGACTGACTTGCCATTTCTTTGTTTCTCTCTCTTTCTTTGGACGTCCCTATTACATGAAACAGAGCAAGATTGAAATTAGGACAGATAATAGACTCATAATGGCCTCTAAGTGTTCAAGAGAAAGGAAGAGCCCCCCATCTTTTACTTCAAATCAAAAGCTAGGAATAATTAAGCTAGTGAGAAAGGCATATCAAAAGCTGAGGTAAGTTAAAAGCTAAGTTTCTTTTATGACAAATATTTAGCCAAGTTATGAATATAAAGGAAAATTTCTTAAAGGAAATTGAAAATGCTTCTCCAGTAAGTACACAAATAATAAGAAAATAAAACAGCTTATATTATTGATACGAAGAATGTTTTGTGGTCTGGATAGGCCAAAGCAGCCACAACATTCTCTTAAGCCAAAACCTAATCTAGAGCCATGTCCTAACTCCCTTCAACTCTATGAAGGCTGAGAGATGTGAGAAAGCTGAAGAAGAAAAGTTGGAAGTTCATGGAGTTTAAAGAAAGAAGACATCTGTACAACATAAAAGTGCAAGGTGAAGCAGCAAGTGTTGATGTAGAAACTACTGGAAGTTAAAAGACCTAGAGGCAGCAATATCATTTGACCCAGCAGTCCTATTACTGGGAATATACCTGATATGGCTTGGCTCTGTGTCCCCGCCCAAATCTCATCTTGTAGCTCCCATAATTCCTACATCTTGTGGGAGGGACCCAGTGAGAGATGACTGAATCATGGGATGGGTGGTCTTCACTATGCTGTTCTCACGATAGTGAATGAATCTCATGAGATCTGACGGTTTTAAAAATGCGAGTTTCCCTGTACAAATTTTCTTTGCCTGCCATCATCCACATAAGATGTGACTTGTTCCTCTTTGCCTTTTGCCATGATTGTGAGGCCTCCCCAGCCATGTGGACACCGTAAGTCCAATAAGCCTCTTCCTTTCGTAAGTTGCCCAGTTGGAGGTATGTCTTTATCAGCAGCATAAAATTGGACTAATACAATACCCAAAGGAATATAAATCATTCTATTATAAAGATACATGCATGTGTATGTTCATTGCAGAGACAATAGCAAAGACATGGAATCAACCTAAATGCCCATCAATGACAGACTGAATAAAGAAAATGTATGTTCACACCATGGAGTACTATTCAGCCAAAAAAAGGAATGAGATCCTGTCCTTTTCAGGGACATGCATGGAGCTGGAAGCCATTATCCTCATCGTACTAATGCAGGAATGGAAAAGCAAATACCACATGTTCTCACTTATAAGTGGGAGCTGAGTAATGAGAACACATGAACACATCGGGGGAACAAAACACACTGGGGCCTGTTGAAGAGGGGTTGGGAGAAGGGAGAGTATTAAGAGGAATAGCTAATCGATGCTGGGCTTAATACCTAGGTAATGGAAGGTTCTGTACAGCAAACCATTATGGCATACATTTACTTATGTAACAAAACTGCACATCTTCCACACGTATCCCTGAAATTAAAAGTCGGAAAAAAAAAAAAAAAGATAAAAAGAAGGCTGACTCTCTTATTAGGGACTGATACAGTTTGGCTGTGTCCCCACCCAGATCTCATCTTGAATTGTAGCTCCCATAATTCCCACATGTTATGGGAGGGAGCTAGTGAAGGATAACGGACTCATGGGGTGAGTCTTTCCCATACTGTTCTCATGATAGTGAATAAGTCTCATGAGATCCGATGGTTTTATAAAAAGCAGTTCCCCTGTTCAAGCTCTCTTGTCTGCCACCATGCAAAACATGACTTTGCTCCTCATTTGCCTTGCTTCGTATTGTAAGGCCTCCCCAGCCATGTGGAACAGTGAGTCCATTAAACCTGTTTTTCTTTATAAAATACCAGTCTCAGGTATGTCTTTATTAGCAGCATGGGAACAGACTAATACAGGGACTAATGCAGTTGGTGACTTTAATTTGAAGTAGATGCTCATTTACCACTCCTAAAATCCTATATCTACTTTGCCTATGCTCTATAAATGGAACAATAAGCCTTGATGACAGTACATCTGTTTATAGCATGGTTTACTGGATATTGTAAGCCCACTGTTGAGACCTACTTCTCAAAAAGTTCCTTCCAAAATATTTCTGCTTATTGACAATATACCTAGTAACCCAAGAGCTCATTTAGAAATGTACAAGGATATTAATGTTGTTCTCATGCATATTAATACAGCATCCATTCTGTAGCCCATAGGTCAATGATTAACTTTGACTTCCAAGCTGTACTATTTAAGAAATGTATTTCAAGATGGATTAAAGACTTACATGTTAGACCTAAAACCATAAAAACCCTAGAAGAAAACCTAGGCAATACCATTCAGGACATAGGCATGAGCAAGGACTTCATGTCTAAAACACCAAAAGCAATGGCAACAAAAGCCAAAATTGACAAATGGGATCTAATTAAACTAAAGAGCTTCTGCACAGCAAAAGAAACCACCATCAGAGTGAACAGGCAATCTACAGAATGGGAGAAAAATTTTGCAACCTACTTATCTGACAAAAGGCTAATATCCAGAATCTACAATGAACTCAAACAAATTTACAAGAAAAAAACAAACAACCCCATCAAAAAGTGGGCGAAGGATATGAACAAACACTTCTCAAAAGAAGACATTTATGCAGCCAAAAAACACATGAAAAAATGCTCATCATCACTGGCCATCAGAGAAATGCAAATCAAAACCACAATGAGATACCATCTCATACCAGTTAGAATGGCGATAATTACAAAGTCAGGAAACAGGTGCTGGAGAGGATGTGGAGAAATAGGAATACTTTTACACTATTGGTGGGACTGTAAACTAGTTCAACCATTGTGGAAGTCAGTGTGGCGATTCCTCAGGGATCTAGAACTAGAAATACCATTTGACCCAGCCATCCCATTACTGGGTATATACCCAAAGGATTATAAATCATGCTGCTATAAAGACACATGCACATGTATGTTTATTGTGGCATTATTCACAATAACAAAGACTTGGAACCAACCCAAATGTCCAACAATGATAGACTGGATTAAGGAAATGTGGCACATATACACCATGGAATACTGTGCAGCCATAAAAAATGTTGAGTTCATGTCCTTTTTAGGGACATGGATGAAGCTGGAAACCATCATTCTCAGCAAACTATCGCAAGGACAAAAAACCAAACACCTCATGTTCTCACTCATATGTGGGAATTGAACAATGAGAACACATGGACACAGGAAGGGGAACATCACACACCGGGGACTGTTGTGGGGTGGGGGGAGGAAGGAGGGATAGCATTAGGAGATATACCTAATGCTAAATGATGAGTTAATGGGTGCAGCACACCAACATGGCACGTGTATACGTATTTAACAAACCTGCACATTGTGCACATGTACCCTAAAACTTAAAGTATAAAAATAAAAATAAATTAATTAATTTAAAAAAAAGAAATGTATTTCATAAGGCTATGGATTCTACAGGTGGTGATGCCTCTGATGGATGTTGGCAAAGGAAACTAAAAACTTTCTGGAAAGGATTCATCATCTTAGATGCCATTAAAAACAATTGTAATTCATGAAAAAAGGTCAAAATAGCAACAATAATAGGAGTTTGGAAGAAGTTGATTCCAACTGTCATGAATGACTTTAGTGGGCTCAGGACTTCAGTGGAGGAAGTCTCTGCAGATGTAGTGAAAATAGTGAGAGAACTCAAATTTGAAGTGGATCCTGAAGGTATGACTGAATTGCTACAATTCCATGATTGAATTTCAATCATTGAGGAGCTGCTTATTATCAATGAGCAAAGAAAGTGGTTTCTTGAGATGGAATTTTTTCCTAATGAAGATGTCATGTACATTGTTGAAATGACAACAAAAGATTTAGGGTATTTTATAAACTTGGTTGATTAAGCAGCAGCAGGTTTTTGGATAATTGCCTCAAAATTTGAAAGACATTCTACTGTTGAGTAAAATGCTAGTAAACACCATCATGTGCTACAGATAAATCTTTTGTGAAAGAAAGAGTCCATTGATGTGGAAAACTTTTTTGTCATCTTATTTTAAGAAATTGCTACAGACACCCCACAGTTTAATAACCACTATCCTGATCAGTCAGCAGCCATCAGCACCAAGGCAAGAACCTCCATATGCGAAAATATTTTATGACTTCCTGAAGGCTCAGAGGATTAGTAGCATTTTTAGCAATAAAATATTTTTCAATTAAGGTATGTACATTTGTTTTTAGGCATAATGCTATTGCATACTTAATAAACTAGAGTATAGTATAAATATAACTTTTATATATACTATGAAACCAAAAATTTTACACAGCTTGCTTTATGGCTATATTTATTTTATTATGGTTGGTACTAAATGTGTGACATCTTTGGGGTATGGCTGTATATGAACTCATAACTCAGCTCTACCGTTTAGAAGCTTGTGACCTTGAACAATTTCCTGATCTTTGTGTGCGTTGATTGTTTCACATGTGTAATGAGACTGATAGCCCTTGACTGAGCTCTGAGGACAGTTGCTAGAAAAAAAAAAAAACAAAAAAACACCATCTTTTTTGCTCCTAGAACACAAGTATGCATAAATAATAATATTATCTATTATTGCATATTAATCTATAACTTGTCTTTTCCAGAAGCAATTTTTTAAAAATTAGACAAATTCATACATTGTTCTGTTATGTTAGAAAAATGAGGCTAACAAAATACCAAAAGTAAAATGTAAACAAAGAAATAGAAATGCATTTCTGAAGGTCTGGTATACATACTTTAAAGATCACAAGTTTGGCTGTAAGAATTCTGCTAGCCAAAGTACAAGAAGTATGCTAATCAGAGTTGGCAGTCCAAACGTGAGTTGGTTTCTCAAGAGAAGCACATTTCTTCCTAGAGCTGAAAGCTGAATGTTTCCTATAAATTCTCAAAAAGAGGTCATTGTTGAATGTATTGTACTGTTACATCATAACATCTTTCTAGCAAATATAACCTTAAGTTTCATACAGCTTTTTCCAATAATGTTCATTAATACAATCTGTTGGTTAAAAACAGCTCAACAAGGTCACACCTGGGCAAATTCAGAGTTAATTATGAACTGTCTGGATGAGTGGACAATGTATTAGACATGAGCTCTGTTTTGAACACTCTCTATATCCTAACATTAGTGAATCTCCCTCCCCTCACTGGCTGCATCATTGATTCATGTGAGGCTTGCTTCAGCCCCTGGCTTCAGAGTGGGCATGAGATCCAGAAATTCTCAGAATATTTCATCTCTCTGACAAATAACTGATTCAGGAATGCATTGGACAAGGCAAGTTACATGATCAATCCTAAATTCAAGGTGGAAATTTAGGTTGGTGCAAAAGTAATTGCAGTTTTTGCCATTACTTTCAATAAAATCTTTCTATAGGTCTAGATGGAAAGCCAGAAATATCTCTTGTGTAGCACACACAAAAAAATCACAATGGTAATCCAAATTGTCTACAACTATTTATCAAATAATACTCCCTCTCTCCACAGATTTGTGAAGCTGTTTTATCACATACAAATATCTTAGATATGTATGAAACACATTCTGTTCCCTATTATTTTTATGTCTATTTTTATTTCCCTACACAGGTGTAACAATATTTGAGGGAATGTATTATTTTAAATACATTTTAGAATCAAGATGTTAGGTCTCTTGGGACTTTGGTAGTCATTTCATTGAAAAGAATTTAGCTTTGTGAGAACATCTTTATTATGAAAAGCTAGAAACACTAGCTGACAAATTGCTAGGCACTCTGTCATGTTCTATTAGCTTATAAATTAAATCTTCTGGTTTTAAATAATTATATCAAGTAAAAAATTCTACCAAATTCAAATTTAGTCTTGCCACTTTCTGTATTTATACAATGTACTTATATTTTCTTTCTTATTATGTTATCAAATATGGCTAGTTATGTTAAACAATAATAGCGAGCAGTGATATTTATTGCTTTAAATCAACTGCTTATGAAATTTATGATTAAGTATCCTTCCTGTAGCTTTTAGATGTGTACACATTATCAATGAGTTAAATTCCTTCTTAAGATCTTTTTACAGTCATACATAGATATAGGCTTTTATTGGATGCTTTCATTTATATCTATTGAAATAAGCACCTGTTAGTTTTTCTATAATTGTTTTACTATGGTGAATTATATTGTTAGATTTATATTAGTTGAACTAACCTTGTATTCATGAGATAAACCTTCACAGTTAACTCTGATACCTAATATTTATTTAGGATATTTCATTTATGTTAATAAGAATAATTGGCCTGTATTTTTTTTCTAGTGATTTTCTTACTCAGTTTTCAATGCATTATTTCATTGCTCTCATACAAACATAGGGTGACTTTATTCTGTTGATCAATATCTATATTACTTTTTAAACAAATCAATAAAATGATCTGATTTTAATATTTTCTTATCCTATCCTGTGGAAAGATCTTTAAGTATAATTTCTTCTATAATTTATTGATTCATTGATTTATGTAGAGCACTATGGATGCGTGTGTTTTCATATTTTATTCAATGGATTTTTATTTCTGCTTATAATAAACACATTTATTATCTGGCAGTTCTGGAAGCCAGCATTCAAATTAAGTAGTCTGTAGGGTTGGGTCCCAGAGGTTCTGGGACAGCTTCCTTCCCTGCCTGGCCCAGTGTCTGATGGTTGTGGCACTGCTTGGCTGTGGTTGCTCACTCCAGTCTCTGCCTCTGCCTTCATATGACCTTCTCTTCTCTTCTATGTCTCTTATAAAAACACTTGTTATTGGATTTAAGACCCACCTGGACAATCTATGATGATCTCATCTTAAGATCTTTAACTTAATTACACCTGCATAGACTTTTCTTCTTTTTTTTTTTTTTTTTTTTTTTTTTCCGAACAATGTTACATTCACAGGCTTGGTAGAACATGGGCATTTTTTTTTTCTTTTTTTTTTTTTTTTTTGACCAGGAGTCTAGTTTAATAGGCTTTGGGTCGGAAAGTAGTTGGGGTAAAGTTGGGTTGGTCTTTTTTTTTTTTTTTTTTTTTTTTTTTCCTTTTAAGTTCAGGGGTAATGTGCAGATTTGTTACATAGACAAACTTGTGTCATGGAGGTTTGTTGTATGGATTATTTCATCACTCAAGTATTAAGCCTAGTACCTATTAGCTATTTTTCTGATTCTCTTCCTCCTCCCACCTCCACCCTCTGGTAGGTCCCAGTGTGCGTTGTTCCTTTCTTGTGTCTGTGTCTTCATCATTTAGCTCCCACTTATAAGTGAGAACATGCAGTGTTTGGTTCTGTTCTTGTGTTACTTTGCTAAGGAAAATGGCCTCCTGCTCCATCTATGGACACGGGCATATTTTTATGGAGAAAAAATTTAACTGACTACAGGCTAGGTTCACAGCTCTAACATTTGTCCTGTGCAAAGCAAAGATCCTCACTGGAAAGAAGAGCTCTAAAATAGGAATATTTGGATGAAAACTGCAACTCACAGATTCCTGTAAACTGTCTGTTCTAGCAGAAGTGACCGTACGCCTCTCAAGTATAGCCTCCGTTCCCAGAGACCATGACGATCATCTCTCGCCCCCCTTGCATGGAGTTAGTTTAAATGATTTCATTCAGTGGATTATAATCCATTGATATGATTATTTATTTAGATAGTCTCATCAACTAAGATTTAGTGAATAAAATTCTGTTCAAATTGGCATTCTGTCCTTTTCCATACTGTCATCATTTTTTAAAAAAAATATTGTTTTCCTTTTTGGACAAAGAAAATGTTACAGACTCAACTTATTATTTACCATTACCAGCTCTGGAATAGTCGTGTTTCTAATTTCTCTTAGTCAATATCACTTGGTATTTTCTGTTTTAATTTATCCATTCTGATGGCTTCTTAGAGGTAGTACTTTATGATTTTAATTTTCATTTCCTATTGGATATTGAGTGTTTTGAAGTGTCTGTTTAAGGCTTTTGGCCATTTTCCGTTTGGTTTTGCCTTTAAAAAATAGATTTAGAGGAGTTCTTTATATATTAAGAGTACTTTTTGTTTCCTTTGGCTTTTTCTCATTTCCTGCCTCCTTGGTCAAAGGCTCCCCCAGTGAGGTGTTAAATCTCCCACCCGCAGCTTGTGCTGCTTGTGCTACCCGGCCCTTTCAGGTATCTTCGGGGAAGTGGAAGCTTTGTGGGGTCCGGATCAGACAGTGCACAGACCCGGTGTTTTCTCTATCCAAGGGGGTGTTATTCACGTGCATTTGATGACTAACAGCCAGTCTTATTCACTGTTGCTTTGCTTGAAATGACATCAGGGTCCTTGTTAAATAATGGAACATTATTAAAATGAAATACTTAGATCCATTCAAAAGGAATAAGATGAATCTATGGGATTATTGGGAGCAATATCTAATATTTGCTCAATGAAAAAATTAATGTACAGAACAGCATGCATAATATAGATGTATTTGTGTCAAAAATATTTATACACACACGTAAATTTTGTATGTTTGTATATCTCATGCTTATCTCTGGATGGGCAGAAAGTTTTTTCTGGGGTGTTAAACAACATTGTGGATTTAAGAAAATATTTTCTTTTCATAACTGTTTATATTTTTATATTCATACCACGTGTGTTTCATTTGGCTCAAAGAAGGTATTTATTAAAGAAAATCCGCATACCTACCCATTAGGTAGGTATTGTTTTTTCATTAAGTAATATGCTAGTTATGAAACTAGGCACTAGGATATAATGGTGATAAATTTGCATTAGTCCTGTTCACAAGCACAATTGTCCAAAAAAGAAAACAAGTAAGCAAATAAACAAACAAATAAAAAATAATTTATTATTTCCAGCTACTTCATAGGAGGAAGATACCTTACATTACTATTATCACAATGAACTCCATGGAAAACATTGCCAGAGGTGAGCATCTACTATAGGTTTTCATATCAACCCAGCTATAGAAAACACCAACTATTAGCATTAACACTAAGAAAGATGAGCTACAAAACCCACAGCCACCTGGAGGTACATCTGGCATTTACGTCTAAAATGATCCAGAGTTGTCTTGGCAACATGCCATCATTCAAACAACTAGCTAATTGAACCAGTAACCAACCAATGGCCTCTCCACTTCCTGATCTTTGGGTTATTTTATCAATGAGGCATAGGCAAAAAAAACTTAAAAATGCTGTTGAGAATGTCAAGCCTTGGGAGCCTGCTTCACCATGGTTACAGTTCTAATGTGGCAATAACAAAATGGTAGTAATAGTAATAGTGATATTTGAATACAAATTTCAGATAATAATGACTTCATAATAACAATTATGTTTATAAAACACTTCACATTCTATAATTTCAAAGGAATTTATATCAATATTCTAAAATTGTATCCCTTTAAATCCTGGCTATATATAGCATTATCATTGTCTTACTTAGTAAAGCCCCAAACTCAGGAATTATCTTTGACTCTTTCTTTTCCCTCCCTTTCATATCTTGTCAACAACAAAAATAATATTTATTTTCTGTCAAAATTGTCTGTCTCACATCTGTCCTCAGCTTTGCTATTCCTCTATTCACTGGTTTAAGTTGGGCTTTTATTCACTTTCAGCAGATTTTAAATTTATCTCCTTCCCTTCAGGCTCTTACCCCCAATCTATCCTTCATAATGCAACCAGAACCATTTCTTGAAACACTGGCAAGATACGGCAATTGTCTGTAGAAATGCAGTTGGCATGTTCCATCATCTGGGTTGATATGAAAACCCATACATGATAGGCGTGCTTGTCTGGCAATGCCCCGTAAGATCATTTTCTTGCTGAAATAAAGAAAAGGACAATTCTTTGTTGGAAGTTACATTTTTGCAAGACAAGCTTCAGCCTTTTCAGAGTTCTTCTGAACCTTCCTTTATGTCTCTGTATACACTTCGCTATCTTTGTTATACTTGCCCCCATACAAATTTGTTTCCCATTCTCTGACATTATCACTCTTGCTTTTCTCCTATGTATTTGCATATTTTAAGTGCATTTGGACAATTTTACTGGTCAATTCCCATCTGTCATTTATGATTGCTTGGATGTTAACATTATCGAAGATTTTTAAAAAGTCTCTTATATGTAACATTAATACCCTGTTTTGTGACATAACCATGTTCAATGTGCTGTTTTGGGCAAGTTAGATATGTTATTTATTTCAATTCTCTTATAACCTCATGGAAGCAAGAGTTTCGAAAGTCTCTGTTTTACAAATAAGAATAATGAGACACAGAGAGTTAAACTAAAATTTCTAAACTTGAACAACTAGCAGACAGTAGAGCCAAGATTTCAACTTGGGCAGTCAATTCCAGAGTCCTGTTGCTTAAAACCATACTGAAATCCTATTCTCTATAATCTTATAATACTTGGGAATGACTTTTATGTAAGTATTTTGCATGTAATTATTTATTTAGTGTTGTACATTTAGACAGAAAATATGAACTTATAGAAAGGACAAAGTATTTTTTACGTTCTATATGCAGCATCCAAAATAGTTCATGCTACTTAGAAATGCTGAATGATTCAACAGTGGATTTATGAACATCTTTAATTCCTTTTGAAGAACCAAGATCTTCAACTAGAGAGGCAATATTTGAGAATAGCTTACATTCTTATTCCATTGTATACAAGTATTGTTAGATAGTTTGTTAATCTAGATGGTAAAGCCTGAAGAAAATTTGTGATAGTTTGAGACATGAGTTTATTTAAAGTACATCAAATCTTGCAAAGCAGAGCTCTAGAGCCCTAGGACTAGAAGGAATATGATCTTCCCCAATGGTTTAATCTGGTAGGCCTTCTTCAAAAAAAATTTAATAAGATGTCATTATGATAATGTTATCTTCATTTCTTTCTGCTCTCATGAAATTTAATCAGAACTTTAAAATGCAATTTTACAATTCTGAATACACTGCATTAATTTTGTTATTGAATGTACAATTGCAAGAAAAATTTTTGGCTGGCATTAACCTGATTCAAGTTTTCATAAAACCAAGTGATTCCCCATTCGACAACCCACACGTCTTCCTATGCAACTGAGCTTACAGAATTTGGAGTTCAAAGAATGAGGTTCAAGTACTGTATTTTTTTTTTTTTACTAATGGTTCATGTGATCTCAGTTAAATTGATCTCAGTTAAAGCACAGGAGGCAGGGAAATACTGGGTAGAAGAGGGCGATTTCCCACCAAAGACACAGTTCTCAAGCCTGGAAACCACTGCCCTGTTGAGAACAGTTATCCCTGTTTTCCCACCCATATGTTACTTTTTTGACCCACCCCACTCCCCATGCTGTGTCCATATACACCCCTGACCTCAGCTGGCAGAGAGACAAGCTGCTGAACATTGAGAGAAGAAGCAACTAGACATGGCTTAACTTCAGATGCCACAATTTCACACAACTTCACAGAGAAGCCCAGCTGGAGATGGCCGGGCTTCAGGAAAAGATCACCTTCTTCCTTCACCAACCCCTTTCGAGCTCCCCTTCCACTGACAGCCACTTCCACCGCTTAATGAAATCCTTGCATTCATCACCTTCCAAACTGTTTCTGTGACATGATTGTTAGTGGATCCCAGACAAGAATTCAGGACACACTGAGTGCAGGAACCAAAAAAGGCTGTCACACTGACTCTTCACTGAGCTGTTTAACACATAAGCCATCCCCAGATGGCAAAGCTAAAACAGCATTAATTGTAACCCACTCCTAGATGCAGCTGTGGGGCCTGAGCCTAAAAGCACTTTCCCTGGCTCCTGCACCTGCTCACCAGCTAGCTGTTCCCTCTCCAGCAAGGGATTTGAGCACAGTGGCCATGTATAGGAACCACACCCCTGTTGCAAGTTCCTTGAGGGGGTCAAAGGAACTCTCCCATCTCAAAATCACTTAACAACCTAACGCTTTAGTTTTCTCCCAGGAGAGATCGTGTGTGTGTGTGTGTGTGTGTGTGTGTGTATGTGTGTGTGTGTGTGTGTGTGTATGTGTGTGTGTGTGATTCTGCTGCCTGGGTCTCACAGAATGATGCTTAATTTATTGGGTTGTCTCAGCAGTAAATGGGGTCCAATCGTCTCCATCTGAGAAATCTGAAAAGATTGCAACAAAAATGTTGGATTTCTAGAAGCTGTGAGACAAATTAAGAGCTGTAAAGCTTTCATTTTAGAAGCAAGAACGCAGCAGGCATGGTGGTTCATGCCTGTAACCCTAGCACTTTGGGATATCGAGATGGGGCAGATGGTGGGCAGGGCAGGGTGCCACACACCTGTAATCCCACCTACTCAGGAGGCTGAGGTGGGAGGATCACTTGAGCCTGGAAGATTGAGGCTACAGTGAGTGGAGATTGCACCACTGCACTCCAGCCTGGGTGACACAGTGAGACCCTGTCTGAAAAATAAACAAAATAAAATAAAAGGCAAGAACCCAAATATAAACATTTTGGTGTTTGAACAAGATTTCAGGGTTTAGATTCATCAATATAACTAGACTCCACAAAGTAGATGTTTTCAAAACTTGAATTTCCACATTCAGTAAAGACTATCTGTACCAGGGAGAGATAATATTTAATAATATACTGATGGATATAAGAAAAATGCCTCTTTTCTGGTTAGAATGGCATTGTCTATACTCCTTGGATTGGGTAACATTTGCATAAACATGTAATATAAAGATGAGGCAAAATGACATTAAACTCTGTGACAATTTTATAATCATAATGAAAAACAAATTATCTGATGAGTTGTTGTTTACACTTCTGTGTTTCCAGCTAGAATAAGGTTGGCACAGATTCTTAGATATCTCTTCATCTTTGATTATAGTTGGCAGACTGCCTTTCCCGGAATGGTGACTTAATAAATATTGATTTATTAAGTCAGGAATCTTTTTGCACATCAAATGAATATCACTGAATGTTTTAGTGCCACCTTATGTTTAGTTGGGAATTATCTAGGATGTATTTGGATATATCTCAGAATATAGTTTATTGGCCATCCATGTTAACATCACGTGAGAAACTGGTATAAATTACAGATTTCTGATCCCACAAAAAAATGAGAATGAAGTTCTAACCATCTGTTAAGTGATATGGGCTACAATGTCTCATTAATCCTCTGAACCTCTAATAATTAGTTCTTCTGTATTAGATTCTTAAACCTAGCACAATCTCCTGATTAGTATATAACGGTTAACTCTTTGACTTTAACATGAATAGTTGCTTATTAGTATGAAACATAATTTTGTTAAATAAATTATAGAGTAAATTTATAAATGACACTTTGAGCTGGACTTCAGTAATATTAAAAATAATTATTTCCAGTTAAATTTTACTAGATAATAAGTTTTGCTAATTACTAATTAATCTACTGAAGAATTAGGCAATGGGATGAAAACTAATATGTTCAGCAATTTCTCCTTGCCAAGACTTAATACCAACATTTGATTTGAACTTTATTAGTTTTAAAAGGTAAGTACTACTTTGCCTATTGTACAGATAAAAAAAATTCAGCTTTTACAGCTATAGAGAGCAGAACTGAGATTCAAGCCCAGTTCTGGTTAATACCGAACCCCTATGTGCTTACTTCAGTATCTCTCCAGTTTTGACTGCTACTGCCTGAAAGATAAATATAAATTACAAGAGTTTTGACCTTAAAATTAATCTAGATCAATTTAAGTTCAGCTTACATAAATGAGTGGCATTAATACATATATTTCAAAAAAGAATTTTAAAAGACCAAAAGATAAAATGACCACCAGACACAAGCTATCACCTCCATTGAAGAAGGTTGAAATATGATTCCTTTGAATAATAAAAATTCAACTGCTCATAAATTGTAATACAGTACTTGTTAAACACAACTGTGATATTTGCTTAATAAAAGTCCCCATAGTAAAGCTAAGGAAAGCTATCAACTTGAATAGAAAGAGAATCTACTATCAGTAGGTAAGTAGTTTTTTGTTTGATATTTTTTTTTTATTTTTTTAAATTGCTGCAAAATTTTGCTGATCCCCAATGGCTTTTGTGATTATATCTGTGACAGGTTGCTCTTAAACAATAATCAAATCCAAATTTTAATATATATCTATTTATATTTATAAATATATAAATATATATTTAATATATAAATATATATATAATATATAAATATATATATGTTGCTTTAAATAAAACACTTCGCCATTGGTAACATTCTAAACATATTCCAGGAGTAATTGTGACAATTTCCCTTACAAGAATAGAAAATGAATGCATCTGTTAACCTCTATAGTCTCAATAGAAAACAAAAACCAAACTTAAACTTTTGATGTGTGCTCTGTCTGCTGTAAGCATCCGCAATAAATATTAAAAATAGCATATTCACAAAAACAAAATATGAAGCTGGTTCAGCTACATTAAAGGCAAATTTTTCAAATTGTTCCCAAAATTGTTCTCTGTACTTCCAGGCTGAGGCCATTGATGAAAAGTGCATTTCCTTCCCAGCTTGAGTCGGCTTAAACAGGTGCTATGCAAATATAAAACCTCATTATCCTTCTTGATAGAAGCTTATTGTTAGAGAACACAGACAGAAATCCTTTTGAGTCTTTGATTTTCTCTCCTCACATGTATTTATATTTTAGAAGACAATTTATGTAGCTTTTGAAAAATATTCACTGCATATTTAAGCACCAAATTTCATACTAAGCATTTCTACTAATGGAATTTGAGTTAGGAAAACAGAATTTTCTTTATAGGCATGGGTCGTAAAAATTATAAGTACCCTTAATTGCAAGTTGTTTATTTTGGAAATCCAGAAAGATTTCTGTATGCCTTAAAATTATACTATTTTTAAAAAATGTGTTTCTATCAATTACAGATAATCTGTTACAAAATGATTGATGATGATATTGTGAATTAGTAAAATTTATCACAATTCACAGAGGACTTTTCCACGCATGAGAGTATTGTCCCAGAAAAACTTTGTGATGGAAAATCTCATATTTATACTGTAGAAACTGAGGCTCAGACAGATTAAGTAAAGTCTTGGAGTCATACAACTAACAATTGACAGAGCTGAAATTAAAACCCAGGTTTCTGGCAAATAATTCCAGGCTCTATCCACTGTAGCACAAGTAAACAACCTCTCTGTAATTACTCCCATTAAAATATATAAATATGTGTGTGTGTGTGTGTGTGTGTGTGTGTGTGTGTTTATTTTCTGGTCAAGTGTCACAATATAGACCTTTACTGAGGCCACGTAAGGATTGCCCAATTTGTTTTTTAAAAACTGTTATGCACTGGAAGATGCTAAGGAAAATTTAACATGGTTCCTTCTCTTTTCTAATTCCCTGCTTTCTAAAAAAATTCTCTTCTTGAGAAACTTTATTCTCAAGCATTTGCTCTGGGAAGAAATTGCTCTCAACAGAATGTGTGGACTCTAGATGCTGAAAGTTGTAATCTCCTGTTTAAGTAAATAAATCTGTTGGGTATTTTTTCCCTTCCACCTCAATATAGTATTAACAGCCCCAGGCTAATCAAGGCTCTGTTTAAACTGAAACAGTGAATTTCAGGAATTGTTGAATTTCAGGATCAAGACAATTAAAAACAGGCCAAAATTTATATTGACTCAAACAAACTAGTACCCTTGGAAAACTGACTGAATGTGTTTCAGAACAATGTTCTGCTCAGTGTTACCAACAGGCATGTGATATTCCAGCCCTTAAAGTACCTCCGACCATTTTTAGGTTTTTTCAAAATCCAATATTCCAAGCCCTGTATGAAAAAACAAAAAACAAAAAACAAAAAACAAAAAAAACAGCAAAACAGCTGAACAAGAATAATTTCTGTGATGGTCACAGAACCAAATGTGCTCCAGAGATCTCGTCTTTATATCCTGTTCGTGAATGGATATGGTGTCACCTACTCATTCCTACGAGTGCAAGTTCCTTAAAGGGCAAGGGCTCATTCCCCTGTTCAGCCAACGCTAGGAACAACTAGATAGGCTGAACAAAACAGAGCCTCATGGACTCCTGGGACATTAACTAGCTTTCAGTAAGTAAGCCACTGAATCAACATACACACCTTGAAAATGGGAGAGCAGTCTTTGGTCTGCTACCAAATGCAGATTTCCATTTCTTTCTGTAGCCAAGAGGCTAACATCTCCAGTCAAATACATTCCAATATACAAATAAAACATTTGATTACCTTGTGAGAGAATGTTTTAGGGAAGACTCAACTAGTGCCATGCTCTCTTTTCTTCTAGCTTATGTTGATTTCCAATCAATCACGGTGTTAGCTTCAGTTACAGCTCTGGGATCAGTCTTGATGAAATACTCTGTTTATGAATCTTGAAGAGTATGAAGATATTCTGCTTTTACATAAAATTCTATTATATTGCTCATGACTGCAATTTGAGGTTCTCTCTGCCCCTGATATCTTCGCCTTTTCAAAACTAAGTGGCACAGGAATATAGGTAGTTTAGTTTAAATAGTTGCATAAAATATACAGGCCTGCAAATCAAATCTTTACTTCCGTTCAACTGAGCTTTACCTTCTCCAGTTCCCAGTATTGCAAACATCTGACATTTGCATAAACAATGAATGCACGTACACACATGCACACATATACAAACAAACACAATATAGAGAGAAGGACAGAGATCATTATCAGGGTATCCTGAATGGCACTCTATATAGAGTTCTTTCCAGGAAGCAATATTGAATATTTAAAAAGTAAATACATAGGAAGTTTGGGCCAAGAGAAAATGACTAATTATTCCTAGGATCTATAATGTCAGAAATTGAATCAGGGATTAGGGCTTAAACTTTGCTATTTCATTTAATCTTCCCAAAATTCTTTTATTCATATCAAAAAGGCTGAGCCTGGGTTGGGACAAAGAATGTGGCATTAAATAACTCCTTCAAGCATTTTTTGTGCAGGGCTATGTTGAAAACGCTGGTTTTCTCACTCCAAAGCTCGTGTTGGTGCTGATGGTGTAGTTGTTACTTTAGTTTTCTTTTCTTCCTCCTGTAGCATGCTATTAGATATTTGCATGGATTTACATTATTTTTGGGAAAAACACTCAGAGACTATTCAGTGGTGTCTACCTGACATCAATACAGTTGTCGTCCGTTCCCTAACAGAACGTGCACCCTGCTATCATCTCAGAAGCCTGTGGAGCCCCTTCAATCAACACCATGGGATTGCTCATCAGAAGTCCTTGCCAGAGAACTGATTCTTGCATTAACCCTTATTCAGATCTTGCCAAATTCATACTTAAGATTGATATTGAGTTAGGGCAATTTATAGCTCTTTTCTTTGTTCTGTGTTATCAAAGTTCTAAACCTAAACCAAGTTAGACAGCAAAAAGCAAAAATATACAAACATATATACTTAAAAGTTCATAGAAAATTATTCACTAGGTGACAACCCATATTATTCATTGGCTTTTAATTGAAATCTAATATGTAAACACATTATAAATGGTTCACAGTATTTTGTAAAACCAGGGTCAAATTACTTGTGGTTTCTTCACCAGTGTGGGCTTTTTTCTCTATATTATAGAATAAATTTTACTTGAGAATATAGGATCAGAAAAGAAATAACTTTTTATTCCTGCAAAGAATGAATACTTCAATTTGTTTAAGTGACATAGATACAGAAGTCAGTATGAATCTCTTTTACAGTGAATGCCTAGGAGGGTAAGCTAAATTTACTTCTCAGTTGCTAGTTTGCTAAAATCTTTTCACCATTTTTAATCTGTTATATTTTGCTCTTTCTTTCTCTCTCTTCTGCTTTTGGTTTGTTTTTTCAAAAAAATCTTTACGTAAACTGTAATACACATACACATCAGCTAAGATGAAAGAAGTACCTAATTTGGCAGCTGAATGTTATTAAATTGTGTGTTGTTTAAGTCATTTCTTTCTCAATCTAGGACTTACTATGCTTGAATCAATGTCAAGTACTATGAAAGACATAAAATTCAAGAAAATTTTGCTTTTCTCCTCCAAATATCTGTAACTAATTATACGCCAACTGAGCCTCTGAAAAGTGCAAAATTACAAGTACAGATAATATTCTGAAAGGACAGGAAGAAAGCACAGATGACATTAATAATCACAGACTTATGTTGTCTAATATTGGGCCAGAAACTATTTAATGTGCTTTACATTGATAAATTTATTTAATCTTCACAACCAAATTATCAATTCTATACTAACATTATCATTCACATGTTTTAAATAAGTGGTGAAAGGACATGATGCAGTCTCACGGCTTGTAAGAATAGAACTGGGATTCAACTCAGGCAGGCTGGCTCTTGTGTCTCCAGGCCCAAGCAATATTCTATGCTGCCACTCCAAGATCAGAATGGCTGGGGCTAGACAGGGGAATCAAAATAGTTTCTTAGAGAAGGTAAGTTTCAACTATACAGAAGTTAGGTTTCAAACAAAAATAAATTATTAATGTTGCTGAAAACAAATTTTATAGTTTTATGTGGTTTCAACTTTTCTTTCCTTCAAAAAATCCTTTGTATATATTAGCCGTGTGTGGGTGCATGAGTGTGTGTGTGTGTGTGTGTGTGTGTGTAAAGGATTGGTGCATGAGGGAAAGGAGGAAAAAGATTTTACAGGCAAATGAGTTGTTTTGATTAATAATGAAATGGATTTATTCAATTGCAATTTTTAAAGTCTCATTCAAATCAAATAATATAATACAGATTTTAACTTTCTTTTCACTTTGTCACTATGGTACAAAGTTTTTGAAAAAGAAAAAAAGCAGACCTTCAAGTTCACTTTTGGAGAGGGGAAAGTGGAGAACAGAATTGTGGCTGGCATTTAGAGTTCATCTGCACTTCTTCAGAAGAGTTGTCTGTGACACGTCACTGGGGCAATGACTTAGCAGGAGGGCAACACTGGGCCTCTGGATATGCTGCTGAAGACTTCTCTAGCGGCTTACCGTTCCCGAACACGCTGACATTTTATGGGGACTATTAGAAATGCATGAATTCTGCACACAAAATGTCAGCTGATATATTAAGAAAGAGCAACTCGCTATAGTTACTAGCAGTAAAATTTCTCTAGCTTTAACCCCATTCTCTGCTTTATAGATATATTGTTATGCCTGTACCATGTCAGATGAGATCATTTGACACCCAAAATATACATTCAAGTTAAACTTTTGCAATATGAGAGTGAAATCCCATAGAAAAAATGAAAGCAGTATCATTTTTTCCATCTTTAGATAAAAAACCAAAGTCATGGATTATGAATTTTAAGTAGTCAATATGTCATTCAAAAATCATTCTAGATAGAAATATGACATCTTTATTCAACTTATTACTTTTAAAGTATGTTCTTATTGCTTCTTCGTATGGATAACTTCTAAAAATTGGATAGTAATACAAAAAAATTAACCCCAATTGTAAAGGTATTGAATTGAATAGCATTTTTATATTGAATTTTAGAGTGGGTAATGCTGCAACACACAATGTCTAGAAATTCAAAGAAAATGAATGCTTGAAAATAAAACACATGCTTAATCTTTATGTGACCTTTTCAGTATAAAATAGCCAAGGAAGATTTTCTCCATGAAAAATCAGATTAGCCACAAAATTGGTTGCTGCAGTACACAGACTACCATAGAGTCAACTGAGGCTCAAAAGAATACAGCTTTTGTGTCGTGCTTCCCTTATCCATGATGCAGCACATGTATGCTGTGGCCTAACAGATATATGAGTGTGTTTCTAACGTTAGTGTATGTTACCCCAACCTCCTTATCACACATAAGCCTGGTCTGCACGTACATTGCTTGCTGCTGTTCCATCAAATTAATTCCTACTTTCTCACTACAACTTTCAGGACCCCTTTCATATTACAAATATAGTCATGCATCCCTTAACAACAAGGATATATTCCGAGAAATGCATTATTAGGCAATTTGTTGTTGTGCAAACATCACTTACACAAATGTAGGTGGTATAGCCTACTACACACCTGAGCTATATGGTAGAACCTATTGCTCCTAGGCTATAAACCTGTATAGCAGGTGACTATGCTGAATACTGTAGGAAACTCTAACCCTATAATAAGTATTTGTAATACCTAAATATATCTAAACATAGAAAAGGTACAGTAAAAATACAGTATAAATGATTTAAAAGATATATTTGTACAGGGCACTTACCATAAGTTGCAGGACTGATGGTTGCCCTCTTTTCACGTTTTTCTGCCTGCTTGTATTCTAACCGTGTTGGCAACTGATTAGATTGTGCCTATCCAGATTAAGGGTGGATCTGCCTTTCCCAGCCCACTGACTGAAATGTTAATCTTCTTTGGCCACACCCTCACAGACACACCCCGGATCAATACTTTGTATCCTTCAATCCAATCAAGCTGACACTCAGTATTAAGCATCACAATGTCACTAGGCAATAGGAATTTTTCAGGTCCATTATAAATTTATGAGACCATCATCTTGCATGTGGTCCCTGGTTGACCGAAATGTTACATGGTGCATGACTGTACATGGAAATTGTGTCATCTATGAATAAGGTACTTACACAGGACTTTCTGCAACTCTACCTGATATGCTAGTAACATGTAAGAATTAAATTAATAAATTAATCATAATGTAGTGAAAATAAGTTTTAAGGTAGAAATATTTAAATTTATTTTCTAGATAGACGTGAAATGACTGAATTCTTCCTCAAAAAGAAATAGATGGTTCAATAGAGAAACCCACAGAAAAATTTGAAGTTACATCAGTTCACACATTCACTCAGAAAAGCATCGCCTATTGGAATAAATGAGAATGTTACTCCTCTCATTACTCATAACAGGGAAAGCTGTCATTTGCAAATAATTTAGATTTGAATAATATGGTGTGTCTGGCACCTACAGTGTTATTCAGTTTCTCTTTTGTTGATGACTTGCCATGTCAACTTGTCTTTTGCTGTTGTTGTTGCTGCTATTCTAGAAAATAGGGATTTAATTACACTTTTCAGAGAATATGTTGTTGGAGCAGAAAAGGAAAATGGACTTAAAATGAAAAATTTAAAGACATATTTAGTGGTGCCCTGACTCGTAAAATTAAAAGCAGTCTTTCTATTGCAGTATGCAAGAGGGGCTGCTGCATTTAAGAGGGGTATCATTTTCTCTATTGAATAAGATAAATTCCAGAATATTTCATACACTATTAAATTACGTAAAATGCACTTAGGAACATTAGTCAAAACTTGTTAATCGTTTTTGTTTCTTTTTAATTTTTAGACATGATGCCATCAATCATCCCACAATTACTAATTAAGTATCTACTATGCTCAGGATGATATGCTAGGCACAGTGAGGAGATACAAAGCATACAAATGATAGGATATGGTAGAGTGTTGTAGATTTTTATTTTCAGAGTCACACCAGCTTGTCTTTGAATCCTGCTCTTCCGTTTACTAATGAGCGATCATTGGTGAGGTACTTAACACTTTTAATGTCAGGTTCCTCATCTCTAAAATGGTGATGAAAATAGTTTCTGAGCCATAAGAATTTTTTGAAATATAATGTAAATGTGCACACAAAGTGTCAAATACTCTGTGCTACTAGCCTGTAAAGAATGCTCAATATTTTAATATTATTAGACTAACCTAATCAATACCGATATTCATGTTACTTCATTAAGGAATTAGAAGCTAATCAGTAGAGAAGGCATGCACTTAAAAATATAGATAACAAAACTGTTATACTGTAGAATATCATTTTATGGGAAAAGTTCTCAGAATATAAATAAATCCTGAACTTAATGCAGGAAAAACTATAAATATGCCATTAATTATCCTGCTTTGCCTGAAATTAATTTTCTAATTAAAAAGAAAAGGGCCAGATGCATGGATGGCTCAGGCCTGTAATCCCAGCACTTTGGGAGGCCAAGGTGAGTGGATAACCTGAGGTCAGGTGTTCGAGACCAGCTTGGCCATCATAGTGAAACCCCATCTCTATTAAAAATACAAAAAATTAGCCAAGCTTGGTGGAGGAAGCCTGTAATCCCAGCTACTCGGGAGGCTGAGGCAGGACGATTGCTTGAACCCAGGAGGTGGAGGTTGCGGTGAGCCGAGATCGCACCATTGCACTCCAGCCTGGGGGACAAGCATGAAAGTACATCTCAAAAATATATAAATAAATAAAAGAAGAAAAGATTTTTTTCAGTCTTGGAGAAATAACAGTAAATATATTAATAAAATACTTTTATAACACACTAACATGGCAAAAGATAAAGAGAAAGCAAGAAAATTTTAAAGATGGGAATGACTAATCACTATAATCCCAACACTCACAGATTGTCATGTTCAAACATTTAATGTATTTCCCTCTAGTCTTTTTAGTGTAGTTTTCTACATAGATGATATTCTATTGTATATTAAATTTTATGTCTACTTTTGATGTTACACATTATAGTATAATAATTTTTCACATCTTTGGAATTTTTTTGTTTGAAGATATACTGTAAATAAACAGAATATTATAACAAATATTATATATAATAAATGCATCAATCTGTATATTGTCTGACAATTAGAGGATATGACCACACACACTAGTATAATTGTGATGTTGAAGCAATTGCATCTTTAAAAAGAGGCATTATTATTTTTTAAAATTATTAAGAAAAGCTTCATCAAATATAATAAAATATTTTGAGTTATTTATTAAAGAATGAATAGAACATCATTAAAGAACAGGAAGATATTAGGTTATTTACATTAGCCAAGAATCTCATGAGCCAAGAATTTTGAAGTAGAAGCATAAATTGTAAGATGATGGTAGTTTTAAAACTGCCTGAATATGAATAGTTTATGTTTGAAACGGCATAAAATAAAACTGGATTTTGTTGAAGGAAGTAGGAAAGACAGATGATATGGTTTGGCTGTTTCACCACCCAAATCTCATCTTGTATTGTAACTCCCACACTTCCTGTGTGTTGTGGGAGGAACCTGGTGGGAGGTCATTAATTCATGGAGACCAGGCTTTCCTGTGCTGTTCTCATGATAGTGAATGAGTCTCACAAGATCTGATGATTTTAAAAGCAGGACTTTCTCTGCACAAGCTCTCTCTTTGCCTGATTCCATGCATGTAAGATGTGATTTGCTGCTCCTCCTTGCCTTCTGCCATGATTGTGAGGCCTCCTCAGCCATGTGGGAGCTGTAAGTCCAATAAACCTCTTTCTTTTATAAATTGCCCAGTCTTGGGTAAGTCTTTAACATCAGCATGAAAACAGACTAATACAGTAAACTGGTACCAGTAGAATGAGGCACTGCTGAAAAGATATACGAAAATGTGGAAGTGACTTTGGAACTGGGTAACAGGCCGAGGTTGGAACAGTTTGGAGGGCTCAAAAAAAAAAAAAAAACACAGGATAATGTGAGAAATTTTGAAACTCCCTAGAGACTAGTTGAATGGCTTTGACCAAAATACTGATAATGATATGGACAATGAAATCCAGGCTGAGGTGGTCTCAGATGGAGATGAGGAACTTGTTGGGAACTGGAGCAAAGGTGACTCTTGCTATGTTTTAGCAAAGAGACTGGCAGCATTTTGCCCCTGCCCTAGAGATTTGTGAAACTTTAAACTTGAGAGAGGTGATTTAGAGTATCTGGTGGAAGAAATTTCTAAGCAGCAAAGCATTCAAGAGATGACTTGGGCACTGTTAAAAGCATTCAGTTTTAACTTTTATATTCAGAGTATAAAAGTTAGAGAAATTTGCAGCCTTACAATGCGATAGAAAAGAAAAAGCCATTTACTGAGGAGAAATCCAAGCCGGCTGCAGAAATTTGCATAAGTAATGAGTAGCCAAATGTTAATCCCCAAGATAATGTGAAAAATATCTCCAGGGCATGTCAGAGGTCTTCATGGCAGCACCTCCCATCACAGGCCTGGAGGCCTACGATGAAAAAGTGGTTTCCTGGACCGGACCCAGGGTCACAGTGCTGTGTGCAACCTGGGAACTTGGTTCCCTGTATCCCAGATGCTCCAGCCATGCTGAAAGGGACCAATATAGAGTTTGGGCTGTGGCTTCAGAGGGTGCAAGCCTCAAGCCTTGGCAGCTTCCATGTAGTGTTGAGCCTGCCAGTACACAGAAGTCAAGAATCGGGGTTTGGGAACCTCCACCTAGATTTCAGAAGATGTATAGAAATGCCTGGATGTCCAAGCAGAAGTTTGCTGCAGGGGAGGCACTCTTATGGAGAACCTCTGCTAGGGCACTGTGGAAGGGAAATGTGGGGTTGGAGCCCCCACACAGTGTCCATACTGGGGCACCACCTAGCAGAGCTGTGAGAAAAGAGCCACAGTCCTCCAGACCCCAGAATGCAAGATCCACCAACAGCTTGCACCATGCGCCTGGAGAAGCTGCCAACAATGACAGCCTGTGAAAGCAACCAGGAGGGGATCTATATCTTTCAAAGCCACAGGGGAGGAGCTGCCCAAGACAATAGGAATCCACCTCTTGCATCAATGTGACCTGGATGTGAGACATGGAGTCAAAGGAGATCATTTTGAACTTCAAGATTTGACTGCCCAACTGAATTTCAGACTGCATGAGGCCTGTAGCCCCTTTGTTTTGGCCAATTTCTCCCATGTGGAATAGCTGTATTTACCCAAATGCCTGTACCCCCTGTTGTATCTAGGAAGTAACTAGCTTTTGATTTCACAGGTTCATAGGTGGAAGGGACTTGTCTCAGATGACACTTTGGACTGTGGAGTTTTAAGTTAATGCCGAAATGAGTTGAGACTTTGGGGGACTGTTGGAAAGACATGATTGGTTTTGAAATGTGAGAACATGAGATTTGGGAGGGGCTGGGGGGAATGATATGGGTGGCTGTCTTGCCACCAAAATCTCATCTTGAATTGTAACTCCAACAATTCCCACATGTCGTGGGAGGAACCTGGTGGGAGGTAATTGATCCATGGGGGTGAGTCTTTCCTGTGCTGTTCTCGGGATAGTAAATGGGTCTCATGAGATCTGATGATTTTGACAGCTGGAGTTTCTCTGCACAAGCTCTCTCTTTGCCTAATGCCATCCATATAAGATGTGACTTGCTTCTCCTAGCCTTCCATCATGATTGTGAGGCCTCCCCAGCCAGGTGGAGCTGTAAGTCAAATAAGCCTCTTTCTTCTGTAAATTGCCCAGTCTTGGGTATGTCTTTATCAGCAGCATGAAAACAGACTAATACAAAAGATTTTGTTTTCTTAAGTGATATTCTGTCTCAACCAATAAAACAATTTCTTAAATGTCCTAATAATTTGCAAGTTAATTTACATGCAATATATTTCAAGTTACCTGAGCAAAGTACTGAAATAATCCTATGTTGTGCCTTTAATCAATGAGTTGATAAAGTCTCAAAGAGCCCCTTCCTACCTAAAATTCTTTGTTTCATTTTGATTTTACATCTAAAAAATACATTTGCTGAGAATACAGTGTGTGGGATATTTTTGTTCTCAAAATTCTGTACACTTTGTTCCACTGCCTTTTTAAAATTGTTTTATCAGATGTGAAGTTGATACAAAGGAATCTATTTTCAAAAGGGTAAAGCAATGTACCAGTTACTATGGATGCATGCACAAATTATCTAAAAACTTAGTGGTGTAAAACAACCATTTATTATGCTCATAAATTTTCTGTTTCAGAAATTCAGACAAGACACTGGGGTTTTTTTCTCTCTGTTTTACAATGTGTGGGGCCTCAGCTAGAAGACTAAAAGTTTGCAGCTGCCATCATCCAAGAGCTCATTCATTCACGCATCTGGCCTCTGGTTTGGGATGCCTCAAAAAGCTAGGAACTGAAGCAGCTAGGATTCCCCAGGAATCTCTCTCTCTCTCTCTCTCTGTATCTGTTCTCTCTGTATGGTCTTTGTAGCTCAGTAGCCAGCGCATTCACAGTAGCCATATATATGGCAGCTCAGGGCTTCAAAGGCACATTCCTTGATAAAGAGAGATGGGGGAAGGGAGAGAGAGAGGTGAGGAAGAGAGAGAGAGAGAGTCAGATCACCTATTATGACCTAGCCTCAGTGGTCAAATCATGGTATGCAGTGGAACTCTATTGGTGGAGGCAAATTCAAAGTTCCACTCAGAATAAAAGAGAGGAAACATAGACACTACCTTTCTACTGAAGTGTTTCAACATCACATTGTAATTAGAATGTAGTATGGGCTGCTGTTGATTTGTCCAGGTATGGAAAATACAATCTGCGTTAGGCTAAAGACTTAATGATAACATAACATTTGAATTCAAACTATCCATTGTATAAGTAGAAATATTTCATCATTACCTCTGAAACCCCTCTGTGCTTCTCTTTGAATGTCTCAACCTCCTTCCCTTTCTTTTACACTTCTCCACATCCCTGTATTTTATATTTTTCTCTATAGTTTTACCATTTGTGCTTTCAAGCTATCCCACAATGAATGCATATGCATGCATGTGTGTGTGCAGATATGGGTTTCATATAATAAAAATAATACTGAATGAATTCTTCTGCAACTTTCTTGTTGTCTTCCTTAACCCACGTTTCTAAGATCCATCCTTATTGTTGCATGTACAGGGACACCTTGAAGATACTCTAGACCATTGCAATAAAACAAATGCCAAAATAAGGTGATTCACATAAATTTTCTGGTTTCTCAGTGCATATAAAAATTATATTTACAAGACACTGTAGTCTATTAGCAGGCAACAGTGTTATGTCTTAAAAGCAATGCACATATCTTAATTTAAAAATACTTTATTGCTAAAAAATGCAAATGATCATCTGAGCCTTCAGGTAGTCTTAATCTTTTTGCCTGTGGAGGGTCTTGTCTTGATGTTGTTGGCTGCTAACTGATCAGGATGTTGGTTGCTGAAGGTTGAAGTGGCTGTGCCATTTCTTAAAATAAGACAGGAATGAAGCTTACCACATCAATTGACTCTTCCTTTCCTGAAAGATTTATCTGCAGCATGTGATGCTGTTTGATAGCATTTTACTTGATAGAACTTCTTTCAAAATTGAGGTCACTTGTCTCAAAACCTACCACTGCTTTGCCAACAAAGCTGATATAATCTAAATCCTTTATTGTTGTCATTTCAAGAATGTTCATGGTGTTTAGGAATGGATTCCATTTCAAGAAACCGCTTTCTTTGCTCATCCTTAAGAAGTAGCTCTTCATCCATTCAGGTTTTATCATGATGTTGCACCACTTCAGTCAAATCTTCTGGTTCCACTTCAGATTCTAGCTCTTTTGCTGTTTTCACCACATCTGCAGAGATCTTCTATACTGTTGCCTTGGACTCCTCAAAGTCGTCCATGAGGACTGGAATCAACTTCTTCTAAACTCTTGTTATTGATATTTTGACTTCTTCCCATGAATCATGAATGTTTTAAAGGCACTTGGAATGGTGAAACCTTTCCAGAAGGTTTTCAATTTCCTTTTCCCAGATCCATCGAGAAATCACTATGAAATCTGTAGCCTAATAAAAAGTATTTCTTAAATAATATTACTTAAAAGATGAAATGGCTCCTTGATCCTTGATGCAGAATGGATGCTATGTTAGTGGCATGGAAACAATGTTAATCTTGCATCCCCATCAAGACTCTTGGATGACCAGGTGTAGTGTCAATGAGCAGTGATATTTTGGAAGGAATCATTTTTTCTGAGCAGTAGATCACAACAGTGGGCTTAAAATATTCGGTAAACCATGCTATAAACAGATGTGCTGTCACCCAGGCTTTGTTATTAAATTTGTAAAGCACAGGCAGAGCAGATGTAGGATTTTCAGAATTATAAATGAGCATTGGCTTCACCTTAAAGTTACCAGCTGCATTCATTCCTAACAAGGAGTCAGCCTTTCCTATGAAGCCAGGCATTGACTTCTCCTCTACAGCTATGAAATTTCTAGATGAAATCTTCTTCCAATATAAGGCTGTTTCATCTATACAGAAAATCTATTGCGTAGTTTATCCAACTTCATCAATTATCTTTTAGCTAGATCTGCATAACAGGCAGCAGCTTCTACATCAGCACTTGCTGCTTCACCTTGTGCTTTTATGTTAGGGTGATGGATTCTTTCCTCAAGCATCACAGACCAACCTTGCTAAACTCCAACTTTTCATCTATAGCTGCCTCATCTCTCTCAGCCTTCATAGAACTGAAGGGAGTTAAGACCTTGCTCTGATTAGGCTTTTGGCTTAAAGAAATGTTGTGGCTGCTTTGATCTATTCAGGCCACTAAAACTTTCTACATATCAGCAATGTAAGAGTGTTTTGCTTTCTTATTATTTGTGCATTCACTGGAATGGCACTTTTAATTTCCTTCAAGAACTTTTCGTTTGCATTCACAACTTGCCTGTTTGGCGCAAGAGGCCTAGTTTTAGCCTATCTCAGCTTTTGATGTTCCTTTCTCGCTTATGATTTCTGGCTTTTGATTTAACACAAGAGGCATGTGAGTCTTCCATCTGTATACTTAGAGGCCATTGAAGGGTAGTTGGTTGGCCTTGTTTTAATATTTTTTGTTTCTAGCAAATAGAGAGGCCTGAGGAAAGAGAGTGAAATGGGGAATAGTCTTTCTCCTTCTTATATGGGCATGGTTCATGATACTGCAAAACAATTACAATGTAACATTAAAAATCACTGATCACAGACCATCATCACAGATATAATAATAACAATAAAAAGTTTGAAATATTGAGAAAATTACCGAAATGTGGCACATAGATATGAAGTGACCACATGCTGTTGGAAAGAGGTGCTGGTAGAATTTTTTAAAGCAGGATTGCCACAAACCTTCAGTCTGTATAAAATGCAAGATCTGTGAAGCACAATACAGCCAAGAACAATACAACAATATATGCCTGAAGCTTAAAAACAAGCATTTTACATGCCTTATACTATTCCATAGAGCATATATTCCACAAATTATGTGTTTAATTGGTGACAGAGTTTGAGTTGTTTCCAGTTTTGTTTTATTTATACGACTACCATACAGCAGCTATAAATATTTAAACATTTTTGTGTATGTTTTTGGTGGACACGCAAGAGTTTTTCTAGCTTATAATCCTAGCAGGGAATATTTACAGCAATAAAAATGAATATTCTGCAATATTCATATTGTCATATAAATTTTATAATGTTTTATTTCACATTAAGTCTTTAATACACATGCAATTTGTGTTTATTATGTGCCAAAGTCTAAAGCTTTTTTTCTTAATAAATTTGGAATATTTTCTAGCATCATTTATTGGTTTTTAAAATAAATGTTAACTTGGAAATCATTTCAAATTTACAGAGTATTGCTGAAAGTAAAAATAATATAAAGCAAATACATTATTTACCTACATTTCCCTATTATTCATATATCTAAATTATGTGTGTATATATACATGCACACATATACATAGATATGTCTGTTTGTCAATTACATTCCTCATGACTGTTCACCACTAAATAATTCTATATATATTTCCTAATAATAAGGGTATTATTTTACATAACCACAGTAGTTATCAAATCTATAAATTTACATTGAATTTATACTTTTATCTAGTCTATTCCCCATATTTGACTTTTCCCAGGTGACTTAATTATGTTGTACATAGCACTTCCTCATTCTAGTAACAGAATCCAACCTCTGGATCAGATACTATAGAGCTGTCATGTCTCTTTAGCTTGTAACATTTTCAAAGCCATTCTTGGTCTTTGGCAATATGGTCATACCCAAAGAAGTTGAAGTCAATCCCCTTTTTAAAGCAAACAATTCTCATTTTGTTTTTGACATTTTCTCCTGACTAGGATGAGTTTATGCATCTGTGGTACGTCTCAAGTTTTCATATCAGGAGGCACATGATGTCACTGATGATAGTAATGTTAAGCATCGGTAAAGGTGTTGCTCCCATTCTGCACTGCCAATTCATATATTTTTTAAATGCTGTTGTTAAACTGTTTCTCAAAACTAATGTAAAGAGTCAATGGGAGAACACATTAGCATCATGCAGATATTGTGATCTCATAAATATTTCTCCCTATACAGGGCATCCACTGATCATTTTTGCCTGATCTCAACTTTTACCATAATGACAGCAATATGATAATTTTCCATCTCCAGGACTCATTTCATATTTAGTAGTTAGCTTTCAGTATTCTACTGTAGTCAAGAGCCTCCATTTTCCTATATGTATGTATGTATGTGTGTATCATTTTTATGATCTATTTATATATATTCATTATTGAATAATCACAAATTTCTACATTTAATTATTATAATTTATTACTGGACTTAATTATTTTTGTTGTTCAAATCCTCCCAGATTTGGCCCATGAGAGCCTTGGAATCTCCTCAGTCTGGTTCCTGCATATTCATTTCATGCTCCCATCTGATCTTCTGGCATGACAGAATACTCCAGGTTATCTTGGATCTATTCTTCTCTAACCCTACAATCAATATTTACTCAAGGTGTGCCACTTACTGTCTGTTAGTACCATTTATTTAAAAGCCTAACATTTTTTCTATTTATCCCTATTATAAATCAAGCTTCCATATATGGGTGGGTACTATCTTGGATTTATTCTGCTCTGTCAGTGTACTTACATAAAACTAAATGTATACTAAAATAGGCTTAATTACTATAATTTCATATTAGTTGTCAGGCTTTCTGATTACTTTTCACACATGTCTAAACTCTCATTCTTTGCACATTCCCATAAAATTTGGAATTAGGTTACTAATTTGAATTAAAAAAGTCATTATAATTTTGATTGAAATTATGTTAAGCCTTAGATTAATTTCTAGAGACTTGCACCTTTCTTTTGCAGGATTCTGAGTGTTTGTTTGTCTTTTTAATTGAATAACTTAGCTAGAATTTTCTCATTGTTAATCATTCTGGGTTGGTTTTCCCAGCACATAATGTACCCTTAATTATATACATGTAAGACATTTTGCAATTTCAGAAACATGTTCTTAGATTATGTCTTTAAATAAAAACATAAATTGGTTTAGCTTATTTTCTTGTATGAACCTCAACTAGACACAGCTTGTATCTCATTTCCCTTTTTTTAAAAAAAATATTATTAACCTTGGCAATTTTTTATTTCCTCTTTTTGCTTTCAATTCTAAACAAAATTTATAGCTCTTATGTTTGATATATAGATCCCCTTAGTATTCAGATTTGCCACGTAGGCAATGCTAGGGTAACTAGCTTTTGTGGTCTGCATGAGACTGAGGCATTTACTGGGATGGAGGGACTTTTAAGGTTTAAAACAAAGACTATCACTGGCAAATGGACTAACTGATCATTGTGTAACTAAGGGTAGAGTTTCTTCTTGCCTAATCTAAGGGCAATATTACCACTGTGTGCAATAGAAGTGGTATTATTCTTGTTTTCCATGATATTTAAATAGGTAAGTGGCATGATGTAGGATAAATAAAGCAGTATTCTTAATTAAAATTATCCCACTAAGAATTCCATGCACAAATACCTTCACCTGAAAATTGTACTGAACAGTTAAGGAAGAAATAATGCCAAACTTTTACACGTTTTTCAGATAAATTGGAAAGAAAATAAAAGATGCTCTGCGTATTAGGTCAGTTTCTTTATTTTTAGATCAACATAATGCTGATTAAGAAACATATGCACAGCTCTTGCAAAAAAGAAAAATAATAGGCCAGTCACATTCACAAATTAATTTTAAAATCTTAAAAAAGCAAAGAAAATATAGCAAAATATATCAATTATTCAAGTTGTGTTTAGTTCTGAAAGTAAAGTTAGGAGTATTTTTCTATTTCCATACTGCTATAAAGCAATACCAGAGACTGGGTAATTTATTAAGAAAAGAGGTTTAATTGGCTCATGGTTCTGCAGGCTGTTCAGGAAGCATAGTAGCTTCTGCTTCTGTGGAGACATCAGGAAATTTACAATCATGGCAGAGGTAAAGGGAAAGCATGTCTTACATGGCCAGAGAGAGAGGGAACGTGCTGGACACATTTAAACAACCAGATCTCATAAGGACTCACTATCATGATGACAGCACCAAGGAGGAAATCTGCCTCCATGATCCAGTCACCTCCAACTAGGCCCCATTTCCAACAGTGTAGATCACAATTAGACATGATATTTGAGTGGGGACACAGATCCAAACTGTATCATTTCACCCCTTACCCCTCCCAAATCACATGCCCTTCTCACATTTCAAAATATAATCGTGGCTTCCCAACATTACCCCAGAGGCTTAACTCATTCCAACATTAACTCGAAAGTCCAAAGTCTTATCTGAGACAAGGTGAGTCTCTTACACCTACGAACCTGAAAATCAAAAACAAGTTAGTTACTTTTTACGTTTTTTTATTTTTTGTTTTGTTTTGTTTTGTTTTTTTGAGATGGGGTCTTTCTCTGTCACCCAGGCTGGAGTGCAGTGGCACAATCTCAGCTCACTGCAATCTCCACCTTCCGGGTTCCAGCAATTCTCCGGCCTCAGCCTCCTGAGTAGCTGGAATTACAGGCACATGCCACCATGCCTGGCTAATCTTTTTGTATTTTTAGTAGAGACGCGGTTTCACCATATTGGCCAGGCTGTTCTTGAACTCCTGACCTCAGGTGATCCACCGGCCTCGGCCTCCCAAAGTGCTGGGAATACAGGTGTGAGCCACCATGCCTGGCCAAGTTAGTTACTTTTATGATATAATAGGGGTACAAGCATTGGATAAATATTCCCATTCGACAAGGGAGAAATTGTCCTAAAGAAAGGGGCTGCAAGCCCCATGCAAGTCTGAAACACAGCAAGGCAGTCACTAAATCTTAAAGATCCAAAATAGTCTCCTTTGACCCCATGTCTCACATCCAGGGCACACTGAAGTGAAGGGTTGGCTCCCAAGTCTTTAAGCAGCTCTGCCTCTGTGGCTTTGCACTATTCAGCCCTCACTGCTGCTCTCAAGGGCTGGGTGTTTACAGGTGCACAGCGCTTGCTGTCAGTGACTCTACAATTCCGGGGTCTGGAAGATGGTGGCCCTCTTCTCACAGCTCCACCAAGCAATGCCCCAGTGGGGACTCTGACTCCAACCCCACAATTTTCCTCCTCACTGTCCTAGTATAGGTTCCCCATGAGGGCTCCACCCCTGCAGCAGGCTTCTGTCTGTATATCCAGGCTTTTCCATATGTCCTTTGAAATCTAGGCAGAGGCTCCCAAGACTTAACTCTTGTACTCTGTGTACCCACAGACTTACCACCACGTAGAAGCCACCAAGGCTTAGGGCTAGCACTCTGAAACAGTGGCTTTAGCTGGACCTGGGTCCCTTTGAGCCATGGCTGGAAGTGGAGTGGCTGAGATGCCAGGAGCAGTGTCCTGAGGCTAAATGGGGTAGTAGGGTCCTGGGCCTGGACCACAGAATCATTCTCCTCCATTAGGCCTCTGGGCCTATGGTAGGAGAGGCTGCCATGAAGTTTGCTGAAATGTCTTTGAGGCCTTCTTTTCGTTGACTTGGTTATCAGTACTTTCCTTCCTTTTACTTTTGCAAATTTCTGCAGCCTGCTGGAATTTGTTCCCTGAAAATGGGCTTTTCTTTTCTACCACATGGCCAGGCTGCAAATGTTTCAAACTTTTATGCTTTGCTTCCCTTTTAAATGTAAGTTCTGGTTTTAGATCATTTCTTTGCTCATGCATATAAGCATAGGTTTTTAGAAGAACCTAGGCAACATCTTGAACACTTTGCTGATGAAAAATTTCCTCCATCAGTTACCCTAACTCAACATTCTCAAGATCAAAGTTCCATAGATCCCTAGAGCAAGGGCACAATGCAGACAGGCCTTTGCTAAAGCATAGCAAGAGTGACCTTTACTCCAGTTCCCAATAGGTTCCTCATTTCTGTCTGAGACCTCCTCAGCCTGGACTTATTGTCCATATCACTATTAGCATTTTGGTTACAACCATTCAACAAGTCTCTAGGAAATTCCAAGTTTTCCTTCATCTTCCTGTTTTCTTCTGAGCCCTCCAAACGCTTCCAACCTCTACCCATTATGCAGGTCCAAAGGCACTTCAACATTTTCAGATATCTTTATAGAAATGCCCCACTTCTCAGTACCAATTTTTTATTTTTGTTCATTCTTGCACTGCTATAAAGAAATACCTGAGACTGGGTAATTTTTAAAGAAAAGAGGTTTAATTGGCTCACAGTTCTGAAGCCTATGCAAGAAGCGTAGTGGCTTCTGCTTCTGAGGAGGCCTCAGGAAACTTACAACATGGAAGAAGGCAAAGGGGAAGCAGGCATCTTAAATGGCCTGAGCAGGAGCAAGAGTGAGAAGGGGAGGTGCTACACACTTTGAAACAACCAGATTTCATGAGCTGTCACTATCACAATGACAGCATCAAGGGGGAAATCTACCCTCATGGTCCAATCACCTCCCATCAGGCCCTGCCTCCAATACTGGGGATTACAATTCCACATGAGATATGGGCGAGGACACAGATCCAAACGGTATCAACTATTTTGTAATTTCCCACCATAATAGCATGAGAAAACTCAGAGGATTATCACAATGGATGCAGAACAATCCATTTATAAATGCTTATTCATAATTAAAAATAAGAATCATTTTCATTCTGATACAACATAGCCACAAAAAAATGAAAATGAGAAAGCATTATACTTGGTGGAATGTTGAAAGCTTTTTGATCTCAGGGACACAGAAAGGATGGGCAGAGTATACACTTTTATTCAATACGTATTTGCAGCCCTGGATAGTTCATTAAGAGAAGGAAAATTCAACAAAAGTTATATGAATTAAAGCATGAAATGAAACTGCCATACTATTTGTTATGATATTAGCATTATGTATGAAGAATATCCAAAATAATTTGTAGATGATTATTTTAGAACAAAATAGGTTGCAAGCAATTTTGTTGGATACAAGATCTATTTGCTTTTGCTAGTCTCCACTCTCCCACACAAATCCTTCATAAGCGGAGGAATGTATCATTTTAATATAATACAAGATTCAATATTGTAATAATGTCACGTTTGTCCAAATCCTACCAGATTTACCCAATCCAATCTCTAATAAAATAGTTTGTTAATATTGTCAAGCCAATACTAAAAATCATGCAGAAGGGCAAAGGACCAAGAATAATCAAAATTAATATTGAATAAGAAGAACAAAATGGGAAAACTTGACCCTATTGGTTATTAAGAATTCTCGTAAAGTTACTATCATTAAGACAGCACAGTATTTGTGTAGAAATAAGCAACCAGACTAATGAAACAAAATAATGAGCCCACTATGTGAGAAAGACAGCACACGTACATGGATATTTAATATACAAAATGTACCCTGAGAGTAGAGGAAAAGTAACAGTGTTTTTTTTTTTTCAATAAATGGTGCTGGAAATAGTTGGTATTCATGTACAGGTCTATATCTATGGCTTGTACTGAAATCAATTCCATTGTACCATAAGTCTGAATGTTAAGGTAAGAAAAAAAGCTTTAGAAATACAATACGCAAAAATATTTTTAGACTTCTATATAGGAAAATATTTCTCAAATAGAACATGTAAATCATTAATTAGAAAGAAAATATTGATAAATTTTGATGGCTTTAACATAAAGACATTTCTTCTAAAAACAACATTAATTCAATAAAAAAGTAAATATTGAAAACATATTTCTAACTCGTATCTTTGACAGAGATTGCATCTACAAGGTATAAATAAATGCTTCAAGTCATAAGGCAAAGAAAGGAAACATAGCAAATATATGCACAAGGCAATTGAATAGCACTTCACAGATGAAGATATACAAAAACAATCACGTGTCACTTAACAATGAGGATATGTTCTGAGAAATGCATTGTTAGGCAATTTAATTTATTCCTTGTACGAACATTGCTGAGTGTACTTACACAAACCTGCATGGTATAGCCAACTACACACTAGGTTATATGGTATAGTCTATTGCTCCTGTACAGATTTTTTTTGTCTTCTTAACATGAACTTTACTAAGAAAGGTGTGTCAAACCCCCCACTAATGATTATGGATTATTTTTCTTCATAGTTCTGTCAAATTGTGTTTTCCAAAATTAAAAATATATTTCTACATTCAGACCTATTAAAACCTTTTATATCTGGTTGACTGACTTTTACCATTACAAAATGTTCTCTTTTAAAAATCTCTGGCCATGTTGTCTACAATAAAGATATTTAGGGTAGAGATTCATATTGAAACAATATAGATTTTCTTGTCTCTTCAGCTTTGTAATTCAATTTACTTATTTATTTTAATACATTTTATAGTGTACATTTAAGGTATACAACATGATGTTATGAGATGCATAGATATAGTAAAAACTTTGATATAGTGAAGCAAATGAATATATACATCATCTCACTTTGTTGTTGTTTTTGTTTTGTTTTTGCTTTTGTGGCAAGAACGACTAAAATCTACTTAGCATAAATCTCATATATAGTATTGTTTTATTTAATGCTGGGCTACATAATTCCTCAGGATGCCGCAACATCCATTGTGCTGCTTGTGTGAACTCTGGCTTCCAATTCAAATGTTGTAATTCTTTTTTTTTTTTTGAGACAGACTCTCCCTCTGTCTCCCAGGCTGGTGTGGTGCAATGACGCAATCTTCGCTCACCGCAACCTCCGCCTCCCAGACTCAAGCGATTCTCCTGCCTCAGCCTCCCAAGTAGCTAGGATTACAGGCACGTGCCATCGTGCCCAGTTAATATTTGTATTTTTAGTAGAGACGAGGTTTCACCATGTTTTCCAGGCTGGTCTTGAACTCCTGACCTCAGGTGATCCCCCTGACTTGGCCTCCCAAAGTGCTGGGATTACAGGCATGAGCCACCGCGTCTGGCCCATATGTTGTAATTCTTAACCAGAGTATGCAGGAAAATATAAAAAAAATTTATCTTCAGGTCACCTTAAATTAACTATTCAAAGTATTTTATAGTCCAAATGTAGAACAACACATCTGCCAACAATGTCTTCCCTTGAAATTTCTTGATCACATCACTGAATTCCTGAAGGAAATGAGAACATTGTTAGTGTGGACCACATTTCTGCCATCTACACACTGCCACCAGCTGGTAGTGTAGATGAGAGGTCTGAAGGCAGAGAAAAAAGAATAGTTATTTTTATGTCCCTCATTTAGTATGGCTTAAAACTGGTATTTACACATGGCTCTAGGTCTATCACCATCCGAATATTAACAGCAAATGGTTCTGTAGAAAAGAAACATTTTCTGTCTTTATGGCATACCCAGAATACTCACATTATTTTGAAATTCTCTTCTCCCATTTGAATTACTGTAAGTCAAATTATTATGATTTATATATTAGTTCATCCTACCACATCAGATATGTTTCTTATCCTCTTTTCTATATTACATAAAATTTTTGATATGGTTAGGCTTTGTGTCCCCACCCAAATCTCATCTTGAATTGTAATACCCATAGTCCCCACGTGTTGAGGGTAGAACAGGTGGGGATAATTGAATCATGGGGGTGGTTTCCTTGATGCCGTTCTCATAATAGTGAGTGAACTCTCATGAGATCTAATGATTTTATAAAGGGCTTCCTCATTCACTGGGAACTCACTCCATCCTGCCGCCCTGTGAAGAAGTTTCCTGCTCCCCCTTCACCTTCCACTATGATTGTAAGTTTCCTGAGGCCTCCCAAGCAATGTGGAACTGTGGGTCAATTACACCTCTCTCCTTTATAAATTACCCAGTCTTGGGCATTTCTTCATAGCAGTGTGAGAATGGAATAATATAATTTTCTTTCTCACTGAGTATTGATATATTTTTACATATTTTTCAGCTAACAAAAGTTCTTTTCATCTGTATCTCATATTTTGTTAAACCCATTCTTTGGGTTTTTTATGTAAATCACGTATTATTTAGTTCTATAATTTATATTAGACTTTTTAAAGTTTTCCATTCTCTTCTGAATATTTAATCTTGTAATTTAATTTCTTAAAAATAATAATGATAGTTATTATAAAGTCTGTGTCTGATTATTTATAACTGTATATCCTTTGGATCTTTATTTTCTTCTTTTTTTTGGTGTTCTGTTATTTTTTCCAACTTGTTCAAATGCTTTTTTAAAATTAAGTGTCAGATATTATATATGCAAAATTATGCAAATAATTACAAACTCTGGATAGTACTGTTCCTCCAGAAAGAGCTTAATTTTTTTTTTTTAAGGCAGCTAGGTTTGCCTTTATGCTATCAGAGGCCAAGATTATTTGAGGTCAGATTTAACTCCCTGGCTCACTTTCTCTCCCTAAAGGGATAACCCTTTAGGGTTATAAGCCAAAGTCTGATATTTTTTAACCAGATCATCTTCTCCCTGGAAGTCTCTGAGCTTAAACTTTTCCCCCATTCCCCCAGGATTTAGGAGACTGAAGAAAGCCCTTCCTCCTGCCTTCACCTCTCAGCTCCATTTTTGCTGTCGTACTTAGTAACTGCCTCATGGGGAAAAGGGCAACCTCCGCCCTTCTTCTTGCCTTCTTTCTGCATCCTGGTCTGGCAAATTCTCAGTGTTTCGATAGCTCTCCAGTGCCCTCAAACATATTCTTTGTCTCTATTGTCTAATTTTGATTATTTATATTGAAATAAATAATCTGAAACAAGCAAGTTGCCTATTACCAAACTATAACTGTCAGATTGCTCTGGATTTGAAACAAATAATTTCTATCTTATTATAATTCAAACTTTAATATATTATCAACTTTATCTATAATTTGTCATATAGACAATAAACACCCTGGGAGCACATTCTTTACTAAATATAAAACTGTGTAGTGAGGCACAAAAAGTTGAAAATTACAGAAACTAACATCCAAGAATCTTCAGTAACTTATTGTGAAAGTTTAAAAGTAGCATTTAGATACAAGTAAATATTACTAAGAGAATAAAAGCAAATATCAAAATTGAAATTACATTCAGGTTCAACTGATATTGACTAAGTGACCTCTCAAATTCATACTAGGCACTTTTAACAATATTCATAAAAATATATGAGGTAGAATTAAGACTCAAAACAACAAAATGTTTTAGTATCTTGGAGCTAGATGATGTTGGACTAAGGATTTGAAACTATATTGTGTGTGTGTGTGTGTGTGTGTGTGTGTGTGTGTGTGCCCCTAAAATCTTCATGTTCTTTCCATTTTCATATGCTTTTTCACTGGGCTACACACTTTCAGACTAATTACATATTTAATCTCTATTTGGGTTGGGAATGAGGTAATATCTTTGCTACTGGCGTGATTTAGAACAGAATATAAGTAAGCATGCAGAGCAAACCACCTTTTTCCTCAATTATTCAAAAGCTTCAAGCATTTATTATTAATTAACTTAGCTTCTACCCTTGCTCTTCAGCCACAGTGAATTTCTTGTATTTCTATATTTTCATACAGGTCATGTATTAAATGGTCTCTCGCCTGTGTAGCTCCTGAGTCAATGAGAATTGTATGGTTTGTGGGTTAACTTAAACTTATATTTATAAACCAATTTTATTTGTTGATTCCCATGAAGTCAGAATAATTTATTTTACTGACTATAACTTAGGGGGGAAGGCACTAGTATATTTTCAAAATGGAATCCAAATTGATTCTTAAAAAATTTTATAAATTGAAATTGCTCACAATAAACAGGCATTTTGCAAATGAGGCACAAAGACATCCAAATTCTATTTACAAATGTTCGTATATGCCTATCTAGCAAAAGTAGCAGGTGTGAATGATCAGATTATGAATTTATGAATTAAAATTTATAATCTATTTTGTAATTATGTCATGACAAGATTAAGGAATAAACAAGATATTTTATAACAATGGCTATTATTTTGACTAATTAGTTGAGTATTTGCTAAATTTTCTCTCAACACTTAGATTTAATTCTATGGAAATAGTTATTTTACAAAGCAGGCACACATATCAATTTCTTATACACTTATACAGTTCTATTCTTTATCCTTTACTGATACTTTATCTTATTCATTTGACAAAAATCTATAGACATTTTTTAATGTTAATATTTTGGTTCTAAAAAATCCTATCCTTTTCTTACCAGTCAATAAACCTACACTAGCTGTCATAGATATTTTTACTGTTAGGCATCCTATCTAGTATTTGAAAGTAAACACTTCCTTACATTTGGAGATAAAATGATGTTTTCCATCTTAGATTACTCATGAAATGTGTCTGTACTCTTCTAGTAAGTCAGGATATCTGGAAGACAGACACAGCTTTATTCTTCTCTTTGACCCAGAGTTCTTAAGAGAGTGTTTGGTAAATGTTTATTGGATTAACATTTTACACAAGTCTGGGATATAAGTAGTACAGTTTTATATTATTCCCGGAACTTCATGCCAACTCATGTGTTTCTATCCATTTATTCCTTTGTTCATTTATTCATTAATCTGTTCATTTACATTTATTTATTCGTTAGTTCATTCCATGAAAAATATTGACAAAGTGTCTTTGACCCGATGCTTAAATTATAAGTGCCATTTGAAAATACAGAGATGTGTAGAGAAGAGCTTGATTAAAACGATATGATAAATATTAGAGATGGAAAAATAAAGAATTCAGTTTGGTTGGAAAAAATTATGGACACCTATTTTACTGCCAATCTCAGCCTGGATTAACCTATCCCTCATCAAGGATAAAGGAATGAGTGCAGCCTGACCAATTCACTTCTACTATTACAAGTAGCAAGTCCAACCCACCTAGGTTTCAGGAAAATGAACTTAGCACATTTCCATGTCTCAAGTTTCTTCTACGGAAGAATGCTCATAAGCAGAACAGATGAGACAACATGTATACAGAAGCATGTAGTTTATTACCTAAGCTGACTGTGACCAGTTAATGAGTGAACCAACAGGTCTGCACCATACTCAGAGGGCATCTTAACTCCAAAAGCTGAAATTAACTATTTTAGATTTATTCATACTATTTTCACATGATTTGATTAATTTTCTCTAGGACAAAACATCCCCAATTTGTTCCCAGATATTCTCCCAAGGTAAAATAACTGGACAATGTATCATTCTGGCAAAATAGAGTATTTATGTTTTTAACACGATTTCTTCTCATTACAATGAATCAACCTCTTGTTTAGGTAACCAAATGAGCATGGCATGTTGAGGTAATCCCCAGCTAGACTCTTTGTCTTATGTAGTCAAACTCCAGTTTTGTCTTGGTTAACCTTAATTTTGTGTTTTCAAGAAAATAAAATATTAGCAGTTACTTCTTCTAAGTCCCATTTATGAATAAGTTTTTATTTATGTCCTTCCTTTCTCCCTAAATTCACTGATTTATTTTCTATTCCAACTCACTATTTCTAACATGGTTCTCTCCTTCAACACAGCACAGTGTTCCTCTGTGTTCTCCCTCTGATAAATAGTCCCATTCAATCCAAATGATATGTAAACCAAAAGAAGAAATAAAGTTAGAAGTATGAATTAGGTGCAGAGTCTGAGGTCATTAAAAACCTATCTGGGGAATTTGGACCTTTTTCAATGGGTGAAGGAAAATCCATAAACATAACTAAGTATTGGAGAAAGATAATTCAACAATTGCTCTTCAAATTACCATCTGACCATCATGAATTCAGCTGGCTTTGAAGGGCATAAAGCTGCATAATCATGCCAGTGAGAAGGCTTTTAAGATTGTGCAGGTGATAATTTGTGAGGGCTTGGATTAAAGTAGTGACAGTAGTAATAAGATGAAACAGAGAGATTTAGATATTAAAGATCAGGGCAGGCAGAGTGAGACCCTAAAGAGCTGAGTCATACACAGAATGGGAGACTGGACATGAGACTAATTTTTTTTCTCACTTGTAAGTGGGAGCTAAATCATGAAAATATGTGGACACATAGAGCAGAGCAGAACAACACACATTGGGGCCTTTTGGAGGGAGAGAATCAAGAAAAACAACTAATGCGTACTACTAGGCTTAATACTTGGGTGATGAAAAAATCTGTACAACAAACCCCCATAACACAAGTTTACTTGTGTAATAAACCTGCACTTGTAGCCCTGAACTTGAAATAGAAGTTTCAAAAGATCTAGATGAGTGACAGAATGGCGATGACATTTACAAATGTAAAAAATACGGATGTTTTCCTATTTTGACTTTAGACTTTAAAAATAATGAAGTAATGATGAGTGGGTTGTATTTGACCGACCAAGGGATGGAAGTTTCAGGGAGAGGTCAGAGCTAGAGATTTAGTTCCATGTGCCTTTTACATTTGGCTGCCACTCACGAGCTTTAATGATTTTCCCAAAGAAAAACCATCAAGACAAAGTCAGTAATCTCCAACATCCTCCCCCAACTGTTAATATAGTAGCTATCAATAAACATCCTATTGAAATAATCCTCTGAAGGTTACCCTAGGAAAATGTTGCTCTAGAATAATTTATTATAGAAAAAGGATATGTGAAGACATGTATTAGAAGACCTATAAATTTTCATTCTAATAAAATTCTATGCAGAATCTAAGCTTTTATCCGAGAGGGCATCATGTATTGCAACAAGCGTCATTCCAGCTAGATACTACTCTCACTGGTATAGCATCAATCATGTCAGTAGCAGGCTCAGTCATATCATTATTATGCTAACTTTTGACTGACGAGTGATTTTCAACTTTGTAATTCAGCAGCACCTACTTGACTTGTGGGACCTTCTGCTAGATCAGTACCAACCTGATACCTTGATTTTCATGCCACTTCAACCCATAAACTTTGCTAAGTTTAACTACGTTCTCCAAGTCCTCTGGTATTCTTTTTTTTGGGGGGCTTGGGGGAGAGGGGTGGAAACTATTCTCCCAAATACATCACATGTTTACTCGATTTGTTATTTAGTCCTAAGCTGCCTTTAAAGCTCTAACAGGAATAGCTTTATTTGAATTGATTAGTTTTTGGTTGTTTGTTTTCAGTAATGCTACAAATATAAAAACCACATGCATCATGGAAATAATCATAACCTTTCCACAAACATGCTTTGTCAACATTCTAATATTTAATCAGATATATCTGAAAACATATATATATATCAGTTTTCTTTTTTATTAATATCTTCTATTCTGTCTGATTTCCTGGGAGTATACCACCAGGTTTAGAAATTACTCATATATTATTTACACACACACACACACACATACACACACACATATATATATACATAAAGCTATTATTTGAAACCTATTTTCAGAGAGCATTCCTTTAAAAAAGTTAAAAGAAATTAGCCAAGCCAGGCCCAATGCTCTACTTATCCTTTGATACTCACAAATATTCCCGAAAAATATTTTTTTTCATCCATGTTTGCCATCTATCTCTACTACCTTAAACTTTTTATGTTAATAGGAGCAATAATTTTGGATGATGATTTTCAATTTTTTTATGACTCCAAATACTAACAGATAGTTATTGGGAATTTTAAAGGTCTTGTCCTACAAATGTTTCAAACAACTTTGTATCTTGACCAATTACTTACTCTTCAGATACATCATTTTATTTTAATTTCATTGTAAGTTATTTCTTTCCTGAAATATAATGTAGATATGTATGTGAAGAACTTGGTTAAAAGTATATTTTCATACTATTATAGTACATATGTTTATATTTTATGTATATAAATTTTCTTGAGACAACTGAAGTTGTTTTTTTATTATTTATGTGTTATCTAATAATATTTAGGTAAAAACAAATATTTGATGAATAATCATTATTTTCAAATAGTTGCCTATTTTGTAAATTAATCTAACTACCAGTTATTGTAAATTGCACAACTATATCATTACTCATTTTAAGTCCTCATCTGGATGCCATTTCTCATACCAAGTTTGCTCCTTGGAATTGTCTTAGCTCTCTTTACAGAAGAGTTTCTTCCAAAGCCTTAAAAACTTTCTACCAGAAAGAACATCCTCTGTGAAGTCTTCCTAGTGGTTGATCACCACATTCATTTAATCTATTCTCTATTTAGCTCTCATAGCACCGTTCATCACAAAGAGTAAATAACCAAAGATACTTTCTGAATTTTGGTCAATGATGTCGTTTTACATAAATAAATTTGCAAATTTTTTGTTTCTCAGTAATTCTATGTATAGTTCCATCTCACATCAAGAGTAAAAGTGAATTTGTTACTTATTATAATGTCATTTCTCAAAATGTTTAATGTACCGAAAATTAAATCAAATAATAACGTATATAAATTAGTTGTCGAACGCTTCTGTTGCATTTAATGCAAACTACTTGAGGATCTGTGATGATCCTCAAAAGGCTGAAAGAGAATTAAAAATCCATGACCTTATCAGAGTGTTGAAGAAAAAAAATCATGGGTTTTAAAGTCAAATTGTCATTGGTGTGGTTTTGAGGAATTACTTAAACTCGTGAGGCAGTTATCTCATCTGTAAAATAAGAATCACTAATAAGTCCTCCTTCTTTTTATAAAGATTACTTTTCTCTCCTCTCTGCTAGTCTTTGAGTTCATCCAAGCCATTGTCTGAAAAGTTTCATCATCCCCATCCCAGTGCAGAATTTAACACCTAAAAATGACTCAACATATGCGTGAGAAAAAAGGCAAATAATGAGATTTTTAATGCCCATGAAGAGGAAAAAATAATTCATAGGTCTGATACCATTAAGGAAGGACTCCCAGTAAATATGAGCACTGAGCTTGACACCAGAGTGTGTATGGGACTGAAAAAAAAGGAAAGAATATTTCAGTTGTGCTTCCTCTAAGCCAAATGTAGACCTTCATGGTAACTACATGAAAGCATCTTTGGCGTGTAAAAGTTCATAAAATATTCATTAATAAATATGTTTATGATGAATCTTTCTAGATATGTCAAATCAGTGCAGGACATATGTTTGTCTAGCCTAATGAGTAGAAGTTCTTTAAATTTCTGATCAGCATGCTTGCAATGCCAGGATTAAAAAATAGTTAGAAATTAATTACTTAAAAGTATTCTTTGCCTCTTCTGTTTTCCTCCATCTCTCCTATTTCGAATCAATTTGAAACAGAAAGCATAGGGAGAGAATGTTTCATAGGTCATTGTGCCCTCTTGTGGTAATTCGATTTGGCAGATAAATACTGAAGAATCAGGCAGGAAGACAAGAGGCTGCTGGACCCTCTACCCATCCTGCCTATAACAGATGATGCTCCTCTAGGCATGAAAGCCGAAGTAGCCACTAACCCATCTGAAATTACAGGTACATAATAAAGAGAGAAATTTGACAGAACTAAAAAGAGTTCAATTGTACCCACACTTTCTGAAAAAGCATTTTGTTTTTAGAAGCTGCATAACCTTTGGCTAGTTACTTAATTGTCCTGAGCGTCACTAGCCTCTTTTTGAAAAATGAAGATATTCTCTTGTCCAAACAATTCCACAGGAATGCTGTAAAGATGTCATAGGTTATTTTTTATTAAAGTGTTTCATCATCTAAGTGAACAAAATAAAAGGGCATATGATTACTACATTTCATATGCCATAAAAATGTGTAAGTTCAAATAAGATGCATTTAAGTGTATTCATAACTTACATACACTTATTGGATATTGAATATTCAATAGCATAACTTTTTTATTATTGACTTGAAATATTGATAACTTTTAGCACAGAAAAATATTAAAGTTGAGAAAATAAACTACTGTATTTTGTGTATAGTTATATCTACTATTAAAAGAAAGGCTTTAGACAAAATAAATTTAGCAAAGCCTATTTAAGCAAATTTATGAATCAAACAGCACAACGAAACAAGAGAGATTCAGACAGCTCCACCCAGCGCACGGGAAGACAGTATTTATAAATGAAACAAGGAAGCATATACATAAATAGCTTATGTGGTTGGTTGCAGCTGAGTGTTGACTTTATGCTGGGTGTGATGAGGCATTTGCCTTATATGGACATGGCCAGAGCAGTTGGCAGCCTGTGATTGGCTGAAGCTCATCTCATGTAAATGACTGAGACACCACTACTTGTTACAAGATTATATTCTTAAATTAGGCTGCAGTTCGCTACGAACTGATTCAAGAGAAGAGGCATTAGGCCACATTTAATTTAACACTACCTATCTACTCCTTCACTAAATATATACAAACCAAATAAAACAAGAACTTCAATTCAGAAAAAAAATTAATTTAGCAAAGAAACATTTAGGTAATTATTAGATGTTTTTATTTATTCAGCAAGTGATTAAAAATAATATGGCAATCTCTGCTTATCAAGGGTTTTGTTTTTCAGAGTTTCAGTTACTGCTGTACGGTAAAATAAGATATTATGAGAGAAAGATACACCATAGTCATATAATTGTTATAATAATATGTTGTAATTATTCCATTTTGTTACTAGTTATTGTTAATCTCTTATTGTGCCTAATTTACATATTAAACTTTATCATAAGTATGTATGGGGAAAAGCATAGTGCATATAGTGTTCAATACTATTTATGGTACTATTCTGGCATCCACTGGGTGTCTTGGAGCACATCTCCAAGGATAAGGAGGGATTACTGCACCCTTTGTGCAAGACATTAGTCTAGGAGTAGGGAAAACATGGTGAGTTCCCACATGAAGCTAATGTTTTAGGAAATAAACATAAATAAATAATTATATTATAAGTTTAAAGACAGAACTGTGGTAAATGCCAGAACATGAAATATATAGGTATGAGAATGTTTAATAAAGAACATTTTATTAGTTCAGAAAATCCTGAAAAAGTGATGCCTGTGCTGAAATCTAAAAGAATAACAAACATTAGAAGAGCAAAGGATTAAGGATGGATTTGAGAGAAAGAGAAATATTATAGGAAAAAGCAGTTTTTAGTGGGGGGAAATACACATTGAAAGATTGAAAAGATCAGAAAGCCAGAGAAAATAATGGCTTTAGACAAGCAGGAAAGCTCAGGCTTTAAGAATACTTTTATTTTCAGACTTGTTCTTTTTATAATTTTAATTATATAGTTTATTCCTGGAGTTCTGTAAATAAAAAATAACTTCAAAAATCAGCTGAAATAAAAGAGGGAATTCAAAACAACCTACTCCACCCCGACACACATTTGCACAAATGCACACTCACAAAATTACACTCTTTAATCTGTTCATCGAGTATAGTGAATTTTTTTTTTTTTTTTTTTTTTTGAGATGGAGTCTCACTCTGTTGCCCAGGCTGGAGTGCAGTGCTGTGATCTTGACTCACTGCAACCTCTACCTCCTGGGTTCAACTGATTCTCTTGCCTCAGCTTCCGAGTAGCTGGGACTGCAGTCATGCGTCACCAGGCCAGGCTAATTTTTTTTTTTTTTAATAGTAGAGACAGGGTTTCACCATGTTGCCCAAGTTGGTCTCTCGAACCCCTGACCTCAAGTGATCTGCCCACTTTAGCCTCCCAAAGTTCTGGGATTACAGGCTTAAGCCACTGTGCCCGGCCATGAGTAGTGAAATGTTTTAAAAGAAAATTGAGAATAAATTTGTCTTTGCTATCTATTGTTTGAGCATATTCTTAATCAGATAAATTTATGGTTACGTGCTCTGTAGAAAATGTGTTTATCACCATTATAAGATACTCTTCTCTCAGCTGTTTCTTCTTGCAGCTGATTCTCTGTTGCACGGAAAGCTTCTGGCAGATCTCCCTCTATTCTTGGTAGTCCTGCCTTGTTTATTCCCCTCCCTCAGAGGATGGGCTGGATCTAGTTAGTGAATTGCTTCTAACAAATAGAATTTGGCTAAAGTGATGAGGTGTCTCTTTTGTAATTAAATTACAAAAGACAGTGATTTCATCTTGCTGGCACTCTCTCCCTGGATCTCAAGTCAGACTCTGATGGAAAGGGTCACCTGCCAGGGAACTGAGGGCAGCCTCTGGCCAGTGGCCAGTAGGACCTGAAGACCCCACTGGCTTACAGCTCCAAAGGAACTGAGTCGTGTCAGCAACCACTGAGTAGCTCAGAAACAGACCTTGCCCCAATCAAACATTGAAATGACTTTGGCCCCAGTCAGCATGGTGATTGCAGCCTCATCAAGGCTGCAAGGTGAGTACTCATGCGAAGTCCCTAGTTTGCCTGGGACTGAGGTTTCCTAGGGTACAGGACTTTCTTTTGTATAATCGGGAACGTCTTGGGCAAGCCCAGATAAGTTGATTATCCTGTTTGTAACAAAAAGTCAGCCAAAGTACCCACAGGAATTGTGAGGGGACTGTTGTGGGGTGGAGGGAGGGGGGAGGGATAGCATTAGGAGATATACCTAATGCTAAATGACGAGTTAATGGGTGCAGCACACTAACATGGCGCATGTATACATATGTAACAAACCTGCACGTTGTGCACATGTACCCTAAAACTTAAAGTATAATAATAATTAAAATTTAAAAAATAATAAAATAAATAAATAAATGTATGCGGTTTTAAGCTGTTTAATGTGAGCATAGTGTGTTACGCAGCAAAATAAAACTAAGACATATATTCAAGGCTCATCCTAAATGTCAGCTCTTAGAGGAAAATGTCGGATTCTCAAATACCAGCAAGGAGACCCCTCCTCAGATCCTCTACAGTATCCTGTACCTCTCTTTATCAAAGCATCCAAAAATACCATCTCATAATTGTCTGCTTTTCTTGCTGTTCCCCTAGGGTAAGATCACTTTGCTAGTGGAACACTCCAAGGACAACTTTGTAATACTGCCAGAGTAGATTTTGAAACAGAGTGTATATGCACATATGATCTAGTTAGGTGACCTGACACTTTTCTGCATACCAGAAAAGATGACACTACTTGCGGGACACCACTTACTAGGACTAAAAATACTTTAGCTCAATTCAATTTTGATCTTCTAAGAGTTATCCATAGATTTACTATATCTTTTTCATGGTTATGAAGTAGATAAAAACTTAATCGTTGTTAAGGGCAAAGCTAAAATCTAAACCCCTTGCTATATATTTTAAAGAACATGATTAAGATGTAAAAGAATATGGATTACGTGGTCAAGGATATTCTAGAATAAACTGTGTTTAAGTAACAAGAAATCTATAATAAAGTCAGTTTAAATAGTTGTTCTGATTACATTCACATAGAAATAACTTCAGAGTCAATTCTTATTTCATTAACAATATTGGAAAGTAAATTTTGTATTTATTTTCAAAATAAAATAAATACAAAATGCCTGACTGAAGGAAGCAGATGTGACAAAATAATTAAACTTTGTAAACTCTAATTTTATCTATCATGAGTGAATGGTCTTCCTCAGACATCTGAAAAGAGTTTTGCAGCAGATGATACTATATTCTCTAAATTTAGTTGACTAAAACACTAAGTTACATGATTAGTATTGAATTCAGTCTCTGTGGGCCACTTAGCTTGTGTTCATACCATGGCTTTTGTTTGAGTTCCCAGGAGTTGCCCTTCCAATCTGTATATACAGTCGTGCTTTAACAAAAACACACAGAGCTCGGCTAAAATAATGTGCCAGTAACATATTTTCATACAACAAAAACACTTAATGTTTTTTATTCTTTGTTTCTCTTAAATATGTTTTTATGTAATCAGGGTTAATTATGATAGGTTTTCCAAATACAGTCTAATTGAGAATGTACATTTTCCAATTCCTAAACAAATGTTTATTAACCTGATATGTTAATTGAGAACTCTATTGCAACATGGTGAGACTCCATTTCTACAAAAATAAGAAAAAAAATTAGCCAGGTGTGGTAGTGTGCACCTTGCAGTCCCAGCTACTCAGGAAGTTGAGGCAAGAGGATCTCTTAAGCACAAAATTTGAGGCTGCAGTGAGCTGTGGGTGCACCACAGCACTCCAGTTTGGGCAATAGAGCAAGACCCTGTTTAAAAAAATAAAATAGAACTCCACCTACCTACAAATTCAAATTCAATCCCCAGATTGTCTGATTTGTTGACTGGATGGTTTTGGGCTTCAGTTAGTTAGTTTTCGTCTACTTTTTTTTTTCATGGAAGAAGGTGGAAAAGAAAAAAGTAATAACAAAATAAAAATGAAAGATATACTAAGGGGAGAGAGTCATGAGCAGTTAGAGGAAACTGGTATCATGTAGAAATGAAGCATATAGAGAAAAAGGGAATGAACATATTAGTCTCTCATAAAATTTAAGGAAGCAGTTACTACTACATTAGAGTGAGACATTCCATTCAGTAAGCTATTACAAAACAGAGCAAACTTTTGAGCTGCCTAGAGCATAAAGTATAATGAATATTCAACACTTGCTGCATTATAAGAGTCAAATCTTCATGTGTTTATCCTACCTAAAACCTTATTTGCAGTCTTGTGCTGAAAATAGGAGGTCAGCTAATAGTGTAAATACTTTAATGAGTTTTTGAGTTATGATACAAGTGCTGTCATGTGCAATACAAAAATTTATTTTGTTTGTAAAACAGTCACGTGTCTAGTTGTCATGTGAAAAATTGCATAATACTTCTAGACTTTGGTGTTATTCTGATCCCTTGCACTTTCTATAGAATTTGCAATCTTCATCTCATACAGTCTGAAAACTACCAAGGGACTGACAATGAATAAAGTTGTAAAATTTATTCATTTCTAAAAAGGTTATGTAAAATCTTGCTTATGGATTAATTTTTGGTTCAAAGACAGCTATTCATTTTCTTGTGTCAAAATGAGCTATATTTTGGTAGACAGGTCAGAAAACATTTTCTTTATGGTATCTACTATTTAATTAGAAGTTAGTCATCAATTATAACATGTATGTTACAGTATAGTATATTTTGAAAGTTGGAAATTTAATCTCAAAACCAGATTTTATTACATACTCTGAGTCATATGGCATTCGATATAAAACAAATTACATTCGGGGAGTTTCAACGGCATCCAAATTGAGGATGCACATGGCTAATTGGGCAGGACTGGATCTTATTACTCATTTTAGCTTCCCATCTATGTCTTACATGTAATGACATTTTTACTACAGATTATTATTATTATTTTCTGAGATAAGTTCTCACTCTGTCCCCAAGGATGGACTGCAGTGGCGCAATCACAAGTCACTACAGCCTCAATCTCCGAGGCTAAAGTCATCCTTCCACCTCAGCATCCTGAGTAGCTAGGACCACAGATGTGTGCCAGCACACCCAACTAACTTTTAGAGTCGGCCTTTACTACATATTCTTGAATTAAATATAGCCAAAACCACGAGTTAATTTTATACTTATACTTTTCTTAAAGGAAATATAACTTTTTTGTTAAATTACATAATAATCTAAATATCAAAAGCAGTGATCAACACAAGATCACTCTAGCAGACTGGGTTCAAGATAAGAAAATGAAGATATTTGAAATTTAGACACATTCGTGAAATTTTCATGTTAAGGATAAAGTGAACAAATTTCATTGTTAATAAAAGGGAGGATTAGCTGTGGCAATAGAAAAGGTGTTTCATTCCACTTTTCTCTAAATATCTATGTTTTGGCTGAATTGTTAAGTTCGTGGGCATTGAATGTTTTGTTTCCTAACTTCTACATTTAAAAAACGTGTGTCTTGAACACTCTCCTAAACTAAACAAATCCTGCTCATAGTTGAAGTCTCAGTTTAAAGGCTACTTCTTCCAGCAAAATTCCTTGGTTTTTCAAATATCCTGGATGTTTATAGGACACAGTCCTTAGGATACAATCCCCTATTATTTCTTGCTACTGATTTCAGGTACCTATTGAGTTACTCATCTATTAAGAAGCATAGCATTCAAATTTAGATAGGCATAAGATTACCTTGGCAGCTTGTCTACAATGCAGATTTCTGATCCACATTCCTGGAAAAATTTAACAGATCTAGGATAATATCCAGACATCTCCATGTCTAATAAGATCATGTAACCATCTTATTAAATTTAGCTGTACTTGATTTCATGCAAATATCATTTTTCCTATTTCTTTCAAACATATTGTGAGGACTTTATTTTTCTGCCCCAGGCCAAAAATCTCCTGTATTTTCTCTAATTATTTTCAATATCTTGTGACATTTCCTGGCATCTTAGAAGCACTCAGTAAAAAAAATAGTAGGCTATAGCTATTTTATTTCAATCTTCATTTGTGTACTATGCAAATTTTTTCCTAAGTATGTCATAAGCATTCTGTTTTACAACCATAATTACCTCATTGAATTAAATTCAATTCTGTAATTATATGGATTTAATTCTTACAAGTTTTTTTAAAGCTTTATTTCTACATGCATGTATACTTTTATTTGTATATTGTTTAATAAGCTTATGTTTTCAAATCAATTTTTCAGTAAAGCTACATGTATAATAAAATTCTTAATAAGTTGTGCATTTAAAATGTCTTTTTCTTGCCTTATTAACATTATGTGAAGGAATAAAAAATTTTGAAGTCACATAATGTATTCCCCTCAAAGTATGCTAAATATTTATTTTGTCTTACATTATTTTACTAATTAGAAGTAACTCAGAAGTCATTTATTTTTCTCTTTTAAAATTAGCTACAGGATTTTTTGTAGTGTAAGATGTTGCACCTTTTACTATAAAGTTTAGTTCACTACTCATGATATATAGTGTTGTGGTTGTTAATTTCATTTTTCTGGAGTACAATGAGTAACACCTATCTAAACATCCATGCCTTCATTTTAATATCATTGTCTTTTATCTTTGACATTGTCATAACATTTCATTTGATACATTTTCTTAAATTTATATCAATTATCTCCATGTGCGTATTTGTCTGTTTTCCATTTCTCTCATTTTTCCTCAAATCACATCAATTACTTTGTTGATTTCCCTTATTATTGTGATTCTCACAAGTATCTCCTGCAGGTAATTTCTTCACATTTTGATTTGAGTAAACACAATGAATACAGCAATGGTATTAACTTTTACCTTAATGTATGTACTTAGCCATGCCAGTTCCCTGTTTTTTGAGCTTATGTTTTTTTCTTCATTTATGTTTAATCAAATATTTCACCCTGTCTATGTCTTCTTTAATTTCCCTAAAGGGAAATATAGTTATATTTTAAGTCATTTCTCTATTCTCTAACATATACTTTTTAAAATTCTTGTTTCTCCATATTTTGAATGTTATTTCTTATGTCTTTTAAAAAATACACTAATGCCTATATTGTTTTGAGTTTGTGAGAGCATGAGTGTGTGTGCTTTCATGCACATGTAGGTACATGATATTTGTACTTTTGTTAAATCTATTTTGGACAGGTTAAATTCTATGCCTCTTTGACATTCTATTTGATAAAAACCATACATGAATGGTGGAACCTATATAATTTCCCTAATTCTTTATCTGCAGATTTTAGAATTTTATTATTTGATTCTGAGTTGCAAGTTTGAATGTTTTATGTTAATTTTAGTTTTATGCTGGTTTTAACCCATCAACTACATAAGAAGAATGGAACTCCTTCAGTGATAAATGAGCGGTCTCTCTCTTAATTTAGTCCCATATATTTTGCTATTAGAAGTCTTGGATTTCATGGTAAGAAAAAATTTATAGTTTTCTGTGTTAGAACATTATGTCTATGTTCAGCTTATTTTTATCTGCAGCTACAAACCTCATTCCATGCTTACCTGGGCAAATATTTAGCCTTATTCTTTCCAATTAGATCAATTTTGCCAACATAAAAATTGCTTACAAACATGGGATTTTGCTTTTATCTCTGCCTTCCTTACTTTCCGTTATGAATAAAATAGGCCTATGCGTTGACTCCAAATCTGAATTCTTTAAGTTAGAGGTTCATATTAAGGCTCTTACAAACTCTTCTTGGCTCTTGTATAAGGTGATATAAAAGTTTTCATCTTCCTGCTGTCTTGCCAAAATTATTCTGGGTTTTAGGACTACTTTTCAAATTCTGCAATATGAAACTCTGGTCACTACCACTTTTAACATAGTTTTTTTTTTTCCTAAATTGTTTTCTATTGTTGTGTGTTATGCAGATGTATTTCAGAGACACAGTTTGATCAACATGAACTGAAGGCAACACCTATGTCATAAGTACTGAAAGAAAAACAAATACCCTCAAAAATGTATGTTGGGCACAGCTGTATCTAGGCCTGACATGCAGTTATCAGTTTCCATGTCCTGCACAAGGCTCCCCATATTGTGGGGGCTGCCATGAGGAAGTTCCTTGCCCAACTCCCTAGTTCTGATGGAGCATGAGAATTTCCATGCTTCACACCCCTCCCAGCAAATTTAAGGACCAGCTTCGGGAGACCAATGGTGTAGCCACAGCATAGAATGAGTTTCTCTATGACAGACCAACCCACCTGTGTGTCTTCTGTCTTCTCGAAAAAGCAAGTTAAAAAAAAAACAAACGACAGTCACAAGTACTTTGATAAAGTATTTTGGTTTTATTTATAGCATTACTGAGTGTGTAAAGTATGTCAAATGCTATGCAAGTGTATTTATAGATTATAGATTATTTACTCCTCATAACAACTCTGTGAAATATGTATCATTACCCATATTTTATGTATGAAATAACTAATGACGAGGAAAGCAAGATTTACAAAATTTCTCAAGGTTAAATTGTTGCAGTTAGGAAAGTTAAAATTAAAGCCTGTCTGTCAAATTTACAATATCTCTGTTCTTTCTATTTTATGATAAGTTTTTACATGCTCTAAGCTTTTTAATCTAATCCTAGCTTTTAACAGTGGACCATTAGTGGGAGAGAGAAAGCAATCTAAAACAATAAACATTATAAAATACATATGTACACTAGCAAAACTACAATATTTGCCTGTGTTTCATACATACATTAAAAAACTAGACTATGCAGAAAAATGCAAGTAAAATGAATATAAATTTTTAAAAAGAGCTATTAAACTATTATAAGTTAAATAGTTGAAGTTCTTTTGTACTATAACACAAACGCATAGCAGATATTTTGTTTCAAATTAATAAAAACATCTGATATTAAAGTTCTTTCTGTTTATATTTAATAGTTATATGTAGTATTCTAAACAAGACTTTTTATATAATATTTCCAATTTTTTTTCGTAATTTGGAAAGCCATTATTCAAAACATATATAATTCTTTTACTTTGGGCCTGGGAAATTTTATTACTCTTTTCTAAAAAAGGATTTCAGTTCAGTAGAAGATTAATATAAGCATCATGCGTTCATCTGTTAAATTCCAAATGAGCTCAGATATATCTCTGGGATAAGACATATGGTCCGGAGAAAATTTCAAAGAGCTGCCATGATATAGGGAGATAATTGAACACATAAGAAAAATTAGAGAAATAGAGTTGATTCAGGTTCAACTATATCAGTAAAATCTAGATATTTATAAGATGGCAATATTAATAATCTACTTGAAAGTTCTTTAAAATAAGTGTCAGTAGTACATAAAAGTTAAAGAGGATTTTATAAAGTGCTAGCCTACTTTCTAAAGTTCCTCTTATTAATGATTTAAAGCATATTTGATCTAAGTTTATATTGTGAAAATACTCAGGGTTGGGAGGAGTTTAGAGGTCACATATGCAATAACTTCATTTTAAAGATTAGGAAACTGATGCTCAGAGTGAGAAAATGCTTTGTTCTAGATGCATGCCTGAAATTTCATATTATGTAATTTAAAAATATATCAAAAAAGGAACCTCAATGTATCAATCAATAAAAATGGATTAAGCCTTCCTTTGTCAGAACAGCATCATGTGGAATGCATGAGGGCTTTGGTTGAGAGGCGATGTGTACAGAAATTGTCCTGCAACCTCATTATTCTGCTACTACTGTACATATGCTACTACTCCTAGTAATAATATGTATAATTTCTAAGCAAATTCTGAGAAACAAATACTCTGTAGGACAATTTATATATGCTTTTATGATATTACATGAAAATTATTGTTCTTTTTTACACCTTAGAAAAATGTTTCAGTGGGTATACATTGTGTAACGCAGCTCACTTCACTAGTGATTCTGAAAGTCCTGGTAATTCTACCTAAGCCTGCAAAACAAGACGTATTTCTTAGATGGCCTCCAATATTTCTACCCGCTGTTTTACATGCACTGAATAATCTCCTCCTTTGAGTACGAAGAGGACAAGTAAAAATGTAATATATCATTCCTGTAATTGGTTAAATTCTATGGCAAAGGCAAAGGGAATATTTTTAGAGGCAAGTAAGTTCCCAAATTTGGTGATTTTAAGTTAACTTGAAGATATTTTATCATAATGATGTTGAGTTTGTCACGTGGAAGCTCTAAAGAAGACCGGGGCCCCTTTTGAAGAGGAGATGTTGTCCTCCCCATATCCCCAGAGAAGAAAACAGCCATGCTTTGTACTGCTCATAGAGATGGACTACCTCTAGTGCCTGAAAGACTTTGTCTAACAATGACAAGGTATTAATTCTGTCAACAACCTGAATGTTCTTATAAGAGAACCTGACCTCCAGATAAGAATGCAGCCCAGTCAACAACCTGTGTGTAGGCTTGTGAGACCTTGACTAGAGAACCCCAAAAACTTAGAAAATATTTGTTGTTTTGGAAAACACAATATGTTTGGTTTGTGGGACATAATCATTCGTCTTCCCACTGTCAGGCATTGGACCATACTGTCAGCTCATTGCTGTTGTCCATGGGTTAATGAAAGTGCAGCAAGATACATTTTGGATGTGCTTTCCACAGCAGGCCCCACAGTCTGCACCTCTGCCCAGAGACTTGAGTTTCGATTTGCATGCATAGTTTTTAACAGTTCTCTCCATGACTGCACAGCTTTGTGGCCCAGTTAACTCAAGTCTTTAATTTATCTGGTTCATCCATGAACCAGGATCAGACACCTTTATGGGACTTGAGGCATCAAGGCCTCCAAGAAGTAAGAGATGTTGGCACAGAGTTTATTTTGGGCATAGCTGTATCTGGCCTGACAGGCAGTTATCAGCTTTCATGTCTTGCAGAAGGCTTCCCATCTAAGGGAGGTTGCCATGAGGCAGTTCCTTACCCAACTCCTTAATTCTGGTGAAGCATGAGAATTTCTATCCCTCACACTCCCTCCCCACAAATTTGGGAAACAGCTTCAGGCTGTTTCAGGTGTAGCGGCAGTATGGAATTAGCTTCTTCAAGACAGAGCAACCCGCCTGTTGCTCTGTGTCTTCTATCTTCTGTTTCCTTCTGTTTAATGTTGGCCTGTGGACAGTGGAAAATGGATACCATACTGATCTTGCATATGCCGTCCCATGTAAGTAATACGTTATTTCAAGCTATTGGGCTCACTGTGAATTTTCCATAAAAATATATGAAACCATCATCCGCCAGCTTAGCAGATGCAATAGTTACTACTATCTAGGCCCTGCTGGACCCTTGAAAAATGTGTCACCCAATGTGGACTCAGTAAGGCCCCACTGGCTTTTTAGAAAAAGGGCAGCAGAGGCTGTGTGGATGAGGTTATAGGGAACAGGACTCTCTGGGACCTGGTAGCACGTAACTCACTCAAGCAAGCTGGAGGCGGCATCAGCGTCCTCCAGTGTCCTACCTGTTAAGGGGCTGCATAGGCCAGGTTAGGGGATATGAGAAGACTTCCCAAGGTCACATAGTGTGTTCTATCTTTAGTGATAACACTAATTAGAAATTGCCAGCCAGAGTGGGAGGGCAGTCAGTAGACTGAACAATAAGAAGTAGAATTGAAAGCGGTGTCCCAAAGAGTACTTTAGTTTTCCTTAAAAGTGGATTTGTTGATGCTGAGTTTTCAGCCAGTAAAACTCAAAGTGAGTGTTACCCTGTGCTTCCTGGTGTGAAGTCGCTCCTTATGCATCCCTAATCTCTCCTTCTCCCATCATCCTATACTAACCAGCTTTAAGGAAGGATGCTTTCCTGCTGCTCTGGCTGCCCTGGCCGGCTGGCCTCCTCTACACTCTACTGAATTCCCTGAATTTTCAGACAAGGAGAAAAGATGGTGTCATGGTAATTGCAGCTGTTATTTCTGAACTGTATTGGTTGAACATTTTTGAGTTTTTTTGTTTTAATGCAAATTTTATATGCAAAATGTATAGTAAAGAGAAACAAAAGTTAAAGTGGCTCATAAGTGAGAACTGCAAGCCTATTCAAGAGACTACTGTAAAATCATAGAATTGAAATTTATATGTCACATGCTTGCACTGTGGATGTGCACAAAGTGTTACAGAAAATTTTTCTGTTGGAGGCACTGCCACAAACTGCCCTACTACTTTCCACCAGTAGGTAAAAATTTAGCACAGTGTCTCTCTTTTTGATGTCTAAAGTTTTATAATGTACTGTTAGTTGGCACGTTGGAAGCCTCAATCTAAATGGTGCTATCATGTGTCTCCCAAGAGCAGTGGCTAATAAATCCTGACAAAATATAGAGGCTTGTTTCTTGGGACTTTATTGACTGATCGGCCATATGGAATCCTTCTATCAGTCAAAGAACAATTGTTTAACAAATAAAAAGGATGTTATGTTTCTAATAAAGTCAACATTTTATCAGAGTTTATGCCGCAAATACACTTTATGCCGGACTTGTAACCCCTGCCAAAAGCTTGTTCGTTTGTCTTGCAAAGAAAGAGGTCACATGTCATGGGGCGCTGTCCCCCTTACTTGTAATGGTTTGACTAGAGTTGACTTTTCACCACCTTTCAGGGTCATCAATGGTTCCTCAACATTGCTGACACTTTTTCAGGTCACAGTAGTGTAGCTAATCAATCCACTGTATTCATCATTGTGGTCTTAAAAATAAATTGCATCATATTGTATTTGATGTACATTATACACACTGAAGTAGTTGCAACTGATACTGTTCAGTACATTGTAAAAATAAATGTTTCAAACATGTGAAACATTTCTTGATTTCACTAATTAAAACAGATGTTCTAGATGAGAAAGAGAGTTGTAAGAGATATTCTTGATGGGAAAATGCTATGACGTGAACAGTGATGGGGAACAAGTGGACAATCAGGAACCCATAGGCCCTATCGGTCCAGCCATGTGAGAGGGACAAGACTACTATGCTGATTACGGCTGGTAAAGGCAAGAAGGCTTAAAAACATATCCAATTGGTTGTGTAGACTGCCCTCCCAGTTTGGCTGGTTAATTCCTAATGAACGATTTAACCTAAGAATGTAAGTGACTGACAATGTGCATGCAATACTAGCTAAGCATCTATAGAACCTCCTACCCTCACGAAAAGGTGACCAGTCATATCCCAGATACAGCTACCCCTAAAGTAAACGTGCTAGCATCTCATGCTTCTTGGGGGGCTTGGTATGCCAAGTTTTCTGAGGATGTCTGTGTTGTTGGACTAGGACCCTCAATTCCTAGAGGGGGCCTTTTCTATAGGCTGTTACTTCTCTGAGGACATCAGAAGAGAATCTCTCATTTTCATAAAACAATAACACAACCCCAAACAGTATAATTTTTGAGTGGATTGACTCAATTTTACATGCTAATAGCCTGACGGAAGAAAAGATGTACCTTTGTAGGCCTAACCTCAAATGCGGAAGTCAATCCATATCAAACGGAAATCTGCATTTACCCATACACAATTGAAGAAATACGGAAATAGTAAACAGAAGGAAACAGAAGATTGAAGACATAGAGCAAGAGGTGGGTTGCTCTGTCATGGAAAAACTAAATAGTAAACATGAAAATTAAACATGACAAATTTATCTTATCTGTATCTATTCAAATGATGATTGACAGTCTAAAGCAAAAATAGTTGCAATATATTGTTTGGTTTAAAACACATGGAAAAGCAAAATATATTACAATAATCTAAAGGATAAGATGAAGGAAATATGAATATATGGTGATGAAGTTCTTTTATTATTTGTGAAGTGGCATAAGTTATTAAAAGTAGACTGATAAAGTAAACATGTCTATTGTAAATCCCAGAGTAACTACTTAAAAAGATGTATACATAATAGCCTATGATGGAGATAAAATTGAACTATAAAAAAATCCACTAAATTCAAAACTAGGCAGGAATAGAGGAAAAGGGAAACAACAACAAAGTAAATAGAAATAGAAATCAAATAGTGACATTACTGATATACCTACAATTGTACAACAATTATATTCAAGTTAAATAATTTTAAAAAGGACAAAACTATGTGCTGTTCACAAGAAATCTATGGTAAAAACAATGATAGCTATAGTTTAAAAATAAAAAAGATGGCAAAAGAGATATATTCTGCAAATACTAATAGAAAACACCCTAGAATGGCTACGTTTTTGCCAGAGAAGAGAAACTTTATAAAAAGAAATAATGCCAGGAATAAAAAGGGGCACTGCACAAAGATAAAATAATCACTTCATTGGGAACTGATAATTTTATTGGTACATGTAACTGACAACATTGTCTTCAAAATGTATAAAACAGAAATGGAACTGAAAAGAAAGAAAACAAAACGTACAATTGAGGATGGAGACTTAAACATTTCTTTCTCTAAGGGATAGTGACATGGTTTGGCTGTGTCCCCACCCAAATATCAGCTTGAATTAAAGTTCCAATAGTCCCCATGTTTCAAGGGTGGGACCAGGTGGAGGAAATTGGATCATAAGGTCAGTTTCCTCCATTCTGTTCTCATGATAATGAGTGAGTCTCATGAGATATGATGGTCTGGCATTTCCCCTGCCTGAGGTCATCGTCTCTCCTGCCGCCTTGTGAAGAGGTGACTTCCACCATGATTATAAGTTTCCTGAGATCGTCCTAGTCATGCTGAACTGTGAGTCAATTAAACCTCTTTCCTTTATAAATTACCCAATCTCTGATATTTCTTCACAGCAGGGTGAGAACAGACTAATGCAATAAATTGGTACCAAGGGAGTGGGGCACTACTATAAGGATGCCCAAAAATGTGGAAGTGACTTTGGAACTTGGTAACGGGGGGAGGGTGGAACAGTTTGGAAGGCTCAGAAGAAGACAGAAAAATGTGGGAGGGTTTGGAACTTTCTGGAGAATTGGAGGACTCAGAAGACAAGAAGATGTGGGAAAGTCTGTAACTTCCTGGAGACTTGTTGTATGGCTTTGACTAAATGCTGATAGTGATGTGGACAATGAAGTCCAGGCTGAGGGGATCAAGATGGAGATGAGGAACTTCTTGGGAACTGCAGCAAAGGTCAATCCATGCATTAGCAAAGAGACTGCTGGCATTTTACCCTTACCCTAGAGATCTGTGGAACTTTGAATTGAGAGAGATGATTTAGGGTATCCAGTGGAAAAAAATGTCTAAGTGGCAAAGTGTTCAAAAGAAAGCAGAGCATAAAATTTTGAAATATTTGCAACCTGATGATGCAATAGAAAAGAAAAGCCCATTTTCTGGGGAAAAAATCAAGCCAGCTGCAGAAATTTGCATAAGTAATGAGGACCTGAATGTTAGTCATCAAGACAATGGGGGAAATGTCTCTCTCCAGGTCATGTCAGAGAATTTAATGGCAGCCCCTCCCATCACAGGCCCAGAGGCCTAGAAGGGAAAAACGGATTCCTGGGCTGGGTCCAGGGACACCCTGCTGTGTGCAGCCTCTTACATGGTGCCCTACGTCCCAGCCACTCCAGCCATGGCTAAAAGGGGCCATGGTACAGCTCAGGCTGTGGCTTCAGGAGGGTGCTTCAGAGCTTCCATGTACTGTTGGGCCTGCAGGTGCACAGAAGTCAGGAAGCATTGTTTGCAAACCTCTGCCTAGATTTTGAAGATGGATGGAAATGCCTGGATGTCCAGGAAGATGTTTGCTGCAGGGGCAAAGTCCTCATGGAGAACCTCTGCTAGGGCAGTGCAAAAAGGAAATGTGGGGTTGGAGTCCCCACACAGAGTCCCTACTGGGGTACCACCTAGTGGAGTTGTGAGAAGAAGGCCACCATCCTCCATACCCCAGAATGGTAGAACCACTGACAACTTGCACCATGTGCCTGGAAAAGCCACAGAGACTCACCGCCAACCTGTGAAAGCAGCCAGGAGGAGGAATGTACCCTTCAAAGTCACAGGGACATAACTTCTCAAAGCCGTGAGAGCCCACCCCTTGTATCAGCATGACCTGGATGTGAGACATGGGGTCAAAGGAGATCATTTTGGAACTTTAAGATTTAATAACTGTCCTATTGGATTTTGGACTTGCATAGGGCCTGTAGCCTCTTTGTTTTGACCAATTTCTCCCATTTGGAATGGGTTTATTTACCCAATGCATATACCCCCATTGTATCTTGGAAGTAACTAACTTGTTCTTGATTTTACAGGCTCATAGGTGGAAAGGATTTGCCTTGTCTCGGATGAGACTTTGGACCTGGACTTTTGGGTTAAAGCTGGAATGAGCTAAGACTTTGGGGTACTGTTGGAAAGGCATGATTGCATTTTGCTATGTGAGGACATGACATTTGGGGGGACCAGGAGCAGAATGATATGGCTGGCTGTGTCTCCATCCAAATGTCATCTTGAACTATAGTTCCAATAATCTCCATGTGTCAAGGGCAGGACAAGGTAAGAGGTCATTGGACCATAAGGGTGGTTCCCCCATCCTGTTCTCATGATAATGAGTGAGTCTCACAAGATCTGATGGTTTTATAAGCATTTGGCATTTCCCCTGCTTGCACTCATTCTCTCTCCTGCTGTCCTGTGAAGAGGTGCCTTCTACCAAGACTGTAAGTTTCCTGAGGCCTCCTGAGCCATGCAGAACTGGGAGTCAATTGAACCTTTTTTCTTTATAAATTACCCAGTCATGGGTATTTCTTCATAGCAGTGTGAGAACAGACTAATACAGATAGAATAAGTAGAAAGAAAATCTCTAATAACATAAGTATCCTGACCACAGCATCAACCAACGTGACCCAATTGATGTTTATAGGAAAGGAGAGCAAAAATACAACTGAATATCTACTTTTTTCACATAGTAGATTCACCAAGATAAACTATATTCTGTGTAACAAAACACACTACCAAAAAATCAAAATAACTTGTATGTTTTATGGAATGGAATAAAGTTTTAAATCAAAACAGAAAGATCTATAAGACATCTGGAAAATTCTAATGCATACGAAAATTAAACCACACAGTTTCAAATACATCATGTGACAAAGAAGGAATCATATGATAAATTAGAAAATACTTTGATTTCTAAAAGATTTTTAAGGAAACATAAAATTTCAAATTTGAGGACACATCTAAAGCAAAGGAAAATATATATAGTCAAATACTTGTTTTATAAGGCAATACATACATCATATAAATAAGCTTCTGATACAGGCAGGAGGCAGGGAAATACTGGGGACAAGAGGATGGTCCTCGATGCGGGCCACACACTTAAGCTTGGACCTGCAGCCCAAAGTGAGAACATGCATTTCTGTTTTCCCACCCAAATGTTGCCTTTTCCAAAACCACCATGGCCCACCCCATGCCCATCTTGTACTCATAAAAACCCCAGGCCCCACCAGCAGAGTGGCAGAGTGGCAGAGCAGCAGAGAAGGAGAGAAGAGAAGAAGTATTCAGATCTTAGAGAGAAGTAGCTTGATTTCAGAGGGATGGCTTGATGGTAGAACCTTGGAGAAGAGTTTGGCTGGGGATGGCTGAATTCTAGCAGAAGATTACCTTCCCACTCCATCCCCTTTCTAGCTCCCCATCCCACTGAAAGCCACACCCACTGCTCATCAAAATCCTCCACATTCACTACTCTTCAATTCATTCGCACAACCTGATTCTTCTTAGATGCCAGACAAGGCCCTGGGTGTAGGTGCAAGAGGCTGTCCCTTGACCCTCCACTGAGTTGTTTAACACTGAAGCCATCCATGAATGGCAAGCTAAAAGAGCACACTCTAACGAATGCCCTCTGGGGCTCCAAGGGTCATGGGCAACCTCTAGATGCTGCTGCAGGTCCTGATAGAGTTCTGCTCCTGCCAGTTGCCAAGAAGCACTCATCTCAGCCTCTGTACCTGGTCACTTGCATGCTCCCTCTCCCACAAGGTGTTGTGTTGAGGACTATGAGCTGAGTAAATAAGCTAACCTCTTTGCTTCATAGTCTCATGAAGAGATCAAGGGAACTATCCCATTTCACTTCTACCTTAACAAATTATTGTATAAAATAAGCCGATTAAATCCAAAATATTTGGAAGGTAAAAATAAAGATAAGAGTAGAAATAAATAAAATATATATGAAACTAAAACTAAAGCCTGGTGCTTTGAAATAGTAAATGAAATTGTTTAAATATTAGGCACATTAATAGAAAGATAAAATATACAACTTAGAAATACCAAGAATTAGGGGTGTTTCACTACTGATGCCACAGATATTAAGAGGATCATAGGGACATACTAAAAACAACTTTATGCCCATAAATTTGATAACTTTTTAAAAATGGGCCTTGTAAGTTACTACTACCAAACTGCCTCATGAAAATAGCTACAATAAATGACCCTGCTATCTACTAAATAAATTAAACTAGTTGTTTAAAATCTTCCAAAATACAAAATACTAGGCTGGAGGGGTTTACTAATGAATACTATCAAGGATTTAAGAAAGAAATAATGCTAATTACACATGATCTCTTTCAGAAAAAAGAAGAAGAGGGAATGCTTTTCAAGTCATCTCTTGAGACAAGCATTATTCTATTACCAAAACCAGGAAACATTTTACGAGAAAAAAATAAACCAATATATCTCACTTCTGTATATACAAATACCATTAAAATATAAGGTTAGTTCAGAGGGAAAGAGGTGGGAAAGATCATTAATCATATATTAATGATTATTAATTATATCATTAAATATAAGGAGTTGGGAGGGAAAGATGTGGGAAAGAGGAAGGAATGAGGCTTAAAACAGTCAGCAAACATTAAAAAATGGATACACAGATAAAGAACACTTAAGAAAAACTTATAACTAACATCATAATTAATAAGAACAACAAAAAAACTCATGATGAACAAGATTTCATGAACTTAAGAACAAGGTAAGAATAGCCGTTCAAACAACTTTTATTCAATACTCTATTGGAAGTTATTGCCAATGCAACAATAAAAGAAATAAAAGACATAAACTTTGAAAAGAAAACTTAAAAACATTTTATTCATGAGTAACAAGATTATTTATCTAGAAAATCTCTGGGAATTTACAAAAATTAAAACAACATAAAAGAACTGAAAAAGGAACTTAGCAAGGTCAAAGCAAAATATAAAATCAATACACATAAATCAGTCATATTTCTAAAGACTAACTATAAAAAGTTGGAAAACGACATGTAAAACACCATTTCCAAAAGCAAAAAAAGAGAAATATAAAATACTAAGGAATACATTTAGCAAAAGACATATATGCCCTTTCTTCTAAAACCTACGAAAATTACTAAAACATTGAAGACCTAAATTACTAGAACTATCACAATGTTCATTAGATGGAAGACTGAATATTAATAGTTTGTCAATTATCTGCAAATTGATCTATATATTCAATAAAATTCTAATTGCATTTATAACGATCTTTCTTTTTGTAGAAATGGATAGGTAAATAGTAATACAAAATGCAAATTATGTAGAATAGTGAAAACTTTCTCAAGAAAAAGACACAAAGTTGAAGGACTTACACTGTATAGATTTAAGGCATAAAGTTTTATTTACTAAGACAGAATGTCACTGGCCAAAGAAAAATAGACATAGAAGAGTGAGAGACAAAAATCTCAGAAATAGACTCACAGATATTTGGTTAATTGATGCTTTGTAAAAGGACCAATGCAACTTAATTGAGTATAGTAACCCATCTCAGCAAATGATGCTGGAACAACAGGAAAAGTACATGGAAAAATTTGAAACTCAACTCCCTTCTCATACTATATGCAAAACAAAATTAATTCAAAATGGAATCTAGAAAAGCACAGAACCACAAACTGTGGTGCTTCTAGAAGAAAATATAGAGAAATATATTTGTAACATTAATGTAGACAAATATATTTTAGACTAATACACAAAATTGTAACCATAAATGAAAAGCAAATGATAAACAGGCCTTCATCAAAATTTATAATCATCCTTATCCAAAGATACCATTAAGAAAATAAACAGGGAATCCACTGACTGAAAATATTCATAATACATATACCTTAAAATATGTTTGTCCAGAGTATATTTTAAAAACACACAAATTAATAATGAGATGACTAGTAGCACAAAAACATCGCCAAATTTCTTCAGCCAATACTACACAACAGAAGATATATCACCAGTCAATAAGACCATGAAAATATCTCAACATAATTAAACAAAGGGAAATTCAAATAAAACACAAGTAGCATTCCACACCCACTAGAATGGCACTAAAATTAATTGATTAAAAATTAATAAATTAAAACAAGCAACAGCAAATGTTAAAGAGAATATGATATGGCTGAATTCTCTACATCAGTAGTGTGAGAGGAAAAGGGTATAATGCTGGAAAAGCTTTCTGTTTCTAGTATGTATTTAAGGGAAATGAAAATAATTGTCTCACAACAAGACTTGTACTAGACCATTTATAATCTTTCTATAATAGATCGAAACTGGAAACAACACAAATATATGTCAACAGGTGACTGGACATGCATGTTTAAAATGTGTAACATGCAACATTGCTCAGCAATTAAAAACAAAGAAAATACTGATGTACTTAACAATGTAAATTAATTTTATTAGCAAACAAGCACACCAAAAAAGTCTGTGTAAGATTAAAGACTGAAAATGCTCAAAGGTAAAAACAAATGTTTCCATGAGTTAATGGCAATAACATAGTCTAAATTTTTGTTCAAATAATTGAAATTTTATCATAAAGATTTACTCTATAGGAAAGCCTGGCAGGCATGTATATCTTCAGAGGTCATTATTTCCTGATGAATCTATTCACTAGATATGTATGATTACTGTTATGGTGATGAATATGATTATTAAATTAAGGCAAAAAGAGTTAACTATTTTTGAGATTTTTTTTCAATTTAAGGTCATTGCATGTAAAGTTTAATGTAATCTAAGAATAAAACACAGACATTCACATTTTCTGCCCAGTTCTTTAATCACTCTTATTTAATCTCAGAAAAAGAAGGACAGGCAAGAAACAATATGGAAAAACTACAGTAATAAAACCTAAGAAAATCCTTTGCTATAAGAAAGAAAAGCAAATTATTTGAAGCTTATGCTTCCTAGATCTTATCCATCTCTGCAGGTAAGTGAAATTGTCCAGGTAAGAATAACATACTATTTAATCCTAGCAATCCTGGAATGTTATGTATCTATTATCCTCTTTCCCAATCTTAATATTTAGCTGCCTATCTTATGATGATGTCTGCATTTCAAAGACATTTTCTAAACAAGGCATTTAATAATGGACCATTTGCTTAAGGTCAGGAGTAGTTCAAACTTCATAATGGTTATAAATGTGTAAAAGTGGGTTAAATATTACTTTACACTTACATAACCAAATGCAAATTATAAGGACTATATTTTAAGGGAGGTTATTTTGACCTTGGTGGTCATACTTTAATAAATGATTCCCCTGTTCAATAGCTAAAATTCGAGCATTTTAATTGGAGGTCATACTTGATTTTTCATTTTAATCTAGGGGCTAATAGGTTTTTAATATTTGCTCTCTCACTTGTACTTCAATACTCACATTCCTCTGTTCTCTTATTTAATGAAGAGAGAAATACAGTTATGTTCTTCAGACTTTCAGTGTAGATTGATATATATATATAGGTAAAGATTTATAAATATGGGAAATATGAGCTCTGTTAGACATCATTCAACACATTTTATGAAAAATAACTTTCTTATAATGAACATTTTTTAGTCTGAGGGAGCTTGAACTGAAATAATACTATCATGGAGGAATTAAAAGAGGTGAAATATACATGGATATAATACATCCATCTACTTTTATTCTCATTGACTCATTGAGTTAAATAATTGATAATGTAAATAACAGGTTTGATAATCAAACAGACCTAGGCTCAAACCCAGGCTTAAGTTCTTAACCAAAACTTTCTAGAATCTTGGACAAGTTACCTGAATATTATCTAGTCTCAATTTTCCCAATAAGGAAATGATAGTACCACCCTTTTGTTATTGGTTATTTTTGGCAGGGGGAGGAACAAACTAAATAATAATATACACACAGCATGTACTCCATAAATGTAAGTTTTCTTTCTTGCTGAACTCCCAGGTAACCAAAACCTCCAGTGTCTGAGGACAGGAGAAAATGGATGTCCTCCTCTACACACAGAAAAGAAACTTGCCCCCTCTTGACCTTTGTCTTCTATTTAGTCCCTACAGGGATTGGATGATCCCCAGGCATGGATGAGGGTGGTCCTCTTTATTCAGTCTACCTATTTAGATGCAAATCTCTCTCAAAAACACTCTCACAGACACACCTAGACATATTGTTTCACTAGCTATCTGGGCATTTCTCAAACCAGTCGAGTTGACACATAAAATTAACTATTATAGAATTGAAGGTGTTAAATATTCCTACCTGGTTAAGCTTAATGACCACACTTCACTATGTCATATTTCATAATGAGAGTGAAAACAAATCTTTTCGGTTCATCAACCAAACCTAAGCACTACCATGTTTTGTTAATATTAAAGGGTATCATAAGCTGGAAAAGATAGAACCTGAAAATATCACATTTACTCTTCCTGTGAACACAGGAGAACATTCTATAATAAAATCACAGGCCCTAGTCAATGTATTATATTGCCTCAGTTGAGGATGGTGTCTAGAAATGAAAAACAAAACAAAAAAACAAAAACTTCATCAGCTACACCACTGCTGCTTTAAGAAATTATTTCAAGATCTAGAAATAAAGAAAACACTTCCGTATAATAAAAAAGGCACTGGTTGGCCAGTTATAGTTCTGCAGATCTTGGACAGGTGAGAGCCTTACAAGAAAAATAATGGAGCTCCTTTTTGATGTGCTGCTGGATTCGGTTTGCCAGTATTTTATTGAGGATTTTTGCATCAATGTTCATCAAGGATATTGGTCTAAAATTCTATTTTTTGGTTGTGTCTCTGCCTGGCTTTGGTATCAGGATGATGCTGGCCTCATAAAATGAGTTAGGGAGGATTCCCTCTTTTTCTATTGATTGGAATAGTTTCAGCAGGAATGGTACCAGTTCCTCCTTGTACCTCTGGTAGAATTTGGCTGTGAATCCATCTGGTCCTGGACTCTTTTTGGTTGGTAAGCTATTGATTATTGCCACAATTTCAGATCCTGTTATTGGTCTATTTAGAGATTCAACTTCTTCCTGGTTTAGTCTTGGGAGAGTGTATGTGTCAAGGAATTTATCCATTTCTTCTAGATTTTCTAGTTCATTTGCATAGAGGTGTTTGTAGTATTCTCTGATGGTAGTTTGTATTTCTGTGGGATCGGTGGTGATATCCCCTTTATCATTTTTTATTGCATCTATTTGATTCTTCTCTCTTTTTTTCTTTAATAGTCTTGCTAGCAGTCTATCAATTTTGTTGATCCTTTCAAAAAACCAGCTCCTGGATTCATTCATTTTTTGAAGGGTTTTTTGTGTCTCTATTTCCTTCAGTTCTGCCCTGATTTTAGTTATTTCTTGCCTTCTGCTAGCTTTTGAATGTGTTTGCTCTTGCTTTTCTAGTTCTTTTAATTGTGATGTTAGGGTGTCAATTTTGGATCTTTCCTGCTTTCTCCTGTGGGCATTTAGTGCTATAAATTTCCCTCTACACACTGCTTTGAATGTGTCCCAGAGATTCTGGTACGTTGTATCTTTGTTCTCGTTGGTTTCAAAGAACATCTTTATTTCTGCCTTCATTTCGTTATGTACCCAATAGTCATTCAGGAGCAGGTTGTTCAGTTTCCATGTAGTTGAGCGGTTTTGAGTGAGTTTCTTAATCCTGAGTCCTACTTTGATTGCACTGTGGTCTGAGAGACAGTTTGTTATAATTTCTGTTCTTTTACATTTGCTGAGGAGATCTTTACTTCCAACTATGTGGTTAATTTTGGAATAGGTGTGGTGTGGTGCTGAAAAAAATGTATATTCTGTTGATTTGGGGTGGAGAGTTCTGTAGATGTCTATTAGGTCCACTTGGTGCAGAGCTGAGTTCAATTCCTGGGTATCCTTGTTAACTTTCTGTCTTGTTGATCTGTCTAATGTTGACAGTGGGGTGTTAAAGTCTCCCACTATTATTGTGTGGGAGTCTAAGTCTCTTTGTAGGTCACTCAGGACTTGCTTTATGAATCTGGGTGCTCCTGTATTGGGTGCATATATATTTAGGATAGTTAGCTCTTCTTGTTGAATTAATCCCTTTACCATTATGTAATGGCCTTCTTTGTCTCTTTTGATCTTTGTTGGTTTAAAGTCTGTTTTATCAGAGACTAGGATTGCAACCCCTGCCTTTTTTTGTTTTCCATTTGCTTGGTAGATCTTCCTCCATCCTTTTATTTTGAGCCTATGTGTGTCTCTGCACGTGAGATGGGTTTCCTGAATACAGCACACTGAAGGGTCTTGACTCTTTATCCAATTTGCCAGTCTGTGTCTTTTAATTGGAGCATTTAGTCCATTTACATTTAAAGTTAATATTGTTGTGTGTGAATTTGATCCTGTCATATGATGTTAGCTGATTATTTTGCTCATTAGTTGATGCAGCACACCAGCATGACACATGTATACATATGTAACTAACCTGCACATTGTGCACATGTACCCTAAAACCCAAAGTATAATAATAATAAAAAAAAGAAAAATAATGGAGCTCCTTTTGCCATAGAGGAAAATATGAGAAGTTCTATATTCTGTGGCTCTCAAGTTAATACGTAAAGTATCATTCAGATAAAACTGGGTGAAGCAAACACACACTCATCATAGTAGCACATATTAATTCAAATGTCAACCTTTATAACAAGTGCTTATCTTTCATGAGAAATAAGATATAAATTAATTTTCTTTGTCTTCTCCTCCTATCCTACTACTTTAAAATATAAATTTTTGTTCATATTTTTACCCTTCTAAAATTTCTACATCAGGGTCTGGGGCCTGTAGTTGCTGAGAACTGCTGCTTGTCCTAATCTCAGAATCTACATCTAGACATTTCTTTCAGAACATAAACAGCCCAAAACTCTATCAGTAGAGTTCAGTAGAGTTCCCCTGTAGAGGTTCTGGGAAGCCTAAAGAAGGCCTGATCTGTCATCACCTCATGCCCTATGAAGGTATGGAAGCACACCCTCCTAATTTTTCCTGCCTGGTTCCACAGCAAGTTTTTGTCTGCAGGTATTGTCAGGCCTCTGAGCCCAAGCCAAGCCATCACATCCCCTGTGACTTGCACCTATACATCCAGATGGCCTGAAGTAACTGAAGATCCACAAAAGAAGTAAAAATAACCTTAACTGATGACATTCCACCATTGTGATTTGTTTCTGCCCCACCCTCACTGATCAATGTACTTTGTAATCTCTGCCACTCTTAAGAAGGTTCTTTATAATTTCCCCCACCCTTAAGAAGGTTCTTTGTAATTCTCCCCACCCTTGAGAATGTACTTTGTGAGATCCACCCCTGCCCACAAAACATTGCTCTTAACTTCACCGCCTATCCCAAAACCTATAACAACTAATGATAATCCACCACCCTTTGCTGACTCTCTTTCCAGACTCAGCCCACCTGCACCTAGGTGAAATAAACAGCCATGTTGCTCACACAAAGCCTGTTTGGTGGTCTCTTCACACAGACACACATGAAATTTGGTGCCATGACTCGGATCAGGGGACCTCCCTTGGGAGATCAGTCCCCTCTCCTCCTGCTCTTTGCTCTGTGAGAAAGATTCACCTATGAGCTCAGGTCCTCAGACCGATCAGCCCAAGAAACATCTCACCAATTTCAAATCTAGTAAGCGGCCTCTTTTTACTCTCTTCTCCAACTTCCCTCACTATCCCTCAACCTCTTTCTCCTTTCAATATTGGCACCACACTTCAATCTCTCCCTTCTCTTAATTTCAATTCCTTTCATTTTCTGGTAGAGACAAAGGAGACACGTTTTATCTGTGGACCCAAAACTCCGGCGCCGGTCACGGACTGGGAAGGCAGCCTTCCCTTGGTGTTTAATCATTGCAGGGACGCTGCTCTGATTATTCACCCATGTTTCAGAGGTGTCAGACGATGCAGGGACGCCTGCCTTGGTCCTTCACTGTTAGCGGCAAGTCCCACTTTTGTGGGGGAGGGGCAAGTACCCCAACCCCTTCTCTCCATGTCTCTACCCCTTCTCTGATTTACTTGGGCAGGGGCAAGAACCCCTCAACCCCTTCTCCTTCACCCTTAGTGGCAAGTCCCGCTTTTCTGGGGGAGGGGCAAGTACCCCTCAACCCCTTCCCTTTCACCCTTAGTGGCAAGTCCCACTTTTCTGGGGGAGGGGCAAGTACCCCTCAACCCCTTCTCCTTCACCCTTAGCGGCAAGTCCCGCTTTTCTAGGGGGCAAGAACCCCCAATCCCTTATTTCTGTACCCCAACCTCTTATCTCTGTGCCCCAATCCCTTATTTCCGCACTCCAACCTCTTATCTCTGTGCCCCAATCCCTTATTTCCACTCCCCAACCTCGTATCTCTGTGCCCCAATCCCTTATTTCTGCACCCTGACCCCTTTCCCACTTTTCTGGAGGGTAAGAACCCCAGAACCCCCTCCCTCCATGTCTCTACGCTCTCTTCTCTCCGGGTTTGCCTCCTTCACTATGGGCAACCTTCCACCCTCCATTCCTCCTTCTTCTCCCTTAGCCTGTGTTCTCAAGAACTTAAAACCTCTTCAACTCACACCTGACCTAAAACCTAAATGCTTTGTTTTCTTCTGCAATGCCACTTGACCTCAATACAAACTCGACAGTAGTTGCAAATAGCCAGAAAATGGCACTTTGAATTTTTCCATCCTGCAAGATCTAAAGAATTCTTGTCGTAAAATAGGCAAACGGTTTGAGGTGCCTGACATCCAGGCATTCTTTTACACATCAGTCCCTTCCTAGTCTCTGTACCCAATGCAACTCTTCCCAAATCTTCCTTCTTTCCCTCCCGCCTGTCCCCTCAGTCCCAACCCCAAGCGTACTGATTCTTTCTAACCATTCTTTTCTACAGACCCATATGACGTCTCCCCTCCTCGCCAGGCTGAGCTAGGTCCCAATTCTTCCTCAGCCTCTGCTCATCCACCCTATAATCCTTTTATCACCTCCCCTCCTCACACCTGGTCCGGCTTACAGTTTCATTCTGTGACTAGCCCTCCCCAACCTGCCCAGCAATTTATTCTTAAAAAGGTGGCTGGAGCTAAAGGCATAGTCGAGGTTAATGCTCCTTTTTCTTTATCCCAAATCAGATAGCGTTTAGGCTCTTTTTCATCTAATATAAAACCCAGCCCAGCTCATGGCTCATTTGGCAGCAACCCTGAGACGCTTTACAGCCCTAGACCCTAAAAGGTCAAAAGGCCGTCTTATTCTCAATATATATTTTATTACGCAATCTGCTCCCAACATTAAATAAAACTTCAAAAATTAGAATCTGGCCCTCAAACCCCACAACAGGACTTAATTAACCTCATCTTCAAGGTGTACAATAATAGAAAAAAGTTGCAATTCCTTGCCTCCACTGTGAGACAAACCCCAGCCACATCTCCAGCACACAAGAACTTCCAAACACCTGAACCGCAGTGGCCAGGCATTCCTCCAGAACCTCCTTCCCCAGGAACTTGCTACACATGCCACAAATCTGTCCACTGGGCCAAGGAATGCCCGCAGCCCAGGATTCCTCCTAAGCCACATCCCATCTGTGTAGTCCCACTGAAAACTGGACTGTTTAACTCACCTGACAGCCACTCCCAGAGCCCCTGGAACTCTGGCCCAAGGCTCTCTGACTGACTCCTTCCCAGATCTTCTCAGCTTAGCAGCTGAAGACTGACACGGCCCGATTGCCTCGGAAGCCCCCTAAACCATCATGGATGCTGAGCTTCAGGTAACTCTCACAGTGGAAGGTAAGCCTGTCCCCTTGTTAATCAATACAGAGGCTACTCACTCCACATTACCTTCTTTTCAAAGGCCTGTTTCCCTTGCCTCCATAACTGCTGTAGGTATTGATGGCCAGGCTTCTAAACCTCTTAAAACTCCCCAACTCTGGTGCCAACTTAGACAATACTCTTTTAAGCACTCCTTTTTAGTTATCCCCACCTGCCCAGTTCCCTTATTAGGCCGAGACACTTTAACTAAATTATCTGCTCCCCTGACTATTCCTGGGCTACAGCCACATCTCATTGCTGCCCTTCTCCCCAACCCAAAGCCTCCTTCGCGTCTTCTCTGTTATCCCCCGACCTTAACCCACAAGTATAGGACATCTCTACTCCTTCCCTGGCAACCGATCACATGCCCATTACCATCCCATTAAAACCTAATCACCCTTACCCCGCTCAACGCCAATATCCCATCCCACAGCACGCTTTAAAAAGATTAAAGCCTGTTATCACTCACCTGCTACAGCATGGCCTTTTAAAGCTTATAAACTCTCCTTACCATTCCCCCATTTTACCTGTCCTAAAACCAGACAAAGCTTACAAGTTAGTTCAGAATCTGCGCCTTATCAACCAAATTGTTTTGCCTATCCACCCCGTGGTGCCAAGCCCATATACTCTCCTATCCTCAATACCTCCCTCTACTACCCATTATTCTGTTCTAGATCTCAAACATGCTTTCTTTACTATTCCTTTGCACCCTTCCTCCCAGCCTCTCTTTGCTTTCACTTAGACTGACCCTGACACCCATTAGGCTCAGTAAATTACCTGGGCTGTACTGCCGCGAGGCTTCACAGACAGCCCCCATTACTTCAGTCAAGCCCAAATTTCATCCTCATCTATTACCTATCTCGGCATAATTCTCATAAAAACACATGTGTTCTCCCTGCCAATCATGTCCGACTGATCTCTCAAACTCCAGCACCTTCTACAAAACAACTCCTTTCCTTCCTAGGCATGGTTAGTGCAGTCAGAATTCTTACACGAGAGCCAGGACCGCACCCTGTAGCCTTTCTGTCCAAACAACTTGACCTTACTGTTTTAGCCTAGCCCTCATGTCTGCGTGCAGTGGCTGCCACTGCTTTAATACTTTTAGAGGCCCTAAAAATCACAAACAATGCTCAACTCACTCTCTACATTTCTCACAACTTCCAAAATCTATTTTCTTCCTCATACCTGATGCATATACTTTCTGCTCCCGGCTCCTTCAGCTGTACTCACTCTTTGTTAAGTCCCACAATTACCATTGTTCCTGGCTGAGACTTCAATCTGGCCTCCCACATTATTCCTGATACCACACCTGACTCCCATGACTGTATCTCTCTGATCTACCTGACATTCACCCCATTTCCCCATATTTCCTTCTTTCCTGTTCGTTACCCTGATCACACTTGATTTATTGATGGCAGTTCCACCAGGCCTAATCGCCACACACCAGCAAATGCAGGCTATGCTATAGTACAAGCCACTAGTCCGCCTCTTAGAAGCTCTCATTTCCTTTCCATCATGGAAATCTACCCTCAAGGAAATAACTTCTCAGTGTTCCATCTGTTATTCCACTACTCCTCAGGGATTATTCAGGCCCCCTCCCTTCCCTACACATCAAGCTTGAGGATTTGCCCCCATCCCGGACTGGCAAATTGCCCCAAGTCAGATAACTAAAATACCTCTTAGTCTAGGTAGACACTTCACTGGATAGGTAGAGTCCTTTCCTACAGGATCTGAGAAGGCCACAGCAGTCATTTCTTCCCTCCTGTCAGACATAATTCCTCAGTTTAGACTTCCCACCTCTATACAGTCTGATAACAGACCAGCCTTTATTAGTCAAATCAGCCAAGCAGTTTTTCAGGCTCTTAGTATTCAGTGAAACCTTTATATCCCTTATGGTCCTCTGTCTTCAGGAAAAGTAGAACGGACTAAAGATCTTTTAAAAACACACCTCACCAAGCTCAGCCACCAACTTAAAAAGGACTGGACAATACTTTTACCACTTTCCCTTCTCAGAAGTCAGACCTGTCCTCAGAATGCTACAGGGTACAGCCCATTTGAGCTCCTTTTTATTAGGCCTCGGTCTCATTCCAGACACCAGACCAACTTAGACTGTGCCCCCCCAAAAAAACTTGTCATCCCTACTATTTTCTGTCTAGTCATACTCCTATTCTCCATTCTCAACTACTCATACATGCCCTGCTCTTGTTTACACTGCTGGTTTACACTGTTTCTCCAAGCCATCACAGCTGATATCTCCTCCTGCTATCCCCAAACTGCCACTCTTAACTCTTGAAGTAAATAGATAATCTTTGCTGGCAGGACTATGCTGAATCTCCTTAGGCACTCTCTAATCAGATGTCCTAGGTCCTCCCAATTCTTAGACCTTTTATACCTGTTTTTCTCCTTCTCTTATTCCATTTAGTTTTTCAATTCATACAAAACCGTATCCAGGCCATCACCAATAATTCTAAATGACAAATGTTTCTTCTAACAACCCCACAATATCACCCCTTACCACAAAATCTTCCTTCAGCTTAATCTCTCCCACTCTAGGTTCCCACGCCGCCCCTAATCCCACTTGAAGCAGCCCTGAGAAACATCATCCATTCTCTCTCCATACCACCCCCCAAAAATTTTCACCACCCCAAGACTTCAACACTATTTTGTTTTATTTTTCTTATTAATATAAGAAGGCAGGAATGTCAGGTCTCTGAGCCCAAGCCAAGCCATCACATCCCCTGTGACTTGCACCTATATATCCAGATGGCCTGAAGTAACTGAAGATCCACAAAAGAAGTAAAAATAACCTTAACTGATGACATTCCACCATTGTGATTTGTTTCTGCCCCACCCTCACTGATCAATGTACTTTGTAATCTCTGCCACCGTTAAGAAGGTTCTTTATAATTTCCCCCACCCTTAAGAAGGTTCTTTGTAATTCTCCCCACCCTTGAGAATGTACTTTGTGAGATCCACCCCTGCCCACAAAACATTGCTCTTAACTTCACCACCTATCCCAAAACCTATAACAACTAATGATAATCCACCACCCTTTGCTGACTGTCTTTTCGGACTCAGCCTGCCTGCACCCAGGTGAAATAAACAGCCATGTTGCTCACACAAAGCATGTTTGGTGGTCTCTTCACACGGACGCACATGAAAGGTAGTCCTTCACCCTCCCTTACTATTGCCAATACCTCATCAGCGAGCGTTAACATGAACTATCACATCTACCATATATTAAAAATTTGTGGCCATTATGTTTTAAATATGTATTTTTTTGTTCCATTCTCTTTTTCTTTCCTCTTGGAATAACAGTTTAAAGCAAGTTAGAACAATGATAGTGTCCACTGGGGCCCCTGTTCATTATTCCCACCTATATTTCTCTGTACTTCACATAAGATAATTCTACTGATATGCATTTAAATACAAACTTTTCTTTTCCATTTTCAATGTGCTGTTAAGTTCATCCAGTGTTTTATTTATTGTTGCCTGTTTGTTTTTCATTTTTTTTAATTTCAGAAGTTTATCATTTCTAGAATTTTTATTTGTTCTTTATTATATAGTTTTCATTTTTCTGACGAGGTTCTCTATTTTTCCTCAGTGTTAACCATTTTTCCTCTTAAGTCCTTGAAGAAGTTATTAATGACAGCTTCTTCAATGTCTTGGTCAACTGACTCCAACATCTGGTTCAGCTCAGAGTTTGTTTTCATTGCTACCTTTTCTTGATTTTCTAGACATTGGAAGGAGACTGGATTGTGGTGTTCACATGGAATGGATGTTGGATTGTGTTCTCACAGGTGGATGAATTCCTGGCATATAATTTTGATCCTACCAGGTGTGCTTCTATTTTTTGTTAGAGTGAGTCTGTTTCTTTTCTCCTTAGTCTTAGGATATGTTTTTGTTTTGTTTTTGCTTTTGTTTTGAGACAGTCTCTCTCAGGCTCCCAGGCTGGACTGCAGTGGCTTGATCTCAGCTAACTGCAACCTCCACCTCCCAGGCTCAAGCAATTCTCTGCTTCAGCCTCCTGAGTAGCTGGGATTATAGGCGTGTGCTACCATGCCCAGCTAATTTTTGTATTTTTAGTAGAGACAGGGTTTCACCATGTTGGCCAGGCTGGTCTTGAACTCCTTACCTCAAGCTATCCACCCACCTCAGGCTCCCAAAGTGCTGGAATTACAGGCTTGAGCCTCCGCGCCCGGACATGTTTTTTAACTATAGAGCAGGGCTTTTACTCTTAAATTATTACATTTCTGACTTCTCAACTTAATGCGCAATGGTCCCAAAATGGCCTCTTTATGTGGCTGGCTTGGCAATACAGTATCTCTTAGCATTTCTTGTCTTATGATATTTCTATTTATCTCTGAACCCGACAAGTGGCACTTTCTGATAGTCTTAGGGAGCTTCAAACAATGCATGCACACCTCAGCTGTCAGCCCAAATTACCTATGCTTGACTGACTCCAAAGCCAATGCTCTTCCCTTGGCACTTCTTGAATATCATAGACATCCACAAGTTCTTCTGTGCCACTCTATTTTTTATCATATTCTTTGCAAATACCAGTCTCTTCAGCTGCCCTGAACGTCCACCTTCCCAGAACTCTTGCCTTGGGCTCCACTTCCCTGTGCCACAGCAGCCAGTGTCTTCCATCAGATAGCCCAGGCAAACATGGGCCCAGTTTACATGTTCCCATTCTCTCAAGTATCTCATAGCTGTGCTGCCTGCAATCTGATGTATGAATCCAATTGCCTCATATATATTGCTCCATTTTATAGTCTTTATGGTGGATGTGCAAATACTGTACTAGTTACTTCATCATGGTTGCATGCCAATATTCTCCATTTCCTCTATATTTATAGGTACTTTATTAATTTCTTCCAGTAATAACCAGAAATGCTCTCCAATTCTTATTTTTCACCCATAATTAAATAATTTTTCTCTAAAAAATAAAATACTCATAGTGATACTTTTAGAAAAAAGTCAAAGTCAATAATTTGAACTACTTTAACTACTATTATTACACATTAAATTACCCAGTTCTTACACAATACTAGGCATTATGTCTATCACTCTATGTGAATTTCTCATTAACCCTTACCAAAACTTTATAAATACTCTTTCCATTTCAAGTGTGAGAGAAATGAAACACAAATAACTCATTAAGTTCTCTAAGATAGCTAGCACCTTTGAATCCAGGAGAGAAACTTGGGATGTTTGTCCTCAGAGCCCATCCACTTGAGCATTATATCATTCAAGGTATAATAAATAACAAGTTAAACTGAGAAAGGACACATAAGAGATCAGTACCGAATACTTAGTTTTTATGGAGAAAAATTTTAAAGCCACAAAATAGAAGCAAAACATTAACTACTATTTATAACAACAAAAGGAAAAGAAAGTATACATTTTAAAAATATGTCAAGGTAAAGAAGTTGTCAAGGTAAAGAAGTCATCAAGGAAAAAATAGGCTTAGTAATTCATGCGTAGAAGAGTAAAAGTAATGACTATAAATAACTATAACTCATAGTTTGAACCCATTTCTTCTTCTTCTTCTTTTTTTTTTTGACAGATTTTTGCTCTTGTTGCCCAGGCTGTGCAGTGGTGTGATCTCGGCTCACCACAACCTTCACCTCCTGGGTTCAAGTGATTCTCCTGCCTCAGCCTCCCAAGTAGCTGGGATTACAGGCATGCGCCACCACACCCGGCTAATTTTGTATTTTTACTAGAGGTGGGCTTTCTCCATGTTGGTCAGGCTGGTCTCACACTCCTGACCTCAGGTGATCTGCCCGCCTCAGCCTCCCAAAGTGCTGGGATGACAGGCGTGAGCCACCATGCCTGGCCTCTTCTTCTGTCTTTGAAGAAAAAGACAGAAAACAAATCTCAAAAATTAGATGCAGGCAGGCAACTTGTATAAGAATTTCAGCTTGCATAAGATTTGTAAACCGGCATGAATTGGCAACACAGTTAATTAGGTTATTAAGGGAAGTAACTATCACCACTAGGAATTAAACTAGTTTTTGATAAGTTACTTGTTTCTGGCAGGACTTTGGGGAGAAAATGAGCCAAGTGTCATAGAGGGAAGATGGCTGGCTCTGGGCCCAGCTGCAGAATGGCAAGCACGTTGACCTTGGACAGGTCATTTATCCTCTTGAGCCTCTGCTTTCCTCCACCAAACGAGGACCTTGATGACATGATATTTCAAGTACTTTCCAGCTCTACATTCTAGGTATACTTTATCAGTGAAATGAACAGAATATCTTAAATTTATTTTATCCAAAATAAATCAATCTATTAAGTGAATGCCACTTAATAGAATTCCATTGCATTATACTAGATTTCATTACAAGTAAATCACTAATGATAACTATCTTTGGGATTTAAGGAAATCTCACAGCTAATTTAGAAGTCATTAATAACTGGCCATTACACCACTGGCACCCATTCAAAAGTGCTTTCAATAATCCTTGATTCAAGTTTTGTCTGTGAAAGCTTTTGTAAATAGTTAGCAAAGTAACCTTGGGAAACTCATCTAGAATAGGAAACTTGGACAATCCTGAGCATCTGGACATCATAATTCCCTGATAAAGTGGATCCTCTGTGATCAAGAAGTGAGAAAAAAGTTAGAGACTCTAAAGTCAATCTACTGACTAGAAGTCATTTTTCTGTCTCTTAGAAGCTGCGTGACCTTCGGCAAATTATTTAATTTGTTGAGCTGTAATATCTGCATCTTAGAAACATATTACTAATGACAACATCTACAATAGAAAGTGGAGGGTTGCTAATATTGGATATAAAGAATTGAGCAAGTATGTTAAATGTCTGCTAATTGGCAGTTTTTATCCATCTTTTTTATTTGATTAGTATTAAAACAAAGCTGCTATTTTATCAGGTACACTTTTATTTTAAATTCCTAGATATCCTTTAATTTACAATGGAAATAAGAAGCTAAGACATGAAAGATAGCAATAAGTTAAAACATTTCTGACAGGAAAAATTTATAAAGTGGCAATGGATGTGCAAATATCAGCTTAACTAAACAAGAATTTACAAGAGTGTAAATGTCATTAGCACATACTCAATAGAATTTAATTTTTTTGAAAATAAAGGTAAATTAACTTAGATTAAAACAAAGATTGAATAATTTGTCAGATTATAATCATTAGAATGAATTTGTCTTTATTACTTTTAAATTACTCTGGATTTCAGATTTAGAATGAAGGCAATATTCTACCCGTTATTGGCATTTATTCTTTCATTTCTTCATTTAAGAAAACTCTTACAGTTCACTCTTTAACGATTGTGCTAAATGTTGGAAAGCTATAAAAATGAGTAAAATAGGTCCCTGCCTTGAAGGAACTTATAATGGCAATGTGCAGTCATAACAGAGATAAAAACATCCTGAGGTTAGAGATGATTTTGTCTGAGAAGATGAGAAATGACATCCCAGAAGAAATCACATTTTAACTGGGCTTTGAAGTAGTGAAGTACTTTGATAGATAGCAAAAGTGTGAGGAGCAAAGTCATGGATAGGTGAGAAGTGAGGCATAGTTTGGAAACCCATCATGTGTATGACTGGAGAGTAAAATGCCTAGAAATGTCAATTGCGATAATGTGGACATTGTCAATGGGTGCTAGATTATGGAAGCAGTTGAATGCAATATTAAGAAGTTTATGCTAAATTCAGAGAGCAATTTGGAGCTACTGGCATTTTTTAAGTGGGTGAGAAATGTTGATAGAATTAGGTTTCGGAAGGGGACAGATTTACAGCAGACCAGTAAGGATGATGATGAGAGGAAAGGAGATACTAGGTAAATGGATACAGTAGAAACGAAAAGTTGGAGGGTTGGAGGGTATGGATACTTTCTGTTTTGCATGGCAAATCTGTCCAGACTCCCAGCCACAATCTGAACAGGACCCAGCTTGACTCCGAGCCTCTGATGTTTTTCTCACTTATTGATGATCACAGAGGATCCACTTCTTCAGGGTATTATAATGTCCAGATGCTCACAAGTTTTCATACTTCTGATCCTAGATTAGATTCCCAGTCACTTTGCTAAATATTTATAAGAACCTTCAAAAACAAAATGACGCATCTTAGTTGGCTGTCTCTGCCCCCACTCCTTTGCTCAGTAACCCTGGCTTCCTTGCAAGGACTGCTCTCTGGTCTCACTCAGCTGCTGCTGTTTCCTTGAGACCTCTGAATCCTCTTTGTCCTTGGAGCTGGTCGCTAAATCTTTTCCATCTCCCAAATCCCAGATTTCTCATTGATCACAGAAAACCTAATAATTTGGATGTAAAACTGGGAACCAAATCAAAATCTGAACAAGTGATGCCAAAAGAGGTTGTTTTTATTTTCAGAAGCCTCTTTCCATAGTCTTGTCACAAAACGCTCTCCTTCCAGCTATCCACATGAACAGCTTCCTCCACACCAAGATTTTTTGTCCAGATATTGCCTTCTTGCAAAGGCTAGGCTGACTTCCTGTTTAAAATTTCAACAGCCCATCCCTCACCTAGCTCAGCATCTGCTATAGAATGTTTCATTTTTTTAAAACTTCACTTTTTCTGAGTATTTTATGGCCTTCTAACATACTATTAATTTGTTGTATTTAATTTTTGTTCATTTCCCCTCAATCTCCACAGAAGGCAAGCTCCATAGAGAGTGAAATTTTTGGTTGTTTTATGTTCCCAACAAATAAAAGGTATCCAATAAATGCTGTTGAATGAAGCTAATGACAATTATAAGGTATTCAGTGTGTCAAAAACACTTTTAATCAATGTATGATGTGGCTTGTTTGTGAAATTTAGGGAAGTTGAATGAGAGTAGAATATTGGTTTAGGCTGGGTTGGAGAGAGCATTGATTTAGGCTGAATATGAAAATAAACTGGCATTCTTCATACCTTCAGTGAACAAGGCTAAAATAAGCTAACCCACATTGACAAGAAAAGAGCTCAGAATTATATCTCCTCAGTCGAGTATTTGCAGAGCTACCACTTAGCAAGCATTTCTAACTGGCAGGGTTGAATGGGGGACTTTCATATGATGTGAATAGTATATTCCTGTTTAATATCTGTAGAAAGCAGAAACAGTCCCCCAAAGATGTCCACATCTTTATCCTCAGAACCTATGAATATGTTACATTACAAGTCAAAGGGAAATTAGTGTTAAGATTGAATTAAAATTGTTAATTAGCTGATCTTAACCAAGGAAGATTGCTCTGGATAATCCAGACGTAATTATAAGAGTCCTTAAAAATGGAAGTGGGAGGCAGAAGAGGCAGTCAGAGAGATATGATTTGAGATTTATTCAACCTACTGTTACAGGCTTAGAAAATTGAGTTAGAAAGCCATGAGCCAAGGAATGCTGGCAACCTCTAGAAGCTGAAAACGAAAAGAAACTTATTCTTCCTTACAGCCTCTAGAGGGGAACAGCAAGGGAGACTCATGTCAGACTTCTGACCTGCAGAACTGTAAGTAATAAATTGGTATTGTTTTAAAGGTTTATAGATTGTTATGAAAGCAAAAAAAAAAACCTAATTCAGCACTTTTCATGAGCGAATAATGATAGCTAAACTAATCACCACCCTTTACATGATTTATTCCATGGCTATTACTTATTAAAGAGCACTCATGTGATTCCACATGCATGCAATTCTGATTTCAGAAAATCACCACTCTGAAAGTTTTGAAAATCTTTCTATATTCTTGGTAACAATATTTCTAGAATGTCTGCTGCTAAATTAAAAACTATAGACTGAAAATAAATTACAGGGCACGTTTCCAATCTCAGATTCTTGCTGTTGTCTTAATCTTATTTCTCTTCAGCTATTTTTACTACTAGAAACATCTGTGAGGAGAAGGGCCAGATGTGAAATAGCTTGGAAAACAGTTTGCTGAGAGGTGCTCTATAAAATGACTGCATCAATTATTTTGACTTGGGAAACAGTGAAGGTAGGCTTTAAAAACTGCACAGGCTGCATTGTAAAAATATTCTTCAAAGTTTATTTGTTTTTGAGATAGTTTCTATTTTTGCTCATTAGATGAAAAGCATTGCTACATTATAGAAAAAGTATTGGATTAAAAATCAGATGATTTTTCTATTACCAGATCTGTGAATTTTTAGGATGTATGTTAACTTGGTTTTTGTATTTAAAAACCTGCAAAACTTTAATAAATTAATGTGTATGACTATATGATTTTAAACTGAGATATTTAAATGTGAGTGAAAACTATCATAAGTAGTGGAAAGAGCATTAATTCGATAGTCAAGAGACTAGGTTTCATTTGTAGGAGGAAGAACATACATTTTAGAATTGATCTGAATCATTTCACTATTGCCCAGCTAGGCTTCAACATGTTATTTACTGCTTTTTGTCCTCTCTTTCCTAATTTTTAATAAGGATAACAACCCAAAATGTAGGTACTCTTTTAGAGATTTATTGTAATAGTGCTATTAATCTCCTAGCGCAATTTCTTCTTTTAACAAATGAGTAGTGCTAACTGGAATAGGTCCAAGCAAGTTTCTCAGTACCAACTCTCATCTGCAAGACTTAACTCTCAATCTTTTGTGAGAAGTGACTCTCATTTCTTCTGAGAGAATTAAATAAGGCAACATATGAATTTGTCTAATACAAATTAAGTATTCGATAATAGTTTACCAAAAATTACAATTAGATTTCATAGGTCCATCTAGTTCTATCTAGGGCTGGGAAAAGTAGAAAGGAATATAGCAACACATGACTATTCCCTCAACCTCATGCCCCTACTTTGCACAACACATTTTCATCTATTTCAAAAGAAGTCTGAGTATAAAGTTGACCTTGGGGATGAATGAGATGGGCACATGACTTTCGGGGAAGATCAAAATTGGCATGCAAATTGTGGAAGCCACCAAGGGTTTGAGTCAGCTACCATGGTAGAGTTATAGCAGCATGGGAAAAGAAAGCTCTAACACAGGTTGTAAGATAATTACAGCTAAGTTCAAAACTGAATAAAAAGACCAGTGTAAGAAGAGCTAAGGGACAAAAGAGAACCTGAAGCAGCCTTTCTCATCTCGCTTTTGAGCGAAGGTAAGGATTAAAAAGTAACTGCCATTACTTTCTCTCTCTGTAGGCCAAGGGTACTTACCCTTTATGGTATCATAAAGCTCTTTGGGAATTTAGTCAAACATGATGACCTTCCCTTAGCAAATTTAAATGAACATTTGCACAGAAATGCAGAGATTTAATGGTGACTTGAAGCCCATCCATGGGCTCCAGGTTATGCTCTCCTGCTATGAGTATGCATTTTTAATCAGAAAAGTACTTGGCAAACAGGGAATCAAGGTTCAATAAATGTTCAGTGACATTCAGCTAAAAAAGTTTAATGTATCTTTCACAGAAGTAACAGTTATTTTGCTGGGTTTAGAAAAAAAATGTCCTTAAGCTGAGAATTATCCTTTTAAGATCACTGCTGATTTGACCTTTGAGATTATTTTTCCTTCTATAGTTTTACAGTTTACCAAATTCCCAGGTGTAGATCAGTTAAAAGTTTAATACATTTCCAGACAAGTAATAGAGGTATGTCTTCTTTTTAGAAACAGTTGAGCATCACTGATTTGATTTCAAATATATTGATATTATAATTTAGCTCTAAAAGATCATTTTCTGTTTCTGCCGGGATTGCGGGGTGTGCATTCAATGTTATCTAGCCCCACATTGATCCCTGTGGTGCCTCTTCTTAGATGCTTTTCTTAAGCACAATTTCTCACATTCTGAGACCTGCGAAGTTAGGGCTGAGAAAGGTCAATCCACTGGCCCACGCTGTCCGCTCTACCTTGGTATGAATGGCTGTATTGATTCATCTCACACTGTCACGACTGTTTCCATTCTAAATGAAGCCACTGACAGATTAATGTAGTACTCTACAACTCCTCTCCCTACCACAATTTCACAATTCATTCTTAACACTCACTGCTCAAAATCTTCTAATGGCTTTTTATCATTCCTACACTATGTCTCAAACCCCTATCTTGCTCTACAAGGCCCATGTGGTATAGTCTTTGCCCTGGTCATTCATACCACCTCAGATAACACAGTTTGTTTCAGTCCATCTAGAACCACCAAGTCTGCTTGATGAAAATTCCAAGCTGGTTCCTGCATGGGGTTCTGGCCCTTGCTGTTCATCTGCCTAGAGTGCTTGCCTTCCAAATTTTCTCATGGCTGGCTACTTCTCAACATTCACATCTCAGCTCAAACATCACCATTTTGGAAAGCATAGATGCCTATGTCAGTCACATCATCTACAATAGGTGCCTTACACACCATCATCCCCCCACACCATTCTTTCATTTTCATTTTCCTATTATCTTATCCTGTTAGTATCTATGACTTTTTTCCTACTTGTCCATATATATTTATTTATTGTATTACCAAATTTCAGTTAAGTCTATAATAATGTGAATCCCTAGAGGGTAGAAATTTGTCTTCCTGACTGCTCTGTTCCCAGTATATAGAACAGTAACTGACTTATGTTAGACACTTAGGAAAAAGTAGTTGGATGGATGAAAAAATAAATGAGAAAAATCAGTTCATTCTCAAATTAATTAATTCATGTATTTTTAACCAACCTTCCCTGGGCATGAACTATGTGTAAAGCAGAATGACAGGCAGTAAGCCGTATACTAAAAGCAAGAGGAACCATAAATTCACTCATAGTTCATCGTTGAGATGCCCAGGTGTAATAGAACATAGAATGTTCTAAGTACCCCAAGACAGATGCAGATAATTTGCTTTCAGAGTTCAGAAACAAAAGGTAGCTGTTTATAACAAGATGGATTGAATCACCTGGTTCATTCCTCCAGTAGTGAACAGCAGCCCATCTGCTACCTTAGGTTCTAGGAAGCTTAATGTGGCAGCAAATTCGTGGATAAATTGGATGGGAAGGAAGCCGGAGGTAAGAAGTGTAGCTCTGAGGACATCAGCAGACAGTGAAGAGGAAATGAAAGGGTCATGTGACAGAGATTAAGCAAATTCACCAGAGGAAAAGCCTGATACACAGTTGGTCACATTGCATTAAGAGAATTGCTTTCTCTATATAGAAATTAATTTGATATCAATTTCATTGATTTTTGGCACTTTAAATACTATCTCTTTATTCAGTTTAAGATGCTCATCATTAAGAGTGTGAGGACTTCTTCTTTGTAAGGAATTATTTAGACTGATGGAGTCTTAGAAGCTAACAGGACTCCATAGTCAACCTGAGGATGGATGATATAGTAAAGGTTGATGATGGAATCTATTACAATGTCCTTGAGGAAGACAAAAGAGTCACAAAGTCTAACATATAGTCTTCCCCAAAAATTGGGTCTTCTTTTAGAGTACGCTAATTCAGAGAATAGCGGCACAACTATTTTATTGTATAAGCAAGGTTTCTGGAAAAAACATATGACACATTTCACTTTCCCTCACATACAACATGATCCAGTTTAAGTCTGGGAGAAAGAAAGATTAAAGCCAAGGAGTGTATGACCTACTAACAATAAAAACTGACCACTAATTTACAACTAAGGACAATTGATATGGATGTATTATATTGGATGTAATATCAATCAGAATTACAAGCACATGGACTTGCCCAAGATAATTAAACTTCAAATATAAATTGCTAATTTGAGAACTCACTGAAGGATGTAACAGTGGAAGTGATACACCTACATTTATTTTGAAAAACTGTTTATTATTACATGAACAGCTTGAACCACCTCCATTTATATATCATCATCTTTTGAAGTAAAAAGACCTGGATCTGACTTCCTTCCTTCTTTCTTTCCTATTCTTTTATTTTTAAGTTTATATCATGAAATGCATACAATAGACTATATATAATATGTGTGTATAAAGTCTAAAGATAAAATGACAACATAATAAACTACTATCCAGCCTAAGAAAGACACTTCTGGATCATAATTCTTCCCTTCATACAAAGAAAACCATTGCGCTGAATATTTTAATTGTAATTTTCTTGATCTTCTTTATAGGAAAGTTTTACCCATGTCTGGCCATTGTGTAAATGAAATCCTATTGTAAGCTTTTTTAGTGTGTAGTTTTTTCTTCATGCAAAAGCTTAATCTTTATGTCATCCATCAAAAGGCTTTTTATATATTTTACATTATGCACACAAATAATATATCTATAGTATGTATTTGCAGTTTAATTAATAATGTTAATGAAACAAACAGGTATATACACACAAACTGGTTTAACAACAGAAAATTACCAATAATTTTAATTGGTAATTTTCAGTCAGCTTCTCTCTGATCATAGAAACCGCTATCCAACTTAGAGAAAAAAACTTTTTGTCTCTTAATTTTTTGTTGTTTTTCTTAGCATGTGACCACAAATACATGCATTCCTTTACAATATTTTTCGCTTTATGTATTTTAACATTCATGTAAATGAAATCACTATAAATATTCAAAATTACTTGACTTTTCTCTTCAATATTTTGTATTTTATATCCATGTTGTTTCATGAAACTATAGTTAGCTCCTGTGCATTGCTGTAGACTATTTTACAATTTGACTACACTACGATTTACTTCTCTGTTTTTTGGTCTTCTAACTGTTATTGCTGCTTCTATTGTGGATGATGCTGCTTTGCACTTTCTGGCACACCTCTCCTGATGTACATGTGCAAGAGTTTATTTCGGTTATACATATTCTTACATATTCACTGTGAAGTTACGAATTAGAAGTAATCAAATTTTCCATGTAACTTTGGATTATTATTTCAACATCATTGATTCAAGTATACCCTATCATTTTATCAGTGTTCTTGTTTTATGTTGCCAAACTTGATATAGACTGGTATCTTAAGTGTATAATTTTTTAATTTCCCAATTGAATGAGGGTAAAGTTATGCTCATTTTGTTTTTCAATCTCTTTCCACTTACTGCATTTGAGGTTAAACAAATGTTCACTGGGCCGGGCGTGGTGGCTCACGCCTTTAATCCCAGCACTTTGGGAGGCCAAGGCAGGTGGATCGCATGAGGTCAGGAATTCGAGACCAGCCTGGCCAATATAGTGAAACCCCATCACTATTAAAAATACAAAACTTAGCCTGGCATGGTGGCAGGTGCCTGTAATCCCAGCTACTTAGAAAGCTGAGGCAGGAGAATTGCTTCAACCTGGGAGACGGAGGTTGCGGCGAGCTGAGATCGCGCCATTGAACTCAGGCATGGGTGACAAGAGCAAGACTTTGTCTCAAAAAAAGAAAAAAAAAATTGCACTGGACATTTCTGTTTTCTTGACTATGAAATCCCTTTTCATCCATTTTGCCCATCTTTCTATTGTGAAGTCAGTCTCTTGTATTGATTTACAGAGCTTCATTTTGTGTTATGGTTATTTTGTCAGGTTTACATATTACAAATATTCTCTAATTTTTTGCTTTGTGCTTTCACTCTCCTTATGGTAGCTTTTAATAAATAGATTTTTTTTTATTTTTGCGTGCTCAGATTTATATGTCTTTCCTTTAACTTGTTTCTTTTAAGGTGTTAAGTTTTTGTCAAAAATAGATTCTACAATATCAATTCTTTTATAAAGTTTTTACATTTAAACTCTTAAATGTTTAAAACCTTATTTTTGTGAATATAATGAAGTGATAATTTTTATTCTCTCCTATATTTGACCAATTGTTCTATTCTTTTGAATCATCATTCTATTCCCACTGATTTTAAATCAAAATCTATCAAAAATTAAACACGGATTTATCCATATGTCTTCCATCCTCTACCATCTTCAATTACCTATCACTGCACAAAACCAAAATCAGGTATAGTCTTTATTACTATACCTTTATTATAAGTCTTGATATGTGTAGCCAAGTCTTATTATTTTCCTTTATGAAAGTATTAATAAATATTGGCTCTTTGCTATTCTGAGGAATATATTATTTGAGTTGCCAATTTTCAGTCATACTCCTCCCAGAAATGCTTTCTGAGTTTGTTAGAATTATAACAAATTAGTATATAATTTATCATTAGAAGTTGAAGTTTTTATAATATTTACTTAGGTAATCCTTAATGGCTATAAAGTAAAATTGTCTGATTTTCTCTCTAAGGTTCTTGCACACATTCTTTTTATTCAAGGGGATCTTCATTTTGTTTCTATTAAAAATAGTATCCATTTTAAATGACACATTTTATAATATAACTATTACTGATAATTAGAAATGCAATTTACTTTTTCCTTGTATTGATTAGCTATCTGACAAACTTGTTCAACTCTCTCATGAATTTCATAATTATCTGTAGATTACATTAGGGTACTATATAGAAAAAATTATTTTCTGGAAGTAATGATAATTTGTTTTTCCTTTCCCATCCTCCTAATCCTTCCTTCCTTCCTTCGTTCCTTCCCTCCTTCCTTCCTTCTTTCCTTCCTTAAAGATGTCTTAGTATTAAGTTATATACCTGGTTAAAATGTTGTAGAGAAACATAGAGAAGGGGTGGAAAACATGCAAGCATGCATGCATGCATAATGACTGGGAAAAAGGAGAATTTCCTAAAATTGCCTTTCCTTTTTCTTTATTCAATTAGAAATGTTATAAAAACAGGATGAAGCAAAAATGACTATCAATTATCTAAGCTTAGAAGTATTCATAATTGCCCTAATTCTCTGCCAGATATTTGTCCAGGAGTAGTAAGTAAAATTTGTCTCCTATAAAGAATGTCAAGGACTGTCATAGGGAAGTGAAAAAATATGAAAACTAAGCTTCACTTACATTGACAAATTCATTACAAAGAGGGCCTTAGAGGAAAATCACTGTTATGTATTTCTTTATGGGTGAATCATAAGTAAAAATAGAATAAATTTTATGTCTGTTAGATTATGAACTAAATTCTGTCAGGTAAATTCCTATGGTTTTCTTTGAAGTCAGCTCTAATTAAACTCATTCATGGTTCCTCTTTGAATGTTCAATTTTGCTACAATTTTGACTTTGATTAATTTGAACACTGAAGAAAAGACTTTTCAGAAACCATCTGAGCAAAATGTTTTCTCAAACCCAGTAGCACTATTCATTTAATCTTTCTACAAGGTATACATAGATCAGAATATTTCATTGTACCCCATAAATATAAACAATTATTTGTCAATTAAAAATAAGTTAATGAAATAGAATAAAATCTGCACCTGAAATAAAGAAACATATTTGGAAATTGAAACTATGTGGGTATTTCTAATTACAGCAGTTACAAACCAACATTTCTCTCTTTTTAACAAAGTCACAGTACTGAAGTAGTCTGGCTTCTATGACTTTAGGAAAATTGTGGAGTTTTGCATGTAAAACTTTATATTTGCTTAATATTTCTACTTTTTGTGCAAGTTTGCTCTAATGCTACCGTTTTTCTGGAGATATGTGTAGTTTGATTTAGAATGAAAAACTTCTAAAAGTTTGATGTGAGGATCCAGAGCTGGGCTGATTCCAAGATTAAAGAGAAGAACCACTACATAAAGAGTTAGGAAGCCTGAGTTGTTGCTGTTTTGAAGATGACTAGTTGTGTATTCTGAAAATGACCATTTTGTTTGTCTTGGTCTGCTTTCCTCTATCTTTAAAATAACGGGGATATGGACTAGATCATCTATGACAATGCCTCTCTTAAAAAGTTTATACCGGTATAATTGGCACAATTAAGCACTGAATAAGTTAGATGAAACTCAGCCACATCAAATCCAGTACACAAGCAGCAATAAAAGTGAATCAGTCCCACGCAGCTAAGTGCAATGAGAAAAGCAGCGGACACTTGTATTTACTCCCTTCTATTTACCTCTTTGGTGTATTTTTTGGTTATTTCTTGGCTTTCCTATATCCCTAGTTTCAGAAAACCATCTTGGCGTGGCTTCTCAGTTATGAGTTGTCCTTGGCTAGAGAAGGTCTAGGCTGAGGTTTCTCAATGAATACTCAGAGTTGCGTTGAGTGTAGTAGTTATAAGTTGGCTTCCTAGCTATAGGACTGCTAGTTCGCACATCTGTAACATAGTATTAGTGATTGCAATAATAACACTATTTAGTGGTGCTCTAAAATTAGAAAAGATAATGCCTATGAAGTGTGTGTTCAATAAACGTTAGACACTGTTAAAATTATAATAACAATTATTATTATTTCCCAGAGTGCTTGTTAAATTCAGATTTCTTGGCTTCATCTCCATTGGCAACCTAGGAGTGTAATTTTAGTGAGAAGAGATTGCAGTGTGGGGCCTTCCATGTGCAGAATCATGAATCACCATCAATGACCTCTTTTTCATAGCATCAGGACAAGAGGTTTTACATCAAAAGATAAATGGGCCGTCTCTTATAAAACTTGAATTCTACTCCAAACTCCAGGTGTGAACCTTGGTAAGTTTTTTTTTTAATTTCTCTCCATCTGTACCATTTTAAAGAGAAAGTAGTTATTTCCTCAGAGCTCATAGTACGAAAAGAACAAGTTAGTACATGGAATATGCCTCACAGAAGCTCCTTGTCCATTTCCCATTAAAGGCATTTCACAACCCTAGCCATCGTTTTCTATCCTAGTATTGGTGACTTGGTTTAATTTTGGTGTGGAATATTGTGTTGAAAGAGTATCCTAAAGCCAGCACTGTCAGATAAGAAAATTAAAGCAGGCTGGTTATAAAATGGCCTTCTTTGAGAGATGACATTAAGTCATCTTTTTTTTTTTTTTTTTCACAGTAAAATAAGCCAAATTAAATAGTTTTAAATGCTGACTGCTGAAAATGTTCATTGCTGAAAATCATGGAAACAGCCTAGATTTCTGACAATAACGTACTCAATACACTAAATATATTGTATCCACATAATGTAATACTCTGTAGTAATTTCTAAAGTGAATTAGAATTATAATTTATTGTTATCAAATGTCTAAGAAATACTAAGTTTAAAAGTAAGTTGTCAAACTAAGTCATCTTTTAAATGTCTTTTTTGAGATGAGAAAAAGTATAGCGAGGATGGTATTAGATCACCTTCTACCAACAATTTCTCTTATTACCTGAAGTTACTGAGTGATAAGTTAACCTCACTGAGTCAAGTAGAGAAGCACACTGGGAAATTTGTTTTTCTTTTTCATATTTGTTTTTCTGAGATTCTTTATAGAATAAAAATATCAACATTTCTACACAAAGTAGAAAAAACGTGGGTTAGGCAGTAATTCCTACATGTTTGCAATAGGTAACAACTGTTGTACAGAGGTGAATATGGTACCAAATATGATTGCATTGATCTGTAGATTGATTCAAATAGAACTGACATCTTAAATGTAGCAAGTCTTTCAAGCTATGAAAATTGTGTATAAACTTCCATGTATGTAGGTTTTCTTTAATTTCTCTAATGTTTTAGGTGGGAGTATGGAATTCATAAAAAGTACAGAAGTTTTTAAATCTTATGTTAGATTTATTTCTGGGTATTTGATATTTTAAAATAACAGTTCATGTGGAATAATATTTAAATTATTATTTTCTATTTTCTTGCTGCTAGCATGTAAAAACAGAAGTGTTTTTGCTCTATTGCTCTTGTATCCAGCAATCATGGTATATTCACACATTTTTAATTTTTTCTTTGTAGATTCTCTTGGATTTTCTATGTACACATTTTGTTAACTTCATTTTTCATTTTCCGATCTTGCCTCATTTGAGAACATCAGGATTAATGCTTTCAATATTTCATGATTAAATGTGATATTTGTTTTTTCATAGTTAATCATTAAAATATCCTAAATTTCCTTTTATTGTTAATGTGAAGAAATATTTATAATATTACATATTAATTTCTCCTGCATCTATAGAGATGATAAAAGGATTTTTCTCCTTTTATTCATATAGAATTACATTGTTGAGTTACGTTAATGAATTTTGTTAAGTACCTTGTATTCTTGGAATAAACTACACTTTGACTTTATGCAGTATTCTATTGGTAAAATGTTGGATATAAAATGTAATATTATTATTATAATAATTTAAGAGACAGAGTCTGACTATATTACCCAAGCCGGAGTGCAGTGGCTGTCCACAGACACCATCCCACTGCTGATAAGCATGGGAGTTTTCTATTACATTGTTTAGTATTTTTGCACCTATGTTTAGTCTATAAATTTTTTTTCTTACATTTTTCAGATTTGGGTATCAGCCTTATAAGTTAGAAGATGTCACTTATATTTTGTTTTCTGAAAGATTTTGTTGAAGAGTTGTATTATTGCTTCATTAAATATTTGCAAGAATATGTGAGAGTAGCCAGTTAGACCTGTAGCTTATTGACTTGGACATCTTTTAGTGTGGAATCAATTAATATCAAACAATAGACATTTTTTATTTCTTACAGTTTTAGCATGATACATTTTATAGCTTGGAAGACACACAGTATTGTAAAATATTGGCTATCTTCAAATTGTCTTATAGATTCTACCGAATGCTAAATTCAAGCAAGTTTTACTTTTGTGGAAATTGAGAAACCGATTTTGAAATTCACTTAGAAATGCAAATAGACAATAGTAGCCATGTTACTCTAAAAATAAAAGCAAAACTAATATATTTATATTTCCAAACTTCAGTAATTTTTAAAATATTTAAATCTTTAAAAATATTTAGGCCAGGAATGGTGGCTCATGCCTGTAATCCCAGCACTTTGGGAGGCCAAGGCGGGCAGATCACGAAGTCAGGAGATCAAGACCATCCTGGCTAACACGGTGAAACCCTATCTCTACTAAAAATACAAAAAGAAATTAGCTGGGCATGGTGGCGGGCACCTGTAGTCCCAGCTACTTGGGAGGCTGAGGCAGGAGAATGGCGTGAACCCGGGAGGTGGAGCTTGCAGTGAGCCGAGATCGTGCCACTCCACTCCAGCCTGGACGACAGCGCTAGACTCCCACATGCGCACGTATGTTTATTGTGGCACTATTCACAATAGCAAAGACTTGGAACGAACCCAAATGTCCAACAATGATAGACTGGATTAAGAAAATGTGGCACATATACACCACCATGGAATACTATGCAGCCATAAAAAATGATGAGTTCATGTCCTTTGTAGGGACATGGATGAAATTGGAAATCATCATTCTCAGTAAACTATCGCAAGGACAAAAAACCAAACACCGTATGTTCTCACTCATAGATGGGAATTGAACAGTGAGAACACATGGACACAGGAAGGGGAACATCACACTCTGGGGACTGTTGTGGGGTGGGGGGAGGGGGGAGGGATAGCATTAGGAGAGATACCTAATGCTAAATGATGAGTTGATGGGTGAAGCACACCAGCAGGGCACATGTATACATATGTAACTAACCTGCACATTGTGCGCATGTACCCTAAAATTTAAAATATAATAATAAAAAAAATTTAAAAAAAAATTAAAGGAGTGTGATGTTTGTCCGGGATAAACTAATTGAACACGAGAACGAAGAATTTAAACACAAACCTACTAATAAACACTACTCTGAAATATGTAAAGAAAAACAAGGCAACTCAAAGAATGGGGTGAAGAAGGGGGAGCCTGATGGAAATGTTCTGGAATGGCAATCAGAAATCTCAGAATTAATCAGAGCCTACCTTCAAAGCATCTCTCTCCAACCTGCTTTCAGAGGACTCTGGTATGTTTCTCCTAAAATGTAAGTATCATCATGTCACTCCCTGAATAAAATTGTATAATGCTTTCTTTTACAACTAGCCATTCTTTGTTTAGTATATAAACTGTTTTTTATTCATGTCTCCAGCCTCAAACATCATCAGTAATACAGATGGTCCCTGATTTGCAATGGTTTAACCTACAAATTTTCAACTTTAACATGGTGTGAAAGCAATACACATTCAGAGTAAACTGTATTTTGAATTTTGATTTTGATCTTCTCTCAAGCTGAGAATATGCAGTAGAAAATTATCTTGCAATGCTGGGTGGGCAGTGAAAGCAGGCTGCAGCAAACACAAGGGCACATAATTGATACTCTACAGTGTACTGTGTTGCCAGATGATTTTGCCCAAATGTAGACTAACGTAAGTGTTCTGAGCATGTTTAAGGTAAGCTAAGCTAAGCTATGATGCTCAGTAGGTTAGGTGTGCTAAATGCATCTTTAACATTTAATATATTCAACTTACTATGGGTGTATCTGGACATAACCCCATCATAAGTTTAGGAGCATCTGTACTCTCATGCTTTGGTTAGCTCACCCCTACCTGCCTATGTGTCTAGTAGAAAGCCTGATACACAACAAGAGACGAAAAATATATGACTGAAGTTTGAGCAAGCTGGTAACTGAGGCAGTAGACTATTGGAATTCCCAAGCTCCTCTTTCAAAAGAGACAAGGCAACCAAAGCAAAATACGTGGAAAACATACAAAAATCCAGGTGACTAGGTATCTTCACAAACTCTACTATATTAGAATGAGGGGCTAAATAACCACTACCAACAAAGTGGACATTATAATAGTAACCAGGCAGAAAGAATGGAGGGAAGGTCCTGAGAGCTGGAAACACAGAATCTCATCATTAACAAGTATTTACTCTAGAAGGTCACATGCGGTGTGAATAGCTGAGTCCATCTGAGAACAGGTGAAACAAGGAAGGGGCTTTAATAATGAGTATCACAAGGTGCCTGACTGCCCATGGGATGCTGTGTCTTATGCATATTTGAGCTTAACAACTGAAGCACTTTCCAGAATAGAAACTAAACTGTCCCAAACTAAGGAGAAATTGCTTAAAATAAAATTAAATTGAATAATACAGAGATACAAAAAAGCAAGAGAAAGAGAAAATCTCAATGAAACCAGGGAAGGCAAATCTCAAAAACTACAGGACTTAATCTGCGAATATTTTGCATTAGCAACATGATAAGAAATTACAAAAGTATGAATCTAGGAAAACTATCCTGGTCTAACCTCTCTTCTTTAAGAAAATAGTAAAAGCCATCTAATTTAAATATGGGAAAAGTAATAGAGGTTGAATGAAAGTACAATAGAAACACATACCATCCCCTAAAACTATTAAAATCAAACAAACACAAACCTTTCACCTACTATTTCAGAAATGGCTAAAAATTTTAATAAAATGATAGAAATTAGGAAATTACAGTATAAGTTAGATTTATAAATTACAAAATTAAGAAGATTAGACAAAATAACAATCTGAAATGAGGACTGATAGAACTGAAGAAAAAGCAAGGAAAAAAACTATTTCAGAAGTTAACATTACTCTAGAAGGAATGAAAGAGCAAATGAATACCAAAAATTTTGCCTCATATAAAAGAGAATGTGGAAAAAATATAATTTTAAAATTACATTTTTTAAAATAAAAAATTGCTTAAAATAATATGAAAGAAGTGACAGGTTTAATAGATAAATAAGAAAAGTAAGCATACATAAAATAGGGGTTTCCAAAGAATTCCAAACAATGAAAGAGGGCACATGTTGTAAATCATAATTTTATAAAACTTTTCTGGAATAAAGGATATTTAAACATAATATTAAATACATGTACCAAGATTATCAAGTAAGATTACTGAACTTTCAAAATTAGTAATAAAAAGTGGGAGATATTGCAGCTCCTCCAAAAGAAGGGCTACAAAAAAGAGAATGAAAATCAGGTCGACATCAGAATTTCCAAAGGGAACACCTTCCAACTTACGTAAAAATAAAAAATACTGATTCTGCTGGAAAAACTGTCTAAAGGAAGGAGAAAATTCTCAACTGCCTGATATAAAAATGTTCAAAAAATAGGAACAGCTAATTCGCCTTAAAAAGAAAAAAAATAGCCAAATGCCTCTTTAAAATACAAAAAGATCCACATAAGCAATGGAAGTTAAAGCTACATTAAATACAATTTTTTCAATTTTTTTGGTAAAAATTCACATTTGTCAACATACTCTGTTGGCAAAGCTGTAGGGAGACAGATTTCTCTCATATATTGCTAGTAGCAATGCCAAAAGATATGAACTCTATGGAGGGGAATTTGGCAATATCTAGTAAATTAGATATGCATTCCTTTTTCAGCTAGCAATGTCACTGGCAGAAAGGTATCACAGAGCTATACTGCCACTAATATAAAAAAGATGTATGCACAAAGCTATTTACTGTAGCACTATTTATAATAGCAAAAGGTTTGAAGTAACCTAAACGTCTGTGGGAACAGTTAAGAAATACATAGTACAGTTACATAATGGAATACTCAGTATATATATGAAAAGGAAGATAATTGTTTAAAATATACAAGATGGAGAAAAGTGTAGTTTGCCATTGTTTTTCTAAGAATGAAGCAGTCTCCAGTACAATAGTTATAAATATGCCTTTGCTTTAGGATGGAATATCTAGGAAACCCACCTTAAAACACATATTGAAGATAATTGAATTGATAAATTTATATTTTCTGTAAAACAAAATAAGACAAACATTTTATTGGCCACCTTAGAAACAGGCTAGGGAATGTAGTTCTTATTCTGAAAATCAAGTATCTATTCTGCATATTCTAATCAAATTTTAACTTAGGATAACCAATAGTTGATGAGAAGTAGCTTTTCTTTTCAGATGTATTAAAGGTAACATATGAAAAATAATGATAAAATTATAACATTCATATTTTAGAATCCCTAATCAAATAATGAATGCAAATGTTATTTATCAATGGCTGTTAACATCAGAGAAAATAAGATGATGAGGCCATGCATGCATTCTGCTAGAAATGCAATACATTACACGCGAAGAAGTTGGAACATAAAACCTAATCTGAATCTAATCAAGTTTCCAGCCTAACTAGCAATTTAGGAAAAAATACAGAAGACAGAAGAACATGATGAAGGACTCTGTGTAGGTAATATCATTAAAATCCACACCGTGGAACTCTGAGGAAAAATGGACTGCTATATTAACATGGAAATTGAAACAAAAAAAACACACACAAAAACGACACAGTCAAGAGGGAAACCCTATCATGTTTTGCAAAAGATTTGAGACATGTTATTCAACCCTTGCAATATATGAGCTTTATTTTATCCTGATTCAAACAAGAAAAAATATAAAAATGTGAGATGTGGTGGAGGAAATTTGAACACTGACAAGATCTTAGATGATATTAAGGAAGTATTCTCATATTTTTGATGTCATGTAGTACTTTAATCATGCTTTACAAAAGTCATATTTTAGAGGTACACAGTGAACTATCACAAATCAAATTAAGTGATAACAGAAGATTGCTTCAAATCAGCTGGAGGTGGAAAAGTTGGAGGCATCATTGAAACAAAATTAGTCATGGGTTAATGATTGTTGAAACTAGGTGAGAGGTACATGAGCTTATTATATTCTTTCTACTTTTGAGTATACATGAATTTGTCATATAGAAACACAAAACGAAAGAGAGCTACTCTAGTTTAAAACAGAGAAGACTGTTTTGCAAACAGTCTGTCAGACAGTCGGACATAAGTCCACAGCGCGATAGCTACACTATTTAGAACGTCCCATCTTCCTGTTTGTGGTAGGAACAAGGGAAAAACTCAAGAGTCAACCAAAGCTTTGTCAATACTAGATCCAAGTAGTGGTAATGTCGCTCCTGTGCACGTGTCATTGGCCAGAAATAGTCACATGACCCTGCCATAAATGCAAGGGCTTTGGAGATACAGTATTCCACACCACAAAGTGGGAAACGAGAACAAATATTGAGAACACTACAACTTTGGCCACCCATCTCAATGGAACTTTCATAAGGACTAACACTTTATGCAGCATTTAAAAGTGTATATCTTCATGTCATTCTCTAAGCAGACTTGAGACACTGGAAAAGGCTCATATTCTAAGTAAAACATGAAGAAAATGTTAAGAATTTCCTAAGTTCACACAATTAAGCAAAGCACATTCAGGACTTCTGACTTCGAGTATTTTATTTCCACCTAATGCATTTTTATAAAAATTAAATAGGTTTGTATATTGAGAGTTGCTTTGTATGCTATAAAGCACTCAGTATATTAGTTAATTCCTCTCCTAAGAAAAGAGACTCACCATTCTTTGTTCTTTTATGTGATGGTCAGTCAGATGCAACCACAAGAGAAGACTCAGAAAGGTTCAGAGAGTCTTAGAAACAAGACCATGGCACATCAGGCAGAACCACTGGGAAAGCACCTGCATTGGTCAAGAGGCAGAAAGAAAAGGAGCAAGAGGAGATCCCAGGCCACAGCCTTCATTGGAATTTCTGCAGGAAAGGCAAGACAGGGCAGAAATTTACAAGAAAAAAAAAATCAAACAACCCCATCAAAAAGTCGGCAAAGGATATGAACAGACACTTCTCAAAAGAAGACATTTATGCAGCCAACAGACACATGAAAAAATGCTCATCATCACTGGCCGTCAGAGAAATGCAAATCAAAACCACAATGAGATACCATCTCACACCAGTTAGAATGGCGATCATCAAAAAGTCAGGAAACAACAGGTGCTGGAGAGGATGTGGAGAAATAGGAACACTTTTACACTGTTGGTGGGACTGTAAACTGGTTCAACCATTGTGGAAGACAGTGTGGAGATTCCTAAAGGATCTACAACTAGAAATACCATTTGACCCAGCCATCCCATTACTGGGTATATACCCAAAGGATTATAAATCATGCTGCTATAAAGACACATGCACATGTATGTTTATTGTGGCACTATTCACAATAGCAAAGACTTGGAACCAACCCAAATTTCCATCAATGATAGACTGGATTAAGAAAATGTGGCACATATACACCATGGAATACTACGCAGCCATAAAAAGGGATGAGTTCATGTTCTTTGTAGGGACATGGATGAAGCTGGAAACCATCATTCTCAGCAAACTATGGCAAGGACAAAAAACCAAACACCACATGTTCTCACTCATAGGTGGGAATTGGACAATGAGAACACCTGGACATAGGAAGAGGAACATCACACGTCGGGGCCTGTCGTGGGGTTGGGGGAGGGGGAAGGGGGGGAGGGATAGCATTAGGAGATATACCTAATGTAAATGACTAGTTAATGGGTGCAGCAAACCGACACAGCACATGTGTACATGGGTAACAAACCTGCATGTTGTGCACATGTACCCTAGAACTTAAAGTATAATAATATTATAATAATAATAATAATAATAATAAAAGAAAGGTATACCCCAAATGAGCCTCTTGCTGTCTCTAAGAATTTGCTACTCTGTAACCCAAGTAGGGATAGTGTCTCCCCAGCCAGAAAGGTTTTTACGATGTCAGAACTTTATAATACACACAAGATAAAAATATAGAATCAGAATACTCATTAATGTTTTTCCATGCCATATGTGTGGGTGGCTTGGTATACTTTGGGAAAAAGGTGCTGAAAATCGTGGTCAAATCCTATTTGTACCCATGGGCTTACCTGATCACTTACATGAATGATGAAGTCTATAATTTGAGGTGTCAATCCACTGGAATAATTAACCTGAAGTAGACCTCTGCGGTGCTCATGGAATAAATAGCCACAAACCATTTCATAACAGAGACGACAGCTTCCCTTAGTGCCCCATGCAACTAGGCTTTCTGGTTCTTTACACATATAGAAAACAAAGATTGGCTTGACTTATATGATATTTCCCAAAGCAGACCTATGCAAATGAAGAAAGAAAAAAACAACTGACCAACGTGCACAGCATATTCACCGGAATTTGCTCAATTAGGAGAGCACAGTAAAGAGCCCTGGAGTCAGTGAAATACATACAGAATTCCAGCTTCTCTGAATGACTCCGCATTCTATGGATGCAACAGGAGATACCAAGTTTCTAGACTCTTTCTGATGGGGTTCCCACTGGCTAGGAGTCAGTGACACAGTTACCTTTATTCCAAAAGTTTGGTGTGTAAAAACCAAATATTATCAGCTAGTTAAAGCCTTTCTCAATCTCTTTAGCTGTGAGAAGATCCTGGTCTCCACGGTTCCTTAATGTCCCCCATAATTTATGCCTATTTATTATACTTTATAAAAAAAGAATTGTTTAATTACATTTAGTTCTTGACATACTTGTCTGTATTAATGCATGTAAATTTCAAGAAGGAGGAGGTGAAATTTGTTTTCTCTCTATTTAGGCCCTGTACCACATTGATGAGAAGTAATAGAGACCAATAAGCCCTCATTGAATGTATGATCTTATGAATGACGGAATGCAAAGTGAACGAATACAAAACACACATTTAGTAAGAAAGATAATATCTCAAATATAATTGACATAAACTCAAGTCTTCACCCTTTAGAAAATAAAAATGTTTACTCCTAGGTTGCTCAATGAAACTAATTTCAGTACTAAACGTGTTTTTCTGAAAACTTAAAGGGGTCTTCTACTAACTTTCATTAATATTGAAAGGAGAAAAACACGGTTTAACAGCCGATTTCACATTTTCTCAAATCCTTCACACTTTAGCACCAATGCCCTGCTGACTGGGACTGTCCTCTGTTGTGCCAGTTCTTGGCTGGAGGAAGAGTTAGAACATGCAGCACTTTGCTCAGCAGAAAGACACCCCGTTGTGGACTTAGGAACATGTTTGGCTGAAGGATGATATTTGGCTAGCTGGTGGGGTTAGAGGAGTCCCCACTGAGTCTGGATATCACGTGTTTAGCAAGAATCATGTTTGACTTTATGGTTTATCTCTTTGTTTAATATGTGTCTTTATTATAGTACTAGTTAAATTTCCATATTTCCATATCTGTTTTTTCCCCACAATATGGAAACTCACTAAGGGTTTGGGTTATGAGGTGCACATTTTTTTTTAATCTCTGCAGAAACAAAAGAGTGACTCTCATATTGTTGCTGGTCAATTAAATATTTGTTTATAAATTCCTAGGAGACACTCAATGTGGTCCTAAGTTACTGTTTAAGAACTGAGGTTGATAAAGAATGTGAGGCATTATTACTGAATAGTCTACATATACAAAGTTGATGCTTCTAATAGGTGGGGAAGTGTATAAGACAAAAATTTAACTTCTCTTCACTATCTCTTTTTGCTTTTTCAAAAATAATATGGGCAAAGAATATGAGTTTAAAATTACTGAGATTTTCTTTGTATGTGTGTGCCTTCCTCTTAGTGCATATCTGCTATTTTGTTTGCTCAGACTCTTTTACCTTTGGAGACATCACCTCCAGAAGGGGCTGATTCTGCCTTTTGCTCCCATCACAGGGAGGAGCAATAGACAGATTTGGCTTGTCAGAAAACTTCAAATCATGGCTACAGTGAATGAATGACTAACAGATAGGGACACTATTAAACTCCAATCAGAATAATTCTGGGATTTTTCTCTTACAACTATTATAAAAGATTCTCTCTCTAATCAAGTCTGTAAACTGGCACCACATGAGATGAAATGACATCAGCCATCTTGCTTATCAAGTAGAATCTAAGAATAAGGGAGGCTGAGTCTTGGTAATGTCATTAGAAGCCATCATTTCAGCAGTGCCTAAAGCTGAAGCATTTCTCAACATTCTGTTCAAGTGATCAGCAACATTTCTCTTTATTGGTTAAGCTGATGTAAAATAGGTTCTATCAACAGCAAGTGGAAGACTCTAGAGAAAATAGTTCTGGAACTTATTGCCTCTAATACATATTTTTTCTAGTATTAACATCTATCATATTGAGATAGTACAGTCAGTGTTTTTTAGTATTTCATCATTGTTTGTCATCATTTTCTTCTTTCTTACTAGTGTATATGATAATGGTCGGCTGGGTGTGGTGGCTCACACTTGTCATCTCAGCACTTTTGGAGGCCAAGGCGGAAGGATTGCTTGAGTCCAGAAGTTTGAGACCAGCCTGAGCAACATAGTGGAACCCAGCCTCTACAAAAACTACAAAAATTAGCCAGACAGGTGACACGTGTCTGTAGTCCCAGTTGTTTGGGAGGCGAGGCAGGAGGATCACCTGAACCCAGGGAGGTCAAGCCTGCAGTGAACCATTATCCTGTCACTGTACTCTAGTATGGGTAAAAGGGTGAGACCCTTTCTCAAAAAAACAAAAAACAAAAAACAAAAAAAAAAACCCTACAATATTTTTAGAAAAATAAATAAAGAAGAAAATATTGCGGCATTATTCACAATAGCAAAGACTTGGAACCAACCCAAATGTCCAACAATGATAGACTGGATTAAGAAAATGTGGCACATATACACCATGGAATACTATGCAGCCATAAAAAATGATGAGTTCACGTCCTTTGTAGGGACATGGATGAAATTGGAAATCATCATTCTCAGTAAACTATCGCAAGAACAAAAAACCAAACACCGCATATTCTCACTCATAGGTGGGAATTGAACAATGAGAACACATGGACACAGGAAGGGGAACATCACACTCTGGGGACTGTTGTGGGGTGGGGGGAGGGGGGAGGGATAGCATTGGAAGATATACCTAATGCTAGATGACGAGTTGGTGGGTGCAGCGCACCAGCATGGCACATGTATACATATGTAACTTACCTGCACATTGCGCACATGTACCATAAAACCTAAAGTATAATAATAATAATAATAATAATAATAAAAAAATAAAAAAAATAAAAAAAAAATAAATAAATAAATAAAAAAAAAAAAAAAGAAAATAATATGTCTTCCAATTAATGGTGTCTTAGGCATGTGTCCAGTTTGAATTGAGATGTGTTTTAAGGTAAAACCTACACACCAGATTTCAAGGTCTTGGAATGGACAAAAGAATGTAAAATATCTCTTTAGTAATTTGATATTAATTAGATATTAAAACATATTTTGGAAATAATTGGTTAAATATGGTCTTAAGTAATTTCATCTATTTCTTTTTACTTTTAAAAATGGGTCCACTAGAAAATTAAAAATTAAATATGTGCCTTGCATTGTAGACTCACATTATATTTCTTCTGGAAGGCCTTATTCAATAGTGTATAAAGATTTACATGACTTTACACATTAGAGTAAAATGAATGATTTTACTTTAATTCTCAATGTCACCATTTATTCTCCTTTTGATTTTTAAATATTGTGCCAAATGCTAATAAAATGAGGCATATGTCCCTAAAGGTTTTTTTGCTGGTTTAGTATTCTTTGGGCAAATAATATGTCATGTGTATCTTCTGTATCAACTTATTATTTTTTTCACTATGTTATTTTGGCTTGTTATTAATACTGGATACCTAGTTTATATATTGACAAATACATCTTTAGTAGTACTTTATTTTGCTTTGTTTCAAATGATAATTATTTTCTCACCCTCATACTGAAAAAAAAAACATATACCTATTTCATAAAGTTTAAAAATATAGGAAATCTCAAAGAATAAAAATTAAAATTGTTTATTAATCCACTGATGCATTAACTATTATTAGCATGTTGTTTCTACCATTATATTTATTTATGTTCTTAAAATAACCAGGCTTTATTCTATTTTCTCTTACTTTGGCTCACTTTTCTCCTCATTTTGATTTAATATTATTATTTTTTATTAATGTTAATTAACTTATTATAAATTAATATTGATTAGTACATTTCTGACACTCTGAATTTCCACAACATGTTAGTTTTTTTCCTGGGCTACAGTGTTCCCTCCTATGTATGTGTCTGGATTTATTTAACTAAACATCTATTATTAAATGTGTAATTTGCAACCAAATTTTAGTTACTATAAAATGCTGTAACAATTGTCTGCATTGGGGCATATTAGATTACATCCTTAGATAATAAAAAGTAGAAAACCTCACCTCGTAGGTTATAAAACTCAAAATGTTTTCAATAATTTTGATATATTTGCATATTTAAATTTCCCCTCAAGAAATATTAAGCCCCAAACAATATCATTTAAAATCCTTGTAATGTAGGACATTTATAGAAATGTTACTGCACCCCTCATTGTTTCATAGTATAATCTTAGGTTTTTAAATTCAATTAATAGTCACACGATGTAAATCCCCTCTTAGTCCATTTTGTGTTGCTATAACAGAATAACGTAGGCTGGACAATTTATAAAAGAAAGAGGTTTATTTATATCACAGTGATGCAGGCTGAGAAGTTCAAGGGGATCGTCCTGGCTTCTGACAAGGGTGTTTGTGTTGCATCATAATCTGGAAAAGAGGGTGAAAGGGAAATTGGATATATGCAAAGAGGCAGTGTCCCAGCGTGTACAGGTCAGTGGCACTCCAGGCCTGTCCCTGGAAAATATTCTGTCCTCCTCGGTCTCTGGGCCTGGGGTGGGAAGGGCCACCTGAAAGATCTTTGAGATGCCTTTGAGGCTTTTTTCCCCATTGCTCTGATTCTTAGCACCTGGCTCCATTTTATCTACGCTAATCTCTTTATCAAGGCCCGGGGTCCTCCGCCAGCCCACTAGAATTCCTCTCCTAAAAATGTTCTTTCATTCTCTGCCACACAGCCAAGCTGCTAATTTTCTAAATGTTTTCACTCTGCTTCCTTTTTAATTATAAATTCCACCTTTAGATCATTCCTTTGCTGTCAACTGAATGTATGCTGTTAAACATAACCATACTGCTTTATGAACGCTTTGCTACTTAGAGATTTTCCTGCCAAAAATTCACAAAGTACACGGACATAATGCAGCCAAATTCTTTGTTACAGTGTAACAAGCATGGCCTGTTCTCTAGTTCCCCATACGTTGTTTCTCATTTTCATTTGTGACCTCATCAGAGTGGCCTTTACTGTCCACTTTTCTATTAGCATTCTGGTCACAACAATTAAACCAGAAGTTCCAAACTTTCCCTTGATCCTGAGCTTTCATCAGAATCACCCTTAATGCTCCATTTTTGACAGTACAGTCTTTTTCTAGCCTGTTCCTCCAAACTCTTTAACCTCTACCCATCATCCGATTCTAAAGTGGCTTCCACATTTTCAGGTATATTTAGAGCAACACTTCAGCACTTGGTAGCAATTTTTGTTGTAATCCATTTTGTGTTGCTAGGACAGAATACCTGAGCTGGGGTAATTTATTTTAAAAAGAGATTTATTTAGCTCATGCTTCTGCAGTCTAGGAAGCTCAATGGCATGGCCTTGGCTTCTGGAAAGGGCTTTCATGCTGTACCATAACACGATGGAGAAGGTCAATGGGGAAGTTGGCACATGTGAACAAGCAAAACCTAAGAATGGTGCTGGCTCCTGACTTCATAACAATCCACTCTTACAGGAACTAATTAATTCCCACAAGAACTAATGCAGTCTCTGCAAAATGAAAACTCATGCACTACCATGCAATTCGTAACAAGCCACCCACAAACATGGAGTCCTCATGACCCAAACACCTCCCATTAGGACCCACCTCTCACAACCGTTACAGTGAGGATCACATTTCAACCTGAGTTTTGATGGGGACAAAGAAACCATATTCGAGCCATAGCATCATTCCATAATATTTCTTTGTTCAGAGTTCTTTTGTATATTTTCATTTACTTGTTCAAGGAAAAGCATTTTAATGATATAGATATATTATTATGATTAGCTAATTTTTATCTTTACTGTTTAATGTTTAATATCATAATTTACCCATTCATGATTTTTTTTACAAATAATTATTTTTCTATTTATAAAAAATTAAATATACAAAAAAGCATAGAAAATAAAATAAAAATATTTGGGCAGCTAACTGAAAAATTCAACAAATAATATTTTCCAGGTTTGGTTCATATTTTAAAAAATGATAATATCACTAATATCCTAAAGTCCTATATCGTCATCTTATTCCCCTGACTCCCTTCAAAATGGTAGTCACTACCTTAAAGTTGTATTTTCCTGCTGTTTCTACTTTATAAAATATATGGAGCCATAGAAACACATAGTAATAATTTCTGGGAGAATATTTTCCATATATTATATAATTATCTATATAGATTAAGCCTAATACTCAACATTGTTTTCAACATCATTGATATTAGTACATTCATTTAGCAGCTAAACATAAAAAGTTTAAATGAGAATTTCATGTTTTATTTTTTTCCATTCTTTCCCTAATGAATTTTGGTTGTGTGTTTTGCTTGGAACAAAAGTCAACATAACAGTGGACATCCTTAGACAAGCATTGTTGTGCTTATACAATACTCCTGAATACATTCAGTTTACCCCCCTTGCATAGGCTGGTCCTTCTTAGTCTCCTTTGCTGAGGATACTTCTTCTTCAAGAAATATAAACAGTTGAGTGTCTCAGGACTGTTACTGCACCTTTGTTCTTTGTCTCTAACCACTCCCTGAATACGATCCTTTGTTTCTAACCACTCCCTAAATACGATCATGCAATATTAAATAAAATAACATTCATATGCTCATAATTTTCCAACATTTCTCTTCTGCCCTGAACTTTCAACTGCCTACTTGGCATCATCACTTGCAAATCTAATAGATACCACAAATTTAATTGTGAAAGAGGATTTTAATTGCCACACTGTTCCAAACCTACTCTTCCACAGTCCTCTGTCTCTTAGGAAATGACACTATCTTATATCTAGCCATTGAAGCTAAAAACCTGGAAGTGGAGCAGCCTCCTAGCAGTATGGAACCTATTTCTTACAAATACTATTTTTAAACATTGAGCACGTCTTGCAGAAACTTCCTTCAAAATATATTGGCAACTCTTTTTCTATGCCTAGAGTCTTAGAACTCACAGCTATCACCCAATCAAAAGTGGCTTCCACACTTTCAGGTATATTTTAGGTATATACATCCTACCTAAATAAAATGGAGGAGTTTTCTAAACGATATTCCTTCGACTTTTTCAAGACTCTATAGCAAATTATCTAGAAAATAATCACAGTGAGTTTTCAAAACTGTAGCATTGCCCTGCAGAAAATAACTCTCTAATAAACTTTTTCATCACACTTAGAATAAAAAGCAAATGATCCATTGTGGCCTAACAGTCTTCACATGTTCTGGGATGTTTCAGTGATTTTATCTCCTTAAGCTCTTAACTTCCCTCAACATTGCTATAACCACACTATGATTCCTTATCTAACTAAATGATGCTTCTGGATCTTAAACTTGTTTCTCATTCATCCCATTTCAATATCAACTCATTGTCACTTTCTTGGTGAATCCATTCTGAAACAATCTAATTTAAAATAGCACACCCTCCATGCTGTGTTTCCTTTATTTTGTTTTAACGTTTATTTGCAGCACTTTTATAATGTATGTTTACATATTTATTTCTATTTTTGTCTTCTCCCACAAGAATGCACATTTCCTGTGCATAGAAAATGTTTCCATCTTATTAACAACTATAGCCCTAGCACAAAAAGAAATGTTCAACACTTAATAAAAACTTCATAAATATGTATTTAATTATTCATTAACTAAGTAATTAATTAAATGTTCACAAGTAGAATTATTGACTGGTAATTTATGCACATAATTGTGTTTACAACATATTGGAAAATTATCTTCAAAAGTGGCTACACAAAATTACTTTCTAAAAAACAATATTATTTGGTGATTTTTTTTATTTGTGTGATTATTTACTATGTTCAGACTTCTTCATGGTGCCAAAACAAATAGTTGTAAAATTATAACTACCTGAATTTTTTACTTGCCTTTCTTAGTACCATGAGGTTGAACAGCATTGCATTTGTTTCTTGGCCATTCAGGATTCCTATTTTGCGAATTAATTTCTCTCATATATCTTCAGAGTATTTAAAAATTCATATTCTTTTCATTAATTTTGGAAGCTGCTTTATATAGTTTGAATATTGATTTGTTAAGAGGAGCTTGTGTGCAACTAACTTATGCTAGTATTCCAATTGTAAAATAATTTGTGATTTATTATTTTGAACCAAGTACAAGAAAAATTTTTTTATATTTTCTCTTACTAAAATTAGAACCATTGAGCCAGCAATCAGACTACTTAGTATCTATGCAAAGGAAAATAAATTATTATATCAAAAAGATATCCATACTTGTATGTTTATTGCAGCACTATTCACAATATCAAATATATGAAATTAACCTAACAATCAATGGATAATTGAATTAAAAAATTGTGGTATATGTGTGTTTATGTGTGTGTGTGTGTATATATATATATATATATATATATATATATATATATATATATATTTCAGCCTTAAAAAGAGAACAAAATTGTATCTTTTGCAACATCTTGATTGGAACTGGAGCCCATTGAGTGACATAACTGAAACAGAAAGTCAAATACCACTTGTTCTCACTTATAAATGGAAGCTAAATAACATGTACACATTGACATAGAGAGTGGAATAATAAAAACTGAGAACTCAGAAGGGTGGGAGGTTGGTGAGGGATGGGAAATGTCTTTATAGGTACAATGGACACCATTCAGGTGATGACTACACTAAAAGTCCAAACATCACTATTACATGATATATCTATGTAACAAAACTTGACTTGTAACCCTTAAATCTATAAACATAAAAAAATTAAAATTAAAAAAGTTTTAAAGTTTTGCTTTTCATTTTTAGAACTTTAATTATCTTGAATTATATGTTAAGGTATGACCTTTTATTAGTCCATTCTCACACTGCTATAAAAAACTACCTTGGACTGGGTAATTTATTAAAAAAAAAAAGAGGTTTAATTGACTCACAGTTCCTCAGGCTGTACAGAAACCATAGCTGGGGAGGCCTCAGGAAGCTTACAATCATGGTGGACAGCAAAGGGGGAGCAAATATGTCTTACTATGGCAGAGCAGGAGAGAGAGACAGAGAAGAGGGAAGTGCAACACACATTTAAACAACCAGATGTCATGAGAACTCAGTCACTATCATTAGAACAACAAGGGGAAAACCCACCCCATGGTCCAGTCACCTCTCTTCAGGTCCCTTTCTCAACAGTGGGAATTACAATTTGACCTGAGATTTGGGTGAGAGGACAGAGCCAAACCGTATCATTTAACCCATGGCCCCTCCCAAATCTCATGTCCTTCTCACATTTCAAAACACAATCATGGCTTTCTAACCATCCCCCAAAGTCTTAACTCATTCCAGCATTAACTCAAAAATCCAAGTCCCAAGTATCATCTGAGACAAAGCAAGTTTCTTCCACCTATCAGCATGTAAAATCAAAAACAAGTTAGTTACTTCAATGAGAAGATGAGGGTAAAGGCACTGGGTAAATGCACCCAGAAAAATAGGAGAAATTGACCAAAACACGGGGCTACAGGCCCCCTGAAAGTCCAAAACCCAGCAGGGAATTCATCAAATCTTAAAGCTCTGAAATAATCTCCTTTGACTCTATGTCTCACATCCAGGCCAGACTGATGCAAGGGATGGGCCTCCAAGGTCTTGAGCAGCTCTGATATAATAGCTCCGCAGTGTAGAGCCTCCTCAGCTGCTGTCTAGGGCTGGCATTGAGTGCCTGTGGCTTTTCCAGGTGCATGGTGCAAGCTGTTAGTGGATCTACAATTCTGGGGTCTGGAGGACAGTGGCCCTCTTATCACCACCCTATGAGGGCAGTGCCAAAGTGAGGACTTTTTGTGAGGGCTCCAACCCCCCATTTCCCCTCCACACTACCCTAATAGAGGTTCTTCATGAGGGCTCTGCCCCTGCAACAGACTTCTGCCTGGACATCCAGGCATTTTCATACCTCCTCTGAAGTCTAGGCAGAGGCTCCCAAACCTCAATTCTTGTCTTCTGCACACCCACAGGCCAAACACCATGTGAAAGCCACCAAGGCATGGTGCTTGCACCCTCTGAAGAAATGGTCCAAGCTTTACCTTGGCCCCTTTTACTCATGGCTGGAGCTGGAGCAGCTGGGATGCAGGGCTCCATTTCCTGAAGCTGCACAGAGCAGTGGGGCCCCAGGCCTGTCCAAGGAAATCATTTTTCCCTCCTAGGCCTTCAGGCCTGTAATGGGAAGGGCTGCTGGGAAGGTCTTTGAAGTGCTTTGTAGGCATTTTTTTTCCATTGTCTTGGCTATTCACATTTGGCTCTGTTTTACTTATGCAAATTTCTGCAGCCTTCAATTCCTCCCCAGAAAAATGGGTTTTTCTTATTTATCACAGGGTAGAGCTGCAAGTTTTCCAAACTTTTATCCTCTACTTTCTTTTTAAATACAAATTCTAATTCAAGTCATTTCTTTGTTTATGCAAATAAGCATAGGCATTTGGAAGCACCCAGGCTACCTATTGAATGCTTTGTGCTTAGAAATTTCTTCCGCCCGATGCCTTAAATCATCACTCTCAAGTTCAACGTTCCACAGATCTCTAGAGCACTGGCACAATGCTGCCTGTCTCTTTGTTAAAGCATAGCAAGAGTAACCTTTATTCCAGTTCCCAAACTCCATCGGAGACCACCTCAGCCTGGACTTTATTGTCCATATCACCAGTATTTTGGTCACAACCATTCAAAAAGTCTCTAGGAAGTTCCAAACTTTTCTACATCTTCCCATCTTCTACTGAGCACTCCAAATTGTTCCAACCTTTGTCCTTTAGCAGTTCCAAAACTGTTTCCACATTTTCAGGTATCTTTATAGCAATGCCACACTTCTCTCGTACCAATTTTCTGTCTTAGTCCATTCTCACAGTGGTATAAAGAACTACCTGAGACTGGGTAATTTATGAAGAAAAGACATTTATTTCACTCACAGTTTCTCAGGCTGTATATAAAGCATGGCTGGGAAGCCTCAGGAAACTTACAATCACAGCAGAAAATGAAGGGGAAGCAAGCAAATTTTACCATGGCAGAGAAGGAGACAGAGAGCTAAGAGGGAAATGCTACACACTTTTAAACAGCCACATCTCATGAGAACTCACTCACTATAATGAGAATACGTGGGGAATTCACCCCTGTGATCCAATCACCTCTCACCAGGTCCCTCCTCCAACATTGGGAATTAGAATTGGACATGAGATTTGTGTGGGACACAGAGCCAACCCATGTCACACCTAAAGTTTGAATATATTTTTATATTCTTTTATACACAAAGCCAACTAACATAATCATTTATGATCTCCTATTTCACCCCTTAGCTTGTGATACCTTATTTAACATATATGACCTGTCATATGTGAAATTACCATCTATCTGTGGCTATGTTTCCAGGTTCTTTATTGTGTTCTATTGGACTTTATTCCACTGCTGTACTATTTTAATTATAGGAGCTCTTTATAGTAGAAAAAGTTCTCCCCTATTATGCTTTTCTGAACAATTTTTGGTCCATCTTGGGTCTTTACATATCCACATATAGAGTCAGTAGAACAATTCTGTAAAGAAACCTTGTTAGAATTTTGATTGGGATTTTACTTAAAAAAAACTTAATTTGGCAAGAATTGACAATATTAAACCAGAGACCTATACTGCATTTAAAAACTAGTAAAGATGATCTTTGACACCAAAATATATATATAAGCTTTTAGTTTATTTGGAAAAGATCTGTTTGGGGAAGGAAATATTTTTTAAAGCTGAATTGGACTGTAATTCATCTATTCTTCAAACTATGTTCATAAACGTATTTTCTTTATTTAGATTAAGGCAAAAAAACCAGACACATTTATACACATTCTTCAGCAGCTATGTGGGGTATTTATGGAGAGAAACCAGAAAGAAGGTCTCAGTATTTTTCCAATTATCTCAAGCACTGAATATATATTTACCTAAGCACACAGTTAATTACTGCCACAGCCAGAGAAGCAGGTCACATCTTTATTTTCTACCATCTATTAACAGTCTATTCTTGATAATGTAGAGAGGTTTACTAACATTCTATATTTAAAGACTTAACTTCAGGCTTAATTTTTGCTCTGGAGGACTATGTCCATAAATTTATGAGACAGAGCAATGTTCTCTAATCTCCTGACCTCCTAGCTCCAAAACGCAGATGGATATTCAGCTCTTCCCCAGGAGGGTAGTGACCTGCTAAGAAACAAAGAGAGAACTGTCATGGAGTCAAGTTGAGGGTTTTAACAAGTTATACCCACAAACACAGAACAGTGAAGTATAGAATATAAAACATTTGATTCTGAGGAAATGAGTTTTTATTGCAGATGTTGGGGAGAGATAAAATTCCTTCCTGATAGTACATTCTTGTCATTGTAGCAGAAATATGAAAATGATATTAAAGCATCTCCAACGAACTTTATTTTATTTCTGTGGAGGGAGGGGAAGTGACAGGTTTCTTTCTTTGAAATAAATTGGTTCCTTTCATTTTCTTCTCTGCCAGCAGTGACAGATTATTACAAATTTGATCACACATACACTGGGCTGACTTTAAATTATGCCATTGCAAGGAAAACAGAAATGCTTTCTTTTTTTCCCCTCCAAGGCAATTTTAGAAAACAAAACATTAGAAAGAGTTCACTAATTTTATAGAGAAATGCTAACATTTTTCAATTAAATTACACCAATTGTGTGTTTTTAAATCTTTAATAAACACTTAAAGCTGTAGCTCATAATAGCATTAGAAAATAACATAGACAAACAACACAAGGATCTCAATGAAATGGAGTTTTCCTTAAAACGAAGCAACCAGTGAATGAATAAAATTGCTGGTAAAACTGAAAAAAAAACAGTATAACCCAAGGAAAGATATTTATTAGTCTGTTCTTGGTTACTGATATTCATGGTTTTAGATGTACTTTCTTGACTTGGTATAGAGCATATATTATGGGAAAAAAATAAATATTGAATGAAAAATGTTGTAGGTTGTAGGTTATAAATTTGCAAGGTGTCTACTTTCCCTACATTATTATTTTTTAATGGGGAAATTTTACTCCCGGTGAGGAAAACAAGGCACTAAGCAGGGGGAAGTCCACCAATCAATAATAAGATGCATGGGGCAAAAAACATGGTGTGGGCTTTGCACCTGTCACAATTCTACCCAGATGCCTCTGTAGCTGGGGGTTGTAGGAGCTTTGATTTGTTGAAAGAAAATGCTGGAAAATTTTGGTTTTCATCAGGTATACCATCTGTTTCCCACATTGTAAATCCTCTTTGCTGTTCCTAGCCTTGGATACTCCTAACTGCAACCTTTGCACATTCTCTCTTCTTACTTCCTTGTACGTAATCTTACTTCCTCCTAAAATAATAAGATTTTAAAATTTCAAACCCAACTGAGATCATTTTTGGTGAAAATCACTGTTAACTGATGGGTTGATAAACCACAGGAAATCTTTTACTTCAAGTCTAGCTGTTTGTCACAACAGACCACTTTGAAATTCTGTGTAGTGCCAATGCCCAGGATCTACTTCTTTGATTTCATAAATATTTCTTTCTCTGCTCATCTCTTATCAAGTCTCTGCCCTCCATGCATAATTCCTCACAGAGGTCAATTATATTCAATCACATTGTTTCCCCATATACACTTATCTCCAAATGATTACTTCTACCCGCACTTTCTCCCCAGTCTCTCCCTGTGTTTAGGTTTATAAATCAAATTAAGGCTGAAACATTTACCCAGCTATTTAGCAGGGGCTCAAGCTCAATCTGTCAAAAACATCATATTCCACAAATATTTTCTTTCTTTTGAGTTTCATTGCTCAGTGTATAGAACCACTAAGTTACCCAACTAGGAAGCCATAAATCTATTGGGCATTCTCCATTTCACCGGTATATTCAATCAATCACTGAGAAAACATAAAGCATCAAATTTTAAAATCAGATTTATGTCTATCATAAATAAAGAATGCAGTTATCAGGCAGAACATGGAGAGAGACCTAGGACCAGTCATGTGGCTTCCCAGGACCTTCCTTCTGGCATTAGACATGCTCTCTGGCCCATCATAACGGTTGAAGTCTCTAAGTGAGGTCTGTAGGTCACCTCACACATCTGATAGTGTTGAGGTTATGAAACATCTCTCTTTTATACCTAGGTCTTTACAGGGCTTATGTGACACTTTGCAGAGGACCGTGATGCATAAACCCATTGAATCAAGACTTGTTTGCCACAAGCAATCCTAAACAAGAGACAGCGTGCGATGAACATCACATAGACCAGGCCTCTCCTTCTAGCAGATGTCATTAGTTTATTTATTAGGTCAGTTGTCATGTTTACAATGAGATTACACTGGGTAACTTGCCATATCTTCAGTAAGCGTTTCCCCCAAAAAGGAGGAAATGGGTCAAAGTCCAGCTGTTTTAACTCCTTCTTCCCCAATAAGCAACTTTTAATGATTTTTTCTTTAAACTTACTTCTTTTCATCTTATTATGATTATGTCAAAAGGCAGAAAGTTATAGATACATTTTTTACAAAAGGGGGTTTTACTTTGAATAAAATTATTACGAGGAACCCTTCTGCTAGATGTAGAGGAGATGAGAAGCAAGGACAGAGGGAAAGCGGGCTTTTCTGGATTTCTGAATGAGGTTTTTAGCAAATGGCCATGAACTCAACCTCTGGGGTTCTGGACGTCTGGACTGCTCATTTACCTTACACCTACACACCATCTGAGGGACAATGATCAAATTGACACTGGACAAAAACAGCTGGAGTTTGGTTTTTGTTGTTGTTGTTATTGTTGCTTTCTCCACAAGCAAGGGAAACCAAACCCAGCCACTGATACATTCTTTGTATCTATATATTTCTTACATACACACTATATATTCAACCTTGCATTATATCAATCACTTCTAATTGCTTGCATAAACACTTAGAAGAACATAATATTATTCCATTTTATAATGAAGTGAGACTCAAGAGATTAAGCAGTTTTTCCACAGTCAAACTATAGTAGACTCAGAGTTGAAAAATCTATTAGGCTTCTTCTCTATTCTGACACAATGACCCTCTTATCATAATTTAAATGACCCCCTAATTGCACACTCAGCTAAACCATTCATCTTCACTTGTTGCCAACTCATGGGTTTATTTAACATTTTTAGCAAGCTTATCTACATACATCCTGCTATTTCATGTCTCCATTCCTTTATTCTTGATCCTTTCTCTCCTGAAATGAATGCCCACTCACTTCTTCGCCTTCTGTATAACTCCTATTCAACTTTCAATTCCTTTTCTTCATCCTTCCTTTTATCTTTCCCTCCTTCCTTCTTTTCTTTCCTTCTTTCTTTCTTTTTTTATTCTCTTTCTCTATTTCTTTCTTTCTTTTTCTTTCTTTCTTTCTTCTTTCCCTTCCTTGCTTCCTTCCTTCCTTTCTCCCTCCCTCCCTCCCTTCCTTTTATTTCTCCTTCCTTCCTTTTTTTTCCTTTTTATTGTTTGAACAAATACTTGTTGAATATATTGACAATATATCAGATCCCTGTGAGGACTTGACAAACAATGAAAACAAAGACATACTTCTTACGCTGGAAAAACTCTATTTATGGAGTAGATGAACTTTTATACAGATCATTTCAAAGTGGTATGATAAGGGCTATAAATGAGGTAGTTACAAAGTACTTCACTTAGGCTGTTGAGTTTCTTGTCCAGAAAGCTCTCTCAGACTCCACCAAGGTAGGAATGGCTCCCCTTCTCAATGCTTCCATAGTACCATCTATACATCTTACCATTGCAATAACCATATTATTTTCTTTCTCTCTTTTTTTTTTTTTTTTGAGGCAGCATCTTGCTCTGTCACCCAGGCTGCGTTGCAGTGGTGCGATCTTGGCTCACTGCAAGCTCCTTCTCTGCATTCAAGTGATTCTCCTGCTTCAATCTCCTTAGTAGCTGGGATTACAGGCTCCCTTGCTAGGCTAATTTTTGTATTTTTAGTAGAGATGGGGTTTCGCCATATTGGCCAGTCTGGTTTCGAACTCCTGACTTCAGGTGATCACCCACCTTGGCCTCCCAATGTGCTAGGATTACAGATGTGAGCCACCTTACCTGGCCAGTTTTCTTTATATTATCTGTTTGCCTGTCTTCTGCACCTGAGCATTAGTTCTCAGGGGCAAGAATCATGACCTATTTATATTTATGTAGCAATTTGCTGGAAATGTTAAATAGCAATAGAGAAATATGGTTATGGATAATTTATTTTGTTTCTTAAATATTTAATACTGTCATACAATATATGACATTTATAGAATGTTTTAAAAAAACTGATAGCAATACTTAAGAAAAAAAAAAAAGCTTGTCCACCACAATCAAGTTGGCTTCATCCCTGGGATGCAAGTCTGGTTCAACATATGCAAATCAATAAATGTAAACCATCACATAAAAAGAACCAATGACAAAAACCACATGATTATCTCAATAGATGGAGAAAAGGCCTTTGACAAAATTCGACTCTCCTTCATGCTAAAAACCCTCAATAAACTAGGTATTGACGGATTTTGTATCTCAAAATAATAAGAGCTATTTACGACAAACCCACAGCCAATATAATACTGAATGGGCAAATGCTGGAAACATTCCCATTTGAAAACTGGCACAAGACAAGGATGCCCTCTCTCACCACTCCTATTCAACATAGTATTAGAAGTTCTGGCCAGGCAATCAGGCAAGAGAAAGAAATAAACCGTATTTAAATAGGAAGAGAAGAAGTCAAATTGTCTCTGTTTGCAAATGACATGATTGTATATTTAGAAAACCCCATCGCCTCAGCCCAAAACTCCTTAAGCTGATAAGCAACTTCAGCAAAGTCTCAAGTTACAAAATCAATGTGCAAAAATCACAAGCATTCCTATACACCGATAACAGACAGAGAGCCAAATCATGAGTGAATTCTCATTCACAATTGCTACAAAGAGAATAAAATACCTAGGAATACAACTTACAAGGGATGTGAAGGACCTCTTTAAGGAGAACTACAAACCAGTGCTGAAGGAAATAAGAGGGGACACAAACAAATGGAAAAACATTCCATGCTCATGGATAGGAACAATCAATATCGTGAAAATGGCCACACTGCCCTAAAGACAGACATAGACAATTAAATGTTTGTTAAATCTAATTGTATAGTGTCATTTTGTTTTCTCATTCTATGTTGTGCTGCTAACTCTTGCTGTTTATGCTTTCTTAGGTAATGAAACAGATTCCATCACCAGTGATTCTTTGGTGTATGCTATGTGTTTTAGCCCTTGCTATAACAGAATTCCCTGGACCAGGGGGGTTTATAAGCAACCAAAATTTATTTCTCCACAGTCAAGGGCCCTGCAGATTTGGTGTGTGGAGAGTTCCTGCTTCCTGGATCATAAACAGCACCATGTTGCTGAGTCCTTCCATGGTGGAGGGGTGGAGGAGGTAACAGTACTCTTTGGAGTGTCTTTCATGAGGGTGCTAATTCCATTCATCAGGGCTGCACCCTCATAACCTAATCAGCTTCCAAAGGCCCCACCTTCTAATACCAATGCATTGGGGATTAGGTTTCAGCATATTCATTTTGGGAGGATACAAACATTCTGTCTATAGCACTATGAAACATCAGGTTGTAGTTTTAATTGTAATTTTAATCACCCTCTCAATTGTGGATTTATATCCACCTTGTTAGCGGAGATCTACAAGTTCCTAAAAGTCAAGGATTGTCTATTTCCATACCTTACAGGCTGTCTCTTCTTGGACCCTCTTCTTGGTGTCTTTTAGACACCAGATCTAACAGAGAGCTCTTGAGTATGGATTCAGATGTGCCTGTGCTTGAGTTGTGGCCTCATAGCACATTGGTTGTGTAATCACGTACAGGTTATTTCACTTCTCTGTTTCAAATCTTAATACATAAATGTAAATGGAAATCACAATATTGCTCTCATATAATTATTATAAAATGTAGAATTGATAAAATCCATAGCAACATTTCAATAATTGTTGCTTTCTGTTCTCCATTTGTCTAATAGATTCTAAGTGCATAAAAAGCAGGGCTCAATTTGTAATTATCTTGGCAACAGAGCGATGAAGTTATCAATCCGTGCTTGCTTAACGCATAAGAAAACCAATGTCTGTTAAAAGGATTTAAAAATTATATATGCAAGCCATTGTCACAGAGTATAAGTCCTTAATAACCATTGCTTTTCATCCCTTTGTAAGTAAAAAGATTTTAAAAATAAAAATATAATCTTACATTTAAATACACATATATTTGATGAAGGCGTCACACCTCTGATTTTGAAAGCAGTAGGTCACCAGTTACTAAAAAGCTAATTTCATTACTTTTAGTTCAGAAAATATTATTTTTTTCTACCAAAAAGAACTGTTTTACCTATCTAAATGGTACTATTCTTTTCTGATTGTCCTAAAGCCCCAGATGGGCTTGTTGTTTTGAGAGCAACACGTCCCCTCACATTTAAATGAAGAAGAGTAATCTGTGAATCTTTACTGACCACTTCTACTTCCAAACTGAAAACCCTAACAACCACCTAAAGCATTCACACTTGATGTTGAGATCTTACAGCATTGATTTTTTTTTCACAGTTCAGCAAAAGATAGGTAAGAACTATTTATAGTTTTTCTTTTATTTTTCTATTTTTCTCCTAAAATATTACAAAGCATTTATCACTTTACCAAATTTATTTTTCTATGGGTATTTTCTCCCTCCCCCACTCACTGGTTGAAAAAAAGAAACTACTTCTATTTGAAGACATGAGTGAGAGAATCATCAGCTTTCATGAGAACTGCCAGAAACGGTATTGTAAACACACCTTGCTCTTATTAATTCTAATTTTTCCCCAGAGTACTTTTCTCTTTGTGTTTTGTGCTCTTTTCAGACCAAGAATAATTAAAATGATACCCAGTTTTCCAAATACAGACATTTACATTTCAATGTATTGCAATGAAAGAAAAAAATACAGCCATGACAAAAAAAAAAAAAAAAAAAGGCTATACGATGTTTTGTGTGTCTTGCACATACCTGCATTTCGTGTTTTGGTTAGAATACGGAATAGGAATTAGGTTGCTCAAAACTGGAACATAAACTGGCATTTGGTGTAGAACCTCTGGCCTTCTTTCATGCCTCAAAGATTCTACTCTTTCACCAAATATTGACAGAGAAAGGACACCATGGAAGATAATCTGCCCTTCCTCTGGAACAGGCGGCAGCATCATAAACTCGTGATGTGACTGTAAATAATACAGAAATGAAGCAGTCTAAGAGGGAAGCGCCCTTCTCTCCTCTAACTGATCTCTCACTACAAAGCTCAAAGGTAATCAGCAGACTTAGAGAATGTTTAATTAGTCCCAGAAATAAGGTCATGGAAGTCCATTTCCATGTGCCTGTGTATCTATAAATAACAGCAAATAAAGAGGAGTAATATTTTCTAATACATGCTTAATTTATGCAGCATTTGGTGTTTTTCAAAAATTTAACCAGCATTATGTAAGCACATAGTTTAAAGAAAAAACAAATTGAATAGTTCTACAGGTGCCTGTTAAAAAAGTCAGCAGTTCACCATGCTGACATGACGGTCCAACATGCACAAACCGTGTTCCCGTTCCCCAGTGGCAACTGCTTTCAATTCCTTTAGTTGATATTTTGCAATTTTTCTCCACATCTCTTGATACTATGATCCTAATACAATCATACTATTATTTTCATTAAATCAATATTCAATATGTAAGTTATAATGAGTAGGTAAACGTTGTTCATGGCTAAGATATATAGAATATTATGATTATCATTCATTTCCTGTGAAATGTTTTGCTGTATTTTGAATGCTATTTCAGAGATAATAATTATTCTATTTACTGACCTTGCTTATTTCCGTATTTTTAAGTCTATGTTAACCGCAATACTTCTCAAAGTGTGTACTATTTTCTTTACCTAAATCCAAAAACATTATTTTATCTATATGATTTCTTTGGAAAGCGTTTCCAGTGCATTTTGAACTCATTCCATATGGACTGACTGTTCTCTAGGCCTTTGCAGAACAATTATCTACAATCTTGCTTCACCTTTTCCTTGTGGATTCTCTTCATTTCTAATTTGTTTGAGTCTCTGCTTCCTAGATTCTATGTTTTATTATATTTGGTTTTATTTCTCCTTTTGGTAGAGGTAGAATATAGTATCTGGAAATATCTTGAGAAAAGGCATATAGCACACAATTTTTTGATACTCAGGATATCTCATAAATGTGTTCTCCTCTTACATTTAATAGTTTGGATATAGAACTGTAGGTTAGAGATACTTTTTTTCAGATATTGGAGTAATTACTGTTTCTGTTTTTCAGTATTCCCAATAAGAAGTAGACTGCATTTCTGATACTTGTCAATTGCTTAAGGTAATTATTTCCTCCCACCTCTTCAGGAAGTTAATACAGCCACATCATTGCTCCTACTACTTTTCTATTACTCAATTGTATATGTTTAGGTATGGTCCAAAATATGAATGTCTGGTTTGAAATATGAATCTATGTCTCTGTGTATCATTTTTATTTTAGCCATGTACTTCCAAGACAAATAAGTTAGACCTCTAACAGGAAAATCCATACCAAAGAATGAAAAGGCCCTATTAGAAATCCAGATTTCCCAATAATAGCACAATTAGAAAAGAAATCATAAATGTTATGTTATGATATGTTTTAGAGCTCCTGTATCAACAATTACAGTAATCTTGTATCCAGTAGTTACGATGATAGAACAGAAGTGTCTATTTAAAGAGAAGGGCAGATACTATTCTGTAAGAAAAAAGAAATTTGAAAATATAGAATTGGGGAAAGTGGTCTTATACATAAAAATATAGAAACCTTTCTATATTAAATATTCAAAATATGTAAGTAAAAGCATAAAAGATTAAAAGAGAAAGGGAAAGAAAAAGACAAACACTACCAGCAAAAGTATAAATTTACAAGTCCCAGGGACATATTAAATGTATTGACTTTTTCTCATATAATTTCCTTAATTTAAATGGAAATAGAAAAGATGTTAAAAATCACATATGCTATACTATACTATACTAATCTATACTATACTATATGATACATAAATACAGATAACTTACTACAAAACCCTCAGTCAGTTTAGAATGATGAATAGTGGCATAGTTTCTGGAGCCAAGGTGATGAGCTGAACTCATATAACCTTTGGCAAGTCACATCACCTCTTACTTTCCCACCTGCAAAATAGAGATACGAATTTTTCCATTTGTATGAGGATATATTTCCAGTATGAAGATATGCTCCATAATGTTGTGATGTTAAATGAGTCCAGGATAAGTGCTTAGGAAAATATATGCAAACGACTATTTTAGAAAATGTATATTATCAGTTGTAGTTGTTTTTATTATTGTATTAGTACAGATTACAAAACCAGTTCAGAGTCAAAACATGGTCATGATGAACAACATGTAAACTACTCTACCCTCTATTTTGAGTGACCTTGAATCTGTACATATTTTTATGAAATTAGTTATTAACATCTCTAAAACTCCGTTTCTGCATCTGTAAGATGTAGCAATAAATTTTACCTTTTAGTAGTAATATAAATATCAACTGTTTCAATATAAATGATGTGTTCAGTATAATTGGGTGGTTAATTTTTGCATTTATGATAGCTGTACAAGAAATCTGACAATAATTTTTTCCATCAGGTTAACCACTCAACATTGAGGGTTTTTTGTTTGTTTGTTGTTGTTGTTGTTGTTGTTGTTGTTTTTGAGATGGAGTCTGGCTCTGTCACCCAGGTTGGAGTGCAGTGGCGAGATCTTGGCTCACTGCAAGCTCCGCCTCCCGGGTTCACACCATTCTCCTGCCTCAGCCTCCCGAGTAGCTGGGACTACAGGTGCCCACCACCACGCCCGGCTAATTTTTTTGTATTTTTTAGTAGAGATGGGGTTTGAACGTGTTAGCCAGGATGGTCTCGATCTTCTGACTTTGTGATCCACCCGCCTCAGCCTCCCAGCGTGCTGAGATTACAGGTGTGAGCCACCGTGCCCGGCCAACATTGAGTTTTAAAAATTGTATGCTTAAAATTAGGGAGCCGGAGTTCCCAGTCCTCCTTCATTTCAATTCCTTGAGTTTTCCCTTTTGTTTCTCTCAACAATTTTTCTATGGGATAGTAAAATTGATATTCTCAACAAGGAAGTGGCAAAGATGTCAAAATAAATCAGCAATGTTACAATGGTGCTTTCCTATGAAGAGAGATTAAAAATAAACCCTTGCAGGAGATTACTCTATGAAAAGAGTGCCATCATTATGGGAATACAAAATGTTTACAATCCAAGTGGAATAGTGACAGGAATGCATCTAGGCTGTGTATAGAGCAGTGTGAGCAAATCCACATAGATATCTTAAACCTAGGAAACTGTGTCACTTCTTAGAGAAAATGTGACATTTTTATAAGTCTCTCAACAATTGTTGTATAAGAACAGACAAAAGATAATCCATTTCCAACTTATTGGTTAAGGAAGCCTTAAAGGAAGAGACAGAATGTGAGGTGGAATTCTGAGGAAAGGTAGGATTCTGTAGTTAGAGATGGAACCTGGCCACTCCATATCGGGGAAGGCAAAAAAAAAAAAAAAAAAAAAACCAGAAAAAGAAAAAAATAGGGGAGAATTTTGAGGTCGTTTTGGCAAAAGTGAAGTGTTTGGACACAGAAGGCACAGAAGAGGTGTCTGAGACTTTTTGGACCTGGGCTGGGCACATTTATTTCTCTGTCTCTAGTTCTGAGTGAGTACTTGACACTTAGCAGGTGCAAATATTTTATTTTTAATTGCAGTACAGTTTTCAGTTAGATTTAAAATGACCTAGAATGTCAGGACAAACTAACAAACCAAAAAAGGAACCTGTATTACAGGCTATGGGAAGTAATTGAATGATTTTTAGCAGAATAGGAATAAGTCTTTCACTTGCAGAAGCATAACCTAGTAGCCCTTTGGAGAATTGTATGAAAGGAAAGAGGCAGTGAGGAGGTTACGGTAACCATTTGGAAAACATGATGAGGCCCTAGACTTAGATGAGATCAGTGTTTGAGTAAACAGCTTTAAAAAAAATAATAGTACACATAAAATTGGTAAGATCTGATAGTGACCAACAGGCTAAATGAGGGAAAGAACAAAAATAAGGATGGCCATGTTGGAGCTCAGATGATGGGAAAAAGAATGAGGCACCAGTGTCAGAGCTCTCCAGATTGCATTTTATAGAGTTTATGACTTCTGACATTGGGTCTGCCTATGAAATATGAAAGCATTATTTTCAGCATATCCATGGGCTTTTAAAAAATTAATATTTATTAAGATATAATTCACATGACAAAATTCACCCTTTTAAAGTATACAATTCAGTGGTTTTACATTTATGAATTCAGTTATTCCTCACAGTCCCATGAGGTAAGTATTAATAGCATCCCCAATTTGCAGATGAAGCTGAGGCCAAGAAATATTGAGTAACCTTCTCTAAGCTTTGAATGAAATAATAAATATAAAATACAGGATTTATTTAACAAAGCAGATATTCAATGAATGTGAATTATCTTTCCTCCTTTATTATGTAATTAAGATGCAATCTGAAGATTGTCATAATATATCAATCATTACTTTATTCAGTCTTGACCTAGTCACTGTTCAGTTCCAGGCACATGTGAAATGCTGGGTTTACAGATATGATTAACTATTTCCCCTATCCTAAAAGATGCTCACAAATACCTGAGTAACAGACTCAAACAGTAAACAAGAATGTGAATAAGTAAATAAGAAGTGGTTGGATACCAGTTATTACTGTGGGTTATCTGCATTCAGCATGGCGTATAAGTTAAAGAAAGCAAAGTAAAACCAGTTTTTCAGTCCAAAAGTATTATGTAAATTATGTACTCTCATAAGTGTTGTATACATACATGAAAGGAGTGAAACAGTGATTGCTCATGGAGTTTTTCCACTCAGCAGAGAGATAAAGCAGAAGGCCACAGTCAGTTAAAGGAGTAACATCTGCTTTCTATGAGAGATAGGAATCCAGTTTAGAACAAATCACCTCCAGCTGGGGTAATCCAAGAAGACTAGAATTAGCATTGAAAGGAGAGCAAGAATTTAGAAGCTGAGGGGAGTAAAGAGGACACTCAAGATAAAAATACACTTAATTTAATCCAGGCCACACATATTTATTAAGCATAAAAATTATGATAAACATAAGGAAATCACAGGAGAAACATAGATGAATGTGATATAAATTCTACACAAAAAAGAGCTCACCATATAACAGGAGAGAAATAATTATATAAATAGAGATTAGAGTGATGAGTTCTCTCTGAATGAATTCACACGTAGAGGGGTGAAGAAGGCCCCAGCTGAGAATTTGGCCCTCTGGGAGGGTCTTCCTCAAAGCATTCTTGAATAGTGTAGCAATATATAAAATAATGATTCTTTGGAGTACCTCAGAAGCCAAAATCAGCAAGGACAAATCTCAATACAAAATGTACAAAGGAGAAGCAGAAGCCAAAGGCAGAGGCAGGTTGAGACATGAATCAAAGGAAGCACGTTGGGAACAAAGTAAAAAAAGCACTGAGGGGTTGTTGCCAAGGGAGCTGGAGTGGTCAGGCTGGCTGTTATTGATTAATAGGTTGAACTATGGACAATGTGCCTCCTTACAACTAAGAGTCAGGGCAGACATTGTGCTAGTAGTATGAACAGTATTCTCTGATCAAGTAGAGGGACGGGTGAATTTTGTTGGTCAAGGACAGAGGAAACACTTCACAAAAGAGGTGATATATGTATTGGCCTTTGAAAATCAGGCAGGTTTCTTTTAGATAGAGAATGGGGGCAGGAAAGGTCTCTTTATGCACAGGACACAGCACGATGAAAGGCTCAGGGCATATGAGTGCATGGCTGCATGGGGATGTTCAGGGCATATGAGCATTCTGGCATTTTTAGCACATTGCATGTGTGGGAAAAAAAAGTGGGAAATAATGCTTACAGAGAATTTCAGAGAACTCTAATTAGATGCAAAGAGGAAAACGCAGCTTTGTTGCAGAAATAGTGTAAGATATTTCTTAATATTCAATTTATAGCTATTTTTTCTTTAGGTCTAAATAAGATTATCTATGTTAACAAATTGAATGAACATCATTTTTTGAAAGAAAATGTTTACCAATTCTATGATGGTTAATTTTATACGTTATCTTAGTCCATTCAGGTTGTTATAACAAAATACCTTAGACTGGGTGGCTTATAAATAACATATATTTATTTCTCATGTTTCTGGAAGTTTGGAAGTCCAAGATCCAGACTCAGATATATTTTGTGTCTGGTGAGGACCCGTTCTCTCATAGATGGAGATTTAACTGTATCTTATCTGGTGGAAGAGATGAATGAGCTCCTTTGAACCTATTTTTAAGGGCACTAATTCCATTTATAAAGGCTCTGATCTCATGACCTAATTACTTTCCAAAGGCTCCACCTTGTAAAACCTTCAATGTGGCTGTGAGGATTTCAAAATATGTATGTTGATGGGACATAAATATGTAAAGCATAAGCATGTGTCAACTTCAATGGGCTACAAGGTGCCCAGACAGTTGGTGAAACATTATTCAGGATGCTTTTGTTTTGAGATGATATTCTCATTTGATGAGAATGATGAGATGAATAAAGCAAATTGCTATCTTAATGTGGGTGGGCCTCATTAAATCAGTTGACGGTCTGAAGAGAATATAGTCTGAATCTACCTTAAGTGAAAGACAGTCTATCCCACCTGGTGGCCTTCAGATTGTTACATCAGTTTCTTCTTGCATCCAGACACAAACTGAAACATTGGCTTTCCCTAGGTATCAAGCTTATCAGCTTTTAGCCTGGAACTATGCCATCAGCTTATACCATCTGGTTTTTAGGCCTTGAGACTCTGAGTGGAACTATACTATTGACTTTCATGGTAATCCAGCTTGCTGACTCACCCTGCAGATCTTGGGACTTGTCAGACCCTGAAATCACTTGAACCAATTTCCTATAATCTCTCTTTCTCTCCCCCTCTCTCTCTTTCCTTCTCTTTCTTTCTCCATCTGTAGCTATAGCTATTCTATTGGTTCTGTTTTTTGAAACTAATAGAATTTGACTAATTTGACTAACACAAATGCCAATAACTTCTTTGTTATAACCCACTACCCATGCATTTTTTTGTCCAGGACAACAGACTCATACTTTTAAACACCTCATAATTTCACAAGGAGCAATCTGAGATGAAGAATCTTTAGAGCAAGAAACAAACAGGAAAATGTAAACTATCCTGCCACATTGGCTTCCTTTGGATGACAATGATTGCCTCTGTCTCTTCCTGCACAGACTCACACACAGAGAGAGAGAGAGACACACACAAACAACTGTGGCCTAGAGAAAAGTCTGCTAAGGATTTGGGGTCTCACAAACCTTAGTCCAAATTTTTGCTCCATTTTCTACCGCTTGTATGATCAGTGGCACATGACTTAGTCCAAATTTTGGCTCCATATCCTATCACTTGTTTAATCAGAAGCAAATGACTTAATTTTAGAAGCCTCAATTTATTTTTTGATAACATGAGAACAGAGAATATACCCATAGGTGAAAATTAGATGAGCATACAAAACACTTGTCACAAAAAAACTAAAAGTATCAGTGCTTTCCCCGAATCCTAGTATGAGCAAATGTTAATTTTTCCTCCTCTTTCCTCTCATTCAATTCTCCTGCACATCCTTCCATGAAGAAAACATCATTATAATGGGATGAAAAATCCTGTTGTAAACTTTGGGCTTTCATTTGTGTTCTGAGCACACATCAGATTCAGTCATGCTCCAGTCTAATACTTATCGAAAGAACTGAGATAAATAAGCTTTCATTATCTATGGCCAAATGTTTAAAACACCATACAGTCATCATCCAACATAGAGGTTAGCTGCACTCCTGAAATTTTTTGATTACTTTTTAGTATGTATAAAGTCATTCAGATAATAAGATCTCAAGAAGAAGAAAGCTAAAGGATGATGGAAATTTATTCCTCAGGATCTTGGGCTATGGTAAAGTGTGGACACACACACATACACACACACATGAACACACACACACACTTCAATAAACACTAACAACCACCTACAAATATGTTTTATGGGCTTTCATGAAAAGCCTTCTTCAGGAGCTTCTACAAAGTCACCTGGTTAATCTCTAAATTAATCTTTGTGCAAACAAAACTCTTGTAAGCTGTCTAGCAGCTGACCTTAGAAACAAGGCAGTATATAAGCCTCTGGCAGTCCCTTGTGACCTTGACGGATCGTAAATATTTTTCTTTTCTGTTCCCATCAGTGCTGTGCATGCTTCAAGCTATGCTCACTGAATCTTTGTGTCTGCGTATGCATGAGAATACAGTAATTTTTTTCCTAGTCCTTACAATTAAAACAAATTCTTCAAATTATAAAAAACGCCAATAAAAAAAATTTCAGGGACAAGGCCTATTAGAATTGTAAAAGAAGTCAAAGTTCATTTGGCCTGAACCCCTTTTTTTAAAACTGTGTAAAATTATAGAGAAAAAAATAATTTTCTAGCATCTACACTATGTGCTAAATGTGTTAGCCAAAAAGATATGTTGAAGTCCTGACACGTAGTCTCTGTGTATGTTGCTTTATTTGGAAATAGGGACCTTGTAGCTCTAACTAGTTAAAATGAGATAATACTGGAACAGTATGGGCCCTTAATCCAATATAACTGCTGTTCTTATAAGAAGTGGAAATTCTCATGTGAGGACGGAATCGCACAGAGGGAAGACAACCATGGGATGGCTACAGTCAAGGTTGGAATTAGGTGACTACAAAACAAGAAATGCCAAGGTTCTAGGTTGAAAAAAAATGCAATGGTAGAAGTGAAATGTGTGAGAGTTTTAATAGCAGGTACCTGATAGAATGAGTTGAAGCTGCGTATACACGGTGTTAAAAATGCTGATTGTTCATATAAAAATATGGGAAGGGACGATTGAAATCGTGATAGGTCATACATCACATCCCTGCCCCAGCTCTTCCTTGGTAACACTCTGTGCACTGCACTTAATTATTGTAAAAGGGAAATAGTAAGCATCTTAACTGTTCTATTGATGATTTGTTGCTCTTTTTGAAGAGAAGAAAATAGAAGGATTTTAAGCTGAACATATACCACCATATGAACCATACTTGAAGCCAATATACCAATATGGTTGTACATCAGGGGTAGAACCAATCCAAACTCCTATACCTAAGAATAGGCTTTGGGAAATCTGCTTAAATATTCTAACTCCACTCTCTTGATCTATAGAATGTGCATAATCATAGCTTCTATGTAATTGTATTATGAGGCTTAATGAGGTAATGCATTCAAAATGATTAGTTCTATTCCTTCCCTACAACAATATATATTTAGGTGCTATGGAGAGGATAAGTGGGAAGGAGGAGAGACTGAAATGGGAATTAGGGAGTGAGTAGGGTGTCCATGTGAAGAAATAAAGAAGAGACCCATGATAAGCTTTATTTAAATTACAAATAAGAATTTCAGATGTGTTTGTAGTTCCATCCTTATTCCCTTTCCTTCAGAGAAGAAAATCGGAATTGTGCAGAGGACTGAGGTGCAGAAAAGACAGAGTCTAACGTCCTATTTGGATCCTTCATTTATTCCTCAACTCAGCCACCACTACTGTCTTAGTTCATTCTCATGCTGCTATGAAGAAATGCTGAGGTGGGGTAATTTATAATGGAAAGACACTTAATTGGATCACAGTTCCATGGGTCTGCGGAGGCCTCAGGAAACATACAATCACGGAGGAAGGGGAAGAAAACACATCCTACTTCACATGGTGGCAAGAAGAAGTCCTGAGCCAATGGGGGAAAAGCCCTTTTACCATCAGATCTCATGAGAACTCATACACTATCATGAGGACAGCAGCATGGCGATAACTACCCCCATGATTCAATTACTCCCACCAGATCCCTCCCATGACACATGGGTTTTATGGGAGCTACAATTCAAGATGAGATTTGGGTGGGGACACAGCCAAACCACATCAACTTACTGAGTACTTTCTGTGTATGTCTAATAATTTTGATATAGTTCTAGTGTCTTTCCCCTGATGGCTTTGCTTAGGGATGTTTATAAATGAAATTACTCATCCTGTCACCAAATTCTCATCAAAGATGAACAGATCTGACTCATTGTGGTGGTGATGATAATAATACTCCAAGTTCTATCCCCGCTGTTGTCAGTTTAATCCTACCATAACATTGTGCCCTGGGATTAAGCATGACCAGCCACAGGGCTAACACAGGGGAAAAATTCATGAGAATGACAATTCAGACTCAGCCAAGGTTGCATTTTCATCAGTTCATTGTTGAACCATCAATCAAATGAGACCAAAGGTAACCACAATACGGAGGATACACAGAAGCTCTCATTGGGATTAATCTTCTGGTCCTTCTGATCTCACAGAGACAGCTCTAAGTTACGTTATTTCAATAGCCCTCTTAGAATAACATGGTAGGATACTAAAACTGCTGCCTTGAGGTAGGGGAGGAACTCCATGTCAGTCTTTCAGAGTTCATGCCAGTAACACATTAGTAACAACAACAAAAAAGTGCACTGAAGCTTCATACTTTAAATGCCATTTGTTGTTGAATCATTGAGTCTACTTAAATTTTTCTTCTAACAGATCATAGACTACCATGGTAGATTTACTCTTATAATTCATTTAATAAAGAGACTTAATTCAAAGATTTATGAAAATAATAATAACAAAAATTGTTTAAAGTTTATTTTTCTTCACCAACTGCTGTCCTGAGACAGGTGCATAGTTTCTCCCTCCACTCCCTGTTGAAGGTATTTTAGACATAGCCCATAGGTTTCCCAATCACTTTTTAGTCGTAAGAACACATGTCATTTTAGAAATGAAAACACTCTGGATTCAGGAATATCCAAGATTTCAATATTCAATCTAGTTCACAACATCTCCTTTTCCCCAAGTTAAGGAATATAAGGTGGAGAAATAAAATAGTTGTCCCTTCAGTATTTATTTTTCATGTATATCTGCCTCCATACTTCATGCAGCAGGTGGGTGGGGCAGGAGGAGGTGGAAAGATTAGAATTCTACTGAGCTGGTTCTGTCTGTGGTGTTCTCTTGCCCAACAGTACCTAGTCGTAGTTGGCATACTCTCTGTGGGGCAGGAGTTCTAACACTAAATTTTGAGTGTACACAGCTGTATCTTCCTTAGAAATATTTCTGTCCCTTGCTCTGTCATGGACACCTTTGCACTGGTCAACTCTGTGGGGGCAGGAAATGTACCCTTCAGACAATTTTCTCATCTCCCCAGGTAGCCCTATGGGAAGAATCCATTCAGACTGATGTCAGAGACTGTGTTATAATTCCAATTCTGCACCCCATTGTTTTCCTTCCCTATGCTACAACACTTAGCAGCATCTACTCACTTTGGGGTATACTTCCTGCCTCTTGACTTTGGATTTGTCTATTTGACTTACTCTGACCAATAGAATAAAGATGAAATGATATTATACCCATGTTAGCAAAGGCCTCGGCAGGATTTTCATGTTTGTTTCTTCTTTTATTCTCTGTCATTACCAGGCGAACAATAACCTCAGCCTAGACTGTAGTTATGAAAAAGGTGATGACAAACACGAAGCAGTGCCACCAGCCACACCCAGCCTAGATGACCAGGTACTAGCTTGTACAGGCAGACCTATGAGTGGGCCTAGCAGGGACCAGCAGGGAAGCCAGCCTGGGCCTGTCCTATGTTATCTGAATCCTATCCAACCTTCCATCTCATGAGCCAAACAGATATTCCTCATTGTATAGCACAGAGATTATGTGGATGTGTGCTCAGCACAGTACTATGGTGCAATTATTAACCGATATGATTAATTACCTTTGTGTCATAATTCACCTACCTGAAATCCCTGCACTTTTATTATATCAAATATGGAAAGCATTTGCTGCTGCTTTGCTTCTTGTCCTGACTTTATAAATTACTTCCCACATCTATTCTGTCCTTTGTTATATGGGAGGTTGGAAAACGTTTTCTGTAAAGGGCCTGCTAGTACATTTCTTACAAATTGTATGCTCTCTGTCTCCATTTATCTATGCTATTATAATGTGAAAGCAGCCATAGAAAACAAAACAGTAAATGGTGAGATGTGGGTATGTTTCAATAAAATTTTCTTTATAAAAGCAGACAATGGGCTGGGTTTGGACAATGGGTCATAGTTTGTTGACGCTGCTTTATAGTAACAAACTCTGTTACCATGGTAGCAGTAGGCATACGACTGCTCTGCTGAAACATTATCCTATTCCTGCCTACTTTCCAGATACATGGCAAAATATCCAGTCAATTTACTATCATAAAAATATTATTTAATATCCTTAAGTCCCTGGCACATCTCTGGCCCTTCTCCCTCCTTTTCACCTGGTAGAACTTGTACCAAAAGGAGAGAAGATGCCTACACCTAGAGTAGTAAGCTCAAAAGAGCCAAGGTCTCTAACAAGTTCATGAACTCACCAACCAGTTTGGTCTGCATAGTTACGTCCTTCTTTTACATTAATTATTTTTTCTTTTTTTTTAATCCATCTAAATTAAGACTTGTCTAATATATGTAATAAAATAAAATTCTAAATTTTGAAAAGAAATTTGAAACAACAACATACACCATGGTAAAAATTATTGGGAAAAAGGATTTGTATTAGTTCTCTATTTCTCAGTTCACAAGTTACCCCTCCAACATTGATTTTCCTGTGTCTGATGGTCAGGAATTTGGGCCTAGGATGGGTGCCTCTGACTTAAGATTTCCCATGGGGTGATAATCAAGATGTCATCTGGGCTGCAGTCTCATCTGAAGGAGAGGATAATCCACTACCAAATTTCTTGATGTTTTTGTCAGCAGCACTCAGTCCTTCTCTGTTTGTTTGGCTGAAGGGCTCTGTTTCTTGCTGGCTTTTAACAGGCATCCTCCTTTAGCAATTGGCCAGACAGCCTTCTCCATAGGGTTGCTTACAACATGGATTGCTTGCCTCAGAGGAAGCCAGTGAGAGTCTGAGAGTCTTTTCATAACCTAATCACACCCATCATTTTTGCCGTATTCTGTATGTTCAAAGCAAATCACAGATCCATCCTATACTCAATGGGAGGGGATTATATAAGAGCACAAATACTGAGAGATAGGGATCACTTGGCGGTCTTATATGTGGCCTACCATTGGAATAAATAATGTTAAAAGCTGCAATAGAATAGAGTACAATAAATGTAATAGAATAAATGTAAATATTGGAAAGGATATATTATCAAAAGAATTTGAAATCCTAAAATAAATCTATAATTCCTAGAAAATAATGACCTAAATTTCATAGCAAAAATAAAATGAACCTCAAATAAGTCAAAATATGAAGATTAATTATTACAAAGTATTTGAAAACTTTGTTCATTGAAACTATTACCAGGATCTACTGGATTAATAATTTTTACTTAGTTTCAAAAGAACAGATAATTAAACCATTTTAAGTAATTCTGGGAGCTAGGAAAAGATTTAAAAATCCTCAATACCTTTTGTAAAATCAAGACATCTTTAACACAATAACTAGGTAAAAATATTGTTATTAAGAACAACATAGAATAGTATTTTTGTGAATGTAGAAGCAATAATTTCAAATCAAGAATAAGGCATTATTAAAAAGAAGCAAGTACACTGTCAGCAAAACAGTAAACTATAACCAGATAGAGCTTATTCTAGTAGTACATCAGTAAATTAAAGAAAGATCATATAATCACAGCTACAAATGAGAAATTTTAGTGTAATAAACACTAATAAAAGTTATCATTTGTTGTTATCCTAAAAGATAAAACACTAAAACTATTTAAATTAAAATCAGAAACTGGACACCCACTATCACCATTTTCATTTAAATTGTACCTATTAGATTCTAGAAAATGCATTTAGAAAAATAAGATTGCTGATATAAACATTGGAAAGTAAGTATTTTTCTCTATGTTATGTATACCCAGAAAATTCAGATTTTTCTACCATGAAATTTCTAATATTAAAAATCAATAGTTGGTCTATTTTCTAGCAAAACACTTAGAGAATCAGGGAAAATATTCTATTTCCTAGCATTCAAAATTATCCACCAGCTAGAAATAATTTTTAAAGTATAAGGTCCTGAATGAAGCACCAAATAAAAAATGTATTTATAGATATAAAATAAGTTCTGCACAAAAGAAGACACATATCATAGTCTTCATCTTAAGACTAAATGAAATGTCAATTTTTGCAAGATTAGTATATAAATTTATGTCAATTCTAATTAGTAATGTAACATAGTGTTTTGGCATTGGAAATAATAATCTGAATTATTATAAGGAAGAAAAACTTCCTCGAAAGAAAGAAGAGATTAGTGCAAGAGAACATTAAAGGAAGAACTTGCTTTAGTCAGATGTATAATAATTTATAAAAATACTGAGGTCGAATCAATGTATTCTTTGAATAAAAATAGATACATGAATCAATCAAAGAAAATAGAAAGTTAAAATTAAATCACAGTATATACGATAATTTAATATAATAAAGGTAGTATTCTTATTCAGGGTGGAAAATATAATAGTAGAAATAACTTACTATTAATCTTTATCATCAACTTAAAAAAACAGAGAGATTCTTCAAAGATACTAAGTTTTTCAGGAATAAACAATGCAGTGGGAAGATGTATGGGTGTATTCTGGGAGATAAAGAAAGACAAAGATTTTTAAAAGAAAAATAAATAGGTTTATATAAGCTGTTTAGAAACAATTATCCTTGGCTACAAGGATCAATAACAAGGACGGTTGTCAGGCCAAGGTTAGGCAAGCAGTTGCCAGGGAGATGTCCTCGCAGGAGTATTTTTTGCGCAAGGTTTTGGTTTCAGCAGAGCTATTTGTGATAGGTCTTGTTAACGGGAAGTTTGTGTGGAAACTTCACTTCATAGACTTCCTGGTTCCATTTTATCAGGGTTTGACACAAGTCACTCCATGACAAATTTAACCATATAAAAACAACTTTGGATCCTACTTTTTCTTTTAACCACGCAAAAATAAATCCCACAAATAAAAATAAAAGTTGAAAAATCATGTAAGAGTTGAAGGTGAATATAAATAGCATCTAGAAATTTAAAAAAAAGATTTCAGTCAAAATAAGAAACTCAGAAGATGCAAAAAAAATGTAAATATATTTGACTTCATACAAATGAGAAACTTTTTAATGGCAACTTACATTGTGATTTAAAAGGGTCAGTAAACAGACAATGAATCTTTAAAGATGGAATATAGATAAAAGATTTTTATATATACATATATATTATGTACTAAGAGCTTTTATACATGTACAAAATAATACAGAAAACAAAATGGAAAAAGTGGCCAAAGGATGTAAAGGAGGCAAAAATAAAACAGCATATCCAAATGATCAATATACATATGAGAAAATAATCCAAGTCACTAGTATCAAGGAAATGCAAATCAAATTAACAGTAACTTATCTCTTTACATTTAAAATACTGGTACATTTTATTAATATAAGAGCTACAACACACAATATTGCCAGGACTGACAATATTGTGTATTATCAATACTATTTCCCTCACATACTGTGACAGAAATTTGAATTGTTACAGAGTTTTTAAACAGTAGTCTAGCAACATCTATGAACATATAAGAGTAAATATTGCCTTTGACCCTGCAATCCCACTTCCGGAAATCAATTCCACAAAATGAAAACACAAATATGTCAGGGTATAGATAATGGAATTTTATTAAAACATTGTTTTATGGAGGGAAACGTTTAGAAATACAGTGCAAGTCCTTCAACGGGAGGTTGTTAGAATAAATTATGCTAGAATCACCACTGAAATATTGAATACTGTGCAGTTATTAAAGCAAGATGCAGAAAAGTTCATAACATGATCTCGCATAGAAAAATAAGCAAGGAGCAAAGAGTGTATGAGTTTCAGAGTATATAAAAGCATATAGAGCATATATATATGTGTGTATATATATGCACTTTATATATATATTATATACATATGTATGCAGTTTACACATACACACACACTTGGGTAATAAACAAGGTAATTCATGCAAACAAACTAATATTATTTTACCATTGTGAATTGTTTAGTTTGTAACAAAAGGGGAAATTTAGAAGACAGAAAATGAAAGCGGGAGATACAAACTAAGACCGAAAAAATATAAAACAGTGATATCAGTTGTGCATATTACAATCATATGTGTGCCTTCATGCAATTATATGTGCATGAATATATGCAAAATTAAATTAGAAACACATATGAGCATGTACAGATAACAAATTTGGGGAATCCTATTTGGTTCCAAGGTTCTGAGACACAGAGAGAAAAATCAGTTAAGCAAGTTCCAAAAATCAGTTAAGTAAGCACAATTCATGTAAAAGCTTGGATTGGGCTCAGCTCCCTCCCAGCTGGAAAAGTCAAATATTGATGCTATAAAAGAATGTTTAGTCTTCAAAAGACCACATAAATGTATCACAAATTCTCAAGCTTAAAGGTTCACTGTGGAATTGTCAAGGCTCTTTCTTGTATATGAACAGGAATTTTGTACTTCATTATTCATATCTAACCTAATTGGAGAATGCAGGAATTCATTTAGCCTTTAAATTGTGATTATCAATGAACAAACAAGTATGTATCATAGAGGAACCTATTCTTGTAACCCTTTTATTTCTTAAATAACTAAAAATGCATGCACTCTATCTTTATTACTGTTTGATGGTCAGTTGTCATTGTTACTAATAGAAGTATACTTTCTTGCATCGCACTAATATTTTATCTTTTAATAGGACAAGAAAATCTTTTCAGAATTTGGTATTATTAATATGTTTGATTTGGTGTCTCGGAGAATTTCTTTTGACTTGTCTTTTATTTGTTTTTCAAATGTCAAAGAAGTTCTGGAAAATAAAACACATTGCCCCAGAACACACAGAATAAATGAGCATCTGACCACTGTTCAATTTCAGTACCCAGGGTAGCATGCAGAAGAGGACTGAATCTTTGATGCACCTGTGCACATCCACGTCAATCACATAATACAACAGAGCTGCATTAGCCCCATAGTGGGGAAATCCTTTCCCAAGGATTTGCTAACAAATTACATTTTATCTTCATTGCTTTCACGCCCTTGAAGATGAAAGAGAATACATTTATGCTTGAAATAAAGCAAGAATAGTTCGATTATCACTAAGAGACAACGAGGAAAAGAACTTGTCTTGAAGTTTTATCCACAATAAAAGAGAGAAAATATGTATATAAGTTGAGACATCCTCACTCACTATTTTATGCCTGACTGGCATGATTAAAATGAGTTTTTTTTTTTGTGGTTTGCTGAGCAAACAAACAAAGAAGTGGAGCAATAGTACTAGCAACCATTTATTGAGCTCTTACCACATAGCAGTCATATTACTGTTTCAAAGCCACATCACTTTTACACATTTTAGACATTTTTACAGCATGATAGTGATGCTGTGCTGTGTGTCTTAACTGGCCATTTTACTAATGATTAGAGACATAAGGAGAGTGATTTACTTCTCACAGGAATAAGTGGAGCAGCCTGTGTTAAAATCCCAGTTGCTGGAATTTTACCTGCCCCTGGAAGAAGTTTGGTTGTTGGGGAGGGATGGATAGGGAGGGATGGGGTGGGGAAGGGCAGGGAGGAGTGAGTTGAAGAAGAAGAGTACCAGTTGTGATAGTTTTTGCTGTGGCAAACGTTTCCTCCAGTGTATTGCAAAATCAACGGTGAGAACAAAATATTATTCGTTATGTACTACAACATTTCATAGAATCAGTATTTGACTTTTGAAGCTGTTACAGAGCTGAGACAAATTGCAGCTTTTACATTAATTGTGCTCTACAATATTGGAACCACTTTTCTTACATTATCCTGTTCTTAGATATAAAATGGGTAGAAATATGAATTCTGCTAATGCAAATAAGAAAGTAAGGCTCAGAGGGAATTAGCAGTTTCTACGTATTACAGAGTTAAAAGAAAGTCAGGCTTCAGAGTCTGAAAATGATTTAGTCCAAGCCCTCATCTTTGAGAAAGTTGATCATCTTCCAAGAGAGAAGTGAATTTCCCAAAGTAAGACAATCATAACTGACTGCAGCCCTAAGCTCCTTTTTTTCCTAACTAAGGAAGACTGTACTATAACCAATAGTCAAATAATGATTTATTGCACAGGTAGCAGTACAATGGAAGTTCACGTTTTGGAAGAGACACTCAGACCCTTCTTAGTCCTTGTATAAGTTACCCTACGGGTTAAAGAGTCTGCACTTTCTGAAGGACTGACCCAGCCTCAATCTTGTTTGGAGCCAAGACTCTATCTAAACTTTTCTGCAGAAATCACCTGAACTCATTGTCTGAGTCTGTCCAGTTCTCTTCCTTGTCAGTCCTTAGGAGAGCAAACACTGCTAATTGTGTTCAAGGCAGAGTCAGTGAAAGAGAGCTTGACAGTGAGAACCAGGCATATACAAGGCCCTCTCATAGCACAGGGTGAGGCTGAGTAACGGGGAAAGAAGCAGGGTGACTTGAAGGCCAGAGACATTCTTCTGTCTTGACCTCTTAATAATAAGAATCGGCCTAATACTATCATGGATAAAGCACTGTCCCCAGAGAGGAAGGGATAAAACAGCTGTGCGTGTGCTCTTCTTTATCACAAAGAGTTTGTAGAAAATTTCTCCGTATAGCCAAGGACTAAGGCAGTTCTCCTCCCACCTCACCTTTCTCGCTTTTCGTTCTCAAGGGTAATTATAGAATGTGCTGAGAATACGACATTCTGAGATGAGGGAGGACTGGACAGAGCAGTACTGGCTCTATTTTAACAACCCCTAGAAACAGGATGTTCTCCAGCACTTTAGTCCGGTGTGTCACATTGTCCTAGAGTATAAAACCAAGGGTGGCTGCTCTCTGGGACTCCTTACCTGCCGTACAAGTGGAGCACAGGCAGACGAGACTCCATCTTCCCTGGGAAGCTGTCCTGGGTGTTGGGGAACTGGCTCACAGTGAACCCTAAACCTCTGTTGTTCCTTGCTGCCTATCTGTAAAAAATAAATACACTTCATGTAACTTCTTGTGTGGCGGCCTGTTCTGCCTGGCCAGACTCTGAGAAGCTGGTAACCAGTGCACAGTGGACCTGATTCAGAGGGTTCTCTGTAAACTCTATAACTTCTCTAAACTCTCCCTTTCAATTCCCATAATACCCTGATCTTACAGCTATTCTAATACTTACTATTAATGTTTGTCTTCTTTATAATTGTTTCTCCAACTAGACTGTGAGCTTCTCAAAAAATGGACCCTCTAATTCTTTGTATTTCAGCATTTATAAGGGAATATTTAACATATTAATCACTCCACTCTGTCTAGTCATGTTGAATGAGGGGTTATATTTAAAAATAAGTAATATGCAATTTTGGTTTAATAAATTCCAGTTCCAGTTCTATATTCTAATTGGATACATTGAATTTTGTCCAACGGAGTCCTAGTTAACAGCTCCATTATATATGAGACTCAACAGTATGTCCGGCATGTCAGCACTGTGACCAAATAAGTGAGTAGTAGTTACCCAAAATCTAATTGTGCTATGAGTATTTTCTTGAAGGAAAATAACTCTATGGGCCTTATGATGGAACAAATGTTTTTGCCTCATCCAAATTCATATGTTGAAACTTTAACCCCCAATGTTACAGTATTTAGAAATGGTGCTTTTGAGAGGAAATTGGGGTCAGATGAATCATAAAGTTGGAATCCTCATGATGAGATTAGTGTCAGTATAAGAAGAGGCAACAATCTCTCTCTCTCTCTCACACACACACACATGCACACACAAATCAAAGAAAGACCATGTGAGCAAACAGCAAGAAGGCAGCCATTGTTTACAAGCCAGAAAAAGAAACCTTGCCAGATACCAACCTTGCCAGACTTTGACCTGGTACTTCTAGCCTCCAGAACTGCAAGAAGATACATTTCTGTTGCTTAAGCCTCTTAGTCTATAATATTTTGTTATGGCAGTCCAAGAAGACTCAGACAGATCTCTCTCATTTTGACAGATCTGATAAGAAGCCATTAAATTGTACAAATAATAAATTTTACTTGATCTCAGAAATTAATAAAGTAGTTTTTCATCCTAATTAAAACAGCATTTTTTTGAAATCTACGGGACTGAGGACTTACAGAGGGCCTTTGGAGTTTGATGTGCTTCTGCTCATTTCTATATAAAAATTTGTTAATTATATCTTTTATACACATAAAATTATTAAAGTTCTTCATAAATATAATATGCAATTAGGAATTTTATACCATTGACTATAAACACAGCATTTGGATTGAACTTATCGAATTTTTAAAACTCACCAAATGGTAATTGTATTAGTCTGTTCTCATGCTGAAGAAAGACATACCCAAGACTGGGTTGTTTATGAAGGAAAGTTTTGACTCACAGTTCCACATGGCAGGTGAGGCCTCACAATCATGGTGGAAGAGCAAGGGATGTCTTCCAAGGCATCAGGCAAGAGAGAATGAGAGCCAAGCCAAAGGGGAAACCCCTTTTATAAAACCACCAGATCTCGTGAGACTTATTCACTATCATGAGAACAGGATGAGGGAAACCACCCCCATGATTCAATTATCTCCCCCAGGTCCCTCCCCCAATACATAGGAATCATGGGAGCTACAAGTGAAAATGAGATTTGTGTGGGGACACAGCCAAACCATATCAGCATATCAGTCATCAAACTACAAGCTGAGGAATCTCATTTAGATGTGAACATTAATATGATATATGCAAAGATCATTTTACCACTTAAAATAGTTTTTCAGGAGTGACATCAGCAAGGTGATGGAATAGGAAGTCTAGCCTTCCCTTCCCCTACAGAAAGTTTGACTACCAACTATTCACAGACAAGAGCATCACTTTGGAAACCCCAAAAACTGGAAGCACTCTTGAGATACTTGCACAGTACACAGAACTGGAAAAATAATCCTAATTAGAGAACAAGAAAAATGGTCTCAGTTCAACCATACTACCCTCTCCTTTTTCCCCAAGTTGGTACAATGCCAGACAGAGAGTATTTCCCTAGGCTTACAGTTTCTACAGAAAAAAAAGAGAACATGAGGCAGGAAACCAGCTTCCCTAGCATTCTGAGGCACTTCCCAGGACACTCACTCCATTCTCACCTTACAGAGAACACTGGGGAAATGGTACAATTTTACCACCCACATGTAAGGTAGAAACAAAGAAATTAACCAGCTCATGGATATTGGTGGTACCCCTGTTCCTACCAGTTGCAGTGTTCAGTCAGAGACATCAGCCAATCTCACAGTGCATCTACAAAGCTGATATAGTTTGGTTCTGTGTCTCTACCCAAATCTCGTCTCAAATTGTAATCCCTACATGTCAAGGGAGGGATCTATAATCCCCATGTGTTGAGAGAGAGAAGTGATTGGATTATGGAGAAGGTTTCCCCCATGCTGTTCTCATGATAGTAAGTGAATTCTCAGGAGATCTGAAGGTTTTATAAATGATAAATTTTCCTGCACTCTCAACATGCTCTCTCTCTCTCTCACAGGCCACCATGTAAGACGTGGCTGCTTCCCCTTCTGCCGTGATTGTAAGTTTCCAAGCTATTGCAGAGTTGAGTCAATAAAATCTTTCTTTATAAATCACCCAGTATCAGATAGTATCTTTATAGCAGTGTGAAAATGGACTAATATAGTTAATTGGTACTAAGATAGGGAGAACTGCTATAAAAATACCTGAAAATGTGGAAGTGACTTTGGAATTGGGTAACAGGCAGAGGTTGAAACAGTTTGAAGGGCTCAGAAGAAGACAGGAAGATGTGGAAAGCTTTGTAACTTCCTAGAGACTTGTTGAATGGTTTTGACCAAAATGCTGAAAATCAGGTCGACAATGAAGTCTGGACTGAGGTGGTCTCAGATGGAGATGAGGAACTTCTTGGTAACTGGAGCAAAGGCCACTCTTGCTATGCTTTAGCAAAGGGACTGGGAGCATTTTTTTCCTGTCCTAGAAATCTGTGGAGCTTTGAACTTGAAAGAGATGATTTAGGTTATCTGGCAGAAGAATTTTCTAAGCAGGCAAAGCATTCAAGAAGTGACAGACAGTAAAAGTTTGGAAAATTTGCAGCTTGGCCATGTGGTAGAAAAGAAAAACACATTTTCTGGGTAGAAATTCAAACCAGCTGCAGAAATTTGCATAAGTATTGAGGAGTCCAGTGTTATCCACCAAGACAATGGGGAAAATGTCTCCAGGGCATGTCAAGAGATCTTCATGACAGCCCCATCCATCACAGGCACAGAGGCCTAAGAGGAAAAAATGGTTTCGTGGGCTGGGCCCAGGACACATCCCCTGCTCTTTGCAGCCTGAAGACATGGTTCCCTCTGTCCCATTTGCTCCAGTTCCAGTTGTGGCTAAAAAGGGCCAAGGTACAGCTCAGGCCATTGCTTCAGAGGGTGCTGGGCCCCTTATGGGTGTTCCACATGGTGTTGGGCCCAGGGGGGCACAGAGATGAAGAACTGAGGTTTGGGAACCTTTCCTTAGATTTCAGGGATGTATGGAAATGCCTGGATGTCCAGGCAGAAATCAGATGCAGGGATTAAGCCCTCATGGAGACATGAAATTATGAAACTACTAGAAGAAAGACTTGGAGAACTAGGACATTGGTCTAGGCAAAAATTTTTTGGTATAAAATCTCAAAAGTACAAGCAACAAAAGCAAAAATACACAAATAGGATTATATCAAGCTAGAAAATTTCTGGACGACAAAGAAAATAACAAAGTGAAGAGACAATCCACAAAATGGGAGAAAACATTTGCATACTACCTGTCTGACAATAGATTAGTAACCAGAATATTAAAAGAACTCAAACAAATCAATAGCAAAACAAAACCAGAACAAATAGTTCAATTGAAATATGGACAAAATTTCTGAATAGCAATTTTTCAAAAGAAGATATACAAATGGCCAACAGATATATGAAAAAATGCTCAATACAACCAATCATCAGGGAAATATAAATTAAAACCACAATGAGATATAATCTCACTCCAGTTAAAATGACCTTTATTAAAAAGGCAGGGAATAACAGACTCAGATGAGGAAGTGGAGAAAGGGCAACACTGGTACACTGCGGGTGAGAATGCAAATTAGTACAGCCCTCATAGAAAGCAGTATGGAGGTTCCTTAGAAAGCTAAAAATAAAACTACCATAAGTTCCAGCAATCCCACAATTGGGTATATACCCAAAGGAATTAAAATAAGTATGCTGAAGAAATGCCTGAGGTACCATGTTCATAGTAACATTATGCACAATAGAAAAGATACAAAAACAACCTAAGTGTCTATCAACAGATGAATGTACTAAAACATATGGCATATATACACAATAGAATACAGTTCAGCCATAATAAAACTGGAAATACTTTTATTTGAGACAACATGGATGAACCTAGAGAAAAATACCTTAAATGAAATAAACAAGACACACACAGACAAATACCATATCATCTCATTGTGAGTAATCTAAAACATTTGAAATCAATGTACAGGGTAGAAAGGTGGTTACCAGAGGTTGGAGCAGGGAGGGGTGGAAAGGGAAAGGGGAAATATTGGTCAACGGGTACAAAGCTACGATTATATCAATGTATTGAAGCATCACATTGTACCCCATGAATATGTACAATCATTATTTGCCACTTAAAAATAAAATAAAATAAAACAAAGAAGTTATGTAAAATTGTCTGAGTTAGATTTTACAACAACCCTGAAATTATAGGTGTAGATATTTGTACAGGGCTCCAGGGGCACTGTATCTCCTACCAAGGAGGCTCATCCCATCTGATGGAATCCAGTATTGAAGAACTGGCCCCTTAGGTTTAATTGCATTTGTTACATCATGAGTCCTACCACTGTTGATAAGAGGAAAATTGTATTTAAAAGAACTAGATATAAGATACAGAAATCTGTATTTTTTTCTATACACAAATTTACCCTTCATAATGTACAAAAGTCTTCCAAACCCAGCCCAATTCTTTTGCATAATGTCTTGATTTGCTAATTTTCCCAGTGTCCCAAGTTAGGCTCTGGGATATAGCCAGAGTCACCACAGTGTCATTGAATTAAGCACTAATGAGACCTCCTCCTCTCCAAACCTGTCTCCCAAGCTCCACTTCTATGAACTCTAGGCTTACAACCTTGGAGATCAAGAGCACCATTTAACATCTAATTTCAAACTGGGTTTCATAGAACTCTACTACTGTGGTGTACTTTGGCATTTCTTCAAATATTTGATTTGAATTTTACTCTGTATATAATTTGACAATTTTTGAGTGTCTTAACACACAGTCAAATGTGCTACATAATAATTTAATACTTCAGAGACCAGCAAAATGTCAAGTTGAAGTTTCATTGACTAGATTTAGAGGAAGTTTTATTATATATTTGAGCTTAGTGAAATGCTACTTTCTTCTGGTTTATAGATATAACCCAGGAATGGCAAAAAGAATGCTTTCTCAAGGAGCAAGCATTCAAATGTTGGATATACAGGCTGTCTTTCATAGGCCTTCTGAAGGCTGTACTATAACCAAGGCTTTTTCCACCTCCCTAGACTAGCTGTAAACACACTCTGGTCCTTATTAGTACTACTTAGAACTCTGAAACAGATAAATAGATGTCATCGAATTTGATGTTACCTTCTTCCAGGGCCTTTGTTTATGCTTGAAAGGATAATGTAGTGCACTAATAGCTCACTATCCAAGGTGTATTAATCTGTTCTCACACTGCTAAGAAAGACATACTCAAGACTGGGTAATTTATAAAGAAAAGAGGTTTAATTGACTCACAATTCAGCATTGCTGGGGAGGCCTCAGGAAATTTACAATAATGATGGAAAGCAAATATGTCCTTCTTCACATGGTGGCAGGAAGGAGAAATGTCGAGCCAAAGGGGGAAAAGCCCCTTATAAAACCATCAGATCTCATGAGAACTCACTCACTATCACAAGAATAACATGAGGGTAACCACCCCCATGATTCAATTACCGCTAGCCAGGTCCCTCCCACAACACATGGAGATTTTGGAAACTACAATTCAAGATGAGATTTGGGTGGGGACACAGCCAAACTATATCACAAACGGAGTGACATTCATGGCAAAGAAAGCAGTAATTTATTTATTTATCATGACAAATTTCTGGGAGACTGCAGGAAAGTGCCTCAGTCTAATAAAATCACAGTATATCATGTTAATTTTCCAATGGATATAAGTAAATAATTTAAATAAGGAATTTCTCATCTTGATTCACACTGCAGCAGGTATTTTTGGCCACCAAAGCCATATCCCATCGGATTTCAGGACTTTGACTGCTGCCCCCTAAGAAACACCACCTCATCTCTCTGGCCTCTTGAGCTGGAATAGCCTGTGAGTATATTTGCAGACACTACTAGTAGCTTACCCACTAGCTATTCTTTCCTTTGTACATTGTTACATACTATGATTTAATTCAAGGCAGCAGTTGGCATTGCTGAAAGAATATTCTCCAGCCTTCTTTGCAGCTAGAAGTAGACGTTTAATTCAGTTATGACCACTGACATATAAGTAGAAGGCTGAATTCCAGGAAATGGAAAAAATGGGTCTGACTGCTGTGTTGTATTACTTTTTTCCTTTTCTACATCCTCTTTTTCTGCTTCTTGAGATACAGATGTGATGGTATCATCATCCTGTCAGCCTTCTTAGACCTTGAAGTGACCTTGAACATGGAATTCTAGTTTTAACAAGGGTGAACAAGATGAGAGAAAACTTGATATCTCATACTGTGCTGCTACCACTATATTCCTAACTTCCATCTTTAAACAACTTATATATAAGATAAAAAACAGATGTTTATACATGTATGCTACCGTTATTTTGGCTTTGTGTGTGTGTGTGTGTGTGCTGCTGAATCTCTTCTAATGCAAATTTTCTGAACCAAGCTGTGGAACTCATACTGTGCTTGAATCCAGAAGATTTCAGGAACCCTTGGCCAGTTGAAAAAAATAACCATAATCTTCCTGCTCTTTCTATTGTCTTCAGGATTCCTCAAGAGGACAGACCTGTCCCTGAATCCTAAGACCTATGGCTTGGTTAATATAATTTCTGTTCTCTTCTTCCCTGATGTGTATGCAGACTTCTACTTTCATTTAGCTCTTGTGGTCTTCCCACATGTTATATGGAGTCCTGATTGTCCTTCATAATGTCTACATGCATACCTTTCTTAAATTACTCTATCTTTTCCCTATGAGCTATGGCTTGACTATATTTATGTTTCAGGTATAAAGAATATGAATTAAAACAATTGATACTGAAGATTTCTGCATTGATTTCTGCAATGCTTGGAACTAAGGGCAGAAAGAAAAATGAGATATGCTCATCTGACAGATTCACTCACTCTGTTCTTCTTAACAAATTAATATCTTATGTAGACCTCTAATACATTCATTACATTCTATTAATATTACTAATAATTAATAAATTAGTAATTATTCTATTAATATTGTACACTTAAAAATATTAATTTCTTTCTCATATAATACATTATGAGATATTTGAAGGAAATGTATTTGGATATTATATTTGTGCATAAAAATAGTTTAACAGAAGACAGGTAGCAGAAACTTTATTCCACATAAATGATTCTGTATGTCCAAAAGTGCTGATGTATACAAGGAAAAGAAGGAAGGAGTTTCATTTTAGAAACTTGGATTCAATATCTACTATCAACAATAGAAATGGAAGATAAAATGCATAAATTATATGGCTTCCTGAAAAATAAAATGACAACAATAATATGGAGGAATAAGCAAATAATTAGGGCTTAATAAATATGAGCATTCACTGCTTCTTTCCCCTAAGTACTTTCTACTACCACTCTGAGCTTAATTTTCTTGTTTTAAAATGGATGGAAATAACTACACTCACCTTATAGGCTACTTTAATGGGGTAGAATTAAATAAAGTGGTACAGTGGTGGAAACGTGCTTTATCAATTCTGAAGCGTGTGAGTATTTTGATTATCATTTAGAATTATTGTGCCTGAGTGATTGCTCTGTCATAGAGCCAAAGCACGCTATGTGTAAAATTCAAACCTCTTGACTCAGAATTTAGTGGTTGTTGGGACTGAGGAAGAATAATTAGGTACTTATTAAGGTTATGTCAATAATAAATTGCAGCTTTATTATTATGTTTCCCTAAATGAAATTGTGCCCACTGTGTTGGCACAAAAGAATAAAAAGTTATTCAAATATCCAGCTGATGAACTCTAGTCAAATATCCGGAAAATTGGCTAACAGTGTTGTCTTGAGAATATGAAGTTCATTTTGCCTGGAAAAAAATCAGTTCCCAAATGAAGCCATGAAAGTCTTGGTTTTAGAACAATGTGTCCAAGAAAAATCTAGTTTTGCTACAGAAAGTAATTGGGTCCCCTCCCTTGGCACAGCACAAGTCCCCAGTGCCACACATCACTATGCATCAACAACTAATGACTTTTCCATTTGCTGGGCCAAAAGAGAAAGGCAAAAATGTTCCTTCCCGAGTTAGCTTTCCATATGAACTACAAAGAATAGATCATGATTAATGAGATACTGCCTTGTGTAGTTCCACTGGTTCCACTAAGGAAATTGTATTGTTTATTCACATCTAACTTCATAGCCAAGAATCAAAATTGTATTTCACTTAGATCCATTAGAGACGTCAGCTTGTGTGGTTTATATCTGAATTTTTTTTTTCTGATAGAACGTAACCATTGCATAGACAGGGACTTTCAGTGTTTCAGGCACATCATAAAGTCTAATAAATACATGTGGGATGAATGCATAAATAAACATCCACTTTGAGGGTAGAGTCTTTATCTAGTTCACTTCTGTTTCTCTCTTCCTCTAACCTTCCCCCATTCTCTTGTTCCTGGCATGGTACCTATATCATAAGGAAACTGTTAAATGAAAAACAAACCAAAATTGCTTTACTAAGGAGAAATGTATAAAAGAATCATAATGACTATGCTCTTTTCCAAAAGTGCTGGGAGAGGAAGAGACAAATAGACATATTTTCATGTCAGCACAATCTAGAAGTTACTTTTCCCCTCAAAAGGGCAAATTCAGCATTGCATAATTCCCAGGGTAGTGACAGGACGCAGGCATTCTGCAGTACCTGCAGTAGAAGGCAACACGTTTAATAATAATTTTTTAACTTAAATAAAACTTTGAATAAAAACATAAACAGAGATTATTTTTTCTTTCTATAGTTACAAAGATCTAATTTAAGAAACACAAATTCCAATGTATGCTATTACTGTGTGTCAAAAAATAATCTCAATGCTTTTTACGCATGATTTCATTTAAGCCTCACAGCAACCTTCTCATATAGATGATTTATGGAAGGCTTTTCCAACAGAATGTCTAAAGGACGAAATTTTTATGATCTTTATTTCTAAATGAAATGTTTATGAGATTTTTTTTTTTAACCACAGTGGTGTCCCAGATGAAAGTGATACCCTTGAACGTGGCCTACTGCACTTTTCCCAACAATATCCAGTAGCAGCTGACTACACATGATAAGCAAGCTGTTACAAACTGAAGGTTTGTGTCCAAAATTCATATGTTGAAATGTAGCCTACCCCAATAGAACGATATTAGGAGGTTAGGTCTTTGGGAGCAACAAGGCCATGAGGGGTGTCCCCATGAATGGAATAAGTGCCCTTATAAAATGAGGCCAGAGAGCTAGCTCACCCTCTTTCCCTGTGTGAAGATACAGTATGAAGTTGGCCACCTGCAGTCCAGAAGAGGACCCTCACGAGAACGCAGCCATGCTTGCACCCTTAGCGTAGACTTGCAGCTTTGAGAGATGTGAGGAGTAAGTTTTTGTTCTCTACAAACCACCCACTCTCTGGTACTTTGCTACAACAACCCAAAGGGAGTAAGACAGCAGCTAACAACAGCCAGCTCCCCAGACTCATCAAAGCCCACTGTATGCAGGAACCACCACATCAGCTGGGGGTGGGGGCATTCCCTTTTTATATCTACAATCAAATGAAAACATTGTGCTCTTCATCAACTGAGAAAATGTTTACTTTTCTTTATCTTTGTTTCCATTTCCAATAGTTTTGTTTCTGTTAGGGCATCCAGCCCACAACATCTTGATTTCTTCTACAGAAAGAGGCTATCATTAGTAATTCCACTTTAGAGATGAGAAAATATGAATACAAAGAGGAATTTAAGTCATTTACTCAAGATTACATAAATAGTAAGTGTGCGGGCTGGATATAGAACAACTGCAGACTCACTAAGGAGACTAAAGAGAAATATAATTTTATCCAACTAGAGCAGAACACAAACTGTTATTCTAAAAAAATCTGACCACATTTTTTTGTTTTGTTTTGACAGTTCTCTTCTGAAGAAAAATTCTGTGTGACTGTCAGAGTCTTACCACATCTGTGTTGTATTGTGTATAAGCATGTTGACTACATTTTATGGTGTTCAAAAAAAAAGCATAACTACTGTACTGAGTTGAAAAGTGTCTCCCCAAAATTTATGTCCTTCCCAAAACCTTAGAATGTGACCTTATTTGGAAATGGGGTCGTTGCAAATGCAATTAGTTAAAATGAGTTCATACTGCAGTATGATGGGTCTTGAATTCCATATGACTCAGCACTTACATGAAAAGGAGAAGAGAGACACAGGAGTTAACATCAAGACAGAGGCAGAGGTTGGAGTGATGAGTCTGTAAGCCAAGGAATGTTCAGGAGTGAGAACAACCACGAGATGCTTGGAGGGAAACACAGGACAGGTCCTCCATCAGGCTGTCCAATAGGAACCAAACCTGCCAGCATCCTAATTCTGGACTTAGCCTCCAGAACTACAAGAGAATAAACTTGTGTTGTTTTAAGGCACTGCAATTTGTGGTCATCTGTTACAGCAGAACTAGGAAGGTAATACAACTACTCAACTGATTTGAGAAGTTTTGTCCACACAAAACCCTGCACATAATAAAAAGAAATGTGCGATAAGGCACAAGAAGACATGGACAAATCTTAAATGTATGTTGTTAAATGAATGAAAGAAGCAAATCTGTATGAAAGAAACTACCTACTATATGATTCAAATTAAACAGTGTGCTGGAGTCAAAAGTGTGTTTAGCTTAATAGAGATACAGATGGTTAGGTGAAGAAATATTCGAAGATATGTGTGAATATGCACAGGTTAGTATACACACATGTATTTCCTATTTGTGTCAGTGGTGAGGGTCTAAAAGCAATGACACCTCAATCACAATAAGCATACCTCAGGGCCAGATCCTGGTTTCTAATACTATTCTTCAACAAATTGAACCAGGGCTCTTTGGAGAAATCACTGAGTTTAGCACTGGGCAAGAAATTTACAAGATGAACCTGGAAAATTTTGTAGTGACAGAAGTGAAAAGAGAAAAAGGTGCTCACAAAAAAAATCCACAAGGATGTCAATATGTCAAAGGGACACAGAAGCCAACTGAAAAAGCTCCCAAAGGACAAAGTTGAAAACCCTGCAGAATAAAATAAATGAACAAGTGATGGATTATTACCCAAAGTATAAAATAAATATCCATGAGTTCATATTAAGTAAACAAGCAAATAAATATATGGGTAGAAGAAATCTCTTGTGCATGAGAATTCTAAATTTAACAGCTCCCACATTGCATATCAATATTTGAAACTATAGTTAGATTGATAATTGGTTATTTTATATGTAATCCTAATTCTCATGGTGATTTTGTAATGTTTCTCGCTTGAGGGTTGTTAAGGTCTTTTGTGACTGATTTTCTACTAGCCCTCTCTCTGTACTTGATAAATATGTAGCAAAAGAATGGATGACTGATTGAACCAATGAGTGAATGAAACCCTAAGTTACACATAATATAAAGTAAGTTATGAAATGTATAAACCAAAATCAATATTTCAGCTCTGGAGAAAAATTATAGTGAATAAATTTCCTCAAATAGTAGAAATAAAGGAAAATTTTAAAACTGTATTTTAGAATAAAGATGCAGGCAAGACCTACGTTTAAAATCTAAACCAAACATCTAATAGCTGTTTAACCTTGAAAAACAAGTATCTGACATCACTGAGCTTTAGTTTCTCCTTCCAAGAAAGGAGAAAATGACTTTTACTCTGCCAAACTCACAGGCTGCTGTGAAGATCAAATGTATTCATAGATGTGAATGCACTCTATAAAGTGAATGCACTATGGCAAGTAATTATTATTGGAGTGCATTGAAGTGGGAAAAATGCTTGACTATGAATAGGAGGCAGTGCAGAGATTAAACAGGCCAAGAAAGACATTGAGTGGAGAACTATATTGAATAAAGAGAACACAAATGAACACACACATGCCTGTGAATGCATCAGGTTCATTGTAACTTCTGGTGGGATTCTTACTGGTGGAGCTGAAGTTTGCAGTGTTGTATATTTGCGGGGCACAGCATCACATCTCTACAAAAGTAGGACACTTTGAAGACAAAAGATGAGGAGCAGGGCTCCAGAATGTCTCAGCAGAACTGAGGACATATGGCACCATTAGGTCTATTGTCTATTATCCATCTCACTTAAATTTTTTCTTATGAAGAAGAAGATATCACTTCCCAGTGCAGAGCAGATTTAGAAAAAAAAAAAAAAAGTTTAAGCATTTTTAACATTGGCCAGTAATAAAAACTATTAGGGTTTGGGAGTCGTGGAATTTGGGGAAGGAGTGGTTTCTGCCGAAGGATAGCTAGTTACTTCCTGAGCACAAAGAAAGACGGAACTTTGGAGTGACATATCAATCTTTGTCTTACAAGTCAGGCATAACGTTTTTTATGGTTTAGTAGTTTTTGTATATTATTTTAGCTTTACAAACATTCTAGGGTGTAGAAAACATTGGTCCTCAGAATGTGTTCTGTCAAAAGGAGTATCTTCAATTTTGAGGGAAAAAAATAGTAAACATAATAAACACAACAATAAAAAAATGCTGCCACCAAGTTCCAGATACTCTACCAGGTGTCTCACTTACCTAAATGTTAATTCTCATGGCAAGTCAGAGTAAGTATCTAATCTCCATGTAAAGATGAAGAAACTAAGAGTAAGAGAGGCTTTACAAAACATGTCAAAGGTCACACAGCCAGTCACATGGTAGGTGATAGAATCAAGCATTCTTTCCACTATACTACACTGACTCAAACATATTTTAAGAGGGTTGGTCAGCCTTATTGTGACCAAAAATCAATTCTGGCATGATGATGTGGAGAAAATTAACACCTAGAGGGCACTTCCTATGTCCTAAACACATGGCATACCTGTTTCTCATTTAATCCACAGAGCAGGACTTGGAGCTACACATCACTATATCCAATGACACACGAGGAAACAGTACATGGTGCATTTTAGGAACATACTCTGTCCTTCGCAACAAACACTGCTTGGCAGTAAACATTTTGTTTTTGGCTTCTGCCAGAAGCCAATTTAAATTATGTGGATGTTCCAATCTACTGATGCTCACCACAAAGTGAAATCACTGAATTTTGTCTTCATTGGCTAAACCATGCTGACATATCTTTAACTGTTTGTCATTCTATGTTTATTGTATTTCTTCTCTGCACATGAATAATTCTATCCAAACAAATGGCTATTTCTCATAACCTTTAATATCTTCATTTACCGACAAATGCATGTGCGTTTTAGCCAACTCTTTGCATAATTATTTAATAAGCACCTCTTGCTTCTTTCCACAGGCTGCTCTGTAGCGAGCAGTGTAATCCTGTTTCTCTTTGACAAACAACACTTTTGTTTGGCATTATTAGGTTTTACTTTGTATGTCTCACATAACTGAACATATGAAAAGTACAAACAATGATTTAAAAAATTATATGGCTGAGAAAAAAATGATTTGCATAAAGAAGCCACATATATTTATGACAGAATAAAGGAAGAAGGCAAAAGAAACACATACATTGCACACATTGTTTTGGGAAATACTACTAAAACTTCTAAAACTTCTTAGGGGAAGACAAACATAAGGGGACTGTAACAACCCATCCAAGTATACACTAGCTCTGGTCTCTTTTGTAAACCAAAATGTATCTGAGACAAATCTCAATCAATTTAGAAGTTTATTTTGCCAAGGTTGAGCACACGCCTGGGAGAAATAAACATGGAATCACAGATCTGTGCCTTTCTCCAAAGATGACTTTGAGGGGTTTGGTATTTAAGGGGGAAACATGGACTGAAAGAGGAAGGGTATGTAATTCACATGTTGCAAGAGAAAAGGAGTAGGTAGGGGAAGAGTTGAGTACATATTTGTCTCACACTCAGTAAATCAACACTTTACAGAAGATAAGGTAAACTTGAGTAGCTCCCTGTGAAGACATTTAACCTTTTATCTGTAGCTACCTGCTTAGGAACAAAAAGGAAGGCAGCTTCTTGCATGACTCTGTTTTCAGTTTATTTTTCTTTTCCTTTTGACATAGTAAATTGGGGTCTTGACTTTGTATTTTCCTTTCACATTTCACCCCTTTTCTTTCCAAAGTCTTTAAGAGAAAGCATTTTAGAAGAAAACAAGTCTCTGGTCTCGGGTTTTGTCTGATTTCTCATGGCTAGGATGGTTTATTCCTAGACAGAGAGGTCTCACATTGTTCGGAAAGCTTATTTTTAGTAGGTTGTGAAGCCTCACATCCCAAAAAGAAAAAAACAAAGTGGAAGGAAAGAGAAAGAAAACAATAAGCACAAAGGGAGAACAATCCTGGAAAACTGAGATAGGCCATAGGACTCTGAAGTTCATATGTCAGTAGGCAGGTATGAAAATGATTTATGTATATAAGTTGCTGTTATTTTCTTCCAAAGTCTAAGTTGTCTAGCTTCAGTTTGCAAGGCTTTAAGAAAAGTATGGCTTAGTTTTAATGATTTCAAATCAGGGAAAATGAGAAAAAGAAAGAAGAAAAAAATGAATATATTATCTGAGACTCGTAGCCAGGAAAAAATTCGGAGTTCAGTTCAACTTGTAGAAAATAGTTAAAATTGAAGAAAAAAAATTAGGCAAGGCTACAATGTAATAACAGGTGTTCTACAATTTATTTTGAAACACAATTTTTTCTTTCTCCAATTCTCCAATTTTATTAAAGGCAAAGTCATAGTAGGGCCAATTTATTTGTAAAATAAGTTTTAGTCCTTGGCTTGATTATTTGCATAAAGTAAAGCAAAAATAATCATTTGCCATATAGTCTCTCTCTCTCTCTCTCTCTTTAAATTGGCTTTGCAGGAACCTGTTACACAAGGAATCTAAGACTAGTACTATTTAAAAGCCATTAGCACAGCTAAGGATTTATCTGTGCCTGCAGATAGTTGTGTGAATTGAGTGAATTCCTCTCTTTTCAAGGTCCAAGAAAACTTAGGCTTCCTGGGACTGTCAGAAAGTGACATTCTTTACTTACCACAGGTGAGGACCCTGTAAAGGACAAGGTACAGGGCCAGTTTTTCCAAGGGACTTTAATCAGCTCTATAGGTCAGCCTCATTTTCTCAAGGCAATCTTTTGAAAATGTCATTCCAGTCAAAGTCTTAGTGAAATAACCAGTGTCTCCAATTATGCCCTGTTATAAATGAAAACAGATTCTTATTTAACTTATGAAAATAAACAAGTTGTCATAAACTAAGAATATTCACAAATTCTTTCAAATTTTGGAGAAATTTACTTGAGATAAAGGAGGTATTTTCAAATTTTGCTCTTAAGAGTATACTTTAATCAATTGTTAAAAGTTGTAAATGGCTTAAAAGAAAATTTTCTTGACTCTGAAAAACTAAACAAAAAGAATCAGCAAATGTTTTAAACAAAAAGTCATTAAAGATTATTTTTCACTTCTATTAGTTCAGTTCATGCAATTAACTCCTGTTCTGCTTGATACTGAGTCAGCAAACCTTATGAATATGTCAGCTCTCCATGAGAGTCTTGAAAGTTTCTCTCCCTGTTCAAATGGCACAATCCCTAAATTGATCAGAAATCTACAGTTAAGAATACTCCTCAGAATTCTATAGCTGATTATAAACTGCCCTACAAAAGGATCAAAGTAAAATAACAATTGTGGATGACAAAAGTCAGAACAGCCATGGTTAAAGACACAACTGACATGGAAATTTGGGGGTTTTTTTGAATTCAACAATTTTACATAATAATCATAATATAGTCATAATTACTATTGATGGCATATACTAAGATATATTAGAATCACAGAAATCTCATAAAATTTTGGAACACATATTAGTAACACATTTATATATAGTCCAAAGAAGGTTAAACACCATTTCATATTTGACAACGCCTCCTGTATGATTTTATTAGACCAAATAAGCCAAATATGTCTCATTTGAACTTAAGGGGATATAATATCAAAAATTAATGAGGTCAAAAAGATTGAATTTGGAATCGGATTTTGGAAAGTTTGTCAAATATTATAAGTTTAAAACACTTTATATCCCAAAACAGGATCACAGGTCACTGTAAAATAAGTCATTCATTTAGCTAAAGTGATGACTCAAAGATTGAAAAAAGCCAAAAACTTTTGTTTTTTGATAGAGGAACTTACTTTCCTAAATAGTAAGTCCTAAGAAAGATAGCATAAGGCCAATTTATCTGTCTCTCAAATTTTATAAACAAATCTATTACATTTTAATTATTTTGACCACAAGATAAAATTTCTGTAAACCTTTTAATAACCTCTTACAATTCTTTTTTAAATTAAAGAGTGGTTGATTCTCCAAGAAAACCTTATTAATCTGACATGGGGGCTCAGATGCTGGTCTTGCATCAGTGTGCCCTTGGTATTAATGTTTAATTTATAGAGAAACTGAACTAATTTTATCTCTCAATATCGGCCCTTACAATCTCTCACTCCCACCTCTTCTGTGATAGTTCCTGAAATCAGAGGTGTTGAGTAGTTTTAATAGCTGCCTCATATCTCACAAATGCAGAGATAAATATAAAATTTTTTGAGCGATAAATCTAAACAATAATGAATGTTGAAAATTCTGAAGACACTTGTAACTTTATTTTACCAATACTTTTAAAACCAGCTTATTTATTAAAATTTTACTTAAGCCATATGAATTTAAAAAGCATTTGAGCATATTTACTTAATTTATGAGTACCCCTTTATTTTTAAGCCAATTTGGTACCTTGTGCCACAACAAATAACAAAACACATGTACATGTATATAAACACAACTAAGCACACACACACACTCATACAAATAAAGATCCCATAGCTTTTGCTTTGGAACTCTAGCCATGAGGCATTAACACAAACTCACCAGTTTATAAGAAAATGGTTGGATGCAAACAGTGGTTTTAACTCAACACCAGTAGAAAGGTCCTCTAAACCAGGAAAAAAAAGTATAATGAAATCCTACTTCTTTATGTTTTGTATAAACATCACTAAAAAGACATCTTACACTCCTACTATTCTCTTAGTGATGCCAATTGCCAGTGAAAAACCTAGGATTACTTAATTTAACATAACATTATTTTAAGATTTTAGATTGCTGGAAAGATTTTTGAGACTAAATTTATCAAATTAATCATATCAAAGATTACTAATGTTATGTTATGTGAACTGAAAGGCCTCTGAGCTAGCTTCTATTAGTCTGATAAAGGCTTACTTTTCTTTAAGCCAACTAGTTAGAGCTCTTTCATAGAACTGGTAGAGAAATATTTTTTCCATATGAGACATGTAAACATATACACAGAACAGAATAAGACAGAGCCAGCTGTTACATATTTAAAATCTTTTCTTTGCCAGTTTTCAAATATTTTCTCTTCCTTACTTTAGACTATTAATCTCTTGGTTATCTGTTCCATATCCTGAAAAATTGTTAATTCGGCAACTCTACATTTGCATCTCCAAAAATATGACTTAGTTGAAGCAAGGTAGAAAATGTACATCTCTACGGTACAGACTTAGATCTAAACAAAGGCAAAGTCTGTTATGTAAACGTTACTGACTTCTACCCAGTTAAAGTTTCTAGTGATTAGGTGCAGAGACAGAGATGCCTTTAAAAAATGGAGATTTCCTTTAAAGATGTAAATTTCCTTTACAAACAGTTTTATTTACGTGACCTAGTTTGATAGGTGGTATTTCCAATACAGCTTAATTAGATTACTCACTTTAGGGTGCAGCCCTTTAAGGAACATGGCCAGGAAAGCATACATTATTTTCTTATTTAAATGCCCAAAGAAACAAGTAGCCTTCTGTAGTAATTACTATTTCCTATAAACTGTCCTCAGCCACCCCTAAAATTGTAGCCCTTGTATGCCATTACACACACTAGGGTTAAATCCTCTCACAGTACAAGGAAATCTCTGGTACCCACAAAGCCAAGGAGGTCAGGTGATGCAAAACAAGAAAGAAGAGCTTTAGAACTAAGAAGAATCTGCCCATGCCTCCTGAAACTCCACAAAGAAAGCAGATCTCTCCAAAAATGAGCAAGTGGTACCTTTCTTCTGAGTTTTTTAAGGGGTCCAAGTCATTAAAAGCTTTTTTACTTGGTACCAAAGATGACAAAAGGGGAAGGAGGCATAAGGTGGAAGAACAGTAAGTGAAAGAATAATTTTTAAGGAAGAAAGTAAACCAAGTGCATAGGTCTTTTCTTCTTCTTCTTCTTCTTCTTCTTCTTCTTCTTCTTCTTCTTCTTCCTCTTCCTCTTCTTCTTCCTCTTCCTCTTCCTCTTCCACTTCCTCTCCCTCTTCTTCTTCTTCTTCTTCATCTTCTTCTTCTTTTTTTGCAGCTGAGAGGAATTTTAGCCAATTCAGAAACCTTGTTCCCCATAATTTGGAATTCTCATTCAGATGTGACCAAGTCAGTTAGAGTTGGTGAAATCTGATGGGAGAAAGACTGAAACACTAGCAATACAAAACCAAGCAAAAGAATTACAGAGTACTGAAATGATAAAGAGAAATTAAGACCAGATAGATATTAATCTTACCGTTCAGTCATTAAGGAGCATTTCCAAGACAAAGCAGTTCCATTGTCATGGAAGCAGGAAAACTAGCCTTCTTTGTTAGAAATGAGTAAAACTCCAGAAAAGGAGTTACACAGCAAAATAAACCTTAAATCATAACCAAATTTTGAGAGATCAAGGATTTTTCTGGAGGTGCGAGCTTCTGGACCTCAGTGAATTATTGTACAGATTTGAGCAATAAAGATAGCCCAAGCTGGTACCAAACACCAACAGAAGATTTGTCAAACATCAGGGCCACTTCCACTCAGAGTCCCTTCCATTGGTCACCAATTTGTAAACCAAAAAGTATTAGAGACAGGTCTCAATCCATATCGAAATGTATTTTGCCAAAGTTAATCTCATACCTGAAGAAAATAAACATGGAATCAGCAAAACAGTCTGTGGTCTGAGCGTTTTTCCAGATATGATTTTGAGGGCTTCAAAATTTAAAGAGAAAAGAAGGAGGGAATAGTAATCCACAATTTGCAAGAGAAGAGGAGTAGGTAGAGGGATAGTCAGTTATGTATTTATGCTCAGTGAATTGGCACTTTATACAAGATAAGGTGAACCTATGTTCACCTCTGGAGATATTTAGCCTTTATCTGTAGCTATCTGTTTTATCTGTAGCTTTATCTGTAGCCATCTGCTCAGGTACAAGAAAAGGCAGTTTCTTGAATGAGTTAGCTTTCAACTTAGTTTTTTTTTTCTTTTGGCATAGTGAATTGGCATCCCAGGTTTTTATTTTCCTTTCACACTTTAGAGGCCCTGGGGCACATCCACACAAGTCTACTTGAGAACTACATAAAATGTTGCTGCTGAATTCTTAACATCGTCTTGGAAGCAGCTTCAGTCTGAACCTCTGTCCAGCTGCTCTGCATGGACAACATTTGGGATACCAGCAACATGGGGCTACCAAGAAGGAGAAGTTAGCCAGAAGTAGGCTAGCATCGGAAGAACTGTGTCTACTGCAAATGTGGGCTCAAAAGTCAAGCTGTTGCCTAAGTGACTGAGAAGCAATAAATACCTCTTTCCAATTCCAGAAGTGCTGATACAAAAAGACCCAGTCAGCAAACAGGAGTTAGAACCAGACAGGTGGTGACTGGAGAAATTATGGCTGAGAGATTTCAGTGACTGAACTAGTAATTTGTTTCAGATTTTTAAAAAAAGAGGTTGACTATTCTGACGAGTGAAGGATGTCTCAATACCAGCAACACTACCCTGTCTTATAATGTGACAAAGTGTAAAATGACAACAGCAATGAGAACCTTACATAAAATAAATCTCACAGTGCTTACAGAAATCGTGTGATCTGATATGCATTTCATGAAACCTGTTTTTTTTAAACCACATCCTGTCATAGAAAAAAGCACACGGCTTATTTGATTTTATGGATCTAAAAAAGGATCTGGGACTATGGAGAAACTAAGGTTTTGAGTGAGAGAACAAGCCAAGCAAAACCCAGTTGGCATTAGGACCCTAAAAAGAGCTGTGATTCAGGTGAGAATCTGTGACCAGAGTAGGAAAAAAACTGTTGGTGGTCCCAATCTATGTTTGGGTCAACATACAAAATGGGAAAGTAGGGTCAATTTAATTAAAAAGTGCATTAACAACTTTTCTATGTGAAGCACTGTATCAGAGATAGATACTTCACAATCCAATAGAGACTTATCAGATACAGACAGAGTAATCTCTTATACATATTGAGCTCTCTTCATGTGCTTGGTGTCTTATATAAGTTTAAGTCAGTTAATCTACAATAAAACACTAAGCAATAATTTGATATTGCCCACATTTGACAGGTAAGAAAACTTACCTCAAAGAAGTCAGTCATTGAAATCATTGAACTGTCATTTCTACAATCATCACCTATCTGATTCTAATTCTTGTTTGCTGAGTATTGACCCCAGGCTCCCACAGTGGCAAGTGGTGGAAATACTTTGAACCTGGCCAGTCTGTTCCTGGAGTTCATAATATAACACAACAGGAGAGATACTATGATAAAGGAGCACTGAGTGCCCGCACAGACCAAAATTTTACCTTTCCTTGAGGTCATGCAAGGCTATGCAGAAAGTGAAGTTTAGGTTTACATGCATCTGGTTAGTAGCAAGTGGGACTCAGAAAAACAGAAGTAGACTGGATGAGGAGGACAATCATTTCTCTACTTAGGCTGGAAGAATGGCTTAACATGAAACCAACACTTGTCAACCAGTAGGGCTCATCTAATGATCCAGCTGTCTGAGAATGAAGGACAAGGGTTCATCTAATGATCCAGCTGTCTGAGAATGAAGGACATAGGACTGACAGAAAGAGTAAGGTCTCCTGTAGAAATTATTTTCTCTCAAATAGTTCATTTTTTAATAACCTGCTCTTTTCCCATTGTGATCATCACCTTCAAAATAAAAAAAAAAAAGCGCCTCTGAGTATCTTTAGAGCCCAGAAAGGGAAGGCACAGTATGATCTTGGTAGGTTCTCTGCACCTAGAAGCTTACTGTAGGAAGACTATTTGGTGAAAGAAAGAGAATCAGGAATCCGTGTCCAGGCTACTAAGAGAGAGTGACGCCCTACCTCTCTGACATCAGGAAGCCCCTTACACAGCTGAAGCCACCAAATCCTCAGGATCACACTCAGTTCTGCTCTTGGCCTTGGTTACAAGGTCTCCTATGGTCCCTTGGTGCTGCAACTTAGGAGCAATTTTTACTATTTCCTATCACTTAGCCCCCAATGCCATCATGCACAATATCTCAGCCAGTTTTCCCAGGGAATGTGTTATCTCACTGTGTTCAGGCTGTTATAAAAAAGTGCTATAAACTGAACAGCAGACATTTGTTTTCCAAAGATCTAGAATCTGGAAGGCTGAGATGAGGGTGCCAGCAAGGTATGATGTAAGTGAGGGCCACCTTCTGGGTTTCAGATGACCATCTTCTCACTAGGTCCTCATGTCATGGAAAACAGAGATGGAGCTTTCGAGATCCCTTTTACAAGAGCATTAATCTTACATAGGAGAACTCCACCTTTGTGACCCAACCATCTCCCAAAGGCCACACCTCCTCTTACCACCACGTTGGGGACCAAAATTTTCACCTATAAATTTAGGAGAGAAAAACATTTGGTCTATAGCGTTCATGCACAGGACACTGATAATTTTTTTCCTCAACTCAACCATTGGGCTCAAGTTCACATAACTGGTGAGGATGTTGAGATTCCGTCTTGCTCCATTCATTGAAAGTATGATCTGGTTTCACTACCCCAACTTGAACACCTTTGGAAGCAAATATATTGCACTACAAATGTATTGCAAGCAAAATGACAATCACAATAAAAGTCCAATCATTTCTCCTAAGCTCAATTTCCACAACCTAGTTAGAGAAAACCTGTCTCTGTAGCATCTCCTCTTTCTGACCTGCCTGGAGGTTTGCCACTCACATGCTTATCTGGCTCCTCCCTATCTATGAAACTTCACTCTACTTCTCTCTTTTTTGGAAATGCTTTCCTTTTTTTTCACCTTGGTAAAATTCTTCCAAGACACACACAAAAAAATGTTGTCTGCCCATAAAATATTTTTTGAGAACGCTCCAGAATTAAATTCTTATTTATCTGGGCTTCTATCACTCTATGTTTATTCTATATTGTTTATTTACATATCTGCCTCTCCTAGTAAATTCTGACCTTCTCAAGAAAGAAGAAACATACTATTCCCATACATCTGTGTCCCCACCATCTGTAAAGTATCCACCATAGGATATAGCATAAAACAAATCACTTTCACTCAAAGCCTGGCACTGACACTGTTTTCTGTGTATCCTTGTTCTTGTATTTAGTGTTTATAACGCTCTAGTTTCCTCTCCTATGCTGTGAACATAATAATAATGAGAACCCCATAGCCTTTTAAGGAATAAATGAAATAATCCATCTAATGTGAGAGAACAAGCCTGGTACATAGGAATGTTCAGCTATTATGAGGGGCAGAGTCTGGCATGTGCTCTTCACTACTTCTTTTGCACATGTGTATAGCAGGTGTCAAGGTAATAAAGCCCTTCTGTGTCTGCTCTTTCATTTATCCTCACCCCAATATCATGTGGGCTAGGAGAAGCAGGGATTCAGAAAAAAAAAAAGATATCTAGCACCTTTTGATAACAGGCATTAAGATGAATTCCAGGGGAGAAGATGGGGGAATTAACCTCTTATGTGCTGCTCCAACAATGAGTTAAGCAGAATTTGTAAGTTAAATTATCAGTAGCAACAGTAGGCACAAAATACTAGCAAAACTTACTTGGATTCAATCACCCTATCCAGTCACTTGTAGAAATTTTAATCAATACATAGATAGATATTAATAAATACAGTATATGCTACATATATATCATATGTAATATATTTTGTATCATATTATATATATATTGCACTCAGGCATGTGCATATGTGCACGTACATAAATGGCTGGGTAGTGTTTGTGAAATTCAGTGCGATGGGTTTACCGCATGCTCCTTATGAGATTAGGGGTAAAAATGGAATAGTGGCCATGTCAGATCCTGTAGAATCCCCAAGTATAATTACTGAGCAAAGTGTTTTGCTCTTGTACTATGAAAGTGCTTTAAACTAGACAACACTTTGAAAAGCTCTCTCTGATTATGCCAGCCTTCTGTAATCTCTTTAATTAGCTCATATTATCCTGAAATTTCCTACAGCATTTTATTTGCTTTCTACAGAACCAAATATTTCCTTAAGGACCTTAACGATAGAGATTTATATTTTCTAACTCTCCTTATAGGTTGATTAGTAGTAAAAACATTATATCTTTTTTTGTTGTTGACTTGCATAGTATCGTAGCTTGGCACAAAAGATAATATAGTGCCTTAATAATATTTGAATGACCAGTAGTTTTTGACCTATTAGTTCATTTATCACATCAGATTTCTTTCTCAATCTACTGCTGATTTAAATCTATAGATTATAGATATGGGGTCCTTCCTCTCTCTCTTTCTTTAAATTTATCTATTGGTAATTATATATTTGATTCTTCTGCTCTGTGTATTCTTATATTTTATGTCCTAGTTCGTTATGGATAAACTGTTCCTTTCTTCCCTCTGCTTCAGCTCTGGGTGAAAAATTTTAAGCTCAGATTGCAATAATAAAAAATTACCAGAAAAGAGCTTTTGACTCCCCTATTATTTTAATTCATAATTATAATTACAGCAATGTTCATTGGGATAATTTTCCAATACCCTCCAACAACATTTTTTATAAGCATGCTCATTGTTGCTAACGTACTATAGATCCTGGGAAGAAACAAGCTATTAATTTGGTACATTTGAGTTTGTTGCCAGCTGGAATAATTAGTTTCTGACACAGTTAGATTGTATTTAATAGCTCATTGGCACCCAGATGAATTTTCAACTGGAATTGTTTTAAAATTATGAGTCACAGGGCAAATTGGAAAGAAAAAATGAAAGTTCAAATTCCCACACATTTAACTCTAGGTTCCTTTAAATATTATTATTTTAAATCTGAATATAATAGGAGAAAGGAATAAGGGGATGTGTGTTCTATCCTGGATACAATATATATGGAACTGAATGGAGAAATGTAGACTATAGAATAGATCTTTTAGATCTATTTAGATACATTCTGAACCTTTGGACAAGTTAATCCTCTGGTCCTCGGTGTAAATCCATGTATAATAAAAAAAAATAAGAAAATTCCTCTGTATGCTTTCCTTTCATTCTTCTTCTCATTTTTCCATTCCTATACTTCCTTCCTGCCTTCTGTAATAGTTATGTTAAATATGACTTATACAATATAACAAAACACAACTTTATCTACCATCACTATTATAAATTGTGTTACATGTAGATAATCTTTCTCCTTCCAAAAAAGAAATGTAAGCAGATTCCATACATGTTTTTCAGGCTCATCCTTAAGTAATTGCATAATCATACAGTCATTTTTCCTGTTTAAAAACCACTGTTTTTAATATTTCTAACAAATATTTGAAGGAAATGAACGTTTCCTTCAAATAATAATTTCAGAATAAAACTCCACCCCTTTCCTTACCTATATCTTGTGCTTGCCTGAAGTCTGCCTTCACAGGAAGTGATCCTCTCTCTCTCTCTCTCTCTCTCTCTCTCTCTCCATCTGTCTCCTCAACTCCTCTCCTACTCCATAGCTGTTATTTAGTATTGTATAGTTGTAACGTGGTAGAGAAAGGGAGATAATAAAGTGGAACTCGTTTTATTTGGCTGGATGGCTCTAGGTATACACATGATTAGAATTGATATTTGTGTGGTAAATCTGTGGGTTCTTTGAAAATTTTCTTTTTTTTCTTAGTTTTCTCCAGTAGTTTCCTTTATACTGAGGAAATGCTTCTTTATTTCAGATCCCTCTTCTTCCTTGGCATAGGCCTTCATCCTCAAATTCTGGCCTTGAGGTTTTCTAAACCCTCCTCAGTGACTGGGCAGGACCTAATATGACCCTATGCCCGCTCTCTATTCCAATTGGCTTACATATGAGCCCAGGAAACATATGAGCATCCTGGAGCCTGTGGTTCTGGAAGTGTGGTGAATCTTAGCAGAGTCATCTCTATCCTGCTTCCACAGGCAGCTCTAACTTCGGGTGTTAATTGGCCACCAGTTTAGAATGTCTTATAGATACCTTTCAGGTCTCTTAGTCTCTCTCGAAAGCCCCTCCTAAGCTTGAGTAAGAGGAGATGGCAGCCTCTCACACCACACACTGTGGCAACAGCTTCCTCCGAAGAAAACTATGCACACATTTTCTCTCTTTCCCTAGTCAGGTTCTACCTGTATAATTAATGAGAAGATTGATAATATGGAAATGTATTTTACAATTTCTACCTAATATGTAAGATCTGATTTTGAAATTTCTTATACAGTGGAAATTGGTGGCTTGTGGATACCTCAATTGAAACATCGTATTAAAGCCCCACCTTATTTTATTGATATATCTTGACATAAAATGAAAAAGAGAGAGAAAGAATAATATTTTGTGCTACATAAAAAGAAAGTGAAATTCAAGCTTCCATGTCCATAGATAAAGCTTAATGGGAACACAGCAATGCTCATTTTTTTTACATAATGTCAATGGCTAATTTCAGGCAACAGCACCAGTTTTAATTGAAACAGAAAACTTATTTCCTGCAAAGTCAAATTGATGCAGGACAGGCCAGCTCCAAAATTGAGGCTTAGCATGGAAGGTTCCTGGCTTTGCCCAGGAAAAATTTCAAGGGTCAGCTAGTGATGTCAGATAGCACTCTTTTATTGAGCAGGGAAAACTCATAGGCAATGTGCTCAGAGCCGGCTATGTATGTGCTCTTGTCAACTGTATTTATAACCACTTATCCCCACTTTCAATTGAATATAACTGAAGGATCTGGTTATTTTAAACTTTTTAGGAAAGGGATGGTAACTTCCAGGTCATTCCCATGAAAAAGAGTGGAAACCTCTGGGTCACTGCCATGAGGTTTAGAAACTGTAGTAGTGATGGTGAAAGTGTCTTATGCTAATGAGCAATGAGATCAGCTAGGGATCATTTTTGTTACCTTCTGCTGGTTCCTGCTAGTTTTTTCACTTTATGCTGTTGGACCAGATCATGTTCTCGTCAGCAATGTTTTGACCAGAAAACAAGTCCTGCCTCATTCCCCACCTCAGAGATTAGATATTCCTTCTTAATCTTAAGGGGGCTGCAGAAGCATGGAGGTCCATCTTTTGTAAGGGCTTCCTGCTGATTTTATGGGTGTAAACCTTGCCTAGCATTGGAGAAATAAAAGTCTCTAGATACCTGATATAAGAAGCCCAATGGCAGGATATTTTTATTCTCTAGGTCAGAAGACGGAAGGGGCTGGAAGCCTTGTGCTGGCATTGTCTTTATGTGGAAACCAGAAGATGTAAACTTTACTAAGAGATTAAATAAACAAGGAAATTGCAATTAGAAGAAAGAGAAAAATTAATGTTCCTATGCCCATAGATGTTATTTACCTATGCATTTGTAAATTAATAGTTTTAAGTCTTTCATGGTTCACAAGTGTAGGTCATGGTGTCCTCCCCTTATGTCTATGAGGATGATATGGTTTGGCTGTGTCCCCATTCAAATCTAATCTTAAATTCTAGTTCCCACAATCTCCATTTGTGATGGAAAGGACCTGGGGGGAGGTAATTAAATCACAGAGGCAGTTACCCCCATGCTTTTATAGTGATAGTGAGTGAGTTCTCATGAGATCTGATGGTTGTATAAGGGACTTTTCCCCTTTTGCTCAGCACTTCTCCTTCCTGCTGCCATGTAAAGAAGGACATGTTTGCTTCCACTTCCACCATGATTGTATGTTTCCTGAGGCCTGCCAGCCATGCTGAATGGTGAGTCAATTCAATCTCTTTTCTTTATAAATTGCCCCATCTTGGGTATGTCTTTATTAGCAATGTGAGAATGCAGTAATGTAGTAAATTAGTACTGGGTGGTGGGCACTGCTGTAAAGATACCTGAAAATGTGGAAGCAACTTTGGAACTGGGTAACAGGCAGAGGCTGTTGAACTTCCTAGAGACTTCCTAGAGACTTGTTGAATAGCTTTGACCAAAATGTTGATAGTGATATGTACAATGAAGGCCAGGCTGAGGTAGTCTCAGATGAGATGAGGAGCTTGTTGGGAACTGGAGTAAAGGTCACTCTTGATATGCAAAGAGACTGGCAGAATTTTATTCCTGCCCTAGAGATTTATGAAACTTTGAACTTGAGAGGGATGATTTAGGGTATCTGACAGAAGATATTTCTAAGCAGCAAAGAGCTCAAGAGGAAGCAGAGCATAAAATTTTGAAAAAATTTGCACCGTGAAAATGCAGTAGAAAAGAAAACCCCATTTTTCTGAGGAGAAATTTAATCCAGCAGCATAAATTTGCATAAGTAACAAGAAGTCAAATGCTAGTTGCAAAGACGATGGGGAAAATGTCTCCAGGGCATGTCAGAGACCTTTGTGGCAGGTGCTCACTTCAAAACCTCAGAGGCCTAGGTTGAAAAAAATGGTTTAGTGGTCTGGGTCCAGGGTCCCCCTGCTGTGTGAAGCCTCAGGACTTGATGCCCTGTGTCTCAGCCACTCCAGCCATGGCTAAAGGGGGCCAAGATACAGCTCAGGGCATGGCTTCAGAGGGTACAAGCCCCAAGTCTTAGCAGCTTCCATGTGGTGTTGGTCTTGAAGGTGCACAGAAGACAAAAATTGAGGTTTGGGAACCTCCGCCTAGATTTCAGGAGAATGTATGGACATGCCTGGATGTCCAGGCAGAGATGTGTTGCAGGAGTGAAGCCCTCATGGGGAACCTCTGCTAGGGCAGTGCAGAAAGGAAACGTGGGTTTGAGCCCCCACACAGAGTCCCCCTGGGACACTGCCTAGGAGAGCTGTGAGAAGAAGGCCACCATCCTTCAGAACCCAAAATGGTATATCTACTGACAGCTTGTGCTGTGCGCCTGAAAAAGTTACAGACACTCAATGCCAGCCCATGAAAGCAGCTGGGAGGGAGTCTGTAACCTGAAAAGACACAGAGGTGGAGCTGCCCAAGGCTGTAGGAGCCCATCTCTTGCATTGGTGTGACCTAGATGTGAGACATAAAGTTAAAGGAGATCATTTTGGAATAATAAGGTTTAATGACTGCCTTACTGAATTTTGGACTTGCATGAGTCCTGTAGCCCTTTGTTTTGGCCAATTTCTGTCATTTGGAATGGATTAATTTACCCAATGCCTGTACCCCCATTGTATCTAGGAAGTAACTAACTTGCTTTGGATTTTACAGGATGATGGGGGAAGTAACATGCCTTGCCTCACATGGGACTTTGGACTTAGACTTTTGGGTTAATGCTGAAATGAGTTAAGACATTGGGGTATGTTGGGAAGGCATTATTGTGTTTTGATATGTGAGGACATGAGATTTGGGAGGGGCTGGGGGCAAAATGATATAATTTTGCTGTGCGTTTTCCCAAATCTCATCTTGAATTATAGTTCCCACAGTCTCCACATGTGGGAGGGACTCTGTGGGACATAATTGAATCATGGGGGCAGTTACCTTCAAGCTACTCTTTTTGTGATAGTGAATGAGTTCTCAAGAGATCTGATGGTTTTATAAGGGACTTTTTCCCCTTTTGGGTGGCACTTCTTCCTGTTGCCGTATGAAGAAGAATGTGTTTGCTTCCCCTCTGCCAGGTATTTACCTAATGCCTGTACCCCCATTGTATCTAGGAAGTAACTAACTTGCTTTTGGTTTTACAGACTCATAGGTGGGAGGGACTTGCCTTATCTGAGATGAGACTTTGGACTTGGACTTTTGAATTAATGCTGAAATGAGTTAAGACTTCTGTTGGAAGGGAATGATTGTGTTTTAAATTGTAAGGACATAAGATTTGAGAGGGGTCAGGATCAGAATGATCTGGTTTGGCTATGTCCCCACCCAAATCTCATCTTGAATTATAGTTTCCTTAATCCCATGTGTTGTGGGATGGACCAGGTGGAGAAAATTTAATCACAGAAGCAGTTTCTCCCTTCCTGTTCTCATGATTTTAAGTTCTCACGAGAGCCGATGGTTTCATAAGGGGCTTCCCTGTTCACTTGGCTTTCATTTTTCTCTCTCCTGCTGCCATGTAAAGGAGGGCATGCTTGCTTCCCCTTCCACCACTACTGTAAGTTTCCTGAGGCCTCTCCAGCTGTGCTGAACTGTGAGTCAATTAAACCTCTTTCCTTTATAAGTGACCCATTCTCAGGTATGTCTTTATAAGCAGCATGAGAACAAATTAATACAGGGTACTTATAAGAAATATTTATATCTGGACAGGTATAACCGTCTAGTAACTCTGTGAAGTTCAACAGTGATGGATGTACTTAACAATACCTAAAAGGGACCCTTCCATTTTACCTGTAACTCATCCTTGCCAGATCTTTCTTTTTAAGGTTTTAGTAAGACTAAGATTTTTGTTTTAACAGCACAGTTATTTTTTTTTTCTTTTCTGGAAAAGGACAATACTCTTTCTTCATAACTTTGAAAGGCCTTTTGAACATGGCCTAAATTTCAACATAGGAGGCGCAGAATGATATTCGCTTGTTTTCCATCATTGTTTGTATTAGTTTTCTAAGTTTCTTTGGTACTTCCTTTGGCCTAAGGACTTAGAGTCGAAAGACTTATAGCAAATTAAACATTCTAGGCCACATAGGAATGGGGGTGGGTAGGCGCTCATTAGCCCTTAACATATTTTGAAGCAATATTGGAGTCAAAAACTAAAGCCAAAAATAAGCTTATATATTAAGAAAAACCAAGAGCACAGAATTAAGCTATCTTGAGGGAAAGCCCTGCTTCCATAGACCTCCAAGACAATACACTTTAGCATCAGGCCACAACAATAGGCAGACCTGGAGGGGAAATAATCAGAGGAGCTAATGAAACAGCTAAAAGGGTCAGCCATCATCCCAGGCTTTGTTAAAGGGAGAAAGAGCTGAAAGCAGCAAGACACAACAGCTGAAACTCTGAGACATAAATCTGAGAAGTTTTAAAAGATACTAGTTATTGTATTAGAAGCAAAATTTCCCCTAATTTAATAAATCAATACCTTAAATAAACCCAGTCAAAATATATAGCCCATTCTGCAGAAGTCTACCACAAACAATATCCCTTCAATCGCAGCCAGCTTAATCATATATAAAATTCCCCATCACAAATTCACCTTTCACAAACCTCTTTATGACCCATAATGACCATCCATGACATGTCTAGACTCAAGGACCTGTCCTACACCACCTCCCTCCCAAATAACCAGTCACTTTATTCTAGAACAACAATCCACCACACAAAATGCCTCCTCATACAAAATAAATCTCTTTTAATATCCCTCCCCTCAAAAAATACATCTTCCACCTGTAACGCTCCTGGCAGCTTTCTTTTCTACTCATTGGTTTCCTTATATTTTGAACCTCACTTTTAGTAACTTCCAAGTTAGACAAACTTTTTTTCCCAGTAAAGAATATATCTTCTTTGGCACATTGTATATAAACCTAGGAAGCAGGAAATCCTGAACTGCCTATTAAATAGACATTGGCATTTTTTTATGAAAACCATTTTACAATTTTAAGATTTAAAACCACACAAAAACTCACTATTTAAAGCCATTTTACCTATTTTGAAGCCTGCAAACATCACTGGTTTACCCAGGCAAAAATCTTAAATTTAAATGTTAGAAGACACAAATTTCCTTCAAACTAACAAGTTTAGGCTAGCCTTATTTCTTTAATATAAGCACTTTTTAATTTATAAGCCAATTTAATAGCATGCTAGACCCAAAACACATTACACAAATGAGGTGATCTATATAAGGCAGCCAGAGCAAAGTTATTGACAAAAATGGGACCTATCTACCTGGCCAAATTCTGTTTGGCCCAGTCGGTATGAAAGGCAGGAAGAGTGAGGGAAAAGGATCCCATATCAGGAAATAAGGAAGGGAGGGGACAAACTGCGTTGCTAAAGGGGAGCCTTTTCAGTCCCTGAGCCACCAGAGAGCTCACCCAGCAGTAGAGACACTGAAGAAAATGTTTGAGTAGCTGCTTGTCTGCCACTGCGGGAAGCTATCTGTCAGATCAAGGGTCTAAGACCCCAGTAAATTTACATGAGCAAGTCAGCTCATTGGGGTTAGTGGAATAAGATTAGCTCTAGTATTGATTGAGGAATCTTTTGCTCTCTCAACGGGGATGTGTAAGATATTCTCATTGACAATGGCCTTTTTGCTTATAGTAGGCACACTGATTTGGCACACTGACTGGCACGTTGAGGGCTCTCAACTGGGATACCCAAAAGCCAATCTTGTGACACTTTCTTGAGATGGGTAACCCTGAGGGGGTAGGGGGCTTAAAGCAATTGTTAACAATTGCACTTTTTGGCTATTTCTTTTGGGTTTTCCTACCTCATTTGTACTTATTGTTATGAATCTTAAAGGCCATATGTTAAGAGTTTGCACACAGGGTTTTGATGTCCCATTTCCTCCTTTTGCAGTTTTCTCCTAATAAAAGGGGCAGATTGAATAATAAAATGCATTCATGGAACACTTGCCCCTCTGGGGAGTTTGGGTAAGCATTGGTATGTTTCCTGAGTGCCTCAACCAAATAATCCTGAAACAGACCAGGATTTTCACCTCTTTCCTGAGTTACATCTCTAACTTTGTCACAACTGGCTGGCTTAACCAGACTTTTTCCTCCCCATTTTTTTCCGTGGCAAAGCAAGTGGACATCAATACTTGCAAGTCATGACAAATTAAATTAAACAAAACGATCAACAAAACAATTTTTTTGATAAACTTTCCTGGATTTTTTTTTAATCCAGCCAAATTTCTCCTTGTATACAGCCAAATCAGATAGAAAATAGCACATGTACTCTAAGTGTTTCCCCATTTCCATCAGCTATTTCCCACAATGGACATAGGTTTAACTTCAAGAGCTGATACGTAGCTCTACTCCTGATGGTACAGTTGCGCTTACTTTCTCAGGGAGCAGGGGACATAGGCTGAGGCTACTTGGATAAGCGAGAGGGATGTGACTGGTTATCATGGAGTGGACTCCTGCATTAGAGAACTGGCAGGAATGCCCCTCACAATTAGGATACTGAGGAGGCTCTAGAGAGGCCATTGGTCTTCTGCAGAGAGCGGCTAGGAGAAGATTCCCTAACTGTGGCTTTCTGGTCCCTGGAAGAAACATGAGTGAGTAAAGGGCCATAAAAGCCTGTATGTAAGGGATCTCTTCCTGTTTTCCTTCCTTATTTACAGAACAAATCTAATTATAAAATAGCATTTGCTATTTATAATATTTATAATATAATTTGTTCCAATAGCCTAAAAGACACCCTAACGGCAAGTCCAATGGGATGCTCATCAGTGTCCTCATTACTAACAATGATTTCTACTGGACACAGAAGTGTTTCTAAGTCTAGCGAGAGGGAAAGCAATTGGGCTATTGCTATTTTTCCATTTTAGATTTTCACTTCCTGCAGAGAAGGTATATCTATAGCTAGCAACGTGATATGAAAATGGATTATAAGCATTTGCCAGTGAACAAAATATGACAAAAATAACTTTTTATTAAGCAAAGTGTAGAAAGAAAAGTATAAATAAAGTGGCAATATGAAAAGAAAATGCTGTTACAGAAAATAACTTTAAGGTAGAAAACAAGAAAAGGCAAGACCAAGATTCCCTAGGCTGGGGCTGTAATCTCACAATCCTGGAGGGAATTTTAGTACCCAATACCCCAGAGCATCCATGCAGCAGCCTACAATACCAAATGCAAAAACCCAGAGTACCTTGGTATCGGTTAACAAGGGTCTCCACACCAAATGCTGAAAATCTCACAGCCACCAAAGACCAAGCTGGTGCCGCTGAACAACGCGATTGGCATCCCAGAATCAACACAAAGGGGGACATCTCACAACCAAGAGTCTTGCATCAAACAATTGATCAAATACAGTTAACAAGAAGCTAAAGTGAAAACTACAAGTGAAACATATATTTCAGAGCAAAAAAATGAAATGAAATAAAATGGTCAACAGAAAAGTGAAATGGCATTACAGAAGAAAGGATGAAGGGAAGGGGGAACAAGTATGTCGTTGGTCAGGCATGCTATGGGGAAATTCAAATTTACTGTATAGCCTAAGGCCTTGTTTCTTGGCTCGCCCGACATTGGGGTAGACTCACCTGCCTGCAGGAGCCAAAATAGTGCCAACTTGCCTACTGGTCTCCTACTTAGGGTCCAGGTAAATGTCTCCTCCCCAGGTTTACCTGGCTTTGGTACCCCTGTTTCAAAGATCGACTGTAGTAATCACGCCAACCTGCTAGTCAAGTAATTAAATTGGGAAAACCATCTCAGCTCAGTAAGTTCTAAAGAGTAATGACTCATAACATTGCCTAGGAAGGCAGTGTTCTGTATAATATACTCTGCTCTTGGTAAGTCATAGCCTGGTTTAAGGGCCTTCCTCCCAAGAATCACATGTGCACCCTTCATACCAGAAGACATGTGTTTTGCCACAGACTAGAGAATGCCTGGTCCTTTAATATGTATGGTGGTTCTGGGTTAGCTTTCAGTCATGAAATAATCTGTCTCTGGAAGCTTTCTTTGTTTTAAATTAGACAACTCATAATGCCCTAATGTAATTAGAGACAATTAATTAACCAGATTATATCACTTGTTGCAGATCATTTTAATGGAATGGGTGTTTCTTGGGAATGTCATTGATTGACAGTCAGGAAAATTCCTAGTCTCTAAATCTCCTCTCTTCCCCCCATCTTTGTCCTCATTACACCGCAGTTTTCTATTCCACTGCCTTTTCATACCAGCTCTTTCCAAGAACATGAAGAATGTAAGCAGATTTCTGGCCCACAGAAAGTAGGGCAGATACCTTTAAGTTCTCTAAAATGTTTCTGAATAGCAAATAGTACTTTTTCTTTGAAAATGAAAAGCATGCTTTTTATGCATAAAAAAGTATGCTCTCTCAGAGGAAAATCCCTTTTCATTTACTTATACTTTAGTTTAATAATGGTGGTTAATCAACTTAAAACGATGATTCTTAATGCCAAAAATAAAGTAAGAAGATGAAGAGCATTCAATTCAATAAAATGTAAGTTAAAAAGTGAAGATAAAATCATGTTTTGCCAACTACTTACATCATCTTTACCAGGCTCACTACAGGAGGAATTAATTTGGAAAGATAAAGTGCATTGACTTAGTAGTGAGTCTTTGGATATTTGGCAGAAGAAGGAAGCCACTAACAAGAAGCTTATCTTTTATAAAGGTTAATTCTCAAGTGGAGAGATTTATAGACTGAAGCTCAATCTTTGTGTCTTTTTTTTTTCTTTTTCTTTGTCTTTAATTTTACTTTAAGATCCAGGATACATGTGTAAAATGTGCAGGTTTGTTACATAGTTATACATGTGCCATGGTGGTTTGCTGCACCTATCAGCCCATCATCTAGGTTTTTAAGCCCCACTTGCATTAAGTATTTGTCTTTATAACCAGTACTACTTCCTTTTCAAAAAAAAAAACTGTTGAATTTAAGTAATGTAAAAATATTAATTAAAATTATAGAATATAGGTATAACTTCTTAACAGATTCACATATTTATTGTTAAAATTAGTGGAAAAATTAGGACGATTTTTAATTTCTTCTTTACTGATTTTAATTATTTCTCAAATTATCCTGGGAATAAATGCACACTGTTTTTTAAAAGGGAAAATAATAAGTATGTTCTTTAAGTGTGAGACAGTGTGTATGTGTCCTCACACATAAGGCAGAGTGGATTATATCTCTTTTCTACCAGCAAAGAGCCCTTAAAATGTGCTATCACAATCATTCTTGTGCCCTGAGAAGTAACAGGAAGATTAAAACCAGTGGTAATAATCTTCACCAGTAAAAACAGTTTGTAGTTCAAATTAGTCTCTACTGTGGTCCTCAATCTGCCCAATTAGAAAAATGAGATCATTGGTCTACTATAGACTATGCTTCCATAGGACTCTAATTATCTCCAATGGTATACACACTGAAAGTTTCTCACAAAAGCCTTCTGTTTGTTTCTTATTTGTGTTGGTGAGAGGTAGTAGATAGGGTGGGGAGAATTATTAGCAAATAGACAACGAACATGGAAATTAAGCAACATGCTCCTGAACAACCAATGAGCCAATGAAGAAATTAAGAAGAAATTGTAAACATTTCTTGGAACAATTAAAATGAAATACAACATTCCAAAACCAATGGGATACAGCAAATACCATACTAAGAGGGAAGTTTATAGCAATAAATGCCTACATCAAAAAAATTTGAAAGACGTACGCATACTAATACACCACAAGAAACTAGAAAAATAGGAACAAACCAAACCTCAAATTGGTAGTAGTGAAGAAATAGTAAATATCAGAGCAGAAATAAAATTGAGACTAAAAAATGCAAAAGATTAATTAAAGAGTTGGGTTTTTGAAAAAAAAAATTTAAATTGCAAACATTTAATTAGACTAACTAAAAAGACCCAAATAAATAAATTCAGAGACAAAAAAGAAGACGTTACAACTGATACCACAGAATACAAATGATGATTAGAGAATATTATAAACAACTGTATGTCAACAAATTAGAAAACTTAGATGAAATGGAAAAATTCCTGGACACATGCAGCCTACTAAGAATAAATAGAAAATCAGAGTAGAACAATAATAAGCCACAAGATTGAAGGAGTAATAAATAGTTTCCTATAAAAAAAAATACCTAGGACATGATGGCTTTACTGTTGAATTCTACCAAACACATATAGGAAAAAAATTTGAAGAAAAGGGAATACTTGCAAACTTATTCTATAAGACCAGCGTTACTCTGATACCAAAACCAGACAGAAACACAACAACAAAAAACTATAGGCCAATATCCATGATGAACAGAGATACAAAAATCCTCAACAAAATACTAGCAAACCAAAAACTAACCATGCAATCCATTTATGCCTAGTGTTCCATCATTGGAACGCTAAGCATGTGGGAGTTATTTGTATCCTGCTGCTCAAGGTTATTGCCATGGTCTGACTGCAAAAATTCAAAAAATTGCAAACTCAGGCATAAATGCGTTAACAAGATCATTCACCATTGTCAAAAGGAATTCAATCCAGGGAGGTAAGGATGTTTCAACATATGCAAACTAAAACACATGATAAAACTGTATAATCATTTCAATAGATGCTCGAAAACACTCAATAAAATTCAACATTTCTTCATGATAAAAACTATCAACAAATTAAGTATGAAAGGAGCATACCTTAAAATGATAAAGGCCATATATAGCAAATTCACAACTAATATTATACTGAATGGGAAAAATGGAAAGCTTTTCCACTAAGATCTGGAACAAAATAAGAGTGCCCACTTTCACTGCTTTTATTCAACATAGTACTGAAAATCTTAGAGCAATTAAGCAAGAGAAATACATAAAGGAGATCCAAATTGGAAAGAAAGAAGTCAAATTATCTTGCTTGCAGATGACATCATGCTATATTTAGAAAACCCTATAGAGTCCATCAAAAAACCCTTAGAATTCGTGAAGAAATTCAGTAAGTTTGAAGTATACAGAATTGACATGCAATAATGTTGTATATTGTGTATAGCATTTCTATACACCAACAGCAATCTGAAAAAGAAATTAAGAAAACAATCCCATTTACAATAGCTACAAAAACAATACATAGAAGCAAATGTAACTGAAGTGAAAGATCTATAATGAAAACTGTAAAACACTGAGGAAATAAATGGAAGAGGACACAAAGAAACAAATATATTGCATGCTTATAAATTGGAAGAATTAATATTCTTAAAATGTCAACACTACTCAAGGTACAGATTCAATTAAATCCCTATTAAAATACCAATGAAATTCTTCCCAGATATAGAAACAACAATCTTAAAATTCACTGGAACCACAAAAACCCCTATTAACCACAGAAACCTTGAGCAAAAAGGTCAGAGCTACAGGTGTCACACTAACTGATTTCAAATTTTGTTACAAAGTTACGCTATAGAAAATAGCATCGCATTGGCATAAAAACAGATACATAGACCAATGGAACAGAATAATAAGCCCAGAAATACATCCATGTATTTACAGCCAACTCATTTTCAACAAAGGTACCAAGAACATACACTGAGGAAAAGACAGTCTTTTCAACAAATGGAGTTGGGAAAACTGGATGTTCATATGCAGAAATATGAATCTAGACTCCTATCTCTCACCATACACAAAAACTCAAAATTGATTAAAGGCTTAATGTAATATCTGAAATTATGAAACTACTAGAAGAAAACATTGAAGAAATGGTTCAGGACACTGCTCTAGACTATGACTTTTTGTGTAAGACATCTAAAGTGCAGATGATGAAAGCAAAAATAAACAAATTGGATTACATTAGGCTAAAAAGCTTCTGCACAGCAAAGATAACATCATCAGAGTAAAGAGATAAATTATGGAATGGAAAAAAATATTTCCAAATTATCCATCTGACAAGGGATTAATAACCACAATAGAGAAGAAACTCAAACAAACAAACAAACAAAAAAACAAATAATCCAATTAAAAAATGGGCAAAGGATCTGAAAAAACATTTCTCAAAAGAAGACATACAAATAATCAACAGGTATATGAAAGATGCTCGACCTCACTAATCATCAGGAAAGGGCAAATCAAAACCACAATGAGATATCATCTCATCCCATTAGGAATGACTATTACTAAAAAGACAAAAAATATCAGAAGCCGGTGAGAATGTGAGTAAAGATTATCTCTCATACACTGATGATGGGAATGTAAATTAGTATAGCCACTATGGAAAGCAGTATGAGGTTCCTCAAAAAACTAAAAATAAAACTGCCATATGATCCAGCAATCCCACTGCTGAGTATATATTAAAAATAAAGGAAATTGGCATATAGAAGCTATATTTGTACTTCCATGTCTATAACAGCAGTATTCACAATAGCCAAAATTCAACCTAGGTGTCCACAAATGAATGAATGGATAACGAAAATATAGTATACACACAATAGAAAATTATTCAGCCAGGAAAGAATGAAAATGACAGGAAAGAATGAAATCCTGTCATTTTCAGCAACATAGTTGCAACTGGAGGCATTATTTAAGTGAAATACACCAGTCACAGAATGACAAATATCACATGTTATCACTCACTTGTAGGAGCTCAAAAAGTAAATCTCATGGAGGTAGGCAGTAAAATGGTGGCTACCAAAGACTGGGGAGGGTATGAGGCAAGTGGGACAATGAAGAGAGGGTACAAAAATGCAGTTAAATTGAAAGAATAAGTTCTAGTGTTTGATATCACAGTAGGATAACTATAATTAATAATAATTTATATTTCATAGTAGCTAGTAGAAAAATTTGGAATGTTCCCAAGACAAACAAATGATACATATTTGAGGTGACCAATATCCCATTTATCCTGATTGCTACACATTGTATGCTTGTATCATAATATCATGTGTACTCCAGAAAAATGTACAATCATTATGTATCATTTTTAAAAATTAAAAAAAATGCAGAGCAGTTCTATCACCACAGGTATCTCTACAATTTTGTCATTTCAAGGATACTACATAAATGGAATCATATAGTATATCATTTTCTGGGAGTGACTTTTTCACTCGGCTTAATTTTCTAGAGACTCATAAAAGTTGCCGCATGTATCAACAGTACAATTTGTTTTTATTTCTGAGTAGTATTCCATTGCATGGCTGCACCACAGTTGGTTTAACCATTCCCCCACTGAAGGACATGGGGGTCATCTCTAGTGTTTGGTTGTTATGATAAAGCTACTTTGAACATTTGTATATAGGCTTTCATATGAACATAACTTGGAATTCCTCTGGGATAAATACCCGAAAGTGCAATAGTGGGATATATCATAATTACATATTTAGTTCTCTAAAACACTGCCAAACTATTTTCCAGTGACTGTGCTCTCCGCCAGCTGTGTGTAAGGCTTTAGTTTCTCCACCTTCTCACCAGCATTTTGTTTTGTCATATTTTTATTTCAGCTATTCTGATAGATGTGTAATGATATATATTTGTAGTTTTCAAAACAATTATAAGATAAATTACAATCTCAATTTTAGCAAAAGAAATGAAAGATGGGCCCTTTTATTGTCACTTTTAGCCAGGTTAATTCCATTTGACATAGTAAATCCACTTCCTGGAATCTACCCTACTAGTAAGGAGACAGTTCCCTCATTCTCATTCCAAAATCAAATCCCCTCCTGATTATTTAGTGTTCCAGGACAGTTTGCCAATGCTTAAGGACAACACACGTCGTGGGAATGTCAGCCTCCTCGTATTCTGGACAGTTATCTTTTTTTAGTGCAAATATATAAATTGGCATTTTTGTCCACAGGTCTGTATCCTCGGGTAAGTCCATCTGAAGCAGTCCTGAAGATAGATTTGAACTGGGTTTACTGACAAGTCAGTTTCTAATAACCCATCGTCACAAAAATAAGACCCAGGGCCTTGGAAGAGTTTTGTAAAATAATAATTCTCAGAGCAAAGCCATGGCAACCAGCCCCTCTCATGGGGAATGCTCAACATCCCTGCAGGCAATTTATTGGCACCTTCTACAGTAACTATTCAATTTTACAGGTGAATCTTTCATACAGAGAAACTTGATAGCCATAGATATCATCTCAGAGTCTGGATTTTTTAAAATGGGAAATCTTTCTTGAGACTAATACCACTCAGATTTAATTTCTAAAAATGTTTATGATCCTAGCAGGTATAAAATTAATGAGCTGAAGAGAGAGATTATCAGCAGAGTCTAAGTTAATTCTCTCTGAGAAGAAAGTATGAAGATTTACTTATTTTCTTTTTTTTATTATACTTTAAGTTTTAGGGTACATGTGCACAACGTGCAGGTTTGTTACATATGCATACATGTGCCATGTTGGTGTGCTGCACCCATTAACTCATCATTTACATTAGGTATATCTCCTAATGCTATCCCTCACCGCTACCCCCACTCCACAACAGGTCCTGGTGGGTGATGTTCCCCTTCCTGTGTCCATGTGTTCTCATTGTTCAATTCCCACCTATGTGTGAGAACATGCGGTGTTTGGTTTTTTGTCCTTGCGATGGTTTGCTGAGAATGATGGTTTCCAGCTTCATCCATGTCCCTACAAAGGACAAAGATTGAATGAAAAAATTTTAAAAGAACTTCAGAACTTTCTTCTCCTTTCTCTCTCTTTCATACATCCACATAGACATATACACATAGAAGTAGATTAAATATCATATTATTCCTACTGGGATTAAAGTAGAAGCCAATGGACAATTTCTTATCTTATCAAATATATCCAACCATATTTGCCAAAATTAGATTTAAAAACTATAATTGTGTGTCTATGAATAAATGAAGAAGACAAAGAAGAAATGTTTCATTGCTGCTTCTCTTTGTGTTATTAATAAAATCTCTTATAATCCTTGGAATAATCTTTGGAAGTTACACAATAATTGCTTCCAAAACACTTACAGTAGGATTCATCAGATGATAAATTCTTTATTTTTGGTGCCTATGTGTCTTATTGTTTCTATACCTCATTCATTAAAAACATAATAATTAATGCTAATGTTTTGTGTTTGTCAAACACCTTTCTTCAGCGTTTTTAAAATAACAGGCTTCATGTGCATTAACCCTTTAAACCCCTATAATCCTATATCTTAGTTACTAAAATGAACCTTTCTGAGGAATGATTACTGTTCACATAACTTGTCTAAAGTCTTACAGCCAGAAGGGGTGGAGACAGAATCCAAACCCAGTCTCTACTAATATAATCACTGGAGTTGCACTGCCTCCTGTGCCTAGTACCTTGCTAGATATTAGATAGACACTATAGATACTTGCTAGATAATAACTTGTTTAATGATTATTGATAAATATAAGCAACTGTTACTTCTCAAACTTCTAAAATTTCTTCCCTGTGTGAGGGAAATGAGACATTATGGAAAATGAGAACTAGCCATCAAAGCTAAATACAGTAAACGTGAAGAAGAAAGCCTGCTTTGGAAGTAAGGCCCCAGGCTACCCCAAGGATGTGCAGGTTATAGCTGCAAGAAGGTACCCAAATGAAGGGGTAAGTGAGGAATGAAATCCAGCTCTGCTCAGCCTGTGTTGGCAAAAGAAGAGCACTTTGTGTAGTGCATCCGCACAAAGAAAGCACATTTTTAATTGGTCCAATTGAGAAGTTTATAGAATTTGGCCAAAATTCTAGCTACACCTGTACCAGAGAGGCTCCCATTCCACTCTCGGGTATGTCCCAAACTCATGGAGTGAGCTTAGACAAGCCTATTTTATTAACTTCTTCCTCCCACTTTGATGCGTCCATGTATGATGTTAGATTAGATACTACATGTAAACTTGTAGAATAAGACGCAAAGCTTGGACTTTTGTCTACTGTAGGTTTTCAGAGGAGACTTACAAAAAAAAAAAATTCACTGATGTACTTTCAGCTCTCACTATAGAATGATTTCTGGTTCCTGAGGCAAAAGATAAATTAAAAGAAGAAAAAGAAAGAAAGAAACTATGGAGTGGAGAACATAGTCATTCAAAATTGCCACTCAGTTGGGGTCTGATCCATGAAGGGGACAAGTCTAAGATTTCAGAACATTAGTTTTCCTTGCATTTTACAGAAGCAAATTCTCTCTCAATGAAAATTCACCAAGGTCTGAAAACAAATGGAAAGCATATAAATCTTCTCTTAAAAAGTTTGATTTGTGACTTCAGGGCTTAGCAACAAATCTATCGTAAAAAGATTTCATGTTGTCATTGTTTAAAGTCCCTCATATTAAATATGTCATCTCTAATGGTAAGACAGGTAAATTTAAAATTGATTTTGAATTGAAGAAAATTGGAAAGGAATTTAGTGGAATTATTATAGTGTCAAGAATTCTTCACATTCTCAATAATTCAGAGGCTAATTATTCTGTTCCGAGATTGTTCAGACTTGGCGTTCTGCATCCTCCTGTGGCTTTTCTCATTTGACCACCTCATTAGTGTCTTCTTTGAAAGATGTACAGGGCAGTGAAAAGGACACTCTCCTCTGGCATGATGGGCAAAGAGGATGGGGGCACTGACCTCCATGAGATTTGAACATTTTCCAGGATTCTAGCTAGCTGCAAATTGACTACATATTATAAATCATTCGATCATTATAATATCATTGCATTATAAATGTGTACACATATAATTTTTACGAAAGCACGTTCCATTTCCTTAAAAACATATGTAAGTTGCATTGACAAAGTCTCTACTTCTACTTTCTCCCTATCTTCTTTACCCTTAGGCTACTAAATAGTTAAAAATCACAGTGTGCTGGATTGAATAGTGTCCTCCAAAAATTCATGTCCACCTGGAACTCGTGAATGTTACCTTATTTGGAAATAGGGTATTTGTCTGTGTAATTAGTTTAAATGAGATCATACAGAGTCAGAGTGGGCCCTGAATTCAATGACTGATGTTCTTGTAAAGAAAGAGAGATTTGAAGACAACAGACGAGACACACAGGAGGCCGTGTGAAGATGGAAACAAAGATTATAGTCATGTTGCCGCAGCCAAGGAGCACCAAGGATTGACAGTAACCGCCAGAAGCTGGAAGAGGCATGGCCAAATTCTTCCTTAGAGTCTTTGAGTGGAACACGGTCCTGCTGACAACCTGATCTTGAACTTTTAGCCTCAATGACTGCGAGAAAACTCATTTATGTTGTTTTAAGCCACCTAGTTGTGGAATTTTGTTGCAGTGGCCCTGGGAAACTAACACGGATTATATCTAGAGATGTTCCTCCTAGCACAAGAGTTTTGGAGGACATGAAAGTGCTGTCTCCACTACTTTTGGAAAAGGTAAGATATAAAAAACATGGATAAACAAAAGGAGGAAGGCTCTCATTTTTGATTGGATGGACGTAGTTCCATGTATATATCTGTATTTCCACCTCTCTAAGCACAAATCTTTCTACACTCTAGTTGTTGTTTTTTTTTTTGTCTTGACTCTTTTTTACACTCTAAACTCTAAAGAGGCAGTATAAAGGTTTGACTTATGACTGCTGTGTCCCCAGAACCATGTAAAGTGCCTAGTACACAGTAATTGCTCAATTAATATCTATGGAAGGAAGGAAAGGAGGGAATGAGAGAGAGAAAAAGCCAAACTCTCTATAAATAAATTTTAATTTTTCTTCCTATCAAACTTGTTTTCCCCAAATTTTGATGATGCCAGGAAAACCTAGAAATTCACTGCAGTGTTCACAGGGTAACTAATGAGTAATTCTGTCTTTTATTATAAAATATAATTTACCATTCATGGTAATGAAGTCATTAAATTTTACAACATCTATTACATTCAGCATTAGAAAAAGGAAATAATAATGGACTTAGTGTTTATACGGATTCTAGAAATAAGGTTTTTTTTTTTTACCCTATTCTTGTATAAATGAAAAAACACAGGTCCAGAGAGATGAAGTGGTAGAATCCAGGTGTCCTAACTTTCAGCTTTCTGTTTTCCCTGTTACATCACATTGTCTTTCAAGACATCAAAGGTGGTGTGCAAGGTAGTCTACATCAACAAGAATATGACTTCTAATCTTTCATGTCACCCCATGATGCAAAGAATTGAACTCGAATAACGTCAGACTTCTCCATGTTATCACTGACAGATCATCGGAAGTGCACACCACCAAAGTAGTATCATGTACTCCTCTCAAAGGCTGTAGTGAACTAAGCCAAGACCAACTTCTGTGTCACTCAGCTTCCTAATCAGAATACGATCATACTTGATTCTCCTGTGTTTTCTAATTCTTTATTTAAGATATTGATGAGCACCAAATGAAACACTAGCTGTGAATACTTTGGAGAATGAGGAGCCTTTCATACATGTTTCCAGGAACATTTTATACTTGGATAATATTATTATTATCCAAGATTTTTGATCAGAAAACTACTTCTCTGGTCTCCAGCTAGCCTCACCTCACCCGGTTCCTTTCCAATTGCAGCACACACTTCGTCTTTTGGGCTCACCTAAAAATAGGTTTTCTCCCTTTATTTCTTCATCTCACTGCTGAAAACAACCCTGGTGCATTCAGCTAAATGCCAAGTCAGACTGATTCAGTCCCATTTTATTTTGATGTTAATTTAGGATATAAATAAATGTTAGTTCATTGTGGCAGACAAATGCTCTTCTGACATATTAAAGAGGCCAGCATCTCAGGCAAAGAACTGGCAAGATTTTAAGATTTACAAAATAATTTGCTGCAGAGACCACTTGATGTCAACATGGGGATTGTCAAGATTGACTTATTGAAGGAAAAATAATATAATTCACTCTACAAACAATAATGATCCAGAATTTATTCTTTGCATCAAAAATCCCCAAACTTTATCAATGGTCAAGTTTATTTTGATCAGCTTGGCCTATAGTAGACTGTAATAGCTGGCCCATAAATTTCCTCAGTTTACCGATAAACAGCCGTAATTAAAATAACATTGGGATTCATTTTCCAGGCATTTTATTAGCTTCTCTGAATTGATTAATGCTTCATAAAGTCTGTTTGAGGGGGAAAAAGCAGTGATTCCATCCTTGATGAGTGTCTATTTTTGTTTTTTTTAATTTTATAACTACTAATTTATATCACAGTGCCACCTATTGGGCTAAATGGGCTTTTCTCAACAAGAGTCAAACTACACCACTCACTTTTTTGGTGTCAAGAGAGCCACCAAATTAGTTTATTGCCATCAGTAGGCATGGTAATTATTCAAAAGAATATTTAATTTCAGCACAGTTGAAAGCACTGTAAATGGTATGGAGGCATAGGTAATAGCAAAGAAATAACTGGATGTATTTAGTGCAAGTTATTATTATTGTGATATCATATTAAAAGAGTGTTTTATCACATAAAGCACTGTAGTAACATTTCTTGATTTTTAATTCTCATACTCTCTTGAAAAATGTGTAGCATATGTAATGGAAGCAAATGAAGTTTTAAGTGAGCCAGACTCCCCCCAGTACCCCAGAAATATTGAGAAGATACTTACGTTGTTTTCCTTTGCATCTTGTAATGACGCCCATTGTAGCACACAAGCACAGAAAACAGCAACATCCAGCTATCATCTGCTTGCATGTCTGTCTGCCAGATTATACTGTAGAGTTAGGAGGGTAAGGTCTATGCTTTTTTAGATCTGTATTCCAGAATCAGCTACACAGCTTGGCCAAGCAGTAGTCTCCAGAGAGTCGGGAGAGTCTGATAGACCTCCCTGTCTCATCAGCACATTATCCTTCCTGGTTCACATGAAGAAAAATGTCCATTGGTAGAAAGAGTGACAAATTCAGAGAAAGAAATCATTACAGATAACATTTGCATAATGTGGGGTTGTTTGTTTGTTTGTTTGTTTTTGAGATGGAGTCTTGCTTTGTCACCCAGGCTGGAGTGCAGTGGCATGATCTCAGCTCACTGCAAACTCTGCTTCCCGGGTTCAAGTGATTCTCCTGCCTCAGCTTCCTGAGTAGCTGAAATTACAGGTGCCCGCCACCATGCCCAGCTAATTTTTGTATTTTTAGTAGAGACCTGGCCAAAATTTGGATAATGTTTAATGTCACCCCGACCTATTTGAAAGATTAGTTCTAATTTCAGAGCTACCAAATTAATATTTAAAACATTCAATAAATGAGTTTCATCTCTTTTGTTGGCATTGCACTTTTTTTCCCTGTATTGTACAGGTTTTAATATCTGCATTATGATGAGAGTGTGCTAAAAGAAGGAACTTCATTTGTACATCCAGAGGAGATGTTGTCCAGATTTTTAACTTCCATAGGTAAAAATCTCTTACAAAAAGTTTGTCTGCAAGTATCTTACAATTCACAAATAGTTCTTTCCTTCTTTATTAGAGAAACTTATATAACTTACCTGTTACAAGTTTTACTAAGGTGATTTGGCCCAGAATGTGAAAATCTCTAAGGAACAAAAAAAGCAAGATCTCTTTTAAAGATTATGAATTAAGGTCCCATAAACCTATGTTCTGTGGGGCGTGGTGAAGTAGCAGATATAAAACTTAGTAACAGAAAAGTATCTTGGTGTATGTGAATTAAGATACATGGTATATTGGTATGTAGAAGTACTAAGAACATAATACATTTATATTCTTTGCCTCCTCCATCTCCTCAGTTTCGTCAAAGAAAACATTCCTTTTGAGGCAGAGACCCCTGAGAGAATGAGACTCCTTTCTTGCATTGCTATAATTAAATACCTGAGACTAGGTAATTTATAAAGAAAAGAGGTATAATTGGCTCACGGTCCCGCAGGGTATATGGAAAGCATAGTAACACCTGCTTCTGGGGAGGCCTCAGGAAACGTTCAATCATGGCAGAAGGTGAAGTGGGAGCAGGAACCTATTAAAAACGCCAGGGCAGGAGGAAGAGAGAGAGTGAGGTAGGTGCCACACACATTTGAACAAACAGATCTCATGAGAACTCTATCAGGAGAATAGCCCCAAAGGCATGGTGCTAAACCACCCCCATGATCCAATCATCTCCCACCAGGCCCCACCTCCAACATTGGGAATTATCATTCAACATAAGATTTGGCCGGGGACAAAGATCCAAACCGTATCAGAGGAAATACAAAACTGATCTGCCATGCCAAAGTAGAAATATTTTAGTCATGTGGATTTTTAAATTTATTAGATTTGTGCAAAAGTAATTGCAATTTTTTCCACAATTACTTTTGCACCAACCAAATAACTAGAAAGTTTTCTGGGACTTTTACATTTTTACATTATATTAGATAATATATAAGGACAAAGTTTCTATGTTATTATTTTCAGATTCACTGTGGATTATTCAATAAGGTAGTCAAAAAATTCAAATCATATCATAAAAGTTTTTCCAATTACAGTCAATTCTCATTTTATTTTTTCTTAAATATGATTATCTTTTCTACTTCGAAAAAATAGCTTGATAATTCTCAGACGTTTAGTTTTTTTGCTGTATTCTTTTTTAAATGCAATTTTTGATAATGTTTTATGTCATTAAGAAATAGACTTATTTCATTATTATAAAATTATACCTTATATAAATTCCATTTTTAAACTGTAAATATGTTAAATATTTTAAACTGTAAATATGTTAATAATTACTATTATTACTTTAACCCAATCCAAAAATATTATTATAACATACAACATCTCAGGAAACAAAACAAATGTAAAAATCTCAATTAATACACTCATTTTAATTTAGATAGGTATGATGAAGTTATCAGTAAAAGACTTACAAACTTATATGTTGCATGAGTATTGAAATATGGGGAGAAAGTAAAATTGAAATATGAATTCAAAGAGAAAAAGAAAATGAAAGTTGTCTGTGTTAAAGAAGAGCTAGCTCATCTACTTTTAAATGAAGGACGGTGGATATCAAATTATTATAAGCTTTATGTTCCATTAAATACAATTAAAATAGTAAGGTAACAATTTTATTGTTCGATGTCACTATTTACAACTTGTCAGGTACTGCATCCTTTCAATATAATTAAAGAAAACGTAAAAGTTAATGTAAAAGACCTTTAAATGGAATACGTGGTTTTTCTTAAGTATACTATATTAGAGCATGAACTTCTCTGAAAGAAAAGAAATAGTGACGGGCATGCAGTAGATGTTTAAAAATATTTAAAAACCTCGTTGAAATAGGAAACAGTTTACTATAGTTATTAAAGCTCATGATTCTCTTCAATATTTGGCTATAGACATCAAGCTTCAATAAGCATTTCCATGGGCAAATAGACTCATTTTAAGCATGGATTTAATAACTATATCAATATTTCCAAACTAGCATTCCCTCTGTTTTTTACCTGATAAATGAGTATATTTACCAGATAAATGAGTATATTCCTACAAGGATTCCTACAAGTATATTCCTACAAGGATTTATCCTCCAAATAAATGAGTATAGTCCTACAAGTATATTCCTGCAAAATGTATAAATTTGTGTGGCCCCAGCACGAACAAGGCTGTATGACCAGGACAGTGTGATCTTCAAGTCTCTCAACTCCTTCAGAGTATGAGCTGAGGAAACTAACTCCACCAATCCGACTTCAACGTCTTAGCCTCAGGCTCATGGGTAGAAGCTCCTCCAATTAACCCTGGCTGCAGCCATTCAGCATTCTGTGGCTTTAACCAAGATCCTCATGTTCTTCAGAAAAGAAAGAGAATTCTGAAAATATTGTATTTCAATTGTATTCATTCTTGATCTCTTTTCAAACTAATAGGCAATATGCATATTTACATTACGATATCATAAATATGGACATGTTAGAGAACATCAATAACTTCAATTATGGTAATGATTTTATCAATTGATTTATATAATCAATTGATATCATTAATATACCAATTGATTGATGCAGAATAAGGCTCCTGTTAGCACAGCTGCTTATATCTGAATTCCTTGAAAGTGTGTTTTGATTTTAAAAGTTGTGGATATTCTATAACTACTTTTTGTTTTAAGTCTGAACATGTCTACTCTTGTTTAACTGTACCAATGAGGCAGACTAACAGTTAAGGCGCACGCTACTGCATAATCCACCAGGCAAGGTCCACGTGAGTGTGTCTGGCATTTTGTCATGGCTTAATGTTTGTTTGTACAGTAACCCACCAAAATAAGAAAATAGCATGTTATTTTCTTATAGATTTACCATTATGATTAAGTTGTGTTTTATCAGATGTGTTTTTAATTATTGTGGTATATCTACGTATTAGGGTGATTATTTCCTAACATATTTACAAATGTCAGATTTTCAGCTTATATGATGAATTCTTAAAATTTTAAATACCTAGCTGTCCAAAACAAAGACGATTTTAAGACTAATCTAACAAATATGACAAAATTCATGCTCAAGCTATTTGACACAGCTATTGTGTCTGAAACAGTTTATCCTATTTGACAATGGTATATGATACAAGGAAATATGCTGAAAATTCTCAACAAAGTCAATCAAAAATAGGGAAAACAGGAAAATAAAATAATGGCTCTCATGTAGTTTGATGTTGATAAATATTGTTCAAATTCTCAATATTTGGAGCCGGGCACGGTGGCTCACACCTGTAATCCCAGCACTTTGGGAGGCCAAGGAGGGCGGATCACGAGGTCAAGAGATCGAGACCATCCTGGCCAACATGGTGAAACCCCGTCTCTATTAAAAGTACAAAAATTAGCTAGGCCTGGTGACATGCACCTATAGCCCCAGCTACTCAAGAGGCTGAGGCAGGAGAATCGCTTGAACCCTGGAGGTGGAGGTTGCAGTGAGCCAAGATTGTGCCACTGCACTACAGCCTGGCAATAGAGCGAGACTCCGTCTCAAAAAAAAAATTCTCAATATTTCATAAATATATTCAAATTTTCAATATTCACGTGCTTTCATTTGTTAAAAGTTAAAATTGTGCATTATATATATATTAGAATAGATGCAAATAATAAAGGTATATTCATTTGAATATGTGTGTTCATTATAAATTAAAATAATTAGTTGAATCTACCATTTAACTGTGAACCTAACATTTTAATAAGAGCTAGAACAATATCAAATACTTTCACTTTCTTATATCCTTTTTTCCTAGCCCTTCCTTTTACGTCCTCCCTTCCCCAAAACAATCAAAATTCGAAACTTTGTTTATAATATCCTTAATATAAGTCGTCTCTCCCTTTCACATGTAAAAACAATGCAGTCAGTTGTATTTATGTTTGAGGTTTCTAAAAATCGCATCATGCTGTCTTCTACAAAAAGCTTATTCATGTAGCTGTGTGTAGTTGTTCATTTATTTTGACTGCCATATAATATCCATTGGGTGACTATATCATATCACTTATCAATTCTGTCAAACAACAATTTTGCTATTATAAATAATGCCATAATGACACTTTTTGTATATGTATATATAGTTGTACATATATAAAAATACATACAATATTTTTTCTCTAGATAATGCACAAATAAATTGAATTGCTGAGTCACAGCCTAAGTGACTGTTCTGTGTTATAACATGATACTAAACTGTTTTACAAAACTGTAAAATTGTCTTAAAAAATTTTACCCAACTGTACAATGGATGTTGTACCAACTTACATTCCCATCAACATTGTGTTGTATTACTCATCAATCCATATGATCACAAAAACATAATAGTATAAGATATTGTATTTTATTGTCATTGTATGAGTATAAAAAGCTATTTCATAACAGCATTAATTTCATTTCCATAACTACTTAAAAGGCTGAACACCTTTTAATGTTTTTTAAGCCTGCCTCTATAGGCATGATATCTGCTTATTTCTTTGCTCCTTTTTTTAAGATTTTATATTATGTCATATTTTTAATAGCTTTTTTATTTTTTTAAATCCTCCTATATATTTGTAATATTAATCATTTATTATTTATATGTATTTCAGCTATTTTATTTCAGTTTGTAAGTTGAGTTTTTCTTTCTTTTAATAAAAAAACCTCTTTTCCATTTTAATATAGTTAAATTTTCTGAAATGTTTCTTTTCCTTATAGTTAATATTTTTTGAGTCATGTAGCCCAAAGGTCATTGTGATTATCTTCTCAGATTTGAAGAATTTGCCTTTCACATTTCAGTTTTAAATCTATCTGGTGTGTGTGTGTGTGTGTCTTGTGGGGATATAATTTTATTTTTCTATCTAAATTATCAACTTTTCCCAGCAGCATTATTAAATATTTCCTTCTTATCTTAGTAATGCCATTTATATAAAATATTCATAAATGTTTGGGTCTATTTCTGGGATTCTTGTCTTCTTTTTATTGCTTATTTTATTTATCCTACTTTTATTTTCATAGTGTCTTAATTAATATGTGTATATAAGATTTGATAAATGATAGCACAATTACTTTTTTCTAATTTTTCTTTTACAACAAAGCCATGGATTCTCCTAAACCTTTGTTTTCCTATGTAACTTTTAAAATCATCTTCTCAAATTTAAATTATTTGTTAATATTTTCATTGAAATTGGATAAAATCTAGCCATTATTATGGGGGAAAGTAATGATTTCTCTTTATTATTATAGGATTTTTCCAATTACATTGGTTTCTTTAAATGTAACATCATTTTCTTCTTAAATAATTTATTATTTTTTAAATTGTATTTATAATTTACTGGCTTTAATCTTTGGTGCTCTGCTGCTATTATAAATGGTATCTCTTTTTAATCATATTTATGAATTCATAATTACTAATCTATAATAGTATGAAATTTTTAAATTTAGCTATCTTGATAGTCTCTGATATTTATTGTTACCAATATGTTTTTAATGATCTGGGTTTTCTATTAGACAATTTAATAATTTGCAATCACAGTGATTTGTAATCACAGTTTTAATTCATACAATTCAAACTTTATAATTATTTTATTGATTGATTAGGATCTACAGAACAATGTTGAACTGTTGTGAGTAAAGTGGAAATTTTTGCCTTTTTCCTGACGTTTAAAGGAATGCTTATAACTTTGCTTATTTATGGTAGCATTTTAGAAAGTTTTTAAATATAGATGCCCTTTATCAAGTTGGGCAAGACTTTTTACATTCCTAAACTTCTAATAGTGTTTTTGTAAATTTATGTTACATTTATATCAATCTTCTTTTATTTATTGACATCATTGTAATTTCTTCTTTCATTTTGAATGTAGTTGATATGGTTTAGTTGTGTCCCCACCCAAATCTCATTTTGAATTGTAATTCCCACAGCTCTCGTATGTCAGGGGAGAATCCTGGTAGGAGATAATTGAATCATGGGGTAGGGGGAGGGTCTTTCCCATGCTGTTCTCATGATATTGAATAAGTCCCACGAGATCTGATAGTTTTAAAAATGAGAGTTTTTCTGCACAAGCTCTCTTCTCTTGTCAGCTGCCATGTGAGATGTGCCTTTCACCTTCCACCATGATTGTGAGGTCTCCCAAGACACGTGGAACTGTACGTCCAAAAAACATCTTTCTTTTGTAAATTGCCCAGTCTGGGGTATGTCTTTATCAGCAGTGTGAAAATGGACTAATACAGTAGTAAATTTTATTTTCTAATATTGAATCATCACTGTATCTGGAATAAAGGTAAGTTGGTCATGATGAAGTCAGTCTTCTATGTAGGTTTAGTTTTCTAGTATTGTGTTTAGAACTGTTATATTCTATATTTTACACAATTATTGATAATAATACAGTGTTAAAGATGGCCTTAAAGAATAAGTTGAATATTATTACTTATTTTTGCATGATGTAGACTAGAAATATCACGTTTCCCTTCAGACAGGGAAACAAAAAAATGATTTAACACGAGGTTCTGAAAAGTGATACCTCAAACTGAGTAAGGTGATAAATGGGCACAGAGAAGTATCATGTAGAGCTGGAATTCTTATGTTGGGTTGCATGGCTTCTTTATGCTATTAATAAATAAGCAAATGAAAATTATGTGACAAATTTAAATTTCAACCTATTTAAAAACAGATATTGTGAGATCCTTCATTTTAAATGTTATATTTATGTAAGCGATTTTATGACAAGTGTGATAAATGAACAAGTCTTTGAAAAGCTCTATATAAGCATGAGAGATTTTTATATTGAAAGGAAAAATATTTAACTCGAACCACACTATCAATACTGTTTAACCTTGTGAAAATTGTACAGCTGTCTATAAGTCACTAAATTTCTGTCTATAAGTGATTAAAATAATCACTTAAGTATAATTATTGTATTTTTACTTTTTTGGCTTGATCTTCAGAAAATCAGAAGGTATTGTGGAGATATGCATATTTTAGAAATGTCATTATGGTAAGTTTCTCATATTTACCACTGATGGTATTCCAAAAGGACTCCTCTTCAAAGGTTTTCTTCACTTATGTTTTAAGTTCTGAATAATTATTTTTCCGTTGTGACCATATTCTATTAACATTTTCTTATGATACAATAAAAATAAAAATATTCAATAGCTCTAACCCAAAAGGATAGCATGGGTCCATACTGACAGGCTACAAATGAGCATTTATTTTAGTATTTTAGTTTGTTTTACATACAGCTATTTGCCAAATGATTACAGAAGTAGAAAAAGTATCTAAAGCACAATGTGTTGTTATTGTTGATTAATTTTAATATTTTATAGTTCCAAAGTAATATATGTTATTTTAAAAGTTTTTTTTTTTTTTTAATAGAGTCTTGCTCTGTCGCTGGGCTGAAGTGCAGTGGTGAGATCTTGGCTCACTGCAACCTCTGCCTTCCAAGTTCTAGCAAATTCTCCCACCTCAGCCTCCCAAGTAGCTGGGATTACAGGTGCATGCCACCACACCTAGCTAATTTTTATATTTTTGGTAGAGATGGGGTTTCATCATGTTACCCAGGCAGGTCTTGAACTCTTGATTTCAAGTGATCTGCCCACCTCTGCCCCCCAAAGTGTTAGGGTTACATGCATGAGCCACTGTGAAATTATGTACTTTATAGAAAAAAAACAAATAAATTCATAATCTCCCCCATCAACTATTCAAACTTCTGCATATTAACCTCGTAAACATTCTTGAAATTGATCTTCCATTCATTTTTTTCATTTTCATGTAAAAATACCTAAAGCATTTTAGGATCCGTTAAAAACTGCTTGCTGACAAAGGATATATCAGACATTCTGGAGTAACCGGAACTAGCATTTGTTCATTTGTGTTAAGTCACTGTTTTAAGTAATTTAGTAATCATAGCTTATTTAATCTTTAAAAAAAAAAAAAAAAAAAACAAGCTAGATACCATTATTTTCTTTTTAGAAAAGTGAACAAGTTTAAGCTATTTGCCAAGGTTAAGCAGTTTGTCTCTGTGGTAGAACTAAGATTTGAATCTATGTCTATCAACCTTTAAAACTGTGGCTTTTTATAAGAAATCACAGAGAAGAATGTATATGTTTACTACTCTCAGTTGGAAGGCTGCTTTTCAAAAGGAGCTTAAAGAGGAAAAAGACTTACTCCTGATCATTGACTTTTGACATGCATAACAATTTTCTAAACTAAATGGAATTATTCAAATTGATAATAAATTCAGAAAGTTTGGTCATAGTGGCCTCTTCTGGTGAAAACGAGAATATCAGAAATACTTGTGAAGAATCATAAATGAATGTTCAATATGAAATTTAAATAAATCATACCAAATATATTTTTACTTATTTAGAAATTATGTTTCCTTATAAATACTAAGTCAAAACATGGTAATATTAATGGTACCTTCTTCTGGGTTTTTTTCTTAATGTCATCAAAATGTATTATTTTATGAGGAAAGAGTACTTCACTTGACAAACGCAAAGATAAATCTTAATGCTGTGATCTTAGGTGAAGGCTTAAATTCTTCTATGAAAAATTAAATAGAAAAGATTGAGATAACAATAGCAAGAGATATAAAAACACTAATATTTTCATGGCCATGTTATGGTTTACAAAGAAATGTCCCATATGTTATTATAATAATCTTCATAACAACACAGTGAAGTTCACAAAGCAGTCTTACAGATCCCAAGTTATAAAAAAGGATCATAAGGCTTAAATATTTTCCATGTTTTGACTAATATACCTCCTAATGGTGAATCACGTTATATACCCAGATCTTCTCATTCAAAATTGAATGACTTTTTGCTACAGAACATTATTTGTAAGGTTGTGATGAATCCCATCAAGTCCCTGCATATGAAAACCTTTGTTAACTCAAGTTATTATACCTGTTGTCATTATGGACCTGACAATGTCAGGATAGAAGGATTGAAAGACTACCCAGTCCAGTCGTTTTCAAAATGTATTTATCTGTTGATCTGTCACATTCTTTCCACAAATACTTCTAAGTAGAAAGTAGGCAAACTTAAATTCCTTTAGGTATATACCCAGTAATGGGATTGCTGGGTCAAATGGTATTTCTGGTTCTAGATCCTTGAGGAATTGCCACACATCTACCACAATTGTTGAACTAATTTACATTCCCACCAACAGTGTAAAAGAATTCCTATTTTTCCACAGCCTGGCCAGCATCTGTTGTTTCCTGACATTTTAATAATCACCATTATGACTGGCATGAGATGATATCTCACTGTGGTTTTGAACTGCATTTCTCTAATGATCAGTGATGTTGAGCTATTTTTCATGTTTGTTGGCTGCATGAATGTCTTCTTTTGAGAAGTGTCTGTTCATACCCTTTGCCCACTTTTTGATGGTGTTGTTTGTTTGTGTTTTGTAAAGTTGTTTAAGTTCCTTGTAGATTTTGGATATTAGACCTTTGTCAGATGGATAGATTAAAAAAAATTGTCTCCCATTCTGTTCACTCTGTTCACTCTGATGATAGTTTCATTTGCTGCAGAAGCTCTTTGGTTTAATTCTATTCCATTTGTCAATTTTGGGTTTTGTTGAAATTGCTTTTGGCATTTTTGTCATGAAGTTTTTGCCCATGACTATGTCCTGAATGTTATTGCCTAGATTTTCTTCTAGGATTTTTATAGTTTTTGGTTTTACATTTAAGTCTTTAATCCATCTTGAGTTAATTTTTGTATAAGGTGTTAGGAAGGGGTCCAGTTTCAATTTTCTGCATATGGCTAGCCAGTTCTCCCAGAACCATTTATTAAATAGGGAATCCTTTCCCCATTGCTTGTTTTTGTCAGGTTTGTCAAAGATCAGATGATTGTAGATGTGTAGTCTTATTTCTGAGTTCTCTACTCTGTTCAATTTGTCTATGTGTCTGCTTTTGTACCAGTACCACGCTGTTTCATACTGTAGCCTTGTAGTATAGTTTGAAGTCTGGTAGCATGATGCCTCCAGCTTTGTTCTTTTTGCTTAGGATTGTCTTGGCTATACAAGCTCTTTTTTGATTCCATATTAATTTTAAAATAGTTTATTCTAATTCTGTGAAGACTGTCCATTATAGTTTAATGGGAATAACATTGGATCTATAAATTACTTTGGGCAATATGCCCATTTTCACGATATTGATTCTTTCTATCCATAAGCATGGAATATTTTCCATTTGTTTTCATCCTCTCTGATTTCCTTGAGCAGTGGTTTGTAGTTCTCCTTGAAAAGCCCTTCGCTTCACTTATTAGCTGTATTCCTAGGTATTTTATTCTCTTTGTAGCAATTATAAATGGGAGATCATTCATGATTTGGCTCTCTGCTTGCCTGTTGTTGGTGTATAGGAATGCTTGTGACTTTCGCAAATTGATTTTGTATCCTGAGACTTTGCTGAAGTTGCTTATCAGCTTAAGAAGATTTGGAGCTGATTATGGGGTTTTCTAGATACAGATCATGTCATCTGCAAACGAAGATAATTTGACTTCATCTTTTCCTGTTGAAATACCCTTTACTTCTTTCTCTTGCCTGATTGCCCTGGCCAGAACTTCCAACACTGTGTTGAATAGGAATGGTGAGAGAGGGCATCCTTGTCTTATGCTAGTTTTCAAGGGGAATGCTTCCAGTTTTTGTCCATTCAGTATGATATCGGCTGTGGGTTTGCCATAAATGGCTCTTATTATTTTGAAGTATGTTCCTTCAATACCTAGTTTATTGAGAGTTTTTAACATGAAGTGATGCTGAATTTTATTGAAGGCCTCTTCTGCATCTGTTGAGATAATCAAGAGGTTTTGTCTTCAGATCTGTTTACGTGACGCATTTATTGATTTGCATAGACTGAACCAGCTTTGCATCCTAGGAATAAAGCCAACTTGATTGTGTGAATAAGCTTTTTGATGTGCTGCTGTATTTGGTTTCCTAATATTTTATTGAGAATTTTTTGCATTGATCTTTGTCAGGAATATTGGCCTAAAGTTTTGTTTGTTTGTTTGTTTCTGTTGTATCTCCACCAGGTTTTGGTATCAGGGTGATTCATGCTGGCCTCATAGAATGTGTTAGGGAGGAGTCCCTCCTTTTCAATTGCTTGGAATATTTTCAGAAGAAAGAGTATCAGCTCCTCTTTGTACTTCTGATAGAGCTCAGCTGCAAATCTCTCTGGTCCTCGGCTTTTTTTTTTTTTTTTTTTTTTTTTTTTTGGTTGGTAGGCTATTTATGACTGCCTCAATCTCAAAACATTTTATTGGTCTATTCAGGGATTCAACTTCTTCCCGGATAAGTCATGGGAGGGTGTATGTGTCTAGGAATTTATCCACTTCTTCTAGATTTTCTAGTTTACTTGCATAGAGATGTTTATAGTATTCTCTGATGGTTGTTTGTATTTCTGTGGGGTCAGCGGTAATATTTCTTTTATCATTTTTCATTGTGTCTATTTGATTCTGCTCTCTTTTATTCTTTATTAGTCTAGCTAGTGGTCTATTTATTTTATTAATTTTTTCAACAAACCAGCTCCTGAATTTATTATTTTTTGAAGGAGTTTTTGTGTCTCTATCTCTTTCAGTTCTTCTCTGAGCTTGATTTTTTCATGTCTTCTGCTAGCTTTGGTGTTTGATTGCTCTTGGTTCTCTAGTTCTTTTAGTTGTGATGTTAGGGCATCAGTTTGAGATATTTCTAGCTTTTTGATGTGAGCATTTAGTGCTATAAATTTTCCTCTTAACACTGCTTAGCTGTGTCCCAGGGATTTTGGTGCATTGCTCTTTGTTCTCATTGGTTTCAAAGAACTCCTTGATTTCTGCCTTAATTTCATTATTTACTCGGGAATCATTCGGGAACGGGTTGTTCAATTTTCATATAGTTTTGTGGTTTTGAGTAAGTTTCTTAATTTTGAGTTCGAATTTAATTGCACTGTGGCTTGAGAGACTGTTATGATTTCAGTTCTTTTGCATTTGCTGATGACTGATTTACTTCCAAATATGTAATTGATTTTAGAGCAAGTGCCATGTGGTTCTGAGAAGAGTGTATATTCTGTTGTTTTGGGGTGGAGAGTTCTGTAGATATCTATCACGTCTGCTTGATCCAAACGTGTGTTCAAATCCTGAATATCTTTAATTTTCTGTCTCACTGACCTATCTAATAATGACATTGGATTGTTAAAGTCTCCCACTATTATTGTGCGGGAGTCTAAGTCTTTTCGTACATCTAAGAATTTGTTTTATGAATCTCACTGCTCCTGTACTGGGTGTATACATATTTAGGATAGTTAGCTCTTCTTGTTGAATTCACCAGTTTACCATTATGTAATGCTTTTCCTTTGTCTTTTTTTTATCGTAGTTGGCTTAAAATCTGTTTTGTTGGAACCTAGGATTGCAAACCCTGCCTTTTCTGTTTTCCATTTCCTTGGTAAATTTTCCTCCATCCTTTTATTTTGAGTCTATGTGTGGTCTTTGCATGTGAAATGGGTCTTTTGAATAAAGCCTACTGATGGATCTTGACTCTTAATCAAGCTTGCCATTCTGTGTCTTTTAATTGGGGCATTTAGATAATTTACATTTGAGGGTAATACTGTTTATATGTGAATTTGATCTTGTCATTATGATGTTAGCTGATTATTTTGCAGACTTGTTTATGTAGTTGCCTCATAGTGTCATTGGCCTGTGTACTTCAGTGTATTTTTGTAGTGGCTGGTAATGGTTTTTCCTTTTCATATGTAGTGCTTCCTTCAGGAGATCTTGCAAGGCAGGCCTGGTGGTGATGAATTCCCTCACCATTTGCTTGTCTAAAAAAGATTTTATTTCAGGCTCAGCACAGTGGCTCATGCCTGTAATCCCAACACTTTAGGAGGCCGAGTTGGGTGGATCACCTGAGGTCAGGAGTTCGAGACCAACCTGGCCAACATGGTGAAACCTTGTCTCTACTAGAAATACAAAAATTAGCTGAGCATAGTGGTGAGCACCTGTAATCCCAGCTACTTGGGAGGCTGAGGCAGGAGAATCACTTGAACCTGGGAGGCAGAAGTTGCAGTGAGCCGAGATCATGCCATTGCACTCCAACCTGGTCAACAAGAGAGAAACTCCATCTCAGAAAAAAAAAAAAAAAGATTTTTTCTCCTTTGCTTATGAAGCTTAGTTTGGCTGGATATAAAATTCTAAGTTGGAAATTCTTTTTTAAAGAATGTTGACTATTGGACCCCAATCTCTTCTGGCTTGTAGGATTTCCACTGAGGGGTTTGCTGTTAGTCTGATGGGCTTCCATTTATATGTGACCTGGTCTTTGTCTCTGGATGCCCTTAACATTTTTTCCTTCATTTTGATCTTGAAGAATCTGATGATTATGTGTCTTGGGGTTGATCTTCTCATGGAGTATCTTACTGGGGTTCTCTGAATTTCCTGAATTTGAATGTTGCCCTATCTTGCCAGGTTGAGGAAGTTCTCCTGGATAATATCCTGAAGTGTGTTTTCCAACTTGGTCCTATTCTCCCTGTCTCTTTCAAGTACCCCTATCAGCTGTAAGTTCAGTCTTTTAATGTAATGCCATAGTTCTTGGAGGTTTTATGCATTCCTTATCATTATTTTTTCTCTGATTTTTTCTCCCTACCTTATTTCAGCAAGATAGTCTTCAAGCTCTGTTATCCCTTCTTCAGTTTGGTCTATTCAGCTATTGATATTTGTGTTTGCATTGTGAAGTTCTCACGTTTTGTTTTTCAGCTCCATCAGGTTATTTATGTTCCTCTCTCAACTGGTTATTCTGGTTAATAACTCCTCTGATGTTTTATCATGGTTCTTAGCTTCTTTGCAATAAGTTAGAATGTACTCCTTTAGCTAAGTGAAGTGCATTATTACCCATCTTATGAAGCCTACTTTTGTCAATTCAACCATCTCAGCTTCAGCCCAGTTCTGTGCCATTGAGGGAGATGTGTTGTGAACATTTGGAGAATAGGCACTCTGCCTTTTAGAGTTTTCAGCACTTTTACATTGATTCTTTCCCATCTTCTTGGGTTCATCTACCTTTGATCTTTGAGGCTGCTGACCTTTGGATGGAGTTTTTGTGGGGTCTTTTTCATTGATGTTGTTGTTGTTGTTGCTTTCTCTTTGTTTTTCTTTTAGCGGTCAGTGCCCTTTTCCATAGGGCTGCTGCAGTTTGCTGGGGGTCCACTCCAGACCCTGTTTTCCTGCGTCCCTCCTGCTCCTGAAAATATAACTAATAGAGGCTGCAGAACAGCAAAGATGGCAGCCTGCTTCTTCCTCTGGGAGCTCTGTCCCAGAGGGGCACAGACTTGATGCCAGCTGGAACGCTCCTGTATGAGGTGTCTGGAGACTCCTGTTGGGAGGTCTCACCCAGTCAGGAGGACGGGGGTCAGGGACCTGCTTAAATAAGCAATCTGACTGCCCCTAGGTGGAGCAGGTGTGCTGCGCCATTGCCTGGGCTGCCCTGACTCTCCAGAGCCAGCAAGCAGGCAGATAAGACTAAGATTCATGATACTGCAGCTGCACCTCCTCCTAGGGACTCCTCTCAGGGATATCAGAGTTTTGTTCATAAACGCCTGCCTGGGGATGCTGAATTTCCTGCAGGGAGGTCCCAACCAGTGAGGGGGAGTGGATGAGTGTCCTGCTTAAGGAAACAGTCCAGCCACGAACTGCCCCAGCTGCTGTGCTGCACTGTGGGGAATTGCTTCCAGTACAAACCATGCTGGCACTGGCGGCAGGGGAAAACAGCCGACTAGAGGCGCAGTGATGGTGGCTGTCCCTGCCCCCTGGGAAACTCGGGGTCTCAGTGCCTGCTCCAGCCGCCGCCTAACTGAGCAGCCGCCAAGAGTCTGCACTGCTCTGTGCTTGGGAGCCAAGACCCTGGTTGGTGTGGGCTCACAAGGGGACCGCCTGATTTGCACGTTGCAAATCAGGAGGGATCTCCTCCAGCCAGATCTGTGGGAAAAGTGGGGTTTTCAGGGAGAAGTAGCAAAATCCCTCACTGCCTCCCTTGGCTGGAGGAAGGAGCTCCCTTTGCCTCGTGCAGCTCCCAGGTGAGCCCTTGCTCCACCCTCCTTTTCCTTGCTCTCTGTGGGTCACCATAACCACTTGGTCCCCATGAGCGATCCTTGGTACCTCAATTGAAGATGCAGAATTCACTCACTGTTTTTGTCCTTTTTGGTAGGAGCTGCAGAGCAAAGCCGTTTCTATTCGGCCATCTTGGCTGCTCCAACAATTTCTTCAAAATAGCATCCAAGAGAATAAGTTTAACAAAGGAAGTGCAAAGCTTATACTCTGAAAACTAAAAATATTGTTTGAAGTCATTAAAGGAAAACTAAATAAACGGAAATATACCCCATATTCATGGATCAGATGACTTGATAATTTTAAGACAGCAATACTCCTCAAATTCATCTATATGCTCAATGTAATTCCTATCAAAACCTTAGCTGAACTTTTGCAGAAATTGACAAGCTTATTCTAAAATTCATATATAAATTCAAGTGACCAAGAGTAGCCAAAACAATGTTGAAACAGAAGGGCAAAGTAGAAGGATTCCACTTTGCTATTTCAAAACGTACCAAAAAGCTACAATAATAAAGACAGTGTAGCAGTGGCATCAGGATCAATATGCAGATCAACGGCAAAGCACTGAGGGTCCATAATTCACCCTTCCCATTTACAATCAATTGATTTTTGACAGGATATTCCATAGGGAAACAAGGAGAAAGTAGTATTTCCAACACATGGTGCTGGGATAACTGGGTATCCACATACAAAAGAATGAAGTTGGTACCTACTTCATACAACATGTAAAAACTAACTTAAAATGCATTAAAGAATTTAATAGAAGAGATAAAATTATAAACTCTCAGAAGAAAACGTAGGGATAAATATTTGTGACCTTGGATTAAGCAGTGGATAAATATTTAAACGTTTATCCAAATTCCAAAGTAAGGAAACTGGTTACAGAGAACCATGTATTGTAGGATTCTGCTAATAGGAAACATCCAGAATAGGCAAATCTATAGATGCAAAGTATATTAGTAATTGAGGGAACACATCAAATTTTTAAAAATTCACTTAGGGCCTCAGCCGTTTAGTCGTGATAGAATTCTTATAGCTTGAGAATTGATAGAACCTGAGTAAATAATCAGATTTGTAACAAGCACCAGTGGAAGTGAATAGCATAGTAACAGCCGGATCTTTGCAGGCTGCCAGAGCTTCACCACTAGGATCAGAGGCGCTGGCGTCCCACAAAATCTGGTGAACTAGCAGCTGGATTTGACCTGAGATTAAATAATGAAATTTTCTGGTAACAGACGATCTGGTAACTGGGTCCTATTGCAAGACTTTATCAGAGTCTGCATTTTTGACAAATGGCAACAAATAAACAATAAGGATGTCTGACATATGGACAAGTATAGGCAAACTTAGGGATTCTCAGAAATATTGAGGGCATTGAGCTTTGGAAAAGAGACCAGAGTTTCTGTTAATTTGGCAAGATAGAACTAGTATCATTAGAGTATTAAAGAAAATGTGATATTGATACACACTGGCAGGGTCAGGAACATGGCAGTAACATATTATTTATAGTCTTCATAATAATCCTTCAATGTATATTATGTGCCTTTTACAATTTAAGAATGAGACTCACAGAGGTTAATACATTGCCCAAAGTAACAGGCTAGTAAGTGGAGGTGTCTGCATTTAAACTCATACTTACGAAGACAAAGTCTATTATCTTTTGACTGGACTAGGGAGTCCAGGCTGTTCTATAGGATCATTAATGTTTATGGATATTGAGGTCCTTGAAAAATCATTACAATCCTATGCCTTAGGCAAAATTTCAAAAGTTCTTCCTGTTACGCATATCAGCAATACCCCAAGCATTCTTTAGAAATATATGGTTCAAAGTAACTATTTTATTAGACTGATTTATTACTGTAAAGTTCTTTTAATTTCAAATTCAATTATTCCAATGTGAGACCCAATTATTCATATTCAGTCTCCCTCAGAGTATGTGAATAAATACGTACATTATTTGGTGTTTCATATTTAGAAGGATTGCAAGTGTTGCTCTGAAATAACTAAAGTGAATATTGGCTGAATTTCCTGTGACACGAATAAGTAAAATTTCTTTCCTGTTCACATATGACCACATTTGCATAATGGATAGACGCCAAACATCCATTAAACAAAAATACGTAAGACATGTTTAGGTAACATTTAATACAAATGCTATTTCTTAAATGAAACTTTTTAGCCCTTTCAGAATTCTGTGTTAGCCCTTTGAGAATTCAGTGGTTTTCTTGTCTTCTTCTTTCTTCAACATTTCCCAATTATCATTGTCCTCACTGTAAAGAGAAGGATAACTTGGAAATGCTCTGAAATCTGGAGATGTGGTTTTGCTACGCTCTGTGACCTCTGCATTCCAAAGCCAGCACAGTTAATAGTTCAGACAATGTTATTGAATTGGTTTACTTAGGTTGAGTTTAAATAATTTATTTTTTATTTTATTTCATTATTATTATTATTTATATATTTTTTGAGATGGAGTCTTGCTCTGTTGCCCAGGCTGGAGTGCAATGGTGCAATCTTGGCTCACTGCAACCTCTGCCTCCCGGGTTCAAGTGATTCTCCTGCCTCTGCCTCCCCAGGTAGCTGGGATTACAGGCATGTGCCACCACTCCTGGCTAATTACGTGTTTTTAGTAGAGACAGGGTTTCTCCATGTTGGTCAGTCTGGTCTCGAACTCCTGACCCCAGGTGATCCACCCATCTTGGCCTCCCAAAGTGCTGGGATTACAGGCATGAGCCACCACACCCGGCCTAAATAATTTATTTTTTTAAAAAATGCTTTCAATATTAGGCATATTTTGATTCCTGTTTACACTGCATAGAATTTGATAGAATTCTTATGATCTCGGACTAAAACAAAGACAAAGAAGTCAGCAGCCTGTGAACTTGGAAAACTGTGAACCCTGTTTATCTACTCTTAGCTCTAACATAATGAACCCTTCTTGAAGAACAGACTCACTGTTAGTGCTGGAGATGTTTATTTATCCTTTTTCGCCTGTATCCCGTTTGCCTGGCTGGAGATAGCTCTTGCAGTAGGAACCTTTGTCAGGGGATGTGTGCTCTTTTACAAAGTGGAAAAGAATGCTCCCCATCAGTACTTTGAGTTAACTGTTTCCAATAATCTGCTTTGTTTCTGTGCTGTCAGTTATGATATATATCTTTCATCATACAGCTTATGTGAAACCTCTTTGAGAAACTCTGACCTAACAATCAAATTGGACTTATTGCTCTTCAGTGTTTTCATTGTAACCAATAATGCCTTTTATCAAAGTTGTTATTAAGTTGAATTGCAGTTTCCTACTAATATGTCATCTCCATCATTAAGTTGTAGATTTTGGGGCAAAAGAATTGTGCTCAGACAGAGCTTAGAGAGGTTGGGATAAATACCCAAGCCTTGAATTCAGCTGACCAGAAAAAAACTTTCATGATTGACTCATTAATCAAAATTAAGTATTTTTAGTTTAGTTTAGAACAGCTTATTTAGTAATCACCCTTTATACTTGTGTGGGGCTGTTTTATTCAAATTTTAGAATGATAATTTCTTCTTTTGATGATAATCTGTTTCTACATAAATTTATCAGTTACATAGTCCACATAAAAGAGTGTGTAATTTCACTTAATAATTTCCTGTGCCTCTGCAGGATCTTAATTCTCAATTTTTTTAAGTATTATGTTTTTTCTATTTTTTCAAATGATAAACTCAAATAATCTATTTTTCATTGTGTGTTAACCATTGGCACCTAATCCTTTGATATACACTACGGGATCAGCCCCTCAGCTTTAATCCCATAGGACTGAGCAGAATGAGGCTTTAGAAATCTAACTAACTAAACACCCTCCTGGGCATTCACACACTCAGTGGGTGGACCCCTCTCAATTTTCAGGTAATATGTGATTCTTCCCTGCCACAAGCCTGTAGTCCCACACATAACCTCAGAATTTCTACTCTATTTTCCACCTCCTGTTTTTCTCCTGTTAAAGCCAATTTAGTCTACTTACTTAAGAGACTCCAATCTCTCCTACACTTTTAAGAGCTATTCTGGGAAGTTGAGAAGTACCTTCTTCCCACATGTTTTATTCCCTTAGGCTCTATGATGGTTAATACTGAGTGTCAACTTGATTGGATTGAAGGATGCAAAGTATTGATTATGGGTGTGTCTGTGACGGTGTTTCCAAAAGAGATTAACATTTGAGTCAGTGGGCTGGAGAAGGCAGACCCACCATTAATCTGGGCGGGCACCATTTATTAGCTGCCAGCCAACGTAATGCCGGCAGAAAAAACATGAAGAGGCAAGACTGGCCTAGACTCCCAGCCTACATATTTCTCTGTGCTGGATGCTTCCTGCCCTTGAACATCAGCCTTCAAGTTCTTCAATTTTGGGACTTGCACTGGCTCTTCTTGCTCCTCAGTTTGCAGATGGCCTATTGTGGGACCTTGCGATTGAGTGAGTTAAAACTTAATAAACTCCATATATATATGTATACATATATGCACATATATATACATAGAGAGTATATATATATATATCCTATTAGTTCTGTCCCTCTGGAGAACCCTGACTAATACAGGCTCTTCCCACAGGCAAGTAATAATAAAAACATGCTCAATTACTTCCAACATAAAACAAACAAGTAAAACCCTAACTTTTTTCCATCATTCCATAGGCCTCTTGCCATTTTGTCCCTTCCTTTTTTAGCCATAAAGGCCAAGAGACTTGATCTCATTCACCCACCATCTTCCTTCCTACTCCACATTCTGCATACCAAACTCAGTATTTCTCTCAAATTATTCTCCCTAAAATCAACACTGAACTCTTCTCATTAAATATAAGGGCTTTTTCTGTCTTTGTCATATTTGTATTTTAGGAAGCATTTTTAGTCAGTTGATAACACTCTCTTTGAAAGTCACTGTTTTCCCTCATCTTTTTTTATTGAGGATAAAATCAACAGTAAAGCATCAAAATCCTAGGCAAACCACTCAATATTTAATTTAATTTTAATTTTAATTTTAAGTTCTCAGGTACATGTGCAAGATGTGCAAGTTTGTGACATAGGCAAACATGTGCCATGGTGGTTTGCTGCACCTCTCAACCATCACCTAGCTATGAAGCCCCGTATACATTAGCTCAATAAATTTTAAACACCTGTGCATCCATAAAACTACCTCACAAATCAAAACTTAGGACATTTCCATCACCCTGACAGTTGCTCACAGACATTCCAAAATTTATCCACTACACTGGCTCCTTTAACCTTAGATTAGTTTTCCATAGTTGTGAATTTCACATAAATGGAATCATATGGTATTTATTCTTCATTGGAGGCCTTGTTACTCTACAGTATTTCTAAGATTCATCCACATTGCTGCATGTAGGAGTAGTACATAGTATTTCATAATTGTATATCTTTTTCAGTGAGAAAATATAAATTATCTATTCTACAGGTGATAGATATTCAGGCTGTTTCCATTGCTCTGAACATATTTTTCTGTTCTATTTGTGAATATGAGAACAAATTTCAGGAGAGAAATTGCTGCATTATAAGTTTTATTTTATGTAGCTGTAGAAGATAGCTGAGAGTTTTCAAAAATGGTTACAGCCATCTTCCCTCCATCCATAATATCAATATATGAGATTTCTGTTTGCTATGTATCCTCACCAAAATATAGTGTTGCCAGTTTTTTAAATAATAAATATTATGATGGGCATCTCATTGTGGTTTTAATCTTTTAAAATCACATGATTAATGATTTTGAATATGTTTTCATATGCATATTGGCCATTTGAAAATTCTCTTTAGTAAGTAGCTTTTCAAATTTTTGCCAAGTGTTATTTAAATAGAATCTTCTGTCTTTTTCTTGTTTGTAGTGTTTTTATATAAAATATATTAATAAAACAATATTCATATGGGCATTAGATATCCTCTTTTAAAATTTTTAAATTAAATTTTCTTTATTTGTGCTTACTCATATTTTATGTATGTACATATGTATATATGCATAAACGCATGTATATGTGCATTTATATTTACTTAAACCTATATACCGGATGTGAATCATTTGTCAAATAAATATGTAAATATATATCTTTTCAGTCTCTGACTTTTTGCATTTTTTTTTTTTTTTTTTTTTGGAGACGGAGTCTCGTTCTGTCGCCCAGGCTGGAGTGCAGTGGCACGATCTCGGCTCACTGCAAGCTCCACCTCCCGATTTCACACCATTCTCCTGCCTCAGCCTCCCAAGTAGCTGGGACTACAGGCACCCGCCACCACGCCCCACTAATTTTTTGTATTTTTTAGTAGAGACGGGGTTTCACTGTGTTAGCCAGGATGGTCTCGATCTCCTGACCTTGTGATCCACCCACCTCAGCCTCCCAAAGTGCTGGGATTACAGGCGTGAGCCACCACACCCGGCCGACTTTTTACACTTTTATGATTGGCTTTTAGTGAATAGATATAATAATTTTAACAAGAACTGCTTTATTAATTTTTTGTTTAGTGCTTTCTTTATTCTGCTATAAAAAAAGTTTGCTTACTCCTAAAGATATTCTTACATGTTTTCTTCCAGAAACTCCATACGTTTACCTTATATGCTTGTATGTATGCTCTATCTTGAATAAATTTTTGTGTATACCATGATAAGGTCAAGATTCACTCTTTTTCCAATATGGATATTCCACCAGCCCAACACTACCACTGAATATATACCATACCTTGCCTTTTTTGAGCAATTATTTCTATTTATTATATTTAATTTGAATATCTGTATTAATACATCCTTACACCAATAGCATATTATCCACATTCCTGTAGCTTCATAATGGCTTGATATTTAGTAATGCAATTTCTCCAACCTTTTGTTTTTCAGTATTACTGTGCTTATTCTAATCCTTTGAGTCTCAGTATATTCTGTCAAGATTGAATTGAATCAGTTTTTCCATTTCTATAATAAATAAGCTACATTATTTTGATGGAGAATGCAATGAACTCCTAGATTATTTGAAGAGGACACCTCTAAAGTATATTGAGTCTTCCATTCCATGAAGATGTATGTATATATTACACTTTTAGATTTCCCTAATTTATATCTGTAATATTTTTCAGTTTTCATTACATATGTTATTACATGAATTATTAGGTTGATGTTTTTCTGTGCTATTGCAAAATGTATCTTTATACTTTACTTTTAATTTTCTATTTTTACAAATAAACTTAATTTTTATATTGACCTTTTAACTAATGATCTTGCTAAGTTTACCAATTAATTATAATATTTTAGATTATTTGGAGTTTTCAAAATATACAATCGTTACATCTATGGATGTTAAAAATTCTCTTTTTAGTTACAAATTTTATACGTGTATTTTTGTCTTTTTCCATTAGCTATTAACTCTAGTACATTGTCCAATACAATCTAAAATAGTGAACATGCTTGTCTTATTCCCACTGTCAGGGGAAAATAATATGCCATTTCATCAAGTATAATGTAAGCTCTATTTTTATTTTTGTTTTTGGGGAGTCTACCATTTATCAGACTAAGGAAGTTTTCTTTCGTTGCTAATTCACTGAGAATTTAATATAAATAAGTGCTGAATAGTATCAAATAATTATTTGTATGTATTATGATGACCACATAATGTTTTCTCATTTTTTTCTCTGAATATGGTCAATTACATTAACTGACTTTCAAAAGTTAATCCAACCTCTTATTCCTGGATGAACTTTGCCTGACTTTGTGGTGTATTTTTATATACATATCTTGATTCAACTTGCAAAAACTACTTCAACATTTTTGCCTATGTTTTAGTAAAAAATTTTGAGCTGTAATTTTGATTTGGTGGGTGTGTTCTTGTCCTGTTTTTGTACTAAGTATATGCTGGCTACATAAAATAATTTGGAAAATATTCTTTATTTTACTATCCTCTGACAAAGTTATGTACCATTTTTATATGTACATATTCTATTTGTTTAATATTATATTTAACATGTTCATAGTCTATACAATAATCTACTAAGAATAGCATTGATAATAATATAAAAATGCTTAATATTCTATGAATATTTTATTTAATAGGTATAAATTTATTTCACTTTGTGTGCATGTGTCAACTTGGGAAATTGTATTTTCTAATAAACTTGTTGATTGCATCTACACTTTTAAATCAATGTCAAAAATTGTCCATGATATTGTCTTATTAAACATGTCATTTGAATTTGAGTAACTTACTAATCATTGCTTATGATGTAGTTTTTACTTGCTTCTTTCATCTTGTTCAGTCTTGCTAGCATTTGCCAATTTTTTGGCTTTATCAAATAACCAAATTTTTATTTTTTTATTTTATTTATAATGTTTATTCTCTATCTTATTGATTTTGTTCTTATTTTTATCATGTTCTTTCAATTTTCTTTGGATGTAGCTTGCTATTCCTTTTGTAAACTTTGACAGATGAAAACTTAGCTCACTGAATTTCAGCCTTTCTTCTTTTTTAATGTATGCTGTTAGGGCTCTCCATTCTTTTCTAAGTACTATTTTAGCTACATCCCACAAGATTTCATATGTTTTCACTTAATGTCATTCACTTTGAAATGTCTGAGAAGGAAAACCCCTGTTTGATGAAACTCTTTTCCGTCTCACAGGTTTTGTCTTGTACGCATCCCAAGATTATAGAAGATTTATTCTGGCTTTTTGAAGCCTTTGGATTAGTTATTTCCTTTCCTCTCCATCTCATCTTGGTACAACTCAGTGAGTCTTACGAGGGAAATTAGTTGCCTTTAGAGATTCCCAACTTTCCCACCTGCCATGTTGGTCTCAGTTGATAAGGGCTCATTGGTTTCTCCTTCACCTTAAGAATCATCTGTATGGACCACACCCAGTCCCCAGTACACACCCAGCTGCAGTAAATGCCTCCAGGGAAGGAAACAGCTGTTTGCAAGTCTCAGCTCACCTCTGAATTATAATGTGTCTTCTCCAATGCCATCTTGCCTTGTTGATCCGGTACCTGGATTTTTTCAGTTTTCCTCCCACAACTTTGGAAGAGAGTGCTCTTTTTCACGATCTTTTGCCATTTTCACATTCAAGACTTCAAAAACATCAGAATTTCTCAGGGATTTTTCCTAAACTATCTTTCTTTTATTCTATACTTTCTGATTACAATTCCAGTAATTTATCTGACTTAACTGCCATCTGCCTATTATATATAATATAAATATGTTATTTTTTGTAATTATATAATATAAAATATATAACTACAAACTATATAAATTGTGTATATTATATATTATATAATATCATATATAATTATCTAATATATAATATATATTGTATTATATATTATATATTATATTATATAATTATATCTATTATAATTATATAATACATTATACATTATATATTTAATATATTATATATCATATATCATTATATATTATATATTATATATAAATAAATATTGTATATGTTATATTATATTATATATAAATAAATATTATATATTATATAATATTATATATATTTATTATATAATATATATTTAATATATATTATATTTAATTAATATATATAATATATTTAATATATATTATATATAATTAATATATATTATATATAATTAATATATATTCTATATATTAATATATCATATATAATAAATATATATGATATACTTAATATATAATATATAATAAATATATATTATATATAATTAATATATAATAAATATATATTATATATAATAAATATATAATATATAACAAATATATATTATATATAATATATAACAAACCTATTATATATAATATATATTATATATAATAAAAATATATTATATAATAAATATATATTATATATAATAAAAATATATTATATAATAAATATATATTATATATAATAAAAATATATTATATAATAAATATATATTATATATAATAAACATATATACTATATATAATAAATATATACTATATATAATATATAGTATACAGTATATATAATATATAATATATATTATATTATATATGTATATATGTATTATATTATATACATATATACAATATATAATATATATTATATATACTGTATACTATATATTATATATAATATAATATAATCTATAATATAATATATAGAATATATAGAATATATGTGATATTATATAATATATTATATAATATATTATGTTATATATTATATCATTATATAAATTATGTAATTATATAATGTGTATATTATATAATTACATAAATTATGTAATTATATTATAATTACATAATTTATGTAATTATATTATAATTACATAATTTATATAATGATATAATATTATATCATTATATAAATTATGTTATTATATAATATGTATATTATATAATTATATGTAAATAATATAATTATATAATATGTATATTATATAATTATATGTAAATAATATAATTATATAATATGTATATTATATGTATATATAGATATATGTATATAATATATTAATTATATAATATATTATACAATATTAATTATTATATAATATATAATATATTATATATCATATAATATATTATATAATTATATAAATTATATAATTATATAATATGTATATTATATAATATGTATATATGTATATACATATATCATATATACATATATACATGTATATATAATATATGTAATATATTATATAATATGTAATATGTACAATATTACATATTATATTATGTAATATGTATATTATATAATATATTACATATAATATGTAATACATTATATAATTATATAAATTATATAATTATATCATATGTATATCATATATACATATGTATAATATGTATATCATATATACATATGTATATATGTATATCATATATACATATGTATAATATGTATGTATAATATATTAGATTTATATTATATAAATATATTATATTTTCATTTCATGGATGTGTTCTTGTCCTCTTTTTGTATTAAGTATATGCTGGCTACATAAAATAATTTGAAAAATAGTATTTATTTTACTATCCTCTGATAAAGTTTACATATATAAATATATATAAATATATTTGGTGCTGATATGTAAATATGTTATATGTAATAATATATAACAAATAGAATATATACATATAAAAATGGGGCATAAAATCTATGGTATATAAAATACATATCAGACACATGTACATAACATACATGTATATATTCAATTTGTTAAATAAATAAATATATGTTTGTTTCACTTCTCTCATTTATTCCTGGACAATATTTATATATAGAGAGAGATATTTTATTTGAATCTAAAACTTTAATTTTCAAAGTTTTACTCATTTTTTTCTCAAACCTTTTCCTGTGTCATTTCCTACACCAGTGAACAGCACTAACATCCCCAGAGTTGCCCAAACTAAATCCTGAACATCGTTAACTTCTCCATCTTTCCCTGTAATGCCTGAAACATCTATTTCTCAACCGTTTCTAAACTCCATTCTGTTAATTTCATGCCCTCTCCATCACTCTAGTCACTCAGCATTTCCTTCTTAAACTTCGGGAATAGCCTTCTACGTGATTTCACTCTGTCTGCATAAATCTAGCCAAGAATAACATTTCAGATAAAATATGATCATGTTCCATCCATGTTTTAATCCTTCCATAGATCTCTATCTACTTTAGATTAAATGACAGCATTTTAATATGTTGTAGATTTATGATACCCATTTTTCTGCATTACTATGTGGCCCTGTTTTCTCCTTCTGCCATTCTGTTTTGTTTCTGTTTTCCCTCATGCACTGTTGCTTCTCCTCCTGTGCATGTTATATTTTCATTTCTTGAAATGCTTTCTGTCACCCCTCCCTCACTAATTCCCCTCGTTATGACTAACCCATACCTATCCTTTAAATCTCAGCTTGGATATCTGTATACAAAACTATGTGAAAATTTGGTTGCTCCAGGGACAGAAAAAAAGAACTGACTCCATCAGTATATATCTGATAAGAAGAGCTGGCTCCATCAGTAGATATCTGAGAGGATCATGGACTTCTATGATTAGTACTAAATAGTCCAGGATTCCAGCAATGGCACCCGATATCATGACCCTATTCTATTTAGCAGGCCAACCAAAACAAGAGAACAATCATGAACTTCTTCCACTTCAGAATTCCATGAGAAACACCCTAAGTTTAGCTGTGTTCTCACAAAGCTACTCAGACTTGACACCCAAGGATACTCCTGCTCACATATCCACTTTCCTTTCAGTTTCAGAGAAAAACTGTCAGGAGTTCGAGACCAGCCTGATAAACATGGAGAAACCCCTGTCTCTACTAAAAATACAAAAAAAAAAAAAAATTATCCGGGCATGGTGGCACCATTGCACTCCAGCCTGGGCGACAGCGCAAGACTCTATCTCGATTAAAAAACAACAACAAAAAAAGAACAACAGAAGAATGCTCTCATTCTTTTTTTTCCTTTTTTTCAGAAGGAGCCTAGCTCTGTCATCCAGGCTGGAGTGCAGTGACGTGATCTCAGCTTATTACAATCTCTCCGCCTCCTGAGTTCAAGCAATTATCCTGCCTCAGCCTCCCCAGTAGTAGGGATTGCAGGCACTAGCCACCACACTTGGCTAATTTGGCTAATATCTGTATTTTTATTAGAGACGGGGTTTCATCATGTTGGCCAGGCTAGTACTGAACTCCTGACCTCAGGTGATTCGCCCACCTCAGCCTCCCAAAGTGCTGGGATTACAGGCGTGAGCCACTGTGCCTGGCCAAAGTGCTCTTATTCATAATCACAGTTGCAGTACTTAAAAACTGTTAGAAGAATTAAAAATTTCATTACATTAGATTCTGACTAAATTATTAAAAATTAAAATAAATACAGAGAGAGCTATTTTTCCATCCTACCTTCTGCATAGTACAATGGACTAAAAGAGATTTGTGAAATGAGAAGACCAAATTGCAAGACACCAAATACCCTTTATTATTGGCCGTTAAAACTTGGGAAAATCACCTCAAATAAACCTGCATTTCTTCGTCTGTGAAATGAAATAAGATACAAAAGCCAGAATGAAAATACATGCAGAATATTTCATAAACTCAGTGTAGTATTGTAATTATGCTTGGTCAATCCATAATGTTCATTCTAGAGCAAAAAAATTCACTTTAGTATCACTTAATATTTATACTTTATTAATATTTTATGCATTTGAGGTGAAACAGTTATTACAAAAATGAATTCATTCAAGCATTATATACTATAGGGTAACATTGAAATCTTGGGCTCATTTCCTTTTCTTTGCAGTGCTATACATTCAGATGCAAGCCAATATTTATAAAGGTACCTACATTTTAAAACTGTATTTTAGTTATATTCAACATTTTGTTTTAAAATATCTTGCATGTTACTAATATTCATTCTAGTCATGTATGCACATGCTATGATTTAATATGTCCCCTCCAAAATTCAAGTGTTATCAACGTGACAGTATTAAGAGGTGGGGCTGCTAAGAGGTGATTAGGCCATGAAGGTTATTTTCTTATGAATGGAATTAAGGTTCTTCTAAAAGAGGCTTCATGCCGCGTTCAGCTTGCCTTTTCACCTTCCACCATGTGAGGACACAGCATCCCTCCGCTCTGGAGGGTGCAGCAACAAGGTGCCATCTTAGAAGCAGAAATCGGTCCTGGGAGACAACTGAACCTGCCAGAGCCTTGATCTCGGACTTCTCAGTCTCTAGAACTGTGAGAAATAAATTTCTGTGTTTTTTTTTAATTATCAATTATGCAGTTTCAATTATTGTGTTATAGCAGCAAAACTGCACTGAGACTGCATATGTCTGATGTTTCTATTCCAGATTAATACATAATTTGTTCTTCAACATAGCTCTCATTCTCTCTGTGGAAATTCCAGTTCACTCACTTATCTATATTTTTCTTTTTCTCATCAGTATGCGTGATAGTCTCAGGAGGGTGTTTCTACCATTTTTATTAAGCTGGTGTTCTTGACAGCCCATAGCATCTGTCATTTTCCCAGGAATATGGCAAATCTCATTGAAGGTGCCATCAACATTAGTGCTCAACTTAAGTGCCACTGTTGTCGTAAACAGGAATATTAGTGCCTATGCTTCTGATGCCCAGTATGAGGGTTCTTGGGTCTGGCTAAGGGTGTTGTTACCTAGTTGTTCCAGAAACTGATGGGATGCTCTTTCAATTTTCTAGATATTTTAACTTTTACTTACTCTTTTATTACAACCCTTCTTTGACTTTAAGTGCAGGTCCCCCAAAGGACTCAGAGAGAGAAAAAATTAAGACACAGACAAGGTAGTGTCTCAGAATTATATATACTCTCTAAAACTCAATGTACTGTCCCTGAAATAAACTTGTATTCTGGAGCGCTCTCTTCCTTAGTCCCAGCAGGCTTTTCAAGCTTCCTCAAGATAGAACCTAGGTTAGCATAACCAATCATACTTGCAAACATTCCTCACCATGCCTGAATATAGGGGAATACCAGGTTAGATATCATTTTGGATCTATGGCTTTTGAAAATACTATGCTTTTCTCTTTTGTATTTGCCAAATGAGTAGTTGTTGCTTGAAGTCACAGCCCTGGTTGCTGTCCTTTATCATTTCACATATAAGATATAACTCCTAGCCCCTTTGTCAACATTGCAATAGCATGATGGCGTAGTTCCACAAATCCAGAAACTCTCAAGCAGGAGCCTACGGTTTACCACACAGTAGTGTTGGTCCACAGTTGGTTATACAAGTAGATCATTAAGAACTTCATCTTATTTAATGAAGCCTGATATAGAAGATACTGTCTGTATAATTATTATAGTAGAGCTTATTAAGGAACAGAACATGTAAGGATATTTTTAATGGCCCCTGAAAGACAACTGGAGACCTTCATTTTAAAGATCATATTTAGCCAACAAAAATATTTGGCTTCGGAAGGTGCTAAACATTTTTAAACCATTTGAAGCACCAAAAGAAAGGTCCTATTCTGGTCAAGAGGAAAGACAAGGCTTAAAGTATGAAAAATAACAGGGACTCAAAGTTGGATACTTCTAAAACTTCAAGTTGAATCTACAATAGAAAAGTGTCCTTAAGTAATACTGTCACCTTCAATGAACCACAGTTTTGTCATTTGTAAAATAAAAATTATTTGAAGGATTGTTCTAAATAAAGCAGGTGATAAAAATAAAATATCTAGCATAATATCTGTACCATGGAAGATAACCAAAAACTACTAGTTGTTGTTAAAACGATTGGCTTTGTTATTCTTTAGCCATTACACACTAGCTGTTAAAATATCCATAAAATTGCCATACCTTTCATATTATATAATATTGAAAAGATATTGAAAAAAATGGTACTACTAATCACTTAGTTGAGAGGAGTTTCACATCTGTCATCGATGGAATATGCTTGAATGTCAATTTTACATTAATATAGTTTTTAATTAAAATTGTATGGAAAAAATGCATCAACACATTCTCCCTAGGTAACATCTATAATTAGTTATTTTATTTCCGAAGAAAGTAAATTTTAATTATAATAAATTCTATGGAATATATATTTCAAAAAAAGCCAAAGGTGCCAAATTAAGCACTGTAAGATGTTTCCAAGTTTTCCTTTTAAATATTCGTTTGCTCTAAATCATGACTTTTGTTGCCTAAAAACCAGTATCAGCAGTACATGACTAGTGACTTTGTTTATGTAAATGAGCAAGAATTACCAATGTACCAGCAGAACTAAAATCACTTTTTGGGGTTCTTTCAAAGAATACTATTAATTGAGCAGTTATTATGTACACTGTGCCAGGAGAAGATAACTGAAGGAAGGAAAAGGATTCTTTAGTGAAGTGGGCTTTGACCCATAACTCCTAATGCCTAATTCAATGTCTACCTTCTTTTCATCACAGACTCTCCTTCTTATGAATGCCAGGACACAGCCCTTCTCTCCTTACCCAGGAAATACGTCTCAGGACATTGCTGCTCAGCTAGATCTTGATTTTCTCCTCCAGGAGCATAAAAGGAAATTTACAGAATACAAAGTACAATGGCAAGAGGACAGATATAAGTAAACAACATGTTACCCAGGGCAACTCCTCTAACGTGCAATGTTTATAGATCTTAGGTAGGGGGACTTGCTAACAGTTAGGATGAGAAATCAGAAGCTAAAGTTTGGAGCTTACTCCTGTGATCCCCATAACCTAGGGGGCTGAGGTGGAAGGATTGCTTCAGGTCCAGGCCAGCCTTGCCAACATAGCAAGACCTCCACCTCTAAAATAATTTTTAAAAAAATAGCTGGGTGTGGTGGTGTGCACCTGCAGTTCCAGCTACTCAGGAGGCTGGGATGGGAAGACTGCTTGAGGCCAGAAGTTTGAGGCTACAGTGAACAATGATCCTGCCACTGCACTCCAGCCTGGGTGAGAGAGCGAGACCCCAACTCTGAAACAAACAAACAAACAAAAAAACAAAAACAAAAACAAAGCTGAAGTCTATTTATTTGAATGACTTATCGTTAATACAGGTTAAATCCAACTGTCTTCTTTTCTTTTGACAATTATCTGTCTTTGTATGTCACAGCCACTTTATCTTCATGTTAGCTTGCATTTAGTTAGGGTTTGATGGTTCTTTCTTTCCTTTCTTCCTTCTTTTCTTTTCCTTTCATTTCTCTTTCTTTCTTTCTTTCCTTCTTTCTTTCTTTCCTTCCTTCCTTCTTTTCTTTTCCTTTCATTTCTCTTTCTTTCTTTCCTTCCTCTTTCTCTTTCTTTCTCTTTCCTTTTCTTTTTTCCCTCCCTCTCTCCCTTCCTTCCTTCCTCCCTCCCTCCCTCCCTCCCTCCCTTTCCTTTCTCCTTTCCTCCCTTCCTTCCTTCCTCCCTCCACAGCATTCTTTCTGCTGCAGTCTGTTGGTCCAAGTAAGTCACAGGGGTGGGCCTGGTGGCTCACGCCTGTAATCCCAGCACTTTGGGAGGCCAAGGCAGGTGGATCACCTGAGGTCAGGAGTTCGAGACAAGCCTGGTAAACATGGTGAAACCTCGTCTCTACTAAAAAAAATACAAAAATTAGCTGGACATGGTGGTGCATGCCTGTAATCCCAGCTACTCAGGAGGCAGGAGGATCACTTGAACCCAGGAGGCAGCAGTTTCAGTGAGCCGAGTTTGCACACTGCACTCCAACCTGGGCAACAGAGCAAGACTCCATCTCAAAAAAAAAAAAAAAAAAAAAAGTCACAGGGCCAGATCAGATTCAAGGGGGAGGGAATGATTCCATCTCTTGGTGGGAAGAGAGATAAGGCCATACTGTCCAAGAATATGCAGTTCTGTGCACTTCTAACAGAGACAAGAGAGGTGAAATCATTCATACTATTCACCTTTGTTTTTACTGACTGAAACTTCATTGCCTCCTTTTATTGAGGAAGAGAGAAATCACTTTGTCTTCTTGTGTTTGGCAAAAGACCAATACAGTCACAATGCCACAGAGGATGCTGCCTGTCTTTGAGATAAAAGAAAAAAAAATGTAGGCAGACCTCTAATATTAATTCCTGCCCTGCCTTTTTTTCAAAATATTTGCTCACTCAAATATCTTTATTCCAGATGAATATAGAAAGGGAAAGTTTTAAGGAGAGAAAAATTATGGTTTACACACATTGGGTTGAAATGACTGTGAGATATCCAGTTGGATAACCTGATATTGATGTTATCTCTGGTGTTCCATGTCTTTGTTTCAAACCCTTCTGCCATCCTCAACTATGGGCATAGAACAAAACCATTACTCTGTGTTACAATCTGCCAGCTGAGATTGCTCTGTCCAAAAAGAAATGTCTGATCACACATGTAGTCTTTTGACTATGTTTTTGTTTTCTTCTAATGGAAAGACGCTGTATTTTGTCAATGGAGAATAGTAAGTATCCTAACATTGGATCCATAAATTATAAAGTGGACTGAAACACCCTAGCAAGTTCATTTTGGAATAGAGATTTAGCATGTAACTACTGCTTATAATTATGTTTGTATATGTATTTGGTCTTGTCAAGAGTGAGGAATTTTACTAATAACAATCATAACGGAAAGCTATGCCCTAACATGATGTGCTCTATTGACTGCTTTTACATTGTGTAGACAACCTATATGGGTTTTGGCGAATTAGGTACTTTGGCAATCATTTTCTGAGAATAAAAAGTATATTCTCCAGGGTTTTAAAAGCCCAACTCCATATCAGACTGGATTGTTGGTTTACTAGTTCAGGGGTCACCAAATTATGACCCACAGTTGCAATCTGAAATATTGGCTGTATTTGTGAATAAAGTTTTATAGGAACAAAGCCATACCCATTTGTTTACATATTATCTATGAATGCTTTTGCACTACAATAGCATCCATAGATAATATGTAGCCTGTATGTCCTGCAAAGCTGGAAATCTTTCCTTTCTGTTTCTTTACAGAAAAAGCTTGCTGATCTCACACCTATTTCAGCACTAAGTAACTTTCCATTCTCATTCTCCAGAATTCTAAGATTCTATGAATTTATCCCGTAGGCTTGGGAGTTTTGCAGGTGTTTTGGGAGAAGGGAGGCATGGTGATACACATGTCCTAGAAATGTCAACCTGATGGTGTTTAAAGGTTCAGCAGAAGCATGGAGAGGACAGTGGCAAGATAACAACTGTTATTACAGATCCTGAGTGAGTATTAATTTCTACCTAGAAACTGAAAATTAAAATAATTATTATATATATAAACTGGACATGTGAGGCATCAGTGTATAGTATCTTATTTAACAATTTTGTCTTAAATCAACACTACTTACAGACTTAATTCAATGAGCATGCCTGCCATCGCTGCCGTAATATTTTTTTTCCCCAGTAAACAAGCAGAGATATCATGGAGTGGCTGTCTAACTCCAGGAAAAATACATACAAAATTTAAAGGTTAAAGACAGATAAATCCTCAAAAGTGCAGCTTATAGGAGATGCTGTTTATATTTTTCTATTAAGATATTGCTATTTTCCTGTTATTTGCATTTCCCTATAATGTCAGCAATCAGTAAAAATTACTAGCAATAGCTTATCAGTTAATGACAAGAACAGCTGGGTCCTATCTCCCTTGATACATTTTAATCAGGTCATTGAAAGGAAACTCAGCAGCTGAAAGCTATCTATTTTCTTTGCAATGATTGCATAATATAATTAAAAGTATTTTATCAGTATCTCATGGCAGAAGAGAGAAGCTCTATGCGTGTGGCCTCGTAGATGTGAATTGCCAGCATTTTTAACACTTGAGGAACTTGTCACATAAATCATTACATCATACTCTAAGACTCCATTAGCTTTTTGATGCTTGTGCTTGCTGGCTAGTCAGTGAAGAGACTTAACTACTAGTGTCTGTAGAAAGAATTCACGCCCTTCACTCATCAACTCTCAAAGTCACACAAAGATACATATATATCCAGAAAATATCACATGGTGCACATCCCACGGTGGGGGGGAGGTTAGCCTCTTGAGATTGAAGCTGAAAGAATACAATTCTCTTTCTAGCTATACTACTTAGTAGATGCATAAAGTGAGGAAGTTAGTTGCATTTCTGAGCCCAGTATCTTCATATAGCAAACAGGCCTTTAAATTGAATTCCTAACTTACACCATTATGTCCTTTGCAATGAGATGCCTTTGAAGCAATTACACATGTACTACATAAAGGGGTACCTGTTAGCAAATTTAATATATTAATTATCCCAATATGTAGTGTGTTAACTCTTTTTCACTGCTTTAAATTGAGGTATAATTTCTATATACCAAACTGTACCTATTTTAAACGTTCAGACGAATGTGTTTTGAAATTTTATACTTTCATGTAACTTCAAAAGAATAGATAAAAGATACAGAGTTTTCCACCAGACAACAATTCACTTGGACCACTCACTAGGCAATTCTATCTGCCTGTCTCACAAGAGAGGCAACCACCTTCTGATTTCTGCGTTGCCTATTTTGGATCTTCAGATAAACAGAATTGTGATATGTGTTTTTATGTCTAGTTTCTTGCTCTCTACATAATGTTTTTGAAACCCATCCATGTAGTTGTGTATATCTTCACTCCTTTTATTCATTTTCAATTCTATGAATACACCACCATTTGTTTATTTATTGTACTGTTGATGGATATTTGTGTTATTTCCAGTTTTGGGCTATAATGAATCAAATTGCTATGAACATTCTTAAATAAGTCTTTCTGGGACACTTATTTTAATATCTCTTAGAAAAATATCTAGGAGGGACAACGCTGAGGAGTAAGGGAGGTGAATGTATGGACTTGATAAGAAACCATTGACATTTCTTCCATAGTGCTTATCCCATGATACACACCCAGCAGGAATATGTGGGTGTCCAGCTACTGTAGATATTTGACAACATTTAGTATTGTTTGTGTTGTAGCCAAATCAGAGATGTGAGATGTGGGAGATGGATCCCCCACCCCCTCAACAGGGTAGCACAGCAGGCTCCAAACCTGATCAGCAAATGACTTGAGAAAACAAGGAGGGGTGACTAGTTTGGGGGTCGATGCTTTTTGAGGAGTAGAGCTGGCGTGAGTAGAGTTGTAAGTCAGAGTTTGCATGGTTCAAACTTTCAATTAGTTTTGCCTTTGTAATGTAAAGCTTTCTAGTAAGTGTAAAATGGTATCTTCTTTTAGTTTTAATTTAATTTTATCCAATGACTAATGATGTTGAACAAATTTAAATAACCTGCTGACCACTCATACCTTCCTTTATTATCAGTTGAAAGCTATTGCCTATTTAATTGTTCATTTTCTTTATATTGGTGATGTGTTGGAAGCTTCATGTTTTGAATATGAGTCTTTCACAAGATATGTGTGTGTATAAATATATATATAAAACATATACATATATACATGCACATATACATGTAACACATGCACACATAGAAAATACTTTTCATGCAGAACAATTTTGCTGGTCATGGTTTATTACAGTAGACCCATAAACTAAACATAAACAAGTTGGTTAGGGGGAACCAACTTCCTCCATAGTCACAAATTGATGTATAATTTTTGACTTCCCCAAAACTTAACTATTAATAGACTACTGCTGACAAGAAGCTGTACCGAAAACATAAACAGTTTATTACCATGTATTTGGTATGTTAGATGCATTATGTACTATAGTCTTACAATAAAGTTAGCTAGAGAAAAGAAAATGTTATTAAGAAAATTATAAGGAAGAGAAAATATATTTACTATTTATTAAGTGAAAGTAGATCATCATAAAAGTCTACATTCTCGTCTTCACGTTGACTAGGCTGAGAAAGAGGAAGAGAGGTTTTGGTCTTGCTGTCTTAGAACTGGTAGAGGCTGAAGAGTAGAAGGAAGAGACAGGAGAGACAGGCACGTGGTGTAACTTTATGGAAATACATCATAATTTCTGTCGACATTTTTGCTTTTTAATTTATCTACAAATATTTCTATATGGTACCAATTCTTCCTCCACCATTTGTTGTAGTCTCAGTGCCCATACCCTACAAGGGTCTATCTATGCTGTAAAAGCATTTCAAAGTAGTCTTGAATAATCAGAATGATTCTGCCAGATTGTCTAATAACAATTTGTTTTCTGCACTGCTTTTTTCCATCTCCCTCCTCATCATCTGATACTGGTTCAGAAGCACTCAACTCCATCCAAGTTGTCTTCTGTTAATTCTCCAGTGTGATATCTTTTCGCTTTTGAACTTCTCTCAAGACTTATACCTTGAAACCCTTCACACCCACCTTTTTTTTTTTTTTTTTTTTTTTTTGCCATATCCATAATCTCTTTCATTATCTCTTTGATTGGCTCTGTTGTAAACCCGGTGAAGTCATTCACAACACCTGGACACAGTTTTCTCCCATAGAAATGTATTGTTTTGGGCTTGATGGCTTTCATGAAATTTTCCATAGCAATCATGGCATCTTCAATGGTGTGACCCTTCCAGACATTCATAATATTTTCTCTATCAGCGTTCCCTTCCACAGCATTGACAATTCTTTCCATAGAGTACCATGTGTAATGAGCCTTGATGGTCCTTCTGACCCCCTGATCTATAGACTGAATTAGAAACACTGTGTTTAGGGACAAGTAGACCACTTCAGTGATTTCACTGTTGACCTCTAGGGCTTCTGGATAGCAAGAAGCATGATCTATTATCAAAAGCTTTAAAAGGCAATCCCTTACTAGGAAAGTACTTCCTGACTTTAGGGACAAAGCATCAATGGAACCAGTTAAGAAGGAGTTTTGATTGTCCAGGCCATCTTGTTGTACAGCCAAAAGACTGGCAGCTGGTGTTTATCTTTGTCCTTCAAGACTCAGGGGTTAGGGACTTTACACATAAGAGCAGTCCTCATCAGAAACCCAGCGGCATTTGCACAACATATTAGAGGTAAGATATCCCTTCCTGCTTTAAATCTTAGTGCCCATTTCTCTTCCTTAGTAATAAATGTCCTTTGTGACAATTTTTTTCCAGGTTGAGCAATTTCATCCTCATAAAAAAAACCTGTTCAACCAATATCCTTCCTCCTCAATGGTTTTCTTAATAACATCTGGGAACTTGTCTGCTGTCTCTTGGTCAGCATAAACTATTTTGTTTGTTATCTTGACTTTTTTTTTTAACAGAAATCTGTTTCGAAATTATCAAACCATCCCTTTCTGGCATTAAATTATTTAGCTTTAGATGTTTTACCTTTTTTTTTTTTTTTTTTTTTTTTTTTTTTTTTTTTTTTTTTGCTTTAAGTTACCATATAATGACTTTGCTTTTCCTAGAATCATATTAGAATCTATAGGTATGCTTTGCTTATGGCAAACCTGCACCACATAAAAGCTGCATTTTCAATATGATATAAAAGGATATTTCACAAAAAGTACAAGATTTTTGCACCTGTTGACATAGTTGCAGCGACAGCTTCAGTCCTTATGCTGGATTCATTTATCTTTAAATGGTAGGAAACCACAACAGCAGACAACAATCTATGGTACATATCAAGCAATTCAACTTTTTCTTGTAATATCATGACTTTTCTCGGCTTCTTGGGAGCACTTTGTATGGGGCCCCATGGTGTAATTGAAGGTTATAGGATTACACTAAACATGATGAAAAATACATAAGAACTGTGAGAACTCACTGTTTACTGTTGTACACAATTTACTGGAGCGATGAACTGCTCAGGTGGAGGTTTCTAGTATAGTATGGCATTCTAAGCAGATGTAACATGAGCTCACCACAATAACAACAGGAGGTGGCTATGAAATGCTTACTTTAGTACAGTATTACTGCACTTAATTTTATGCAGTTAGAATTTGATACTTCATCTTTACACTTCTTTACATTTCTCTTGACTACAAATGGTGCCATGTATGGTTTACAAGCATTTGTGTGTTTAAGTTTTGATAAATTTTAACTTTTATGATAGATTTATGTACTATTTGACGGTAGCAAATGATAAAGTAGACTAGTATCTGCATGTATTTTACGTATTAATGACATACCTAACATTTTCTTAATTTATTTTTATACTTCTAGGCTAAGTGGTTAGTCTGCAAGTTTTTGCAAATTGTCACAAATCTCCAAAATTTTTCAAATTATTTATTGAAAAAAATCCATATATAAGTGGACCCACAGAGTTCAAACCAATGTTGTTGAAGGGTCAACTGTAGTGTGTTTCTGTTTTAAACTTATATTTCTTTACATATTTATGGAAGATATTCTCACTATATAAGTTCTAGGCTGAAAGTTCATTTTTTTCTCAGCATTTTAAACATACAATTCAATTGTCTTCTATTCATCGTGATTTCTTATGATAATTTAGCTACCACTCTTATTATTTGTCCTTTTATGTAAGCTGTCTTTTTTCTTTTTATTTTTCCTTTCTAGCTGCTTTTAAGACTATTTCTGTATCTTGCATTTTCCCCCCAGTTTTGACTAAGCTTTTCCTGGGTATTTTTTTTTTATATTTATTGTGCTTGGGTCAACTGTGCTTGGATTTGGGGGTTGTTATCTTTCAATTTAGAAATTTCTTAGGCACTACCTTCTTAGATGTTACCATGACTGGTCTTCAAATTCACTAGTATGTTCTCCTTTCATGTCCTGTCTGCTCTTTAGCCCACCCAATGACCTTTTTATTTCTGATATTGGGTTCTCCATTCCTAGTGTTTTAATTTTATGAATAATATTTTCACGGATATGCTGAAATTACCTATTTCTTCACTCTTGTCTTTCTTCCCCACTGTATTTGTTAACGTAATTATCTTGATGATTTCAACATCATTGTTTGATCATTCTTTCCTCTAGTCCAACTCTGGTCCCGCTCGTATTGACCTGACTATATTTTATCTTAATTATGAGTTGCAATTGTCATCTCTTTAGCTTTTCTCACTGTTTATATCTGTGTGCTAAGGATTATATGTAAGAGAACAGTACAGACCTGAAGAAAATAATATTTATCTTCCAAAGAAGTACATGACCATCTGTCATGTTGTCAAGGCACTGGCTAGGTGAATCTAATCTGCCGTGAAACTAGGTCTGAGCTTTGCTGCAGCACTGACTAGTTCTCAAATCATTTCAAATATTTTAAAGGCAGAATAAAAACTCCTTTTCATTTGGCATGACATTGCAATTAGCCCAACAAGATTCTAGAGATTTCTTTGTTTTTTCACCTTAGCTATCAGCCTTGAAGGCTGATAGAAAATACTTACTCACCTCTATCTTCTGCTTGCCAGCTGTTTGCTTACCATGACATTTTCTTTGCTTTATATTTTCTCCACTAGTTTTCTGTGTATCAAGAGACTTCTCTCGATCTCACTGCTCTGCTTTCAGTTCTCAGAGAGCCATTGTAGTGGAGACCTGCTGCGTCTCAGAGTGATTTACTTTGGCTCTCATGTTCTAATCCCATTTTTCAGAGGGTCATCCATTGTCTTGCATTTAGAAAGGTTCTGAGCACTAGGGAATCTCTCCCCACAATATTATCCAACCACAAGCCTCTGTCACACTACCCTGGAACCCAATGCTAAAAGCCATAAACTGTGACATCAAGACAGCCTAACAAATACTTAAACTGTTTCTTGACTGGGAAATTGCATTACCCCTTAATGGATGTATCCATTTCTAAATTTGTTAGAGAGGGAAATAATGCCTTTCCTTTGTAGATTAAATAAAACAAAGAAAAGTGCTTTAAAAGAAGTGTAAAGTAATATACAAAAGTAAGGTCTTGTTAGCATTATATGTAATGTATTCAGATGCCAACAGCTGTTTTTCAATGAACACTTCCTAACACCAGGGAAAACACTTTATGCGTGTTTGTTCAAGGACCAGAATGCTCTGACAGCAGCTGGCAATTTCAAAGACCATATCAAACCAATTTTTCACTGTTAGGAAATTTGCTTCGGAGCCTTCTTATTGTATGTTCAGATTAATATATAAATGTGATTTTTTTAAAATTGATTTGAGATCCTATCTCAGGAAATTTACTTATGGTCTCCTATTCAAATCTGAAAAAAAAATGAAAAGATAATTAATTGTTATCGGTACAAATGAGGGCACTAAGACTCAAGTATCATGTCCCAGTTAACAGATAAGAGCAGGCTTTAACTTACTGTCTCAGTAACTCCAAATCCTTTGTCCTTTCTATCACAGTATATTGATATTTTGAGTTTACACTACAGAATGATTTCAATCTCTTTTCACTGTACTTTCAGATTCCTTTAAGACTTTAATTCACCTTTAAAAATAGAAGTTTTTAATGTCAGTTTTAACATTAATTTTTCAATTTTGCTTCTCTCTTCAAACTGTAGCTCTGTAAATAAAAAAAAAAATCAGTTTTCTCCAAGTTCAGAGCATTTTCTCTTCTTTCTATCCAGGTATGTCTAAGTTCCATTATTTTAAAGTATCAGCACTATCTCCGACTGTCTATTAAAGGGATCTGTTTTGCCAGGATATTCAATAGAGTCAATGTTTATCCCTGTAATCTATAATTATTAGTGAATTTCCTCTCTCATCTCCAGGATGCCATCTGCAATTGCTCTTTGTTCTTTGCCCTGAGGCAAGATATCTACTGCTGACCTGTTTTCTCCTTTCTGAAACTCCTATTTCTCCAAGACAACTCTGGTTCATATGAAATGAACCACACATGCACACAGAGGAAATATGTGTACGTGCACACGTGTGTGCACACACACACACATATTCCACAAGTGATTTTATCAGAAATAAAAGCAGTATTTTGAATAAAGTGCGATTTATTTAAAGAGGCACACTCGTTCTTATTCTAATCTACTGCTTTCCTTTTCTTAAATCAGCAATTCATCTAAACTCTGAGAAAAGTATATAGCTTTTGTGCTTCGTCAAGGATCATAGAAATTCATACAGAAACAGACATAATTCTTTTGTGAACTGTTTGTGTGACTCAAAATGGAATATTTTCATCAAACCTTCAGGAATTGGAATACTTGTGGATATTCCTAGCTAATTTATGCTTGGTTTCTGTTGTTTAGTTATGAAATTCTAGGCAATAGACATGGCTTCAATGATTGCGGCTGAACTGAATTAGTCTGTTTAAGTAGTTGGAAGATACCAAACATTTTATATTACTTTGTTTTTGTCTTTTCTTGGTTTTTTGCTTACTGATCAAGGATCTGGCCAGGCATTCACTCAACTAATACTTTTCATTGCATAATATTCTTATTTGTCATCAGGAATATGCATTAAAATTATCAATGAAGCTTTCAAAATTGTAAATTCCCTGCCTCAAGCCCTAAAGTTTATGATATACTATGTGGAGTGAAAACACAGGTTAAATGGGTTGTGCTCCCATGAATAAGGGTAGATACAGACCATCAATCACACTTTGAAGCACTTAAATACTGTAGGGGATGTGCCCTAATGATATGAAGAACAGGGAATGCTTTTGAGGGAAAGCAATGTCTTAGCACTGTTCTAAAGAGAAGGGCATTCACCCAGGAAAAGAGAAGAGAAAGAACATTCCAGACAGAGGGAGCATAAGAAAAGATCCAGAAAGGAGAAGTAGCTTCCAATATTTGAGAATTTTAAGTAAAATTTATTGGTGGGAGCAGATGACAAGAGATAAGATCATGTAGGATCTTATAAACCATGTCAAGTATTTAGATTTTATTCTTATCACACAGGTCAGATAAAATATATACATATGTAAAATGAATCTCATAACGAAATAAAACTCGTATTCGTCACAAGCTATGATGCTTTTGGCAAGTCATGTAAACTCTCTAATCCTCAATTTTCTAATCTCCTGAATAGGACTAATAAAACCAACCTCTTGTGTAGTTAGAAGAGAAAATGCTATTACAAATAAAAAGTATCTATTTCAGTACATTTTAATAGCAGAAAACCATTCTCAATCAGTTTTCAGGTCTTCTCACTTGAGCCAGCAGCATTCAGGCTGTAGCCACCACACTGGTTAAAGCCCTAGCTCAGGGAGGGGCAAAGTGAGGACCCAGCAGCAGTCGGTGCACGGAGGGCTGCAGGGAAGAGATGAAAGGAGGAGCACCCCTGCCCAACAATGGCATCCATGCTTACTTAGATATTTAGAGACAGACGATCCAGGCTTGTTAACTCACTTTAGGATCTAGGGTGGGTGTCTTTGTGACTCTTGATCTTTCTTCCACAGTTATAAATTGGTGGTGATACACCACCAAGCAAAGTACAGCACTGAGCAAAAGCTCTTCATGGAAGCTTCACAACGGGAAGAAAGAAGCAACATAGAGAGAAAAATAGGCCTCCACAGATGTACCTTCATGTACCATTATTTAGTGAGCTTAGCTTATACTTTCATTAGATAATTGTGATGACATGAATGGTTTACACTAAGCATGAATATTAGGACTGGGTGAAGCACCTTCCTTCCTTTTATATCCTCCTACTCATCTGATAGCTGAACAAAATTGGGCTTCTGTGAACAAGGAAGAAAATGAACAATGGGTGCTAGTCAACAAATAACACTATTTGACATGGATTAGAACATCTTAGAACATCACGAAAGAAGAGGAAAGTTAGATATGGGAGATGGTCAGCCAGAAGCAGTGAGCCAGGGGGTTCAATGATCAGAAACTAATATCCAGAATAGACAAGGAACACGAACAACTCAACAGCAAATAAAAATAATAATAATCCCATTCAAAAGTGGGCAAAGATTCTAAATAGACATTTCTCAAAAGAGGACATACAAATGGCCAACATGTTTATTTAAAAAATATTTAACATCAGTAATCATTAGAGAAATGCAAATCAAATCTGTATTGGGATATTATTTTATCCCAGTTATAATGGCTATTAGAAAAATTACAAAAAAGTAAAAGATACTGGCAAGGATGGGGAGAAAGGGGATCACTCCTACACTACTGGTGGGAGTGTAAAGTAGTGCAGCCATTATGGAGAATAGTATGGAAGTTTCTGTTTTCCTTTTTCTTTTTTTCTGACACAGTCTCGCTCTGTTGCCCAGGCTGGAGTGCAGTGGCACGATCTTAGCTCACTGCAGCCTCTGCACCCCCACCCCCAACCCGGGTTCAAGCTATTCTCATGTCTCAGCCTCCCAAGTAACTGGGACTACAGGCATGTGCCACCAAACTCAGCTAATTTTTTGTATTTTTAGTAGAGATGGAGTTTCGCCATGTGGGCCAAGCTGGTTTCAAACTCCTGGCCTCAAGTGATCTGCCCGCCTTGGCCTACCAAAGTGCTGGGATTACAGGCAGTGTGAGCCACTGCACCCAGCAGGAAGTTTCTTTAAAAAAACTAAAATTAGAATTACCCTATGATCCAGCAATCCCACTACTGAGTGTTTATGGAAGCTAAATAAAATCAATATATCAAAGGGATATTGCACCCCCATGTTTATTGTGGCACTATTCACAATAGTCTAGATATGGAACCAATCTAAGTGCCCATCAAAGGATGAATGGATAAGGAAAATGTGATACATATGTGCATTGGGATACTATTTAGCCATAAAAATGAATAAAATCCTATCATTTACAGCAACATGGATGGAAATGGAGGTCATTATGTTAAGTGAAATAAGATAGGCACAGAAAGACAACACATTCTCACTTATATGTGGAAGCTTAAAAGGTGGATCTCATGGAGGTACAGGAGACAGAGAGTAGAAAAGTGGTTAGCAGAGGCTGGGAAGTGTGTGTCGCAGGGAGTGGGGATGAACAGAGGTGAGGTAATGGGTGCAAACATACTATTCGATAAAAGAAAGAAATTAGAACTTAAACATCAGAATGTTTAATAGCACTGTAGGATGAGTACAGTTAACATCAATCTGTTGTATATTTCAAAATAGCTAGAAGAGAGAATCTAAAATGTACAAACACATAGAAATGATAAATGCTAGAAATGATGGATATCCTAAATAACCTGACTTAATCATTACACATTGTATGCATTTAACAACCTATCACATGTACATTACAAATATGTACAAACATTGCGTATCTTTTTTATTTTTTTAAGAAACCAAGTCTAAGCAGGTGCAGGGCAAGAAGGATCCTATTCCAGGCAGATGGGAAAGAGACTGCAAACCTCCGGGGAAATCCAGAGCAAAGAGACCATGAAGGTCACACAGACCTGGGCTTTATAGAAAATATCTCTAACCAGGTAGAAGAAAAATGAAATAGGGCTGTACAACCAACATTCAAACAGGCCCCAAATACCAGTGAGGATTGTAGGTTGGCCACTACCTTTTGGCTTGATGACCGCTTGACAGACAATAGGGGTCTTTGCTACAAGCTTTCCCCTCTGCAACCTAAGGCTAGCATCTGAAAAGTGCTATGCACCTTGCCAACGTCCAATGAACATCCAACCACACTGCGAGTGTCTTTAAATAGAAACAACTTTTATCCAGAAAGGGAGACTTAAAAAAAAAACAAAAAACCCTACAACCTCATCACAGAGAACAAGCAATAAAAGTGTTAAGATCTCTGCTGATAAAAGATAGCAGTAAGGTAGATGACTTAAAAATGCCCTCTGGTTTAGCAATTGTTCACATACTTTTTTTCTCCCAGATGAGTCACCCTTCTTGATTTCCTTAGTTATAAGAAATAAGAAAATAGGTGCACAATTCTTGAGGAAACATTGGTGTTCTGATCTACTGAATAAAGTTATAGCAGCAACAATAACAATGGGAATGGGGGAAGAGACCCTCAGTCTGTTGTCTTTCTGGAGGTGTGTGTGTATGTGTGTTGTGTGCATGCACTTGTGTGTGTGTGATTGAAACATCACATTGAGTGCCTACCTTGGATCAGGCCCCTGCCAGACGTATTACAGATATTATTTCAAATCCTCTTCAAAATCCTGCGAGATCATCATCATTATCCCTTTTTTATAGATCAGAAAATACATTCAAAGGGATTAAGAACTTTTCATCAATTCCCATTCAAATCTGATATGCAGTTGCACAATGAACACCAGATCCACCTGGGGCTACAGTGTGGGCTCCTTCCACCACATCACAGCAGGGCTGGGCAACAGCTTGGGGTCTACAGCGTTGAATGCCGTGGTTGTCTGAGAAACGAAGTCAGGGCAGGCCGAGGTTCCAGCAGGCAGTGGAACCAGTGAGAATGCTCTTGTGCTGAAGAGCCACCTTTTCAGTTCCACGTTCCCCTCTGTCCTCCACAAAAAAAGCCAAAAATCCATCATGGATCAGGGTGACACTGCATTATTTACTTGACAAAGGATTTCTGCAAAGAATTTGACGTTGAGCTCCTGCCCTTTCCCTGCTTTCATTCTATGTGGACTCCAATGACTATCCTTTAAGGAAATTACAGTGAATCAAAGCCAGATTGACGTCAACATAACTAAGGACATGAGCAATCTAAGAAAAGATTCTCTATGAGATCCATTTGGCAAAATTAAGATTTATTGAGTAATGGTACAAAAATATTTTGATTCACAATACCAGTTACATAAACATATTGGTACATAGTAATCATATATATATATATAGTAATCATATATATATATACACACACACACACACATATGTATATTTTTAATTGAAACACTGACCAACCGGTTAGGTTAGTTTGGACACTTAGGTTGTTAAATGATATCAGAAAATGAATATATATATATATATATATATATATATATGCACACACACGTACACATGAATATATATATATATAATATACCTATTTCTATCCCTTTGGTGTATTGATGTGATTGCTTCAGAACTGAACAATTGTCCTCTGTAGGATTGCTTTTCAAATAATTCCTTTCTTAAAAATTAATCCATTAACTTCACTTGCCTAATCACTTGTCACCTGGTCAGAATTCAGCTCCTCCAACTCTGAGCATGTTCTGTCCAGAACTATAGCAGGAGAGAAGAATTTCAGTCTATCACATACAAATTAATTCATTTTAAACACTTTGCATTTGATCCTTCAGGATATGCAAGACTACATTAGTCAACCCAAGTAATATAAAGTAGAGACGTGCTAGTCTTTTCTTAGCCTTGAGAATACATATTCTATGTTGCTATAGAATGGAAAACACATTCCTATTCTAATTTATTTCTATTCTCATCTTTGAAAGATATGTTAATTCCTTGTAGTTCTCAGGGGCGCTATAATCCAAACCAGAATTAACTGAATATCCTATTTGAAAAAGTGCTATTGTTAAATGGCAACCATGCAGTTTTATTGTGTGAGTCATAAGAAATCAGGTTGCATGGGCATGCCGGCTTGGGAGCATCAGCCTGCTTCATCAGTGCTCTGATATGAGAGGTGGAAGTGCTGGTGCCTCCTTCCTGTAGCTCTTTGAAGATCAGCTGTGGGAGTCGTGAGCAAGGTCTAGGGGCTGGAGGTTTTCCATCATAATCCACTAGCTAACCAGACAAACCAATGCGCATCCCTGGGCCTCCAAATGTTGGAAGACCTGGCCTTGCCTGTGAGAGGACAGCCAGTGGCCCACCTCTTGAACTTCCCTACCTCCTGCTGGTCCAGTATTGATGCTGACTTTTGAGCTGTGGAAGAAACGAACTGTGTATAGAGAGATGTTTACAGATGCCCGATTGTCAAATCATCTTTATTTGCAGGGCAGTCATGTACATTGGGCAGAGTTTGGGCTTTGGAATCACCTAGATAGACAGACACTAGAATCCCAATGGTTAGTACCTTGTTCAGGGACCTCAGGCCACTCAGCCTCTCTGAACCATCATTTATTCATCTGTGGGGATGACGGTCAGCTGTTTGATGAGGATTTTAAGAAGGCAATTCCAGTGTGCTTTCCCAAATTGCTGGATGATAAAATTCACCTGGAAAGTCTGCCCTCATTCAAGAGATTTAGAATGTTCCCCAGAAAATTTTATTTTTTGAAAGCAAGTTTGGGAAACAGAGATAACTTGTTAATATGAAACATTAAATACATTTAAAACATGTGTATCCTTTTTCACAGAACATTTAAAAATTATTAACATTCAAAAAGATTAACAAAATCTAAAATGACAAAGATTTTTTGATCCAGTCATCCACGAAGGCTTTTTAAAATCCCTGAATGGAACCGGTGTTCTTAATTCTCATGTGTCCATTCTAATATCTGAGCAAATCTCATTCTGCTGAAAATCTTCCTTGCCTGTTTTTAAGGTGATGAATAGACTTCCTACAATCCTACTCAGTACGAGCACTGCATTTTTATTTACCTAAGTAATTTCTTTGATTCTTCTAAAACTAAACCCACATGAGTTATTTTTTAAAATCACAAATCTGAAAAATGTCACACTTTAATTTGACTTACTCCTAACTAAGCATATATATATATGGACATCTTTTGATGTCCAAATATCTCCCAAGGAGGACTGATGACATTTGAAGCATATTTGCCCACCAAAATAAATAAATAAACAAATAAGGTGAAAGTATTAGTGTGAGTGTGATCAATATTCTTCTCAACTAGAGATTCCCAGAGTTTAACTAGAGTTAAATCTAAAGATCACAGATTTTTTTTTTTTTTTTGTAAAAATCTTAGCTTTTCCTTCCAATGAATTCACATGGTTTTTGCCTCATGAATTTCCAATACTTCATCCTCCGCCCAAGTCCAACCTTTTCATTCAGGGTTAAGGTTGCCCTGATCCCTCCTGAACTTTCTAGCCCTGGTTCTTGTATCCTGCACATCCAGCCTGATGTGTGGGGGGCACCCTGAGCTAACTGACCTCCACGCTTTTTCACGCCAATTCCCTCCACCGTAAATGACTTTCTTCACTTTCCATCATCAAAATGTGAAGACTTACAAAAAGTCACTGCCAAGGCATTTCTGATTTTTCGACTATGCCCAGTGCTGCTTGGTCCACAGTCAGTTACTTTCACAGGCACGTTTCTGTAACATTCCCGCTGTACTTCCCACATGAGAAATGCTGTCCTCCGGTTTGTGTTCAGCTTACTGGGTGTAAAGCCCGTCTGCATACAAGCTCCTTGCGACTGTGTGACTCCCTGTCTCCACGGCCAGAGCCTAACACTGCTTCAACCCTGAAGTGTTGTACAACTTTTTTTTGGTGTGAACTAAAATCACCAATAAAAATGATATTGAAATGATTGAGCTTGTTCAACTAGTCAGAGAACAGCTCGGTCAATTTGGTTTTACATTGGCCAGAATTAGTCTCAGCTGCTGTATGAATGATTATTTTTAAATGTAAATATATGGGATTCTGGAGCTTCATTCTGTCCTGGTTTTTATGACAGAATAGTCTCTTTATTCTGCTCCCATTCCCTGAACTACAGCTTTAATGCATTGATAAATCCTTTGCAGGGTGTTTTGTCTGTCTCTGGTAGCCTTGGAGTTACAGGAAAAATTCTAGGAATAATCACCAGGTGGCGCCAGAGTCACATTACAAAGCGCCTCTGAGGCCTCCTCCTAAGAACGGGGTGTGTTTGTCCTCCAGCACTAGGTGGGTTTGCTTCCTCCCTAGATCTTCCATCCGGGATAGTCCTGGAAATGATCTTGATGCTATCTGTTCCTCATTACAACAGACCTGCTCAACTTCAGCAGCTAGAAGGAGGATTGTCTTTCACCAGCTGCAGGAGCCTGTTCCCACTACAGTGAGATAATAATTTCGGTTTTTCAAGCCAAGAAGTATTTATTGAAAGCCAGCTATGTGTTTCGTTTTATTATCTCTTGATTTAAAATCTAGCATTTTGCTGCTGTGAGGGAACTTAGAGTTCTTCTATCTATCACTATCTCCAGCTCTATTTAATAGGGAGAGATACTGAGGCTTAGAGAGGAAAGGTTACCTGGCTAATACCATTCACAGAGTTTGTAGCAGCAACTGTATTTAAGACCAGCCTTTCCAGCTACAAACCACCTCCTTCACGTTCAATGGTGCTCCAAGGCAGCTGGACTATAAGCATCTCGAGCATACAGATGTGGTCCCATTCTTCAAGTCTTGACATAGCAAAATGCCTTTTTTGTTTCTCTAAGAGATGTGCAATTGATTGATGAGTAAACTGACTTTATTTTTTAAATTCTGATTTAAAAGGGTAATTATTTGACTCAGAAATGCAAAGATTTTCTTTCCTTTAGGAATATTATGAATTTTTAATTCAGCCCAGTATTTTCGATAAAATTTAAGAAAATGAAACTTCCAGGAATTGAATAACAATCTCTTGGAAGTCATATTTAAGTGCTCATTTGTGTCTTTAGCAAGTCATGGGTATGCTGCATATCAGAAATGTTCGTAGGAGGTTTAATTCTTACAACACTGAAATTGTTTTTAATGACATGCTAAAGCATAGTTACTGTGAAGACTCACTCATGTTTTCACAAGCTATGTAGGAAGTGCCTTTTACATGGCAGGCACTGTTCCAGCTCTGGGGGTTCAGCAGAGAACAGAAAAGATAGAGGCCCCAAATAAAATGCCATAGTATGTGGGAAAGTGATTGGGGCTGTGGAGGAGGAACAGAGGCAGGAAAGAGGACAGGAAGCACTTAAAGGAAAAGGCTGCACATAAAGGATATGTGCAGGAAGGGCATTCCAGGCAGAAGGGACGGCCAGTGCAAAGAACTGGAGACAGGAATATGCCTGATGTATTGGAGAAGGGCAAGGAAGCCAGTGTTTCTGGAAGGGCATGAGCAAGAAAGGAAATGCCAGCAGTAAAGAGAAGGCCCGAGACTATTATAGCAGTTTTTTGTTTTGGTTTGGTTTTTGTGTTGTTGGGTTTTTTCTTGTTTGTTTTGTTTTGTTTTGGTTGTGTGGTGGTTGTTACTGTTTGTTTGGTTTGGTTTGGTTTTGCATAGCCAAAGAAGAGAAACACTGACTTTAGTCTCTGCAACAGGTTCAACTCTTACGAAATAATACATGGCTTTCCTTTTGCCTATGCAGAAAGTACATAAAATGTCCAAGCTGGTAACTGAGCTTCAGGACTTGGTAACAGGGGAAAACTGTCATCTCAGAACAAGTAAGGATTGATTAATATCAAAATAATTTCCATCTCAGACTGGAAATTCTACCTATCTATTGGAGCTGACAAGCAAGATTGATCACCTAAACTGAGTTAATCATAACAAATGAAAATGTTGAGGTACCTATAATTAATTACTACCCAAATGAGATTCCCATCTTTGCTAGAGATAACCCCTGAATATATCAGGTCATCCATCTTTCAGTTTCTTCTATTAGAGTCATAATTTCATTTTCCTGCTGGTTCCTCTCAGAACCCACCACGTGACTATGCAGGCAATGTTGTGTTTTTCCCTTCAGTTTTTAATATAATTATATGCAAGAAATATGCAACTAACGAAAATGTTGAGTTCTAGGAAAATGAAGGTCATTCTCTACTTAAAAACTGGTGAAATGGACATTCTCTTCTTAAAAACTGGTGAAATGACTTTGAAATTCATGATTTCTTTTGCACATTCTATCTTTCTGATCTTTCTCCCAAACACTGTGAATTGGGTGTTTTTGTTATCATTATTATTATTCATACCTTACATGTGAGATATGGTGGTCAAAGTGTTTAAAAACTTCTCAGTCCTCTTCACTCCCATCAAACTGCAATTTGTTTTTAACTTGCTTAATGTCTGTGTCCAGCTTGGTCTCATTCACTATTTTAAACCCAGAAATAAGTTCTGTGCTAGTCATATAATGGCAAAATAAATGTTTGTTGGATTGAACTGACTTGACCTCCACGGAAATCAATTATGAGGAGATCTGCACTAGCACCCCAGCTTTACCACCAAATTTGTGTCCCTAAGCAACTTCTCTGGTTCTGTTTCCACATGTGTATGACAGAAATTTCAACCTTGTTGTACATAACTTCATTTTCTTAAGTGCTGGCCTTCATAACAATACAGCAGAATAAGAATCATTGCTGCCATTTTTACAGACAAAATATAGAGTTGTCTGGGGGCATATATTATACAAACTACAGGTTCTGCAGTTTAAACTCATCCACATGCCTTTGTATTTATTCACACAAATAGAATCAAATTGAGATTTCCAATATTCTTGAAAAAATTGTTGCATCTTGCTTAGAAAAAAATCTGTACTTGAATGCTACCTCCCTGAACCCAACCCTTTCTGGACATTTTATTGATTCATTAAGGACTTGGATTACATAGACACTCAACATTTAATTGCATTGCTATCAAACATGTAACTAACAAAATAATATATAAGGTTGTTTAGGTTTCTAACTGTGTAATTATACTGTTCTATGTATGTAGTGTTTATAAAACCATTCACATGTTACAGTAGCTGAGTTCATCAAAGCTCTGGAATTGACAGCTCCTTTCCGTATATGGGAACTTGATCAAGTTCTTTTGCTGCCTTCCTCATACATTTCTTAAGAGCTTTAAATTATCAGTGTTTGCAGTTTATAGCACAATAGCAATAAGAAGTAAGTGCTTATCAAATGTCAGTGTAATTTTCAATATCATCATGTTTGTCATCATTGTATTTTTTTCTTCCTAAGGGCCTGGTGGAGTCTTCAGAGCAGATCTGATTGTCCTACTTGTGTAGAGAAGAGAAAATGAGGCTCAGAAGAGACGCCTGGCTGAGTTTAACAGGACTGCAACAAGAATTTTGCCTTTCTACTTTCTGGTACAGTGGTCTTTCCTTTGCCATCATGCCTTAGCATATCCATGTTAGTAAATTCTCCCAATTGGGAAAAAGCTTGGCAGCAATGAAAGTTAGTGTGATGAATCATTTAGATGGACAGATTGGAAAAATGTTGTTCCTTTTGCATGTGATGTTCTTGCCAGAAATCAAGTAGGTGGAGTTTTTGAAGCGTAATCAGTTAGATAAGCATGGTGGTTTTAAATAATCAAGTGTGGAGCCGTACCAGTTATGTTTAATTTATAACAAAATCAGACAATTCAGGCATGATGTTGAACTCATTGAGCTTGGCTCACTACTACATTTCTCTCACCAAAAGCAATGACTATAAAGAGTTACAAATACCATGACCTTATATCGTAAAGCATAAATTATTCCAGGAAGTTTTCCATTTAAGTCACCTTCTCAAAATCTTAGGAGAAAACTACCAATATTCAGTTCAAACCCCAGAGGCTTAAGGAAAAAAATTAAATGTTGAAATAGCAAGTAAGTGGTAGCGTCCTCACTATATGCACAATTGCATCTGCTCTGGGGTTAGTCCTTCTTTAGCTCCTGTCTACAACTCACACCAGTCTCCATAAAAGAAATGAGGTCTCACTGATATCTTCTAGCTTAATGAGATAAAAATCCTGGTGATCTCTGCAAGAAAATCAAACTAAGATAAACTAGTATCTGCTACTGATAAATATTTAACAGATGTGGTCCAAATCCCTCTGCCAGCTGGAGGAAGGAAAAAAGTTCTATTTTACAGCTTGGATATAATTATTGGCCACATTTCTCCAAGCAAAGACAGTGACATTGGCTCACTCCCCAGGAGAATTTTCTTCTGATCTTGGCACCAGGATTTGCTTTTCTTTAACAGATTGCAGCGATATACCCTTCACTTGACCCAGTTTATTCATTCAAAAGATACCTGGAGCCAAAACCATGTATGAGAAATAGAAAAGGAAGAGGCAGGCACAAGCTGTGTTTATATACCCACCAAAGGACTACAGAGAAACACATATATTCTAGACAGCACTGAGTGCACCTGTCTGTGGGTCAACAGTAGACCAGCTTGGTCTGGTAGATGACCATATGACCCAGCTGATTCACTCCGGAGTTAGAGGAACTTTTCCCAGACCCTGAAAGTCACCTTTTTAGACAACTTCGCAAACAGCCATCCTTGTTCACAGTATCATGCCCCTTGTCACTGCTAAACAGACCCGTTGCAAAGAATTTTCCTAAACATCACCACTGAGGCTCCTTCCAGCAATGACTCTGGTCCATCATTGGGATTGCTGAGCAGTTGTTTCATAACACGAGCAAGGGTGTTTTAACCATGTTTCTTGACCTGGCCATTTGGATCCCAAGGATGTTTTGGTCCGAGAATAAATTCCAGAGCTTAGGTAGGTTACATACCACAACTATATTCATTTCCTACTTCTATTCTTTCCCTGTGCAATCCTTTTCCTAGCACTGTAACTGAAAGAATTTTTCTAAAACATTAATGTGATCATACTATGTCTCTGCTGAAAAGCCATCAATCACTATCTACCTATTACTGACAAAAACATGACATTCTGATCCCACTTGATCTGCTCTTTCTCATCAACAACTCTTCTCCTTATGTAATTTCCCACCTGGTAACCAGCCACACCCTGCATGTACTATGCATTCATTTATGCTTTTTCACTTGCTCAAGGCCCCCAGAATTATTGTCAAGTATTATTTTTCCCAACGCAAAGCGTCAGTCAATACCTGTATTAAGTCTGAAGCATCTCAGAAGCATTTATTGACAACCCAGTCCTCTACTCTCCTCTGCCTCCAAACACACAGCACATACATTTTGTCCCAAACATTTGTAGGCCATCATTGTCTTTTGCCTGGCATTTCTTTACTAATTATTATATATTCTTATTCATGTGTATATATTTATCTCACCAATATTTGGGAGCAGAGCCTATGTTTTATTTTAGTTATACAGGTTGTTGGGTGATATGGCTGTGAACCTGATATGCTATAGATTATAAGGGGAGGTGGAACCTGTCACACTTCCTCTTCCTCCATCACTGGGTGTCTGTCTCAAAGCTCACCGAAGAAGACAGGAAAACTTGTCAGATGGGGAAGGATGTGTCAAGAGCATGCACACAGATTTACTCTTCAGCTAGAAGCTCCAATTCCTAGATGATCTGAATCCAACTCAGAGTGCTTGCACCTGTTTCCTGCCACACAGCTAGAGCTGGCGAGTCTGATTTAAATAATTCTACGGGAAGACAAGACTTAGATAAGAATAAGTAGTCGAGTAGACAGATATTTCCCCCATGGAATCTGCCTTGTTCAGGAACAAGTTTAATCAGTTACTGACTTATAGTAAGAATGTGAATATGATAATTTTATTAAAAGTTTTTATAAATAATTTCATTGTAATTTAAGCATCGATGAAAATGTGTTGTATATGGTCATGTACTTGCTTTGTTTTCTTTTTGTTTATTCTATCGACTTTTACGAAGCACTTACACTGTGCATGAAGACACATGGGATAGAACACTATCCCTGCTGTTGAGGAATCCCCTGTAACCATTTCAGTGACAGAACAGCTGAAGCTCAGTATGGTCAAGTGACTGGCCACTGGCCAGACCTGATTGTCATGGACATCAGTTAAGGTCCTCTGATTCCCATCACAGTCTCTTTCCACTCCTTGTGCTATTTCATGGCCCGTGTTCAGGGAATGACTCTGCTCTGCCTGGATTTCTGAAATCTTGTATGGATGGCTGGTGAGCTTAGAATAAAGATGCAACATGAGGAGGTACGCCCTGTTTCCCATATGACTTCCAGGAGACCAGGAGAGCAGTCTTCCCGAGTCAGGCAGGAGCACTGTGCCTAAAGCAGCTTCCCAGGGAGAGCAGTGACATTCCTGGTCTCAGAGAGTATCTGAACCCCACCACCCCCACCAGTTTACATTTCAAAATGCTTCTTTCCACTGGCACGCAGTGCTCAGTAAGACCTCACAGTTTCCCCGGGCTGTGGTCCAATTTGATTACCTCCTTTTTCCATGCTTGGAAGCTGCTATGCAATAATCTTTTTAACCTCTGCAAAGCCAGGACAAATGTGACAGCAAAAGCAATGTTAGTACTTGAGGACATTTTCTCCTTTTAGATTTTGAGGATTTATTTCATGTTTATAAAAAGAGCAGAAAACTCTGTCACTCTCTGTTGGTGTTAACCTGGTCATCTCAGAGCTCTCATTAACTCTTTTCCTATCCCCAGCAGAAACTAGAGAATTCTGAGGAAAACACACTTTCACTTCATGGAAACATCTCAGCCACTCTTTCCAGCGTTGCTTTTCCTTCCATCCTAACCATCTTGTTTTGATCTTAAATATCTTCAGAATCTGACTTTTGAAATTTATTTTTATATCCCTTTCCAGCCACTTTTGATTAATCCCTTGGTAAGGGAAGCAACACGATTTTCTTTTCTTTTTTTTTTTTAAAAAAAAGCTCCAGCTCTGTCTGGAGTGCAGTGGTGAGATCTCCACTTCCCAGGTTCAAGCGATTCTCTCACCTCAGCCTCCTGAGTAGCTGCGATTACAGGCACCTGCCACTGTGCCTGGCTAATTTTTTTTTTTTTTTTTTTTTTTAAGTAAAGACAGGGTTTTACTATGTTGGGGCCGGGCTGGCCTCCAACTCCTGACCTCGTGATCTGCCCGCCTCGGCCTCCCAAAGTGCTGCGATTACAGGTGTGAGCCACTTCACCCAGCCGATTTTAATTTTTAAAAATTCTTGTAATAGTTCTAAAACACCCTGAGTCCTGCAGTCTTCAGCCTTTGCATGAATTTCCTCACCACCATGACAGGCAAGGCCCCAAAGCTTCCCAGCTGAATTTCATCCAGTATGTTCCTTGCTAAGAGGAGAGGTTAGACAGGCACAGAGGAGAATAATGAGCTGTGTCAGACTAAAAGACTTACTGAAAAGTTCTAATTATTTTTCTTCAATAGACTAAGCATTTTAGTTTGCTTTTTGACAAATGTGGTAGAGGTCACCTAGGTGTTCCACAAACACGTTTCCTCTTGTTCCTAAAGCTACTACTAGATATTTCCCAGCCTCCCTTGAAATTACATATGACCACATGTAACTTATCTAACCAATGAAAATGTAGATAAAAGTAATGTGGACAACCTGTAGGTCTGGGTTATAAAAGCTTTCTACAAACAGACCCCCAGTCTCTCTCCTTTGCCCACAGGCTGATTCACAGGACTTTATTATACTGGGGAATGGTAGAAAACACAAATAATAGATACCTAGGTCGGTCTTTAGTTTACTATTAGAAAGCCATCACTTATTGGACTTCAGGTGGCTGAAAAATAAACTGATCATGTTAAGCTACTGAGGTTTGGGGGTTTATTTGTTTCAGCAGCATATGTTACCCTCAACTATTATATAGATATACACCTTGGCCTTGGCTTAGTGATTGGTTTGTGGGTGGCAAGTGTATGTGTGTGTGTGTATATATACACACACACACACACACATATATATATCTCTGCAGTCTTCTGACCAAACATATATATACACTTATATATTTATTTATATGTTTAAAGGCTGCCTCAGATATATATATATGTGTATGTATGTGTATATATGTATGTATGTGTATATATACACACACATATATATTAGGCAAAAAGTATTATAATATAAATATTAAATATTTATATTAAATATATATTATTTATAAATAACATATAAATATAAATATATATGTTATATATGTTATAAATAACATACATTTATAAATAATATATAAATAAATATATATACTATTTATAAATAACATTATTTATAAATAATATATAAATATATATAATAAATTAATATATTATATTATATTTAATTTAAATATTTAAATTTAATATATTTAATTAAATTTAAAATATTTAAATATTTAATATAAATATTAAAAATATATATTAAAATATAAATATATATATATATTAGGCAAGAAGACTGGAAATATTTGTTTTACTATGACAAACATTGGTAAGTAATTGCTTTAATTTAGACTACTTGATTTCTGTAACTCCCAGGGAAAGTAGTTGGAAAAAGTCACAGTGACTGACTGTCAAATTCTCTTGACTTTATTTGGTGCAGTATTACAAAAAAAGAGGAGTTCAGGCAAGTATTGCCTGACTTTTAAGTAGATATCGAAGACAACTGGAAAAAATCCAAAGGTCCAGAGTCCTACAGCGTTGAAAATGCAGGCTGCTACCAGACTCCAAATAGCAACACAGAGGATTGAAAGAGATTTTTAGTGACTGGAGTCCAGGAAGTCTTTGCAGTTGAACTAAATAACTCCAATCAGAGGCAGCCTTTAATGCACACAATGGCCTTCCCAACTCTCATTTCAGGTAGCATCAAGGTGGCCACCATTAAGTTTGGAAGAAGAATAGGAAGAGGTCGAAAAGCAAAGAAATGAGAATTATGTCTAAGAAAGGACATTGTGTTTATAAGGACATAGAATTGCCTTGAAGAAAATCTGGAACAGAGGTTGATATAGTTTGAATATTTGTCCCCACCCAAATCTTAAGTTGAATTATAATCCCCAGTGCTGGAGGTGGGGCCTGGTGGGAGGTATTTGGATCATGGGGGTGGATATATAACATATATATCATATATAGTATATTGAATATTTGTTCAGTGGTCATTTTTATTTGTTTTTGTTTCATTTTGACAGAGCATGGGGGACTGGTGACACTAATATTTCCAAAGAAACCAGTCTCAGCTAAATTTGGGGGAATCATGTACAAAAGAAAATTGAGAATCAACATTATGTGGGAAATAAATTTGCCATCAGTAAAAGAGAAAAATAATTATAATCAGAAATAAGCTGTTATTGGAATAACACATGTAGACCAACTTCTTATCACTGTTTTCAAGAAGTAAAGGAAGCTGCTGTTTCCTTGGTTATACAAAGTCAACGAAACACACACACATGCACACACACACACATATTCTGGTGACCAATATGTCCTTCTTGTTGGAAGTCTTCAGAATTTAGATCATGAATGGTGCCTACTTGTAAAAACTCAAGAGTATCATATGGCAGTGGCTTAGTAATTGGAATTTTCCATTAGAGTTAGTTACTATCTCAGCATTATCAGAGTTGTGTGAAATACTTTGTCTACAATTAACTCTTTAGTCATTCCTGAAATGTACACTGGTATAATATTCATGTCGTTGAAATTAGAAAGACCACTACAATGATGACAATGACTATTACAATGAATATAATGACAACTGTGATCACTTCAACTATAACTACAACTATTATTATTACAATTACTAATGCTAGTATAATATTGATAATAATGATAAGATTTATGTTATTAATAGTGATAACAACAGTCAAGTATTGTGCTATTCCCTGCATATCCATTAACTTATGTATTCCTCACAAAGCCTTTGTAACAATATTATGACTTTTGTTGTAAGGAAGAATATAAACTCTATAAAAGCAGAGACCTTCCTATTGGTGTATCTCTAGTGTCTAGATACTAATTGATTTAAAATATTTCCACAATGAATTTTTTTCTTTTCATTTCTTGCTGGAAAGTTATTATTATTATTATTATTATTTTTTTTTTTTTTTTGAGATAGAGTCTTGCTCTGTCTCCAGGCTGGAGTGCAGTGGCGTGATCTCAGCTCACTGCAACCTCCACCTCCTAGGTTCAAGTGACTCTCCTGCCTCAGCCTCCCCAGTAGCTGGGACTACAGGCGTGTGCCACCAACCCCAGCTAATTTTCATATTTTTAGTAGAGACAGGGAGTTTCACCATGTTGGCCAGGATGGTCTCGATCTCTTGACTTCATGATCTGTCTGCCTTAGCCTCCCAAGGAAAACTACATTTTATTAATAATAAAAAAAGTTGGGAAGAGGAAAAAGAAGATGGGCTAAAAAGAGGCAGAGGAGGAGTAGCAGGAGGAAGTAGAGAAGGATAAAGAGTAGAAGGAGGAAGAAATAGGCTAATATTTGGGCTTTTGGCATTTCCCATGTAATGCGCCAAGACTCACACATTCTCTCATTTTATCCTCACAACTACCAGATGTGGTACGGATGTTTTATTAACTCCATTTTCATACTTAAAAAATTGGTTCTTAAAGACTTTGACTAAATTGCTGAAGATCACACAGCTTTGAATGTTCTTTTTCTGATTTAGCTTCCTGAGCACAAAGATTAAAAGCGTTCTTTGATTGTAGTAACAACTTCTGAACTTCTAGAGAAGTTATTTTGGCTAAATTTCCTCTGAATTTCCCTTTCTAAAACTTGCTTATTTTCAATTTTCATATGCCTTAATAATTTGTTTTAAGAAATGGGAAAAGGATTCCCTATTTAATAAATGGTGCTGGGAAAACTGGCTAGCCATATGTAGAAAGCTGAAACTGGATCCCTTCCTTACACCTTATGCAAAAATTAATTCAAGATGGATTAAAGACTTAAATGTTAGACTTAAAACCATAAAAACCCTAGAAGAAAACCTAGGCAATACCATTCAGGACATAGGCATGGGCAAGGACTTCATGTCTAAAACACTAAAAGCAATGGCAACAAAAGCCGCAATTGACAAATGGGATCTAATTAAACTAAAGAGCTTCTGCACAGCAAAAGAAACTACCATCAGAGTGAATAGGCAACCTACAGAATGGGAGAAAAATTTTGCAATCTACTCATCTGACAAAGGGCTAATATCCAGAATCTACAAAGAACCCAAACAAATTTACGAGAAAAAAACAAACAACCCAATCAAAAAGTGGGTGAAGGATATGAATAGACACTTCTCAAAAGAAGACATTTATGCAGCCAAAAGACACATGAAAAAATGCTCATCATCACTGGCCATCAGAGAAATGCAAATCAAAACCATAGTGACATACCATCTCACACCAGTTAGAATGGCGATCATTAAAAAGTTAGGAAACAACAGGTGCTGGAGAGGATGTGGAGAAATAGGAACACTTTTACACTGTTGGTAGGACTGTAAACTAGTTCAACCATTGTGGAAGACAGTGTGGCGATTCCTCAAGGATCTAGAACTAGAAATACCATTTGACCCAGCCATCCCATTATTGGGTATATACCCAAACGATTATAAATCATGCTGCTATAAAGACACATGCACACGTATGTTTATTGCAGCACTATCCATAATAGCAAAGACTTGGAACCAACCCAAATGTCCATCAATGATAGACTGGATTAAGAAAATGTGGCACAAATATACCATGGGATACTATGCAGCCATAAAAAAGGATGAGTTCATGTCCTTTCTAGTGACATGGATGAAGCTGGAAACCATCATTCTGAGCAAAGTATTGCAAGGACAGAAAATCAAACACCGCATGTTCTCACTCAAAGGTGGGAATTGAACAATGAGAACACTTGGACACACGAAGGAAGGGGAACATCACACACCGGGGCCTGTCATGGGGTGGGGGAAGCGGGGAGGGATAGCATTAGGAGATATATCTAATGTAAATGATGAGTTAATGGGTGCAGCACACCAACATGGCACATGTATACATATGTAAAAAACCTGCACGTTGAACACATGTACCCTAGAACTTAAAGTATAATTTAAAAAATAAAAAATAAATAAAAATCAATAAAGTAAATGTATTCACGTCCTAACAATTTCATTCCTAGTTATATACCCAAAAGAAAGGCTTCACTTGTCTATTAAAAAGAAATGTTTGAGAATATTCATATTGGTTGCATTCATAACAGCCAAAAATGGAAATAATCCAATGTCCATCGTAAAATAGAGAAATATATAAATTGTGATATGTTCATATAATGAAATACTACATAGAAAAAAGAGTAAACCACTCAATGCAAGAACATGGATGAATCTCACAGACATAATGATATGCAAAAGATGTCAGACACTAGAGTTCGTACATATTATTTCAATGTCTATGAAACTCAAGAAGAGGTAAAACTAATCTATGATGACAGACATTGGAATAATGGTTATCTGTGGTTTAAGGTCATTGACTAGAAAGAAGCATGGAGGAGTCTTTTTGGGTGTTGGAAAAGTTGTATGCCTTGATCAGAGTGATGGCTACATAGGCATATGTATATGTGAACAATCACATGCACACATAAGATTAATACACCTTATTGTATGTATATTGTAACTCAAAACTTTTAAAAATAAAAAATAATAATTTAAGTTGTTTTATATATGTCTTGAAAAAATTAAGACTATTATGAATAAATAAATTCATAAAAATAAATCGATTGATAATCTAAAACCAAATATTATAAACAAATAAAATCATAATAAAATAATCCAATAATAATCTGCAGATTCTACATTAAAAATAAATCAAATGTAGAAGGTGAGTTTTACTTCTTTGATTTTTTTCTGAATATTGTAACTTCAGGGACTTAGTTCTCAGTAAGTTTAAGTATAAAACCCAGAATATCCAGCTCCATTACAAAGAAAATGCTGATAATTTCCAGGGAAGCCTAGCCATCCTCTGAATCCACCTGACTGCCCAGCCACCATCCAGCCTTCTGCTGAAGCACTTCTTTCAAACTTTTGTGTAAACCATCAACATTTTTGTTAAATGCAATGTTTACCTCACATGTGTTTATGAACCTGTATTTCTCTCAGCTCTGAGGTACATCCTGAGACTCACATGTGTTATACTTAATTCTACTACATGGCAAGAAGTCAACATTATTTTTGGTTCTTTCCTCTCTAAGTCTTAAAACAACCACACTTCAATCTAGGCTAGAGTTTTGGGCTGCATTCTATTTTGAGACACACACTGTCAATAAAAGCTTTTAAGAGTAACTGGTAATTATGTATCACATATAGTTGTGAAATTTAATTTGTTTGAACAAAATACCTAATTGTCTCTTTTTTATATTTCTCTTTATGTAATATAATTGTTATAATTACATTTCTACTATACACATACAATGATTTTAATTATACAAAAAAGTCATATCTTTTCATAATAAATATAATTAAACATTCAATATAGAAGTATATGATGAAATATGTTTTATAAATCAGACACCATAAGATCTTTATGTGTTAATGTTTTATGATTCCTGAAAGCCTAAAACACTTGAGCTAACATAGATCTACAATAAGTGATTCGCAATGCGTTTGTATAGAACAAAACCTTTTTGCTCTTTAAAGTCATTTCACTTTTAAGTCTTTGGACACCACAACAGTTTGCCTGATGAAGAATAATAAGCAGTCATATAAACTAAAAAGGTCAATTCTGCACCTACAATTTCCTTAGCATGTTTAGGACAATTAAGATACATGGTATCTTTGCTGTGTATGCATGTATGTGACTTTGTCATTGTTTTGCTGTTGTACTCATCAATTTCTCTCATCAAATATTTACATGGCCCAAATCTGATATGGCTTGTAGGCTCACATTATCATGCTGGTATTAGGAACTGGGTCTCCCTCTACATTTTGTTATGACATCTGTATCCCAGTCATACTGTTCTGTCTACCATTTCACCAATAAGCCTGAACTACCTCAGTGTCTTTGTTAAAAGTTTATTCCTTTTTATTCCCAAGGATCAATTTAAATATTGTGCCTCCTAGTGAGCTTTCTTGGATATTTCTAATCATAAACAACCAGTCCACTTCCAATAACTCTATGACAATATGTTTATGTGTATCTACTTACGACATTCTCTTCACTAACCTGTTAGTGTAATAAATTCTAACTAAGATAGTGGAAAAAAGTGTGTATACCTTTTTTTCCAAATCTGTGCTAGTCACCAGAAGAGGTGACTAGCACAGATTTGGGAGGCCAAAGAAAGTATAAAGAATAATTTATGTTCAAACTAACAAAGGAAGAATGAGAAGAAATTAGTCGGGTATCAAAGGCATGGGCAAGACAGCACCCAAGCAAATGGGATAGCCTTAGGAAGACACGGAGGCATGAAAATGTTACATAGCTGACTATGTGACTCCTCCATCAATATCCCCTAAGTCCTTATAATTTCCATGGCCTGAAACACTTTTTCAAGCATCTAAGCCTGTATCTTTCTCCCTGGAGACTATCTCTGGTTGTTGGAATCTGTTCCGCCTGTGTGCAAATGGCTGGAAATAGCAAGAAACTAATCCCCCTCCCGGGATTTAGTGTATGGATATCCTGGCTCTCTTTCCTCTGAGACTGGACAACTCAAATGCATGTGTTCTACACTGAACCCCAGAGCTCCACAGTTAGGTTAAGCTTTCAAAACCAACAGCGGTAACATGTTCACTAATCCATCCATTACTGACTGCTTTCCTTCTTTGTCTCATTTTCCTATTACCTTACTGGTGATTCCCGACATCAGCTCCCTATTAAAATGTATGTGTGATGGTCTGAATGTTTTTGTCCCCCAAAATTTATATACTGAAACCTCAATCCCCAAGGTCATGGTATTAGAAGGTGAAGATTTGGGCAAATAACCAGTCCCCTTAAGTGAGATTAATGCCCTTATAAAAGAGGCTTCCGATAGCTCCCTTGTCCATTCTATCTAACATGTGAGGACACAGTGAGAAGTCGCTGTTTTTGTTTTTTTACCATAAAATGGGCCATCACCAGACAACAAATCTGCTGGTGTATTGATGTTGGACTTCCCAGCTCCCAGAACTGTGACAAGTAAAGTTCTGGTGGTGATAAGCTAAACAGTTCACGGTAATTTGTTTTAAGAAACCAGATGAACCAAGACAACATGCAAGTAAATCTTTGTCTCAAGGTCTGCTTTTGGATAAGCTCAAACTAAGACACCATGCCATAAATGATGAACTGAAAGAAGTTCAGATTGGTTGAAACATGGAAAAAATGGAATAAAAATGAGGAGCATGCATATAGAAAGGTAACAACCAGTGTGTGCAAGAGCTCTGAATAGAGTACATGTTATATAATTGATCTGAAAGGCATTTGGATACCAATGGTGTACTAAAAAAGAGGAGTACAGTTAAACAGTACATTTGTGTTTAGAAAAAGCATTATTCTGGCCACAAGAAAAAAATCGGTTTGTGTGGGGACAGCAGGGGCAAAACTGAAGGAATGGTGATAACCTTGGAGGTTTTAAAAGTGACCAAGGTTCGAATTAATAATAATAGCCTGAGCTTTAATAGTGGAAAAGTGAACGGGGGAAATGAGGTGTTTTGATGGCGATTTAGTTAAGGTACATTCAAATGACACTGATAAAACTGAGTGACTTGATCAAATGTAAAGAGCAAGAAATGGACATCCACTGTGCTTACAGCATGGCGACTATAGCTAACAATATCATATTGTACACTTGAAGTTTCCTACGTGAGTAGATCCTAAGTGTTCTCATCACCAAAATGTAATTGTGTGAGGTTCTGGATATGCTGATTAGCTTGATTGTGGTGATTATTTCACAATGTATACATATATCAAAACACCACATTGTACACCTTAAATAGGTACCCTTTTTATTTGTCAATTATACCTCAACAAAGTTCAGGAAAATTAAAACGAGAAAGAGGGTTAAATCAAATAAAATTTCTTGGGAGCTGGTTTGGGGAACTGGATGGAAGGTGATGGCATGTTTTGAAGTATGAAACAAAAGAGGAGAAGCAGGTTACTCAAAACTTTAACCAAACTGAAGAAAATGCTTTGCTTGAGACATAGTGCGTATGAGGTCCTAATTGGATTTATAAATAGATAGATTAGAAATAAATGGATATATATAGGCATACCTCAAAATTGTGGATTTGGGCCCAGACTACTATGTAAAGTGATGATTGCAATCAAGCAAGTCACAGAAATTTCTGTTTTGGTTTCCTCGTATATATAGAATTTAAGTTTATGCTATACTGTACTCTTCTGTGCGTAATAGCATTATGTCTGAAAATAATTCACATATCTTAATTTAAAAATACTTTATTGCTAAAAATGCCTGCAATCATCTGAGCTTTCAGACAGTGGTAGTCTTGTTGCTGGTGGAGGGTCTTGCCTTGATATTAATGGTTGCTGACTTTAGAATGATGGTTGTTGAAGGTCAGGGTGGCTGTGGCAAATGCTTAAAATAAAACAACGAAGTTTGCTGCATCAACTGACTCTTCTTTTCATGAAAGATTACTATGTAATATGCAGTTTTGTCTAATGGCATTGTATCCATGGTAAATTTTCTTTCAAAAGTCGAATAAAGCCTCTCTAAACCTGCCATTGCTGGACCCACTAAGTTTATGTAATATTATAAATCCTTTTTTGTCATTTCATAATTTTCACAGCATCTTCACCAGGAGTAGATTTTACCTCAAGAAACCACTTTCTTTGCTCATCTATAAAAAGAAACTCCTTCATCTATTTATGTTTCCTCAGGAAATTGCAGCAATTCAGTGAAATCTTCAGGCTCCACTTCAAATTCTAGTTTTCTTGCTATTTATACATCTGCAGTGACTTCCTCCAGTGAAAACTTGAACACCTCAAAGTTGTCCATGAGGTTTGAAATAAACTTCTTCCAAACTCCTGTTAATATTGATATTTTGACCCCCGTTATCCCCATTAATCACAAATGTTCCTAATGGCTTCTAGAATGGTTAACCCTTTCCAGAAGTCTTTCAATTTACTTTTCCCATTTTCATCACAGAAAACACTATCTATTGGAGCTAAAGATCTATGAATGTATTTCCTAAATAATAAGACTTGAAAGTTGAAATGTCTTGTTAATCTATGGGCTACAGAATTGATGTTGTGTTAACAGGCATGAAAACAATATTCATCTCCTTATCCATCTCCATCAGAGTTCTTGGGTGACTAGGTGCTTTGTAAATGAGCAGGAATATTTTTGAAATTTTTTTTTAGTAGTAGGTCTCAACAGAGGTCTTAAAATATTGAGCAAATCATGTTGTAAACAAACGTGCTGTCATCCAGACTTTGTTGTTCTATTTATAGAGCACAGGCAGAAGAGAGTTAGCATAATTCTTAAGGGTGGTAGAAATTTTTGTATGGTAAATGAGCACTGCCTTCAACTTAAAGTAATCAGCTACATTAGCTCCTAACAAGAGAGTCAGCCTGTCCTTTGGGACTCTGAAGTCAGGCATTGACATTTCCTCTCTAGCTATGAAAGTCCTAGATGGCATATTTATTCAACAGAAGGCTGTTTCATCTACACCGACAATCTGTTGTTTAGTGTAGCCACCTTCATCAATGATCTTAGCTAGATCGTCTGGATAACTTGCTGCAGCTTCTACATTAGCACTTGCTACTTCACCTTGCACTCCTACGTTATGAAGATGATTTCTTTCCTTAAACATCGTGAACCAACTTCCGCTAGCTTCCAACTTTTCTTCTGCAGCTGCCTCACCTCTCTCAGCCTTCATGGAATTGAAAATAATTAAGGTCTTGCTGTGGATTAGGCTTTGACTTAAGGGAATGTTGTGGCCTGCTTTGATATTCCATCCAGACAACTAAAACGTTTGTCCTATCAGCAATAAGGCTGTTTGGCTTTCTTTTGGTTTGTGTAGATAACACTTTTATTTTCTTTCAAAAACTTTTCCTATGCATTCACAACTTGGCGAATGGTTTGGCACAAGAGGCCTAGCTTTTGACTTATTTCAGCATTTAACATGCCTACCTCACCAAGCTTAATCATTTCTAGCTTTTGATTTAAAGTTAGAGATTTTTGGCTCTTCCTTTCACTTAAACATTTAAAGGCCATTGCAGGGTTATTAATTGGCATAATATCAATATTGTTGTGTCTCAGGGAATAGGGAGGCCAGAAGAGTGGGAGAGAGATGGTAAACAGCTGGTCAATGGAGCAGTCAGAACACATACAATGTTTATTAATTATATTTGATATCTTATATGGACATGCTTCATGGTGCCCAAAAACAATTACAATAGTAATATCAAAGATCACTTATTACAGATCACAAAAGATATTAATAATAATACTGTCTGAAATATTGAGGGAATTATCAAAATGTACAAAGAGGACATACAGTGAGCACATGATCTTTGAAAAATGATTCCAATAGACTTACTCAACACAGGGTTGCCACAAACCTTAAATCTGTAAAACATACAATATCTGTGAATTGCAATAAGATGGAGTGAAATGAAATAACGCATACCTGTAGTTAATAAGATTTATGAGTCACAAGTCCAGCAATATAATGTGAGCTGGAGCTCTAGATTTAAGAATTACTTATTTACATGTTAATAGAAGCCATGAGAATTATGATTTCATTCGATGTGATTCTGCTGAGCAGCAGTTCTCCTTTGAATATTTCTGCCCCCTAGAGGATTAAAAAAAATAATAAATGGAGTGTTTTCTGAATTTTGTTTTTAATTCCCCTTGTCACAATGATGAGGAGAAGACATTTGTATCCTCTGACCAATAACAAGTTTGACATTGCAACAAAGGGAAGAGAAACAAAAAACCAGGCTCATGAGTATTATAAAGTTCCAGTTAGGAGGAAAAAGTTCAACATGGTAACTATAGTTAATTTATGGTATACTTGAGAACTGCTGAGAGTAGATTTTAAGTGTTCTCAACACACAAAAATGATGAGTATGGGAGATAATGCAAGTATACCAAGTTAATCAGGTTGAATTAGACATTCTACAATGTATACATATTTCAAAACATCATGTTATGCACCATAAATATATTCAATAATTTTTATTTGTCAATTAAAAAAAATCATGGCCACGTACAGTGGTTTGTGCCTATAATCCTGCACTTTCGGAGGCCAAGGCAAGAGGATCACTTGAGGCCAGGAGTTTGAGAGCAGCCTGGGCAACATAGTGAGACCTCATCTCTACAAAATTAAACACATTAGCAGAACATGGTGACGTGCTTATATTCCTAGCTACTGACAAGGCTGAGGAAGTAGACTGTCTTGAGCCCAAGTCTAAGGCTGCAGTGAGCAATGAACACAGCCCTGCACTCCAGCATGGATAACAGAGAGAGACCTTGTCTCTAAATAATAATAATAATAATAATAATTTTTTAACTAAAATAATGTTAGTTTATAAACTGTATCTATTTCTGTAATAAATCATCGGTGTGGTTATTAGCTTTATTCCTAAAGTTTACTTAAAAAAAAAGCAAAATTCTGGCTGGGCATGGTGGCTCATGCCTGTAATCCCAACACTTTGAGAGGCCAAAGTGGGCAGATCACGAGGTCAGGAGATCGAGACCATCCTGGCTAACACGAGGAAACCCCGTCTCTACTAAGAATTCAAAAAAAATTAGCAGGGCGTGGTGGCGGGCGCCTGTAGTCCCAGCTACTCAGGAGGCTGAGGCAGGAGAATGGCGTGAACCTGGGAGGCGGAGCTTGCAGTGAGCCGAGATCGCGCCACTGCACCTGGGTGACAGAGCCAGACTCCGTCTTAAAAAAAAAAAGCAAAATTCTGTATTATTTTAGGGAGTTAGGAATAGCAACCTTACTTATTTTTATGTATGCAGTACTAAAGATTATTATTGAAAAGGTAATTATTAAAATTCTGATTCTGATTATTTTCTTGAAATAACAAATTTTCCTGAAATAATGCGAAAAGGAGAGCTTTTGGATTTCACTTAGTAAACAAAGGTCAAATATCAAAGATATCCTGCTAGGCAGTAATGTAAGTGAAATATGTATTTATAAGTATATAGCCTAGGACCTAATTCATTTTTTAGATATAAATACAAAATGTGTTTTGTAAAATTATAATACACATTCTATTTTTCAGAAACTAAACTATGTGTATTAGAAAAAAATTTTATTTAGTTGTCACTGGATACTCATGAAGTTATTGACTATTTTGGAGTATCATATCACTCATGGAGATGCTGCTTATGACATTTAAGTTACCAACGTAATATACCTTCATCAATTTGAATTTTTAGCTCTTACAGCACAAATATGAGAGAGATTTGAAATTTCTTTTGATAGACTTAGAAGGCACAATGATAAGGAATATACATAAGAAAGTACTATAAAGATTTTCTTCTCTATCTGAATTTCCAGTTGCGTTCAACTTGATTATGATACTCCCCATGAGGGTTTTATTCATGACTTCTCTGCAGCCTCCTGTATTATATTTTCTTTTTTCCAAGCCATTATTATCATCCTCTGCCTATTAAAGGATATTGTCTCCAAGTCTTTTCAAGTACTGGAAACTGAATTTAGGGATAAAAAATGTGTTGTCTGTGATAATTTATTGCTTTATTCCATGCCATATAATAGGGAATTACTCCAGCACTAAGTATCAGATTTCTTCCTTTTATCTTATTAGACTATCTGTAATTTATATTGGTATGTTATTTTTACTGAAATTAAAGATAATTCCTTTTTTTAATATCATAGACAAATTAGTCAGGTTTGTATTTATTTAACATTGTTTTAAACCTAGTATCCAGCTATAGACTTAATTTCTTATTTCCTACACTACTTGATCACAATGTCTTCTCCTCATCTTAATTTTCTTAAATTTAAATATTTGCATTTTTGCCACATAAACTCTTTAAACTCCTTAATCCATTTTTCATGTGTCACCATTTTTATTTCAAAATCTTAACTGGTAAAACTATATCTCTCTTGACTTTCAATGGCTATTTCATAAAAAGAAAGTCACTTTCAAACAGTCTATTTTTAAACAGGCATTAACAGATGTAATTCGTCCTTAGTGGTGTAGATAGCTTGTAAAATTTTATTTTCTTGGTAATTTTCAGAAGGCCATACCTACTCGTTTGAATCTTTAGTTTTTAGGAGACTTGTTTTTGTCTGAGAAAGTGATTAAGGACAACCCTAAAACAGAGCAAATAAAAACATTATCACAATGGAATTGATTTTTATTGGTCACTGTTCAAAGAGATAATTGTATTCTGTTGGATTAAATCTCATATTCCAAATGTCATTTCCTATAAAAGCTAATTTCTCTGCTCTCTTTAGGGCACTGTGGATACTGGGCATTTCCGCTGTAAATAAAGGAACAGCATGATTTCAGGGAGTCTTTCTGGTATAAAGCCTTTTCCTTTTTTTCAAGAGTCAGAGAAATAAAAGGTGACCCTTATCCCATGAAGAAGAGCAGCCACACTTAAGATGACACAAATGACAAAGTATCATCTGAAGTTAAATTATCTATTTGCTTATGAATTTTTCTGTTTCTGTTAATGATAGGGTTAGACTTTGTGTCCCCACCCAAATCTCATTTTGAATTACAATCTTCATAGTCCCCATAATTCCCACATGTCAAGGAAGAGACCAGGCGGAGTAATTGAATCATGGGGGTGGTTTCCCCCTTGCTGTTCTTGTGATATTTCTTCTCATGATATCTGATGGTTCTATAAGGGGCTCTTTCCTCTTCGCTCAGCACTTCTTCCTGCCGCCTTGTGAAGAAGGTGCCTTTCTTCCCCTTCACCTTCCACCATGATTGTAAGTTTCCTTAGGCCTCCTCAGTCATGCTGAAATGTGAGTCAACTAAACCTCTTTCCTTTATAAATTACCCAGTCTTGGGAAGTTCTTTATAGCAGTATGAAAATGAACTAATACAGTTGCCCTCACTGTAATTTAAGCTATACATGGACAGGAAATGAGTTTTATTTCCTGTTGTATTCTCAGCACCTAGAATTGTGTCTGGTTCATAACAGGAATCCAATAAACATGTGGTTGAATGAAAAATTATTTACCAGATTAATTAGATAATATTAATATTAGATATTGTGTGTGCCTTCTAACCTTTACAAGTTGAGAGAGTATAGTAAAAAACATGCAAACCAAAACCCAAGGAAATGGCAGGAGCAGTAACTAATTTGAAGACTTACATTTCCTTATATCTGATACTAACTAGCTGTATAGTATGATATAAATTATTTCTCCTTAAGAATTGGTTTTTCCATATAAAATAAAAGGATTAGAATAAATCAATATTTTAAAATGTTATGTGAATACATAATTCCTTGAGTATTTAGTGAAATGTATGAACTATTTGTTCAGAGGGAAAGCACATCATATGCACAAAAATATGCAATGATTTTCAGGGGTCCTATGACCCCAGGTTATAAAAACAATATTTCCTTGAGCTTTAATATTTTAATAAATCTAGGATGCAAGAATTATCATCATGTTCCCCCACAATTCTTAGAGCTGTGAAAGACAGAATAGGCATAGGAACTCATGTGGAAATTTGCCAAAAGTCAAACAGACTCATTCTAAAAAAAATCAATTCTTTCCACTATGCCAGGCTTCTATTACATGCACTTCCACAAACACTGGATCTATATGGTATGATTAGCATGTCAGAGCAAAAACAGAATCTATCACGGCAATAGTATTTGCCTGTATATTCTTTTTCCTATTTGTATTTTTTAATTATGCACAAAATATAGAAACACTGTATTAGTTACCTAGTGGAGAAATTACTCCCAAGTTCAGTGGCTTAAAAAAATAAATATGTATTATCGCATAGACTCTGCAAGTCAGAAATCTGGAAATGGTTTAGCTGGGTCCTCTGCATTGGGTTCCTTTACAAGGCTGCAATCAAGGACTCAGCCAGGCCCACAGTCATCTCAAGGTTCACTCGGGGTAGGACCTGCTTCCAAGCTCACCCCGTGGCTGTTAGCAGGATTTGGTTCCTTCAGGACTATAAGCCTGAGGGCCTCTGTTCCCTGCTGGCTGTTGGACAGAAGCTTCCCTCAGTTCCTTGCCATGTCATCCTCCCTATCACAACCAGCATGTGGGAAAAGCCAAGGAGGACACCAGAAAACCACGATCTTTTATAACCTAACCATAAAAGTGACACTTCATCACTTTGCCATTAAAAGCAAGTTATTCTCCTCATCATGTTCAGTGCACACTCAAGAGTGTGAATGGTAGAAAGTTGAGATTATTGAAAACTATCTCTGAAGCTTCCCACCACAAATATACTTGCATTACATTGATTTTTTTAATTCAAATTTTGTAATTACTCTCAAGAAAACCTTGATTGATGAATGCATGTAGTATTTCAGAGAATGTGTTCATTTATTCCTTCAAAACCATTTAGTATTTACCACACCTTGTGCCAGATACTCAGAAGAAAGTGGGTATCTCACTCTGCCCTCACGCAGCTCAGTTTCTGTATCAGGAGACAAATGTTTAACAAGCCCATGAACAACGCTGTAATGAGGGACATCTGTGTGAGCAGAACCTTGCCATGTCAATGTATCCTCTTTGTGGTAACTTCGAAGTATGTGGCTTGCTATTAGCCCGGCATTAATTACATTTTTATGCTTAAAATTTGTTTTATTTGTTCAACCAAACTACAGTCGGTGAAATGTATGGACTATTTCTTCTGAGAAGAAAACACATTGTATGCACAAAAATATACAGTGATCTTCAGGGGTCCTATGACCCCAGGTTATAAAAACAATATGTCCTTGAGCCTTAATATTTTAATAAATTTAGGAATTTAATAAATACATTTAATATATCTACTCCATTATAGTAAAATGGAAAAAGGAACACGAGAACAAATTAGTAAAATTATAACAATGTGGTACAAGTCTGGCACACACACACACACACACACACACACACACACAAGGAATGGTCACATCCTTTCTCGAGATCAATAAGGAAAGGTTTTCATAAGGAAGGTGGAGTCAGATTTGATTCTTGAAAGTTAATATCCCAGTTGTATGGCTGGATGTCTGTGTTTGGTGGTACCATTTAGCAAGGCAAGGAAGACATTAAAAGAAGCAGATTTAGATGTAGTATGAAATATTATCTTAATATTGTATTGGTCAGGGTTTAATTGAAGAAAAAAAAAAGGATCCACACTAGTTAAAACAAAACAGGATTTAATAAAGGTAATTAGGTTCTTGCAAAATTCCTAGAAGAAGCTGGCTCTAAGCTGAGGTACATGAGGACAACTTTAGAAGGGAGAAAGACAAATGTCCTTTCCTGTGTATCTCTAGAAATGCCATGCTACCAAATTTGCACCATTTTCACTTTAAAGAAGTCTGGGAAATACAGTCTTTGGTTCCTTTGATTCTGCTAAAAAGGAATTGAAATGTAGGAGCCATTCTCAGCATTAGTCTCTCTCTCTCTTTTTCATTTGTGTAAATTTGAAAAGTATAAGTACAGTTTTGTGGCATAGATATATTACATTGTCATGAAGTCTGGGCTTTAGTGTAACCATTATCCAAATAATGTGTACTGTACCCATTAATTAATTCTTCACATTTTAATTTTGAATATGTTGTTTGCAGTGCCTGTGGGACTCCCTTGTGGAGATGCCCCACAAGCATTGGATATGCAGGTCTAAATTGCAGAGACAACAGAGGAGTAAGACATCTGTGGGTTGCTGAAACTCTGAAAATATATATCACCCACAAAGAGTGTGAGAAGAAAGAATAAAGGCTCCTAATACCTATCTGGCTACTATATGTTCATTTTAGAAAAAAGCCAAAAACATTAGAAACTCAAAGTTGCCAAGTACCAATCAGAAATCTGTTTCACCCTTTATGAGATATTTGAATTTGATTGTCAACTTCTGGGCTGAACTGATGAGTAATTACATTGTACTAAATAGATCCTCAATGTACCTAGCCCATTGCAGATAGCTCTGTGTGATACTTCTGTTAGGTGGAGTCGAAATCATCCTCTTCATAACTTTCACTCTCTTTTTTATTCCTGTACTTTGGAGTTTTTCAGAATATGTTTGCGTCAATTTCCTTCAAAGGTCTACCAGAAATTGAAGGGCGTTCATAAGCCTCTGATTCGGATCACAAGCCTTTAGTTCCTTTGAATGCTTGGCAAAAATGTTTGTGAAGAGACAGAGATCTTGGAGGAATCTGTTTCCGGTTGCTCTGTGGGTTTCCAGTGCTTTGAAGAGCAGTGTGAAGCCTGACCACTGCCACTCTGTCTTCCCCACCTCCACCTCCTTGTACCCACCCAGGGCATCTACCTCCCTCCAAGGTGGCAGCCCAGGTGTCACCTCTGCTCACCTCAGTGGGTCAGTAATGCCACAGACTGGTCTGTACATTTTCTTCCATGAACTTTCAGAAAAAAATCTTGCCATTTTCTTGCCTCATTTGTCTCTCTTGAGGTGTGTCCTTCCCTGGACAACATCAGAGGGCTTAGAGAAAATCAGATGCCTATAAGTGAGTGGCCTCAGGGCCAGAGATGAATGAAAATACAAAGAAATAGATCTCAGGACCCCATGTTAAGGATACGATTTTTGGTTTTTAAAATATGGCTAGGAAGTTTCAAGCAAACCTAAGTACCTGGTGCTAACAGTAGGCACAGCAAGAAAAGGCAGCTATAAAGGTCTAGAAAGCAGAGTGATATTAGGTCACATTTCATTAAAGGGAATTGTTTTGCAAAGGCAATTCTGTAGCATGGTAAAACCAACTATATTTTTAATCTACCATGCCCTGTAGATACTATGTTAGATCCTTCACTTACGGGTTTTATTTAATACTTAACAGGAGAATAGTCATTATTTTCCCTTTCATGTAAACAAGAAAACTAAAACTCACATAAGCTAAGTAACATGTTGTAATAGTCTGTTCTCACATTGCTATTAAGATACTACCTGAGACTGGGTAATTTAAAAAGAAAGTAGATGTAATTGACTCACAGTTTGACATGGCTGGGGAGGCCTCAGGAAACTTACAATCATAGTGGAAGGTGAAGGGGAAGCAGGCACCTTCTTCACAAGGTGGCAGAAGAGAAAGAAAGAGCAGGGGAAACTACCACTTTTAAAACCATCAGACCTCCTGAGAACTCCCTCATTATCACGAGAACAACATGGAGAAAACCGACCCCATAATCCAATCACCTCCCACCAGGTCTCACCCTCAACGTGTGGGGATTACAAATTGAGATGAGATTTAGGTGGGGACACAGAGCCAGACCATATCACAGTTACCTATATTAACTAATTACTTAATTCTGACAGTGTTCTGGATGACATAGCATGCTGAGAGGCAAGGTGAGGTGCCAGGCTCAGATCCTTTTTGGTCCGTCCTATTGCTCAGTGGATTCATATGACCAGGGTTAAGATCCAACATAAATTCTTAGGATGCTTTCATTTTGTATTTCTTTTGCTTTATTTTCTTCAGGTCAGAAAACAGCTTTAGCTTTTCCCTGTCTTTGCATCTATAAATCTCTACCCAAAATGTAGAGATTGTAATAAGTGCCAGGTGATTAACTTGTTAAGACCATTAGGGTATTGTTTAGGAAATGTGGGTTGCATTCTCAATTCTTTGGAGATTGGCTACCTGCTTACTGATTTAAAGACTATTATCATTTCAAGAGATCTAGAGTCCAGCGACCTTGACCCAGTTCCTGTTAGCGATTTTTAATTTGCAGATGAAAAACCTGAGATCCAGAATGATGAAATGATGAGGTGCTTTGTCAAAGTCATTGAACAAATTAGTGAAAGAAAATAGGCCAGAATTTGGAACTATGGAAGCTTATATCCAAACTTATCCCTCCACTTGAACTAGAGACTTTTGTTCCTTTCTGAGAAATGGGGTTATTCAAGGAGAAACATTACCCATAGGTAAACATTTGGTCACATGGCCAGCAGCTGGTTTACACTGACTATTAAGCAGTGATCTCTGCTCTCTCTTAGAAACTTGAATTCCTAAAAGGGGGTTGCAGGACTTACTCATTTTCCTGTATCACATTCTTCCATCATCTTTTTCCTGAATGGGATATTAGACCACTTGGAAAATTTTTACAAATGCATATTGTATCCATGTGTGCAATACAAGCCCTGCTTCAAATATGTATGTACATTGGCAACCTCTTCTGTTCCTTTCAGGAAGTTGAAAACAGATGTTTCAATTAAACTAGTAACTGTGCTTCTGTATTTGTGTCTGGAATTCAAAGAACTTCCATCCAGTGGATTAAAGTCACATTCGTATAATTTACCTGATGATGTGGGAGAATAACATATTTGATAAATTTAGAAATATTTTGTCATTGGAAGGTATTTTTCATTTACCTAAAAAGGGATATGAAAAGATATGTATGAACCAAGGACTGAAATTCCACTTTGCCCAATTATTATACTTTAACTAATATCTCCTGCTCTAAATCATTAGGACTGCTATGGACTGAATATTCGCGTCTTCTCTCCAGAAATTCATATGTTGAAACCCCCATCACAATGTGAGGATATTAGGAAGTGGGGTCTTTGGGAGATAATTAGTCCATGAAACTGGAATCATCATGAATGGGATTAGTGCTCTTATAAGAAGATGCTAGAAAGCTAGCTATCCCTCTCTCTGTCATATAAGCATACACAGGATGGGTGTCTATAAACCAGAAATGGGGTACTCACCAGGACCCTAACAATGCTGGTACCCTGTCCTTAACCTTCTAGCTTCCAGAACTATAAGAAATAAATTTGTGTTGTTTAAGACACCCAGTTTATGATATTTTTAGAGCAGCCTGTGCTAAGACAAGGACTTATTGATATGCCATGTCATATTGCTTGCTAATGCCTTCCAGGTAGCCTCCTTTGTCTACATAGGAAGATGCCAATCTTCTTATACATCAACAAACTATGCTTTGTTTCTTGTAATCTTCAGGAACTATCATAGTAAATAATTTATGTTTATACTGGGTGTTCACTGAATACCTCCTTTTTCATTTCAGTGAGCATTTATTATCTATTATATTCCAGGCTCTTAGAAAGTAAAATTAAGTAAAAATTGGTTCCCGCCTTCAAAGAGCTCCTATTTTTATGAAGGGTACATACATGGACTCGGCAGTATACAATATAATAAATGTACATTCTACAGACTATCATTGATCATCTCTACATATACCAGACTTTATGTTAGAGGTTAGAAATATAAATATTAATAGAACTCAGCCTCTTCCCGGGAGGAAAGAGGCACTCTCCAGGAGTGCCTAGTTTCCTGTTTTCTCCCTCTTTCAGTCCAGTGAGAGAGACATGATGGCCCAGCTTGAAAAAGAAATTAAGGATAGCAAGTGTAACATACCAAGCATTCCACAAGCAGGTAAGTTACAGCACATATTGGAATTCAGGCCTCCTGATTTCCTCTTTGTCGCTTGCCAACCCTCTTCGTCAGCATTTGACATGGGAACTGTGTGCTAAAAGATAATAGGTTCACACTAGGCCTGGAGGGGCTGGAGGCTTAATGAAGGGGAGGGCAGGATGTAGCTGTGGAAACCTGCTCTGTCTTTATATTCTAACGTCCTCTCTTTCACTCTTCTGTTAGTGAGAAAGAGAGATCTGTAAAAAAATATATGCTGTTACCCAGCTTCCACACCCTAATGAGGACAGCAATGCACTCCTCCCCTAGGGGCTCAACTCAGTCTTTCTGCTTATTAGGTTTGTTTTTACTTAAAAAAAAAAAAAAAAAAAAAAAAGTGTGCCTGCGGCTTGTTTTCATCTCATAAAGACTGGTTGAACACCATGAAAATTGGCATTCATTTTTCACCTGATGATTTTATTTGCCACTATGTTTTAATCTAACATTGACACTTTGCTTGCTTCTGTTCTCTTCTCTTGACCTTGCCTCTTATTTGATCTGAAATAACCCAATTAAATTAGCTTGGCACTTGCTGTTCTGCAGTAAAGCACACCGAGGCTTTGCTGGTGATACTGGGATCTGTTATTTGTTTCAATTGTTCACATTTAAGCCTAAGTCCTCTCTGTCTTCAAAATGTAAGAGAGGCCATTCCATCATTCATTCATTCATTCATTCTACAGACTTTCATTGATCATCTCTATTTATAACACACTTTATGTTGGAGGTTAGAGATACAGATTTTAATAGAATTCATTCCATGCCTGGAAGGAGCCAGAATGAATATGGTATAGAGTGATGAGTGCTTGAACAGAGGTGCACAGACTGTGCTATCAGGGAACAGAGAAGGTAGCAAGAAAAAGTACAAGAAAAACTAGGTTTTATGGAAGAAAAGGAATCTGAGGTAATGTATTGAAGAATAACAAATGAATCAGATGATGGTGAGAAGATGGCTTTTTCAGGTCGAGAATGGGATGTGCAAAGGCACAGATGCATGAACGTGTCAGTGTATTCAGAGACTGATGTGGTGTGTGGTCACCTAGAGGTGAAGGGGCATAGGGTGAGCAAAGTGAGAAGGGTCTGCTTGGGAAGGTAAGGAGCAAATAAAAGAATTTGAAAGCAGGCTGAGCAGGTAGATGGACATTTACCCTGAAGGCCAGTGGATCCGATGCTAGAGTCCATGTGCTAATGTTAAGAGTTCATAAGCTGCCCGAAATGTCATATATTTTGCCGACATATGCATATTGTGTTTGGGGAAGAGGGAGAAAGGAAGACAACCTACAAAACTGTGATGAACTATTCGAAGATTTTTTTTGCCCCAAATAATTTGAAGCCATTTCTGTAGGAAACAATGCACCATTGTAGAGTGTTAAGATGATGAGAAAATGATCAATTGAAGTGCTTGAGAAATTCTTAATATGCAATCAAATTATTTGCTTCCCATGTCTTTAATGTGAATAAGTGCAATTGTTGTTTTCATAGTGTGCAGAAAAATACTTATTGTGATCAGCCAGAAAAATTTAAAGATTTTTGACCAACTATACAGACTCCTTCTTAACTTTTGGCAACTTTGTTTGCTTCCAAAATTGGTCATCTGGGAAATTTGGAAATAGGTATTATTTGAAAACAAAGCACTCTATTTGAAAGTGCTTGCTGACTCTTGCCCATAGGCCGCATGGCATTTCAGGCAAGGGTGTGTCGCAAGGTCTCTGGGTCTGTGAGCCATGGCTCTGAATAAAACATTGAGTGGCTGACGCATCCACTGGCATTAGCCTCATCATTTCCATATTCATAGCTTCTACACAATTTTTAAACAAATGCCTGTATTTTCATCATGAGCAAAAACGTAGTCTGGAAGCCCCCTTGGGAGATTATGCAAGAGGTTTAAACAGGATTTGAACCTTGAACCTTTTCTACATCTACACTGCATGAATGATGTAAATTCTCCAGTTTGGGGAAAATGTGATGCACATTAATAACAATTACCATTTTGGTCATGAAATAAATGATATATTTTTCTGATAAATGAGTGAAACAAAATATCCAACAGTCACTACTCTGTGAGACTTGATTCAGAGAGGAAGTGATGGCTATCTATATTTCAAATGACACATTTAATAGAAAGAACAAAAAAGGAGATCCTATGACCTGTCAATCCTGGGATTTGACAGACACATTTGAGAGCCTTAGTTACAACCTAGTGTAGTTAAATGAAATTGAGGTCTAGGTTTCATTATTGGATGTTAGAAGTTAAATTGCAGGTAAATAAACATACAAATTGGAATAAAAAGGGCAATGCCCCAGGCAACTTAAGTTAGGCTTACTAAGTGCAAGTGCTTTTTTTCTAAGTATGATCTTACTTAAATCCCACAATAGCCCCATAAGTTTTTTATTATGTTTTACTTCCTTTTAAAGATTGAAAAAAAAAAAAAAGAAGACCCAGTAAGTGGCTTTCTCAATTTAGTCAGTGATAAACATGGATACTGTGTGTTAGTTTGGTAATGATTATTGTTATAGCAAAATTCCCCAAATTGCAATGACTTATCAAAATACAAGTTAATTTCTCCCTCCTGGAGAGTCTAACGTAGAAGTACCTTGGTGGTCAGGGAGTCTTCACCTTCCTAATTCTGGGATTTGATTCTTTCTAACTTGTAACTCATCCATGCCCAAGTCTATGAAGTTCCCGACTTCTAGCCAGGGCACGGGGAGGTGGGGAAGGCTTACCCATTTTGCAATATTACAGTGCCGAAAACTGTCACATCAGCCTGCTTAGAAGCAGGAAGGGTTTGACAATATTGTTCCATTCTGGGCAAGCACTTCCCAGGAACAACTACATACTATAGAACAGTAGTTAACAGTTTTGGTAGACAATTTGATGTCTCTGTCAAAGTGTCTGTCCCTAGTTCAGTTTATTATATGAAGTTAGTGGTATTCAATGCAATCAGATCCAAATCTGTTTTATAATAAATAGTTGAGTACTTTCTTTGTTATCTGGAATTATAATGGATAAGTTATATTACCTACTTATATACAAGTTTTCAAAAAGTAAGTAGAATTTTTCATATAACATAAAAAAAAGTAACAGGCAGTTATGACAAATAATAGATGTTTTAAGACATGAATACTGAAAAATAACCACCCTAAAAGATATAATGTATTAGATATTTGTGCATAAGTATAGAATCACTGTATATGTGATAGTGACAAACACAAACTGACTTCTGTTTTGTATTAGACATTCAAATTTCATTCGCACTGATGCCTTTGTTTACATGATTTTTCCAATAGAGTGAACAGCAAGTCTTAGTAAAGTTTCAAGAAAAATAATTTACAAACTTCCGTCAGTACAGAAAAGAAGTATCTTCATGTATTGCATATTAAAACCATGAAAACATTACTTTGTACTTATACGTAAAATGAGGTTGGGTTTTTATTCCTAAATAATTATAAGTGGTTTTTTTGTTTGTTTGTTTTACCTACATGAATGGGTGAATGGTTGAGGGCAGGGGTGTGTTTAGTAGTTTCATAATTGGCAACCAAATCCTGTCTTTGGCCCATTAAATTCGAATAATGTCTTACCGATTATTGTGAACAACAGAGGGATCGTCCAAAATTTACAAAATGCTACCCAGAGAAGTCATATTGCTTTCTTGAGTTTACATATATATATATATATACACACACACACATATACATATATATATATACATATATATATGGAGAGAGAGACAATCGTTTTAGATTTACAGAAAAATCATGAAAATAGTACTAAAAGTTCCTATAGACCCACAACCAATTTCCTCCATTAGCGACATATCCTCATATGGTACCCGAGTCACAATTATGAGCTAAAAATGGATATATAATTATTCGTTAAGTCCAAGTTTGTTCAGATTTCCTGATTTTTGATAACCTAGAAACTTTTCAGTTCTCATCAGATATTTGGTAAAATGTCCTTCAATTAGGATTTACCTGATATTTTCCTCATTACCAGGATTGCGTTATGTGATTTGGGGAGGAAGACCATGAAGGTAAAGTGTCCTTCTCATCACATCGTATGAACGATGCCTTCTGTCACCATGACTGCTCACTCCTGATGTTGACCTTGCTCACTTACCTGAAATAGTGTTGGTCAGGATTCCTCACTAAAGTTACTCTATTTTCTTTTTTCCATACTGTACTGTTGGAAACAAAGTCCCTAAGTACAAGTCCAGGCTTAAGGAGCAGGGAGTTATGCTTTACCACCTTGAGGGAGAGGATCAACATAAGTTATTTGGGGCTTTTCTGTATGGAAAATCTCGCTCTTCTCTGTGTTTTTTAAGCTTATTCAATCATTTATTTATATGTACTTATATGAATATATATCCATAAGTACATACTGATGTACATGAAGATTTAAAAATGTTAAAATATAAAAGTTAAATATAAATAATAAATTAAAAAGAAATACATTTGGGAATCAGAGAGGAGAGACAATTTGGTTTATAATTCAAACTATTTAATTTTGTTTTTCAAATTGAGTTTTGGCCATTGTTGCTCTCTCAGTTAGTTTTTTGTTTGTTTTGTTTTGTTTCGTTTAGTTTTGTGAGACAGAGTATTGCCCTGTCACCCAGGCTGGAGTGCAGTGGTGCCATCTTGGCTCACTGCAACCTCTGCCTCCCGGGCTCAAGCAATTCTCCTGCCTCAGCCTCCCAAGTAGCTGGGATTGCAGGCATGCACCACCACAGCTGTTTTTTTTAATTATTTGTATTTTTAGTAGAGACAGGGTTTTGCTATATTGGCCAGGCTGTTCTCAAACTTCTGGCCTCAAGTGATCCACCAGCCTCGGCCTCCCACAGTGCTGGGATTACAGGCTTGAGCCATCGCAACTGGCCTCAGTTGACTTTTTTTTTATATATATATATACCCATAATATTGTGGGCTCTTCTTCTCCCCCCTCCTTTTTTTTTTTTCTGGGAACTCTCTTATTTACTGATGCTACAAGATGCTCCAGGCTCATCCTGTATATTTTTTGATGAAGTCCTAGAATCAGCCATTTCTCCAAAGAGCCATAGTTTCTTTCATTGGAGAATCAAATCAAAAACCAAAATCTGTATGCTAGGTGTACTCATTGCTACTGAGAGTCATGGCTTCTAGGTACTCTTTCATGACAATACGAAACATAAATGTGTGTATATTCACCCCTTGTGTATACACATATCTTTATTTTTATATGTAACCATTTATATTTATCTAAACAGGAGTTCTTACTGATGTTGGCAACTCTACTCCATTACCACATAGATCAGTTTAACATTCTCCTCCTGCTTGTCTTAACCTCTCCCTGAAACAGTGAGAAACATGGCTTGCACTGTCTTCCATCCATTTACTTAATTATTCAATTCCAGCATAAATGTACAATGGTGTCAGAATTGTTAACCTACATTCCTGGGGGAAACCACTTTTCATCTAGAATACAAAGCTTTTATTCAGTTATTTTTGCCTTTAGTCTTACAGATTTCTCTCACCCTCTTCAGTGAGGTTATTTCATACATTTAAACTACAGTTAGGTTATTTTGTCAAAGTTTGCATTCCATCCTTAAATCCTTCATTTTCTATTTTTTTTAGTTGACAAGCACTAAAGTTTGCTCCCTATGCTATAATTTCAATAGGTTTCTACAAATGCATTGTGTTATTTATCTACTATTACCTTACTATAAACAATAGTTCACTACCTAAAAAAAAAAAAAAAAAAAAAAAAAAAAAAAAAAGTCCTTTGCTTCACCTATCAACCCTTGAAAATTACTGGTCTTTTTATTGTTCCTATAGTTTTCCTTTTCCATAATGTCATATGAATAGAATCATAAATTATGTAGTCTTTTTAGATTGGTGTCTTCACTTAGCAATGTGCATTTAAGATTCCCTTATGCTTTCATGTGGCTTGATAGTTTATTCCTTTTTGTAACTTAATAGTATTCTGTTGTATAGATGAAGCATTTGTTTATCTATTCTCCTACTGAAGGACCCCTTTGTTGTTTTCAGTTTTTGATGATTATCAAAGAACTGCTATAAACTGTCGTATGTAGGTTTTGTGTGTCAGTGTAAGTTTCTCAATCAGTTGAGTAAATTCCTGGAAGTGAAATTGCTTTATGTATGGTAAAACTGTGTTTAACTTCAGTGCGACAAAGACAAACTGTTTTCAAAGTGGCTGTGCCATTTAGCCTTCTCACTAGCAAGGGATTAGTTATAAAATCATAATAATAGTCCACATTCAGTATTCTCAATTGAGATATTAATGTACTTGGGTAGAGAAATTAGTTTTGAATTTAAAGACTGTCTTGCACATTGCAAGAAGTCTAGCATTCCTGAGCTCCTCTGCTAAATGCCAGTGGACCCTCAATCACTGTTACAGCCAAAAGCCCCCTCAATATTGTTTAATGTTCTCAAGCGGACGGGAGGTGTACCACCACATGATAAACTACATTGACCTCTATAAAGAGTTTATAATAAGCTTGAAAAACTTATGTCATAATAAGAAAAATTAAAGATACAAAATTAGCTCTTCAATGTAAAAAAAGGTGTCCAGATTATATTAAAAGCTGAAATAAAGTATATTAACACATCAAGGAAAATCAGCTCTATATGTTGGACTATGAGTAAATTGGTACCAGTAGAGTGAGGTATTACTGAAAAGATACCCAAAAATGTGGAAGCAACTTTGGAACTGGCTCACAGGCAGAGCTTGGTACAGTTTTGAGGGCTCAGAAGAAGATAGAAAAATGTGTGAAAGTTTTGAACCTCCCAGATACTTGTTGAATGGCTTTGACAAAAATGCTGATAGTGATATGAACAATAAGATCCAGGCTGAGGTGGTCTCAGATGGAGATGAGGAACCTGTTGAGAATTGGAACAAAGGTGACTCTTGTTATGTTTTAGCCAAAAGACTGTGGCATTTTGTCTCTGCCCTAGAGACTTGTGGAAATTTGAACTTGAGAGAAATGATTTAGGATATGTGGTGGAAGAAATTTCTAAGCAGTAAAGCATTCAAGAGGTGACTTGCGTGCTGTTAAAGGCATTCAATTTTAAAAGGGAAACAGCATAAAAGTGTAGAAACTTTGCAGCCTGATGATGCAGTAGAAAAGAAAATCCCATTATTTTTGAGAAGAAATTCAAGCCAGCTGCAGAAATTTGCATAAATAGCGAGGAGCCTAATGTTAATCCCAAGACCATGGGGGAAATGTCTCCAGACCATGTCAGAGAACTTCACAGCAGCCCCTCCCATACAGGCTCAGAGGCCCTGGAGGAAAAAGTGATTTTGTGAGCTAGGCCCAGGGTCCCTGTGTTGTGTGCAGCCTAGGGACATGTACCCTGTGACCCAGATGCTCTAGCCATGGCTGAAGGGGACCAATGTAGAATTCGGGCTGTGGCTTCAGAGGGTGGACCCCCAAGGCTTGGCAGGTTCCACATGGTGTTGAGCCTGCAGATGCACAAAAGTCAAGAATTGAGGTTTGGGAACCTCCGATGCCTGGATGCCCAGGCAAAAGTTTTCTGCAGGGGTGGAGCCCTCATGGAGAACCTCTGCTAGGGCAGTGTGGAAGGAAAATACGGGATCAGAGCCCCCACACAGAGTCCCTACTGGGGCATTGTCTAATGGAGCTGTGAGAAGTTGGCCATCATCCTCCAGACCCCAGAATGGTAGATCCACTGACAGCTTGCCTGATCATGTGCCTGGAAAAGCCACAGACACTCAAAGCAGCAGGGAGGGAGGCTGTACCCTGCAAAGCCACAGAGGCTGAGCTGCCTAAGACCATGGGAACCCAACTTTCACATCAGCATGACCTGGATGTGAGACCTGGAGTCAAAGGAGATCATTTTGGAGCTTTAAAACTTGACTGCCCCACTGGAATTCAGACATGCATGAGGCCTGTAACCCGTTTGTTTTGGCCAATTTCTCCCACTTGGAACAACTGTATTTACCCAATACCTGTACTCCCATTGTATCTAGGAAGTAATTAGCTTGTTTTTGATTTACAGGTTCATAGGCAGAAGGGATTTGCCTTATCTCAGATGAGACTTTGGACTGTGGACTTTTGAGTTAATGGTGAAGTGAGTTAAAACTTTGGGGAACTGTTGGAAAGGCATGATTGGTTTTGAAATGTGAGGACATGAGATTTGGAGGAGCCGGGGCAGAATGATATGGTTTGGCTGTGTCTCCATCAAAATCTTGACTTGAATTGTATCTTCCAGAATTCCAATGTGTTGTGGGACCTAGGGGAAGGTAATTGAATCATGGGGGCCAGCCTTTCCCGTGTTATTTTCATGCTAGTGAATAAGTCTCAGGAGATCTGATTGGTTTATCTGGGGTTTCTGCTTTGCTTCTTCTTCATTTTCTCTTGCCACCACTGTGTAAGAAGTGCCTTTCATGTCACACCATGATTCTGAGGACTCCCCAGCCATATGGAACTGTAAGTCTAATTAACCTTCTTTTTCTTCCTGGTTTCCAGTATGTCTTTATCAGCAGTGTGAAAACAAATTAATACAATAACTAATTTTTTCCTTATTTACTCTCTTTTAATTTTTATTTTGTAATTAGTGTATAGGAAGTACTCTTTTAAGAGAAAAACAAAGAATATTATTCAAAAATGATTCTATAGCAAAATAATTCAGTTTATTATATTGTGTGGATTGTGAACAGCTCTTTCTGAGAGAAGGATGTTCATATGTTTTAGACATTCTTCCATGCTTTTTCTGAATCAAGGCCAATGTTCTCATATACTCTGATTGAAAATGGTGACAGGACAAAAATGAGAGACAGGGAAAATGGCAGAAAACAACCAGAAGGATTTTTCTCCCCCATGTTCTGTGTGTGCTTCCAAATGGATTCTGCAAGGATAACAGATGATCTCAACTGACTGTACCTTTCCTTCTCCAATTGTTTTGAATCTCCAATTGCAATTTAAAACACCAGAGCTTTCTGTTTAAGATATAAATTTTCTTCACATTATATTTCAGAAAGGGAAAAAATGAGTAAAGTTAACAATACGAGGCATGTTGAGAGGAGAAGACTCTTTAAAACTGTTTTAACTTCTCATAAGACAGGTAATTTTAGCATAAGACATTTTGCCTGGCAACTGTTGCCAGTGGATTTGAATGTTAAGGGAGATGTTGTAGAATATCATATCCTGGCTATTTTCCACTCACTGATGAAAACTAGTTGAAGACATTTACAAGAGCAAAATGATGTCTGTAGGGACTGCTAAGAACATTTTCAGCTGAGTTTAGGGGGAAAAATGTACTTTTGTGCCAGACAGATCTAAGTTACTAACCTGTCTCAACTTCTTTCTAGCTCTATGCCCTCAGACAAGTGAGTCAATCTCTCTGTGTCACAATTTCCTTATCATACAGTGAAGATTCTGACTGGTTATTGAAAAAATTAAATACATATGATTTCTAACACCCTTGAAGACATATTTAACATATTAATATTTTCCAGGACCTGGAGTTAAGAGAAGGAATTAATTTAAGTCAGCATCAAACCAATGCTTGCTGCTCTTTTGCTCACTGGCTTTTAAGAAATTGAGTATTTTCTTACTTTAAAAGAGGAAAATAAATCATATTGTAATCACCTTATATGTTTATCTGATATCTATTGCTTTATAACTAGTCACCCTAAAAGTTAGTGGCTAATAACAAAAATTCTTTTATTGTTTCTCATGATTCTGTGGGTTGGCTGAAACATTCTGCTCAACTTGCCTGGGCTTAATCATGTGTCTGCATTGAGGTAGAATTTCAGTTGGAGCAGAAATGTTGAAAATGGTCTCATTTACAGGTCTGGCGATTGGCTCTGTCTATTGGCTGGGTCTCCTTGGTTCTCTCCAACATGGCCTCTCATCCTCCAGTAGACTAGACTGATCTTGTTTATATGATGGCAAAGGCGTTCCAAGACACAAGTGCAGAAGCCACAAGGAATTCACACAACATCACTTTTACCCCCATTCTGTTGCCAGAGTGAGTCACAAGATAGCCCGGCTTCCCGAGGCAAGGAAATTGATGCCATCTCTTTATGGAATGAGCTACAAATATTGCAGCCACATTTTTTTCACTCTACCACAACACATTTCAGGACTTTTAATAATTAATTATCACAAATGCTTTGTGAGATGAACATTGTTATTCACATTAATTAAACATTAGCTAGCAAATTTAGAATGAATTATAGTGTACAGTGGTTAAAGGTAAAGATTTTGGAATCAAATTGTCTTGATGAGAATTCAAGCTCCCTCTATTCCCACTCTTAAACGAATTGAGTAAACTCAGGTGAGTCACTTCATTTATTAGTTTCCTATTTTTGTTCTAACAAATTACTAAAAACATAGTAGCTTAAAATAGAACTTTTTTTTTTTTAATAGTTCTGGAGGTCAGAAATCCAAACTCAGACTCAGTGTTCTAAAACTGAGGTGCCAGCAGGACTTAGTTCCTTCAGGAGGCTCTAGCGGAGATTATTTTTCCTTGCTTTTTCCAACTTCTAGAGACTGCCCACATTCCTTGGGTCATGTTCCCATGTCGCTCTGACCTCTCTTTCATCATTACACACAGTCCTGACTCTAACCTTCTTGCCTCTGTCTTTATAAGGACTCTTGTGATTATATTTGGCCCACCTGGATAATCGAAAACAGGCTACCCAACTCAATTTTCTTAACTTAATTGTATCTGCAAAGTCCCTTTTGCTATGTAAAGTAACGTATTCAGAGGTTCAAGGGATTAGAATGTGAACATCTTTGGGTGGGGCAGCCCCTTTTTCAGCCTAAAACACTTGGACAAGTCATTCTCCACGGCCTCAATGTTCTCATCTGGTCATGGGAGTAATAATAGCTATTTCATAGCTTTGTTATGAGGTTTCTGTGAGTTAAATATAGGTGGTATTTACAACAATGTCTGACACTGAGGAAGCTCTCTATAAGCAACAGCTATTGCTACTCTCATTATCATTACAGCTTCACCTGGCTTACTAAATGGGAAGTAACCGTCTAAACTCATATTTGGCTGAATGTGAATTCTGAATAAATCATTCATTTTTAAATAATTGATAATTTTTATATATTTTGTCACTATTCATGCATAGTGAACATATCAAATTGCCAAGAAACAAGTGTCTGGTTAGAAACCTGGTTGAATTTTGTTCAAATATAGAAAAGGGGCTAAAAATGAACTTTTAATAAATATAGTCCATGCACAGTGGCTCACGCCTGTAATCTCAGCACTTTGGGAGGCTGAGGCAGGGAGATCACCTGAGGTTGGGAGTTCGAGACCAGCCTGACCAACATGGAAAAAACCCGTCTCTACTCAAAATACAAAATTAGTCGGGTGTGGTGGTGCATGCCTGTAATCCCAGCTACTTGGGAGACTGAGACAGGAGAATCACGTGAACCCAGGGGTTGGAGTTTGTGGTGAGCCGAGATCGTGCCATTGCACTCCAGCCTGGGCAACAAGAGTGAAATTCCGCCTCAAAAAAAAAAAAAAAAAATTAAACTTAACAAAACACATCCTGAGTGCTTACCAGGTGACCCTGTACAGCTTACTTTCTCATACATTGTCTTATTTATTGCTCCCAAAGTCCTCTCTTATTGGTGACTTCTTCATCAAAGTACACGTTATTATTTTCATCTTACAAATGAGAAAAACAGAACTCTGAATGGTTGAGGATACTCAGGTCCCAAAGCAATTCAGGTCAGTCTCACGATGAAAAGCCTGCTCTCATCCCATCCAACTGGATTGTCATAAAAGGAATTTTTATCAAACAACTTCCAGCATATATTGCAGTTTACACTTTGACTTGCCTTGTTTGTGTGAAGAGAAGTCATAAGAATATTCTTCCCTCAATTTCTCCAAATAAATAGGAAGGGAAAAATCTAGTGCAGTCAGGATGGCAATCTTACAAGCACGGCCCTTGGTAGCCCAACCTGGAGACAGCCCGAAGAGGCAGTCCTCTAAAAGCTCTGAAAATAGGTAGGCAAGTCTTAGAGTCAAAAAGGCACTCAGTCCACATCAACTAACTGCGTTTTAGAAAAATGAGTATAAATAAAGGATTTATTGGTGGGCACAAGGAAGGTGGGGTATATGGAAACCTGTTTTTTCCCAGAGTGGGCAGTTACCAGCCCGGGTGGTCCTCACAAACGCAGACATCGAGCCCACTAGGTCAGGGTTCAGATATCAGTGTTGTTGCTTACAGGATTCTTTAGGGTTTAGAGGAAAGAAAAGAAAGTGAAAAGTAAACCCAGGCGATACTTGGAGAGTGGCTGAGACTAGTAAAGAGTAGGAACATCTTTCATATTACTTTGTTGTTTGGAAAATGTTATCAGAAACCAAAGGACATGGGAATTCAGGAAAAAAGTGACAGATAGCTATATTAAGTTTTTATATAATTTAACTCATACAATGAAACTGAGAGTTTATTACTCCCATTTTACAGATGATAAAGCTGAGTCTCTGGGATATTAGATTGGTGCAAAAGTAATTGTGGTTTTTGCCATTTTTTTTTAAATGACAAAAAAAAACACAATTACTTTTGCACCAACCTAATAATTAACTTTGCTGAGATCACAAAGCTGGTAAGTGACAGAACTAGAAACAGAGTCTAGGTATTTCTTGCTCTGAATCCAACATAATTGCAGAAACATCAGGTGTGTGTTTGCCTCCAAAATGTTCACCAGTCTTTCTTACCATTGTGGTATCTGTAGATAGAGTTCAAAGGAATGAGAAAGGGTGTTTATGAATGGCTTGTTAATGGAGGTGTGAGCAGAGTGAAGGGAACCAATGAGGCATAGCTACACCCTAGCTCCAGAGCCTCGCAATAGCGGGGAGCAGCTACTGCCTGGAGGCCTGGAAGGGAGAGAGGAGGAAGCAAAATTACAGAACCCTGGAGTGCTGGAGCCCTGAGAGAAGGGTGCCGCATAGAATCTGAGTGTTGGCAGAGATGTAGCTACTTTCAAGCCATGGGCCTGAGGCAGACAGAGGTTGTGTGAATAAACCCTCAGACTTCTCTTTTCCCTCCCTCAGTGTCCCTCTAGGTTCTCTGATTGGCTGAAGCTACTCTAATGCAAGAGATCAAAGAAATTGATAATGTAGAATGTAAGTTTGTCTCCTGGGCCACAATGGAAAGGTGAGACTGTAGCTGGAGGAGTGAACAGTGGATATGCAGCTCTGGTAATTCTCAGGACAATTCCCAGTGGTCCACTCTGCAGAATGAACCAAGTTCCATTTTGCCCAACTTCTGGCAGTCCAAATTTGGACTGGGAGCTCACCTACAGATAAATCGTACATGGATTGAGGCAGTAACTGGATTTGCAGCTGCTAAATCTTATTTAAATGAGGATCTACCCAGTACATGTGAAGACCACCCATCCACTGAAAGTAATAAGTGAAGCTGAGTCAATACTAGACTGAATCAATACTGAGCTGAATCAATACTTTCCCAATTTTGAGGAAATCTTGGAAAATCTCTGAGAAATGTGGTAATAATTATTTTGAAGAATTGGAAAACTTTGTAGCTGATTATGCTGTGTGTGGAAGATACAACAGGATTATAAGAGAGAGAAGACAACATCCTTGCTGTGTCCAGAGGGCTTTAGCCGGGGTGTCCTACTGAGAGATGACAAACTTAAGGTTTTTCTCTTCCCAGACATTACTGGACAACTAGCTATGTAATTAGATCTTATGCAGAAAAGACTGAAAGGAAAACATCTCAGATCTAGGAATGTGATCAAGAAAAAAGGCTGGTTAAAGAGTAACACGGGGAGAATGAATGCAGTGAAATAGTTCACGCACAAGTTCTAGGAATTCAGAGTGCAACAGCAGAAATGCGATTTTTGTTAGATATTTCAGAAAGCGATATGAGTCCCTGAGGTCATACTGCAGTGTTCAGGTTCTGTTTGGCCTCCTGCACAAAGCTTTCTTTGATTGGAAAAGCTGCATACTCTGAAGCATATCGCATGTGTCCTATCCGTAGTTCATTTCATTTCCCCAGATTTGTTCTCATCCACCGTCACTCATACAAGCCTACCTTCTTCATGCCAACCTTTGTAATCTTTCTACCTTGCTAACCTGGTCATGTCAAGGACCAGCTAATAAATAGCAAAGTTGTACCTTGAGCCGAGGTATCTTGACTCTTAGTCCAGTGCTCTTTACATACCTCTGGAGTCTTATTTGAGCTTGAAAATTATGAGTCTGTGCTCTCAAGATTTTTTTGAAAATGTACTTAATGTTGCCCCTAAGCTTTTATGAGAAATAATAAAGTTCTTTCCAGATTGAATATCTAATAACTCCATTTCATTTTATGCTTTCTCATGTATGGTGGTATATAACTGGAAGGCTATTTGGGCTACTGAGATATTTTCTTAATTCTCTGTTTTGTGTTAGTTCTTTTTGTTTGTTTATTTGACAACCGTATTTTTGCACCTGAGATAAATCTGGCATTCTATTCAACTTCAATTTCAAAGAGAATCTGAGAATGTACTGGTAGAATGATATTTGAATACTAATATCTTAGAAATACAGAAATAAGTATCATACATTTTGTTACATTCTGTTTGTGTACAAATAATATAAAAATCAATGAATGAGAATTTCGTATTTGAATTGTATATGGATTGATGAAATAACTTGATTTAGACAATACTTTTTATGAGTAAGGTAAAAACCATAAAAATATAGAATTGCTTATAGTTTTGTAATATATATGGTCTAGATACACCTTATATAACAACAATCCCAAGCTCTCCATGCAATTCAGGCAAAACATATTTGTCCAGATATTTGGCCCTACTGCAGTAGTAAATTTTCAATTTGATGAAATAGTCATTTACAGAAATGTAAATCAGTTATTTGAATTTGTTTATTAATTCAGGCAAGATTGTTAATCTGGCAGCACAACTAAATATCTAAAGTGGAGCAGACCATGTTCTAAGAAATTTACACTTTATGTAGGTCAGATCATGTGATATGATAATTGTCTGCAAATATCTGAAGATATATCACCCGGAAAAGGGCTAGAAATATTCTCCTTGGCTGTAAATTTCAGGGATAGAGCTAAAAAGCTGAAGTCAGAAGCCATCAGATTTTAGGTCCCTGCAAGCAAAAATTATCTAAAGAAATTGTTAAAAGCAGAATTAACTTCCTGTGGAAGTGGTGAGTTCTTTATCACAGGGGGTGTTAAAATAAAATGCAGATGTATCTCCTTCTATGATTTACATAATTTTAGTTTTGGAAGTAGAGATTGAGCTGCCGGAAAAAAAACCAGAATGTATTAATCACTGCTCATTTTCTTCCATGCTGTGTTCTAAATATATAATTAAACTCTTGTGTATTAACAAGCAAAGGGCTTTTCAGAAAAAAAAAATTATCTCTGAACACAGAGGAAACCAATTCAACTGTACTCAGAGTGGGAAGGAAACAGACATGATGATCTCATTGTTGTATTTCTAGGAAAGATGAGTCATGCAGTCTGCTCAAATTCAGGGTAGCTGGAGGGAAGATGGACATCAATGATGCTTTCTTCCTTTTTAATAGAGACCAGGGTCTCAAGTTTCTTTTAAAATAAAAAGGAGGAAAGCACTTAGAAATTAGCTTAATCAAGAAAATTTCAGAAGAATATTCTGGAAAATATAAATATAAATAAATCTGTTTCGACTTGAAATTAATTGAATTGGGTGTGGGGTGTGCGGGGTGGGGGCCGCGGTGGATGGGAAGGAGGGGTCATAGAAACTATCCAACCTCACAGGCTCTCCTGTTTCTAACTCTAGCCAGCCATCATCCCTGAGATCAATTTCAATTTCCCTTTGATTTGCTTGCAAGGACAAAGAACCAGTTCAGAGAAGTGAAGGGCTGGGAGGGAGAGGGAGCAGCCATAGGCAAAGGACACTAAAGCAGAGGCACATGCTTTTTTAGGAGTAGCATTTTTTTCAGTTGGGTAGTAGAGTATGGAAGCCATGGCTCTCCGGAAGTTTCTTTCTTTCTAAATGTCTCCAAACTACATGCCATGGTTTTATGATTCTATAAACTAGCATTCACTGAAAGTCCACTGTGGACCAGGCACTGTGAAACAGATTTATGGATGTGAAATTGCCAAGCTTCTTAAATGGTATTCAGTTTCTAAATTTTGAGAGAATGTTTTTGTGCTGATAGCCTTGGCCATACCCTTTCTACAAAGTTGGGGGCACTCCCTACTACTAAGAGAAAGAAAAGATAGGAATGTTGACCTTTTATAGATTGCGAGAAGATGTGAAAGTTACATTTTTTTCAATACTCCATTTGATCAAATAACAAGTTGAAAATATATTTTAGATTCTGCTTGCTGTATTTGCTTGCCAAATTATCAGTCTTATGATAAAGAGTTAAAATCGGGGGTAAAAATTTAACAATATTTAAAGACAGTATCCATATGACTTTCCACTGAAGTCTTAGTAAATATTAAGTAGATTAATAAATTCTTGGGGTTTTTAAAAGGATTGTAATGTGGGTCAACACTTTTTTCTTGAGTTAGTAAACTCAAACCTAGCAAGGACAATGACTTGTTCAAGGTTCCACCTAATTATTACTTGGACAATTGGGTAAAATGTAGAAGTCATAGGTACAGTAATATGTGCAAGGTATCTTGATTATAGTATCCTACTCACTGTTTTAAAATTAGTCTTATTTTTATTAAAATTATACTTGCATATAATTGAAATTGTAGAACAGTTCAATAAAGAATGTTGAGAACAATTATTTTTAGTTCTCGGAGATACTCAATTTTAACTCTTAATATATTATTTTTATAGCTTCTTTTATAGCTTCAAAATATGTTAATATTTCTACTCTTAAATTTTCAATTCTGGTATTTTGGTTTAGGGCCATACTCTGATAGCTTCCTGAGATGTGACAAGTAACATTGTTCAGAAATGAGATTTCTGATAGTGTCTTTACTCTATACTCATACTTAATTGATAATTTGCCTGAATATCAAATTCTAGGGTGAAAATCAACTTTTGAAAATGTCAAATACACTTTTCACTTTATTTTAACTTCCAATGTTATTGATGAGGAAGCAATGACATTTTGATTTTTGTACCAATTTTTGAAGCCCACTTTTTTCTGCATGGAAGCTTATCCTATCTTCTCTGCCATCAATCCTGAAATCTCAGATAATGTATATTGCGGAAAGCCTATGGCTGTATTTTCATCTGTTTTTCTGGGTGCATGGTGAGCCTTGTGAAAATTCTTATTATTCAGTTCTGAAAATACCTCTTGATTTGTTCTTCGGATGATTTCCTTGCCTCTGTTTTTCCCGTCTGTCTTTCTGAAGCTCCTGTTATTCAGATGTTGAGAAATCTCTATTCCTCCTGTACTTTTCTAATCCTCGCCTCCTACTTTCTACTTTGACATTTTGTTCTAATTACTTGGCTGCTTCTTCTTATTAATCTTTTTTTAAGTTTTTTATTTCTGCCATCTTGTTTTTAATTTCCAAAGCTTTATTTAATTCTCTAAAAGTTTCTTTTAAGAACAACCTACCATTATTTCATGAATACAGCATTTAAACAAATTTTCTCTGGTGATAATAACTTCATTTTTTAAATGTTTTCTTTGCCCTGAAAGGAGTCATAGTTTCAGTTTTCTCTAAGTTACTAATTTTTTACCAGTTGGTTTTGTCTTCATTTCATATTGGATGCATTTCTCAGGACTTGTGATTCCTGGTGATTGCTGTTTAAAATCAGGGCACCGAAAAACAGAACGGAAGTTGTGTGGTGTTTGGTCTGACCATGGTCTTGCTCTGCCTTCTCAAATGGATGTTGTACGAAAATTAATTCCTAATTCCCTCAGGAGTCTATCTACATAATGAATTGACTTCTCTTCTATGAAACTAGAATATACTGTATGAGCAATACACTAATAATATTATTACTGATAATACAATAAAGCGCCATGGGGAAATTTAGAAAATGGTCACTAAACTCGTTTTCTGGAGACCATGATTTAGATGAGGAAATCTGATTGAAATTGTAATCTGACTGGGTTATTTTGTGGGGATCCTCCACTGTCAAAAACTTTAGCTCTTTTCTGTTGAGTTGCTCAGATTCCCAGGAAGCCTCTTAAAATCTTCCTGAAGGCTTAGTCTGGGTTAATAGCTAATAGTCCAAGAGAAAGAAAAGTGAAAAGTCCCACCATTGTTAAGTCTTCAGCTAACTCTCTGATATCTGTATATTATTCAACTGTGTCTCATGTCCCCCAGGTACAAGACTGTGCTTTACTTCTATAGAAAATAAACCACATTCTAGGGTTGGGGAGAAAAAAAGTAACCAGGATCCAGGAAGTGTGATACAGCATGTATATCTAAATGCTTTTCAAATATAGGAACAATCACTCCTGTTTATAGTCCCATCTTTACCCCTTTTTAGACATACCTGGAAACACTAATTCCTGGATCTCTTAGATTTATGCAATGTAAATGTGTTTGCTTCTGGGCTTTCTTAATTGCCAGCTTAAAATGTGGCGTCCTTCATTTGCCTTATACCTTCTGAAATTGCCTTCGTACTCTCTCATTTTCTTTGCCCTTACAGTCCTTCCCACATGCCCTTTTACTATTGTTTAAATAGTGTTCTTAAAAGATTAACAAAGATAAACGTGGGTTAAGTCCATGTCTTTGGAACAATTCTGCTTGATGAGTATATTCCTCTCTCAGGACTTCCATAACAAAGTACCATAGACTGGGTGGCTTAAACAACAGGGAGGCGTTATGTCACATTCTGAAGTTCAAGCTTAAGGTGTTAGCAGGATTGGTTTTTCAAAGGGCCTTTCTCCTTTTCTTGTACATGACTGACTTCTCTCTGTTTCCACATGGTTTTTTCTCTGTGTGAGTCTTTGTCCTAATCATCTTTTCTTATTATGATGCCGGTTATACTGGATGTATGCCCACCCGTATGAACTCATTTTACCTTAATTGCCTCTTTAAAGATCCTACTCCAAATATAGTCACATTCTGAGGACTAGGGAATAGGACTTCAATGTATACATTTTTTAGAGGTGAGGGCACAATTCAGCCCATAACATGAGGTATTTCATCACTGTGCATTTTTTCTCTTTATTCAGAGTTGCCTTACCAGGTTCTTGACCCCAAACATCCTCCACTCTTTGGTTCTTTCCTTCTCAAGTTGCTGCCATTTGGAATTGCAACATGTTTTAATTCATCCATCCAATTTAATGAAGATTTGCTGAAGTATCTCTATAAAAGATCATTCAGAGTGACATCTCTGAAAATAGCAGAGTAGAAAATTCAACTTACGCAATGTTTAAGAGGAATAAAGCTGTCAGACTCAATTTTGTTGAAATTCTGAAATCTAATAAAAAATTACAACCATTACAAAAGTGCTTAACAGATAAAGAAGCTGTTAAAGTTTTGTAAAACAGAGTTGTTCTGTTTTGGAGACTAACATGAGGATGGCGGTCCACGTTCCTGGTGCATCTTACTGGTGGTGTGAAGTGCACTATAGACCATGATCTCAATTAAAGAATTGTTGATTTACCTGTCAGGAGCTCCCTGGGAGATAGGTTCAGGGGCTTGCCTTTGTTTCATCCCTCTTAAAAGTTTCTTAGGAATAGAGCAGATTCCTGAGTTGTGTCTGTCAGAAGTATTTAAAAACATACTAACTACAGCCTCATGGGGAAAGGGACAACTGTTGGAAAAGCAAAGGATAAACCAAATCCCTAGAAAGAAAGAGGCTGAGGAAATACACAGAAGTAAAAGCTTTCAAAAACTTCCACATACAGAGGAGAATTGTCTTAGTGAGTTCAGGCTGTTATAACAGAATAACATAGACCGAGTGGCCTAAACAACAGAAACTTCTTTCTCACAGTGATGAAGGCTGTAAAGTCCAATATCAATGCAGACCTGATGTCTTGTGAGGGTCCACCTTCTAGTTTGCAGATAGCTATCCTCTCATTTTGTCCTAACATAGCAGAGAGCAGACAGGGATGATGAAGCAAGCTCTCTATAAGGACTCTAATACTATCTATAGCGCCTCCACCCTCAAGACCTAATTACCTCCCAAAGACACTACCTCCTAATACAAGCACATTGCAGGTTAAGAGTTCAACATATAAAATTTGGCTGGCCAAAAATATTCATTTTGTAGGAGGAATCTAGAATGCTGTGTTCATGCTTAAGATGATGCATACTTTAAAAAAATGAGAAAACCCAAAGATTTTACCTCTGGCTGACTTCTGGACTATGTCTAAGCAGGAAGAGAAAGCTAAGACATTCTGCAATGACAAGAAAATGTTTTTCTTCTTTCTTTCTTTCTGTTTTATTTTTTCTTTCTTTCCTTCCTTCTTTTTTGTTTTTTTTTTTTTTTGGGATCCAGGCATTTAAAGAAATTTCTGTGTAATCACTACCTGAACCACTAAGTTAATTGAACAAAGATTCCAGTTGCCACGCACAGCAAAGAATAGTATTTCCAAAATAGTTTATAAAAATTACTAAGCAAGCAGATAACCACAATCTATAACAAGAAACAAAAACAAACCCTGGGGAGAGGGGAGATAATTGGATTTTCACAGTTACCACATTATAATATTCAACATGTCCAGTTTTCAACAACAACAACAACCAAAATAAATGAGGCATGCAATAAAATAAGAAACTGTAGACCATTCATAGGAAATAAAATTAACAGAAATTACTGTTGAGGAAGCCCAGATATTGGATTTACTACACAAAGACTTTAAGTCAACTTCCTTAAGTATGCTCAAACAGCTACAAGAAACCATAAACAAAGAACTAAACAAAATCAGGAAAATGATGTTTCACCAAATAAAGAATATCAATAAAGACAAAAAATTTTAAAAGGAAACAAAAAGTCAAGCTGAAAACAACGAGTGAAACAACAATTTTACTAAAGAGTTTCAACACCAGATTTGAGCAGGCAGAAGAAAAAAATCAGTGAACAGGAACATAAGTCAACTGAAAGTATCCAGTATGAGATCCAGAAAGATAAACAATGAAGAAAAATGAACAGAGTCTAAGGGATTTCTGGTATACTATTAAGTATACCAACTTATGCGTAACAGAATTCTCAGAAAAAGATGATAGAAAGAATATTTGAAGAATTAAAGGCCAAAATCTTCATAAATATGGTAAAAGAGAGGACTCTTCAGATCCAAAATATTCAGTGAACTTCAAAAAGGATAAACTCAATAGATCTACACCAAGATACATTATACTGAAAGCCAAAAACGTAAAAGGGACTCCTGAAAGCAGGAAGAGAGAAGTAATTCACCATGTACAAGGGATCTTTAGTGATATTAATTTCTTATTAAAACTCATGGAGACTAGAAAGCATTAAGATTATATATTCAAAATCATGAAAGGAAAAAAAAAAACCTGTCAAAGAATTCTATATTCAACAAGAGTAGTATTTAAAAGGTAAAGAGAAATCATGACATTTTCAGTAAACAAGAGTTTAAACAGATCATCACTAGTAGATTGTCCTACAAGAAATGCTAAAAAGAGTCCTTCAGACTGAAATGAAAGAACACCAGAGAGTAACTCAAACCCTTATGAAGAAATAAAAGCAATGGCAAAGGTATTAACAGAATAGATGCAGAGGTATGTATAAATGTCAGTACCATTGCATTTTTCATTGAAATTCCTTTTTATTCTTATATGATTGAAAACACAAGTACATAAAACAAGAATTATAAATCTATGTTAATGGACTTTTTCTCACATATAGCTTGGTCAAAATTTTCAACTAATGAGTGTCCTTTAGATTCTAAAATAAATTATCTTTTAATACACAACTGCTAACCTCATGGTAGCTCATTTGAGCTAAAATCTACCTCCATATAACTTTTCCCTACTGGTTATTGTTCTGCCCTGATGTGCTTCTTGTTGAACATGGCAAGACATCCGCAGATGGACATACAACTTAGCCTCTCTAGAGCAGGTGATAGAACTTTCTCAGTTCCATGCACACCATGCTCTGAATTATTTCTTTCAATGTTTTGCTATGAGAAAAAATCTAAAGCTATTTGAATTTCTTATTTTTAAAAAATGCTATAGATAATGAGAATTCTTTCTCCTGTTTCTTTTTTCCTACTTATTCTGAAACAAAAACTAACCAGAATGCTAAACCAAGAAATTCTGGTTGTGAGGGGAAGGGGGTTCATTCTAAATTTGTAATATATCTGTGAATACAGACTGTAAGAAGAAAATGCTGTAGGTGTACTCTCTTCTGGGAGACTGGAATCTCTTGAAGAGGTAACAATTATGTCTTGGCTAAATTTGAAACTCAAGGATTGTATGAGAATAAAAGGTTGCTGATTGGGTCAGGATGACATTCATTCCTTACACTTGAATATCTGCTTTGAAAAGTAGTGACCAAATTTAATATTAATGATCAGATGTCTTGTCTTTGAAATGAGATAGACTTGATTTCAGAAATCTCCATTGTACATGAAGTGGGTGACTTATGGAATGCATATAATCATTGGGCTTTATTTTTCTAAATTACAAAATGGGGAAAACAACTAGCTCATAGCTTTGTTATGAAGAGGAATAAGTAATACAAATTATTTTGGAAGCCTATAAAGAAACTAAAGATACCATAACTCATGAGCTGGTAGGCAAAATTATTGTTCATTTATTTATTTATTTATTTATTTATTTATTTATTTATTTATTTATTTTCTCACCTCTGTTATGTATCAGGCACAGTACTAATTTCATTTTATATTGCAAATTATGTTGTAGAAATAAGAATCAGGAATAATGTAAATACAAGGGAAAAAGCATTTAATTATACGTCTCAGGGAGCTTTATAAATAAAGATAAAAATCTTGGTCTTGAATTAAGAGAGTACAGGCAGAGTAGAGGGAGGATATTTCATAAATAGAAAAGGATATGTAAGAATTTCAACACGATAGAAAAGTATTCTATTCATATATATTCTGGGAACATTATGTAGAGAGATAAGGGTGGCATTTATGCATATTTTTAGAAAATGGGAGAGATGAATTTTGGAGAGGAAACCAATACTCAGATCACAATGGGTACAATGGGATTAGAAAATTATCATAATTTATCATTAAAAATATAGTGTTTCAACACAATATAAATATCTTTGAGGTATTATTAGGACTTCTGGTTTATTGTAGGGATGTAAAGAGCTGGGAAAAGGATTTTTTCCACCCAAACAAGAAAAAATATCAAACAAACTGAAAGCTTAAGACTTTTCTTGAAACTACCTGAGGTCACAAGGCAACCAAACAGCCTGAAATCTCAGGATAGAAAGGCTGGCTTGCAGGTAGAAACAGAACAAGAATACTTGCCTACTTGGGAAAGGTAAAACTAGGCACCAGTAGGAAGAATTCAGCTATAGTTATTCACAAATTAGTGTAGACCATTTATGAGCTGGTGACAGAGTATAGAATCCCTAGAGTTCACAGATTTAGCAGGGAGTTTTCACCAACTCATGGGCTCTTCCCCGTGGAATGTATTGGGCAGTCACAGAAGAGATTGGTGAAAGTTCTGTAAGAAGTGTTTCTCATGATATAGACATGGAAGAGTGAAACTGTAACCACTGTGGGAACAGTGGAAGACCTCATCCAGATTCATATTTCCCATCTTCCCTACAGAACAAAAGCCTTACTGTTTCAGGAATGACAGGAAACACCATTGTCTTCAAGGCGCTGGTGAAATGGTATATTCAAGGCACATGTGCACTGTCCACTTAACTAAGGCAATCGTAAGGCTTTATATAATGTGGCTGAAGTCACTATTTACAATGGCAAAGGTATAAGAAATCAACCTAAATTTCTGTCAATGGTGGACTGAATAAAGAAAATGTGGGCCAGGCGCGGTGGCTCATGCCTGTAATCCCAATACTTTGGGAGGCCGAGGCGGGCAGATCACGAGGTCAAGAGATCAAGACCATCCTGGCTAACGTGGTGAAACCTCGTCTCTACTAAAAATAGAAAAAATTAGCCGGGCATGGTGGCAGGTGCCTGTAGTCCCAGCTACATGGGAGATTGAGTCAGGAGAATGGTGTGAACCCGGGAGGCAGAGCTTGCAGTGAGCCGAGATCACGCCACTGCACTCCAGCCTGGGTGACAGAGTGAGACTCCTTTGCTAAATAAATAAATAAATAAATAAAATGTGGTATGTATACACAATGGAATATTACACAACCATAAAAAAGAATGAGATCATGTCCTTTACAGCAACATGGATGGAGCTGGAGGCCATTATCCTAAGCAAAGTAACACAGGAACAGAAAACCAAAGGCCACATGTTTTCAATTATAAGTGGGAGCTAAAAATTGAGTACATATTGACACAAAAAGGAGAACAACAGATACTGGGGCTGACTTGAGGGTGGAGAGGGGGAGGACAGTGAGCATAGAAAAACTACCTTTCTGGTATTGTGCGTATTACCTTGGTGACAAAATAATCTGTACACAAAATCCCTGCAACATGCAATTTAGCTATATAACAAATCTGCACATGTACTGCTGAACCTAAAATAAAAGTAAAAAAAACACATTGAAACACACATAAAGGTGGCTGAATTGATCTTCAGACTTGAGGAGGGTAGAAACCTGTAGGAGAGTTGGGATAGAGCAGAAGTGCAGAGTCCCTACGCTAGATTGACAATTTATGAATTTTAGAAAATTTGATGGGTAGAAACTAGGGGCCAAAGAAACAATATTTAATCATTGTAAGCATTTCTACCATAAAAGCTAGAAAGATTTCAATATCATTTTTGAGAAGCTAATTCCTTTGTTAGAAGAAATTAAGAAAAAACAACAATGACAAACATCAAATGGGATTTCATACTGTATAAATGTAAAGTCAATATTCTCCTCAAGAATCAAAAGGTTTGAGATTCTAAGGAGCAAAACAGCTCTGGAGATGAAAATCTAAGATATTTTCTATGTTGGAGGCTGAGTTTGTTGTCTGTAAAAAATGTTCTGGGAAATACATCTTGGAAAAAATGGTATTCTTTATCTTAGGATGGAATGGAGAGTGATGTCATCGATGACACCTGTTTTTACTTAGCCCCTCAGAATAGATGAGGGTTCTCTTGTGTCTTAAGGAGTAGAAGCTAGAACGTTACAGATACTGTGACCCCTGACATAGGAAGGGGTACTTCTAGGACTTTCTGCAGTGTGTAGCAGAACACTGGGTAAAGTCAACCCTCTTATTCCAGAGAGAATCCAGAATAGGTTCCCATTGAGATTTGTAGCCATAGGGATTGCTGTTTCTTTCCATTATTTTTCCCAACTAATAATTTTTTGGGTAAAAGAAAGATCTAGATTTTAACATATTGAATATTTTGTATCTAGACATCTTACTAGACTCTTTTTTATGTCTTTATGTCATTATTTACTTTTTTTTCAGTTTTACAATCATACCATAAAAAATTATGATAATTTTTGCAAGTGCCTTCCAATATTTATTTCTTTTATTTCTGCATCTTCATTAGCTATGATGTAGGTTGGTAATAATAATTTGTTTTGAGTAAGTTTGTAAAGAATGGATTTGAGAATTGAGAAAATAGAGTTAGAACAAATAGCAAAAAGCTATTGTAGGTTTCTAAGTGGTGTGTAATAGTTTGCAGGAAAAGAATGATGACTAAATGCTTATAAGGGAATGGGTATGCATTAGTCCATTTTCATACTGCTGATAAAGACATACTCGAGACTGGGCAATTTACAAAAGAAAAAAAGGTTTATTGGACTTACAGTTCCACATGCCTGGGGAGGCCTCACAATCATGGTGGAAGGTAAAAGGCATGTGTCACATGGCAGCAGACAAGAGAAGAGAGCTTGTGCAGGGAAATTCCTCTTTTTAAACCATTGGATCTCATGAGACCTATTCACTATCATGAGAACAGCACAGGAAAGACCTGTTGCATGATTCAATTACCGCCCACTGGGTCCCTCCCACAACATATGGGAATTCAAGATGAGATTTGGGTGGGGACACAGCCAAACTATATCAGGATATATGAGTGAGATATTAACGTTGCTGCTAAAATTTTTAAATAAAATAATTCAAAAGGTGGTTCAATTAAGAAAGATCAAATTAGTTTCTATTTTTTCAGATAGTTGAGGCTATTTCCATGACTATGAGTAAGGAAGGCTATTGTAAACAAGATTAGAAATCCACTTATCATACAGAAAAGAAGATAGAAATAATTGCTTTTGATACAGAATTCTGTTCACTAAAAAATCCCATTAAGAGAGTGAAAAGTCAAGCCACAAGTTGAGTATTCCTTGCACATTTTTGCCTAACTTCTAGATATTTTATGTACTTCAACAGTGTAAATAGTAATGTTTTAAACTTTATTTTCCAAACTGTGTGTTAATTTTGATATTAATTGCTTAGATATTAATTTTGTAGCAGCAACCTTGCTAAACTCCTACTAATGCCTAACTTATCTGTAGAATATTTTTATTTTTTTCTATATGCAATTATATCATCTGAGGATAAAGATACTTTTGCTTAATCCTTTATAACCCTACACATTTATTGTCATTGTTGTTTTTCTTTTTCTTGTTTTACTGCAAGAGCCATGGCCTCCAGTACAAAGCAGAATAGAAAATATATGGTGCAATAATTCTGTGGATTTTGCATTCAAATGATGAACTTTCAATTCTTTACCATAAAGCATGTTGATGGCAAGACCTTTTTTGCCAAGCTTTATCAAGTTAGAGTCATTTCCTCCTATTTACTCTTGTTTTGCCAAGAGTTTATTTTTCCATTAGTTACTATTGAACTTTGTCAAATTCTTTTTCTACCTTGATTGAGATCACCATAATAATTTTCTCTTAATATGTCAGTGTACTGACTTAATTGATCTTTGAATGTTCAACAAATCTTGCAATAATGAAATCATCATAACATGGGCCTGATACCATATCCTTTGTTTTGTTTGTACATCTGGCACTTTATCTGATCTTTCTTTAATGTTTCTATGAAGTTTTTAAAATCATTAGTAGTTTTTTAAGGGGAAATAAATGGAAATTTGCAATCAGTCTTTGAGTGTGTCAAACCTGTAGTCATTTACTTCAATATGTTCTCTATTTCTAGATAAGAGACCCCCAGTGATTAGCCAAGTATGTAATAAAGACTATGTTTCCCAGCTTCCTTTGCAGTTAGATTTGGTCATGTGATTATGTTCTAACCAATGAGGCATAAGCAGAAGAGTTTTATAAAAATGAGCAATACCTAAAGTGAGCAAACCAGTAGTGTGGTCTATCCAAATTCTATCAACAACAGAAATTCAATATTGTTCAGATTTGGGGAACCAAGTTCATCTCTACAGTAGTCATAGATGTTTCAGATTCAAGTGATAAAGAATGAGCTCAGATAAGCATAAACAATAAATAAAAGGGAAGGCTTATAGCAGAAAAGCCAACAAGTCAAGAATTGGTGATTATCTTGGGTATGACTGGATCAATTGGACTTTCTCTATTTCTCTCTTATATTTGTTTTTCCTTGATTATTCTTTTCCACTGCACTAAAAACGGCTTTCTTCATGTGTCAGGAAATATACCTGTGAACATTATCTTATTCTCTGATTCTGGAGTCAATTTTCCTTCTCCTCTATAAGCAAATTGAAAAAATTCTGCCTATAAATTTCACTTGGCCCAAGTCAGTGGCAAGCCCAATTCTGGGTTCAGTTAAGCTCAATTTTTGGTTATAGAGGAATATGGCTCATTACTCAGAATCTTGTGATTTTAAAGGGAAAAAAAAGAGTTTCCCCAAGTAAGGGAGGTTATGAGTTCTGGACAAATAAAAACAAAATCTGTGCAATACAGGCTATTTAGGAATAGGTAATGGGACAAAAGGATCAGAGTTTCTTGGCTTCAGTCAAGCAGACTAATTTTCAGGACCAGACTCTAATCCCAGTGTGGATTTACACCAAGCATACCTACAGTTTGTTAGATTGTGAGGTGAAAGGTTCTTACTCAGAAGTTAGGCAGGTATTTTGAGCTCACCATGGTGCTAAGACACAGAATCATGGCATACGTAGCCCCAGACCCCACCCAGTGGCAGCATGGGGCTTCAGCCTTTTGGGGTTGGCTCAGCAAAGAGCGGAGGCTAGGCAGAGGCTTCTAAGTCCTCAGCTGATGTGGGGGATCTCTCTTTATGCTCCAAGTTCACATTTCCTCTCATGCAAAAGTCTCTTAGAGCCTTTATTTCTTTCCATATTGAAAGAATCATTATATTTATACCTTTGCTCTTTTAGTAATCTGTGCTTTTTTTATGGTGGGGGAGATAAGGAGGCTCTTTTTTATTTATGTCATCTTCCAGCTTGTGTCTCAGCTTTCAACTCATAACTGAATCCCTGTTGTGACTAAAGACAGAATGAGTGAAAGCAGGAGACACACCTTTCAGCCTCTCATTAGATTCTTAAGGGAAATCTTTTTTCCTTCATTGTATCATTATTATAGCTCCTGCAGCTCAGTAGTACCTGCCACATAGTAGGAGCTCAGAACTTGTGAACATAGTGAATACATAAAAGAACAAATGTATTGGGTGGTCTGGGGAGACCTTGGTCAAAGGACACCAAATTACAGTCAAGTAGGAGGACTAAGTTCAAGAGATCTGTTCTACAGCATGGTGACTACAGCTTATGACTACAGATTGTATTCTTGAAAATGCTGAGAGTGAATGTTAATCAGTCTCACCACAAAGGTGATGGCCATGTGAGGTAATGCATGTGTTAATTAGCTAGGTTTAACCATTCCACAATATATGTATTCCATAGAAAATCATGTTTGTGATAAATACATATAATATTCTATATCAACTTAAAAAAAACAGAGAAAAAAACCCTTTTTAAAATACTAAAAGAAATTTTAAACGTATATTTTCTCTGAGACACCCATAAAGAACACTGGGGTGGATACAGTCCACAAATTCTATTTTGTAGCTTCTGGTTTTGCCCAATTTTTCTTTCAAGCATACATCAAACAGACCAGGCTGAACAATGTGACAGTCCAGGCATCAGACAAGCCCAGATTTCAGCCATGTGGTCGTCCTTTTGCTTCCAGCCACAGCTAGCATTCTGTCTCTATTTGAGAATTTATGGCTTTAATATTTAAATCTCTCAGGGAGGAACCATAAAGAAAAACATAACATATAAAAATATGCATTTCCTGGTTCTATAGTTTAAACATATGCTTTTAATTGCAAGAAAGTCATTCAGTAAAGAATTTCTAAGTGCCTTGCTACTAATGCAGATATTGTGGAAAGGTTAGATTACTTCCTCCAGTGGCCCAAACATTCAGTCTCTTATCCTTTCACGGAACTCCAGTAGAGATAGAGATAGAGACGATAGAGATAGAAATAGAGATAGAGATAGAGTTAGAGAGAGATAGAGATAGAGGAGATAGAGATAGAGATGTGTGTGTGTGTTTGCGCGCGCGTGTGTGTGTGTGTGTGTGTGCGCTGCCCTGTGACTTGAAAGTACTTGTCAAAAATCTGTAAATATATAGCACGGTTTCACAGCGTGGGAAATAAGTCACTTCCTTTTGTCTATGCAGAAAGGAATTTAAAGTTCTTCAGAATTTCAACTATTTGGAAAGCCTGAGGCAAAGTTCCTTTTCAGTAAAATCAGAACAAATGTGCAAAAAGATCTATGTACCTGGTTCAAGAAATATCCTCATCTAACAGTCTAAAAGAAGGAGTAAAAGGAAAGTGAAGAGTTCATGCAGAAAGCAAGGGCAGCACTCATGGATGTTTATGCAGTTTTTACCCAATATCAAAGGGCTAGATGCTATTTAAATGACAAATTATACTTATGTGCGTGCTGATTCAGGGTTCCTAAGTAGTGAGGTCTCAGGTATGCAAGGCTCTCAGAGACATGAGTCGGGGGATCCTTGATAAGTATTGATTTACCCTCACTACTGCCATGCAGAAGCATGGCTCTACAGTAGCAGCTTAGCCTACCACATGCACAGAGGTTATAGGCATTGTAAGACCTGTCTTATCTGTGTTACCTCAGTAGATTTTCATAAGGGAAGGAGAAAGAAAAGTGAACTGAACTGACAAATTTTGAGAACCTTTTGTGTACTAAGCTCCAAGTTATGCACCTAACTTATTTTAATTAATACAACAATCCTTGATGTAGTTTTTATCGGCTTCACTTTACACCTAAGAAAACTGATTTTTAAGAGAAACGAAATCTCATTTACAATTGCTACAATTGGTACTTGACAAAGATGAGGTTTCATTCAATGTCTGTCTCTAAAGCTAGTGCTCATTCTATTCATCACTCATCCATTTACTGGAAAAATCAGACCATGTTTAGTGCCATCTGAGAATTCAGAGATAAAAGAGGCAAAACATCTACCTTTGAGTATCCATTCACATTATACCAAGACAACAGATACTTGGACAGTGCCATATCTAGCTGCTTGTCATCATCTCAGCATGATCCTCAAATATTAATCCAAAGTTCTCACCATTGAGAAAAAATACACAGAAGTCAAGTAAAGCAAACCTAAATTTCTAAAGCTGAGGATATCCCATTGGGAAGAGACTACAGCCTTGTTAGTTAGAATTCCTCACATTATTCACAGTTGCTTTCTTTCTGTTTCCCCATTAAATGTGTGGTCTTATGATGATGCTCAATGTCCAGTTCTTTATAGGATCAATGAATGCAAGCGTAAATGAATGGCAACCTTCAAAATTGCCTATGTAGGCAATTCAGCCATAACCAATTTGAAGCTGGAGGTAAGTGTAAAATGTGCTGCTTTAGAAAGGCTGGTTTGGTTGGGGTACAGAGTCTGCAAAGGATAGGCAGTGCCTGGAAGCTGGAAAACTGGATAATCTTCAGAACTGTACAGAGAGTAAAGATTGACAATTAAGAAGGGATGTGAAGGGTTGAATTTTTTTTAAATAGCAAAATATGGGCATTTCAAAACAAAATTGAGATCCAGCTTCAGATGGCATCTCCACTAGGAGGTGCCTTGGAAGAAAAGGAAACTGGAACGAATAAATATATACTATTACTTACTTGCAGTTGGTTCTTCAATATTTTATCTCACTTGATAGTTTTCAGAACACTTAAGAAAGTATACATATATATGTATATATACACACACTAACACTGTATTTAGAGTAATATATATATTATAGTAGATGAAACTATATAGAGGATAAGAAGATATAATTTCATCTTCCCATGGTAAATTTGGGAGCTGAGATTTGAACAAAAGTTTGACAATTTCAAAATTAATGCTTTACCCCCAATTCATAAACCTTTCTAATCAAGATGAAAGAGAAAAGGAAGAGCTGAATTCTGAAATTGGAAAAAAAATATATATAGCATATATCTCTTTGGAAATGTGCTTGCAGACTCAGAGTGACACAGAGGTATAGCTGACAATCTAATTAAATGCAGCTCTAGACAAGCTAACCATACTCTGAAGTAGTAAGCATGATATATTTATTTTCCATTTCCTCTCTGTGGCTAGAGATTCAAAGGATAAAGTCATTTAAAAATCTTTCAGATGTTTGCCTTTTCTGGTGAAATGAGAGTGTGCTGGGTCTGGAAGGAGAATATTCTAATTAGCAGGACTTATTATTTATATTTGATGAAAATAATGGTATATGAATCAATTCAGTCCCTTGCCTGTATGCAAGGATCTTACAGTAGTTCAAAGGTCTATATTTGAGCAGCAAATGAACCAGAGCCCTTTCTGCCATGAACAGAAAAAGCTGAGAGTAAATTGACTTTTCATTTTGAGATAAAGCTGCATGTTCGCTGTGAGGGCTCATCATATTTCCTGCTGGTAGTAGCTAAATTTTTCCTGCAGGGGGAAAGAGTAAGTTTGAGATTAGTGAGATGTAAAGGAAAGTGCTCGACCATTGAGCAGACACCGGACAGTTTCAGGGAGTTTTGACTGGTTTGGTGGTTTTTGCTAGTGTGGATAGAGGGCAAGCGGAACAGTCATTTCTTCTCCTCACTTGAACTATGAGGTTGAGTGAGAAGTGCTTTTTGTGACTCATGTGTCTCCCAGGCATACTGAAGGTCCACCTGTCCCCTAGCATCCTTGGCTGTGATCTGTAAGAGCAAGGCCCAAACTTCACACTCAAGGCTGTGGTCACCCTATTTACATTCAGCGTGTAGCTATGGAGCTATTACTCTAATTATTCTTCACTTGTAACTCGTGCACCCAGGCAGGGCAAATATCCATCATCTGAAATTTTACAGATCACAGCTGCCTTGTTTGCATCTGCACCATGTAAGACAAATAATGCAGTCACATCCGGCCTCAAGGTAGCCAGAGACCCACAGGAGGGAGTCATTGTTTGGGGGTGTTCCAACTGCTAATGCAGCCCAGATGACACCAGACATGAAGTGATAAACAATAATGCCCCTCGAACTACTCTTGAGCTGCTCCTGCTCAGTTGATATTTAACGATGCAACACAGGAAGTATTCTGGGGTCCACATGTTCAGATGCTAAACACACACTCTAAGGTGATGCTTCTCTCCAAAAGGAATATTTTGAATGTCCCTCCTCCTGCTCCAGATCACAGAAAATCTGATATTGCAGAGAAAATGCCAGAGATAGAGCTATGCTTCAACACAGACTCAGCAAGCAGGATGCAGAGCAAGGCTTATGCAAACATCCACCAATACTCCCAGGGCTTAGGGACAGTGTTGACAGCAAATGCTGCGGCAAAACTAAGACCCAGGCAAATCCCTGAAGTCAACAACTATGCCCCGTTGCAGACCAGACCACATGCAGCTAGAGCACGGGAAACATCACTACCAGACAGAAAGAGAACAAGTGTCTTTGGGCCATAGAGTTTGGGGTTCTTACAAACATGAGTGAAAAGAGGATAGGCCTGAGATCCTAGCATACTCTTCATTTCTGGTTTAAGCATGAGTGCTTAACTGTGTCTAATCATATTCACATGATTTGAAAATTTTCATAATTCTAGTCAAAAAATCTAAAAAGTGTGGAGAGCAAAATAAAAATGTCAACAGAAATCTTTCAGAGACTGTTATTTACAGATGCTGGAGGCTTACCTCAGCTTTAGAGCTCAGCAGCATCCTGTTCCTAGAATGCTAAGAGGATATGCAACCTGCAACTGCTACTCTGCAAGTGTCCCAGACTGAGTACCCCTGTCCTCCCCATACATTAAAAATGAGACAAATGAGCTGGGTGCAGTGGCGGTGGTTCACGCCTGTAATCCCAGCACTTTGGGAGGCTGAGGCAGGTGGATCATGAGGTCAGGAGATCGAGACCATCCTGGCTAACACGGTGAAACCCTGCCTCTACGAAAAATACAAAAAATTAGCCGGGCGTGGTGACACACGTCAATAGTCTCAGCTACTCCAGAGGCTGAGGCAGGAGAATCAATCACTTGATTTGGGAGGTGAAGTTTGCAGTGGGTGGAGATCACACTTTTGCACTCCAGCCTGGGTGACAGAGCGAGACTTCATCTCAAAAAAAAAAAAAAAAAAGAGAGAGAGAGAGAGAGAGAGAAATGTAGGGTTATACTCTAGAAGCTGCTATTGCTGATAGTTTTCATGTAATCTGTGAATTAGTGGCATTCAAATAGAGAATATAAAAATTAACTCAAAGTTTGAGTCAGATTTCCTAGTTTTCTTCCTGGTGTGAGCTTTTGGCTTATGTTTCAAATGGAAATAACACCAGACCTGCACAGTGGGTCTAGGATTACTGAACATGAACATGAACCTGTATGAAACCCTGTAGTATATAGATCCTTTGCCCACTGTTGATACTCAAATATATTCTTCCTATCCCCTGTAATAATCAACACTGGCATACCTCATTAAATATGTCAATGGATTTTATAAATATTATCATATTTGCTCACTACAACAATTATGAGACAGGTAACAGAGCCATTTACAGTCCCCATTTGAGAATTAGGACATTGAGACTTGTTTACCAAATGCAGTTGGCCGGAGTGAATTCAGCTTACACCAAGGAGTCGGGTCCTACACCATGGTTGGTTATGCTCTGTGGGGCATGTACAGCATTGGGAGGGTGAATATCTCAGGTTAGCACGATTTGAGCTCAATCATTGACCTCAGGCTTGGCTTCATTTTCACATTTTAAGAACTACTCTGTTCTTCCCCAGCAGAGTATCAAGCCTTGGAACTCTCTATCAGCACTCTGGGGTATACTTCAAAGCACTGAGCACTGTTTATCCTCATCTTTTGTCATTAATTTTCATATTTATTTACTCTCTGTTTTCTTCCCTGACAATGTAAAAATTTTAAGAACACCACACAGCTCAAACCTCGTACTTGGTACTCGGTTGGTGTGAAAAAAAATCTATTTTATAAACTGAATAGTAATTAACTAATATTATTTATGAGGACACCTTTATTAGTAAGGCCTATTTCCAGTTAAGACGTTGAAAATCATCATAATGAGCCCAGAAATTTAGTAGGGTTTTTCCCATTCTGTAACATCTCAAAGGCCAGAAGCAAGAAGGCTCACAGGGTTATAGTAACAGGTCACAGAGCAGTCAGTCCTCAGGTGGCCACCACGATTTCTACCACTGACCCCACCTTGGGACTCAGCCTCTTCTGTAATATGAGGGCAGAGATACAATTCACACAGTGTCCTGGTAACCAGAGCATACAGTCCATGTGTGAGTCTCCTTGAGTGACTCACACATCCCAAGGTGGGATGGGAATGGCATGTGGTATATTCTGACTGCTGAGGCTCCCGTGCTCCCACAAATAACTCATTTTCACTTATGAGGAAAGAAAACTATCCACTCCCCCCACCAACTCCAACAGCAGAAATCCTGAAATACCAAACCAACTGTACCTTCCAGGGAACTTTTGGCATTGCACTTGGTGACATGAATTTTAACCCCTCATGGTGTATCGTAAGTCTGTATGAGCCCTCAGTTCAAGTCATGGCTGGGACCCCGGAATCAACCTCAGGACAGACTGTTGTCTTGGAGCATCTGTGAGATGAGACAGCAAGAAGAGATAATGCTCTGGATTTGGGCAAATCTTAGTATCACACTGAGAAGACCAAATAACTAAATCATATGAGGGACAGAAGAGAGCCCAGAAGGGAACATCAAAACTAGGAGTAAAGCACTAAACAGAGATACAAACCGGGAGGATAGATTAGGGGAGGGAGACACAGAGAGAGAGGGGAAGTAAAAGACAGAAGCAGAGAACAGAAACAGGGAGAGGGAGAGAAGGAGAGGAGAGAAGGGAAAATGAAATAGAGAGAGAAAGAGGGAGAACAGCCTGTTGGTAGAGAACAGCTTCTCACCACGTCTCCTCTTTATCTGCTGGTAAAAGCCTGGTGCACAGGCGAGTCCAGCTGGCTTAAAGAGGTAGAATCAGGGCAAATATAGCACATGGAAGATGCTTCACCCAGACCCTGGTGTATGCAGATAGTAAACAAACAATAAAGGGTAGTCATCTCCCACTTCCTACAAGTCCTGGGTTGTGAACCTCTGCATGTTCACCAACACATGCGAGAACACTTGTTTTGATAAGTTTCAAGCACCCTCTGAGTGGGGTTTCTCAGGGGTCAGATTTCAAGCCACCCTAAGTTATGTGGTTTCAATGCACTTTTAAGCCACCTATTTCTGCTGACTGAGGGCTCCAGCCATGCCAGGATGATTGTCCGCCTGTGGCAGGTGTCCTTCATATATAAATATGCAGAACTGTTAATTTCTGACTACAACATCTTCCACAAACAATCAGTAAGCTAATAAAAAATCTGGTATTCACCAAACTCTCTTCTGACAGAGAAAATATTGTTATTGCTCAGGATCATTTTTGCTACCCAAGTAAATTCTCTCAGGGAGTGTATTCCCTCTAGGTTCAAAATAACAGTAATTCCTAACATTATTAAGTCAGGGCTGGGTAATCTATCCTAAGTCTCCAGGCATATCTCAGGTTTCTCTAGCTTCTGAGTGCAAATAAAGACCTAAAGCAAGCAGATGACATCCTTGTCACGGTCATACCTTCATCTCCCTGAGAGCCCTGAAAATACTGAATTAAGAAACCCTATGAAAACTATAGAAATTTTGCTCTGTCTTTGAATCTATGAAAATGATTATAACACCTCTAACCTATAGGGTCACTGTGCAATTTTAATGCCTGACCTATAGCATAAACTCTCAAACTAGTATTTCACTTTTCAACTGGTTTCTCATCCCTTCTGCCCCTAATACAACTAAATTTTTTTTTTCTAAGACACTACCCATTTTCTAGCCAAATTCCCAAATTTTCCACAGAGTTCCTCACCCCAATATTTTTATGTATCTCAGGGAGGCCAACCTCTGACCCCAAGAGTGTTACCTGCTTTCTAGATTCTCTGGCCTGGAGAGCTGGCATCCAGGCGCCACACCTCGTATGGACTGTGGTGTTGCTGCACGGCCAGCATGAGGCTGCTGCAATCTCAGCTAATGGTGGAGCCTGAAGCCCAGTGGAAATAACACCAATAATAATAATACAATAAAAATACATATAAATCTGTCTCACCGTGAGTATCTAGTTCTGAGTTTCTCTTCCTGCCACTTATGCCACTGGAGTTCCTGAACCACCTGTTCCTGCTGAGAGACGAAGTGCACAAGCCCTAAATAATCCAAGTCATTAAGTCTCCTCAAGGTGAGGGAGAAAGCATTTTCCCTTCCCGTGATACACACTGTCAGAAGTGTCCTAGACTAAAACTGCTTCAACTCCAAGTTGCACAGTTCATTCAGTTTCAGTCACCAATACAGCTGGATCACAATTTATTTCCCTAATCATCTACCCACTTCGCCAGGTATGACGGTTCCTTTACAAGGACTTATGAGTTACACAGGATAAATCCAGTGCAGCATGCTCACTTTCTGCTTTTAAACCTCAGAAATCAAGGTCTTGGTTCCTTTTATTCTCTCAAGAATTCTTAGCCTTTAACTAAATGTCTTGATTAAATCAATACCCCTACTTCGAACCTCAACATCACACACTATACCTATGTAACAAACCTTCGCATTACCTCTTGATTCTAAAATGGAAGTTAAAAAAAATCAGTTATCTGGAGAAGAAGACCCTCACATTTAACTGAAGTCTCTGACAGAGCCCAAGCTTCAGGACTCAGATGCAATCAAAATGAACTTCTAAAGTAGCATGGATTTTGATCTTCAGAATAATCTCTTGAAAAATGTTTTAATCCCTATTGTATACATGAGAGAATTCTCCAGTTATTACGGTAGGAGGTGTCAGAGCATACATCCAGTACCTGACATGTCTGATTCAAATTCTATACATCTGCTGCTGTCATCAGCTTACATGACAGCAGTGGATATATGTTAACATGAAATTTTGTGTGGATCGTTCCCTGATTGTTAATTGTATCACCAGCTGGACTATGAGATTCTGAAGGGTAAAATTCAGGCCTTTACTTTTTTCTGTCCTCAGCACAGGGACCCAGCAGACTATTGACTATCTAATTGGTGCTCAAAAAGTAATTTTAGCTTGAATTGAATTGAGTCATATTGGATTAAGTAAAATTAAATTCATTCACTTTATTGATGAGGCTATTAATAACCTTGACCCTTGTGCAAACCACACTTATATGTAATTGATATGCCCCCTTCACACTGAAACCACATGATCAGTGAACTCGAAAAACATCACTGATGCCCACAATGAATGTGGCCTCTGGAACTATCTATCATTGCCTCTTATAATTTTTGGAGATCATAAAATGTACTGGAAGAAAACATGGCTTTGGTGTCTCAGAGACTTGGTTTAAAATCCTCACACTACTGCATAAAACTGTCCAAACATTGACAAGGTGCATAATGTCTCCAGGCCTCTGTCTTTGAATCCATAAAAATGGTTGTAAGATCACTTACCTATAGGGTCATAGTATAATTTTAATGTGATACATTATGCCTAACTATAGCATAAACCCCAAACTAGAGTATTTCACTCATTCTATTCCTAGAATCCATTGGACTCATTGTCCTAATTAAAGCACCAAAACAATGCTTTAACTGATCAGATTATATAGAAGACTTTTTCTCTAATCTTGTGTAGTTATTTCTGAAGAAAGGAATATAATGTTCTGGCAAGAGCCAAAATATCTGGCTTTTAATAAAGATTTGCTGCTGCTATGACTGCTGCCGCCACCATGAGGTATAAGAATATAGCATGTGTGTAGGTGATACCCCAGATGGGTAACCACAGGAAAGTGAGATGTTCTATGAATATCCTAGAGAAATTCAAAGAAAAGCATGAAGGACTGCATTCCTTAGGATCCAGAATACTAGGCCACTCTGGATTAAAAAACAAAAGGAACTAAACTGTCCTTTCTTTGAGCAGGAACGAAAAATAATATCAATGCCTACAATGAGCCAATGCCATTTGCTTTTATTCTCTATAATTGCTGGCAATGAGTGAAGACTCATCAACATTTGATATGGTTTGGTTGTGTCTGCACACAAAATCTCACCTTGAATTGTAATAATACTCACGTGTCAAGGGCAGGACCAGGTAGAGACAACTGAATCATGAGATGGTTTCCCCTGTACTGTTCCAATTCTCACAAGATCTTATAGTTTTATTAGGGGCTTCCCCCTTCACTCAACTTCCATTCTCTCTCCTGCCTCCATGTGAAAAAGGATGTTTGCTTCCCATTTCACCATGATTGCAAGTTCCCTGAGGTCTCCCCAGCCATGGAAAACTGTGAGCCCTTTAAACCTCTTTTCTTTATAAATTACTCAGTCTCAGGTATGTCTTTATTAGCAGCATGAGAACAAACTAATAAAACATCATTACCATTTTTAGCCTGACTACATGTATAAGGCATTAAATGGAGAACACAAATGAAAAAATAAATGCACAGTTAAAAACCGTTTTTAAACTATTCATCCTTAGTATTTCTTTTTTTTTTTTTTTGGAAATGGATCTCACGCAGTGGCCCAGGCTGGAGTGCAGTGGTGTGATCTTGGCTCACTGCAACCTCCACCTCCCACGTTCAAGCGATTCTCCTGCCTCAGCCTCCTGAGTATCTGGGATTACAGGCATGTACCACCATGCCTGGCTAATTTCTGTATTTTTAGTAGAGATGGGGTTTTACCACGTTGGCTAGGCTGGTCTCGAACTCCTTATCTCAGGTGATCCACCCGCCTTGGCCTCCCAAAGTGCTGGAATTGCAAGCATGAGACACCGCGCCTGGCCTCATCTTTAGTATTTCAAAAACAACAAATTTTTCTGAACTGAATATTTTATATTAAAATGATGCCTATATAAGAGTTTCTTAATCACTGTTTTCAAAGTTCCCATGGAAATATTCATTCGATTAGAATCTAGAAGCATTAGTCTATGTTTTACTAGATTTCAGAAATATTTTTTCCCTTAACAAATGCTTCATGTCTATATGTTCGAAATATTTTTTGCCTTAACAAATGCTTCATGTCTATATGTTCGTATATGTCTCTCTCTGTGAAAATATATGCTTATATATTTATTACACATAAACTACACCTTCAGAAAAATGTTCATTCACACCTACATACCTAATCTGTGGGCCCAAATCCAGCACTGTCACCAGCTCCAAAAGCCAACATTGCAGAAATTTAAACTAGAGTGCCAAGGCCAAATAGAAACTCTCAGGTAAAAAAAAAAAAAAAAAAAAAAAAAAAAAAAAAATACAGGCAAAGTCCACCATGCCATGCACCCTCATCCTTTGCATTGACCCTATTTGACATAGCTTGACTAAACAATGACCAGAAAATCACACTCATCTACCCTACAGGGAAGAGATGGAGGCATTTTATTTTTTTTATCCTCTGCCTAGAATCACAAAATCTTATTCCACTGCTTTTTGAGATTTGTGAATTTTCATGGTACAACTATACAAAGAAATAGCCAAAGAGTCAACATAGATAAATATTCATTGACATGAAAAGTTGTTTACAAATGTTTAGTGAAAAATTATTTTGTGTAACCAAATACACATGTGGATATACTGATTGTATTTACAGGAAAATTTTTTAGAGATACTGGTTATCTCTGGGGAGATTATGAGTGTTGGTTTTGCTGGTTTCTTCTTTTTTTAACCTGTAATTAACTGCAGTTTTTGTTGCAGTGATGTGGTTATATTGTTTATAAAAGAAAAAATGAATCTGATTTTTAATATTGTATGGGATCTGAATAAAATGCAATTTCAATTGACAATCTTTTTTGGAAACAGAAAGTAGCAGAAATGAGAACAAAACTCTAATCCAGATTTTGTGGAAATTCCTATCTTAAACCAATACCAGCCTCCTCCATATTTAATAGTGAATCACTACAATCATTTTAGTTAAAATCATGAAATAGACTTAGATGCCAATGCCTGCTAACACAGTAAGTTGTTAAACACACAAACAAATCCACTAGAATGTGATACAAATTAGGAATATCTGCAGACAGCATGACAAGCTACATTCCTCAAAGACAAACCTATTCAATCTATACTACTAAAACTAGAAATAACATTTAGAAAATACAGTATAATAGAAAAATATAAATTAAAAACCACCTGTAAATGTCCAATCTTAAAATAACCATAGTAAAATTCAATATTTCTTATTTATAGCTCTACACATTTTGCTTATCATAACTAGTAAATTATCAATCAGATAGTATACATTCATACATACACATGTTGTTTTGTATTTATCATTCTATCAAAAACATGTTCAGATGTTATTAAATAATCCTCAGAAAATGACCAAAGCAAATTTTCCATTGACGTGTTTTGTCATATTAATACACCATTTTGGCATATTTATATACTGAAAGCATACTTTCTTCCATTAGCTACATTTTCGATTCCAATTGCAGTTCTACAGAATTATGATTTATGAGTTTAGAGTTATGACTCTACCAAACAGGTATAATTAAAAATTACTTTAAATAGAATCCTGAGTTTACCATGCCTCTTTTACCTTTTTGGTTTTGTTAAAAGACAGTTCATTCTCCATTTTACATCTCCATATCTAGTAAAGAGATTGTGAAAGATGGAATAGAAGATGTTCTCATCAAAATCAAACTGGAGCTTAGTCACGTCTACACGGCAATCATCAGATACAAAATACATAAATATAGGAATGAAATATATTTTTATTATTCACTGACACATGAATGTGTACATGAAAATAAAAAATATTATTAGACAATTTATTAGGGGCAATAATTAAATGTAACAAGTTTCGGGACTACAAGGTCAATAACAGAATAATTTCTATGTGTCAGCTCCAAGAATGGAAAATACAATTTGAATATTATATCACTGAAGATAGTATATTGAACACCTATTGTTGGCCTACAAATGGAACATAATTCTAAACAAAATCCCAGCAGACACTTTGTGAAAATTGACAAGCTTATTCTGAATTTTATATGAAAATGAGAGGTCAAGAATACAATTATTCTTGAACATAAAGATCAAACTGGATATAATAACAGATACTAACAATTTTATAAAACTTTCATAATTAATGTAGCATTGGCATAAGAACTGATAAATAGAACAGTGAGACAGAATGGAGAGCCCAGGAACAGCCTAACATGTTTACAACAACCAATTTATGACAAACAACTGAATTGTGATGGAGGAAAAGATTTTCTCTTCACTAATAGGAGCTCAGTCAATTGCATATCCACATGAAATAAAATAAATCTTGTATTTTACTTTCTACATAAAAATAAGTTTCAGATGGATTGTACATCTCAATGTGAAAAGAAAAACAATAAAGTATCTAGATGATAATAGAGAATCGATTTTGGGGTAAGTGGAATACTTTTTATAAGAGACCACAATCAGTAGAAACATGAAGAGAAAAGATTATAAACTGGACTTCATTGAAATCCAATTTGGTTTATCAAAAGTCACAATATATAAACCAAGAAGGCAAACCAACAAAGAAAAATATATTTGTAAAATATGTATTCAACAAAGGACTCATATTCTGAATATGCAAATAATATCTAGAAGTCAAGTAGAAAAAAATGCAAAATTTTAAATGAACAACTCAATGAAATTTTAATGGACAATTAATAAAAGGAGATATGCCAAGGCTAATAAGTATGTGAAAATGTTTTCAACATCACTAGTCATTAGTAAAATGAAAATTAAATCCCAAATGAAGGAGTACCACATATTCACCTAAATGCCTAAAATTCGAAGAAGAGGGAGGACAATGCCTGTTGGTAGTGGGAATATATAATTGCATTCATGCTCCTGAGAGTGTAAATTGGCGCAATCACTCTGGGAAACTGTTTGGCAGTACCGACTAATGCTGAACACTTTCATATCCAATAACCTGCTATTGCACTCCTCAGTACATAATTAACAACAATTTATGGTTATCTGCACCAAAAGACCACACAAGAATGCATAGGAGCATCATTCATAAACACCCAAAACCAGAAATGACACAAATGTCAGTCATATTACAATGAATTAATGAATTGACATATGTTAATACCACTATATATAAAAGAATGAACTCTAGTAATAATTATTACTCTTATGAACAATATGTTGAGTAAAAGTACTGTTTATTTCCATTTACAATAAGTTCAAGAGCAGACAAATGAATCTATGATCATCAGGATCACACAAGTGTTTCCTTTTAGAGTGGGGTAATGCCTGGAAGGATGCAAGAGGGAGACTTTGGGGATCCACGTAATCTTTTATATTTTTTGAGTGATGGTTACATGGATATGTTTGCTACAGGCGAAGAAACAAATGCAATAAAGTAAAAATGCGACTGGGCATGGGGGCTCATGCCTGTAATCACAGCACTTTGGGAGACCAAGGAGGGCCTATCACCTAAGGTCAGGAGTTTGAGACCAGCCTGGACAACATGATGAAACCCCATCTCTACTAAAAGTACATAAACAAAAATTAGCTGGGCGTGGTGGGGGGCACCTGTACTGCCAGCTCCTTGGGAGGCTGAGGCAGGAGAATCACTTGAACCCAGGAGGTGGAGGTTGCAGTGAGCCAAGACTGTGCCACTACACTCCAGCCTGGGCAACAGAGTGAGAGTCTGTCTCAATAAAAAATAAAATAAAATAAATAAAGTAAAAATGCCTTCAACTTTGTGCAGTTTGTGTTATAGTTATAATAAAGTTAAAAAGCAAGTATGGTGCAGCTGGCATGTTATGTTGCACAATGGAAGAAGCAAATATACTTAGGATTATAGCAATGTATATATAACACTTAAATTTAACTTCAAGAAGTTGCATAAGCCCTTACAATTGCAATTTGTATATAGGTTGATTGTAGTCACCTACACTTTTATCCTGAACATTTTTAACTGTTAATTAACAAACTCATAAACAAGTTTGCCAAATTACTTGTAATGAGAAAGCAAGGTCAGGAGAACTGGTGCCAAACTTCCTACACAACACCATAATTTAAATGCTACTAGGTGTCACTCTAACAGGTATAGAGCCATCAGTTATTGAAATAGGGTTCCAATAATTGCAAAACAGGCATAATATTCAAGCAAATGTGAAAGTTTTACATCCATTTGTCATTTTGCAAAGCATGAAGTAATTCTCAACAAGTTTTAAAATAATAGTATCATATTTGCCAGTATTTCTCATCAAAATACAGTTTAGAAATCAATTAACAACAAATATATTTTTAACACAACACATATTTGGAATCCACTACCAACGGACTCAGGTATCAAAAAAGAAATACTAATGGAAATACACAATTTCACAGTTGGTCTTATAAATATCAAGAACATTGAGAAAAAATGAGCATTGAATGTGATCTAAAGGGCCCTTAAAGTAGACACTTTGTACAAGGTTTCACAGGTTAGTGAAGGATGGGAACTATTCAATAAATGAGGCTATAAGTTTGCTTATTCATTGAAAAACACAAACAAACAGAAACTGGATCCCTACTTTGCACTATCCAAAAATCAATTTCACATGAAATCAAGTCTTAAAATGTGAGTGACAAAACTTTAAAACTTTATGAATACAGTCAGTAAGGGGCATTGCTATATGAGGTAGGAAGCTCTTTAAAATCAGATAAAAGGTGTTAAATAAATGACAGATTGAAGAATTTTACTACATTAAGAACTGTTCACACATTCATAGCACACACTGACATGCCCACAAATAAATTGCCAAAAGGAAAATGAAAAGATAAGCCCAAAACCAGGAGATTATGTCTTTAGCCGTATGCTAAGTACAGACACTGAAACAGAATAAATATTCGAAAAATATTTGTTGAATTATTATGAGGGACAGAGGAAAAAAAGAAGGGAAAGAAGGAGAAAAGGAATCAAGTGTTAATTTTCTTCCCATGACTCATCCTAAATTGGGCACTCAGTTCTCCCATTGGGAAAGACAGCCCTTCATGGAGTCATTAACACTTTCTCAAATGGTGCCTCTGAAATCATTTGTATATATAGATAGCTAGGCAAGCATTGCAGTGTGCAACTATAGGGCAGTGTGTGTGTGTGTGTGTGTGTGTGTGTGTGTGTGTCCTTCTAACAGTATATTATAATAGGAACAGTTGTAGGGGGAACAAAACTCAAAATAGGCTCTGATACCCAGTAGGCCTGAGGTCAAATCTCACACCAGCCTCTTAAAAGGTACATGATCTTGGTCATTTTACTTAGCCTCTTTGATCCTCAGTTCCTGTATCTATAAAACTTGGATAATATGTGGCATGCAAGTTTGATGTGAGAATGAAATGAGTTTCAGATAATCTGTTTGAAACACCTAGGACAGTATGTGTCACAGCATCAGTGCTCAGAACTATTTATTTTCTCCCTAAGGGGTTTGAACTCCAGGCTTCACTCACATCCACACACTGCCTCAAATGCCTGAGTAACCAGGAGCTGCCACATCTCTCTCCTGGTCCAGGGTAGATACAGCAGCTGAGGACATTCAGGAACTTAGATGTCTGCCATCTCAGCACCTTAGTGAATGAAAAAGCCGACATGAGCATAAGCCAAGCATACGTTACTCCAAACTACTGCAACACGCAGCTGGAATTTCGAATGTCGGAAACATTTCCCACTGCGTCGCTGGGTGGGTAATTCCCTGACCAAGCTGAAACAGGGACCTTTACAAGAGCCTCCAACGTCTGAATGAAATGTTTTCCCTGGCTCTGGACTCCCGCCCTGGATTAACAGCAGAGACATTAGCAAAACACTGACCGCAGGTTTTTATTTTCTTTTCTGTGGAATGTGGCTTGGTCCTCAGGACTGATGGTGGGTTATTTCTCCTTACATAACCATTTCTTCTCTGGAGACCATTTAGATATTAATAGGAAAGGCAAAGCTCTTTCTGTGGACCTATAAGCTGGACCACCTATTTGAAGAAGCCCCAACAATAGTAAAGACAGTCCGGTTGTCCTAAATCTGAGAAGGGTGTAAAAGCATATATGTTCAGTGAAAAAGGAACATGCAGGTTTTGACATCCAGCACTCATTCAGAGATACACACATATACATGCATTCACACACACACATGCATACATACAAGCCTGTAGAAAGAGAATGAGAGCGAGAGATGCTGAAAAGAAGGTAAAGAGGTTGCAGCATCAGTGACTTCTTCCAAATCTTTGTCTTAGTTTTTGCTGATCTAACATGTTCGTTTCCATAGCAACCTAGTGTGGCCTGGATAACAAGTGAGGTTCATTTCAGAGAGTTCTGCAGAGCCAGGCAGAGCATTTTCAACGAAAGTTCCTTCTTGTCTCCCAGGAACTGCAGTCACTGGATTTCAGGAGGTATTAATACATGTGAACTTGGTAACAAAGACACTCTCTAGCCTGGAAAAATAAAATTTCCTGCTCCTTTTAGTTTTGAGATTCTAAAATTAGCAATAAGAGAGGAAGGCTTTACAAAATCGGTGTTATCCATGCTTAAACAATAAGACAAATATTCTAAAACAAAGGATCATTTATCCTCTAAAGCAGAGATCAAATTGTTTTTAAGGGTCATGATCACAAGAGAGGGTGAAAAATTAGAAGAGGTCAGACTGGAGGAAAGGGTGGATAAAGATGACAAATTTTGGTGGGAGTGTTACAGAAACTTAAATTGCTGTTAAAGAGTTAAAGAGTAGATTGTAGTAGTAAAATGCATAAATAGGTTTATTAGGTTCTTCCATAACTGATAGGAGCTATAAACTTATACATCATGGAGATATAACTTGAGATGTCATGTAACTTGTATTTATCAAAAACAAGCACCTAAATAAGAAATAATGAATTCTATGGAGCTGTGGTGATCCCGGTGTAAGAATACAGAGAAAAATCATTAACTTGCTCATCATGTGTTTGGGAAATTGGGGCTGAACATGAGGAACTGCAGAATATCACAGAATACTTCTCAAAGGAGACAAAGTCAGCAGTCTTTAAGGAGATGCAGGTGTTAGCGCCTGAGCAGGGGAAACCAGAGCAATGAGGAAGAACATATCAGTGAAGGGAAACCATCTAGAAATACATGAAGGTGAGGTGTGAAATAGCCTGTGTGGGGACAGAGGTATAGGCAGATGGAATTAAATTGTAAAACAGAGTCTGAAGGGAGGTGAATTTGGAAAGATAGGTAAGGACCAAAATGTGAAGAGTGTTTAAAGAGCTTCTACTTCCCATCATCAGTGATGAGGACAGTTGGAAAGAGGTCAAATGCATGGCAGAGGCATGACCAGTGAGCCTTTAGACAGCTACTGTGACTGTGCCAGTGGAGAATGACTTGGACATGCCTGAAGCCAGCAAGCTGATATGCAGGTCAATAAACAGATTAGGCGAAACGAAGACAACACTCAGGATTAAGCCAGTGGTGGTTTGGAAGAAGACAATTGACATATTTAAGAATGGTGGGTGTCATCAGCTTGTGTAGGTGAGTGATTGCAGGAGGTCGATTAGGAAGCAAAGGAGAGAGTGAGGTATCACAGAGACTCTCATGTAATCATGAACTGGAGCACGGATGGGCTAGGAGAAGGACTTAGGGACATATGAAGTTAATTCATAGGTTTTCAAAGCTGATATTGCCTTTCCATATTGTTCTCATGTTCAGATTGAACACTAACAAGTCTGGATTTGAATTAAAATTATTTTTATGGCACATTTGGAAGGATAAAGTGTGAGATTGACCAGGGTATTTTTAAGAAGAGTAATGAAAAAAGACTGGGATTATCATATTAAAACACCCTAAAGTTATAACAATAAAATTCCTCTGGGATCATCCAAGGGAACCAAAGCAGTGAAAATATATAGACAGTTAAGAAAGAGAAAAAAGTATTTATAAACATTGAGGGCATGTTGAGACATTTGGTTTATTCATGAAGTAATGGCAGAGCACCTGGTTACACTTCTGAAAAATAATGTGTAGTCCCTAATTTATTACCAAGTTAAATATTCCTATACTAAAATAAAATTTTAAAATATATATGTGTATATAAATATATGTCTGCATTCTTATATAAAGGAATGAAAAAGCTTTACCAACTATGAATCCAGTTATTTACCAACTATTAAAAGAAAATATGAATAAATTGGATTACAAAAATGTTATATCAAAAGATGCCATAAATGTAATTGAAAGACAATGAACTGGCATAAAATCTGTAGTACTACATAACAGCAAAGTTAATACTTTAAATAACTGTAGTAAAATGATATAAAAAAGAAAAATAAATCCTAGTGAAAAAAAAATCAAAAAATGTGACTGGGAAAGGCATAAAAATGATTATAAATATACCATATACTTATATATGTACATAATATATAGGTAAAAAATTCAATCTCACTAGAAATATTTGCAAAGACAAAAAAAAAAACCAATGGTGGCAGGAATGCTGATTGTCAAGGCTTTCCAGGAAACAGTTTATTATCATGTGTCAAAATAATATACTTTGACCTATAAATTCCATTTCCAGGCATCTATCTGAAAATAGTGCAAAAGAATTCTATTGCCATGTTGTTTACAAATGCAAAAATTGAAAAGAATCTAAATTATTCAATAGCTGGAGGTACTTATTTAAATTGTGGTATATTTATACAGTGGAATTACATATCTATAAAAATGAAAAGTTATATAGGCATATTCCTCAATATAGAAAATCTCTTTCCAGACACTAGAAGTCAGCTACGTGAATGCAGAGTTTTTATGTATTCTGTTCACTATCATAGCTCTAGAGCCTAGACTCAAACACAAAGTAGGCTGTCAATAAATATATTTTGAAAACATGTTTGTTAAACGTGGTAGCCAGAATTCTAAAATGCTCCATGACTTTTGCCCCAGTGGCATTCCCAGGATATACTACATTACACAGCAAAAGGGATTTTGCAGATGTCATTATGGTTACTTATCAGTTGATCTTAAGATAGGGGAGGTCATCTTGATAGACCTAACCTAATGGTAAGAGCCCTTTGAAAATAGGAATTTTCCCAGATAATAGTAGAAGAGAAGGTTTGAGAGATTAGAAGTGTGGAAAGATTTGACGTGGAGGAGGCTGTCCATTGCTGAGATAGATGGTCACTGTCAAGGACCGGAGAGGAGCCTCTAGGAGCAAAATTGGTCCATGGCCAGCACCTAGCAAGAATAATAAAGGTCCTCAGTTTCGCAGTGACAAAAAACTCAAGTCTGCCCAGGACCAGAATGAGCTTGGAAGCAGATTCTTCCCCAGGGCCTCCAGATAAGAGCCCAGCTGGGCACATTATCTTGACTTTGTCCTTGTGAGTTCCTAAGCAGAGAATCCAATCGAGCCTTCCTGGACATCTGACCTGCAGAACTATGAGATAAATGGGAGTTGTTTTCAGCTAAATTTATGATAAGTTGGTGTTTAGCAATAGGAAGCTAATAAATTAGACAAAATAAGCAAATTACAAACAGCATATACAGTATGATTCCTTTTTTTGTTTATATATTCATGTATTTATGAGTTTATAGAAGAAGACCAACTGAAACATATGCACAATGATGTTAGCAGTAGGGTTTTGGTTGGTAAATTAAATTAAATTGAACAGAACTAGTTTCATTTAACTAGTAGACATCTGGGAAGTCTGATACCCCATGATTGTCATGGGCTAAATCTCATGCAAATAAACTTAAGCGCTTTTCAAATGACACTTGACCATTGGAATTAATCTCTTCTTGCTGTTTGTTCACAGAGAAGTATAGTTCTGGCTTTGAGATCTGAAAAATCAGAGTTCAAATCCTAACTTCACTGCTTAGGAGGTTTTTAAACTAGGATGATTTAAACAACCTCTTATAGTTTTAGTTTCCTTCCATCTGAAATCTGAAAGAGAATACTCACAGTGAGGATCATTATGAAGATTCAATGGGATAATAAATGCAGAGGACATAGTACCACCATTACTAAGTACCTGGCCAACTCTGTCACCTACATTCACTTAGTTGTTGTTCTTAACACTTTGATAAGCATTGAGCTCCTTTAAGAGTTTCCAATTTGGTCTTTCCCAGGATCTTTCTGTGACATGTCATAGTATTCTCTAGTGTCTAGCACAGTGCCTGGCAAATACCAAGTGCTTAGTAACTTCTGGTTCAATTAATTCACGAATGAGTAAAATGAATATCGGTAAAGTTGAATGCTTGGCTCCCAAGACAATGCAGATTGCAGTCACACAGCACTACCACGAGATGTCAGTATAAATAGGAAAGCTCTACAATTCAGGACTATTCTGGACTATCTTCCCCATCCCTCTTCTAGGGCTCCTGGGAAAACACACAACTGCATTACTGAAGGCAGAAAGCAACCTGCCAGGACTTTGCTCACCTCTCTCCTATTTTCACTGTGTGGTTTAATGCCTTAAAACGCAATTCCTGATGTACAGAGAAAAAATATCTCTGCTGAGCTTGCCCTAAATAAAGACCCAAGAGACCTCATTTGGGGCCACTTCTGTATGCCCACCCTCTTTCCTGTCCCTGCCTTAAATCTACATCTTTGGGCTTGGATAAGGAGGTGGTGCCATAAGGAAGAACACGCAGAGTCAAATTTCTGATTCCTTTACTTACTAGTTGTGTGTGTGTGTGCAAGTTTCTCAACCTTTCTAAGCTTCACTTTGTCATATGAAAAAATAAGAAAACCAATATATAGAGATTACTGGTGCAATGTTGCAACCATGCCGATTTAAGCAGAACAGCCTTCTCTAAAGACTAGTTCCAAGACTGTCCTCGAATCAAAAGGAAGTATTTTCTTTGCAATTCTGAATGGATATGGACAGTGAGCCCACAACTACTTGGCCTAGAGCATTCTATCTCCAACAGGTGCACAAGTCTCTGAAAAAGGCTTACTTTGACATGGCCCCCAATGGTAATTTACACTTGCAAAAACACACTCTGGAGCACAAAGATTGTTCCTCAGCTCAGCAGACTCTAAAAAAAGGGTATGGATGTCATTGTCTCTCTGGCTTCCTGTGGTCTCCATAAAACCTCCAAGTAGAGTATTTTGGGCTCATAAAAATGTCCGCAGCCCATTTCTCATCTGCTTTAATGATGTTTCCTAATGGTTAACGTTGAGATTGGCATCTTTTCTCTGGGGAAAGTGTTGTGAGACTGGCTTTCCCCTTCCCCAAAATAGCTGGTGCAAACAGCCCATAAGCTGGAATGCAGAGCTAGGATTTTTCTCTTCCCATGAAGAGATATATCCTCCAAGATATGAGAACTCTACCTCATTTTTTTGCAGTAACAGCAGAGCGGCCCTATTGCCACTGGGAAACAGTTGACACACCCGTTCAAGGAACTCTCTCATGGTGTGCCCACCAGGAGGGAGGAATGAAATAGACAATAAAGAAAAAGATATTACTTAACATAGATTATGTGTGAAAAGGGTTTTATGAGCTACATTTTATAGATTAAAAAATCTTGTTTTATTTTGTTTAAAATACAGACTCATTTCACTTGACTGAGCCACTTCAAGGAAGCTAAGATAAAATCCAGTCATGCCCATAAATAGCCGTAGGGATAAACATCATCCTGACACACAGAACTGTGATGAGAATGTGGTGGGGTGGAGGAAGGGGGAAAGGTGCATACTAAATAGAACGCCCTGAAAATGTAGGGGAAGGAGCAGTTTGTTCTCACTGGAAACTTCTTAGAAGCTGGCTGGCTGAAACAAGCCCATCCCTCTGTCATCATTTAGGGAACACTTGCTCTCTGTGGGCCTCCTATGGAGCACAGCCCTGCCTCCATCACTCACATTAACACCAGTGTAAGTGGGGACTCCTAGAGTCCAGCCACGCAGTAGCTCTATGCAGGGTTAGGCTTTTTATTGGGTTCTGGGCATATATGGATGAGTAATGCCCAATTTCTGTCCTGCAGGGGCTCACAACATAGTGAGAATAAAAATGCATAAACAGCTAGTTTTTTTTTTTTAAGTACTTTTAGAGAAGCGAAGAGGTGCTCTTGTGGCATGGCAGAGCTAAGCACCCAGTTGCTGAATCTCCCTTGGCTGACAGAAGCTTCTTCTTTTCTGAGTCACAATTTGCTAAAGAACATATTGCTGCTCCCTTTTGGTGTTACGTTTGATTTTACATAACAGAAATGTTTTTTTCTGATGACTTTGCTTTGTGTTTGTACTTAAGTGGTTGAGGAATACCCTCTAGGGCATCATAAAGATCTAAATTTAAATCCTGGCTCCTACCCCTTGGTCCTTTAGTTTCCTAATCCCCCCAAACAGGAAAAACAATACATCATTGATTTTTTTTTTAATTTGTTGCTGTTTGGGAAAACGGGGGATTAATGAAGATGATATGTGTAGTTTCCATCATAGTGGCTACTGCCTAGTAGAAACTCTATAAGCAATGACTCTCTCTTTCCCCACCCCAAGCCCATAGCTCTATCTGGACAGGCAGGCATGCACATGTGCTGCTATGTAAATAGTGCTCCTAATATTAAAACTAAACACTACTATCCACCCTCTTCTGGGTAACGGTTATGTCTTTCTTCTTCCATCACAATCATAGCTGTTGATTTTACTGCTGCTGCCTTCTTTGCTAAGAATGACGTCTATTTATATTTTCTGTCCTAGAGTCCTGTTCTTCCATCCCCCAGGAAATGACTTTCAGCAACCACGGTATTAGGAAGTGGTGTAAAAGTTTAACCTGCAGGTGGAGAGATGAGAAACTCATTATTCTTCAGCATCTTTTGTGATTCTAATTTTCTTTCAGATGCTCTTCCTCTCCCACCCCTCCCCCCAAATTATGTTGCATCTGGGTGTCTAAATCCTGCTCACAGCTGTGCCAGTGCCTTCTCCACTCTTCCCATCTGCCTGTTTGTTTTTCTTGGTTTTAGTTTGCAGTCTGCTATTTTGTATAAGCAAAATTATCCTTTCATGTCTTACCCATTTCGGCAGTTTCTTCTGGATATTGTAAACTGCAGCATCTGTGGTGCTTGTCTTCTAATTATATTTCCAGCCTCCTAATAGGAAGGGTGAACAGGCATATGGAATAGCAATACGGAGCTTTCTATATCTCTGACCTCCATGGAGGACTCCTCGCAGAATCTCCAAAGCTTTCTAGGGAGATACATTAAGGCTGGCTTCCTAAGATAATGCACAAACTTCTGCTCTATAGAGATGACTAGAACACAGATTTAGACATAGCTCCTGGGCACATTTTCCACATAAATGAGTCATCGTGCCTGTAAAAGAATGACTCTATAAGTAGATACATATCTCTACTGTCTTGGTTCTACTAATGTTCACATTATTGCTTATTTTTAAACTAATTTGAACAGCTGAGTTACGGTAAGAAAAAAGACAGCAGGATTAAGAGTCAAGAGACCTAGGTTTGAGATCCAATGTAGATACTCAGTTGCTGGGGCTTTAAAGAAGGTCACTCAACCTCCTTTGGTTTAAATTTCCAAATCAGTTAAATTAGCAGCTGGACTAGATAATTCATAAGCTGAATGAGCAAAATGGACTTAATCAACCCATGGATCATTGTAGCAATATTGTATTAGGAGTTAGGAAAACCAAAATGAACTGAATACGGTTTGTCCCTGTCCTAAAGGAGCTCACAGTCTAATAATGGGAGAGAGAAATAAGAATACAGATGATCTTAGTACAGAACGTGCAAGCACAAAAGCAGGAACAGTCCTCTGCATTGTTTATAGATTGACCTATTCCAGGACCCAACAACTATTTTTTTATAAATGGCAAAATAATACGTATTTTAGGCTTTGCAGCCCACACGATCTCTGGTGCAACTACTCTGCCATGATAGTATGAAAGCAGCCATAGATAATAAGCAAACAAAGAAGTGTGGCTGTGTTCTAGTCAAACTGTATTTATAAAAGCAGGTAGGAGGCTGGACTTGGCCCACAGGCTGCAGTTTGCTCACCCCTGATCTATTCACAAACAAATCTCATTGAGGTTTGCTCCGTGAGTGGCTGCTCTGTTCTCTTCTAAGAAAGACAAACTCCGTACTATTGAGAGGTGACAGCGTGCTGGCAGTCCTCACAGCCCTCGCTCGCTCTCTGCGCCTCCTCTGCCTGGGCTCCCACTTTGGCGGCACTTGAGGAGCCCTTCAGCCCACCGCTGCACTGTGGGAGCCCCTTTCTGGGCTGGCGAAGGCCAGAGCCCGTTCCCTCAGCTTGCCGGAAGGTGTGGAGGGAAAGGCGCGGGCGGGAACCGGGACTGCTCGCGGTGCCTGCGGGCCAGCGCGAGTTCCGGGTGGGCGTGGGCTCGGCGGACCCCGCACTCGGAGCGGCCGGCCGGCCCCACAGGCCCCGGGCAGAGAGGGGCTTAGCACCTGGGCCAGCAGCTGCTGTGCTCAATTTCTCCCCGGGCCTTAGCTGCCTTCCCACGGCTCGGGGCTCGGGACCTGCAGCCCGCCATGCCTGAGCCTCCCCGTCACCCTCCATGGGCTCCTGTGCGGCCGCAGCCGATGTGAAGAGCACTCAGGTATGGCTTGCTTTTTTACAGTTTCTATTTAGCATTTAAAACAGAGCCTAGGACAGAATAAACCCTCAAGACCCTTGATATAGATTGGATATTTGTCCCTGTCCAAATCTCATGTTGAATAGTAATCCTCAAAGCTGGAGGTGGGGCCTGGTGGAGGTGTTTGGATCATGGGGGCGGATTGCTCATGAGTTGGTGCTATCTTCCTGTGTGAGTTCTCCAGAGATCTGCTCATTTTAAAAAGGCACATCCCCTCCGCTTTCTGTCTCTCTTGCCCCTGTTTTTGCCATACGAAGGGGTAGCTCCCCCTTCACTTTCCGCCATGATTGAAAGCTTCCTGAGGCCACCTCAGAAGCCAAGCAGATGCTCCACCATGCTTCTGGTAAGGCCTGAACAATCGTGAGCCAATCAAATCTATGGTCTTTATAAATTACCCAGTCTCAAGTATTTCTTTATAGCAATGTAAGAACAGCCTAATACAACCCCCAAAATGTGTTGCTGGCTGGCTGGATGCGTGACAGAATTGTGGCCGGGCACGGTGGCTCACTCCTGTAATCCCAGAACTTTGGGAGGCGGAGGCGGGCGGATCACGAGGTCAGGAGATCGAGACCATCCTGGCTAACACAGTGAAACCCCGTCTCTACTAAAAATACAAAAAATATTAGCTAGGCGTGGTGGCGGGCACCTGTAGTCCCAGCTACTCGGGAGGCTGAGGCAGGAGAATGGTGTGAACCCGGGAGGCAGAGCTTGCAGTGAGCTGAGATCGCGCCACTGCACTCCAGCCTGGGCGTCAGAGTGAGACTCCGTTTCAAAAAAAAAAAAGAAAAAAGAAAAGAATTGTATGGAGGAGCATGCAGTTATTATCTACTGTAACCTGATGAGAATATCAGGTGGCTGGAAATGTTTCATAGAGCAGGTGACAGTCTGAGGTGGGATTTGCAGGCAAATAAGAAGACAAGGAGATTATGTAAAATATCTCAATGTGAAAGATGGATTTCACTCATTTACACTTTTCTCCCTCGTCGAATCTCAAAATATTTAGTATTATATTATTATTTTTAATTATAAGTATGATTTTATATTTATACTTTTTTATATTTATATTATTTTATATTTAAACACTTTCTTATTTCACCAGTTCTGATCAATATTTAATTATTATTACCAGATTGTGAATTAAGTATACTGGTCCCTTTACATTGCTGAATTTTCTTACCCAACTGTAAATTCCTTCTTTATATCAGCTATCCTTTTCCATTAGTGGTGATTTTTATATATGGTCATATAACCACAATCAGAACTTCTGGTTTTTGTCCAAAGATTAACTCTACACATTTACACTTACATGATTATACTAGATTTATTTATATTTAATTTTTAAAATTATATAAATATTATTCATTGTTAAGCATAGATAGATCCAATTCCAAGATGTACAGAATCCCCAAAAGTGAATATTCCTACTTGGTAAAATTAAGTGGTTTTTCTTTCTTTAATTCACCTTACTTAGCATGCAACAATATAATCTACTTCATGTTTGTACCAGGCCTTTCTTATTTATCCCCTACCTTCCTGCCACTCATTACTCACACATGCAAGGTTTCTACTTGCCTTTTTGCTTCCAGCATTATTTCCCCATAACATATTAGGATATGTTTACTATCATCCAAACTCTCGATCATACTTTGTATCCGTTACGTCCACCACATTTTTTTTTTCCTGAAAACCTCCCTCTCTACCTTTCTCCCTTATCTGTACTTTGCATCCTTTCTCCTCTTTTGCCATCTGGTTTGTTGCTTTCGGGCTATATGCAATCATCCCAGCACAGCCCCTTATGCTCCTTCTGGGCAGATTCTGTTTCCTTTCCTGGTTGCCTCCTTATTTTACTGAAATAATCCTCAGGTAAAGCCCTACAAAGAAATGAATAATAAAAAAATGGTTTTGACCTCTTCGCTACCTGAAAAGAAAAATATTTTTATGCCTGATACATAATTTGGTCCATGTATCATTTATGATGCATTCCATACCCCAAAATGGCTTAGGTAATAAAGATTCTTAATTATCTCAAATAACAGGAAATCTGGAGGTAGGTGGTACCAGGCTTGGTTCAGTAGCTAAACAATGTTATCAATGACCCAGGCTCTTTCCATTATTCTACTTAGCCATCCACAGTATGTTGGCTTATGACCTCCTGGTCATAAGTTGGATGACACAGATCCAAACATAATATCCTCAAAAAACTGAGTTTGAGGCAGGATGAAGAGCTGTAAGGAGAAAAAAAGACCTTCCTGAATAGCTCTATCTTCTTTATCAGGAAAACAGAAATGTTTTCCAGAAGCCCCTGAAGACGTCTTGGCTAGAATTGCATTATAATCCCACACTTCAAATAATCAATATCGAAGACAAGAGATTTTGTCATGATTGATTTGGACTAATAATGATTCATCCTCCAGGACTGTGGAAGGCTCCCTCAGCATATTTCTCTCAAGAAATGCCTTAAAAACTGGAAATGTGCTTACAAATAGGCAGAGAAGAAATGGTTGGTGGGTAGGAAGCCAAAACTTTCCACCACTTTTGAGCTATAGTGTTCTCTGTTGAAAAACTATCCTCTGAATTTATTAAGTTATTGCTCTATTGTGTTCTTTTTTTTTTTTTTTTTTGAGATGGAGTCTTGCTCTGTTGCCCAGGCTGGAGTGCAGTGGTGCGATCTCAGCTCATTGCAACCTCTGCCTCCCGGGTTCAAGCAATTTTCCTGCCTCAACCTCCTGAGTAGCTGGGACTACAGGCATGCACCACCATGCCCGGCTAATTTTTGTATTTTTAGTAGAGTTGGGGTTTCACCCGGTTGGCAGGACTGATCTCAAACTCCTGAACTCAAGATAGTTCCTCCGGCCTCAGCTTCCCAAAGTGCTGGGATCACAGGCATGAGCCACCGCACCTGGCCCTCTACTGTGTTCTTGCATCTTGTATTGCTAACGAGAAATCCAGTGCCTGTTACTTTTCATTCCTATGGTGCTTTTAAAATCTTCTTTTATTCCAGTGTTGAAAATTTCTAATTTCTAATTTCTACAAGGGTGTGTCTAGTTGTGACTTTCTTTTTCCTTTTTTTTTTTTTAATTCTGCCCTTCATCTTTGAAAATCTTTTTTAAAACGTGGTTTATTTGAGATCATGGAGCTGGCTATTTGCTAAGGCAAGACTCAAACTTATTTCCAACTAGCAGTGAATGCTGGCCTGTCTTACTTCCTTCATGCACTCTCCACAATCCAGTTCTGTTTCAGTTTGGACCCTGCCACCCGCCTCCAATATTATCTCCAAATTTTGAATTCATTATACACTTAGTTGCCAAATTACTTATGCTAATGAAGCCAAGGCCAGCATTTTGCTCCCTACCTTAAGCACTTCTCTATTTTTGACTAAACCCTACCTTTTCCTCCACTTCCCATCTGTGCACCAGGTGGGCCCACTGATCAGCAGTGAGCCAGGAGGGATTCAGGAACCATTAGGTTCTCGTTAAGCACAAGTGCCATTCATTGATGGACATCTATCATGCCTCTGTTCATACTAAATTGTTTAAATCTTATTTTTGTCAATATAATAATCTAGACATTTAAAAATCAGTAAAAGTCACTTGTACAAGACAAGATCATCTCCATAATCTACTATTGCTGTTAATTTAAGCTACCAAGTTTTGGGGGTCATTTGTTAGATAGTAACATAAACTAAGACATTAACTAAAAGGCTGAATAAACTGTTTTGAAAGAATATATAGAATATTTTGAAAGCGTATATGTGCCTGTGTGGGTGTGTGTGTGTGTGTGCGTGCGTGTGTCTCAAAATAATAAAGGATATTGCAAGAGGCCAAAAATAATGAGAAACAGAAACCACTGGAGACAACTACCGCCCTGGTATATCAGTTAATACCGTACGTGTAAAGGTTAAACCACCACGGACCTCTATATAAAGTCAAGACTCCAAAAGAGCAATGTCCTCAGGGAATGGATAAAATTGAAGAAAAAACCAACAAACTCTAACATAGAAGGACACTGAACTGAACTGTATCAACTTTGACTCTAGGTGGAGGCAGGCAAATATCTCCTCTTAGAATTTATAACCCCATGTTTCCATTGCCCACACAGTCTACAAGAACCCCGCCAAACATTTGTTTGATATGGTCCTAAACTGGTAGTACTCCCAGGGGAAAATAATTTTGTATGTGAGCCAAACCTCATGCCCAGCCTCAAGTAAGTCACAAAATAAATCTCACCTGTATTACAGGTACTGTCTTCCTCATCTTTGCTACATTTGATTCAATTTGAGCTAAAATTTACCTTCATGTTTTAGGGGTTCATTTTCTTTTCCAATTTTGCCTTGGCCTTTCTGGAATACCATGTCATCACTCAGATTATTGGTGAGTATTGATTAGGTGGTGCCCTAAAGATTAGAAAATCTATATGAGTGAAAAAAAGCTTCTATTTAAGATTAGATATAACTAAATTTAATTATAGTGCTATAATAAAGCTTAAAATTGTGTTTTGCTTCCTTGACTTGAGGCATGCTATATTCCTACTTAGAAAGCTTTTCTCCTGTTTCTATTTTGAGGAATTCTTTTATTTTTTAAAGTTTCCCTGACATACTGCCCCTGTTATCTTTTTTACCATATAAGCAAAAGAGTTAATTGCCTTTTTTCTGTGTTCTTATGGCACCTTATTCTTCAGGATAACACTTAGATGTGTGGCTTTCCCTACCCACAATTAGGAGCCCCTTGAAGACAAAATCTATGACTCCTTAAAGTCACTGTCCCCAGCATCTAACCAAGAATCTGACACACAGAGGATACCTCATAGTCACTGTATTTAATACATACACATGCTTTGAATCCAAAATTAAACTGAAAGACAATGCAAGCTCAATGTCTGTCGCTCTTTCATAGGAAACTTCCAGTGTGGACCACAGGAAGAAAAATCAAAGTAATCCACCCTCCCACATTTCCCACATCCTTCAAGTCACACTACACTGAGTAAAGGTCTCCCGACACTTTGGCAATACCCATGTGTCTTTCTTTAACAACCAGAAATTATGAGGCCTGGACAGGATGCAAATTGTTCTCAGTCAGCCTGGGAAATAGCTAAGGGAACATGAGGCAGATGAAAATGATCTGTTTTGTCTTTCCTTCCTTGGCCTTTGGGAAGCAATGTCAGCTTCGATAAACATCAAAAATATAAGAAGCACAGAAATCAAGTGAGTGGGTGCCCTTCTTTCCCGTCCATTACCATTCCCGAAGATGGCCCGCTGATGCTGCTTTATTCTGGGAGTCTTGAGCCTTCAAGAGCTCTCATGTCCCAACCTGTCCTTAAGACACAAGGAGAGATTTAGTGCCAAGCTGAGGTAGGACATCCATCTTGAGTGGCTATAGCCACACAGGTCTGTTGCTCAATATCACAGCAGAAAGAACAGACCTAATGAGTCAGAAGCTTCATTTTTACAAGACCCCAGGTCAATCATATCACATTAAAGTCTGGATCAGTTTGGTATGGCCCTAAGTTGGTAGCATACCAGGTGAAGACAATTCTGTGTGTGAGCCAAACCTTTTAATTAGTTTGAACTGATAGAAAACTGAATCCAATTTAGTTACCAATGAAGAAAAACAACTTGGATATCTGGATTCACATCAGATGCTTGAGGATGAACTTCAGGTTTACTTCTAACTTCACTTTGGAATCACCTGGAGAACTTTTTAAAAATACACAGCTGGACTATTTGCAATAGCAAAGACATGGAATCAGCCCACTCAAATGCCCATCAATGATAGACTAGATAAAGAAAATGTGGTACATACACACCATAGAATACTATGCAGTCATAAAAAGGAAAGAGATTATGTCCTTTGCAGAGACATGAATGAAGCTGGAAGCCATTATCCTCAGCAAACTAATGCAGGAACAGAAAACCAAAAACCACATGTGCTCACTTATAAAAGGAAGCTGAACAATGAGAACACATGGACACAGGGAGGGGACAACACACACTGGGGTCTGTCAGTGGAAGGCGGCGTGAGAGGGCAATATCAGAAAAATTAGCTAATGTATGCCGGGCTTAATACCTAGGTGATGGGTTGATAGGTGCAATAAACCATCATGGCACACATTTACCTATGTAATAAACTGCTACATCCTGCACATGTACGCTGGCACTTAAAATTAAATACACAGACGGGCCACACGCATTGGATATTCTGAATTAATTAGTCTGAGGTGGGACCAGGGAATAGGTGTTTTAAAAATCTCCAGTGGTGGTTCTGATGCATGGTGATGTTTGAGAACCATTGATCTCAGTAAGAGCAGAAAAAGCCCAGTGGAGGAAAGTGATGGATCAACCATACGTAGCACTGGGACTACAGCTGAGGTTTGTGGACAGCTAGTAAGCACCCTTTAAAATCTCACTGTGTCCTTATGTGCCCGAAGTTCATCCCCAAACGTTTGATGTGACTCCACATATCCAAGTTGTCTTTCTTCATTGGCAAGTAAATTGGGTTCAGTTTTCTGTCAGTTCAAACTAACTAAAAGTTTGTCAAACCTGCAGAGCAGTGAAAAGTAAGGATCTCCCCTTTTCCAGGGATTATGTTTAATGATTCATTACATAAAATAGACTTCCTGCCATGTGGGAGGTACTGTGCTTGGACCACAGAAGTGGGACCAACAAAGAATCTGAAATTACTTTGCCATTTAGTGAGCCCTGTTCCCACGTGCATGGCCATAGGGCACATCCAAAGAAAGCTAATGGGGCCAGGAGTATTAAGACAAGGAGGTGGAGCAATTCATTCTCCAGTTTCCCTGAAGATATTACACACATGCACTTTGCTCAGGAAGTGGTCTCTCACCTAATCCCTGAAACATTAAAAATATTGTAGTAGCCTTAGAAAAAGAAGAGAAATGTATATTTTTAAACCTGACAGAAAAAAAGCATATTTAAGCATTTAAATATTGCTAAAGGAAAAACTTCTTTTATTAATTAAAAAAAATCAAAGAAAATGTATATGTTTTAGGAAGACTATGTTTTATGATTTTTAAATTAATAAGTAGTTAATACTGTAATTGTTTCTTTGCATAAATGAGCTATTATATAAAATGAGTATATTTAAGATAACCACATACTCATTCCTTTCCTTTCTTCATATGCAGTACATTTTCTTTAGAAGCCAAATTTGTGCTTTGGAAAAGGCAGCTGAATAGCCAAAGTTGTAATTTTATGAAACCACAAAAGACTCTTCTAAAGGAATCTGACTTGAAAACACACTGCAAGGAAATTAATAGTCTCAGTTCAAACATCCTCTTTAATCCATCTCATTTTGCCTCATAAAAAAGAGAAGAATGCAGTTGTCAGGCTGACTTAGGAGAAGGACAAGTATTGGGCAACATGCTGTTGGCGTGAGGCTATGGAACTTCTTTCTGGGGTATCTCAGCAGCCTTCGGGGAGCTGCCAGGGCAGAGATGTGTTGTGTGTCATTATCAATTTGCACTCTGATTTCCTAACAATTCAAGAGGCCTTTTGACAAAAGCCTCCATTTAGATCTAATAATAACTCTGGATTTTTGCTAAACGTCTCACAACCTGGGAACAGGCCCAATTGCTAAACATACTTGCACTGCATGAGTTTCTTTTACTGAGCCCAGAGGGGACGGCCAAGCAGACTAGAAAATGTGTGCGGGGGAAATGTTCTCCCTTTTAAAAGTTATTTTCAAAAGAATTTCTTCAGTTCATTTATAAAGTCCACCTGAAAGATTATCGTAATTGTAGAACAACTGCGGGTTGTCGAGTCCTAGCTGGGATTATAGCAGCTAAAATTCAATAGCTGTGCTTTTCCTGTTGCATCATGTAATTGTAATATCTAATGGATTGACCTACTTCCCCAACTTAGTCACAGAACATGTAGTCCATTTCCAATATGCTGCAATATGCACGTCAACCTTCCTATGTCCTGAGGGGCGTATTCAAAATGTATCATACTCTATTTCTATTGATTTTTTCTCATAAGGATACATAGAAATGCCTCAGCCCCTTTGTGTCTCAAAATATTTCTTGAATTTGTTCAAAGAGAACAGTATTTCTTAATTGCCTCTTTCTTCTAATCAAGTTCTTATCATTAAAGTAAATATTCAACATTCCTTTCAGAATTTTTCATGTTGTCATATGAGAGCCACATTTCCCAGATTGGGCAAATTGTAAGGGAGAAGAATAGGGGAAAAAGTCAACAGAAATGGGGACTGGTGTGCTGGTATGGGAAGGGACAGGATGATGGCAGAGTCCAATTCCAAGATCAGTAAGTGTTCCATGGCTTCGTTAAAATGTCTTAGATACCTTGCCTTGTCTCTGTAAAACTTCCTGAAGTTCTCAAATCATTTTGCCTTTGCATCCCAATTCCTAATCCGTTATTGAATTTAGGTAGGTGTTTTCTTCTTCTCCTTCTGTCTCTTTTGAGACATTGGTATGTCCAATATGAAGTAGGGAGAGGCCCAAGGAGGAAGCAGATAAACTCAAGCTATCACAAACAAAAACAAAAGAAAATTCCCAAACTACTGTTCTGTTACTTTTAGTAGTTCATTCAAAGGGCATTAATGAAGCAGAAGGTTGAAATAATGGATTAAAATTTAGTTTACCATCTCTTTGGAAATGTAATCATTTCCAATTATTTAATTGCTTGCATGTGCTGGATATGAGGTTTACATCATGGCGCCAGCATGAAGCAGCTCTACATTATGTCTAGTTGGATTACCCAGCTGGAACTAGAGCACCTTTAAAAATCTTCCCAAGCATTGGTCATCCAGCCTCTCTCTGGACATTTCCAGAGACAAAACACTCCTGATGTAAGTCTAGCAGTCAGCTCATTGCATAGGTGGTGAGTCCAAAAACATTAGAATGTGGTTCCTTACATTGAGTTTGTCTAGCATTCCAGGAATGTCCTCTTTAGGGGATCACTTCCATACTCTGGAGTGTAAGAAAAAAATCCATATTCTTTTCTACATGACTGCTTCTTGGGAAGAGTTGATTCCAAAATTATCATGTCAATATTTGTTTAGACTAGAGCTTTTGAAATGCCATATAAACTTCTATGAATAGAGTGCCATCATGGAAAAAGGCCTTTAGCAATTCATCACATTTGTTTCCATTACTAAACATAAGAGACAAGGTACTTCTACAGGAGGAAGAGACATTTTAGTACTTAGTATATATTCAGGTTCTTTCTATACAGCAATTGAAAATCAATAAAAAGTACTTTAAATTATTCACAATTTAGACTTACATATTCTCTTTTTTGGGGAATTAATCCTAAGGAAATCAGCCAAAATTTTGGAGAAGTTTGTAATTCATTTCTATTTTCCAAAAGTTTTTTTTAAAGAACATACTTTTTAGTGTTAAAAGTTGTATTCTTTTAAAAGGGTCTAGAAAAGCTAAATCTTTAAGAAGGACACTAAAAGGACACAGAGTGACTGAGCTCACTTTTTTTCATGTTAAAGAATGTTTATTTTATTATTTTGCATTTTCTCCAATGTCTGAAATCAATTTAGTAAACCATATATTCACTTAGGCCTCACTTTATTACTCAGTAACATGAAAAACAAGGTAATGATGGAATCTTACAAATTCAATATTTGCTAACCACTGCAGAAGGCACGGGTCCCATTCCATCAAACACTATTAATTTAGCAGACTAAGCCTGTATTGACAGTCTTAATCTTAACCTAATGATCTGTTTATTTAACAACTATCATTAGAAACCTCTGGCTGCACAGGAAAGGATGTTCAAAATACTACATAATTTTGGGATGCTGAGGTGGGTGAATTATTTGAGGTCAGGAGTTTGAGACCAGCCTGGCCAACATGGTGAAACCCCGTCTCTACTAAAAATACAAAAAAAAAAAAAAAAAAATCAGCCAGGCATGGTGGTGCACACCTGTGATCTCAGCTACTTGGGAGGCTGAGGCAGGAGAATCACTGGAGCCTGGGAGGTGGAGGTTGAGGAGAGGCAGAGGTTGCAGTGAGCCAAGATAGCACCACTGCGCTCTAGTCTGAGCAGGAGAGTGAGACTCTGTCACAAAACAAAAAACAAACAAACAAAAAAACCTAAATAATTATTCCTGGGCACAATTTTCACAAACAAGATTCTGTGCAGTTTTGTACTGCAAAGACAAGACACAATGTCTCCTTGTGGCCATAGACAAATGCCACGCCATGTCTCAAGCTAAGTTCATAGCTTTGCTAATGCAAATGAAGTACTACAGAACAGTTTTGATACATTTTATCAAATTAACAAAAATATTTTTCTTCTAAGTCAATGTTGTCTTCATAAATCAAAGTCAGCTAGAACTTACTTACTGTGAAGGAATATAATTTATTAGCCAACATATAGTATATAAGTCATTTCTCTGTTACTAATATCTGGAAAAATAATTTTAAAAAAACAAAACTGAGAATTTCACAGAGGGTGATGTTTACATTATAAAATCACAGTCATAAAATGAGGATTGTGAAATATTGTTAAAACTGTGGCTTTGTCAGAGACTGCAATTACAAATTGTCTGGAATAGTTAAATGGTGAGCTGTTCTTAATACCTTTGGCAAAAACTCTACTTGCAGTATGATGACCGGAGACACAGCTGTTGGATGGAAAAAGTTTATGTCAATTAAAATCCTGAATTTCTCTGATCTGGAAAGAAAAACTGCTATGAACTCTTTAGGTAAGTCATACACTTATTTATTCACTTACTAAATAATGAATGCATTAATTAAATAATTATACCATAATTTGCCACTCAATCATTTCCTCATTTCCTCAATCACTATTCAGTAATTTACTGACTCATTAATTTGATCACTCATTCATTCACTTGGTTTTTTCATTGGCTAGTGTGTTCTCTATAGTTGCATTAATTTTTATAACCAATATTTACTAAGACATGTTGCTAGGTGCTGGCAGTAAGGAAATGGGAAAGGTGAAGTCTCTACCCTCAGGGAGTTAATGAAGAGGACAGACAGGTGGCTTTGATCAGTTTTTTACTACAAGTAGGGAAAAAAGCAGTAGGGGTGCTGAAAGAAAGAAGTAATTAACTGCATTGGGAGTTTGAGAAGATTTTGCAATGTAATTTTCACTGTGTCTGCAACATGAAGAGTAAGTCATAAGAAAGGGAATGAACCAGAGAGTCAGGAGGGCTCATGTTAGAAATAGAAGGAAAATCTTTCCAAGCAGGGAAAGCAATTAGTGCCAGGTACAGAGGTGTGAGAAATTGTACCATATTTAGAAAAATGGTGGATAGTTTAAAGTTTCCGAAGCAATAGGGCAAGATTGAAAAGATCCTAGATAGGACAAATAGGTTGGGGTCCAGTTGTGAATGGGCTTTCCAACTACTGCTGGAGATTTTAGAGGTTTCATTGCATTTGCACAGAGACAGTGAATGTGTCACAGACCTATTGTTTTCATCATCTTTTTTATCCTCATGATATCTGGATGTAGATATCACCATTTTAAGGAAGTTGAAGATACTTAGTTGTTTCTGTGTTTGCATCAAACTTTCATACCCCTGCTGTAACTTTGTCTTTAAACTTTTCCACCTTCCTTAATAGAAGATGAGGTTCTTGAAGACAGGAGCTCTGTCTAACTCAGTTATGTACCCTCACTACCTAGCGTTGTGCTTCACATATGACAGACACACTCCACAATATCTGAGAAATAGAATAACTGGGGATGAATGAATGAGAAAATTAATGAAGAAATGAAGGAAGTTACCTGGTCAAACTGCTAAGAAGTAACAAGGCAAAGGAAAGAACTATGTTTCCTTTCTTCAACTCAGCCCTTATTCCTACATCCCCTATCTATGGTTCATGTTACAAACCACACCAATAAGAACTTTGTCATACTATTTGTTACTGTGATCCTTTCCATGGAAGAAAATGGTTCATTTTACTCATTAATATTAATTAAGATATATATTAAGTAACATAGTTGAGCTTCCTTACGGTAGATACTATGGCTTTTTCTCCTTTTGTTCTGTTATTATCTAACACTTAGTATGTCCTAATTCAGTTAGCAAGTTCTAATTCATTAATGTTTGTCAAATGAATGAATCCAGAAATTCTTAAATTAAAAAATGTGATAATTAAGAAAGTTATGATGTTGCTTATAAAAATATATTAAAATATAAATACAAAAATATAGAAAAATATGTAAACTTATAAAAACTGGAGTACATGAGATTCATACCCTTTCAAATCACAAGAGTTCAGATGCCCTCTCTGTGTGTACTCTTATGTCAGCCAGGATTTTAACAACTCATATATTTATAGAGACTTCTCAGTATTTGCCCATTCAATTATATCGTTAAATTTATACTCAAATCATATTTTTATTTTAGCATTTTCATATAAAAATATCATTGCAAAGGATATTAAAGAAAATTAATAATACATAAATCTTTATTTTTTTCTTTATTATTATTATTATTATTATTATTATTATACTTTAGGTTTTATGGTACATGTGCGCAATGTGCAGGTAAGTTACATATGTATACATGTGCCATGCTGGTGCGCTGCACCCACCAACTCGTCATCTAGCATTAGGTATATCTCCCAATGCTATCCCTCCCCCCTCCCCATAATACATAAATCTTTAAAAACGCTGCTATGACACATTTTTCTTTTCCAAAATGCTTGTCTTTTCTTTGTTTGGCTTTGGTAATCATTATGAAGAGATACTTTTCTTCTGCTTTCACCACTTAACACTTCTAAAACAATTTTCATGATTACACAGAGTTGTGTTGTAACTTAGAAGCTGAAGAATAATTTGTTAGTTAATCCTTCTCTGACTATTGCTACTTCAATTTTTCAATTTTTTTTTTTTTTTTTTGCCATTTGATAAATATTCTGGGAAAACAAGCCAAATAATGAAGAAATAGGTTTCCAGGGGTCAAGTAAAAGAAACAGGGCTTAAACCTGGGTCTTCAAAAATTAAGTCTAGCCTTTTCCCTTCCACTCATTGCAAGAAATTATCTGCCTGCTATTTTTTGAATATTTTCCTAAAATGGAATTTTATATCTAAACATAATGAATAGAGTTTAATATGCATTTCTATTGGCCATGATGTTATTGGCATGATGCTCTTGCTTCCCAACATGGTTGAACAAACTTAACAATGCCCCTAGAAATGTATGTGTTAGGTTTTGCTACAGTTTCCTCAGCATTCAGGTTATTATGTTTTCATATTGCTAGCTTAGGTAAAAAAAAAATGTTTCACCAATGTTGCTTTTATTTGCACTGTGATTCCAAAAAGTGCAAGTAATAACATTACATTATATTAATGATGGCCTGAAATTCTGGATTTTCACTAAATCATAATGATGCTTTCCTATATAGTCCTATTCTATGAGAGGTGATATATCTTGTAAAAATACGTGCAGGATCATGAGCCCAGGATATTTTTCTTATTTGATTATAAGTCTATTTTCTAAATCCCAGAATAAATATGTTAGTTTTCTAGAATCAACCTCATTTTATTCTGTATGTGGCTTATATTTCTAACATAGCTGGGGTACTGATACTCTATTACTTTTAACTCTAACATATTCATAGTAAAAAATCATGCTGTCTAGCCTAAACTTCCCTAAAGCGAATTCAATGAAACTATACTTCTGGAAAATATGAATATTTGTCACAAACTTTTTCCATAATTTGGGAAAGTGATGGGGTAAACAAAACAAAACAACTTTTTAAATGCATATATTATCACTTTATGTATCATGTATTTCCAAGAGAAGGATATCATTTGTGAAACTCTGAGACAGCAGCATAGAATGCTTTGAGCATTCATCCTCGAAGGCAGAGTCATAACTCATGGTCAGGGAATTCTGAATCTAAAGTAACTGATCAAAAAATAATAATAATAAAACAGGTTTTCTTTTTATTGGTTTACAATGTCTGCTAACAAATGGATTATTTTTTCTAAACTCTTGTTTATTTTCAAACAAATCATATACACCTGATTATTAATTGTGGTGTCTTCAAAAATTCTGTGCTTCAGTGGAAAACAGAAAGCTAAAATATATGTGTCATGATGATTCTCAATGTTCTTTGGAGATTTTGACTGGATCATATATAGATGAGATCAGAAAACCCCTCAATCCTAACCAAACCAGCTAATTAGTGGATATAGGATTCATAATCTTTATTATACGGAAGTTTAGAAGCAGTTTGTAGAAGAGTTGCAAATTAAGTACTTCAAAGAAATAAGCCAGCATGTGCCTCAGGGTTCTCAATGTATTTCCAGTTCACTCTTTTTGAAAAATAAACATGGTTTGAAATCTCAGGCAGTAGGGGAAAGACTATAGCTAGGTTCTTTGACCTGGTTTCCAAGACAAAATTTTAACATAATGCCTCCTTTAGTAAAGAGATATTTCTCCAAAAGGGGTCCTAAACATTTCTGTTCATGTCACATTTCAATAACTTCCATTTATTCAGTTTCTAATATTCAGCATCTTTAGATACAAAGTATACAATCCCCATGACAACTTTGCAAAATAAGTTTGATTAGTATTTCCCTAAATTTATGTGCAGGCTGCAGATTAGGGAATTTAAATAGCTTGCCCACGACAGCAAAGCATATCTGTGACTCACTCAAGTCCTTCTTTCTTATCCTGATTTTCTCTTCCCTCAGTAAGAACATATAGGTGCCACTCTATTCATGAAACTGATGCCATAGGCTTGTCACTGTGCATAAACTTTCCTAGTCTTTTATTTCCAAATCAAACAAAAATTTGACATTCAAAAATTCAAAAACAAAATACGCTAGGAGGAAAACAGACTTTTGTAATTTTTTTCCTCCCAAAAGAAGCTCATTCATCATGAGAAAGTAAAATTAAAATATTGAAGGTGGCTAAATTCCCAGACAGATAAGGAGATAGAGGAGCACATGGTGACTTTTGGAGGACAGCAGGAATGACTCCTCTAATATCAGAGCGGAGCATGTTCACATCCCTTTCCCTCTCCAACTGTAAGACACAAGGGTTCAATCAAATAGTCTGCATATTAGTCAGGATCCCCTTGTGTTCAAACAATACACCCCAAATAAAATTAATATAAATGATAGATGATTGACAGAGAGATAGATGATAGATAATACATAGATAAATAGATCCATTTAACCATACCATGGAAAGGCAGGGTTGAAATTTGCTTCAGGGTCAATTGCTTCCAAAGATTCATAAGGAATCTTGTTAGTGTTCTAGCTTTCTCTTTCCTGTCTCCCTTCTCCCGTCTCCTCCCTCCTCTCTGTATCCCTCATCTTGGCTTCCACCTGTTCATTGGGTCATTCTATGGGAGTCCTCCATGAGAAAGAACACTGAGACATGCCAAGGTCAGGACCACATACCAATAATTGCAGCCAAGTTTAAAGAGATAGCGGCCATTTGTCATCCAATTCTGAAAATTCCATGGAATAACCATGATTGATCCAAAATAATCCGTCTTTCATTTTCTTAGATGAATCATACTGGCTCAGGGAACGTAGTACTAAGCTGCAAATGTGACTAGCCCACCATGTTTTTATGTTTCACTCTTAGATTACAGGTTATTTTAATCTCTTTGTTTCTTATCCTCCTGGTTATGAATATGTAGAAGTTTCTATAAAATGTGTACCCTTAAAATGTGGCTAATAAGGATATTGGTGAATCTTAGGTGAACAACTGGAAAAAGAGTTTAAAAATTGATTCAATTTCTTTTGATAAATTGATAGTATAATTGATGGTATGCTTTATAACATTTCTTCTCACTAGAATGTGCCATTATGGTAGGCAGAATAATGGCCCCCAATGATGCCCATGCAATAATCCCTGGATCCTTAGAGTAGGTTACATTATATCACAAAAGGAGCCTTGCAAATTGAATTAAGGTTGCAGGTCTTAAAATACGGAGATTATCGTGTGTTACCTAGATGGGCCAATCTAGTCACATGGGCCCTTAAAGGCAGAAAAGAAAGGCAGAAGAGTCAGCCAGAGAGTGGCTGTGGCAGAAGAACAGACATGAGAGAAGTGAAGTATGAAAGAAATTCATCATGCCCTTGCTGGCTTTGAAGATGAAAGAAGGAGGCCACAAGCCAAGGCATATGGGAAGCCTCTAGAAGTTGGAAACAACTTTCAGCTGAGAGCCAGTAACCACAAGGAACTAAAACCTGCCAACAACCTAAATGAACAGGAAAACAGATTCTTTTCTAGAACTTCCAGAAAGGAACAAACTATTGCTAATACCTTAATTTTATCACATGAGACCTGTGTTGCTCTTCTGACCAACAACATGGTAAGATAATAAATTTGTGGGGTTTTGTGCCACTGAGTTTGTAGTAGTTTGTTACAGCTGCAATGGAAAATTAATACACCCAGGTAAAACTACTTTTATTGTTAATTTTTCTTTTTTTGAGACGGAATCTTGCTCTGTTGCCCAGGCTGGCGTGCAGTGGCATGATCTCGGCTCACCGCAAGCTCTGCCTTCTGTGTTCATGCCATTCTCCTGCCTCAGCCTCCCGAGTAGCTGAGACTACAGGCGCCCGCCACCACGCATGGCTAATTTTTTTGTATTTTTAGTAGAGATGGGGTTTCATCGTGTTAGCCAGGATGGTCTCAATCTGACCTCATGATCTGCCCACCTCAGCCTCCCAAAGTGCTGGGATTACAGGGGTAAGCCACCTTGCCCGGTCATTATTAATTTTTTTAAGAAAGTGTTCAGGGCTGGGCGCGGTGGCTCACGCCTGTAATCTCAGCACTTTCGGAGGCTGAGGAGGGCAGATCACGAGGTCAGGAGATTGAGACCATCCTGGCTAACGCAGTGAACCTCCATCTCTACTAAAAATACAAAAAAATAGCCGGGCGTAGTGGCGGTCGCCTGTAGTCCCAGCTACTCGGGAGGCTGAGGCAGGAGAATGGCGTGAACCCGGGAGGTGGAGCTTGCAGTGAGCCGAGATTGCGTCACTGCACTCCAGCCTGGGCGACAGAGTGAGACTCCGTCTCAAAAAAAAAAAAGAAAGTGTTCAGTAAGTAGATTTTGTAAACTGATGTGTTCAGCCCTAAAAAGAATACTGATGATCTTGATTAGTCAGGGTCCCACTGGTCTAGATTTATATTTTTAAGAATAACTAGGCTGGGTACGGTGGCTCACACCTATAATCCCAGCACTTTGGGAGGCCGAGGGGAGCAGATCACCTGACACCAGGAGTCCAAGACCACCCTGGCCAACATGGCGAAACCCCATCTCTACTAAAAATACAAAAAAAAAAAGAAAAAAAAAAGAAAAAAAGAAAGAAGGAAAGAAAGAAAGAGAGAAAGAAAAAATTAGCTGGGCGTGGTGGTGGGTGCCTGTAATCCCAGTTACTTGGGAGGCTGAGCCAGGAGAATCGATTGAATCCAGGAGGTGGAGGCTGCAGTGAGCTGAGATCACACCATTGCACTCCAGCCTGGGCAACTGCGTCCCCTGCAAAAAAAAAAAAAAAAAGGAATAACTAAACGGGCTTTTTCTTATTTGAAAGTTTATAAAATAGGCAAAGTCTTTGTTAATAACAGAGTCCATGCTCTGTAGAAAAATGGGGTGGGATGCAGATTACCTACTCACACAAAACCAACTCTGCAAAAACAATACTGGCTATTAGTGAGACTCATTAGCTAATGTGGCTGAGAGAAGCACTGTTTCTTGGCCTGGCCTTGCTTCATGGCTTTTCTGCCTGGATGGCCCTTTCCTAAGTTGCCCATGATATTAATATTTCTCTGATTTCTTTAACATTCTGCTTTGCATTTCACTGACTTTTTGCTCATCTCCAACACTCCTAGTATCTGTTTATATTCTGCTCAAGGTAAAAATTCTATCAAATATGTTATTTTTACAGAGACTTCTCTCACTCAAATTGATCCTACAAAATACTGGCTGCAAAAAAAAAAAAAAAAAAAAAATACTGGCTGCCTGCTTTACTTGTAAACCTGGAAGGTAGAAATGGGGTGTTGTAATTCTGTTACTAGCCTGGGTGTCACCTATTTAAATTATTTTTAACGTCTGCCTTTTTTTCTAACTGCATTTTCTCAGGATAGTAAGGCAATACATAAAACATTTAAACTTGTTTTAAGAATTCCAATGTTGACAAGATGGCAGATTAAGGTAATTAAATAATCATCTTTCCCACTAAAAGCTTAAAAAGATATGATAAAATATATCTTTGAATTAATAAAGACTTGAAAATTACAGCTGGAAACATGTAAACACATGTTGCAGCTGAGGTCAAGTGGGTTTACTACACCCCAAAACATAGGATCTTGAGTGTTAGAACCTATAGAAGCCTTAAAGATGAGACCTAGGACCAAATAAGCTAAGAGTTGCAAATGAGACCACTGCTAGTGACCTCAAATATCACAGCCTCAGTGAAAGTGAATCACAAAATCAACCTCCCTTCTGCCTAAAAATTAGCAGGAAAGCTCCCAGCTACTCGGGAGGCCGAGGCAGGAGAATGACGTGAACCGGGGAGGCAGAGCTTGCAGTGAGCTGAGATCGAGCCACTGCACTCCAGCCTGGGCGACTAAGTGAGACTCCGTCTCAAAAAAAAAAAGAAATTAGCAGGAAAGCTCATTGATCTCTACTGGCACCTCACAAGAGTTTAGATTCTAAATTTATACCACCTGATTCACCAGAGGAAGAAATAAAAGGCTTTAGAGGTGCCTCAACAACACAGGCTATATAGGTTTTCCCACAGGGCTCAGAGGACTGCGAAGAGGGAGACCTTCCTACTTTGACCTCACAATTAAAAATTACAAAATGTATGAGGAAACAATGCATCCTGAGCACAATATAGTAGATACAAACACGAGCATCGTTAAAACCTAAGGACATTAGTCAGTACAACAAAAAACTTAAAGACAAATGATTAAAGACAAAGTCAGGAAATCAACAGAAATCAACACAATAAAAGAAATAAGAGACACATGAAAACAGGCAGATTTGACAGAGAGAATGGGAATAAAAAATATCATCCTTGAATTGAAAAACTTATCAGACAGATGAAACATAGATTAGACTTATCAGAATAAGGAACTGTGCAATAAAGCAAGGAATGATAAGATCATTACAAAGAGATCATTGAGGGAGGATGGAATGAGAAGGTCCAAAATGCATCATCTACTAGGAGAATACAATAGAAAGAATGGTGGGGGTTGGCACGGTGGCTCATGCCTGTAATGATAGCACTTTGGGAGCTCACCTGAGGTCAGGAGCTCAAGACCAGCCTGGCCAACATGGTGAAACCTTGTCTCTGAAAAAATACAAAAATTAGCCTGGTGTGGTGATGCACGCTTGTAATTCCAGTTATTGGGGAAGCTGAGGCAGGAGAATCACTTGAACCTGGGAGGTGGAGGTTGCAGTCAGCCAAGATCGTGCCACTGCACTCCAGCCTTAGAGACAGTGTGATACTCCATCTCAAAAAGGAAAAAAAAAAAAGAAAGAAAGACTGGTGGGGAAGCTAGGCGCAGTAGTTCATGCCTGTAATCCCAAAATTTTGGGAGACTGAGGTGGGTGGATCATGGCGTCAGGAATTCAAGACAAGCCTGGCCAACAAGGTGAAACCCTGTCTCTACTAAAATACAAAAATTGGCCAGGAGTGGTGGTGCATGCCTGTAATCCCAGCTACTTAGGAGGCTGAGGCAGGAGAATCGCCTGAACCCAGGAGGCAGAGGTTGCAGTGAGCCAAGATCACGCCACTGCACTCCAGCCTGGGCAATAGTGAGAGTCTGTCTCAAAAAAAAAAAAAAGAATGGTGAGGAATGGGGAAGTGGTGGGGAAGCAATATTTAAAGAGATAATGGCTGAAGATTTTTTAGAAGTGATGAAGTATCATGCATTCTCACATAAAAGTAGCACTCAGGGAGAAATAAGGCACATACATACACACATATACACACTTAGAATAACAGACAGATCAGTTAAAACATCCAAAGATGGGATTAGATGCAGTAATATGTACAAAGGGCTTAAAACTGTACCCAACATACGGTAAGAAACTTGTAAGAGTTAACTATTCTTATTATCCTTACTTTACTTTTCTATATACGAATGAAATTTCATAAGTAGAATAAATGAAAAAACAAGTCATTTTGTGATAAAAATCTACACTTTGAGATTATTTGTATATAATTTAAATACAGGGGCCAGTAGTATTTATGGGAATGATACATAGCAAATAGGATGGGCTACCTGTGCAAAGGAAGAGGTTAGGAGTCGAGTGGTCAGGCTTAGGCCATAGTTCTTAGGTTTGGGCACTAAAATCAAATTCCAAAGCAAACGCAGCAGCATGTTCACCACCGTTTAACTTAGAGGTGGTTACCTCCACTTACGGCCGTCGAGGTTGAGCTCCCTCATGGGGGCCCAGCTCAGTCAAGGATTGCCCAGCCATGTACCCTGCTGCGGTGTGAAAGACAGAAAGCCTTTCTCTACTTTGCACAAAGACATGAGCTTCTGGGGCCCTGTGTGTAAGTGGGTGCCTGTTATTTTATGTATTTTTCTATGTTTGAAATATTTCATCGCTTGAAAAAGGAACCATGACTTCCTATCTGTAGTTTAGTAAATGGGATCCCTGTTGTTCAAAATGTGTCACAATTCCTGTGGCACCCTATTACATCACCTGACCTCCCAGTTTTCTATTTTTCCATCATCAGCCAATCCTACACAGGCTACCGTGGGCCTCAACCTCCCCTCCTGAGGAATGGGGTAAGGATTGTAAGATGATTACTCCAGAAATCAATGTCCGAAAACACAGTTTTCAACTTTCCCCAAAATATATAGTTTCCAATTATCTTAAGCAAGTATTGGAAGAGCTGATAACCACCATTTATGTCCCACTGTTAATGATTAAGAAGGCTGACATCACTACAGCTGGGCTTGGTTGTTGAGGGAGAATTTAGATTCAGATTAATAATATAGATAAAGATTAATGCAAAATAATACCAAGGAGATCATTTGGGCAGTTGGTGGAGGTGTAACTTTTATAGTTTTTTTTTTCTTTTAACTGTGTTATTAAAACAGCTGAAATACCAAATGCTGATGAGAACGTGGCAGCGGGATGCATTTCTGGTGGGAGTATAAAATGGTACAGCAACTCCAGAGAATAGTTTGGCAGTTCCTTAAAAAAACTAAATATAAGCTTGCCATATAACCCAGCAATCACACTCCTGGGTACTTATCCCAGAAAAGTGAAAAATCATGTCTACATAAAAACCTGTAGATAATTAAAAATTATATAAAGCAACTTCTCTGATAATGATACAACAATACAATAACAAACTTGGTGAAAAGGGAGGAAAGCCTTACCACCTAGGACTTGTAAAACTTTTCTCAAGCAATTCTTAAGTGAAAGAGGAAATTAAATCTGAAATTGTGAAGTATTTTGGAAATGGTAATAATAACAGTACTGGATATCAGACCTATATAGATTTAGCTAAACTGTGACTTGAGGAAGTTTCATCACCTTAAAAACATTTTAATTAATGAGAATGGCTGAATATAAATATATTAAAAATATTCCACTCAAGATGTTAGAACAATAATGAACCTGAAGAAATCAATAAAAAAATGAAAATAGAAATAGAAAATAAGAAAATAGAAAAATTGTAGAATATATGAATAAATTCATGATTTTTTAAAATTATAGTAAGATGTAAAAAGCCATTAGCTAACTGAATTAAGGAAAAAAAATACAAGTACATAAAATGAGATTGCAGAATAAATTCAGAAATTTAGAAAAGTTATGAGACAAATCTATTTCAACCCTATGAAAATAAATTTGGAAAAATGGATATACAACATATAATTTTCTATGAAAATATAAATCCCCAAAATTGACCTTCCAAAATACATAAGATATGAACAGACTGGTTAACATAGAAGAAATAAAATTGTTGAAAAAATACTACCCCCTAAGAGAAACAAAAAAACAAAAAATAACCTGTGCATGGATGTCCATAGCAAATGTATTTGTAATAGGTAAAACCCAGAAACAACTCAAATGTTCTTCAATGGGTAAATGGGTGAATGAGCTATGGTACATTCACACCATAGAACACTTGTCAGCATTAGAAAGGAATAAACTATTGACACATCCAACAACTTGCATGGCTCTCATTGTGTCATTGTGCCTAATGAAAACTATCCAATCTCAAAAGGTTGCTTATTTGAGGATTCTGTTTCCGTAAGACTCTTAAATGATGAAACTATGGAAAGAGCAAACTGATGAGTGGTTGTCAGAGGTTGGGATCAGGAAGACGGAGTGTTGGGTGTGAATATAGAGATATCAGGTAGGAGATTTTTGTGGTATCTCTATTATAGGAATCTGCACGTGTGATAAAGTGCTTAGAATGAGACACACATGTGCACACATGGAGGAAAATCCATTCTTATAAAACTGGTGAAACGTCAAAAAGATTGATGGATTATATAAATATCAGTGTCAGTTTCCCAGCTTCCCGATTTTGGTGTTGTTCTATTGTTGTAAGTAAAAGTTATTGCCACTAGGAGAAACTGGGTGAAGGGTACACCCAGGACCACACTAATACTTTTGCAATTTCCTGTGACTCTATGATTACTTCAAAATAAATAGTTAAAGTAGAGAGAACAGGAAGAAGGAGGAGATGGAGAAGAAGAGGAGAAGGATGATGTCTGCTTTGTTTCATTCATTTCCTGGCTTTGGGGTTAGGACTTTTGTTCTGGCTTGGTTGTTTTCCACATGGAGCATGGGAGAATCCAAGAAATCAATCAGTGATATATGTTAAAATATACATGGTTACAGTGTTAGGCTTTTTGGTGAAGGGGACTGGGGGCTGGGGGCTGGTGATGGGGGTTATGGTGTCATGTGTTGTTTAAAAATTCACCTCAGATCAGTCTGTAATAATTCTTTCCAGCCCCACTTCCCCAAGTTGAGGACCATGGTATACACTTGGTGGGTATATGGAGGATGTTGATTTCAATCTCACATTGGTTTTCAGTTGGAGAAAGAATTGGTTGTTTTCTCCACAGCCAGAGACTCATAGAAACATTTGATCCACTTTCAGATTCACTCTCAGGTTCACCCTGCAAATGACTCCTCAGCCCACACAACCTTTGTTAGGCAAAGGGCTTCAAGTTTCAAGTTAATTTCTTGTCATGACCAACATTTCAGCAGAGGAATAGAGACTGCTGTTTGGGTCTTAGGAATGCTAGCAGGATAACACTTAGTAATGTTGAGGCTGATGATTCCACCAACTACTGCTCAGCAAAAAATGCCTCACAGTCTGCAAGTCTTTTAAGGTAACAGGATCAGGTAATTATTTCAAAAGAAATTTCATTTCGTGCTCTCTAATCTTCAATGTCTGCTGATAAGAGGTGAGATAAATAGCAACAAGTATAAGAGGCAAGCCCCAGATTAAAGGTCTGTGTTGAATTCCATGGCATTCTTTTTCACTTCCGAATTTCAGGCCCAAACGGTGTAAAATAAATTCTCCATGGAATTCAGTGGCTTTCTGGGAAATGTTTCCACTTTTAAACCCAAAGTATGGAGCTATTTGACTTCTGAAAAATCTGATCTGTTCATGGATTCTTAATCTGGCTAACAATTACAATTAGGAATTCACTGTCCTTCAGGTTAGAGAGGCATCTTATCCCCAGATAACCTGTGTCCTTATTCTACCTCTGCCTCTTGCTTGCTATGTGACCTTGAATGAGATAAGTTATCTTTTAGCATAAGTCCTTTCATTTGTAAAATAAAATTAAGAGTAGTACACACTGCATAAATGTTGGAAGTATTTGAATATGCTAATATATGCAAATTATTACATACAGTATTGAACTCATGGGGAAAACACAAGCTCTGTCCTTTGGTTTGAAGGTGGCCTCCAAATTTCATGTGTTGGAAACTTAATCTCCAATGTGGCAGTATTGAGAGGTGGGGACTTTAAGAGGTGACTAGATCAGGAAGGCTATGCTTTCATGAGGGGATTTTAGTCCACTCATGGATTAAGGGATTAGTGGGTTAGTGGATTAATGGATTATCATGAGAGGAGAACTGGTGGCTTTATGACAAAAGGAAGAGAGACATGAGATAGCATACTCAGCCCCCTCCCACATGATACCCTGTGCTGCCTCGGGACTCTCTAGAGTCCCCATCAGCAAGAAGGCCCTCAGCAGATGAGGCCCCTTGACCTTAGACTTTTCAGCCTCCAAAACTTGAAGAGTGAACTCTTTTTCTTTATATATTACCCAGTTTCAGTTATTCTGTTATAAGCACCAGAGAATGAGCTTATATACAGTAAATGATAACTAGTATATCATTATTAGTCTTCCAGTCAAAAAAAGGAAAAGCACCAAACACACATCTTGGATAAAATTCCAGCCTGACATTGTTAAAGTCTATAATATCAAAAATTATAGCTAACCTTCAATGGCCTAAGTATTTTCAATTTAAAAAGGAAGAAAGAGTCACGTGCAGTGGCTCACGCCTGTAATCCCAGCACTTTGAGAGGCCAAGGCAGGAGGATGGCTTGAAGCCAGGAATTTAAGATGAGTCTGGGCAATATCGTGGGACCACTTCTCTACAAAAAAATTTAAAAATTAGCTAGATGTGGTGGTGTGCACCTGTAGTCCTGACTATTTGGGAGTCTGAGGCAGGAAAGCCCAGGAGTTCAAGGCTGCAGTGAGCTATGACTGTGCTACTACACTCCAGCCCAGGTGACAGAGTGAGAACTTGTCTATATTCAAAAAAGAAGAAGAAGAAGATAGATACATTTATGATTCAAGATATGAGCAGAACAGGAGATAATATATATTTGGAAATATTAAGGCTTTAAACAATTATACGAACGTCTTACTGTTCTATAAAAATGGCTGTCTTTTGAAATAGGAGGAAATGCCACAGATCCAGTTTTGACTGTATCATCCCATGTAAATACAGGATAATGCCCTCACCATGTGGATCTTATGGAATTTGTCCCACATAACTGTAAGAAGCCCTTGGCCTTCCTCCCACCAGGCACTACCTAGCCAATCAACCTAATATACAACTGAATCAATTTCATAAAGAATGATTCTGATCATGCCCTTCTTTGACAAAAATATCTAATAAATTTTCAGTCTTTTAGAAAAGAAAAAAATACAAAATCTGTAAATATTTGCATACATTCAATCTTCACCACAGTATTTCCAAAATGTCTTTTCCACACTCCTCTTCCACTCCCAGCCTTCATGAATTCTGTGCCTAGAGGTGGTTCATCACACTCCACAAGCCGTGCATGTTCTGCTCAGCCTCTACATGCACTGTTGGCTCCCCTTTGAATCCCTGCACCACCCTACAGCCAGATGCCATGTACAGCTCTCCCTAATCTACAAAGAAGGTTCAAGTGCTATCTATTCTTCTTGTTCACCCCTCACCTTTCTGTGTTAGTCTTCTGTGGCAGCTGTATAATTATCACAAACTTAAAAGTTGAGAAATGTGTTTTCTCTCACTTCTGAAGGCCAGAAGCTCAAATTTAGGTGTTAGGAGGGTTGTGTTCCCTCTAAAGGCTCTAGGGAAGATTCCCTTTCTTGCCTCTTCTAGCTTCTTGTTGACTACATTCTTCCGGCTCGTGGCCTGTATTAGTCAGGCTTCTCCAGAGAAGCAGAACCAATAGAATGTGTGTATATATACCAATGGCCCTTGAACAACACAGGGGTTAGAGACTCTGACCCTTCTCACAGTTGAAAATCCTCAGATAACTTTTTGACTGCCCCAGAACTTAACTAGTAATAGCCTATGTTGACTGGAAGCCTTACTGACAAAATAAATAGTGAATTAACAAATAAATAAACTAGTTATCTATAGGTATTTTATGCATTCATGACATACCTAACTTTTGCTTAACTTTTTTGATACTTTTAGGCTATGCAATCTATCTGTAAACTTTTTCACATTGTTACAAATCTCCAAAAATTGTTCTATTTATTGAAAAAAATCTGCATATAAGTACAGTCATGCATCTACATAGTTCAAAGCCAGGTTCTTCAACCTGTGTTGATAGACAGACAGGCAGACAGATAGATAGACAGATAGATAAAAAGAGTGTGTTGAAGATGATATAGTTAGCTATAGATAGATAGAAAGATAGATAGATGATAGATAGGCAGAGAGACAGACACAGAAAAAAATGTAGAGATATTTATTTTAAGGAATTGGCTTCATGATTATAGATGTTGGTAAGTCCAAAATCTTCAGGATAGACCAGCAGGCTGGAGACCCAGCAAAGAATTACAATTCCAGTCTGAAAGCAACATACTGGCAAAGTTTCCTCTTGCTCAGGAGAGGTCAGTCTTTTGTTCTAGTAAGGATTGAGCTGATTAAATGAGGCTCACCCACAATTATGGAGGGAATCTGCTTTATTTGATATCCATTGATCTAAACCGATTCCACAATTATGGAGGGAATCTGCTTTATTTGATATTCACTGATTTAAATGTTAATCTCATCCAAAAAAATCACCCAGAAGGAAACATTCCAAAACTGTATGACCAAATAGCTGGGCAGTATGGCCCAGCCAAGTTGACACATAAAGTTGACCATTGCCTGGCTCCATTTCTCCAGTCCCTTGACTCTGTGGTCACATTGCATCCACCTAATCTGTATGCATGTCTTCTCTTCTATAGGACATTTACAAAATGTATCTTATTGCATTTACAGCCCACCTGGATAATCCAGGATAAGCTCCTCCTTGCAAGATCTCTAACTTAATTACATCTCCAAAGAGTCTCTTTCTAAATAAGGTAACATTTATCTGTTTACCACATAAGGTAATGTTCACAGGTTCCAGGGATTAAGATGTAGATGTATCATTTTGGGGCCACCAATCAACCAGTTACATTCCCCCCTACCAAAAGTAGCATCTTATTCTCTAAAGTTTCAAAAAACTTGTCCACATCTTTAGTACCCATATGTTAGTTTTTTTTTATTATATCACTAACACAATCAACAAATAGATATCAATCACCCTATTCCGTGACATGCATTGTGCCAGTTACTAGGGTCACAAAGAAGACTAGCAATGGTCATGGCTTTCCATAGCTCAATGTCTAAGGAAAGCGTATATGTAAAGAAGTAATCTCAAATTCAATGTAATATGTGTAACATGCAAAATATTCTTGACACCCCACTGTGCTCACAGAGTACCTTGCATTTATCCCTATGATAACAGCAGCTGTTAACATGTCCATATCCCTCTCTGAAGCGGGAGGATGGGTCTTAGGATTTGCTAGCAGGATAACACTTAGTAACACTTGATTTTTTGGATTCTCCCATGCTCCATATGGGAGCTCCATATATATCTTTCTTAACTTATATGTCCCTACTGCCTGTACAATGCCTAGCCTACAGTAAATTTTCAGTGCAATGTATTGAATTAATTCATTAATCTAACAAAATAATAAGCTCCTACTAAATGCCAGTGCTTTTCTAGATGCTGCAACTATAGCAGTATAGAAATCATTCAAAAATCCCTACCTTAATGAGACCTGCTAGACTAGTGGAAAAAAATGAGTGCATGCACAAATTAATTAATGGCTAAACAATGTGCTTTGGAATGACAGAAAAGAAGCAACTCTCTTGATGAAAAAGGTAAAGTAAATCTTGGATTCTGGAGAGGAGTTTTAGAGGTGAAGTGAGAGCAGAAAGAGCACTCAGATGAACGCACACTTCCATGATTCTGCATTTAACTTCTCTGTCATAGACTTCATCATCCTTGAGGAGAGAGTTCTTTATTTTTTTAATATTCCTATGACTCATGCTTAAATCAATGTCTTGAATACAGAGTACTCTTCAATTTCAACAAATGTCTAGACTACTGTGCTATTCCTTATGGTAGAACTAACTCCATGTGGCTATTTAAATTTTAACTAATTAAAATTCAATAAAATTAAAACTTCAGTTCCTTAGTTGTGCTAACCACACTTCAGTTTCTCAAGAGCTCCATGAGGCTATTGGGTACTGTACTGGAGAGTGAACATAGCCATCCTTATAGAAAATTCTTTTGGACAGTACCATTCTAGAATAAAGGGATGAAGTGACAACAATGTCTTAAATGTTACAGCTGCAAGTACTTGCATCTCATAAATCCAATTCCTCATTTTACATATGGAGACACCAAGGCCCAAGAAGGAAAATCAACTGTCAACCATTTATGCCAAGTTGTTCAATATCATGGCTAAACTGGAGCCCAGGTGTGTTGACACTTCATGATGCACTGCAGTCTGTCCTCTGTAGCTCATTTATACTATATCATACTACCCAGACTTTTGCTCTAATGTTTTTCAAGAGCACACGTTTTGTTGTAACGTACTCTCTTGTAGAACAATTTACCCAGGCCTTTCTCTTATGACTCTGGGCAAGGCCAGCGAGGAGCTTACAAGAAGGGCCTAGGTGGCTCTGTCAGAGCCTTGGAGCAGTTGATAGGTCAAGGAATGAGTTTAGGCCTATCATCAGCTAAAAAGTAACACTGATGAGTACACTGACAAATCACTAGAGATGTGGAAGAAAATATGAGAAAGTAGAGAAGCAGTGGATTATGGCAGAAAGACTTGCATTAGAAAGGCTTGAGCTCACAGTCCATTTCTCCTCTTACTGTGGCCTTAGGTAAATTACCTTTTTATACTGAGACTTTTCCTTACCTGCAAAATAGAAATAATGACACCAACATCATTAATCAATATATAGCATATTGATTACATAGCAACTGACCAAAGGAGATTCTAAAAAGTATGGTAGCTTTACAACGATTAAAGTATTATTGCTATGCTATCATAATAATGAGAAGAAAACTATTAGAAAATAGGTTCAGACATAATAATAGAAGCAAATATTTATAAAGCACTTATGAACTAGGCAATGATCTAAGTGCTTTGCACATATTAATTTATTTAATGTCTATAACAAGCCTGTGAGGGATAATAAAATACTCCTGTTTTATATATGCAGAAACAGGCACAGAGTGACTTACCCAAGATCATCAGCTAGGAAATCTAAAGCTGAAACTCAGGCAGTGGGTCACAAAAGGTATGCTGTTAACCACTCTGATTTTGAAGGGAAGGGGCCCTGCTTCCCTCCAGAGAAGGACACTTTTACACTTTTACAGTCTCTCCACCCTGAAAGAACCCATGAATGACCCTTTGTTGAATGAGTATCCTGGAACTTACAGATTAATCAGTGGAAGGTGGGAAAGCTGAAACCCAGGGTACCATAGGACTTGGGTCCCAGAATAATGTGATGATTCAGGGCACCTGGTTTCTTATGGGCTGCTTCTGGATCATTCTCAGGTACAGCTCTGCACTTTTTCTTTCAACTCTTGCAAATGGAGCACTGACACTTGGTTGAGCTAAAATGCAAACAACCACAGTTTGGCCTCAGCCCTCCTGAGCTAGTTCCTGTTTTCAAAGCTTCACAGGTTGTTGAAACACAGACATCCTACCTAATAATTTTAACTCTGCAAAAAGTGTCTTCAGTGGAAAAGTGTCCATATCCAGTCTTCATTGGTTCATTTGTGTAATAAATATTTATGGAGGATGACAAGTGCCAAGAACTGTGCATAGAGAAACAATACAGGGAAGACTCTTCTGTAAGAAGCTCAGAGCTCGTGAAGGACACAGATATGTAAACAGAAAATCAAATCAAGTCTTTTGAATTTTGTGAGAAGGTCTTCGTAGGGAACAGAAAGTGCATAGAAGAGAGTGGTCTGAACTATCTGAGAGGCCAAGAAAGATTCCACAGACTTCTCACCTCAGTTACTTTTCAGATGACACTGAAACTGGGACACTAAGTTTTCTAGAATAGCTGAGGAAAGTTTGCTCCTGGATTTCTGGGTGTGTGAATCTTCTTTCTTGTCTCTATTCTGAGAAACATTAATGAACATTTGCATTGAGTAAGATCTGGCTGTCTGCCCTATTTGGCTTAACTGAAATTTTGAAGCAAATTCTGAGGGGTGGGTGAGTTTTTCCAATTCCTTAATTAAACAACTGGAAAGCTTCATGAGAGTCATTCATCTTTGTATCTTTTCAAATGACTTTCACTGAAAGGGCCACTATGTTGCAGTCACCACTTTCCTTTAAATAATATTTCTACTGTGTTCTTGAGCTGTTTATTTTTATAGTTCTGTGTATTTGACCTAAAGCTTTTAACCTTGTGTGTGTGCCCTGAAGTGACTTTATTGCAAAAGGGTTTGGCTTATAAATCTCAATAATAAATAATATTCAGTCATAACACAAGGAGAAGAAATATCAGAACTGTCTGTTCCCTTGAGAAACGTAACAGCAGAAAGGAAAAAGTATGAGGAAGCTCACGTCAATGAGTGGCCACAGAGGGCACTGAAACCCTTGAGCAGAATTGAGAAAAATTGTGTGTATCAACTATGCAACATACACCAGGAGCTATGGATCCTGCTTTGGGACATAAATATTAATAGAGCAAGCACTGTGAATGAGAGAAAACCTGTGGCTCAGCAATGTCAAGAGAAGTCCCTAATGTTACCTAGCTGGTTGGTACAGGGATGAGAACTTAGACTACCTTTGTGCAAAAGCTTTTGCTGGTTCCGTTACACCACACACCCTCATTATTAAAAGCTATCTATTTCATGAAACTGGTCAAAAGATATGGCTCTCAGGAGTTTGGATTAAGTTGTACAGAGAACTATGCATTATCATGCAGAAAGGCCATTCGAGTTCCTATAGTTTCTTAATACCCAACCTGTTCATTCCTAGGTTCCCCTTCTATTATTTTTTTTCCTTTTTGATTCAGATATTTAGAAACATTTGTCTCCTGACTTCCACTTCTAGCAATACTACAAGTGACAGACCAACATTCCTACTGTGCAAGACAAAAATGCCAGATCAAAAAAGCATCCAAGAACCGCTAGGGCAACCAGGTTCTGGAGAGTTGATAGAGTGAAGGGAATCTTCTGGGAATACCACAGTTGATGTCCCATCCCCAGAGTCCTTCCCGCCACCATGATCCTGTGGCCTCCCCAGCTTTGCTGCTCATTGTGAGAGTTTTAATCCCCCCAAGTTCCTGTGGTCTCCTGCCATCCTCCAGGCTGCTCTGCTATTCCTGCATCATCAACATCACACCAAAGAGCCCAGAACCATCTTTGCATCTCCTGCTATGAACCTTCATCTGGAGAGGATGCCCCACCAAGCTTCTCATGAGTGCTGGTGCTCCCTCCCTCATTCCTACATTCTGTACCGCCATGGTAAAGGGGCATAGTCAGCTGCTGGAGTCTCTGGTCCTGTATTTGCCAGCCTGAGCTGTCATCACCAAATGCCACAGACCAGATGGCTTAAAAAACTGACATTTACTTCTCACAGTTCTGGAGGCTGGACGTCCAAGATCAAGGTGCCAGCAGTATTGGTTTCTTCTGAGGTCTGTCTCCCAGGCTTTCAGATAGCTATCTTCTCACTGTGTACTCATGTGACCTTTTTTCTGTGCTCCCATACCCTTGGTGTCTCTTCCTCTTCTTACAAGACCACCAATTCTATCAGATTAGAGCCCAGTCCCTATGATGTCATTAAACTTTCACTACCTCGTTCTAGGCTCTATCTCCACATGTAGTCACATTGAGCATTAGGGCTTCAACATCTGAATTTTAGGGGAGGAACACAATTCAGTCCATAACAGATCTGATGTCACAATCCATTCCCTTAGCTTTCTTACCTCTTCCTTAATCATACTTAGAAAAGTATTTTTCCCAGCATTTCTACTTTATTTGATCTAGTGACCAAATCGATGAATGAATAACTTTAGTCACCAAACTACCCCACTGAAGACAATGAAGAGGAATGCTTATAGGAACATTTTTAAAAGTTGCCTCTCAAATTATTAATTATTTTCTTCCCTTTCCTCAACCTTTATTATTCAGTAATTTGCTAAATTGGATGTTCACTATAAGATAGCTTTTTCAGCTGATAAATATCAAACCTACAGCAATAAAAATTGATTATAGTAGTATTGTTTATTGAACTTCTACAAAGTGTTAAGTTTATCAGCTTTTTCAGCTGATAAATATCAAACCAACAGCAATAAAAATTGATTATAGTAGTAGTATTTATTGAACTTCTACAAAGTGTTAAGGTACCTGTGCTATGTACTTTGCTTCTGTTACTTTTAATCATAAAAAAACCCAAAAATACTTGTGTTCACATTTTACATATTACAGGTAAAGAACCTAAGTCTCAGTACTGAGGGTGTGTTGAAATTCACACAGCAAATGAACAAACGACCCCCATGATTTGAACCAGGTCTGTTATTTCAAAATTAATGTGCTTTCAACATAAGGAGTCCATTCAACAGATACGTTTATCCTAAGTGTTGGGATTTATAGAATATCAAAAAGAATTTGCAGACTCTATCAATATCTTACAAATGCCTATGAGTCCTAGAATTCTGTCATAGGATCCGCTATTCATATTCAGCCCCTATTTACAGATAAGAAAACTGAGGGCCAGAGAGCAGAGCTGCATTACAACTTTCTTGGACACTAGGGTACATTTGCCTGTGTGGTCCTTTTTCTCCATGAAATTTGATTTTACACTGTGTAGACACAAAGACAAAAATGTTAATATTATAAGATCTATATCTTTTTTCTGTGCTTCCACACCCTTGGTGACCCTTATTCTTCTTAAAAGGGCACCAGTTCTATTAGATTAGGACCACATACCTATGGTGTCATTTAATCCTGTGATATAATATTAATCAACATTACCAATCTTATATTATCAAGATAATATAAAATAATAGATAATATAAAATTGATAATATAGACTATTATAATCTATATAATCTTATAATCTATAAATTATTATGTTTATAATAATCTATAATTGTTTTTTATAATTCATTATACGAATTATTACAAGTTCATTTTTTTCTTCTTCTTCCTTAAAATAAATTAAAACATTCTTCTGGACCCTTGAAAGCTGGCACTGTGCTTGCTGTGCCTAATGGGTAAGTTGGTCCTGCTAGAAAGGTTAAGCAACATTCCCATCCATGTATAGCTCTAAATGGACATGCCAGGGTTAAAGGACAAGTCTCCTGCCTCCAAGTCTGTATCTCCCTGCAATGTTTTCTTCTATTGAAGATTTGAAATATATAAAATATTGGTTTGAAATGCATGAAAAAGCAACTACTTGGTTACAGTTTTGAACCTGTATTGAGTTAAGGGTACAAATTTCATTGGAAAAATGAAATAATCCTTAATCAAGTAAGGCAAGACCAACACTGTCATACTGACATGCAGAATCCTGAATCTTATACAGAATCCATGAAGTATAAACTGCACAAGATGTGGATATTCACACACAGAAGCCCCCTGAAATGGGAAGTGAAGAATTGCTTCTATGACTTTGTTTATTCTACCATAAATAGGACTTTCCTAAAACATAAGACACTCATTATTCCTGAGGTGGTTGCTGGATTCAGATGGATTCTTTACAAATGAAGGCTCGGGGACATTCATCGAAGCCTCATCTTCCATGCTCAACATAGAGATGGGTAAACAGTATTCTTAGAACACAATTGTGCCTATCCATTTCTGCAGGTGACTTGATGACCAGGAAATGCTGTTGAACTTGCTCTTTATTCATTAAGACCTGTGAGTCTTCTCCATATCCTTGGGCCTAGGGCTTGCCATCAATGTTTCAAAAAATTATCCTAAAGCTAGACCATTGAGCAGGCCAGTCATTGGCTTGACCAGGGAATCTTATCCAGGGAAACCAGGAGAAGAGATTTCAATGGGTAAAGTTAGCCAGAGTCCTTAGGTGGTACTGAGGGTTGAGAGCTGAGTTGAAGAAATGAGGTTAAACCCTCAAGTCCAATGAGAAAAGGTAAGAAATTATGAGGGTTTATCTCATGTATCAACTTAGCTGGGCCACAGTACCTAGATATTCGGTTAAATATTATTCTGGGTGTTTTTATGAGAGTGATTTGGGAGGAGGCTAACATTTAAATGGGTGGACTTTGAGTAAAGCAGGTTGCTCTCCATAATATGGGAGAGGGGTTCATCCAATCAATTGAAAGCCTTAATAGATGAAGACAGATCTCCTGTGAACAAGAAGAAATTCTGCCAGCAGACGGTCTTCAGACTTGAACTGCAACATCAGCTCTTCCCTAGGTCTTTGAACTGCCAGCTCACCCTGCAGATTTTGGACTTGCCAGCCTCCATAATCTTATGAGCTAATTCCTTAAAATACATCCTCCCAGTATTTATGTGTGCTATTGGTTCACTGAAGAACACTGAATTGATTAATTAACATTGATTTATACAGAAGGAGAAACAAAGTCAAGATTCAGAGGCTGCAGATTTTGAATGGGATGCTGATGCATCTGAGGTAGGTCAAGGCAACAGAGTGATGGCTGGCATGGGCCTGGAAGTCTGTAGATGTGCCTCTGTGGCAGCTGGTGTGTGAGCTGTTAGAGTAAGGAGGGATAAGGCTTATCCACAGGAGAGCAATTTCCTATAGCTTCAACATTACCGCTCTATGACCACAAGCTAAGAGCCTGTATTCATTTTCTGTGGTTGCTGTATTAAGTCATCACTTAGTGGTTTAAATTAACAAAAGTTTATTCTCTCATTGTTAGTTCTCAAGGCCAAAAGATCAAAATTAGTAATAATGGGCTGAAATCAAGATATCAGCAAGTCCAAGCTCCCTCCAACCCTCTGGAAAGCACCTATCTGTTCCTCACCTCTTCCAGTTTCTGGTGGCTGCCAGCATTCCTTGGCTTGCAGCTGCATCACTCCAATTTTTGCCTCCATCTTCACGTAGTCTTCCCCTCTATGTGTCTATTTTCCCTCTACCTCTCTCTGTATAAGGTGACTTGTGATGGTATTTAAGACCCACTTGACAATCTATGATAATCTCTTTATTGTAAAATCTTTCATTGAATCACATCTGGAGAACTGTAACATATAAGGTAACATTGAGAGGTTCCAAGGTTTAAGGCCTGATATCTTTGGGGCCACCATTCAGTCCACTGTGGATTCCATTCTCTTTTTGGTACAGCCATCCCCCTCCTCTGTTGGTATACATCAGAATCACGACCACTAGAACTTGAACTCCTTACTCTATTCTGTGCTTATGGAATCTGTACAGTGGTTCTGAATGAATTCTTCAGTTTCATGCAAAAAACTCCTATGCACTCCTGAAAACATGCTAATCTTTGTCACACATAAGTTACATGTAAATCATTCGCACAGCCCTCAGCGAGTTCTCAAGACAGAAACTCCATGCCCTGAGGTCAACACTCTCCTTCCTCTCCCTGTACACAGCATAATAGTTACAAACATGGTCTCTGGTCCAGAATCCTAGATTTAGATATGGAATCAGTCATTTACTAGCATCATGACCTTGAGCAATGTTTAAGTTCTCCAGGTTTCAAGTTCACCATAAAATCAGGGTGATGATAGGATCCACTCTGTAAGATTGTTGTCAAAGATTGAATTTGTACATACAAAGCATGTAATTTAGTACTTGTTCTATGAGTGTCAGCTCAGATAATGATGGCAATGCCTGGTCTCTGTCCATCCCTCCCCTGGGCCCTATTAAGTGGATTATCAGTTGTCCAATTACTACAGAGCCTTTGGGTCCTCTTAAAATTATCAAACTTCTTTATATAATTTCTGAGTGTTGCTTTCTGAATCTTTTACCATGATTTTTATTCCATAATTTTTGGCAAATGGTATAGAATAGTGGTTAGGAGCACAATCATTGGTATCAGTGAATGACTCTCAGCCTGGTTTCTTCCTCTGTGAAGTAGACATAACCATACCTATCACATGGATTCCTGCAGATGGCAGATAAGGAAACCATGTAGGTATGTGGAAGATAGTAAGTGATCAATAAATGGAAGCTATAGTTATTTCTATTTTTTTTTTTTTTTTTTTTTGCAGAAGCCATGAGGCAGGGAGTGGTAGAGGCAGTAGCATCAGGTCTGAGTCTGGGCCATGTGCAGTCCACTCCACTCCATGTAAATAGCCTTCATGTCACTCTTAAATCCTTTCTCTTTAAGACACAGCTCATTAAAACCATCTGCTAGCCACCCTTGGTTAGCTGAGGCTAATCCCTGTTTACTGTAAATGTCAAAACGTGTAAGGAGACCTGAGGGTGGGGAGTAGCTGGAGAAAAACACAAAAATCCTTTGAAAAAAACAAGGAACCTCTAGAATGAGGAGTGTCCTCCTGCAAGTGAAAAATCTTCGTACTTAATCCTCCTAATGTCAGCGGTGTCGATTCATACAAAAGGTTGCCACATGTTCTACAAGACTGAACTTGCATTTCCACTATAAATGTGTTACCAATGAGTCCAGACTTGTAACTCTACCAGCTGAGGTAGGTATATGGAGCCTGAGGGTTTCCTGAGGGTCAGGCTCCCCAACCTCTGTGGACCTGCAGAAGGAAGGGACTCTTGGCCTTGGCCGAAAAGGCAAATCTAACTGGAGCTGCCTGATGGCATTTGCAGCAAGGACCCGAAACCCCTCCTTGACCCCCTTTAAATGCCAGGCACAGATGTCACCTCACTGGCTGTGGTATTTAGTCTTCTCATTCTTTGCTGCACATGTGTGGGGTCCTTTTTCACCAGGGATGACCTAAAACAAATGTCGAAGCAAAATCTGACATTAGACAAAGAGATTCCAAATCTCAAATGGCTTCAACTGCTTTTGCAGCTGTCTCAGAAAAATTCTTCCCCACTAACACCAATAGCTTTCTTCTGTCCCCAAACTTGTAAATATTAAATTCTCCATTCAAGCTCAAATAACCCTGCAGCTCCTTTCCACCCCACACAACCCTTCCCTCACTTTCACCTTCTCATTAACTCTCCTTTGTTCTATCAAAAAGCTCAGGAAGAGTTCAATTTTTTGAAAGTCCTGTTGTTTCTCTTTGAATCCTATCTCACCTCCTTTTTTATTAAAATCCACATTGTGGGGCTGAGCATGGTGGTTCATACCTATAATCCCGGCACTTTGGGCAGTAGAAACGGAAAGATCATTTAAGGAGTTTGAGACCAGCCTGGGCAACAAGGCAAGGACCAGTATCTACAAAAAATATTTTAAAAAAATTAGCCTAGCCCATTATCGTGGTGTGTGCCTATAGCCCCAGTTACTCGGGAGGCTGAGGCAGGAGGACCACTTGAGCCCTGGAGTTCATGGCTGCTATGAGCTATGGTCATGCCACTGCCCTCCAGCCTGGACAACAGAATGAGACCCTGTCTCAAAGAAAAAAGTCTACATTGTGAAATAAACAAAAACAGCAGAAGAATATCTGCCTCAGGGAAAAAAAGAAAGGCTTTGATTAGAGATTAAGATGGGTTCAAATGTTGTTCTTGCCACTAGTTATCTGGTTAATTTTGGGCACCTCAATCATTCACATTGGCGGGCATTACCTAGAATTATGCAGTGGACAGGCAACCTGTGTTACCATGGACCCTGCCTCTGAGCCGTGGTTCCATATTCATAAAATGGAAGGATGCTTTCTGACTCATGAAATTATGAGAGAAATACGTCTAGTGTGAAAATTGTCTGATAATGGTAAAGCAAATTTAATTAGAAATATTAATAAAAATTGCAGTAAAATCAGTAACTTTACCTTTGATAGCTAGTTTTGTGTTCTACAAAGATATGAACACATCCTATGGCACAAAAATGCAAAGACATCATCCAGTCCAATACTCTCTTTGATTCTTTGTCCTGAGCTAGGTTGTTCAATAAAGGAACTTAAAGGCATTCTTTTTTATTTATGTATTTATTTTTTCTGACAGAGTCTCACTCTGTTGCCCAGACTGGAGTGCAATGATGTAATTTCGGCTTGCTGCAATCTCCGCCTCCCATGTTCAAGCAATTCTCCTGCTTCAGCCTCATGAGTAGCTGGGACTACAGGCATGCACTGCCACACCTGGCTAATTCTTTGTATTTTTAGTAGAGACGGGGTTTCACCATGTTGGCCAGGCTGGTCTCAAACTCCTGACCTCAGGCGATGCACCCGCCTCGGCCTCCCGAGGTGCTGGGATTATAGGCATGAGCCACCGTGCTCAACCAAAAGCTTTCTGAGTAACTTGTGTCAATGTTTCTTTTGTTAACAATTAATTGATTCTCTAGGGTGAATCTTAGTATCCCATTCTACTACCTAAAATTTGGTTCAGACTTTATTTGAATGCAGGGCCCACATCGTAGCCTAACATTTAGTTGAAGAGAGTGAGGGGCCTGGGGCCTTACAGAAAGAGTAGTGGTTCTCTCTGCACGTACTCTGTCAAATTGGATTCTTTTCAACAAATTTTTACAATTGCAATTGACATAAAGAAATCCAAGCCTATGATGATAAGATGTTAGAAAATGCAGTGTGTAATTTGTGATTGAGACATTGACAGTGAGCTCCCAAAATACAGGGAGAGGGTCATCAAGATGTGGCACATTTTGGGGTCTTCTCTCTCACCAATCACAGATTCAGGGCCCCTGATACAATGGACTAGTCCTCTGTCACCAGGCTTTCCTCACTTTCATGTTGGTTGTTATTGGAACAAATTAATCTTCTCCCTTCTTCCCTTTCAAGGAGGATTCTCAATCTGCTTTGCAAACACGGAGTTTGCTTTTTCCTAGGGGGCTCACCCTATAATTTGTCCTGATGTGCCTCTTCCTACCTTAAATGCAGTACAGGTATAATTTGGATTTATGCTCTTGTACCTTCCAAAACTCCCCTGGGAGCAACTTAGCACATTTCCTGCATGGTGTAAGAGCTCTGAAAATGCTAGCTGCTAGTATTAATATTATCAAATGGCCCAAGAGAGCAAAGAGGAGGCCACAATGTCTCTAATGAGCTGGCCTCAAAAGTCACACACTGTCATCTCTATCACACACTCTTGGTCACACAACCAGCTCTGATTCACTGTGTAAGGAAATTATCTAAAGGTGTAAATACCAGGAGGCAAACATCATTTGGGAGTACTTGGAGGCTGCTGACTACATATATTTTCATGCTTTTTAAATTGGCATCTAAAATATTCTTCACACATACAAATAGTTGTAAATGGTGTACTTCTGTGTGTATATTAAGTACATAGTTACGTTAATATAGATTATGTACATATAAACCTATTTTAATAAAACTCTTACATCTGTAATTTAATTTTAGTATATGGAAGATGGCCACCATAAAGCCAATTGAAAAAGAAATTTGACCCCATTTAAAAAATTAAAATAAATATATTGATATCCATTGCTATCATAATATACTTCTGAATTCTTATCCTAACAGAAAGAGAAAGAAAGAGACTCAGAGAGACAGTGACGAGAAAGAGAGGGGAAGTTGTCGGGCCTTGCTGGGAGTCTGTCACCTGAATTCAATAAGCCTGGTATTTTTTTATGGATGCTATCTTTTCTTTGTCCTAGAAGGATGCTTCCTTCAGAGAGATGCATGTTCCACTTATATTATAATATTCTTTTGTTGGAATATTTTTACACTTTGAACCAATGCACCATGCAAAGATTCAGAATGGGCATATTTTGATTGCAGTCGAAGGACAGTTATCAAAGGTGTGTGGGATAGGAGAACAGGTAGATCCCAGGTATCCTCCTAGGCAGGTCAGTTTTAGGAAAGAGCACCTGTGGGTGTCATGGACCTCAACATTGATCAGCTGAAGTCTATCCTTGCCCTCACATCCTCAAAAGGTGTTTGAGTACCCTCAGTGGTACACATTTCCTCGGTCAGGATACCTCAGCTTAAATGACTTAATACAAGTTTAAGTATAACATGAAGATTGTATGGCATGTATTCATTAAGTATCTATCAGAGAATTCTAATTCCTGAGAGCAAAGTTCTCATACAACTGCCTGTTCTAGTGCAAATAAGGGCTTCTTTAACATGGGCTTCTCTATCCTGGATGATGAGAATCATGTACTCCATGCCTATATTGCCCTGGGGCTTAATCCAATGCTATCAGAAATAGGACATTGATGGACATTGAGTAGCATAATGCTACCATTCCTTCTCCATACCCTCATACATCCATGGCCAGCATCACTGATGTGGCCTCAGAATTCTTCGCAACACAAAGTCCCAGATGACCCTCCTAATCTACTAACTTAACACATCAATTAGGCCCTATTTCCCATCTTAGTGGCCAATCCATTGCTGTAATGTTAATAAATGCTGTAACAGCTTGCATGACAATCTCTAACTTCGCATGCCTAAAAGTCTCATAAAGATCACAGTATCACATTGCTGCATTCTATTGTCTAGAGAAAGTCATAAGAGCAGACCAACCCCAAGGGATAGAAAATTGTGTCACTGCTTTAAGGGAGGTGCTGCAAACTCACCTTGCAAAGGACATGGATACAAAGAGGAGGAAATTTTTGGCCAACCTTTGCAACCTATCATACATATTTTCGGCACAGGTAGCATTCTACCATTTGGTTCCTCACCCCCAACCAGGCTGGACTTCTCAGTTAGTATTGTTTGAGAGAGCTATATGTCAGGCCACAGCGTAAATGGTTGAGATTTGAAGATGAATGATATAAACCTCCAAATATCTTCAATGGGTTCACAATATAAGTAAATAATGAGCCAGTTCAGTTCAAATGCATTGAGCAATAGCTCTGTAACATCTGCTGTACCTGGCAATAGAGGGACAGAAAGGAGTGAGACCCCACCTCTCATCTGGAGAAACTCAGAGAAGAAAGGAAAGAAATAAAGAAGGATTTTTGCTCTTCTGTAACAAAGTATGTCACAGAAGCCCTTGGCATTTTTGAAGGCTGAGATTTCCTTATTCACACATTGCCTTCTTTAAGAAAAGACACACAGTACATATAGGGTTTGTAGGGAAGAGAGGAAAGCGAGAACATGAGTGTATACTGGAGGACTCCTCTCACCTGCTGACGAAATGGGCTTTCTGTACTGAGCCTCTCCATCTCTGTGCACGTGAGAATGTATGGACAGGACATTGCCTTGGAAGAAGAAATAGTCTGTATCCTCAGATGCTGGGGGCCTCTCGGAAATTCAGCAGAACTATCTCGCCCCGCCCCCAGCCTTGATTGTTAGGCCCTTCTGAGGGTCTATAAATAGCACTGTTTATAACAGATATCTATAAATATACCTGTTATGAAATTGCAAACATCACCTTTTGTCTGCCGTATATGCTCACATTCATTGATGGTCTGCAGCAGATAATTACTGTAAATTAGGCATTATTGAATTTGAGAACTGCAAAGGAAACACTATTTCTTGAGTTGAACTATGCAAACAATACATCCTTACATCAGGGCACAGAGGCACTGTGGGCTGATGATCAGCTCACCCTTCAAGGACACAAAAAGGAACAATCCCTGAGCTTCAATTTCCTCAACTGTAAAGCAAGAGTTCTGAGAGTCAGACTGGAGTCTCTGGGACCTCCCGTCCTTCCCTCAGCTTCTACTTCCCTTTTATTCTACATCATAGTGAAAATTCCAAATGTCACCTATCAGTGGGACTGTTCCCATCTTTTTAAAAGCCTTTGAAGTCAGGTGTTATGTTAGTATTGCTCATAGTTTGTTAGGAGCATTCATCTAGCATAGCGTTTCGTAGATAGGGTGAAATAAATCATTAAAGAAGGAATGCATAAATGACTGGAGGTGACAAGCAACACTAGGATGGGAGATGGTGTTTTGGCAAGATTCAGACCTTCAGCTGACAGTGTGAATCATGCAAGTCCTGCTTCTTGCCAGCAATGTCCCAATGTCAGCAGAAGACAAACCCGAGCAGTGACATGACTCCCATGACCCATTCCTTCTTGAAATATCAGCCAGGCCACTTCCTCCAGTCACATGGGATAGGCGCTGGGGTTGGGCTCCTCTCACATTCTTAGGAATGCAAGCTCTTGTCTTCCCAGGGACCCTCAAATATATGCCACATTGCTAATGTCCTCCAGGGAACGGCTATGGGAACAACCTCGGGCCTTGCAGGAAGGAAGAAGGTTCAGGGAAGGCCGTGACTCACAGTTATTTTAAGCTCAAGTTCTCTCAGTTCAAGCAGAGGTCACACTTCTTTCTTGAAGGCAGAGGAGCCCCAAACCTGGTGTGGGCTTTAATAGAAAGAACCGCCATCTTGGGCTTTTAAGAAGGTGGCCTCTGCCCCTGTTTCCCAACCCTGACTCCAGTGATGTCCTTGAGCTAGTGCCTTCTCTTCAATGAATTTTGGTATTTCAATCTTTAAAATTCATCTACTTAAAAATATTAATTAAGAACCTACTACATGCTTGGAATAGTACTGGGTGTTAAAGATAAGGCTGTTAAAAGGAAAAAAAAAATCTGCCCCTAGGAAAAGTTTATTTTAGTGGGAGGAGACAAATAATAAGCAAATAAAAATATAGTATGGCAGGGGATGGTATATGCAGAAACAATAAAGCAGAATTTGAAAAAGAATACTGTATGGTGGCTCGTGCCTATAATCCCAGCACTTTGGGAGGCCAAGGCAGGAGGGTTACTTGAGGCCAGGAGTTCCAGACCAGCCTGGGCAACATAGTAAGACCCTTTCTTTATAAAAAAATAAAATAGGTGGCATTAGGAGTAAGGGAAAGACGTGCAAGGACTTTGGTGTTTTATATAGTCAGGTCAGGAAACGTTATTGGCATAGTGATGTGAAGGCTGTGAGGGAGTAAGCTAAGGAGATATGCAGAGGGAGGGAGCTAGAATGAGAGGTAGGGGAAGCACATTCCAGGAAGTACACAGACTCCCAAGGCAGGAGCACAGTGGGGTGTTCAAGGAACAGAAAGCAAGTCAGCAGGCTGGAGAGGGACAAATCAGGAGAGGAGCCCCTGTGAGTTACCGTCAAGATGTGGCATTTTCTTCTGAGTGAGATGGAGTGAAAGCCATGGGGGATTTTGGACAGCAGAATATAATAGACTACTGGGTCAAAGCAGAGAGATCAATTAAGAGAAGTAGGCAGATTCAGGTGTATTTGACAGGATGTGCTCATCAATTTAACATGAAGTTGAGAGAAAGAACAAAATGAAGTTTAACTTCAAGGTTTGGGGCCTGAGCAAATGAACAAAATATATATGAGATGTACTGGAACATTTGCATGTATTGTTTTTGAGAAGTCTTTTATAAACCCAAATAGCCATGCTGGATAGATAGTTGGATATCCAAGTCTGGAGAAGAGAAGGAAGTCCTTGTCTAGTCATGAAACCTTTCAGAATCAGGATATCTCACCTGAACCACAACAGACAGAAAATGACTTGAGTGACTATTTTCCCAGTTCTCCCAAGTATTATACATACATTTAGTACCAAATGCATAGAAGTTAATTCTTCCCATGCAATGTGTGCCTTACAGTGACGGTTCTCAAAGTATAGCCCAGTACCCAGCAGCATGACATCACCTGGAACTTGGTGAAATGCAGATGCTTACGTTCCACCACAAACTTCCTAAATCAGAAATTGGGGGGCAAGAAGTATGTAACCAAGCCCTCCAATTGATTTACACCCCTGAATTAATGCCTAGGACACTGGTGCTTAATTTCTTTTGGAAGCTGAATGAGGAAACCGAGAAACTATAAAATGATATGATTTGGTTTAGTGATACTCTGTAAAAGTAGTTTCATCTACTGTACCTTCTTACAGGGCAAGAGACTTAAATATGTCATGGGCTTTCATGTACTGTACATCTCTAATCAGCTTTGTGCTTCCAAATGTGTACTTTAATGTTGGCTTGTCCAGCCATATTGTCAATGGCAAAGACATAAATTACAACTGAGGTTAGCACTGGAGAGGGTGACTTGAAATATAGTCATAAGTATAATGTAAAAAGAACTCATAATCTAAATTTTTTTTTAGAACTAACATACTCTATCATGAATTTGTCCATTGGTGAGTGCATCCTTGGAGAAGCATGAAACACAGCTTTAAGCCACGAGTCTTAAATATTTTACACTAGTCTACAAATCATTTCCATTCTTAAGGGAATGATTTTAACTGAATCGGAGTGTAAAATTCATTCATTCAGTTGGTATATATATGCTATATGCTAAATACAAGGAAGGAATGGAGGGAGGGAGGAAGGAAGGAAGGAAGGAAGAAAGGAAGGAAAAAAAAGGGAAGGGAAGGGAAAGAAGGGGAAGGGAGGGGAGGGGAGGGGAGGGGAGGGGAGGGGAGGGGAGGGGGAGGGAGGGGGAGGGAATTAGTTGAGTCCCTAATTGCATTAGTGTGGTTAGGTTTAGCAACTAGGCATTATCAAAGCTCACTGCTGTGTGTTTCATCTCCAGCTTCTACAGATTCTAGCTGTTTTAACCTCCTGCAAAGTATTTGGCTTCAATAGGTTTTGGTTTGCTTCATCTGACTAATGAGAATAATGATAATGTCTACCAATAATGAAGCTAAAACTTTCAGAGGGAACACAGTGAGCATCATTAAAATGTTACATCTTTATAGGGCCATTTGTCTTGACAGTGGTCATATTTGTAATTGCATATACATATTATACTTTTACAAATGTATCATTCACAGTGGATAGGAACAACTCTAGAGTTGACAATCTTTTTATCAGGCCTATCTGGAACAATATCTAGAACTTACTATGCATTCGATAAATAGGTTTCAGATAATGAATACATGAGTAAACGGAACCCTGACTTACAGCATAGCACTACAGGACTGGGGAGAGAATCATGCTATAACTGCAGTCGAGGTATGTGCGAAGCACCATCTGGCTCTGAACTTACTAAGGTGTTTGCATTTTTGAACTGCACCTCTTCAAGAATCTGTTTCCTCTTAATTGGGAGTACCTAAGCCTGGGCCATATTAGCCAATAGTTCATAGTTATGCTTTTCACAACTTTCCAAGCATGTTCATTGAAAATCAGGATGTAACTGAAGAGCACACGAACAGCAACAATTAAGACTTTATGAGTAACAGAAAAGCCAACTAAGAGCGACTCTGACCTAAGGGCCTTTCTTTTTACGTAAAAATACCTCTTCACTTACCCAGAAATCCAAAAGTAGCGGTCTAAGGATTGTTCCAGCATCTTGATGGTATTATAGAACAACACATGACTTATCCCTCCACTCTGCCATCCACAGGTTCTTGACGTCAGCTTTCAGGTCATTTGCTTCCTTCTGGATACAAAATAACCATTTCAGCTCTCTACATTAGGTGTTCCTTCAGCCGGATTTTTAATTGTATTATTTTAAACGTAATTTATACAGAAAAAGCACATAAAGACTAAATAAAGAACATAACAAAGACAATGTAACCACCACCCAAGCCAAGAAATAAACATTGCTAAAACACTTTACACTGTGGGTCTCTTCCGGTCCTCCTTCAGGACATAATCATGTTCCTAGTTTATGGAGACCCTTTGCTTGTGTCTCTTTAGAGATTTACCACTTACGTGGACATGGCTAAATGGTATGGCTTTGTAGTTTCCTCCGGTTTTATATCTCATATAAATGGAATTATATGTATGCTTTTGTAAACTGCTTGGTTTATTCAGCATTTATTTGGTAATTTTCACACATTTTATTTTGTAGAGTTGTAAGATAATCATTTTTATTACTGTATAGAATTTTATTTTCAGCATATACCACAACCTGTCTGGACTGTGTCTTGTTTGGGGCTGTTATAAAAAACAAAAAACAAACAACAAAGACAAAAACAAAAAAAATCGCCACTATGAGCATTCTTGTAACGTGCAGGTGATATTCTTCATCATGCTAAGGAACTTCTCTTCTACACCTAATTTGTTAGAAGATTTATTTATTTATTTATTTATTTATTTATTTATTTTGAGACGGAGTCTCGCTCTGTCACCCAGGCTGGAGTGCAGTGGCGCCATCTCGGCTCACTGCAAGCTCCGCCTCCCAGGTTCACTCCATTCTCCTGCCTCGGCCTCCCTAGTAGCTGGGACTACAGGCACCCACCACCATGCCTGGCTAATTTTTTGTATATTTAGTAGAGACAGTGTTTCATCATGTTAGCCAGGATAGTCTCGATCTCCTGACCTCGTGATCCACCCGCCTCAGCCTCCCAAAGTGCTGGGATTACAGGAGTGAGCCACCGCACCCAGTGAGAAGATTTTTTTTTTAATAAATCTTGAATAAATATTAAATTTTATCTAATACATTTTACTGCCTCAAGATGATTATCTGGTTCTTCATTATTTATTAATATAGTAAATTAGATTACTGACTTGCTACCTTTCAAAACACTTTGTATTCCTGTGTTAAACCCAATGTGATCATAATTCGCATCTTTTTAAATTTATTTGACATCAAATTCAGCTTGCTGATTTGTTAACAATTTTTCATCTCAATTCATGAGTGAGGTTTACAGTAAATTTACTTTCTTCTAATGTTCTCATTTGGTTGTGTATTACGGTTATGCTTTCCTGATAGAATTAACTAAGGAGTGATTCCTCTTTTTCTGTTCCCTAGAAGTTTACATTTGATTTCCATATTACTTGAATGTAAAGCCAACTGAGCTTCAACTTTTCTTTTGGGGGTATTTTTTAACCATTAATTTAATTTGTTGAATGATATAAACCTATTTAGGTTTTCTATTTTTCATGCACACTTTTGGCAAGTCCCTCACCTCACATCCACATCAATATTAAAAAGAAATATTTAAATGCACTGGCATAAAGTTGTTTGGAGTATCATCTTATTAACTTTTCAGTGTCTACCGGCTCTGTAGTGACGTTCTCTTTTTATTTACGACTTTGGTAATTTCTACTTCCTTTTTTCTTAATCAGCCTCTGAGAAGATTTTAAACTTTAATATTTTTTGTTTAGTTTTGTTTTCAAATAACAAAGCTTATTGGCACAACCTTTCTCAATTTGAGATCCATGAGAGAATTAACTCCTACAAACTTGATGTGAGTGGCCCTTTTCTCAGTTCTCCCAAGGATGGTACAGAACTTGTAACACTCCAGACGTACAGGGAAAAAAAGTTAACTCATCACATACAGCAGATGCCTTAGGACAGAGGTCAGCACACGAAGGCCCCTGGCTTGGACATCTGGCTCATCATCTGTTTTGTAAATAAAGATTTATTGGAAACATAAGATTCCACACTCAAATGCAAGGTTCCCTAATATAAAATCCAGCAAAAGTCAGAGGTTGCAAACAGGGGCCTGGGTTGTATTTTGTTTGGCTAACACATGGTTTCAAATACAGCAGCTTAAAAATTAGGGAAAAAATAAAGATTTATTGAAACACAGCCATGCTCATTTATTTACACACTGCCTATATGGTTTCCACAGCATTTTCACACTGCAAGGGCAGAGTTGCATGGTTGTAACAGAGACCAAAGGCCTTACGGCCTGAAAGCCTAAAATACTTACTGTCTGGCCCTTTACAATAAAAGTTTGGTAGGTTTTTGCCTAGAAGAAAACCTAGGCAATACCATTCAGAACATAAGCTTGGGCAAAGACTTCATGACTAAAACACCAAAAGCAATGGCAACAAAAGCCAAAATTGACAAATGGGATCTAATTAAACTAAAGAGCTTCTGCACAGCAAAAGAAACTATCATCAGAGTGAACAGGCAACCTACAGAATTGGAGAAAAATTTTGCAATCTATCCATCTGACAAAGGGCTATTATTCAGAATCTACAAGGAACTTACATTTACAAGAAAAAAAAAAGTCATCAAAAAGTGGGTGAAGGATATGAATAGACATTTCTCAAAAGAAGACATTTATGTGGCCAACAAACGTGAAAAAAAAGCTCATCATCACTGGTCATTAGAGAAATGCAAATGAAAACCCCAGTGAAATACCATCTCACGCCAGTTAGAATGGTGATGATTAAAAAGTCAGGAAACAGCAGATGCTGGAGAGGATGTAGAGAAATAGGAACTCTTTTACACTGTTGGTGGGAGTGTAAATTAGTTCAATCATTGTGGAAGACAGTGTGGCGATTCCTCAAGGATCTAGAACCAGAAATACTATTTGACTCAGCAATCCCATTACTGGGTATATACCCAAAGGATTATAAATCATTCTACTATAAAGACACATGCACACGTATGTTTATTGCAGCACTGTTCACAATAGCAAAGACTTGGAAACAACCCAAATGCCCATCAATGATAGACTGGATAAAGAAAATGTGACACATATACACCATGGAATACTATGCAGCCATAAAAAAGGATGAGTTAGTTCATGTCCTTTGCATGGACATGGATGAATCTGGAAACCATCATTCTCAGCAAACTAACACGGGAACAGAAAACCATACACCGCATGTTCTCACTCCTAAGTAGGAGTTGAACAATAAAAACACATGGACCCAGGGGAGGGATAGCATTAGGAGAAATACCTAATGTAGGTGACTGGTTGATGAGTGCAGCAAACCACCATGGCATGTGTATACCTATGTAACAAACCTGCACATTCTGCCCATATATCCCAGAACTTAAAGTATATATGTATATATAAATATATATATATATATATATATAAGTTTGCTGACCTTGGCCATAGGACATTCAGGCTTCATTGCCTTGTGGAGCTCAGGTTAAGAAGGATTGCTAGGGTATGCTTGCTTTCAATTGCCTTAATTTCTGCATGTTTATTTATTATTCCTCCCTTCTACTATCTTTAGATTTATTTTGTGGTTCTTTAAGTTATTTCTTTTAACAGCTTTCTTGAGATAAAATTTATACATCATATAATTTATCCATTTGAAATGTTCAATGCAATGGCTGGTAGTATATTCAGAGTTGTACATCTATCAGCACAGTAATTTTAGAACATTTTAATTACTCTCAGAGAAATACTGCACCATATGCTGTCACCTCCCATTCCCCCTCCCCACACCCCTAGGCAACTACTAATCTGCTTTCTGTCTTTGTAGATTTACCTAATCTGTATATTTCACATAAATGGAATCATACAATATGTGGTCTTTTGTGACTGGCTTCTTTCCCTTAACAAAATGTTTTCAAGGTTTATTCATGTTGTAGCACGTGTCACTAATTTATTTCTTTTCATTTCTAAATACAATTCCATTGTATCAATATCCACATTCTATTTATCCATTCACCCATTAATGGGCATTTGTATTGTTTCCAATTTTTTGCTAGTACAAATAAAGTTGCTACGAACGCTCACGTGTAAGTCTTGCTGTGGGCATATGTTTTTATTTTTCTTGGGAAAATACCTAGCAGTGGAATTGCTAGATCACATAATAACTACATGTTTAACCATTTAAGGAACCGTAAAACTGTTTTCCAAAGTGACTGTACCATTTTACATTCATACCAGCGACATATAAAGATTCCAATTTCTCCACAGCCTCACCAACATTTGTTATTTTCTAAATTCTTGGTATTTATGTTTAACTCACTAAGTTTTAGCACTTCTTCTTTTCCAATATACATATTTAAGGAGATAAATTTCCCTCTAAGTACAGATTTAGCTACATTCTCACATTTTCTTATTTTTATGTTGTGTTCTATTTTTGCTTAATTAAAAATATTCTTGAACATGTCTTATAATCTTCCTTTGACTCAGTGTTATCTAAATCTCAATTTCCAAATTTGTTATGAAAAGAGAACATACTTTGCATGATTTAATACTGAAATTTGCTGAGGCTTATTTTATTGCCTAGTATATGTGTGATTTAAAAGAACGCTTAATAATAATTATTAAATATGGTGTTTGGCATTTATGCATTAAGAAATCATGACAATAACTCTTTCTTTCATATTAATCAAATATTATATAAATATGTTATATCATTACTGATTTTCCCCCGCTTTTTCTATCAGTTACCAAAAAGGAAGTGTTAAAATTTCCAATCATATGCTTATTATCTATTGACATTGATTTATCTATTTTATATGAAGTTATGCGTATATTGTTTTATATATTTTGAAGTGACAATTTAGTAATATTTAGTAATATGAATTAAACATAGGTTTCTAACTTTAAATATTTTGTCAATATTATTATTATTTTTGAGAAGAAGTCTGGCTCTGTCGCCCAGGCTGGAGTGCCATGGTGCGATTTTGGCTCACTGCAATCTCCACATCCCAGGTTCAAGCGATTCTCTTGCCTTGCCCTCCCAAGTACCTGGGACTACAGGCGCTTGCCACCACGCCGGGCTAATTTTTGTATTTTTAGCAGAGACGGGGTTTCACCATATTGGCCAGGCTGGTCTCAAACTCCTGACCTCAGGTGATAGGCCCGCCTCGGCCTCCCAAAGTGCTGGGATTACAGTCATGAGGCACTGTGCTCAGCCTATTTTGTCATTAAGTAACCTTTATTACAATTAGTAAGGCTTCTTACCGCCTTAAAATCTTTTGATCTGTCTATAGATCAAAAGATTCTATGTCTATAATATAGATACACTAGCTTCCTCTTCATCACTAAATAGGACGTGTCATATTTTCCTGTTCTTTCACATGCAACTTTTCTCTATACCTTTTGTACGTGTCTATGAAACATTTTAAAGCGAATTTATTGTGATAATCTTTCTCTTTTAACTAGAGTGTTCATTTATATGGATTCAAGTTTATTATATTTTAATTTTAAAATTTTTCTTAACCTTCAAAATTTAAAAATTTCTCTTTATTCAAACTTGGCCTGTTTTTCTTTTCTTTTGCTTCTTGCCTATTTTTGGATCTTTCTTGTTAATGTATTTTTCCTCTACTATAAAGTTTGTATTTCTGAACAATTAACAGTTGACATAACTCAAAATGGCTTAATGTGATGTGACTTCAATAGAGGGGCTATTTAAAAAGCAGTGGACAGAATTAAGGGAAATCAAAAAAACTGGGAAGAGGGGGGCCCAGTTTCAAGCCCCCAGCCTGAAGGGATGAGAGAAAAGAACAATTACTAGAACGCAAAGACAGAGAAGGCTGAGTAGAGAGGGCTGCCTGGCAGGAGCTGAAACCTTCACTCAGAGAAGCAGCCCGCCCATTCCAACCACACAGGGAGGCAGCCTCTCAGGTCCAGCCTCCACCTCCTCATTCTCCTCCCTGCCTCTACTCTCCTGCCGGCGCTCCCCTTTGGCTGAATCCAGTCAGAGGCCAGAGGGCAAGGGTGCCCCTTGATGCAGTCCACAAAGATCACTCTCTCAAAGCACCAAGCAGGGTGCAGATGAGGGAAGAGTGGACCTGGAAAAGTTGGTAGCAAAAGGAAGCTCTCTAAGACGCAGTTTTACACTGTTTCCATTCTTTTAGTGGAATTTCCTTTGAACTTACAGCAGGCATATCAACTCCGCTTAGCTTCATCTAGAGATAATTAGTACCTAGATAATGCAAGTTCCTTAAAACTGTTTAACTACATTTATTTCCCTGAAAACTTATAAATGATTATATATTTTGTATTTTAATGCTACTTTAAAAAAATAATAACTAATTACACGTACTATTGTTATAATAGGTAGTCAGGTAGATATGAGCAGGGCAGGAGAGAGACCCACCCCTGCAAACCAGGGATGTCAGGCGGCCATCAGGCGATGGTCAGGCAGTTGTTAACCTGCTTCTCTAAAATAATAACGGGTAGCAGCCAGCACCAGGGAAAGGCCGTCTTCCAGTAAATAGAAAGCACCTGAAACTGGTGATCAGCAGCTTCCCAATAAAAATCTGAGGAGCTGGGCCAGTGGGCTCAAGCATGTGCACTAAGAGGCAAAATGGCAGAGTTTAACTGGTATATAAACATGACTAGTAAGGGGAAAAAAACCACCAACCAGAAGTGAGCATGTCCACAGCTTCATTCAACACTGTGCATGCAGCCCTCCCCAAGTGTTGGCAGGCCACTGGGCATGCGGATAGCCCACCTCAAGGGGAGAATTGGGGACAAGAGATGCAAAGCCCCGGAAACATGCTAACCTATAAAACCCCAAGTCAAAGGTCAAAACCCATACTTGAATCTCTCAAGTTGCCCATTTGGCCCCTCTTCCAACTGTACTTTACTGCCTTTCCTTCCTGCTCTAAAGTTTTTGTTTTGTTTTGTTTTGTTTGAGACGGAGTCTTGCTCTGTCACCCAGGCCGGAGTGCAATGGCCCGATCTCAGCTCACTGCAAGCTCCACCTCCCGGGTTCACACCATTCTCCTGCTTCAGCCTCCCGACTAGCTGGGACTACAGGGGCCCGCCACCACGCCCGGCTAATTTTTTTGTATTTTTAGTAGAGTCCGGGTTTCGCTGTGTTAGCCAGGATGGTCTCGATCTCCTGACCTCGTGATCTGCCCGTCTCGGCCTCCCAAAGTGCTGGGATTACAGGCATGAGCCACCACGCCCGGCCTCTAAAGCTTTTTAATAAACTTTCACTCCTGCTCTAAAACTTGCCTCCCTTTCTCCCTCTGCCTTATGCCCCTCAGTCAAATACTTTCATCTGAGAAACAAGAATTAAGGCTGCTGCAGATCCATACATATGCCCTGTCACTAAGATACTTGGGTGCTACATATCCAAGTGACTCAGATATGTTCCCTCGTGTTACACTACTAGTGTTCTATGCATCCGTCTTCCCTTAGTTTTACCCAGTCATTCATGACTCTCTTTGATCTTTCCTCCTTCCTTCCTGCATCTCGAATCTTTCATTTAGTAACAAGTTGTTTAAAACAGATCCTTGGGGCCAGGCGAGGTAGCTCACACCTGTAATCCCAGCACTTTGGGAGGCCGAGGTGAGTGAGGTTCCAAGTTCGAGAACAGCCTGGCCAACATGGTGAAACCCTGTCTGTACTAAAAATACTAAAATTAGCTGGGCCTGGTGGTGGGCACCTGTAATGCCAGCTTCTCGGGAGGCTGAAGCAGGAGAATCGCTTGAACCCGGGAGGCGGAGGTTGCAGTGAGCAGATCACACCACTGCACTCCAGCCTGGGTGACAGAGTGAGTCTCCATCTCAAAAAAATTAAAAAATAAATAAATAAAATCCTTGGGAATTTTTATTATTGAAAACCTGGTTGTAAACTTTTTCAATATTTGTTTTTCTAAAAAATGTATATTTTCTCATTTTTATTCTTAAAATATATTTTCACAAGGTATTGTCCTCTCTAATGACATAATTTTTTTTCTCTTTTGCTTTCAGGACAACCTGTCTTTTATCTCACTGATTCAGTATATTTTTCTGGCTTTATGTTTGCTGTTTCACTACGTTGCATGTTTTTATTTGTTTAACTGTGTAAAATATTCCTGGCTTCTGAAATCTGCAGGTCATGTTTCCTCTTGCTTTGGGAAAATGCTCAGTTATTCTTCAAATAGTGTCTCTTCCTTCTATTCTCTTTTTCTCGAATTCTGAACAAACCTTAAACCATCTCTGTATTTCTTTTCTCTCCTCCATATTTTGCATTTTTTATCTTTACATGCTTCATTCTGGAAAACTTCTGATCTATCTTTAAATTCACTTCTCACTATATCAAATCTGTGTTCGATTTTAAAATTATCCTTCTTATAGTTTTCATTTCAAGGTATGCTAATTGGTTCTTTTACAAAGCCACAATGCGACTTTTTGTAGTTTCCTCTTCCCTGCAGCTATTTCAAAGCTTTTCTGATACTTTTTCAAAGATTAATCATAGTTGTTACTCTTTCTTACATCTTGTAAATCCACCATTTGATTTTTTTTTTCAGCTATTTTTCTATTACATACAGGATAAAACACACCCACGCAATGTTGCCTTCCAAGCAAGCATCCCTAATAGATCCCTAATTATAAGCAACAGGTAGAAAAAAGTTGACATCAGCCAAATCTTCTGCATACCTCTCATTCAAGGATGTATCCAGCAAAGTAACTCCTTTGAAATTAACCAATAATTATACAGGCTGAAAGTCAAGAAAAATAAGGATTGAGTTGAATAAATGTACATACTTAAGAATGGGAGAGACAAAAAGCCATTTTAAGTAAACAAACCCAAACCCGAGTGATAATCCTAAACTGAAAACTCTTTTAATAGGAAGGAGGAATGCTTTTAACAGTAAGTTAGTATTAATTAATCATGCACTATGGGTTAGACACTTTAATGCAAAATTAAATCATTAATCTATACTAAAGTACAGAATTTCTCCAGTTTATGAATAACAAAACCAAGGTTCAAATAATGTAGATGGTCTTCCCAGGGTTACACAGGAAGTGACGGATCTGAGTTTGGAAGCAAGATCTAAAAGCAAAGTTTACCATTTACTATTCCAAAGTTGAAGCTATCTGCCCAAAAGGAGAGGAAAGATAAGGTAAAATTAAAATTATGAATTGCCTAAACTAGAATGGAGAGATTGAAAGATTAGAAGACAAAGGCAGAAAGGTATGCTGCCCGCTCCACCCGCCCCCAACACTGTGCAGCTAATGCAGCAGCCTCAAACTCCTATGGCCTCTCACTCCCTCCTCCTGTTGGGCCTGGAAGACAGCTTCAAGAGGTCAGAAGCCTTTAGAATGAGAAAACATTAAGCATTTTGACACATTGCTCATTTTCTCCCTCCTAAGAATTCATATTTCAAAATGAACCATATTACTTGCTGACCCTTAGAGCCACTTCATACTAAATTTTATAAATGTGCAATCTCAGAATTATAAATTACTGAGGATGATGCTTCCCATTTTGTTGAATAAGTAGCAGACCCAGGGAGGTTTGATCACTTGCCTAAGGTCACACTGATGCATAGGAGTGTATTGGGACTCTCCCTTGCTTATTTGTCTGTCTAAACATGTGGGTTTATTTGTTTTTCTAGAAGATCATGCATATTTAATTTAAAAGCGAAGTATTCCCAGCCTGTATATTTCTGAATATTTCAAAAGGTATACCCATCTTCAGTTCAGTCTCCAGATGAAGGAAATTTTCCATCTAGGGCCAGGTGATTTTTATTGTCTGTTTACTCACGTCAGGACTTAGAAGTAAAAAGCAAAATACATTGTCCTCAAGCTTCATTTCTTCCACTAAATTGCTTTGAAAACTCAGCTTCTGGTTCCTGGTTTATAATATAGATATCTCATAAACCATTTGGTTTCCAAGGTCCTTCCTCTGTGATTACATGAGTTTAAATGCATCTCAGAAAATATCTATATAATTTCATACCAGGCATTGTGATAAGCAACTAGATTACAGAAATTAGTTACATTCATTTTTCTGCTCTTGAGAAACCTGAATTCAGAAGAGGAAGGTAGATCTGAAAACATAATTTTCATATAGTAAATTCAATGTTCTTAGGTTAAAAAAAAAGGTATCATTTGTCTGTGTTTGCCCCATTGAATATTTTTATCTGTGATTAAAACTTCAGAGTAAGCCCCTAGAAAGCTCATTGAAGGCTACTGTATCCTGTTTCAACATATGCCAGTCATAAAATCCAAAATCTGTCTTTAAACCCACTTCTTTCAATGGGCTAAGGCTTGCCAGCTGGGTGTAGGGCGTGGATTTCGGACTGTAACAGGATGTTGCAAGTATTTTGTACACAATGCCTTTAATATTTTAGTGGAGTGATGATCCCCATTGGGAAACTTCGGTCAGCCTTTCAGCTGCTCAATGGCCAATCCCTCTATCAGCACCTTACAGTCAATGCAGACTGCATGCTTACAGAAACTGCTTGTCTGGAAGTGGTGAGCTCATGTCGAAGTCACTGAAATAACTTCCAGGCAGTTTCCAGACTCTACAAACAAGAGCGCTGTTTTGGAGAAGGTTGTACAATATCCATCATCACACCTTGGCTGGATCCAGGAGGAGGACCCACATGAGTCTTGCATGCTGGTACATTATAGAAAGATGTGCACACAGAACATCCCATAGCTAAAGTAAATCTAAATTATTTCACACATCCTCTTTCATTTGCAATGGGGAAACTGAGGCCTGGGAATGGTTGTGACTTCTAAAGTCACACGGTAAGGCATGACAGGGCCAAAACTATGAACCCTGTTATTTCATTCAAATTTGAGTGCTCTTTCCGAAACTCCACACGGTCACGGCTTCAAGAATGACTTCTCCATCTGTGGATTTCCCCAGAATTAATAATTTAAAGAAGAAAGCTTTCAGCCAGAACTTAACTCTTCCTTTTTCTGCATCTCACCTTTTGCTTCAAACTCAAACATAGCTTTGCCCAGCACTGTTATTGATTCCACCTTCTATTCATTGTGGATATTTGCATTGATTTTGATTTTTTAAATTTTGCATTCAAATCTTACTTATGTTGATTATTGAGTTTTTGGTGCCTCCCATATTGTGTCTGAGACAAGAGCCTCACCTCCCTTATCCTAATCCCAGCTCTGTGTCTAAGTTCCGTGGCATCTTCATGTAGAGTAGCAGGGAAGCAGCTGTCAATTGACTCCCCTGGGGCACAAGGACTGAGGATGGAAAACTCATGGGACAGGCTGATAGAAAAGCTGAGGAAGAGGCAGAAGATACTCCTGAGGTGGTCTCCTCCAGGACCACAAATACAGGCACACACAAGGAGGAGTGCTTCCAGTCACAGGGCCACCTGCTGTGGTATCCCCAACAGCCACTTTCAAACCAGCTTCTGCAAGAACTCCGTGGGTGGGAGGTGGCTCCAGGAAGTCACCTGCAAATTCAGAAGGAGGGAGCTCCCGTCTCTAAGAAAGTGGGGTGGCCTTCCCCAGATGTTTCTTTCACACATTGTCCCTGATGCACAAAAGATAGCTCTAGAAGTCATTGGCCTCGATAATGGAGCCAAACCTAGTGTCCAGAGGAAGGTGCGCTGGGAAAAAGCAGGGCAGAGGAAGGTATAGGTACACAGGCAGGTAGACAGGCTGCCACAGTGGCCACTGGGTTGACCTCGATTTGCCTGAGCTGGGAATGTGGCCACACAAACTCCTTTCTGCCTCTACCTCTTCACAGCCTGGGTGGAATCTCTTAAAGGTTCTGATTTCTTGTCTTTTCCTGCTAATGGATATGAGCTTCTTGAGGACAGCATCCATGTCTTACTCAACTCACTATTACCAGCTTAGAACTAAATAAATGATCAATATGTGGGCTGAAGGGAGAAAAGAAATGAGTTTGCCCAAATTTTGTCTATGAAGGACCAGAAAGCAAAAGATATTTTCAGCTTTGAAGGACATAGAGTATCTCTCACAACTGCTTACTTTGCCCTGTGGCCTGAAGGCAGCCATAGACAATGGCAAATGAAGGTGTGTGGGTGTGTTACAACAGACCTTCATTTATTGGCACCGAAATTCAAATTTCATATAATATTCTAGTATCACAAAATGTTATTATTCCTTAGATTTTTTTCAACTATTTAAAAATATGTAAAAACACTTTTAGCACATGGATTATTTTGTCAATTCCTGAGTTAAACCAACAAACTTTGTCCTCTCCATTACCATCAAAAGCTATTCTTATATGTCTGTCTGAATGTAGCCAAAGGCCATCTTTTTCAGAGAATATGGCAGTTTAATAAAGTAAGAATCCCTAGGAAAGGTAAATAATTAGAAAGTAAAGAGTAAAGTGTGCTCATCTGTGAAAAGAATTATAAACATAAGGATAGAAAGACCAGGAAAAGAGACATTCCTTCATGCAGTTTTGTTGGGTGATTACATTATTTTTGTGGCATTTTCTATTTTTATGGAGTATACTGATTTTTCTGTTTTCTGGTTTTTATTGTTTCAATTTTTTGTTTCTTTTGGTTTATTTGTTTGTTTGCAAGGAAGTCTTGTCAGAACAAAGGAATTTCATTAATTCAATGTCTTTCTCAAGCAAATAACATAATAATTCACTACACAGAACTTTATAGTTTATAAAGTAAATTATTTTCTCATAACCCTTCCAACAGCTCTATGAATTAGACAGAGCCAATATTGTTAGTAGTATTGCTAAGTTATGGATAAAGATTGGAGAGTCTTAAGTAACACATAAAACTGACCCAAGTGGCAAATAGTTGGGTTGGTATCTAGTCCTCAGAACTGCAGTTGAGTTTGGTACCAGGAGAGAGGCACCAACAATTACAGAGCACTGTGAAAGGTACAATACCCAGCAGTGCTGCCAACAATGGCATATGTAAGAGTGCCAGTCTCAGTGATATATGATGGGAACTAACTCCATTGAAAAGGGGAGCTGCTGGTCCCTAGCCTACAGATGTTTGTGGTACTGAGGCAGCAAGTACCACAATTTGGAAAATAATAGACACAAATTGCACAGATGGATAGAGTTTCTAAAGTTTTCAAGTCCCTCCATATTCCAACAAATTGAATAGGCCAAGAAATAAATAGCTAATGCATATCTACAGTGAGCAATACCTCATAGAGCACTGACGTAGCCAAGGGGAAACATTTTCCAAAAGCAGCCAGATATGGAACAGCCTGTCCTTTAGGGGTGTGTGTGTGTGTGTGTATGTGTGTGTGTGTGTGTGTGTGTAGCATAGCTTGAGAATGCTCAGTGTAGAGCTGCAAAGATAATAGCTGTAAATGTTTACTTTAAATGTTCTTTCCCCAAGGTTTCTAAACCCTATGAAATAAGGACGCTAAAGGCATAACTATTTTAACTCACATTGGTCTAGAGGAGAGCTAGTCACTCACTCCTTGCTATCTGACCCTGCAACTCCTAATTGGTATAAACTAACATCATGTCATATTAAATACTTATTGTGCCAGCTCAGCTGTGTCTCCAAAAAGTAAGCAAGGAAGCCCTAAGTTAGAATTCTTTTCATGCCATCCCGGAGGCTATCCTGTTTCTCTGGCTTTAAATTTCTGTTCTCTCAGCACAGGGATCTGAATTTAATAGTGAGAAATAAATCTTTAATTGGAAGTTGTGTTGACTGGAGGATTCACTGAAGTAAGCAAGGACTTCGGTTTACTGATCAGTCTGAACTTGATTAGGAATTCCACCAAGCAAACTGAATACCACACCGTAATCAAATAGTCATCCTAACTTTGACCAATAAAATATGTATTCATAACAATAAGAGTTACAAGTTTTGTGGCTCCACTATGTGTTGGGCACAATGTTTGGTGCTTTATAGAATGAGCTTTAACCCTGACAATGAGTCTATAACATAGCCAACATTGTGAAGAGTTTAAGTGCAGGGATGCTGAAACCAGGCTGCCTGGTTGGAACCCTGGCTATATGATCTTGGAAAAGAAAGGCTAATAACATTAGTAGTTTACTCACTGTGGCAGGTTGAATGGTGCCTCCACGAACCCCCAAAAATATATGTCCATATCAAATTCCTGGAACCTATGAATGTTACATTATTTGGAAAAAGGGTCTTTGCTAATGTAATTAAGAATCTTGAGATAAAATCCTGGTTTACCTGGATGCTGAAGTGTCCTTATAAGATAATTGCTGAGAGAGATTTGAGACAGACAAGAAGAGAGGAGGAGGCATTGGGATCACAGAGGCAGAGATTAGAGTGAGGTGGTCATAGGGTCATGTGTCAAAGAATGCTGACAGTTAGCAAAAGTTAGAAGAGGCAAGGGTTGAGCTCTCCCCGAGTGCTTCCTGAGGGAGCATGCCCCTGTCGACACCTTGATTTTGGTCTTCTGGCCTCCATAATAAAGAGAGAATAAACTCCTGTTTATAAGCCACCCAGTTTGTGCTAATTTTATAGTAGCCCCCAGAAACTAACACACTCTTAAAATCACTGTAAATATTGAATGAGTGAATATATGTAAAGCACTTAGAATGGAAACTGACACATTGTAAATGCTAAAAAAAAAATTCAGGTATTGTTAGTATCATTCCTGTTTTAATGATTAGAAAATAGATGTTTATACTAGCAGTTTTCACAAATGGGATACAGTAAAAACATTTAAAACTGGTTTACATAATTATAAACCCAGGTTAGAAGGATTCTCAAATGCATGTTTCCAGCTCAACTTCTTGATGAAAACAACAAACCCAGTGAAAATAACAGAAAGACTGGAATTCAGATAGCCAGAGTAGAGCAACCATTTCAACACCCAAGATATTTGCTAAAGACTACAAAACGTTTGTAATTTATTACTTGGCTAAACTTGCCCCATAGTAAAGAGTCTCTCGACCTGCCTGATGAGAAAATAGTCTAACCAAGTTTCAACAGAATCCATTTGATCTACATGTCACTAAATGATCTTACCAGATAAACTTTAACACTCTTGAAAGGAAGACAAAAAATACGGCAATTTTTTAATATTTAGCAATAAAGTTATTAGATACAAAACAAAGCAGAAAACTATGACCAAATAAGTGAAAATAGAAGAGAAGATGGCATTAGCAGACAAAAGTTTCAAAGCAGCTCTTATAAATATGCTCATGGATGATAATTAAGCATAATCATAGTGAGGCTTCAGACAGAACCAAATGGAAGTCCTCGAGATGAAACAAAATTATCTGAACTTTTGAAAAAAACATTCTCTGGAATTAATAGAATATCTGTCAATGTAGATGAAAGTGACTGAACTAAATACAGAAAATTGAAAGTATTCTTCGACTTGAATCACAGAAAGAAAAAACACTTAAATAAAGTAATTTTGCCATTATAATCTGTATGAGAGTAAAAATCAATCTAATGTGTTAACTGTCATCCCAGCTAAGGAAGGGAGATTAGGAAGAAAATCTGAAGAAATAATGGGCAGAATTTTTCCAGATTTGATGAAAATTATAAAGTCAGAGACCCAAGAAATTCAACAAATACTAAATAGTATAACCCCAAATAAAATCACATAAAGGCATATAGTAATTAGAATTTTACAAATTGGTGATGAAGAAAAAGTCTTAAAAAGCAGCCAGAGAGAAAAACACACTTTGCATATAGGGAAATGAGTTTAAGATATTCTACAGATGCCTTGTCAGTTAAAAAAATAAAAAAAGAAAGAAGAAGGAAGGAAAGAGAGAGAAGAAAGAAGAGAGAAAGAGAGAAAGAAAAGAGAGAGAAAGAGAAAGACGAAGAAAGGAAGAGGAAGGAAGGAAGGGAGGGAGGGAGGGAGGGGGGAAGGAAGGAAGGAAGAGAGAGAGAAAGAAAGGAAAGAAAAAGAAGAAAGAGAAAAGGAAGGAAGGAAAGAAAGAAAGAAAGAGAAAGAGAAAGAAAGGACACAATGGAGTTGCATTTTTTAAATGCTGAAACAAGGAGAAGAAGGAGAAAGAAGAAGCAAAGAAGGGGAAAAGATAAGGGAAAAATTAACAGTTAACATGAAATTTTATTATACTCAGTGAAAATATCTTTCAAAGAAAGGTTGAGGCCAGGTGCAGTGGCTCACAGCTGTAATCCCAGCACTTTGGGAGACCAAGGCAGGCGGATCATGAGGTCAGGAGATCGAGACCATCCTGGCTAACGCAGTGAAATCACATCTCTACTAAAAATACAAAAAAAATTAGCCAGGCACGATGGTGCGTGCCTGTAGTTCCAACTACTTGGGAGGCTGAGGCAGGAGAATCATTTGAACCTGGGAGGCGGAGGTTGCATTAAGCCAAGATTGCACCACTGTATTCCAGCCTGGGTGAGAGAGCGGGATTCCATCTCAAAAGAAAAAAAAAAAAGAAGGGTTGAAATAAAGACTTCTGATAAAAAAAACCTAAAAGAATTGTCAAAAGCAGTGTGAATGTTACAAGACATGTTAAAGGGAGTTCTTCATGATGATGAAGGAAAAGTATCTCAGTTAGAACTTTGAATCTATACAGTGGAAAGAAGAGTGCAAAAAATGGCAAATATATGTTTTGTTTTCTCCTTTAAAGACTTTCATATGAAAGACTGGACTACTTGAAGCAAAATTTATTATATCATTGGACTCATAGAATATATAAAAATAAAATTTGTGGAGAAAGTAGCACAAAAGATGGACAAAGAAAATGGAAACTTACTGTTGTAAGGTCCTTGCATTGTCTGTTAGTTTATAGAAGTCTCTGAAGATAGAGAGTGATAATTTAACCATGCTTTGTAAATCTTAGAGCAAGCTCTAATATATGACAAATATTTTATCTCCAATAGTACAGACGTAATGAAATACTATTAATACTAAATCTAATGCAGAAAAAGAGGTAAAAGACAATTAAAATTTGGTGGACATCAGAAAACAAATATACTAAAATTCAGTAATATCAATTGGGCTAAATATTTAAAGCAGTAAAGCAAAGATTATCATTTTTCCTTTAAAAAAAGTAAGACCTAGAAATCAGGGAGATTAGAATATGTTTTGAACTAAATGATAGTAAAAACACAAAACATGAAAATTGTGAATTCAGCTAAAGCAGTGTGTCAAACCTGCCAGGTGTTTAGGAGGTCAATTAGGACATGAGTCCAAATGAAGGAGTCATCAAGCCTTTGGGTACTTCTTACTGAAATGCCTGGTGTTTGGTCTAGGTCCTCCCACTTGCTGCATAGAAAGCCAATCTCTGAGACACTGAGTATTGCCAGAGAAGAAGGCTTTATTTGGGTGTTGCAGCCAAAGAGAATGGGAGATTAGTCTCAAATCTGTATCCTCACCCAACTAAAATTAGGGGCATATATAACAGGGAAGAAATGTAACTATGTGCGGGAAAACAGGAATTAGGGAGGTAAATGAAGGGGAGTTGGTAAACAGGCAACAGGTGGTTAGTTAGGCAGTCATGATGGGTGAGCGGTCTGACGTCTCATTGTCCACATGCTGTGATCTGGTGAGTTTCAGCTCCTTGACACTACTTGGCAGGGCTTATGGTTGGTTTCCTAAGAAAGGAACCCAGAGAAGTCAAAGGTAAACTTCTCAAGTTTTAAGACTAGGAGGGTCAATTTTTATGTTTATTCAAAAGAAACCATAAACATGAGTTCTATGTGACAACAGAGCCAGTTTCACTCTTACTGTGATGTATTATAAGCAAGGGGCCAAAATTTAAAGAGGTGCTAGGTCCCCACTGTTCCATTTTGCCCTTTGGAATGGCATTAGGCAAGGGTCAGGTGACATGAAGTGGAGGCAAGGGAAATTGTCTCACTGCCAAGGAGCTCTGAACAAAAGTTCCCTGCCATTCTATAGACCTGGGATATGAGGAGAGGGATAGGAAGAAAAATTAGAACTGTAAAAGACTGAATTGGGGGAAAAATGTATTAGTCAAGTCTCCCTGATAAGTCTCAGTACAGGTGACTAAAAGCATCTCAGCTGAAACCCCATGGTAAGAAGATTTCTGAATGGAGGCACCTGGGCTAGGAATACCATGATGTGTATGAGTATGACTGGGCCTGGAGGGCTTGAGTTTTGGACTGCAACTGTCCTCAGAAACTGCAGTGCACTGACTGTGTACCAAGATTGCTGTGGGGATGGTAACTGTTCCCTGTGAGGTGTGTCAGTTGAAGCCTTTGTAATTGCCAGTGTTCAGGCCCGAAGAATCATATGTAGGGTTTTAGCCTGGAGTTGGACTTCTCACAATGCTTAGAGGAAATTATAGCTTAAAGTGTTTATATTATATGATAAAAAAGATCTAAAACCAATGTTCTAAGCTTCACCTTAAGAGTACAGAAAAAAAAGAGCAAGTTATGCCCAAATAATAAGGAAAAAAAAGAAAGAAAGAAAGAAAATAGTGGAACCCAATGAAATAGAAGTGGATAAGCAAGAGAAAAAATAACAATAAACCAAAGTATTTTGGCATTAAAAGATTGATAAAATCTATAAAATTTCAGCTACATTAATAAAGAGAAAATGAGACAACATTTATTAGCAATATCAGTAATGTAAGAGGGGACATCAGTGGAGATTATACAGATGTTATAATTACCAAAATTGTAACAGAAATACTTGTTCTGTAACTGGCTCTGTTACACGTGTTGAGAAGATACAAAATTGGGTAAGACAGGGTGCCAGATGTTAGGGGCTCAAAATTTGGCAGGATATAGACACAAGTACAACTGAATATATAGAAATACCTTGATTTATGGTATTGTAGAGGTTGAATATCTCAATTATTATATATAGAAGTTGAAAAAGGCTAGCGGAAGATGAATCATGAGACCTAAATTTTGTAGTGTGTATTACACAAAACTGGGCAAAAGAGTTATCCACATCAAACAGACTGCTTGAGAAAAAGAGCAGAGCCTAGAGAACATCTTACGTTGTTCCATAACTGATTTGACACATATGTTTGGAATGTTTGATGGTGGGTGAATTACAGCCTCCTAACAGGTCTTTCTGCTTCCACTCCTATTCTTGTTACAGTCTACATTAGTTATCTGTTGCTGTATAACAAATTACTTAACAATGTACAGACTTAAAACAAGCACTTAATATCTTATAAATTCCATAGATCAAGAATCTGGGCCTGGGCCAGGCGCAGAGGCTCACACCTGTAATCCCATCACTTTGGGAGCCAAGGCGGGTGGATCAGGAGGTCAGGAGATCGAGACCATCCTGGCTAACATGGTGAAACCCCGTCTCTACTAAAAATACAAAAAAAAAAATTAGCCGGGCATGGTGGCAGGTGCCTGTAGTCCCAGCTACTTGGGAGTCTGAGGCAGGAGAATGGTGTGAAGCCAGGAAGCAGAGCTTGCAGTGAGCCGAGATTGCGCCACTGCACTCCAGCCTGGGTGACAGAGGGAGACCCTGTCTCAAAAAAAAGAAAAAAGGAATCCAGGCCTGCCTTAATTAAGCACTTATGACCCAGCATCTCTCAAAAGACTGCAATCAAGATATTCCCCAGGGCTGCAGCCATCCCAAATCTTGAATAGGGAAGGATGCACTTCAACTCTGTGGGCAGGCTCAGTTTCTCTCTGACAGTAAGTGGTTGGAGACATCACTTCCTTGGCCGGTGGACCTCTCCTTAGAGCTAGCCACAGTGTGGCAACTTGCTTCTCCCTGCCCTTAGAGTTTTCAGTGGAAGGGAGAGAGATATTGAAAGAGAAAGAGAAAGCAACACAGAACTCACAATCTTTTTAACTAAATGACATCCATTACTTTTACCATATTCAATTTACAACAAGTAAGGCACTAGATCCTGTCCTTATTCAACAGGATAGGATTACACAAGGGCGTAAAAGCCAGGAGGTATGAATCATTGGGAACCATCTTAGAGGCTGCCTGCAGAAGACTGCTCTCTGCTTCTCAGTGATTCATGTTCCTCCCAAATGCAAAATATTGCCTCTCAAGGTGCCCTAAACTCTTACTCCATTGCAGCACTAGCTCAGAGTGTAGAATCTCATCATTTGGGTAAGGTTCATTTATGTCTGAGACCCCTTCAGGTATTGTTCAGTAAGTACATCTCTTCAAGTACAGTTCTTCTCAGTCTATAAGGTTATCTGTCCCCACACAGCCAACAGATAATGGTGAAATGAACAAGGGATAGTCACCATAAACCCTCTTTTCACAAAGGGGAAAAACAGGAAATACAGAGGAGGAATTAGGATATCTAATCGGGCAAATGGTCATAGTTTGTTAATTAAGTCTCAGTCTCTGGGAATGATTATCTATGGCTTTCATCTCTATTCTCTGGACTCTTACCTCCCTGTTCCCAGCTACCCTTCCTTTTTTGTCAAAGTTAGCACATATTTGAAACAGAGTAGTTTCATCAGCCTGCTTCCTGCCAGGAAACTAATGGGGAATCCAAGAAACACTTTTTGATTTTATACTGGCAATATCCTTTCAGTTCAAGCTGACAGTATTTACATTGTTTTATCAGAAACAATTGGCATCCTGCAAATATCATTGATATTTTCTTCATTAGATAAAAGCCACACACAAATCTTATTAAGATCCATATTTTTTTCCTATCTTGAACTCTTGGTGAGATGGCTGGGGCGCAATGCCCTTAGGCTTCCTAGAGACCCTGTAGTTCAGTTTGAGGTAGGAGGTGGTACTCAACTCTGGAGGCAGGGCTCAAATACTGGACCAGATTGAGACTAGCTAAAACTGGGAAGAGGCAAAAGCAGCTCTCTGTAAGACATGCCCACCAGTGCCACGTCAGTTTACCATTGCCATGGCAACACCTGGAAGTTACTGCTCCTTTCCATGTCAACGACCCAATGATCCAGAAGTTACCACCCTTTTACTAGAAATTTCTGCATACTCTTCCCCTTAATTTGCATATACTTAAAAGTGGGTATAAATATGATTGCAGAACTGCCTCTGAGCTGCTACTCTAGGCATACTACCTATGCGGTAGCCCTGCTCTGCTACCTCCTCTGCTACCCTCCACTGCTGCTGTGCACAGCTGCTTCTATAAAAGTTGCCGTCTAACACCACCAACTCACCCATGAATTCTTTCCTGGGCAAAGCCAAGAACCCTCTCAGGCTAAGCCCCAATTTTGCAGCCTACCTGCCCTGTGTCAAGTTGAGAGGCTCTGTGATGCGCAACCTTGATCTCTTCAAATGGCTTTTTATGTGATGGATTCTTTGAGGTGCCACACTTGATCTTTCAGACATCCTAATGATAAGCCTGGCAGTCCCACCTTCAGCCTTACCTGTAGATTACATTTTCCTGGCAGTGCTATGGTTCTGAACTTTGCTTGGAAGCCATGTATTAATTTTGGCATCTTTTTGTGTCTGAAAAAGCTAATAATTTTTAAAACATCCAGTCCTGGCTCCTTTAAGTTTAATAGTTATTTCCTCAATTTATCTCTCTCCTCTCACCTTTTACTTTAAATAGCAAAATAAAATCAGGCAATACCTTGAATGTTTTGTTTGGAAAGCTTATTAGCTAAATCAAAAAGTTCATTACAAACATCTGCTAATCAAAAAGTTCATTACAAACATCTGCTTTCCACATAACTTCAGGTGACAGTGTTACTAAGCTTTCTGCCACTACATAACAAAGAAACAAGGATTGCCTTTCCTCTAGTTTTTAATAACATGTTCCTCTTTTCCTTTTGAACCCTCACTGGAAACATCTTCAAAGTCTATATTTGCACTAACAATCTGTTAGTGCAAGCAGTTTAGGATTTCTGTAACATGTTCTTCAAAATCCTTTCAGTCTCTACCTTCTGCCTGTTTCTGGAGCCAACTTCACATATTTAGATATTTTTAAAGTGCATCCCACTCCTGATACCAATATCTGTTATTAGTTATCTACCTCTGTGTAAAACATTACTTCCAAACTTAGCTGTTTAAACAATACCTAATTTCTATCTCACATATTTCTGTGGGGTGGCAACTAGACATGGCTTGGTGGAGCAGCTCTGACTCGGGGTCTCTCACAAGGCTAGAAATTGAAGTGTCACTGTAATGGTAGTTATCTTCAGGCTAAATTAAGGGAGGATCTGCTTTTGATATGGGCCAAATTGTGTCCCCAAAATGCATATGTTAAAGCCCTAACCTATAATACTTCAGAATGTTACTGTATTTAGAGATAGGGCATTTAAAGAGGTAATTAAGGTCAAATGAGGCCACAGGGTGGGGTCCTAATTCACTATGACTGGTGCCTTTATAAGAAGAGGGAAAGACAGGAGAGGCTCACATGCACTGAGGAAAGGCCATGTGAGAACATAGGAAGAAGCAGATGTCTGTAAGCCAAGGAGAGAGGCCCCAGGAGAAACCAACCCTGGCAACACCTTGACCTTGGACTTCTAGTCTCCAGAGAAAATAAATTTCTGTTGTTTAAGCTATTCAGTGTGTGGTATTTTGTTATGGCAGCCCGAGCCAACTAATAAAACTTCCAGGCTCACACACATGGCTGTGGGCAATGATTTAGACGGCTGTTAGGAAGGGACATTTTTTTCTTTGTTGGGTAAGCCTTTCCATAGGGCAGCTCACAACATGAAACCTGCCATATGTGCATGTATGACAGAGCAAAGGAAGAGAAAGACCAGGAGAGGAAAAGAGAATAAGAGAGAGAGATGAAAGCCAAAGTCTTTTCGCAACTTAATATCAGAAGAGATATCTCATTTATTTGCTGTTTTCAGTTCATTAGAAGTGAGTCAGTAGGTCCAGTCAACTCTCAAGGAGAGAGGATTACACCATGGTGTGAATATGTGAAGGTGAGGATATCATTCAGTTTATTGTCCACAGAAAGGCCAAAGTAAACTCTTTAAAAATGGTAATCATGTTCCTCCCAGATTGAAAAATGGATCATAACTTTCTATGGTCCTCCAATAAAACCAACACTTCCTTCTTCTGTGGTTTTAAGATATGTCATGATTAGACTTCTTGCTCACCTCTTTAGCTTACTAACTGCCCTCCACCATATCACCTTTTTTTACATTTTTATACTTCAAACATATTTAATTCTTCCACAACTCTGGAAATTTGCCTTTGCTTCTCCTTCTGCTTGGCAAGATCATCCTCAGATGTCCCCAGAAATTACCTCCTTTCTATTAGTCAGGTCTCAATATCACTTCCTGAGAGTGACCTTTGCCAGATATCCTGAGGTTGTTACACTGCTCCTGGGCAGTTCTTATCACATTACCTAATTTCATTTTCTTCACTTGCCTATTTACTTGTTTATTGTTGGGTACTTCCACTGGAATATATGCCCGTTCTTGTTCAGTTTAGTGACCTGATCCCTGGAGCAGTGCCAGACACATGCTACATATACATCAAACATGCTTGGACAGTTTATGAATGGTCTGAGTCAAGGAAGAAGGCCCCGATGCTAGGCTGGGGAGGCAGGACGACATTTTATAAGGCCATTTTTGAACCTGGATATAATATGTTGAAAAAAAGATCTAAAGGCACCAGGAAGCAGGTGGAAGAGTGATTATTAGTGGGGCAAAACCTGGAGAGAGCCCGAATGCAGAGTTGGGATTGAAGGCAACAGGGGCAATGGCAGTGGGAAGGATGGGCCTGGGCATTTTTTTTAAACCATATTTTATGGAAATATTTCTGTATGTTTGTGCCTGAGTATCCCTGGCAGGAATCCAAATAAATATCTATTTTCCATTTTGAATATGACAGGGTTCATGCAATTCTATTTCTAGCCAATTCTGGCTTCTTCAAAAGAGAATGGCTATGCAGACATTGTCATAAACATGGAAGGGACTTTGTCACAAAGATTAGGCACCTTTATCCCTTTGTTTTAAAACATATGTCCCCATAATTCTCATGCATTTGATACATATTCTGTTTGCATATTTTGAATTCCCAGAAAAAATTGTTATGTCTCTTCACTATGTACTGAGTCATAAATAGTGTACTTCTATAAACACATCAGCAAGATAGAAAAAAAAGTATGAATCATGGTCCCAATGCCTTGGCCCTGCCACTCAGTCCTCTTGGTTTCCTATGTCTCCTTAAGAGAGGCAACAGAGAAATAAAGGGAGAAAGAGAAGTGAGAGAGAAAGAGAGAGAAATTGAGAGAGAGAAAGGGGCAGGGGAAATAAAGAGGTTGGTGTTGATTTTGATTCTCTCTCTGGAGTGGTTGTTACCCTGTAGACAAGAATTTTATCCTGGTATGGCATTTAAAACAGGAAGTTTAAGCTACATAGCTGTGGTTTTTTGGCCTAGAATTGGGCCAACCTTTCCTTCCTTTTAGTGACTCAGATCATATACTTTTTAGAGCTAGAAAGAAACCCACTTCAGCCTCAGTTACCTGATCTGAATAAGGAAGTGGTTGAACCAGATAAGGTTTAAGAAACCCAGATCATAAAAGCCTGTGACTCTAAGCATCTGCAAGCACACGTGCACACACATACACACACACACACACACACACAATCAGCAAGGTTCTGCTTGGAAAGCTTTGTGCATGGTACACACTCAATAAACATTTGTTTATTTGATGTTGTTTGATCTTATCTAATCCAGCATCATCTGCTTTCCATTTCCAAAAAGGATGTGGATTGTTCAGCTCCTTATCCTTGCTAATTAATTCAATTCTTTCTTTTCATGGACAAAATGCTATGCGTGCACAGAGGAGGGAGGTATGAGTTTAGTGGGGACAGCTAAAAAGGAAGCTCCACAGAAGAGGTGATATTTCAGTCCTGAGGCATAAGTAGAAGTTTGACAAATAAAAAGAGATGAGGAAAGGCATCTGAGGACAAGAGGACAATCTAGTACAAAAACTTGAGGTATATGGGTCTGGTATATTAGGGAATCCTGAAATGTGGGGTGACTGAAGAGATGTTCAGGAAATTAGACCATAAAGACAATGGACATGTTTTGTATTTGTCCATCTGCTATCTGTTCCCCTCTCTGCTAACATCCCTTCATCTCTCTGGGAGCTTCTTCCATCCCTCTCAGGCTTGTGTGTTGGGTAAGCCTGACCCCTACCCCCGGACTCTACAGAAAGATGTGTGTCCCAAGTCTGGCCAGCCACAGCACTGAATCCCTCCACTCTCCAGGTTTATAAATTACTCAAGTAGGACCAATCCTACTCAATGGAATCAGGATTCCCTACTAAAGCAAATGGGAAAGAAGAACTGTTGCTCTGTGGACATCGCTAAAAGGGTAGCCTGAGGCTGTAGGTGGCTATTTTGCCAATACCTGCAGTAACCCCACCTGGGAATACAGCCATCATCACATAAGCAAAGCAGAATCAAGAGAGATTCTTGGTGAAATGCTTTCATCACCTGCTTCAGATTTCTTAAAGGGAGAGCTACTGTCATTCTGGGTAAATTTTTTTTAAATCCTCCTTGGGTGGGATGTTTTGCCCACTGCCCCACCTGCACATCCTTGGCAGATGCCCTGAATGCCACCCCCACCCAGTTGTGATAAAGCACCCTCATATGTTTCCAAATAGCCCCTATGGAGATGGCGTTGCCATAGGGAAGAACCTGATCTGTATGCAGCCTTGCCTACCTTGGTAGTTCAAAAGCCTATTTTTTTTTTTTTCAGTTTGGTTTTGGTTTGGCAGCTTGAACTGGGTTTCTGTCACTTGCAAGTAAAATGTTCTAACTACTTCAAAGTAGTAGGGGTCAAATGGTGAGCATTGTCTCTATTTGCATCCTTTATTATCTGATTCATGAATGTGTGTGTGTGTGTGTGTGTGTGTGTTATCTTGAGAAGCGTAAGAGGTAGGCACCATTAATAGTGAAACTAGACAACCCTAATTTGCTGAGTGTTAGATGTCACTTTAATGTCAAAACTCTTGGGGCTAAAAAAGATGTGACTACAAGGGAAAGTAAGAAGGGGCCCAAATCCCAAGTAACTTGAGAAATTGTACCTTGACATAAAATAAGCTTTAAAAACAAGATACCCAGGCAGGATATTTAAAATATTCATCAAGCAATTTAGCAAGAGAATAAAAATGAACCCATCAGTAAAAATGGATTCCAGTGGGTAAGAAATGGGACGATTAGCCCTATATCCAGGAACTCGCAGGATTCTCACTAAGGCTTCATTGTTATATATCAGAGTATCTTCATATAACTTTGCTTTTAACAACAATATCCATTAGAATTTTTTTTTCTTTTAGTAACCAACTCCTTCACAGTTAGTCCAGCACCAAATGAGAGGATCTTACGTTTCAGGCCAGTGTGATGGTCAATGTTCTTTCATCATTTCTCACTGATTTTGCATCCGGATTTTTCTTTCCCTATGTAATCTACCAGTACAGATAGCTTGATTAAAAAACTGATCTTAAGGAGAACAAATGTGATGATGATTAATGTGCACATATATAGTTTTTCTCTTTTATCTCCTCTTTTCTCTTTCTTATTTCTTTCTCCTTATAAAGAAACCCATAGAGTTTTCTTTGCTTGGGAAGCATTAAACCCTGTAATCTCTTGTTTCCTCTCATTTAAAAATGTGTCTTACTACTTTCTCAAAAGAGAAAAAAATAACTGTCTTTTCCAGTTTCCTTCAGTTAGTTGCTTTCCCCTAAAATAATCCATTCACACAAAAGCACTCATGAGCAATATATAATTTACTAGAGATTGCATAGAGCCAGCAGAGGGTTTATGTTGGCCCAGCCAACAACAAATTGAAATCTTCCTTAGACTTTGCTGTGGTGCCACAAATTTTCCACAGTGGGGGCTGAATGGTGATTCTCTCTCTTCCTTCTCCAGAGCCTCTCCTTGCCTTGCCTGCTCTCTTTATTCTATCTTTAGTCTTCATATTGAGAGGTGACAGCATGATGGCAGCCCTCACTTGCTCTCAGTGCCTCCTCGGCCTCGGCACCCACTCTGGCCGGGCTTGAGGAGCCCTTCAGCCCGCCTCTGCACTGTGGGAGCCCCTCTCTGGGCTGGCCGAGGCCAGAGCCGGCTCCCTCTGCTTGCGTGGGGGTGTGGAGGGAGAGGCGTGGGCAGGAACCAGGACTGCGCACAGCGCTGGTGGGCCAGCACGAGTTCTGGGTTGGCGCGGCTCGGCAGGCCCCAAACTCAGAGTGGCCGGCCAGTGCCGCCAGCCCAGGCAGTGAGGGGTTTAGCACCCGGGCCAGCAGCTGTGGAGGGTGCACCGGGTACCCCAGCACTACCAGCCCACCAACGCCGCTCGAATTCTTGCTGGGCCTCAGCCACCTCCCCACGGGGCAGGGCTCCGGACCTGCAGCCCGCCATGCCCGAGCCCCCCGCGGTGTGCTCCCACAGGGCCGAGCCTCCCTGACGAGCGCTGCTCCCTGCTCCACGGCAACAGGTCCCATTGACCACCCAAGGGCTGAGGAGTGCGGGCACACACTGTGGGACTGGCAGGTAGCTCCCGTCCAGGATCCACTAGGTGAAACCAGCTGGGCTCCTGAGTTTAGTGGGGACTTGCAGAACTTTTATGTCTAGCTGGAGGATTGTATACACACCAATCAGCACCCTGTGTCTTCCTCAAGGTTTGTAAATGCACCAATCAGCACTTGGTATCTAGCTAATCTAGTGGGCACTTGGAGAACCTTTATGTCTAGCTAAGGGATTATAAATACACCACTCAGCACTCTGTCTAGCTCAAGGTTTGTAAATACACCAATCAGCACTCTGTATCTAGCTAATCTGGTGGGGACTTGGAGAAACCTTTATGTCTAGCTAAGGGATTGTAAACACACCAATCAGCACTCTGTGGCTAGCTTGGGGTTTGTGGATGCACCAATCAGCACTCTATATCTAGCTAATCTGGTGGGGACTTGGAAAACTTTTATGTCTAGCTAGAGGATTGTAAATACACCAATCAGCACTCTGTGTCTAGCTCAAGGTTTGTAAATACACCAATAAGCACTCTGTGTCTAGCTCAAGGTTTGTAAATGCACCAATCAGTGCTCTGTGTCTAGCTAATCTACTGGGGACTTGGAGAACTTTTGTGTCTAGCTCAGGGATTGTAAACACACCAATCAGCACCCTGTCAAAACGGACCAATCAGCTCTCTGTAAAACAGACCAATCAGCTCTCTGTAAAATGGACCAATCAGCAGGATGTGGGTGGGGCCAGATAAGGGAATAAAAGCAGGCTGCCCCAGCTAGCAGGGGCAACCTGCTCTGGTCCACTTCCGCACCTTAGAAGCTGTGTTGTTTTGCTCTTTGCAATAAATCTTGCTGCTGCTCAATCTTTGGGTCCGCACGGCCTTTAGGAGCTATAACACTCATCATGAAGGTCTGTAGCTTCACTCTTGAGGCCCAGGAGACCACAAACCCACTGGGAGGAAAGAACAACTTCAGACACACGGCCTTAAGAACTGTAACACTCACCATGAAGGTCTGTAGCTTCACTCCTGAAGCCAGCGTGAGCACAAACCCACCGGAAACAAGAAACTCTGAGCACCTCTGAACATCAGAAGGAGCAAATTCCAGACACGCCACGTTTAAGAACTGTAACACTCACCATGAGGGTCCACGGCTTCATTGTTAAAGTCAGTGAGACCAAGAACCCACCAATTCTGGACACAGTATGACAGTCCCAATCCTTCTGTTCTATATGATAGGTCGTGCAATTCTGCTCTGTTCTAATGTTATCTGGAAAGTCGCCTATCTAGCCACCACATTATCTGGCAAAACAAAAGCACCCTCCCCTTGCTAGGACCTATTCTATTTAGAAACAAGGAGATTAAAATGACAAAACGTATTATATTCTCTTATGCTGAACATTCAAAAATGCCTATTTATTAATCGGACATTGTCCAATGATGTTTGGATAAACATGCACTTTCAACAGGTAGTATAATGTTCTTTTGAGCATAGCCTTTTGTTGAAAGATAAGTAAAACCATTGTTCATGACCTTGCCATTCAGTGTAATGTTTATGGCAGGATAGTCTCCTTTTCTGGCCTTATATGCATTTCTGGAGAATGCCACAGTTTATCTTCATTTTTAAGACAGTCTATCTACTTGCCCTGTCGCCCCCACACCCATCTCTAGATTACAGCCTCCCAATCAACTGCTTTTCAGTGTACAAAGGGAAATCAGGAATTCCATTCTAAAAGTAGAAATGAGGGCCGGGCGCAGTGGCTCACGCCTGTAATTCCAGCACTTTCGGAGGCCGAGACGGGTGAATCACCTGAGGTCAGGAGTTCAAGACCAGCCTGGCCAACATGGTGAAACCCCGTCTCTACAAAAATACAAAAAACTAGCTGGGCGTGGTGGCAGACGCCTATAATGCCAGCTACTTGGGAGGGCGAGGCAGGAGAATCGCTTGAACTTGGGAGGCGGAGGTTGCAGTGAGCCGAGATCACGCTACTGCACTCCAGCCTGGGCAACAAGAGTGAGACTCCGTCTCAAAAAAAAAAAAGTAGAAATGCAGTGAGATTTTCTGTTTCCCATACACAGTGGCTTTTCAGAATAGGAGATGTATGTTCACCTCCCTGGTAATTTTAGGTTATATAATTTTTAAAATATTTGGATTAAAAAAGAATAATTGGTCCCTTTCTTAAGTATATAGCATTTTGTGTCCTTCTTTTTTTATTCATTCAAAAATATATTCTGAGTACCTATGCTGTTCTAGACATTGTGTTAGGTGTCAGGGATACCAAAATGAATGCCCAAGCATTTTCATGATGAATGTTCAATCTAGTCATGTACGAAAAAAGACAAGCAAATATTATTTACAAAAAAGATTGTAATGGCTCGATGATGATAATGGCTGATATTCATTGAGTGTTTACTATGTGCCAGCCACCACGCTAAACAATTGACCTATATTATCTTATTTGATCCTCAGAACAATCACATGAGATATACACTATTTTTTTTCTTTTTAGTTTTTGTGGATACATAGTAGGTGTATATATTTATGGAGTACATAAGATGTTTTGATACAGGCATGCAATATGAAATAAGTACCTCATGGAGAATGGAGTATCCATCTCCTCAAGCATTTATCCCCTGAGTTACAAACAGTGTAATTACACTCCTTATTTTAAAATGTACAATCAAGTTGTTATAGCCTGTTGTCACCCTGCTGTACTGTCAAATAGTAGGGCTTATTCATTATTCATTTTAACTATTTTTGTACCCATTAACTATTCCCACCTTCACCCAGCCCCCCAGCCTCTGGTAACCATCCTTCTCCTATGTCCATGAGTTCAATTGTTTTGATTTTTGGATCCCAAAAATAAGTGACAACATGCAATATTTGTCTTTCTGTGACATAATGATCTCCACTTCTATCCATGTTGTTGGAAATTACTGGGTCTTTTGTATGGCTGAATAGTACTTCATTGTGTATATGTACCACATTTTCTTTATCCATTTATCTGTTGATGGACACTTAGGTGGCTTCCAAATCTTGGCTATTATAAACAGCACTGCAATAAACCTATGACTGCAGGTATCTCTTTGATATACTGATTTCCTTTCTTTTGGGTATATACCCAACAGTGGGATTGGTGGATCATATGGTAGCTCAATTTTTAATTTTTTGAGGAACTTCCAAACTCTTTTCCAGAGATATACCCTATTAATATTCCCATTATATCAGTAATGTAACTGGAGTTAAAAGGGGCTAAGTTACTTGCCCTAAGTCTTAAAGTTAATATGAGGTAAAGCCAGGATTGTAATCAAGTCTGAGACCACAGTCCATGCTGCTAACTCTTGTATTACACACAGATATATGCAGTAAAAAGGATAAGGCGTTTAATCAGAATGGGGAGAGAATGAAGCATAGAAAAGAATGGCATCCCTGAGAGTCACAATGAGAAAATAAGCAAACATAGGTTTAGCTTTGATAATAAGTAATAAGTGGATGTGGCAGGAGCTTAGGGTGTTTGGGATGTTTTGGATGTTACATAGGTGTTGTTTGGAAAATTGTCCTTAAAATAGTTGGATTCATGTCACAAAAGGCTTCAGACCATCACCTTCAAGTGCACTTTATCTGTCTATAAAAACGTGTTTAATAATATTACCCACCACTTAGGGCTATGATGTAGAGAATGGAATGAAGATACCGAAATCCTTGAAATATCGTGCCATTCCCTGCTCACATTCATCACGAAGTCCTAACATTTCTAAGTCCAAAATACATCTCAAATGCATCCAATTCCCTCCATTCCATTGCCTGTGCCCTATTCAAAGCCTTTCATTTCCTTTCTAGATGTTCATGGCAGCCCCCTGAGTGATATCTTGTGCCCGACTTGCCCTTCTACATTCCAGCACAGTCTCCACCCACACTACAATCAGGGAAAACTCTTCTTAAAACACTAATGTAATTACACCACTTCTCTGATTAAGAATTTCACACTTCTGATATAACCCAAGAGCATTTAACATGATACCAAGCCCTGTTGTTCAGGGATAGCCAAGCCCCAAAGCATCCTCCAGAAAACTCTTCTTCTTGACTGCTACTCATTCATTTTACTCCAGCCTTCTTTGGTGTGATGAGTATTTCAAGACCCCATCCCCAGCTTTCACTCTCATCATTTTCTCTGCTGTGGTTCCCTCCCAGACTCTTCCTTTAGCTAAGACCTATTCAGCCTTCTTGGATTTATCATCCTGTCCTTGAAGTGGCCCTCTCTCCTTTTCCATCTAGATGTTGATCTCCCTCAGAGCCTGCCTCTTCTTCATGTCACTTACCACAGTTTGAACTTACAGAATCCTTTGAGTAATTATTTGTCCCAAAACTTCTACTCTCTCCTCTAATGTAATCAGAGTAGAGAACTCGTCTAGTGTGGGCTCCTCATGTGTCTCTAGTGCCTGAGTGGCACTTACTTCAGTCTGTTTTCTGTTGCTATAACAGAATACCACAGACTGGGTAATTTATAAAGAAAAGCAATTATCACTCAAAATTCGGGAGGCTGAAAAGTCCAAGAGCATGGCACTGGCATCTGGGGAACCCATCTCAGGGTGGAAGGACAAAAGGCAAAAGTGAACATGCAAGACAGCGGGAGAGGAAGGGGACCAAACTTTATCCCTTTATCAGAAGTTCTTTCCCTTGGGAGGCTAAGGTGGGTGGATCACCTGAGATCAAGAGTTGGAGATCAGCCTGGCCAACAGGACGAAACCCTATCTGTACTAAAAATACAAAAATTAGCCTGGCATGTTGGTGGGCACCTGCAATCCCAGCTACTTGAGAGGCTAAGGCAGGAGAATCAGGAGAATCTCTTGAACCCAGGAGGCAGAGGTTGCAGTGAGCTGAGATCACACCACTGCATTGCAGCCTGGGTGACAGAATGAGACTCAATCCCCCCCATCCAAAAAAAAGAAGAAAAAAAGGAAGTTCACTCCCTAGATAACTAACCCACTCCCGAGCTGACGGCATTAATCTATTCATGGGGAGATGAGGAGAGAGCCCTCATAGTGCACTCACTTCTTAAAGGCCCCACTTCTTGATATTACAATGGCAATTAAATTTCAGTGTGAGCTTTTGTGCTGACATTCAAACTGTAGCAGAAGTGTATGAAAAATACTTGTGAATGCATGATTGATTGACTCAATGGATGAGTAAATACATGCTGGAAATCCTACTTGAAAAACACATCTAGAACCCTAGAGCTATCTTGCTCCTCACCAATAAGAAAATTCATAGTAATCCTAAGCCCTCTGGAGTGGATATGGCTTTTGAGAAAAGCAAAGAGTCACCAGGGGCAAGGCTTGAGAGACCAGCAGTTGGCCAGTCCAGAGGAGGCCACTGGAACTGCCAGTCTGGGGCAGCAAATGGTTATGCTGGGGTGGTCCCGGCAGGACTCTGACATGGTGTATGCATAGAAGAGGAATGTGGAAATATTTTAGCTGTGGCTTTCCTAGAAAATCATTTCAAAGGCAAACATTCCATTCTGTATGTATGATAATCTGGAAGGTTTAATGAACATCAGGCTTATGATTCTTATTATGAAGTTGCCTTTCACATAAACTGCAATCTTGTGCCTCTGGATACCATATTATATCAGCTGCTGTAGGGGGCTGTGCCTCCATCTATATCTCCCACCCAAATTAATGTGTTACATGAGGTGTTCATTGGCAGAAAATGTCTAAAAGCCTACATTTGATTATAAAGTGAAGAATTATAAAGGGCAATTTGCAGTAATGTTTCTGGTGTTGTCTGTGCAGAGATTTGCTCATGGGAGATGAATCAGTAATTTCCCTACATGTTATCCCTGATGTTTTTGCTATAGGCGGCTGTCAGGACTGCCAACTGGCAGCTCACAGAAGCCTTGCTCTCACCCGGAGACAGAACAATCCCTGTCACACGCAGCCAGCTATGGGCACACAATCTCTGTCTGTTGCTGGATCACAGCAGCTAAAACAAAGGCCTCAGAGGGCACATCTATAATGCAGAAAGCTGCTCTTGCTTTGATTGTTTCTATATGCTCTGGAGAGGCACCTGAATATCCCCCAAAATAGAGCACTATAAACAGAGAAAGCAGTGCTCATTTTCGGATGGAAATAAGCTATAGTCATATGCTGCATAATGACATTTTGGTCAAAATGGACCTCATAGATAACATGACAGTGGTGCCATAAAATCATAATATGATATTTTTTCTGTACTTTTTTTATATTAACATATGTTTAGATACACAAGTACTTAGACTTACCATTGCATTACAATTACATACAGTATTCAGCACAGTAACCTGCTATACAGGCTTGTAGCCTAGGAACAATAGGCTATACCATACAGCCTATGTGTGTAGCGGGCTATACCACCTAGGTTTTGTGTAAGTACACTTTATGATGTTTGCACAACAATGAAATCACCAAAGGATGCCATTCTTAGAAGTGTCCCAGTCATTAAGGGACACATGACTATATATGCCTTTGTTTTTATAATGAAAAGCCAGGTGAGAACCTCAAAGTATATTAGATCTGGTGTTAGAAGGCCTGGGATCCCAAATAGGCTCTACTATTAAGGCTCTGTATTGTTTGGGGCTAGACTCTTGGTCCAAATCTCATCACAGATAAAATTTAAGGTGATAAAATTTGGTCTTCACATTGCTGGTTCTTTCAAACGGGACCCTGTGCTCCTTTTAAATAGGCCTTCTGCATGAGTCCTTTAAAATCTGTTTCTTTACTCACATTGCTGCTGCTTCTTCTTGGAATATCCCGCCTCTCACTCTCTAACCTCCATATCTCTCAAATCTTGTCTCAGATGAGTTGAATTCCAGCGTTTTCCTTTTCCCACTTTCAACCCCTGCCTCCTCCTCCTAGGTGAGATTTCTGTCATTTATTTCATCTTGGAGCACTGTGTTGGAAGGAGTATGACTCTGGATGTGGAGGTCAGAAGACCCGCCCTCAAACCTAGCTCCAGTGGCTCCTCGCTATGCAATTCTGGACAAGTTACTTTGCTTATTTGAACCCCATTTTCCTCTTCTGTGAAAAGGATATGACACTATTTACATTAATGGATGCTGTGAGGTTTAAATGAGACAACCTATAAAAGTGTCTGATGTATAAAATTCTTAGTAGCTGACAGTTTCATTTCTCCTCCTCTCTTTTGTGGCACTTCCATTGTTTTATTTTGCAACATAATTTTTTGTGCCATCTGTCTTTTTCTCCACTACTAGGGTTATAAGCTCTTTGAGGACAGGCAAGTTGCTTTATCCAACTTTATAACTCCACAGTAGTTTATAATGAGAAAGAGACATATAACATTGCATAAATTGGATAGAAAGAGATCAGTAATGTTGCATGAATTAAATGGAGCAACATAATACATATTGCCATTGCCAGATAGGGACATTGGAGTTGAAAGGAAATAGAAATCTGAAGTTCTCAGGTCTCGCAGCGACACTGGTTGAGTGGTAAATAAAAGAAAAGAGGCCCATGGCTCTCTCACCCACACGAAACACAAATATTCCACCCATTTTAATCAGAGCCTTAGCTAATGCATTATATACATTTCTTTCATTCTTAGCCTCCTTCTAAAACAGTCACAATAGCCCACTATAAAGAACCATTCACACACCCTACTCATTCCTTCTTCTTCTCATACCATACAAATACATGAAACCAAAAATGCCAGCCCCTGCAGGATTTTGCAGAGTGACCTTTGCTATTTAGTGGCAAAATTTCCTCATACACCCTCAGCAAGTCTTTGACTCATGTGCTGAGTGAGCCCTCTTCCATAGAACCACAGGATTTTCCAACACATCTAATGTCCCTCGCTGTACCTTCAGTGTCATATGCATCTATTTAATTGAGAAGACCTACCCGTGTTTCTTGTAGTGAAGGGCAAGAACCCCAGCAGAGCAACGGGCCCGTTTTGTGCATGTAGGGAATTTTAGACATTTGGCCTTGGGTGTGTGGATGGACTAAGGTAGAAAAGGAAGTAAAGGTAACTGCTAATAGCAATCAACCGAATCTAAGTTAACTCATTCTCATTTCTTTGATATAGGTTTTTAATCACCTATTCCCTCAATATTTGGTGGGAGAAAAAATAGTGAGATTAAGTTAATGTTTCCAGGGAAAAAGGGAGTGGATAGCCAAATAACTGCACCCAAGACTACTGTTCTGTGGCTTTGATTTTGCTAGTCTTTGTTTACATCTTTTATCAGGAGCTACTCTTGTGACAACATTAGGAAATTTAAAAAAAAAGATGAGATTCCATGTCTGATTAGGTTGGAGCTATGAAAGTTATGAAAACAGCACAGAACCTGATGTCAGATGAAAGACAGATCACCTACCCCATTTTCTACTTAAGAGCACTTTGACCTTGGTGAAGTGACTTAATTTCTTGTAGTCACCGTTTCCCTTTTAATGAAGATTTAAAAGTGAAAACAAAGTCTACCTTCTTATAAAAATTTGAGATAATGAATGCAAAATGCTTAAAAGGCAGCAGGCATAGTGGGCCCTCAGGCAGTGGTGGCTACCCCGATCCTTTTATTTTTTTGTTTATTTTTTAGTCTGAGTCTGGAAGGGATAAGAATAACGGAAATAAAAAGGGAGAGATCTTCGCAAACTTTCTTTAGATGACCTTACTGATTGTGCGCTTTCAGCCCCATTCCAATCCTTCAAATTCTCCTCTGTGGAGAGCTGAAAGTCTGCAAATTACAATTCCGGGTTCCAGTTCCAGCTGGCTTTCCATTAGCTCCTGCCAAGCTGGGGTGCTGCCTGCAGATTGGAAGGCTGGGAGAGGTCGCGCTGTGTTTAGATTCCTTCTGTCTGCTTGCCAGCCGCATCTTTGGCGGTGAAGGCATCCACAGGGGCTGGAGGCACAGCAGTCCCTGGATGAAGTCCCTGGATGCCTGACCTCACAGAACGATCCTAACAACAGCAAGGTGCTGGTTGGCCCAGAGCAGGGGACTTCCATGACTATGTGGGCTTCTGCAGTGTTCTAGCAGGGGTGATGGCAGTCACACTGTTCCTGGGCTGCGCAGTGATTGTGGGCTCTGGATACCATTATCCTAACCATCTCCACTTTCTTCTTATAACCCCAGGAATGGTAGCAACTTCCTAGAGTTACAAATTTGGGGTCGTCTACCCCTCCCCACTTTTGTAAAAATAGATTTTATTCTTCAGTGTAGTTTCAGGTTCACAGCAAAACTGAGCAGAACATAGTGTTCCTGTATACCCATCGTCCACACTTTTGCACAGCCTTCCCCACCATCAGCATCCCGCACCAGATAGTACATTTGTTACAACTGATGAGCCTACACTGGCACATCATTATCATCTGAAGTTTGTAGTTTGCATTAGGGGTCACTCTTGGTGGTATGTATTCAGTGGATTTTCACAAAATGTACTATGACATCTATCTGCCACTACAGCATCATACAGAGTAATTTCACTGCCAAAAAAATCCTCTGTGCTCCACCCACCTATTCGTCCTTCTCTCCCTCTTTTTTTTTTTTTGAGACAGTCTCACTCTGTCGCCCAGGCTGGAGTGCAGTGGCGCGATCTCGGCTCACTGCAACATCTGCCTCCGGATTCAAGCGATTCTCCTGCCTCAGCCTCCCGAGTAGCTGGGACTACAGGCATATGCCACCATGCCCAGCTAGTTTTTGTATTTTTGTAGAGACGGGGTTTCACCATATCGGCCAGGCTGGTACCGAACTCCTGACCTCGTGATTCGCCCGCCTCGGCCTCCCAGAGTGCTAGGATTACAGGCGTGAGTCACCGTTCACAGCCCTTCCCTCTCTCTTAAACCCTGACAACCACCAATCTCTTTGCTGTCGCCATGGTTTTGTCTTTTCTGGAATTTCATATAGTTAGAATCATACATATGTAACTTTTTTAGATTGGCTTCTTTCATTTTTTAATATGCATTTAAGTTTCCTCCATGTCTTTTCATGGCTTGATAGCTCATTTTTTTTAGCACTGAATAATACTCCATTGTCTGGATATATCACAATTTATTTATCCATTCACCTTTTTAGCACTGAGTAATATTCCACTGTCTGGATATATCACAATTTATCCATTCACCTACTGAAGGACATCTTAGTTTATTCCAAGTTTTAGGAATTATAAATCAAGCTGCTTTAAACATTCATGTGTAGATTTTTGTGTGACCATACATTTTCTGCTTCTTTGGGTAAATACCAAGAAGTATGATTGCTAGATTGATCCTATGTTAAGAGTACGTTTAGCTTTGAGAGAAACTGCTAAACTGTGTTGTAAGCTGTCTGTGTCATTTCTCATTTCTACCAGCCATAGGTGAGAGTTCCTGTTTCTCCACATTCTAACCAGCACTTGTCATCAGTGTTTTGAATTTTTGCTATTCTAATAGGTGTGTAGTGGTTTCTCACTACTGTTTTAATTTACAGTTCCACAATGATATATGTAGAACATCTTTTCATATGCTTGTTTGCCATTTATACATCCTCTTTGGTGAGGTGTCTGTTTAGATCCTTTGCCTATTTTTTAATCAGGTTTTTTTCTTTCCTATTGTTGAGTTTTAAGAATTATTTGTCTAACGTTCCCTTTCTGCTGCTTCATTTCTTCCATTACCTTTGAAACCAATTCTCTATGTTAAATTCTTTCTTTTCAAAATAACTAAAGTGGTATCTGGGTTTGTTTTTTGACTGAGTAGTAACTGAGACCTTTACCACTTCATAACTTTTATGATTTTCGAACAAAAGTTCAAGCAAAATTATCCAAGGAGCCTTGAAATATGGAGAAAAAGAGCTGTAAGTTGTTTTATAAGAAGACACATTTTATCAACTAGGAAATTTAAAATTATGCTTTAAAAAAATGAAGTAATTTAAAAGTCTTAGCACTTTTTGGAGGGTGATACCTGATGTTCATGAATAATTAACTCTTAGTGATCCTTGATAGCTGGGAAGTCATTCATTCATTTGTACATTTATTTGAAATGAAACTGAAGTGGTTTCCCCTCTCTCCATGTGGGAGTGATAGTTTTATTTACAGGAACACATCTTTTTTTCTGGTTTAAGAAACATTTAAAGGTACAGCTAGTCCGTTATGAATAATACTTAAAAAATCAAGTACTAATAGAGATCATTTACTATAAAACAGCCCAAGAGCAGGAAGCTCGGTACCCTCTTCTCCACTTTGACTGGGGTCTATATAATTACTTTCACAAACAGAATTCTGGTCGGATCTGACCTGCAATGCCATAAACTTTTCCTGTTGTTGTTTTTATTCCTATCCTTTGATTGCAATCTTCAGATATCCCCTTTTTATCCTCATCTTGGTTGTGGTAGAACCCGTCCAGAGATCATGTTCAGGCACAATGAGTTTCTATTCAAATTCACATTCACTCTGACTCAGGAGCAAGTTCCTAATGGTGGCGGTGAAAGCAAATCCTTTCAGTGGAGAGCTCTTAGCTCATTTCCAGCCAATGCACATTGTTTCTGGTCTCTGAATGCTTTCAGTTAATGCATTCGCTTCTGTTGGCACTGAGAAGCTCAGGTAAAACAGGGGTGTCCCTTTTTGTTTGTTTTTATAATAGACAGAATTGGTTTATTTCAATCACCAAGCAGTTTCCAGTAAACTGAGCTGAATTCAATAAAGACAGCCATGGCTTTTCTTGGCATGTTTTATTTTGTGTCACCAAACAAAAATGCTTAATTATACTTTCCCATTGAAAATTTAATAGTTTCCTGTTGATTCTCACCTACATATCTAGATTCCTCACACCACAATTCTTTTGAAGGCAAACACTTTTTTTTTTTTTTTTTTTTTTTTTTTTTTTTTGAGACAGAGTCTCGTTCCATTGCCAGGCTGGAGTGCAGTGGTGCGATCTTGGCTCATTGCAACCTCTGCCTCCCAGTTTCAAGTGATTCTCCTGTCTCAGCCTCCCGAGTAGCTGGGACTACAGGCATGTGCCACCACATCCAGCTAATTTTTGTATTTTTGGTAGAGACAGGGTTTCACCATGTTGGCCAGGATGGTCTCGATCTTGACCTTGTGATCCGCCTACCTTGGCCTCCCAAAGTGCTAGGATTACAGGCGTGAGCCACCATGCCTAGCCACAAATACTCTGTTTTGGCTTTGCAGTCACCAACCTGTATTTAGCTTCCATTTCTCCCCTTATAATATGACAGCAGCTCCCCAATGGTTCTCATGCCCCCTCTGGCTTCCCTTGGATCTTTCCTGCACAGCCACCTGGTTCCATCCATCTAGATTTTGACATGTAGATATGGCCCCATCTCTCCCATTGCTATGGTTCTCAGCATAAAGTCTCATGCCCCAAAAGCTGTTCATCTCCTACCACTTCCCTATGTTCACCAAACTACTCAGGCTATGTCCATTTATCCTTCGTGGCTCCTACTTCTTCATCCTTTAAGATACGAAGTGAGGCTTGAATTTTGTTTCTGCTGCAGCTCCTTAGATGACAGTCCCTTCTCCCTCTAGTAAGTAGCAATTCTTTCTCTCTGTGCTTTAAACACTCTGCATTTTCACAAGTTATAACACTTGTCCCATTGGGTCATAAACTTTTGTTTTTGCATCTGTGCCCCCATTTATCTGAGATAGCCCTGAGAGCAGAAAACATATCTCAGATTCATCAATGCATCCCTAGAGACTAGCAAAGCCAAAGGCATATAGTAATAGAACTGGATGGCTGAGTGGGCAAAGCATTCAACATTTTATATAAGTTGCCTTGCATTTACCGAAAGGCCAAATTCTAGGCTCTTGCAGGCATATACACAACTGGGAGAGACACTTTCTGCTACCAAGAAGCATATGATGTAGAAGAAGAGGTAAAGTTGCACAAATATCTTCAGTACAAGACTACATGGGAGAAAGAACAAAGGTAGAGGGAAAGTGGCTCTCACGTGGCCAGAAGTAGTCAATGAAGCCAAGGTTATCATTTAATCCCAGAACTGGACAGTTACTTTTCCAGAGAGATAGGCTGTCTTGGGTTCCTTGCATCCCACTGCAGGTGAGGCAGTGATGAACTTTTCACTGAAAAATGATTGTGCAACCATCACACTCTTGATTGTTCCAGCTACAAATTCCCAAAATGCAAATTACTGTGGGCTGAAAGGTGCTAGAAAACGAAATTTCTTGGGAAATTCACTGGAGATTCTCCATGAAAATTAACATGTCCAGTTTTCTTTAGGTAGCATATATTAGATACCTTATTATCCCTCCTCAGTAATTACAGCCTTTGGGCTTTTTGACCTAAAATTACATAAAGGTAAAATGGAATCTTAGAATTGTATTACTAGGAGGAAATGAGAAAAGACTCTATGGATATTTCATTGACTGCATTTAAATGTAAAAATGTAGTGGATACATACACACACACGCACGCAAACACACTCACTCAAATCTCAGACTTCATGTATTCATTTTCTATTGCTGCCATAACACATTACCACAAATGCAGCAGTTTAAAACAACAACAATTTATTATCCCACAGTTCTGTATGGCACAAGTCTGGGTGCAGCATGGCTTAGTTGGGTCTTCTGCTTAGAATCTCACAAGGCCAAAACCAAGGTGCCAGCAGGACTGTACTCCTTTCTGGAAGCTCTGGAAAGTAATCTACTTCCAAGCCCTTCAGATTGCTGGCTGAACTGAGTTTGTGCAACTGTAGCCCTGGAGGTCCTGTTTCCTGGAGGCTGGCTGTCAGCTGGGAGCCCATCTTTGCTATTAGAAGCTGTTTGTCTACCTTTTCATGCTCTCCATAGGGTACCCTTTCAACAGTGGTGGGCCAAGTCTCCTGCACACTTTAAATCTCTCTGACTTCTGTTGCATTCTCTGACCTCAAACTGAAAAAGGACTCTGCTTTCAAGGTCTCGTGTGATAAGGTTGAGTCCACCTGGATCATTTCCCTATCTGAAAATCTATAACCTTAATCACATCTGCAAAGTCTCCTTTGCCATAGACTGTAACGTATTCACAGGGATCTGATTGTGGGCATCTTTGGAAAGCTAGTATTCTGCCTGTTGCACTATAGATATTTGTAGTTCACCATAGTATTAATGTGCAAAGATTACTCAGTCAATTTGATTTCTATTTATATATGGAGATCAGTCAGACAGATTTAAGATTTCTGGCTCTATTAATTATTATCTATTTAAACTAAGACAAATTATTTAGTCTCCTTGACGCTTGGTTTCCTTATTAGTACCACAGGATATGTTCCACTTTAAAAGCAGTTTTAAGAAATACAAGAGATAATGAATGTAGTAGACTCAGGAGTATAATAGATGCTCAGTAAATACAATTTTTTTTTTTTTTTTGAGATGGAGTTTTGCTCTTATTGCCCAGGCTGGAGTGCAATGGCGCGATCTCGGCTCACCACAACGTCTGCCTCCCGGGTTCAAGCGATTCTCCTGCCTCAGCCTCCTGAGTAGCTGGGATTACAGGCATGCGCCACCACACCCTGCTAATTTTATATTTTTTGTATTTTTAGTAGAGATGGGGTTTCTCCACGTTGGTCAGGCTGGTCTCGAACTCCTGACCTCAGGTGATCTGCCCACCTGACTTCAGGTGATCTGCCCACCTCAGCCTCCCAAAGTGCAAGGATTACAGGTGTGAGCCACCACACCTGGCCACAATTCTTAAAGATACTTAAGTGTCCATTCATCCTCATACCTAGTCAATACACCTACTGAACACATGCACAGACACTAACGCATAGTAGTTGACTCTACTCAATATCCCTGATACTTCTCAAGAAATATGTTCATAAAGATTCCAGGGCCAATGACAACATTTCTATTTTCTCATGCCAAGACAGAAGGCAAAAGGAAGCCCCTTCGTGAAATACGGATATTATTGTCTGAGTCCGAGACCCTCAGTACTTCCTGCATTGCTAAATGACTTAGTCCACTTCCAGTACCTGTAAATATAGATGACATCTGAGAATGTTGCAGCCCTTTGATTATTACTTTGTCTTTTTGTGGTGGCAAAAAGTAGTCACCAATGAACCCATAGGCTTGAATAGTAGGGAATAGAGCTACAAAATCAATTTAATGGTAGTAAGTAAAAGAGTACCTCATAGGACAATGCTTGTACTTGTTAAAATGAAAGTTGAGGCCGGGCGTGGTGACTCACGCCTGTAATCCCAGCACTTTGGGAGGCCAACGCGGGTGAATCACAAGGTCAGGAAATCGAGACCATCCTGGCTAACACGGTGAAACCCCATCTCTACAAAAATTAGCAGGATGTAGTAGCGGGCACCTGTAGTCCCAGCCACTCAGGAGGCTGCGGCAGGACAATGGTGTGAACCCGGGAGGTGAAGCTTGAAGTGAGCCGAGATCGGGCCACTGCACTCCAGCCTGGGCAACAGAGCGAGACTCAGTCTCAAAATAAATAAATAAAAATTTAAAAATAAATAAATAAATAAAAGTTGAGCAAGGAAAGTTCAAAGGGAATAGATCAAACATCCAAATTGAGTTAGATTTCCTTTTTTCCCCTATTGATATCCCATAAAATTATATATATCACAAGACTATTAGCAATTATGAAAATATATGGTTTTGAAAATGTTTTGCAAATATTTATTATCAGGTGTTTTTTCTTTACTGTCCATGATATGCATTTTTAAATGCTCTAATTTCTAAAATCATTGCAGAAATTCTGAAGAGCAGGCATAAGGAAAGCAAAAAATTATTTAAAAAACAAAAAACCATTGCCTCTCCAGGTATCACTTGGCATTCACAGTTAGAAATTAAGCCTTTCACAAAATGGCTACAGAGTTTGCAAAACACCATGTAGCAATAACCAAGTATGATTGTCTCTATTATATGTTAACCATTGTTGACTTTGTTAACATTTTCCCTGGATTATTACAGATGCAAGATTTCAAGTCCCACAACTTGCTAAAAAGCCTCTCTTACTTGCCTGTGCTTCTTTTTCTCCCTGAACCAAGAACAGAGTTACCACCCACATGTATGGTAGTGACTAGCTCACACTTATTTAGAGGCTCGGTGGGAGGAGGCGAGGAAGGAAAGCGGGCCGCCCTTCTCTGCCTTTGTATACAATATACAAAACCAAACTACTTTCAAAGGCGTGTATAGAAAATAAGTGGAAATAAAAGATTGGAGCCCCCCACCCAGTTCAGAAATACAATATCATAAATACACACATTTGTTTTGTTTTGCAAAAACTAAACAAAAAATATAAGCACAAATCTCACATTTCTGTTCTTCCAATTTAACTGACTCCAGAATTTGGTGAATTACACCACATGAAGAACAAGCCCACTCCAATTGTTTTGTTTCCACTTTATCACTTGTATGAACAATTGAGTCAGACATCTTAGTTGACTTCAATTCTCTGTAATTCGTTCTGAATTTTTAAAACTAATTCCTTGACAGATGATTGTTCATAGCTTTTAAAGAAAAAAATAAGATGAGTCAAATCCCTATCTGTAGCTACTTATTTAATTCTAAGATATGGGAGGTACTGATTTATTGTAAGAGTTGGTAAACTAAGAAAAGGCGCTATTCTGTATATCAATAGTAGTTGACATAGTTGACATATTCATTCTGCAATATTCATAAGTGCCAGATCTTGCTCTTCTAAGTATATTGAGAACTATTTGTGTATGACCCTTTGTAATGTATAAAGCACTTTCACATGTACGTATCACTACAATACATAATGTGATATATATATATATATTTTTTACTGTACCAGTTTTAAAGATCAGAAAACTGAAGCCCAGAGGTTTTAGATGACTCAGCCCCTGCCAGTCAAGATTCTAACCAAGTTTTGTGTAATGCAGAGCTTGAGTTCTCCATCCCTGGCTGTACCACTTTCCCAAAGGAGTTTTCTCTTCTTTCCCCCATGCCTTCCTGCTTGCTCTCTTCCCTCCCACCCTCCTGAGAGGAGGAAGAATCCCTTTTCATTGCAAAGGGACCAGTGACTACCCACTTTCTCCAAGCCCAAGAATGTTCACTCTCATTCTTCCCTCTGCTACCTTGTCACTCTTCCGTGCTTGGAACTCACAGAGTAATGGGAAGATTTTCAGGATGAGTTAGACTGCCTTCTGCCAAAAAGAAGACATTGCTTAAAATTACCTTCCCTCGATTATTCTAAGTACATTAAAGCTCTAGTTACCACAGCTGTGTAACAAATAATCCCAAAATGCAGTGGCCTCAGCGCAAACACACACACACAGATTTCATTATGCTCCTGGATTCAGTGGGTAAGGAATTCAGACAAGACAGAGTGGAGAGGTTTTGTCTTTGCTTTGCAATGTCTGGTACTTTGGCTGGAAAGATTTGAATTGTTAGGGGAGGGATGGGGGAGGAGGGTTGACTCTGTGGCTGGAGGAGCAGAATCACCTGCAACCATCTCCTGCCGCGCATGTCTATGGATTGAGGCCACCTGTGGGCTGGGACCTCAGCATAGCTGTTAGCTGGAATTTCTGCATGTTACCTCTGCATGTTGTCTCTCTGCACAGGAAGGTCTGGACTTCCTCTCTGCATGACAGTTAGATTTCAAGGGCAAATGTCCCAGGGAAGCCATGTGGAAGCTGTATGGCATTTTGTGATCTAGCCTCAGAAGTCACTTGATGTCACTCCACTTCAGTCAGAAACCTGTCTCAATTCAAGGGTAGGGAGCATCAAACCCCACCTCCTCAGTGGGAAAAGAGTCACAGTTACATCTTAAGAAGAACATGTGGGATGAGAAGCATGGTTATGATTATGTTTGAAACATATAACCTGCTGTATTTTTACTTGAAAAGGTGACTTAATTACCTCTGTTTCCTCTATAAAAATTCATCCCTTTACCCACTATAATCTGACTTTCATCTTTACCATTCTGTCCACAACTACCTTGTGATCCACAATCATCCTTTGGTCCAGTCCTACTGAGATAGTTGCATTTCTTCCCTGAACACTAACCACCATGTTGTTTCACACCTCCTCGCTTTAGGACACTCCAGTGACTGCTCACAGAGTCAAAGCAAAATCCATCAACATTTCTTAGAAATAGGCTACCCAATACAGTAGTCACTAGCCACAGGGGACCATTTTAATCTAAATTAATTAAAATTAAATACAATTGGCCAGCGCAGTGGCTCATGCCTGTAATCCCAGCACTTTGGGCGGCTGAGGCAGGCAGATCACCTGAGGTCAGGAGATTGAGACCATCCTGGCCAGCATGGTGAAACCCCGTCTCTACTAAAAATACAAAAATTAGCCGGGCATGGTGGCAGGTGCCTGTAATCCCAGCTACTTCGGAGGCTGAGGCAGGAGAATTGCTTGAACCAGGGAGACACAGGTTGCAGTGAGCCAAGATAGTGCCACTGCACTCCATCCTGGGCTAAAGAGTGAGACTCCTTCTCAATAAATAAATAAGTACAATTAAATATTAGTTCCTCATTTACTTTAGTGGTATTTCAAGTGTTCAATAGCTAAACGTGACTAGTGGCTACCCTATTAGCTAAAGTAGAATATTTCCATTACCACAGAAAGTTATACTGGAGGGTACTATCTAGAATCCATTTAGGGCAATGATTTTTAAACCTTTTACTCAAGGAAATTGTATATGGAAGGCTATCATACAGAATGGATATAAGTGAAATCCTCCAGCTGAACTAGATAGAGTAGGGAGACTTGGAGATCTTTGCCGCATATTACCTCTAAGACATGCCTTTAAAAATTTAGAGCTCCACAGAGAACAACAGAAAAACAATAGAGGAACCCACCCAGCCCATGTAAATCTGAACTCAACCATACCCACAGGCATGTAGATCAGATACAATCAAAAGAAAAAAATGATTCACATCAAATTAAGATCCTGCTCATGTCTTACCCAGCTTATCTAAGATAAGAATACATCTGCTTGTATTCACTCTAAATATAGCAAGATAGAAACATTCTAGGCTAAAGTATTTCCCAAAGGACAGCTTTTGCTAGAAGCCTTGTTCCCCATGGAAAAGTCACACCGGGTTCCCATCAGGACAAGGAGCTAAAATAGTCCTTACTACTTCAAGTGATGAAGTTACAGAGTCAGACCATGTACTTCTCTGATAAAAGAGGCTGAGTTTCAGAGGGCAGGGGACACAGGGGACTTGGGAAGAAAGAAGTCACTGAATATTAGGGGAGGGTCTGACTCAGCCATGAAAACCTTGAAAAGGAGGTTATAAAATAACACCATGAGAATTATGAGCACACTGGAGAGTTATCTGTGACCGTAACTTTCTCACTCTCTCGTGTCTTTCCAGCCTTATCCTTGTTTTGTTCCCTTGGCATTCAGCTTGTTTTTCCTCCTCCTCTTCCATTGGCATCTCAGATCTGTAATCATAGGACCCCTGCCCTGTCTCATTCTGTAGATTTGCAGCTCATGGTCATTCTTCTCCATGGGGCCCCACCCATTCCAGACCGACATTTCAGAACCCGAGCTCCAGCTTACTCTCACCCCAGTGGTACGTTGGGCTAGCTCAGTTTCCAACTCCACAAATTCTAAGGAGGCTGAAGGTCAGAGGTCATATAGAGAAACTGAAAAAGAGATAGGTAGACATGTCCACATGGACAATTATTGCCATGTAAAATCCCTACAGATTCACTGTTTCTCAACATGCCCTAATATTCATTGAGCCAAATTTTGTCAGGAGCTTTATATGTATTAATTTTACATATTTTATCTTTAAATCATGCAGGGTAAATATCGTTATATATTGTAAAAATATATAATTGAAGTACCTGAGAAGTCCACTAACTTGTCCCAAGTTTACACAGCTCATAAGATGACAAGAAGCCAGGATAACAACTTGTATTTGACTGTAAATCCCATGGTTTTCCCATTCTATCATGATCAGTTTCATAAAGCAAGGCATATTGCCCAACTTGGATCTACTGATTAATTTTCATAAGACCTTACAGTTGATTAACCATCATGGCAACCTTCTTACTGAAAGAAGGAAGTAATTTCCAGACCTAGGCCATCCCCTTTTTTTGAAGAACAGCCCTGTTGCTTCATCAGCCCCTTAAAAATGCCCTCGGTGTGGGATGATTTCCAAGTTTTGACTTTCAGGAAACTGGCTTGAGATGAGGATGCCAGCGCCCCCAGTTGAGTGACTGTGATGGAGTTCATCAGTGCTGGGACAGAAGTGGCTCATTCTCTGTCAGGGTGTGTTTTTCCTCTTCACTCACACTCTGAAACTGAAGAGTCCTTGAGCCTTAGGCAAGTTTGCATTGGCCAGTGGATACTTGAGTCAAGAAGAGCTCAATAAGGTCCTCACGTTGGGGCTGGAGAAGACCTTGGCAGTCATCTAACTGTACCTTCTCACTTTGTAGAGGAGAAAAGGGCTGTCTAAGGTCACCACATGAGCAGCAGTCATATCTATTAGCCCAGCCTGTGACTCTTAAAAAGAGGGTGTTTTATACCATTCAGACCACCTCCACACAGTGTGAGAGGGCTCTTCTGAAAACTGAAGTTTTTCTGACATTACGTTTTTTGACAGTTACACTGTGTAACACCAAAGAGCATGTGCTTTGTAGTCAGACAGATACGATGGGAATCAAACACAGCTGGAGTCTTAACACCAGAGCCCCATGTGTGATTTGAAAACTTAATTTCTTTATCTGGAAAAGAGAAAGAAAAATATCTTCCTAATACATTTATTGTGATGATTTTTTAAAAAGTAATTTAGGCAAAGCTTTGTTCATACAGGAAGTATATGAACATCCAGTTGAATAAATATCTGTGTTCTACCCATTCATTTTAATGTGATTCTGTAACCCATGGAAGAGTTCAAGTACTTCTTACCTAAAACATGTCTTTGTTTATTTTAAACTTAATTTGCAGCAAGATCACATGTAGATTCAATTATTTGCTGAAAAAAAATTATTGAGATATGACCACATGTCAAGCACTATTCAAGCAATTGGAAATACAGAAATAAACAAAACAGAAAAAAAAATCCTGTTGCCATGGAGCTTCCATACTATCAGGAGGAATTCGATGATAAAACACTAAAGTCAACCAAGAGTTTGTTAGAAAAGAGAAAGTTATGGAGGAAAATACATCATGGGGAGGGGAAACATGAGTGCAAATGGAAGTTGCAATTTAAAATAGAGTGAGTTGAGCTCACCTTGAAGAGGCTGAGGAATGAGCCATGTTGGTGTCTGGTGAAAGAGCATTTAGGTAGGGGGTGCAGCCCATGCAGACTTTTGGAGGCGGAGGTTGCCTATTGTGTGTGAAGATAGGCAGAGGTCAGATATGACTGGAGCCATACTGGATCACATGAAGATCACACTTTAATTCTTACTAATTCCGTATTACTCATTCTTACTAATTCTTACAGAACTGTAATATTTAGTGCAACAGGATTAAAATTGGAAGAAATTCTTAGGGAATTTTGAGTCTGACATCTACAGAGTCTGAGCCTCCTGAAAGGGAAAGGCAGCTTGTCACTGGCAGAACCAGGAGTAGAACATAGGCTCTCTGAGTCTCAGTCTATTCCATTTTGGTCTTCCCTAGACATGCAAAGATTAACATTAAAAATATGTGCTAAGGAACCAGCACATTTCTGGCACTGAAGTGTGTCTTGTCTTTCAATAATGTGCCTAACACATGCCAGTTTCTGTGCTAGAGAAGATATGGTCCATGCTTTGGAGCTCACAGATCACTGGAGAAAATGGACATAAACACTCTGCACATATTTACTGAATGCCTGTTTTGTACCAGGAGCAGGGAGCACAAAGCATAAGCCTTGAACTCAGGGAGTTCACAGTTATCAGTGAAACAGAGATTACAACAGATACTTCATGAAGTTAATGTGAAGTTAATTAATATAACATCTTATCTAGTGGTACTCAGTAAATAATAGCCTAACCCCTCTCCTTACTGCCATTACCAGCAGGCTGTGAATAGATCAGACAACATATTTATGTGGTAGCCTCTGAACACCACAAGTAGACCATAGAATACATTACTAGTGCTGTTAATGCTTTAAAGTTGCAAAGACGGAAATTAAAATACTAACTACCAGTTTTTGAGCATCTACCTGGTGCCTGTTGCACCATATACTTTATATGCACTATCCCTTTCCACAAAACAATCTTCTAAGGGAAGTATGGTTATCTCTCTGCTACAGAAGGAGAAATTAGTTCTTTAAAGTGTAAGTGAATGTTTCAAGGATACACAGCATCATCTGTGCTATTTGTGAAATATACACCCATCAACACTGATTTGCTGTAACGTGGTTTCAGCCCAGGCACACCCAGGAATACCATTAAATCTGCATAGGATTCATGCTGAATTTAAATGCACAGTAGGAAAAAAGTTGGGGAGGGGAAAAGACACTAACAACTCCCCAGAAAGTTGGGAATATAGTCAAAAATACAGACGGATCACTCATTATTAGGATTTCTCTTTTTCTTTTTATGGGACATTCAATTTGTCAGATAAGAAAAGGTAGAGCATTTAGCTGTCTCCCTCCACTCAGACCAAGCCTGAGGAAATTGCTTCTAGAAGTGCAAATTTGGCTTAAAAGCCTGTGGGCTGACAAAGCTATTTAGACTACAGTAGAAAGCTCTGTTGCCTATTGTGTTGGTGTGAAAGTAAAATTGAGAGGAGATACTTAGGTTTTATATAAATTGACTCTTCAACAAATCTAAGTAGAAAGTCTTTGAAAAAACTCAAGAAAAGCTCTCTTTTTGTTGCCTGCTCCCAAAAGCTGAGACTCCAGAGTTCTGGGAAACTCAGGGCCGGCTTGTGCTTGACACTTGTACACAAAGAGTTTGCAAGAGAACAGGACAATAATCATTTATCGTAATCAGACTCCAGTCCAACTTTGTCTCTACCAGTTAAGTAGTGGGGTCATCTGGCGTACAATTCACTTCTAGAAGCCTCAGTTTTCTTATCTGTTAAGTGGGTTCTATAAGGTGGACCTAGTGAAATTGCTGTTAGAATTGGAAGGTGATATGGATAGGGTCCTTCACAGGAACATAACATGCAGTTATTATTATCTTTTAAAAGTTTCCTCTGCTTAAAATGCTGCTACCAGTAGATATCCTTTTAAGAAGTTTTCCTAAATGCCATCCATCTCCTATAACCTAAACATAAAACTGTCCATGAAATGGAATTTCTCTGTGTATGAGCCCAGTTGCATTTTATGATATTAACCATCTCCATCTCTCCAATGATTCTGACCATCTCTAACCTGTATTACAGGTACTTGAATGCTTGTCCTTTCTCCTAACAGAAGGTGAACTCACTTTGAGATGGCCAGCCTACGGTGCAGAAATCAAAGCTCCTAACAGATGCTTAATAAGTGGATATTAAATACATTAATGAGTTCACTGATAAGTGTTGCTCCCAAGGGTTAGTGCTTGTTGGCTTTAGATAGACAGTACTTCATTTGCCTCTGTGATTGCACTTAATGTAGCATGTCAGGTATGTATTATTTATGCAAATCTCCCTGCATCCATAAGGACTAAGTGTAGTAACATACCTACTATATCTAAAACAGTGTTTGGAACGCTGTTAAGGTTACTATACAACTGTGAAAAGAGCATCATAATGATTTGATATACTTGCATGGGGGCTTAAGAAAAATTTATTAGCTGGAATTTCTAGATTGGTAGGGAGGCACAAGGGCCTGGCAAGAGGTAGACACTTCCTGGGAGAAAGATACAGTCAGAATGTCAAATGCTGAGAACACTGGGATTGGGAGGCTGTCCAGTGGGAGAGGTGGTGCCTGCAAGGATTTCAAAAGCCACACAAGGTGATGAGACACTGACTCCTGAGAAACATTGGCTGCACACAGAATAGGATTAGTTCAAGTGAATTTTTTTTTAATGAAAATTATTTAAGGGGTAGAATATTGGACCCTGTTTGGGGACACAGATCCGAGAAGGTAAGTGTAATACTGGAGAAATAAAGGTGAACATAAGAAGAAAGACTGGAATTCTCAGAATTGTCCTCAGGAGTCTGGACTCATACAAGTTATGAGACTGGGTGTTTCAGCCAAATTCACCTAAACCCCAGACAAGTAAGATGACTCCAAATGACATCTGGGCTGCACATGCATAGAGCTTTTTATACTGTGCAAACCACTTTTATTTAGCACACATTTGTGGGCCCCCACCCGGAACCAGGTCCTTGGCTAAGCGTCGACAATTCAAAGCCCTGCTCGGACTGTGAAGATGCTTCACAGACAGATCAGGCAGATGGTGTCATTGCATATTGATGCACATTCGCTTGAATGTGAAGTAACCATTTGCATTTGTAAGCACAGCAGGCGGTAGAAAGTGGATCAGGAATCTACGAGAAGAGTAACAGAGGGAGAGGAGGGCCGTACCATCTTGGTTGTTTCGCAAGAAAACCTGAGTGGGTGCCAAGGTCAGTGCCATTAGCTCTACTTTGAGAATAAAAAGTGAAAGCCCAGGGGATGGAAGTTACTTGCCTAAGGCCCCACACCTCAGTGGTAGCAATACAGAGAGAATGCAGAGACAGGTATTCCAGTGCCAGTATTGCCATTAAGTCACTCTTTTGCAAATCCAAGATAACATGGAAATGAAGGGTAAAGCAAGTGACTTTTACAGAACACCTGTTACATGCCTGAGTGGTTCCATTCATTATTGACATTTTTCAGAGTACATGCATGAATGCAAGTATGTTCATAAATATGGAAAGGTAATTTTATTATGCTGTTGTTGTTACTAATGCTTAGGTTTTTTGGTTTTTTTTTTTTTCTTTTTTCTTTGGCTTTCTTCTTTCATACCTTCCACTTCACATTAACTCTTCCATATTTTCCTTTATTTTATGTGCATTCTTTCACCGAATTCATTCATTCATTCAATTTTTTTTTTTTTTTTTTGAGACGGAGTCTCGCTCTGTTGCCCAGGCTGGAGTACAGTGGCCTGATCTCGGCTCAGTGCAAGCTCCGCCTCCAGGGTTCACGCCATTCTCCTGCCTCAGCCTCCTTAGTAGCTGGGACTACAGGCGCCTGCCACCACGCCCGGCTAATTTTTTTGTATTTTTTAGTAGACACGGAGTTTCACCGTGTTAGCCAGGATGGTCTTGATCTCCTGACCTCGTGATCTGCCCGCCTCAGCCTCCCAAAGTGCTGGGATTACAGGCGTGAGCCACCGTGCCAGGCCCACACACACCATATTTTCTTTATCTATTTGATAAGGAAGTGCTGGGAAGGGAAGAACATGGTACCTTTAAATAATATGGAAGTCTTTGCTATTGTGAATAATGCGGCAATAAACATACGTGTGCATGTGTCTTTATAGCAGCATGATTTATAGTCCTTTGGGTATATACCCAGTAATGGGATGGCTGGGTCAAATGGAATTTCTAGTTCTAGATCCCTGAGGAATCGCCACACTGACTTCCACAAGGGTTGAACTAGTTTACAGTCCCACCAACAGTGTAAAAGTGTTCCTATTTCTCCACATCCTCTCCAGCACCTGTTGTTTCCTGACTTTTGAATGATTGCCATTCTAACTGGTGTGAGATGGTATCTCATTGTGGTTTTGATTTGCATTTCTCTGATGGCCAGTGATGGTGAGCATTTTTTCATGTGTTTTTTGGCCGCATAAATGTCTTCTTTTGAGAAGTGTCTGTTCATGTCCTTTGCCCACTTTTTGATGGGGTTGTTTGTTTTTTTCTTGTAAATTTGTTGGAGTTCATTGTAGATTCTGGATATTAGCCCTTTGTCAGATGAGTAGGTTGCGAAAATTTTCTCCCATTTTGTAGGTTGCCTGTTCACTCTGATGGTAGTTTCCTTTGCTGTGCAGAAGCTCTTTAGTTTAATTAGATCCCATTTGTCAATTTTGCCTTTGTTGCCATTGCTTTTGGTGTTTTAGACATGAAGTCCTTGCCCATGCCTATGTCCTGAATGGTATTGCCTAGGTTTTCTTCTAGGGTTTTTATGGTTTCAGGTCTAACATTTAAGTCTTTAATCCATCTTGAATTGATTTTTGTATAAGGTGTAAGGAAGGGATCCAGTTTCAGCTTTCTACATACGGCTAGCCAGTTTTCCCAGCACCATTTATTAAATAGGGAATCCTTTCCCCATTTCTTGTTTTTCTCAGGTTTGTCAAAGATCAGACGGTTGTAGATATGTGGCATTATTTCTGATGGCTCTGTTCTGTTCCATTGATCTATATCTCTGTTTTGGTACCAGTACCATGCAATGATAGACTGGATTAAGAAAATGTGGCACATATACACCATGGAATACTATGCAGCCATAAAAAATGATGAGTTCATGTCCTTTGTAGGGACATGGATGAAATTGGAAATCATCATTCTCAGTAAACTATCGCAAGAACAAAAAACCAAACACCGCATATTCTCACTCATAGGTGGGAATTGAACAATGAGAACACATGGACACAGGAAGGGGAACATCACACTTCGGGGACTGTTGTGGGTTGGGGGGAGGGGGGAGGGATAGCATTGGGAGATATACCTAATGCTAGATGACGAGTTGGTGGGTGCAGTGCACCAGCATGGCACATGTATACATATGTAACTTACCTGCACATTGGGCACATGTACCATAAAACCTAAAGTATAATAATAATAATAATAATAACAATAAAAGAAAAAAAAATTGAAAAAAAAAAAAACAAAAAACAAAAAAAAAAAGAAAAAAAAAAAAAGAAAGAAAATAATACATGGCTACTAATTAAAATGCTTTAAAATAAAAAAAATAAAAAAATTAAAAAAATAAATAAATAATATGGAAGTGGGGAAGGGAAGTGCTGGATAGAGGAGGGCGTGGTCCTTGGCTAGGGCTTCACCCTCACGGACCTAGGTAAGGACAGGCATTTCCTACCCAAATGCTGCATTTCCCAAGACCACCCTGGCCTGCCATGCCCCCATCCTGTGCCCATAAAACTCCAAGACCCCAGCAGGCAGACATGCAAACTACTGGATATGGAGAGAAGCACATCAGCAGAGGAATAGGCAGGCAGCTGGACGTCCAGAGGAACACACACACCGACAGGCACCAGCATCCCGGCAGGCCACCAACCAGCAGAACGACGCAGAGTTTGGCTGGGGCAGTCAGAGGAGAGCCCAGGCCGCTGAGCGCCCGACTCCAGGGGAAAACCTTCCCACTCCATCCCCTCTTGACTTCCCCCATCTGCTGAGAGCTGCCTCCGCTCAATAAAACCTTGCACTCATTCTGCAAGCCCACGTGTGATCTAATTCTTCCAGTACACCAAGGCAAGAACTCAGGATACAGAAAGCCCTCTGTCCTTGTAACAAGGTAGAGGGTCTAATTGAGCTGGTTAACACAAGCCACCCATAGATGGCAAAACAAAGAGCGAAACTAAAAGAGCACCCTGTAACCCACACCCATTGGGAGCTATGACATTCGCCCCTAGACGCTGCCTTGGTGTCGGAGCCCCAAAGCCTGCCCCTCTGTATGCTCCCCGAGAGGTTTGAGCAGCGAGGCACTGAAGAAGCAAGCCACATGCTGTGTGGTGTGAGGGGGACAGGGAAACTTTCCCATTCCATATTCATCCACTGATGGACACTGAGGTTGATTCCATATTTTGGCTACTGTAAATAGTGCTACAATGAACATGGGAGTGTAAATATCTCTCAAATATATTGATTTCATTTTATTTGGCTGTATACCCAAAAAGGGGATTGCTGGATCACATGATAGTTGTATATTTAGCTTTTTGAGGAAATTCCATTCTGTTTTCCACATTGGCTGTACTGATTGACATTCTTACCAACCGTATATAAGGGTCCTCTTTTCTCCACATCCTCACCAACACTGGTTGTTTTGGTCTTTTTGATGAAAGCCATTCTAACAGGTAATATTTTATTATGGTTATAATTTGCATTTCTCTGCTGATTAGTGATGTTGGGCATTTTTTTTTCTTTTTCTTCTTGGCCATTCATATGCCTTATTTTGGGAAATGAGTGATTTGAATGTAACCATGCTGTAGGCAGGACTTCCAGTATTGGAGAAAGGAGTTTCTCTGTTCTTTGCTTCCCTTAATGTGTTCTCACATTGTTTTTACCTCATAAACTTGAGGTTTGTTTTGTTCTTTTTTCTTGGATGGAGCTGTTGTATGAACTAGAAGTTGTAAGAATCTAAAATCAAGTAAAACAAATAGCAACATCAGAAAGGTTTTAGAAGTTAGCTGGTTCAGTTCCCTCAATTTCTAAATGGGCAAGCCAGAAACCTACACATAAGAAAGGATTCCTCAGAGTCACACAGGCTGTTTGTAACAAAATCCAAAGAATATGTTTGTCTCTTGAATTCTAGTGCCCTGTCCCCTATACTTTTGATACTCAAAGTGTGGTCCATGGACCATCCACACTGGCCTAAGCTGGGCGATTGTTAGACACTTAGAATCTCAGCCCTTTCCCCAGACCTACTGATCGGGTTCTGCATTTTGGCAATATCCTAATGTGATTCATATAGACACTACAGTATGAGAACTCTTCCCAGAGGAAAGGGGAAAACAGAGGATGTCAGCTTACCTAGGGAATGGACAAGAAGTATGTGTATTTGGGGTGAGGGGCAGGGTGTGGGTGTATGAGGGTGTGGGACACAGGTGGAAGAACCTCAGTCTGCTATTGTCTGGAAAGATAGACAACTTCAAAAACAATAATAATAAATAGCTTTACCTCTTCCCCCTTCTTTCACGCAAAATTTCTAAGTAGTATCAAGAGACATAAGTATCTCAGATGAATCCCTGGGATGAGATTTTAGATTTGGCATGAAATTAGGCACACTTAACGTTGCTCTTTACCGAATCACAGACCCATAAAAAAAGGAAAACAAAGGAACAATTTGCACTTTTTGTTAATAAAACTGTGCTTTGCTCCTTTGCCCTTGGAGTAGCAGCATGAACAAGGAATTGCAAGAAAATGTGGAGTGGGAGGTAGAAGATCTCTATTTCAGAATAAATGCAGTGCATTTTTTAAAGAAAATTAATTCCTATTTTTCTCAGAAGGGAGAGAGATACTCTATTGTTGGGAGGCAAAGGTAAACACATTTTTTTCTCTTCTTTCAAATAGCCTGTCATTTACCTTTTAGCATTACACATTCCTAAGGAGAATTTTTACCCCAGAAATAAAAACCTATGTCCTCTCCACATGAAAAACCCACTTATTTTTTTTAATGATCTATGTCCCGTCCCAAAGTACTACTGCTAATAGCATCTCCATTAACCCTTACATTATGAGTTTTATGTAGCTGAAAGTATCTACTCAAATCTTTTGCAAGTGTGTACTAAATCATAACTCCCATATTTTTGAAGCATTCCTTTTGGGTTCCTATTTAAATGGTAGGCTGAAAACCTGTTTGTAGGGAAAAAGACAAAAAAAAAAAAAAACCACAAAAACAAGAACAGAAAACAAGCAACAAAATATTGTTTAAAAATATTTTATTTGGATCTACTTTTCCATCTACTTTGTGCTAACTATATGAGGCTTCGTCAAAACAACAATTTCTCAAGGAACAGCTTATTATTCTCATAATGGAGTTGAAGATTTAGAGGTGAAAGAGGTTAATTAACTTGTCACACTGTCAAGCCAGAACCAGAAGCAAAAGCCACGTATGCACAAGGCTCAGGTCCTCACACCACATGGTTCCTGTCCAAGCTGCGTCCAGGGCACCTGACTTCCAACAGCCACTATGGAACACAATCAAGGAAACAAAATCCCCTTGGGAGGGAGCATATGACAACGCAGGCGAGGGGACATGGGCGTTTTCCTGGATGGGTCCCTTGGGGTTCTGGGAAACTATGACCACAAATCAGAGGGCCTACCCAGCATTGTGTAACTGCAGTTCAGAACCAGAAAGTTCTCCTTCCCCTAGGAAAGGCTCCAGCAGGCCTGTCATGAAAAACCACTTTTCTGGACCTCGTTTCTTGAGCTCAAGTTGCATGGAAGAAATGAACTTGGAGATTCCGGCTGGCTTGAGGAATGGATGACCAACAAGTTTTGAACAAAGCAATCCCACTTCCTCTCTGTAGTGTCCATTTGAGCTAGACAAAAATGCTTCTTTTGCCAGAGATGACTCCCTGGTCTACGCTGGCTGCTTGGAAAAGCCCTCTCAGACAGCCGCGGTAAATCACTAGGCAGCCACTCTCTGCAAGCCCCATGGCAGCCACGGTGAAAAGAATGATTTATCAGGCAACTTCCAACACAGCTTAATTTTTGGAGGCAGGCAAAAGATGCCAAAAGGCTTTCAAAGCTGAGCCAGAATCCCCCAAAAGAAGGAAGCAGGAGAGACACTTTGAGGAGGGGCCCAACCAGCTGCTGGAGCATCTGTGGCGGCGAGTAACTCCTCCAGGGAGCTGGGAGCTGGCATCTGGCAACCTTTCTTCCCTCCTTCTGTTTCTGTGTTCAGAAATGGAAATCCTGGGGCAGTCTAATCAGGAGACAAGAATGCTCCCTCCCTCTCCCCTCCCTGGAAACCCCTCCCACTTCATGCTTCCTTAGACAGGAAACTAAATTGCTGGGATGGGCCACCCTAATTGCTACTCTTTTAATAACTTGGTTCACTCCTTGAAGTTTCTGTAAACATCTTGGAATTCCTGTAGTTAAGGCAAGGAGGGGAAGCATATGACTCGCAGGACAGCCCCTCTACTGCAATGAACTGGCTTCTGAGGAGTCAGAGAAGAATGAGTCAATCAACACGACCCCTCTGGAGAAGGTCCCCTTCCTCTTCACAGCCCCCAGAAGGTCATGGAACTTAGCTTCACAAGTGTCCACCGGCTTTCCCCCGCCGCCTGCACCTAGGAGACTATGTATTGTCCTCTCCCTCCTAACTACCTAGATGCACTCCTAGGATGCTCACACACTCCACACCTGCACTGGTGGAGCACCACAAATGCAGCCCAATATTCCACCTTTTCCTTCACATCATGATCCTGGAAAGGACCCATAGAGGTTATTTCATTGCATAAATAAGAATTCTGAGAGCACCCAGAGAAGTTAAGAGATTTGCTCAGAACAGCTCAGCAAGGTGTTGTCAGAGCAAAGACCCCATGACTGGCCTTATCACCCAGCCAGGCCTCATGGTGAGGCACTCACCTGCTATCCTAGAGAGTGCTGGACTTCTCCATAGCCGCCAATCAGGTTTCAGATCTGGGATTTTCAGAGCCAGCCTTTCTCTGTGGCATCAAGTAAGGCTTTTATATCTTCCTCCATATGGAGTGAACAAGTGAAAAGAACTATTTGAAAACCAAACAGAGTAGGAGGGGACTGGGAAAGACACATGACTTCATCGGGTCCCATCTATTTCTTTCAACTCCTGTCCTTTTTGTACAATTGTTTTGTTTTATGGGGATTTAGGAATTCAGACACTGTGGTTTATTAGAAGCTCAGATAATTTGATGCAAGGGTAGGTAAGAGGTCTGAGAGGTGTTTGCTGCTTGGTAGCAGAAACAAGATGTTTTCTATTTCTCCTGTTATAGAAAAACAAACAGTTTAAATTCCCCTCTCCACGAGGGGACTGGGCTGGGGTTAGGCAGGCTGTCCTGGCAGCAACACAGCCAATGTCAGGGCACAGAGGTTCTCCCAGCCCTATGAGAGGCACTGAGGAACTCCGAAAAGACCAAGTACAGCAGGTCCTTGAATAACGTCATCTGGTTTATTATAATATTGATGAGAAAAAAAAAATCAATTCCTCATCAGGACCATTGTCTCTGTGGAGTCTGCATGTTCTCCCACGTCTGCGTGGGTTTTCTCCAGGTACTTCCATTTCCCTCCACATCCCAAAGGTGTGCACCTGAGGTGGGGATTGGTGTGTCTACGTGGTCCTAATGTGAGTGCATGTGGGGGTGTATGTGAGTATGCCCCGCAATGGGAGGGTGTCCTGTCCAGGGCTGCTTTCCATTCTGAGCCCTGTTTCCAGGACAGGTTCTGGCCACTCATGACCCTAAACTGAAATTAGTGGGTAAATAATTCTCTTACTTGTTTTTATTTATCTTTCTTAAACATATGCATAGCTCACATTTATTTTCATGTTTAATATAGACATGTGTTGGCCTTTATTTACAAGTCGGTGATGTTTTTGTGACCAGAAATAAACCGTAGAAATTTAATTCTTATTTATATCAATTAACCCATGGGAAAATTGGTTTCAGTGTAAGTGGTTGAGCTTAAAGTCTCAGTTTCCAAGAGCCTATTGACAAGGGTAAGGTATATCTTCTAAAAAATTAATGCTGAACACTTTAAGTCCGAAGAAGGGTTTCGATGAGAATTTTAATTCAATTTCAACCAGTGCCTAAGTGTTGTTACACATTTTTCTGTCTTCTTAAATAACGCCACATTTTATTTTTGGTGCGGGTCATCTTAGAAAATAATAAATATTTATCGAGGAGTTCACTATAAGTATAAATATTCTCAGGTTTTTGGACACTTTTATGTTTTGTGACCTTATAACATTTTTGCTACAAAATGACATTTTTGTATTCATCAAAAATACTTTAATAGGAAGAGAGAAAGCACAGAGTATTAGTAGAAAACTACACTAGGATTGCAAGCATTGGCTTCCAATGTCAGCAGTTCTGGATATCATCAGGGCTTAGTGTACAGGAACCAATCCAAAGGGGTCAGTAGCAGTTTCAGAGCAAGATCCCAGACTCAGGTGGAACTGGGTTTGGGATGAAAGCACATCAGCAACCAGAAAAAATAATTTTTTTCAGTAGGTCTTGGGCACCACCAGGTGTCTGCAGTTATCTTCAAGGGCTGACAGGTAATTTGGTCTTTGGTGAGTGGAGTTATCTGAAATGGCCAGTGGCAGCAGGGATCAACTCAAGAAGGCAACTTCTCGGTGAAGCAATGTGTTATGGGGCAAGAGATTTAGCATAATAAGTAAGGCATGGTTAGTATTATTTTAATATAGAGAATGTTGGCAGAGACTGTCTTAACTCTGAGATGTTCAGGTTCAAAACATTCTGGGACATTAGCCATGAAAGCTAGAACTGGGTTCTAAGGACAGAAAATGAAGGGTGAGAAAACCTAAATAGAGTAGGATGGTGGGTAAGGAGGCTGAGCTGGTCATGACAGTCACCCCAGCAGGGTATGACCAATGCCCAACTCACAAAAGATGTGGTTTCAGGACATGTCAGTCCTAGATGGGTGGGGAAGGATGATGGTAAAGGTGCCCATCTGAAGGCTGGTGGGTTCTAAAGGATTAGAAATGACTTAGTGTTAAGATAATTACTAACGCTTCAGACTTTGCAGGCAGGCAGGCCCCTGGGTTTGAATTCTGCCCATGTCATTTTTCATACGGGCAGAATTCAAACCCAGGAACCTGCCTTATGATCTCAGGTGTGTTATCTAAATTCTCTAAGTCACGATTTTCTCATCCTGAAAGTTAATATCAATTCTATCTAAAAGGGATGAGTTTAAAGACTGGTCACAATTGTGTTGGTGTGAAGTGATGGAAGAAGAAGGAGGAAGGGCAGGAGGTGGAGGAGAAAGAAGGCTGAGGAGGCAGGATGGTATAGCTATGGCAGTGGAGTAGGTGGATTGGGGGCTACATGGTACCAAGGCTCAACCTAGGTAGGGAAGTGACACAGTGAATGTCAGGAGGACACATTTCAGGCCACCTTCACACCTCATCCTCAGGGTAGAAATTCTAAGATACTTTCTCTTCCAGCTCAGGACTGGCTCAGGAACTCTGTGCAGTAAAAGATGATTCCAACTGCAAGAGTCTGCAGCAAGGTAGGGGCAGACAATGTTTACAATGTAGATATTTTACTGATAAAATAAAGCACGATGACATGTGATTAGCCTTAATTTAATACTCAAGGCATTTATGTATCTCTGTAATATTATAAGAACATATTGAAAAAAAGTATAAGTCTTACTACAAGTGTTGAATGCTAAATAGATTTAAGGAAGAGGTTGACATACCTTTGCTATACAGAACTCATCTTTTAAAATGTTGTTTCTACATTTTAAGTCTTTATTTGGCAGTCGTCACAGGGAGTAGTAGACGAATAGATGTTATTTGGAAGGAAAATCAGGACTTTTAGTAGTTATGATTGTTTAATAATAAACCTGGTGTCTTTGTTAATTATGCTGTGGTCATGTAAAATTTACCCTGCATTTCTTTCATATTGTCAAAGTTCCATAGAGGGCATAGGAGGAAAGGGTGATTTTACCAAAATGAAATTAGCTTTTGTATTCATCTGCACCTGGAAGAGCTCCTGGCACATAATAGAGAAAGAATACAGTACAAAGAGAACAGACTTGGAGGTCAGACAGACCTGTTTCCATCCCAGCTTCATGCTGACCTACGAACTTACTGACTGTGTGGCTTGGGGCCAGTTGCTTGACCTCTCTGAACTTGATTTTCATATATGTAAAATAAGACAATAAAACATCCTAAGAATGTGTAAGATATGAATCATTTTGCTTCCAATGCCTACCATTGAGTCTGGCAAACAATATTCAATAAGTGGTTCATTATTCAATATGAATTTGTTTAAGTGAACCAGGTGTATTTTCTAGAAAATTAATGTGGATTAATCCCTTTAAGTTCCAAGAAGAGTTTCCATGAGAATTTTAATTGAATTTCAAACAGTGTCTAAGTGTTGGTACATAATTTTCTGTCTTCTTAAACAACACCACATTTTCTTTATGGTGCAGGCTCATCTTGCAAAATCATAAATATTTATGGAGGAGTTCACTATCAATATGAATAATCTCAGGTTTTTGGACACTTATGTTTTGTGACTTTATGACATTTTAGCTCCAACATTACATTTTTATATTCATACACGAATACTTTACTGAGTAAGAAGAGAGGAAACACAGTGTATTAGTGAAAAACTAGACTGAGAGTTGCAAGCATTGGCTTCCAATGCCATGCATTCTGGATGTCATATTCTCATCTAGAAAGAAAAAAAGAAAGTACACAGAAATATCTAGAAAAGACCTTTCTGTTGTTCCTATATTCTGTTTTGCTTATGTACGTCATTTTTCTCTCTGAAGCATTTTACTGGCCCCCTGAGGAGCTCAGAGCCAGTGTCTCAAAGGAGGCCAAATGATAGCCAGGGTTTTTCTTGTGAAGCAATTAAGGCAAAGCCAGTTGCAAGAATGTGATGTGGGTTTTTGTGTAGAAAGAGGAAGTATGTGAGCAATTTGCTTGTTTGGTTATCAAAAAAAAAAAAAATGTTCCAGGTTGTTGCATATTAAATAGAGGAGTCTCTTCTACTTAATCTTCAGTCTAAAAGACCCCTCCCATACAAAACCACCACAGACACTGGTTCTAATTAGCATTTTCTTCTTTAATAGGAAAACAATCAAGGCACTTTTCTCTAACATTAAACTGATATAAAGATTTGAACAAAAAGCAAGGATTTAAGTAAAAATAAAAGCAAAATGAAAGAAAGGTAACGAGGACACAGAAATTCAGAGAGAAAGACCTAGTGACAGAGACAGAAGAGCAGAAAAGGAAAAACAAACAAAAAAGCAACAACAAAATAAAAAAACAAAGGAAAGCGATCCAGAGTACAACTGAAAGAGACCTTGACTATTTTCAAATTAAGCCTGTCTTTTTTCCCATAATAACAGTTACTTCATATCCTCTCAAAGTTGGCATGTTTCTCTTGGGAAGATAAATCCTCTCTGGCAAGCTCGCCACATTCAAGCTGAAGCAGGAAGCCCCAGTCATCATCGCATTATGCAATCCTGTGTCCGGCCAATAATTGCCTATCTGACATGCTAGCCTCCCACATTCCTGAGATTCATCTAGAACAGCCAGATTAGATTAGCTTGTATTTTCAGCTAGCCGACATCACACTTAGCTGGTGTGTCTCCTTTTGTCAGCCAAGGCTCTCCTGTTTTGCTCTACCCTATCGAATTTGTCCATACCCAGAGCAGCAAGTTCTTCCTATGGAAAGAAGGAAAGACAGATCTTTAGAGAGGACAGGATTTATCCCAAGCCCCTATTACCAAAAAGTGTGGTATGATGAAACTCCATGGTCAAGAAGCAACTGAAGGCAGTAAGAAAAATCCGGGTGACCAATTCGTCATTCCAGCTTAAGAGTACATAACTAACATCATGTAGTACAAAGAACATAAGTGAAAGTTTAGAAAAATGAGGCTTGAGCCCTGTGTCAGCCACCCACTTGCTGTGTGATTCAAGATGTTTCTTCACTTTTCTAAGCCTCAGTCTCTTCATCCATAAGTTAGGCACAATAATAGCTACTTCATCGTGTTATTGAAATGATCAAATGAGATGATGTGACCCCTGGACCATATTTTCCCATCAATAAATGCTATTGATGTGTGCTGGATATTTGTCAAGCATTGCCTCAATGTTTGTGTTTCCAGTCCTGTGTTCTGTGATAGCGTTTAGCGTAGTGCTCTGTAACTGTGTATGCACGCTCTTCTAATATAGTAGCAGTGCTGTGTGCCTTCATCCAGAGCCTACCAGAGGGTATGAAAATCGGGCAATCAGTGCATTTGCATTGAATATCGAAGAAAAAGAAAAAAGAAGAGAGGGTGAATTAAACAAGGAGAAAGGAAGGAAGGAAGAAAGGGAAGGAGAGAGGGAGGGAGGGACGGAGGGTGGGAGGGAAAGAGGGAGGGAGGACAGAGGGAGAAGGGAAGGAAGGAAGGAAAACCCATGATTAAGCAGTCAGCCAAACTAGGGTTAGAGTAAATGGATTAACCTTCAACACTTGATTCTCCCCTTCTGTCTATAGACCACACTACTCTAACCAGCTGAGCTTCCTCACTGAACAGCATCTGCCATTCTATTTCTGTCACCATGCTTTTCATTCATGTGGCCCCCATGCCTGGGATATTCTCCATCCTCATCACTAGCTCTTCCAAAGTTCCTCATCTTACAATAGTTGGCACTATGGCTTCTTTGGGGGAGCCCCTCTTGACTACTTGAGGCCACACAATGACTAATTTCAATGATTCCACTTTTTAGTCTATTTCATGACCGAATCATCTCTGCCCAGGACGTTATTCTGTAAGTCCTACTGCTAGAGTTCTGAGAAGAATGCTCTTGGCATGACCTATACTCTTCAGTCTTGGGACGCTGGGGTCCTTGTTTGCCAGTGGTTCATAGAACTGGGCCTCAGATATGTGTTAAGTCATCCGGGTGTTTATACAGAGGAGATAGATTTTTCTGTCAATGGAATCAACAGTTAACACCTGCACTGAGACACCATGTTGCAAGACGCACCTCTAGTGAAGAGGGAGAATTGTAAGTGCTTCCTGAACTTCAGGTTGGGTTACCCAGCACTGGCCTTGCCTCAGGCCCTGCCTTAGGAAATAGCATTTCTGCCTCAGCCCTGTGTGTAAGGAGGGTAGAACTGCTGTAACTAAGTACCACAAATCAGATAGCTTCAAACAACAAAAATCTAGTCTCCTACAGTTCTGGAGTCTGGAAGTCTAAAATCATGGTATCCATGGACCATGCTCCCTCTGAAACCTGTGGGGGATCCTTCCTCACCTCTTCCTAGATTCTGGTGGTTTGCTGGAAACGTCTGGCATCCCTTGGCTTTTAGCTTCATCATGCTCGTCCTCCAGTACTCACATGGCATTCTCCCTGTGTGTCTCTAACATGGATGTCTCCACATGGACGTTTTCTTATGAAGACAGCAGTCATATTGGGTACAGAGCCCGTCCTGCTGTGGCATGAACTCGTGAACTAATTATACCTGAAACAACCCTATTTCTAAATAAGATCACATTTGGAGGTACTGGGACTTAGGGATTCGATATATCTTTTTGAAAGGGAACACAATTCAATCCATAACTCACTGAATTGTACACCAAAGCCAAGAAGGCCAAGAGGTAAGGAAACAAACATCAGAACCACAAGAGAGGAACAGAGGGTGGAGTGACTTCAGAGAGGCCAAGAAGTTACTGTGAATGGTTTTTAGGACTCATTTTGATTGGTCTCCTGCTGAGTGGTGAGGCCTGATTCAAGGGCACAGAAAGAGAGCACCAGTGAAGTGTCTTGTAATAAGCAAGTGCCTGTTGAAGGCCGTCTTTGAGCTACACACTCTGACCACAGTGACCTGGCAGTGTAAAGTGTGTGTTTAATGCTTCAGAGCCTCACAGCCTCACAGAATAGAGTGAGGGGAGAATAGTGGAAGGAGAGATGACTATCAACTCTCGTTAGCCCTGTGGGAGGTGAAAACTAGAAAGATTGTCTTGTGTGAGTAATAAATATAGAAAATTGAGTGAAGTCAACCTCTCTATAAAAATAATTTATTAATTACCTTGCCTTTAGAGTCTCACTTTACTGAGTCCTACAATTTGCAAATTAACTATTGGCCCAACTTGGCCTATTGAAGGGATAATGAGTATTAAAGAGAACCTGGTCTCTGAAGTTGGTGGATGAATCATGATGATTATCAGTGACTCACAACCCTTGCATCTTCAAAAGGCTTCCCCTGATGCACCAGTGGAGGACTCAATCCTCAGCTTTTGAAGTGGAGTTTGGCAGTAAAGATGGGGCTTAGGGCTCCTAATGGGGCCACCAAGGGAGAGGGTCTTGAGGAATGCGGGTGGGAGGAGCATGGCATCCACAGCTTCAGCTCCTGCATTTGATATTTATTAGGTACAACTTGATGAAGGGCACTCTGGGAATGTTCTTCTAGGACCAAGAAGAGAAACACTTGGTGGCCTTTAAAATATGTGCCTTTAACTGCCTTCCCTGAGGCCAGGTGGCTGTGTCAGGGTTTAGCAGCACTTCGATCCCACTTCTGTGTTCAGAGTCCTCAGAGCTCTGGTTCAGGGTCATCAAATTCATTCCAAAAGTGGTATATTCCATAAATGAGGAATTAGTTGTCAGTAATTAGGTCATTGACAATGAGTTATTGAGTGTCTTGAGAACTGCAGCTAGCAGATGAAAACATTAACAGAATTCCTTTTCCTTCCTCTAATAAAGACCACTGATATCGGGACACAGGGTGAGGGATCTCTGGAGGTAAAAGAAGAAATTGTCCTAAAAAATGTATAACTAGCAAATGCAACTAAAACCCACATCAACGGATATGAGCACAAGAGAACTGCTTTTTGGTTATCAGGGGCACAGTTTGGCAACACAATAACAACAGTTACCATTTACTGAGCACCCAGGATGTCTCAGTTTCTTACCAGATATTTTGCAGATTCAACTCTGAAAGGTTGATATTATTATCTTCAAAGTTTACTTGTTTTAACATGAAGATCCTGGGCTTACATTGGCGACATAACTTTCTCTAAGTCACACTCAATACAATTGCCAGAGTCACACTCAATACAATTGCCAGAGCTGTGATGTGAAACCACCTCTATGTCACCCCTAAGCTCTGTAGTCTTGAGGGAGGAGGAATGACTTTGAGTTCTACTTGATATGAATTTGAATAGGTCTTCCCCACAGAGCAAGTTCTCAGCATGTATTTATTGAAAATTGAATGATCCACCTTGCAGCCAGGTAACAGTGCTGAACCATTTCTGGTGGGATGACAGAAGGGATACATGCCCACCTGCTTCCAAGAGCAACTTTACGCCCCAGAGCACATGCCAGAGCTGCTCTTGACACCTTTCAAGAGGTTTTGCAGGTCCAGGACACTGCCGTGCTATAAATCAGCAACTGGTTTACCCTTTCCAACAATGATTGCTGAATTTGAAGCTCAAATGTATATAATTATCATCCTTAATACATGAGCTTTGCACTCCTACAAGGTTTTCCATCTTCAAAGTGTCTTATGAACATTAACTAATTAATCTAGGCTGCACCTTGTGCCAAGGCCCAGAGGGCCTAAACTGCTCAGATCTGAGATGGTCCCTGTTGATGGTAATTACAAGGAACACATTGGGCACTCTTTCACTTAATATATATTGGTGCAGTGTGTCATTACAATGCCATCATCACCACTACAGACATTGCCCAGTGCCTGGCCCTATGGGTTAGGCCTATATTTGGGGCTACAAAGAAACAAAAGCCAGAGGCCCTTGTCCAAGCAAATGATGCACTGGTAGCTAGCAAACGCATAGTGCTTTACAATAAGAATAAGGCTTCCCGGACTGGCAAGGTGGCTCATGCCTGTAATCCCAGCGTTTTGGAGGCTGAGGCGTGCAGATCACCTGAGGTCAGGAGTTTGAGAACAGCCTGACCAACATGGAGAAACCCTGTCTCTACTAAAAATACAAAATTAACTGGGTGTGGTGGCGCATGCCTGTAATCCCAGCTACATGGGAGGCTGAGACAGGAGAATCACTTGAACCCAAGAGGCAGAGGTTACGGTGAGCCAAGATCGTGCCCTTGCACTCCAGCCTGGGCAACAAGAACGAAACTCTCCGTCTCAAAAATAAAAAAATAAAAAAATAAATAAATAATAATTTTAAAATATAAGGCTTCCCATGAATTTATTTGTTCAAATAGGTCTGTTTTCGTTCTTTTCTTTTCTTTTTTTTTTTTTTTTTTTTTTTGTGACGAAGTCTGGCTCTTGTTTCCCATGCTGGAGTGCAGTGGCACCATCTCGGCTCACTGCAACCTCCGCCTCCCAGGTTCAAGCGATTCTCCTGCCTCAGCCTCTCGAGTAGCTGGGATTACAGACACCTGCCACCACGCCCGGCTAATTTTTGTATTTTTAGTAGAGATGGGGTTTCACTATGTTGGCCAGGCTGGTCTCGAACTCCTGACCACAGCTGATCTGCTCCCCTCGGCCTCCCAAAGTGTTGGGATTACAGTTGTGAGCCACCGAGCCCAGCCCATTGATCTGTTTTCTATCACTGCAGATTAGTTTGCATTTTCTAGGACATAATAAAAATGGATTCATATACAGTCATGTGCTGTATAATAATGTTTCAGTGAAGGATGGACTGCATGTAAGATGGTGGTCCCATCAAATTATACTGCTGTGCTTTTTTTTTACTGTGTCTTTTCTATGTTTAGGTACACAAATACAGTCAGGCATTGCTTAAAAATGGGGATATGTTCTGAGAATTGCTTCCTTAGGCAACTTCATCCTTGAGTAGACATTATAGTGTGCTTACACAAACCTAGATGGTATAGCCTACTACACACCTGCGCTAAATGGTATGGCCTCCTGCTCCTAACACTACAAATTTGTGGGGCAGTTTGTACTGAATACTGTAGGCAACTGTAACACAATGGTAAGTATTTATGTATCTAAACATAGAAAAGCCCCAGTAAAAATATGGCACAGAAGATAAAAAAGGATACACATGTATAGGGCACTTACCATGAATGGAGCTTGCGGCCTGGAAGTTGCTGTAAGTGTCAGTAAGTGGTGAGCAAATGAGAAGGCCTAGGACATTACTGAACTACTCTAGACTTTATAAACACAGTACACTTTAGGCTACATAACATTTATAAAATGTTTTTTTCCTTCTTCAATTATAAATTCACTTTAATGTAACTTGTTTACTTTACAAATTTTCAATTTTTTTAACTTTGACTCTTGTAATAACACTTAGCTTAAGACACAAACATATAGTACAGCTGTACAAAGTATTTTCTTTATATTCTTATTCTAAACACACTTTTCTATTTTTAAATGCTTTTATTTTTTATTGTTTTACTTTTTAAACTTTTTTGTTGAAAACAAAGACACAAACCCAATTAGTCTAGGCTTACCCAGGGTCATGATCATCAATATCACTGTCTTCAACCTCCACATCTTGTCCACCTGGGAGGTCTTCCAGGGAAAACACACCACACATGGAGCTGTCATCTCCTATGTGAACAATGCCTTCTTCCAGATACTGCCTCTAGGACCTGACTGAGGCTGTTTTACAGTTAACTTTGTAAAATATACAAGTAGAAGGAGTATACTCTAAAATAGTGATAAAACCAGTAACAAAGTCATTAATTATCAAGTATTATATATTGTACATAATTATGTTATATTTTTATATAACTAGCAGCACAGTGGATTTGTTCACACCAGCATCATCACAAACATGTGAGCAATGCATTGCACTCACACACTAGGAAGGCACTAGGTGATAGGAATTTCTCAGCTCCACATAAGCTTGCGGGACCACTGTCGTACATGTAGTCCATCATCGACTGAAACGTTGTTATCCGGTGCATGACTATAGTATGTTTATCTGGCTTCTTTCACCAGGTGTAATTATTTTGAGATTCATCTGTGTGGTTGTGTTCATTCCTTGTTACCACTAAATAGTATTATATCTTATGGATATAGCACTGTTTGTTTATCCATTCACTTCTTGATAAACCTTCAGGTTGTTTCCAGTTTTTGTCTATTGCAACTAATGTTGTGATTAATGTTTGTGTTTTGTATAAATCTTTGCATGGACATATACTTTCATTTTTCTTGGGAAAATACCTAGGAGTAAAATGGCTGGGACATATGGTGAGTGAATGTTTATTTCAGAAACAGTCGATGGGAGTCCCAGAGTATACAAACCACTTTACATTCTCACAAGCAGTATATGAAAGTTCTAGTTGTTCCACAGCTTTGCCAGTACTTGGTATAGTCAGTCATTTTAATTTTTAGACATTCTTATGAATGCATAGTAGTAGCTTGTGATTTTAATTTACATTTCCTTAATAACTAAAGATGTTGAGCATTCTTGAGATGCTTATTTGCCATCCAAATATGTTGAACATACATAAATGATTAAACTCTTACCACTTTAAATTGGGTTGTCTTTTTGTTTTCGAGTTTTGAGATATATACAGGTGTTTGTGTGTGTGTGTTATTGTATATCACTCTCAGATATGTGATTTGCAAATATTGTCTCCCAGTCTATAGTTTTTTTTATTATGTTAATACTGTCTTTCATTTTTGTGTGCAATTTATTAGGTTTTGTGCAATTCATTTGTTTTGTGCATGTACACTCTGATGTTCACACAAGGACGAAATTACCTAAGGATGCATTTTTCAGAACATCTCTGAACATCTGAGAACATCTCAGAACATTGTTAAGCAATGCATAACTGTACACTAAATCATCAATTTATTTTTTCCTCCAATTCCAATGTCATCGGTGTTCTGGAACTGGCTTGTACCAGCTTGGAAGGACCAATTTTTAAATGTTTAGGGATTTTGCAAACTGATTATTAAACACAGTCATTACTAAAAATTAAATTACATAAATTTATAATTAAATTATATTAAAAATAAAGGAATAAACACTCAAAAATTGTCACTTTCTAGTTACTTTACTACATCTTACCATTATTTACATTGTTAAGGTTGAGGTTATAACTTTATGTTGGAAATATCATAAAATGGTGTGCTATTAACAGTTTCTTCCCAACTCAGCATTCAGCACAGTCATGTTGGTAGATCGTAATCAGCCATTGAGTTTATATTTATACCATGAAAATTTGCAAATACTACAATATAGGGCTTGATTTATTGTTTTGCTGATTATCTAGGCTTACTAAAATTATGGAAAAAATGTTCGTGTAGATTAAACTTAAATGTGTGACATGTCTATATCTGAAACACTATGAATAAGCATTGTGAGTACTATGAGTAAATATTTTTCCAGCATTTGAGAACAATAATTCAATTCAGCAAAAAAGTTGCTCACATTATTGACAAATGGGTGAAGTCCAGACATGCATCTTTGTTGTTTTACTTTGATATTTCTTGTTAAGATAAATGAAAATATCAACTAACATTCTTGTTGGAACTATATTTGTCTGTCAATTGAATCCATATTTTGTCTAGGGATACAGGAGTTTGGCAAAAAACAGCAAAAGCATTCAATGAGAAGCAATTGCCTATTTGGAATTTGCAGCAAAATGTTTTGTATATTATTATTAGTTACTTGTAAATTGTATGCTACATATACTTTATATCGGCAAATTTAGATATACTTTTTCAGAAAGGCAAATATTAAATATTTACCAGGATACCACTGTTCAAAATTCTATTTTTTATGCGCCATTCTATGTACACAGACCTTGCCTTTTCCATATTGCCTGGTGATTTGGAGAATCTATGCTCTTTAGCAGAAGATTGAAGGACAAAATGAATCGCTTATTATGTTTTTCTGGCTAAATATTTTTCGAACTAATGTAGTTACAGTAAATTATTGCCTGAGAAGAGACAATATAGTAAGTGAGACTGACCATGCCAGGGCAATTTCACATGGAGGGCCAAGGATGTAGAACTGTGTGACTCATTTATTCACTGAGTAATTACTGACTTTGAAATTATCACTATGCCCTAAGCATTTCTAAAAGCTGGGAAACTACTCGTTTTGCATTCTGTTTACAATGAGGAATTAGTTATTGCTTCAAAAATAGTGACCAACGTGCATAAAACATTGAAACCTTGGCAAGTTTTATAATTAAAGATGCCCAGTGATTCTTGATTTATATTCATTTCAGGCTACTTTGTTGGCTGCCAAGGCGGCAAAGTCATTTTTTGGACTAAAATGTGAAAAGATGTGTGTTACAGATTTTGGCTGTCATTTAAAGATGTCCATACACACAGAGTGAAGGAGAGAAATCTCAATGACTTCAGCAGGGAGCAAACAGGCTATGCCCCTCTGGAGGCAAAGAATTCTTAAAACATCAAAAATGGGAGAAAATAGAACTTGCAGAATTGTGTACAATCAGAGCCTTATACTGTACTTAGAAAAGCACCCTTTCTGATCACTCCTACTAAGCCTTATGACCAGTTCTGTATTCCTGTATCCTTTAATATCACCTGTAAGATTTAAAGGAGAGTTTTTCTAGAGTTAAAATCTACAGGTTAAAATGGCACATGTGCTCAGCAATGCAGTGTTTGGTTGATGGGTGTTTTCTAATCATTTTCTACTACACTTTTGGGGACTCTGAGATACATTTTAACATCTTCCAATAGTTTAACTACCTCTTCCTATATATATGACTTTAGGGAGTTATTAATCCTGGGTTATATTCTTGTCTATATTAAAATAGAAATGAAAAGATAGCTCTTAAGGGTTTTGTGAAAGTATCTGGCCCAGGCTCATCACAAAGCAGATCCTTAAAAATATTTTCTGTCTTACTTTCTTCCTTCCTCTTTGCCTCTTCTCCTTCCTGTTCACCCTCCTTCCTTAATTTCTTCCTTTCCTTCTTTCTAAGTTCCTTTATATATAAATTATGATGATTGTAGTAATCACTCCAAGCCTTCTCAGGTCAGGTTTCATTGTCTTCCCTTAAGCAAGACGTGACTGAGCTGTGAACTGACTCCTGGGAAGAGATCTCACCATGGGACCCCAGCTAGGGGGAAGCGCGTGGGGCAGAGAAGGGGAGCTGCCTCCTGAAACTCCACCCTCCAGTGGGATGGGGGACCAGGAGGACAGGAAGCCCAATCTAGCTACAAAGCTCCAAAGGAAATGGCAACAGCCAGGATCAACACAGTCTCCCAAAGAATCAGGCAAACAGAACTGTGTGATCACACGCCTCACCCTGCTCTAGGCCCGAAGAAGAAGACATGAATCTGAGAAGCCCTTGTCCTCAAGGAGCTCCTTGCTTAGAGACCCAGATGCACAACCATTCAAACACAAAAGGCAAAGAGTGTTGCACCAGACGTAGGCATGTCAGCTGAGCCTGAGTAAGCATTTTCTGGTGAGTACTGTGGCAGGTAAAATGTAAAAATCTAAGACAATCAAGTGGACCTCTGGCCAAAGATCAGAGACAGTACAAAAACTGAGTTTAGCTGCCAAGCAATACTCAAAAATCCAGGTGTGGTATCAGACAAAAGATTATCTCATAGCTCAGGGACAGATTATTATCGCTTTAGAGAACATTTAGGGAAAGACTATTGAGTCACGTAAGAGTGATAACAATAATAGTAGCAATAATGATAATATTCACAAATGACATTTAATAGTATCTGTACCGTAACAAGCACTATTTTAGGTAATTTAGGTTAAGCATCCCTAATGCTCACAGTACATTTATGAGTTATCCGTTAGTTCTACTTTGTCTGGATAGAGAAACAGAGACAAAGAGGAAAAGTGGAATGCAATATAACTTACACAGCTCATTGGTAGCAAAACTGGGAATCATCACCAAATTTGCCTGGCTCCTACTGTTCTGTCTTCTAGGAAGCCCTTAAATATTTCTAGACCCGAATCTATGGAGACCACGGGCTTGGGTAGGAGATCTTAGCATAAAGACAAAGAGGAAAGATTAAGAAACAGAAATAAATTTGATGTTGAAAGTTGTTTGTTTTTTGTAGACAAAATGTAGAAATTCAGTGTTTAGAATCAGAGTACACATTTAGAAAACATTGAAATCATTAAGTCTGCTTACATACCCACCCCACCCCAAGAGATTAATATTGCCCAAGTAGTTTCTACCTCATTGACAAAGAGTCTGTGGGACAGTGAGTGATGCAGGAACTTCCCCAAATGCCCACATTACTCCCCAGAGAAGTCATAGGAGGCTGGCATGTCTATAAGCCTATTGTTAATATCCAGAGGCCTTCTCAAAGACAAGCTGGCTTGGCTGGAGCAGCTGAGAGCACACTGTGTACTTATTTTTAACATTCTTTAATGTTTTCAGATGAGCACAGCTCTGAAATAGAAAGGCTGACCCATTTCAATGACATTTTCCCAAGGACATCGCAGTATTGTGTGTTTGTCTTCCCTTTACCCTAGATAGAGTCCCAGTGTCCCCGAACGAAAGGAAACTTCCCTTCAGGCAGATAAATGGCAGGCAGTGTGACTTGGTTTAATGATATGTCACCTCTACAGTCACTCTTTCCACTCCATGAGCCTCAGTCACCTAGAAAGTATCAGCACCGTGTAGAAGCAAGTGTGTTCATGTGCTATCCATGTCTAAGGGCACACATGCAACCCAGGAGGAAAAACAGAGTGCAGGATAATTGACGGAGCCACAGAGAAGCTGGAAGAATATGAACTAAAAGGATTTCTTGCATTGCATCACCATTTTTGTATTTTGTTTTTAACAGATGAGGGAGGAAACTCAGAGGTACCGAGTCATTTCCCCAAGCTCATAGAGCAGATAAAAGGTAGCGCCACACTCTCTCAGTGGTTGCTGAATGGAGAGGTATTTGGCAAGATCTCAATGTCCAGTCTTTTTTAAAATAAAAACTGCACAGTTTTAGTTTATGTTTCTTCTGTTTTTTTCTTCCCTGAAGTAGAAAAGTAGAGTGTAAATCTGTGAGTATTCCCATGTGTCTCCAGGAAAGGTTTGAGGTATAAGACTTACATGCCTTGAAAGAAAAAAACACAACAAAACCACAACAATAACAACTAGTCTTGAGTTTGCTAATGGTCCTGGTTCTGCCTCTGTTCAAACTTCCATGAGTTTTGTGATCAGTGGGTACCACGTCCCTGATGGCCATCCAGTTTGATGTATGGGTGGATTCCTCTTCCATGCTAATTAATATTTCCTAGATAAGGGATCTTCTCTAAGGTTTGTGTGGGGCCAGAATGTCTAGGCTGCAATGCTGCTGTTTCTGGTGTTATCACTGATATTTCCAGAAAGACCTCTGTCTGCCCCTGCTCCAAGACACACTCATGGGTGTACGCACCAGCGTTGCCCTCTCACCAAAATTGGTTGGGATTTACCACTCCCTCAGTGGGACTAGCTGCCTGACTGTTAGCTATTGACAAGGTGGCAGAAGAAACATTGATTTACCCCAAGCTTCTAGTAATTTTGTCTGGTGCATCCTCCAGTCACTTATTCTAAGCCACTCTTGAGAGTTCACATAGACTCTGAGCTGGACGAAATCATAGCAGCATTGAACTCAATTCTCTCACCATACAGATGTGAGAAGAGATTGGGCTCCATAAGGCGCAGTGACTGCCTAACTTTGTACAGCCTGGAGAAGTTTATTTTCTTATAAGTAACCCTTGACCATAGTAAGAAGTTATCTATGGTAGATTATTCTTTTTGGTTCCATCATCTCAATAGTTTTCCCATTTTGCCAAACTCATCAGAGCAATATTGAATATTAAGTTTGTGTGCAGTATACTCCAAAGTCCTGACCTTCCTGTATTTTAAACATGACGTGTTTCAGCTACGGTGCCAGTTACACATGGTTTCTAATTCCTGGAACACTCTCCATATGTGTGAATCTGTCAGGCCATGCCTTCCTAAAATGGTAGTTATTAATTTACAAATCAAAGAAATCTTACCTTTTCCAATCAGTATTTGCATTCCTATTTTACCACCAAATGTGCTATCTTAGAGAGGTTAAGCCATTTTTTCTCAAGGTGGTATCACTAAGCAGGGGTGGAGCTGGAATTGTGAAGTGAGCTTTGTCTTTACTTTTTCCAGTATATACAGATATTGTTCCAGCACGGGAACACAATTAGTTTCCTCTGTAGGCTGACTTCATTTCCAGTGCTGCAATGGAGTGGGAGTTGACCTAGCAGCTGGAAACATCAGCCAGGAATCAGCGTGGAAGGGTTATGTTTTTTCCATGAAAGTAGGATCTAAAGTGAATGAAAAAGGTATTAATACATGTGGTAACTGTTCAAAGAAAATTATTTTCTGGCTCAAAATATAAACTAGAATAAATGGAGCTGTAAAACAGTATGAAGTCAGGATTTACTGTTGTTCATTGAACATGCTTTTGCTCACTCTTGTATTTTCACAACACACTGGCGTTCACTATTCTACTGCCATAGTAGACACTGGATAAATAAAAATCACATGAGCCAGTGTAGAAATAAAAGAAAATTAAGAGCCCATCTATGCATCCCAATTAACCTACCAGCAAGAATCTAAAAGATTCTGAGAACTTAATTTGTCTGCTACTTTGGAATGTGGAGCAGAAGCTTAGAAAAGGAATGAGCAGAAGTCAGACATGAAATTACAATTTCAGACAAATTTATAAGGGATGTGAAAGGCCATTTAAGCTACTGACCCCATAAGGTTTTCTTTCCAGAAATGGCCTTGCTAAGGAGTTACTAAGCTTCTTCTTGCACACCTCCACTGATGGTGAAATCACTATCTTCAAAATACCCCATGCACTACTGCTCAGATGTTAATGTTGGAAAGTGGCTTTTTCAATCTAGACTAGACTTGACTTGACTTATCGTTTATCCATTGATCTTTGTCCTCTCTCTTGTGTCACATGAGGCATCGAATTTTTTTTTTCTTTTCTTTTCTTTTTTTTTTTTTGAGACGGAATCTCACTCTGTAGCCCAGGCTGGAGTGCAGTGGCACAATCTCGGCTCACTGCAAGCTCCACCTCCCGGGTTCACACCTGCCTCAGCCTCCCGAGTAGCTGGCACTACAGGTGCCCACCACCATGCCTGGCTAATTTTTTCTATTTTTTGGTAGAGACAGGGTTTCACCGTGTTAGCCAGGATGGTCTTGATTTCCTGACCTCGTGATCTGCCCGCCTCGGCCTCCCAAAGTGCTGGGGTTACAGGTGTGAGCCACCATGCCCAGCCCAAATTGTTTTTTCAAAAGACTCCGTTCCCTGTTACTGCTTGTAAAGAGTGGGATGTTTGTGGCCAGTGTCATCAATATGCAAACAGTGTACTAAGCCTCCTTCTCATTTATCTGTCACTTAATAGGGTAAATGCTTTTAGATAACATAATTTGATATTATTTGATGAGAATTGATTTCTGAGTGCAAGCAGATAGCTCTAATTTCATGTTATCAGCTTTGAAGTTATCAAAATACTGTAAATTAAATAATTCCAAGAAGACTTGCAAAATGATATGTGAGATAGACAGAAAAGAGGTTTAAAGTCCTAAATAGTTACAAGCAAGAGTCTAGCCACACACCATTTTACTCCAAAGTCCTGCCTTAGAGGACATTCTGGTTGTTACTAGCCTAATAAAGATATCTTGCAATCAGCACCACAAGCACCTCTCAACTTTGCATATTCAGTAGAAGGACTCAGCAATGATTAGGCATTTCCTTTTTGATATAACTTAATGAAGGCATGAAAACAGATTCCTTTCTGAGCAAAATTGAACCTAATAGCATGTAATCCCACTTTTTCCTACCAAAAAATCATTTAACATAAAAAAAGATATGAAAGACAAGGGAGCAGATTTTTTTAAGTCTATAAACATTCTGTTTAACAGAGACTGTGTTTATTTTCAAATTTTAGATGCACAAAATAGCACTTAATAAACTATGAACTATCCAAATTTGGCAAAAACAAAAATTTTAATAATATATATCTGAAGAAAACTAGCTTAAAATCAAAAGGTTAGTATTTCATTACAGAAAAAAATGTAATTTAATTGTTCTATTTTTGTGAATTTTTAATTTGAGCTGATTAAGACTGAAAGTATTAACCATTCAGAAATAATTTTCTTGGGGCACTGACAATTGTATTCTTTTCAAATTTAATCCAAAACCCAAATTTTCCATTTTTGCTTTACAATATATTAATACTTTGATTTCTTCTTCTTTTTGAGGTCTCTGGGTATGCTGAGCTGCCCTCTGGCCCTCTCTGTCACTGCCTATTTCGGCAGTGAGTATTCTGGCCTGATGCATCTGGAACACAGACTCTGAAATCTCAGATATTTCTGATGGTTGATCACCTCTCTTTGGGCATTTTTTTTACCACTACCTTGAGGTTCTAGGAGTGGGAAGTAAAAATAACTCTCTTGAAAATGTTTGGCAGTGCTTGTCACAGAGCACATATCTAATAAATGCTCATTTAATGGGTTCAGGCAACAGAGAGTGAGAGGCTTGTGACATTATCCAACACAATTGAGCAACTATCCAGCAGTGCCTCACTCCTTTCTAGGGAATATCTCATATCCATCATTTCTGTTTCTTGAGAATCCATCTATAAAATAAAACTAAGCCTATTTTGATATCTTGCTGAAGAACATTCTTCAATAGGTATAGACCAATGAGAGCTCAAGTTAAACATTGTAGAGGATGTTAATCATGGAAGTGTGAAGAATTACAACAAAAAATAATTCACACTGAATTTCAAAGTGAATTTGATGCTAGTCTATTTTATCAATTATCTTTCCAAACATTGAATCTATCTTGGGATGTCTTGATTTTAAAAAACTCTTTTTAAAAAAGTGAGAAAGATTAACTTGCTCTCTATGGATATGCTTTTTGATGAGATGCTTTATAGTTCAGGCTAATGACCCTTTCTGTATTTCTGCAATAAAACAGTCACTGATTGGAAAAGGTAAGATTGATTTCTTTGATTTGTAAATTAATAACTACCACTTTAGGAAGGCATGGCCTGACAGATTTACACATATGGAGAGTGTTCATTATCCCAAAGATGACAGGACAAGAGATCTTCTGGTGATCTGTGGTAATAGATTTCTAAAATAATACCACAAAGAATACATCATGATGCAACAATGCACCAGGCATATGAATGAAAACAGATGTTATATAGAACACTCTTTCAAATGCACATGTGCACATGTAGAATTAATTACATTGCTTTCACAGACATTCCACAGATGTTACTAAAGGGTTAATGTAAATAGCTAGAAATTGTCTTATTTTAGTTGAATAAATAAAAATAAAATAAACTACATAATTTCCTTGTGTTAAAATTCTTGTTACTCAGGTCACATTCTCTCTTTATTTTCAACTTACCACTCATGTTGAGAAAGTTTCAAATTAGACTCAAAGTCTGTTAAGGAAAAAAGCAACAAAATCAACAACACTAAATAAAAATTCTTGTTTTATGTGATAAAGATATATATGTATATAAATATGTGTGTTTATATATATATGTTTATCATACATATGAGAAACTCAGCTTTAACAACTGTTCAGCATTCAATATCAGAAATAGTTCAGAAAATGTGAGATATTCTGGAGACTTAAAACCTCCTATCTTCAAATTCCATTTTGCTAAGACAGAAATACCCAATTTGTAAGTTGTCTCTGTTTTTCTACATTCCTTGTGAAAGGAAGACAGAAAGCCATAAGGTGAAAAGTGGTCAAGGGACTCTCAGCACGCATCTCATTGTGGTCTTCCAGGGAGTCCATCGGAGCCAATGAGGGAAAATATGTTATAGGCTCACAGGCAACCCTTGGAGAAGTGCCACTGAACCTCATACTACAGGTGCCACCTTGAAAATGAGAGCATTCCAAAGGAACGGTCATCCTTTCATAGGGAAGTTTGTGTTTTTTCACTATCAGTCTTCTGTGTGCTTCTCAGTCTCATCTCATGCCTCTTTATTCTATCCCATAATCTACACTCTGGCCACACCAAGCTGCGTGCAGATCCCCACATTCCTTTGTGTATATACTGTTCTGTCAGCTGGGAATGCTTTTTCCCACTGTCTATGTGACTGAGCTAATTCCCACTTACTCTTCAGAGCTTAGAATAGGAAACATGTCTCGTAGAAAACTTTTCCTGGGTTCCATGGTCCTCTTCTTTGTTCTGTGGGAAGGATCAGATGAAACAGAGGTGAAAAGACTCCAGGGGAGTTCCTAGGTCTGCTGTTTACTGACTGCCAACTAACTAGCATTGTGTAAGGACTGGTCTGTTTGGCTTAAATGTACCGGATAGGACTGGAATACATCCTGGTCCTACTACCACAAAGTACATTTCCTAAAAGACCAGAGTTTTATGCTTTATTTTTCAGTTATACTAAATGGATGGTCAATGCTAAGCCACAGCCATGTGAATGCCAGTAACAAACTCCACTTAGCTGCTCATGTGGTCATCACAAATAGTATAATCTGAAAACGTCCCTACAACCAGAGCTAGGCAATTCTTGTTGACATTGGTTATCCTTACAAACTATAGATTGTGCTTGATTTATCTGTCCAGTCTGTACTTAACTATTTCTTCACGCTCTGCTTACACATTTGCAGCTACGTGATTGAAATGACAGTGTGAATGAAAGGCCAGGGGTTCAGTCTAGGTCCTGGTGCTCACTGCACAGAAAGCCCATCACTGAGGCAAGTATTGTCAGGGAAGAAGACTTTAATCAGGTGCTACAGCCCAGGAGATGAGAGATCAGTCTCAAATTCATCTCCCTGACTGCCTAAAATTAGGGGTTTCTATATCAAGGAAAGAAATGTAACCATGTATAAACCATATATTAAAAAAACAGGAACCGGGGAGAGGTCAAGATGAGGAGTTGGTCAAGAGGAGGCAGGTGATCAGTCAGGCAGTCATAATGGATGAGGGGTCTGGCATCTCATTGTCCAGGTGCAGTGATCTGGTAAGTCTCAGCTCCTTAATTCTGTCTGGGAAGGCTGATGGTTTGTTTTGTGAGAAAGGAACTCAGATAAAACAAATGTAACTTTCTCAAGTTTTAAGACAGGGAGGATCAGTTTCTATGTTTATTCAAAGAAACCATAAACATCAGTTCTGTGGAACAATTAGGTCAGTTTCAACAGATCATAGAGAGGAAAGATTACTGCCCATTACAATTCAGAAACTAAATAAATATTTACTTAATGCAAGTGATATGGAGGTGAGCAAGACCCTGCCCTATTTTGGCACCTTGCTTTTCAATGTACCCTGGACCAGCACAATTGACATCAATTGTTAGAAATGCAGACTCTCAGGGCTTGCAGCAGACCTACTTGATTAGAAACTGTGCTTTTTTAAACTTTTAATTTCAGGGGTACATGTAAAGGTTTGTTATACAGGTAAACTCATGTCATGAGGGTTTGGTGTACCAATTATTTTGTCACCTGGCTACTAATTCTAGTGCCCAATAGTTATTTTTCTGATCCCCTCCCTTCTCTCATCCTCCATCCTCAAGAAGGCCTCAGAGTCTGTTGTTCCCCTCTTTGTGTCCATGTGTTCTCATCATTTAGCTCCAATTATAAGTGAGAACATGTGGTATTCAGCTTTCTGTTCCTGCATTGTTTGCTAAGGATAATGGCCTCCAGATCTTCCATGTTCCTGTAAAGGACATGATCTCATTTTTTTATGGCTGCATGGTATTCTATGGTGTATATGTACCACATTTTCTTTATCCAGTCTACCATTGATGGGTATTTAGGTTGATTACGTATCTTTGCTATTGTAAATAGTGCTGCAATGAATGTGTGTGTGTGTGTGTGTGTGTGTGTGTGTGTGTGTGTGTGTCTTTATGGTAGAATGACTTATATTCCTTTGGGTATATACCCAGTAATGGTATTACTGGGTCAAATGGTGTTTCTGTTTTCAGCTTTTTAAGAAATCACCACAGTGCTTTCCTACAATGGTTGAACTAATGTACACTCCCACCAACCATGTATAAGCGTCCCCTTTTCTCCACAGCTTTGCCGGAATCTGTTATTTTTCTACTTTTAGATAGCATCCATTCTGACTGATGTGAGAGAGTGTATCTTTGGGGATTTTATTTGCATTTCTGTAACAATCAGTGATGCTAACCTTTTTATTGTATGCTCGTTGGTCACATGTATGGCTTCTTTAGAAAAGCATCTGTTAATGTCCTTTGTCCACTTTTTAATGGGGTTGTTTTTTTCTTGTAAATTTCTTTTAAGTTTTTTATAGATGCTGGATATTAGACCTTTGTCAGATGCATAGTTTTCAAATATTTTCTCCCATTCAGTAGGTTGATACAGATAGTTGATAGTTTCTTTTCCTGTGCAGAAGCTTGAAGAGTTTAATTAAAGAGTTTAATTAGATCCCAATTGTCAATTTTTACTTTTGTTGTGATTGCTTTTGGCATTTTCATCATGAAATCTTTGACATTTCCTATGTCCAGAATGATGTTTCCTAGGTTATCTTACAGGACTTTCATAGTTTTGGATTTTAACTAAACTAAATCCATAGTTTTGGATTTAGTCTTAAATCTATCTTGAGTTGATTTTTGTGTATTGTGTAAGGAGGGAGTTCAGTTTCAGTCTTCTGCATATGGCTAGCCAGTTTTCTCAGCACCATTTATTGAATAAGGGGTCCTTTCCCCATTGCTTGTTTTTGTCAACTTTGTCAAAGATCAGATGGTTATATGTGTGTGGCGTGGCATTACTTCCGGGCTTTCTATTCTGTTCCGTTGGTCTGTGTATCTGTTTTTGTACTAGTACCAATTCTATTTTGGTTACTGTAGTCCTGTAGTATAGTTTGAAGTCAGGTAGCATGATACCTCCAGCCTTGGACATTTATTTTTTATTTATTTATTTATTTATTTATTTTTGCTTAGGATTGCCTTGGCTATTTGGGCTCTCTTTTGGTTCCATGTGAATTTTAAAATAGTTTCTTCTAGTTCTGTGAAGAATGTCATTGGTAGTTTGGTAGGAATAACACTGAATCTGTACGTTGCTTTGAGCAGTATGTCCACATTAATGATATTGATTCTTCCTATTCATAAACATGGAATGTTTTTCCATTTGTGTCATCTCTGATTTCTATGAGCACCGTTTTGTAATTCTCACTGTAGATATATTTCACCTCCCTGTTAGCTGTCTTCTCAAATATCTTATTTTTTGTGGCAATTGTGAATGGGATCACATTCTTCATTTGGCTGTCAAGTTGGCTGGTTTTGGTGTATAGGAATGCTACTGATTCTTGTATGATATAAAATCTGTTTGTCAACAGGATCCTCAGATGACTTTTACGCACATTGAAGGGAAAGTGGGTAGTCATCAAGTTCACGAAACAGCTATGTAGGGGGATAGACAAGCCTGTGGAAGGCTGGGACAATTCTTTTTGGACCCATTATTTGCCTTACCAATACTTGCCATAAATGCTTGCTCTGCCATCTCCATATCTAATTAGTAGTTTATTCTGACTTTTGATGCTCAATGTCTCTATGGCTATTGTGGCTTCCCCTTTGACACTTGACTGCTATGTAGAATGCAGATAGGTGAGACATACTAGTAACTTAATGTCTTCATATTAGTTGGCCTGTAGAAAGGTAGTAAGGTCAGCAGTGGTGGCCCTGTCTTTAAGCATACTGGTCCATGATCAGTTTGTTAAATGGATAAACAGATGTAGTTATAACATAGACTGGTTGGCGGATAACACTCTAGCTGGCTACTAAAAAATACACAGGCATCCTCCTTTTCTAATTGCTTAGGAGACTGAGCTCTCTGACTTTCTCTGGGATGTTCTCCTCCTCCTTGTTATTCCTCTTGCTCCTCTTTATTCTCACTCTCTGTCTCTCTCTCGCTTCCTACTCTTAATGGGTCTCCCATAATTTGTAGCCTGATCATTATTTTAAAATGTACTACATGTTAGTGTATCTCATACTAGGATTTTTGCCTCACAAATTGGTCGCATTTTTCTTACGGATGTCTTGGCCAATCTGCCATTTTTCAAGCAAACCCTCCTTTTCTTAATTCCATGACCTTAATCTCAGTTTCTACTATTAAAAAATTTTCCAATTAAATAAAAATCTTTCTTCTTCAAAGTTCTTTCAGTTTGGTGAGAAACCCTTTTAGTGTCAGTATGATAGTATTACCTAAGGGATGCAAGCACCATTGATTTTTTTTCTTTGACTGCTTGCCATTGGAATAAGGTCAAAGGGATTCGGTAACTGGTTTCCTGTGATTAGCACCAGGGTTATTTGGAGGTGTCATGGATCAAGTAGAAAAATGGAAGTGATGCAAAGACTGGACCAACTCACAAGGGGATGACCAGCCTCCAAAATATCAACAGCAGACATACAGAAACAGTCCTAATGGCGTCCAGGAGGACATCATTCCTGTGGGCTGGTGGTTAGAGATGTCCCACAGGAAAGTATTGGAAATAATAAGACATTAATGACTTATTATGAGTTTATATAAAAACCTGACTATGCTATGGCAAAAACAGTGGTCAGATATCCATGTTTATGGAAACTAACTAAAACAGATGATGCCTTTCCTGAAAGATTGAATTTCTCCTAATTAATGGGGTTATTTCCATGTTGGTGTGCAGGGAATCTTTATTCCTAGATCATAAAATATTATGAGCAGAAAGGAGCCTACTCCTGGAAAAAGAGTCAGATACAAACATAGTTAACATATCCTAAAAGTTACTCTTCAGAGTTTCTTTCTTTCTACAATTCTAAGCTCAGAGCTTTTGCATTTAACTTTTTCCCCCTCACAGGTCATTTTCATCCTCTATTACTTTCCAAGAGTGAAATCTCGTTTCTTCCACTTCCTTATTTCTGTCTCATGAATCATTTCCTCCTTGCAAGAAAACCATGCCAAAAAGCCTTCATTATTTCCATGACATTGCTTCTTCATGTTCTATTGTAGTTTTTATTTTACCTTGGGGACTGCAACACCCAATTCCTGAACTGCTTTGTGTTTTTTATGTGTGAGCTGGCACATGTTCTTTCAGAAGGAGGAGTTAAAGCTTTCTTTTCAAATCAACAACTAACATTGGCTAGCTCATAAAGCCTCACAAACTCCAGATGTGTTTTACCTGGAATCTGATTATGCACAGACCTATTCAGCTTTGCCCATCACTAAATAACAAATAAGTTTAGGCAGAAACAGGAGTTATTCAACAAAATGTTTCAGGACTTAGACTCTGGTTTCAGACAGACCCTGGTTCAAATTCTGGATCCATCAGTTTCAAACTATGGGAAGTTGACTAATTACTTAACATCTCTAAGTCTCAGGAACATTATCTGAATATGTAAAAAAAAAATAGAGTTCACATAACGAGTTGTCATGAAGATTACATGTGATAATTCACCTACAATATGCTTGCCATTGATTGGAATTTAGAAAACATTTAATAAATTGAATGAAAAAACTCAATTTTTCAACTTGCAGAAAAAACGTAAGAAGAAGATGTTGTTTTTAAGCTCAATTGAGAGACACAGCTATTGGTTTTATGACACATTAGGTGTTAAATCATGGTCTCATTAAATCCAAAATAAAAATTTGAAGTTAATAATTGTGGGTCATGGGCTATATTAAAGTTTAAAAGTGGGAAAACACTAAAAGTAGTAGAAGTCCTCCATAAAGAAATGCATGCACTAGTCTCTTTTACTCTGGTTAGATGAGGACCAAAATTTAACATTGTATTTCCTAATGGCCAAAGAAAAGAAATAGAATTTCATTTATAGACTATCAAGTATCCACAAAATAAAAATATATCAAATTTATAGAAGGGGCAGTGTTACTTGTTTGTTCTTTTTTTTTTTTTTTTTTCTAACATGAGGAGTAACTGCTATTTTCCCTTGGTTTGGTTGTTTTATTTTGCTTTCCCTTTGAGTCCCATTGCTGGGTCAGCACGATGTTACATGACACTATTGGAATTCAGTTGGTCCCTTAAGGTGAAGGGTATTGCTGAGTCTCTCCAGCAGAAGTAAATTATCCTCAGAAGGGAGAGGAGCCTCATTTTCCAGCTGGCGGGCAGCTGGTGTGCATGCTCAACTTTTGATGAATGGAGTCATTACATTATCTGTCTCCTGTATTCTAGACCACCCAGCACCTTCTTGGCGCTGTCTGTGGATGAGAATAATGACCCCTTTGTTTGGCTCGCCAAAGCAGTACTTCTGCAATGTGACCCACTGAAGAACTGTTTCTGGGCTGAGCAATTCCTCTCTGAGAGTGTGGCCTTTTCTGAGCATGGAAGTGCTGTCTGAAGCCTAGAAAAGTACCCTGCTCACCAAAGATACTCAGTGAATGTTTAGATTCCTACACCCGCACCAGCACCATCACCACCACCACCATCATCATCACGATGGCCACCATCTCTACCATTTATTAATAACTTTCTATATACTAGTTAAATTACACATATTATTTCAATTAATCTAATCAACAAGCCTAAAATGTCTAATTCTTGTTTAATAGATGAGAAAGTTGAAGTCCATGGGCAAAATAACCAAGATCACACAACAAGAAAGTACAGAGTAGGAATTCCTATTCCAATTCCACAGTATGCTCTTCCTAGTATACAACAATAATCCCATAGAATAATATTACTGCCAGGACCTCAGACATCAGATATTTTAATCTCTTTCTCAGTTATTGAACAAATATTTATTTGATACTAACAATGGACTAAATATAAATCTAGACACCAGAGTGAAGGAGACACATAAAATTCTGTCTTTTGGAGCTCTTATATTCCGGAGGTGGAAACAGGCTATAAATAATCCATTTGGTTTGAGGTCAGTTAACAAATTATGTCCTCTATTTTGTCTCATAGTTCAGGGTTTTCTGCAGCAGAGTCAACTTCAGACCACGGTTTTTTGAAGTCATAGTTACAGACATACTAGAAAATGCATTCCATGCCAATGCTGCATTGTAAAAAATATCAGCAAAGTTGATAACTTTAAATGATTTTTCAAGACACATATTCATGTTTCCTATGTTTTATTGTCTTTTTTTCTTTTTTGAGAAGAAGTCTTGCTCTGTTGCCCAAACTGGAGTGCAGTGGTGAGATTTTGGCTCACTGCAACCTCTGCCTCCCTGGTTCAAGCTATTCTCCTGCCTCAGCCTCCTGATTAGCTGGGACTACAGGCGCATGCTACCACACCACATCAGATAAATGAAGATGTATTTTTAGTTGAGACAGGGTTTCACTATGTTGGCCAGGCTGGTCTCAAACTCCTGACCTTGGGATCCGCCTGCCTCAGCCTCCCAAACTGCTGGGCTTACAGCAGTGACATGTTTCCTATGTTTTCTAAAACAACAAAAATCTCTTTTGAGTAGCATTTCATTGAGCATTCTAGAACTGCAGAAACTGGTGAAAACATGGCCTCTACATCTTCCTTTTTAGGTTCAGCATAATTGAGACAGGAAGTTGTTCAGATAAGTTTAATGTATAAATCTATGTAAGTAAACAAAAAACGTTCCTTTAACAGTTCTGAATCCCTCTTGGCTGATTTTTACAGCATCAGTGAACGGATAATGATACATGATTTAATGTTAAATTTTAAAGAAGGTAGGATTCTTTAATTTACTAAAATCAAGAAATGACAACTTGTGAGTTTTAACCTATTTTTTGTATGAAATATTTTTCTTTGGAATTTTGGTTTCCTGGGGTTTTTTGCTCTATTTGGTATGCCATTCTTCTTGCAGATGATAATTTGTAATTTAAACCTGTTTTATCTAGTTGTAGAGTTTTTCTTTGATCAGGATTTCTCAGCCGGATGTGGTGGCTCACGCCTGCAATCCCAACACTTTGGGAGGCCAAGGCAGGTGCATCACTTGAGGTCAGGAGTTCAAGACCAGCCTGGCCAACATGGTGAAACCCCATCTCCACTAAAAAGACAAAAATTAGCTGGGCATGGTGGCATGTGCCTCTAATACCAGCTACTCTGGAAGCTGAGGCAGGAGAATAGCTTGAACCCAGGAGGCAGAGATTGCAGTGAACTGAGATCGTGCCACTGCACTACATACAGCCTGTGTGACAGAGTAAGACTCCATCTCAAGAAAAAAAAAAGATTTCTTCATTGAAAAATGACTCCAATTTTTTGTAAATGTTTGAATAGGTTAATTAGACCAAAACATTCTTTCTAATGTGACATATATAGACACCATGAAGTTTTTCCCACCAGCTAAGCCTTCACACACTTGCTGTTAAACTTGAGGTAGGCCAGTCTTTAGATGTAGCTCAAGGACCTTTCAAAACTTTTGTCCAATTACTATTTTCTTTGTGGCCTAGAAAAGAATTGTAATTAATTCTCTGTCATTTTCAATTTTAATTTCTTTACAGAATGCAGGAACTTCAAAGCACTTGTGGAGTGATTTTTATACAGAATACTTCAGGATCTAAATGCTTTCTTTTATTCTATTCTACATTTTTATAGTTGTCTTTCACCTGTCGAGTTCAATTTTTTTTTTAAATTTATTCACACATTCAGAAACTCTCCAAAGCATTCAACTTCACAGCAGCATGGTCTGTATTTTGCATTCACTTGTTTTAAATATAAGAAATTAAATTAAATAATTGAAATAGTAGACTGGGCGCGGTGGCTCACTCCTGTAATCCCAGCACTTTGGGAGGCCAAAGCGGGCGAATCATGAGGTCAGCAGTTTGAGACCAGCCTGGCCAACATGGTGAAAACTCGTCCCCACTAAAAATACAAAAAACTAGCTGGATGTGGTGACAGGCACCTGTAGTCCCAGCTACTTGGGAGGCTGAGGAAGGAGAATCTCTTGAACCCGGGAGGCAGAGGTTGCAGTGAGCCGAGATCGCTCCACTGCACTCCAGCCCAGGTGACAGAGTGCGACTCCATCACAAAAAAAAAAAAAAAAAAAAAAGTAAATGGCATAAACAGGTTGGGGAACAAACATGACTACACTGGTAAATGTCAGTTTGGCTGGTGGAAGAGAAGAGTACCATCCTACTCAAGAATAGTCTGCTATATTGTCAGTTAAGTGGAGGGACTCAAGTACTGGTTAAAAAAAAATACACATTCAAAAAAAGTTTTTTATTATACTTTAAGTTGTGGGATACATGTGCAGAACATGCAGCTTTGTTACATAGGTATACACGTGCCATGGTGGTTTGCTGTACCCATCAACCCATCATGTCCTAGCCCCCCACCCCCTAACAGGCCCCAGTGTCCCTGTGTCCATGTGTTCTCCTTGTTTAACTCCCACTTATGAATGAGAACATGCAGTGTTTGCTTTTATGTTCTTGTGTTCGTTTGCTGAGAATAATGATTTCCAGCATCATCCATGTTTCTGCAAAGGACATGAACTCATCCATTTTATGGCTGCATAGTATTCCATGGTATATATGTGCCCATTTTCTTTATCCAGTCTATCATTGATGGGCATTGATGGGTTGGCTCCAAGTCTTTGCTATTGTGAACAGTGCCATAATAAACATACATGTACATGTGTCTTTATAGTAGAATGATTTATAATCCTTTGGGTATATACCTAGTAATGAGATTGCTGGGTCAAATGGTATTTCTAGTTCTAGATCCTTGAGGAATTGCCACACTGTCTTTCACAATGGTTGAACTAATTTACACTCCTACAAACGGTGTAAAAGTGTTCCTATTTCTCCACATCCTCTCCAGCATCTGTTGTTTCCTGACTTTTTAATGATCGCCATTCTAACTGGTGTGAGATGGTATCTCATTGTGGTTTTGATTTGCATTTCTCTAATGACCAGTGATGATGAGCTTTTTTTCATATGTGTGTGGGCTGCATAAATGTCTTCTTTTGAGAAGTGTCTGTTCATATCCTTTACCCACTTTTTGATGGGGTTGTTTTTTTCTTGTAAATTTGTTTAAGTTCTTTATAGATTCTGGATATTAGCTCTTTGTCAGATGAATAGATTGCAAAGATTTTCTCCCATTCTATAGGTCGCCTATTCACTGTGATGGTAGTTTCTTTTGCTGTGCAGAAGCTCTTTAGTTTAATTAGATCCCATTTGTCAATTTTGGCTTTTGTTGCCATTGCTTTTGGTGTTTTAGTCATGAAGTCTTTGCCCAAGCCTATGTCCTGAATGGTATTGCCTAGGTTTTCTTCTAGGGGAAAACCTAAGCAAACTGTTATTGTAAAGGGCCAGACAGTAAGTATTTTAGGCTTTCAGGCCATACGGCCTTTGGTCTCTGTTACAACTATGTCTGGCATGTTTGTTCCCCAACCTGTTTATGCCAGTTCATTTTCTATTAAAGCTGTAACTTTTTAAAAATATGTTAATGAAATTGAGTGTCTTTAAATGTTAGTGGCCATTTGTATTTTCTTCTTTTATAAATTGCCAACTGAAATCCTTCATCTTTTTTAATTGCAATGTTAATTTCCTTTTTTCTTATCATTTTATAACAGCTTTTACACGTGATATCATATATGTGACTAAGATTTTATCAAACCTGTTTTACTTTAACTACAATTATGATGTTTTCTGTTATTCAGAAGTTTGAAATTTCAATATACTCAAATCTATGATACCTTGTTTTTATACTTACTGGGTTTCATAGGAAATTTAGAAATCTCTTCCAAACCTTGATTATAACAACGTTTCCAATATTTTCTTCTAGTGGGTTTATAGAATTTTTTTAATAAACTTAATTAAATTTTGAATTTATTATGTATATTAGAAGTGAATCAAGGACAAGAACCTATTCTTTTTCCACGCCTCCCCCAAGTTATTTGTCCTAAAAATATTTACTGACTAAGCAAGATTTCTCATTATTTTAAGTATCACCTTTATGACTCATTCAGTCTCATCACACACATGCAGATATAAGAATTATGGGTTTTGTTTCACTGAGTTGACGAGCTTCCATCTCAACATCAAGGTCTTTTCATTTTAATGGCATTATCTTAAGTGTACATATTTGATGGAGCAAATCTTCCTTCATTATTCTTACTTTTCCAAAAATGTTCTGAGCACTTTAATTAGCTTATTCTTTGGGGGAAATTGAAAATTATTTTTGCTATTTCACTAAAATTTATGATGCCATTACACTGAATATGAAGATTAATTTAGAGATAACTGGCACCTTCATGGTATTGAGATTTTTTTTTCATTCAATACAATGTATTTAAATTTTGTTTTGTATCTCTCTAAAGAGTTTTATAATTTTGTTCATATAGGTTGTAAATATGTGTATTTAAGCTAGTATCAAATTATGTCCTATCTTTAATATTGTTATAATCAGGAATTTTTTCACATTTACTATGTAATTATTATTGTCATATGTGAAAGTTATTAATTTGTAAATATTTTGTGGCCAGGAAATTTACAATTACCAAAGCTTTATAAAACAATTTCAGTTGACCTTTTCTGTATTTCTAGGTTGATAATTTTCCATCAGAAAATAATGATAAATTTGCCTCCTACACGTCAATACTTCTATCTCTTAATTTTGTCTGTTTAATCATCTAATTTGTACTTCTTCAGTCCTGAAAATGGCAGAGAAGGGAAATAAAAAGATAAATATAAAAAATTTCATGAATAAAAAGGAAGGTATAAAAAATAGTCTCTAAAGATTCAACGTCTTGTTAACTGTGGTCTGAAAAAGATAACAGAGCACATGGGGGGGAAATCTAAATATATAATAAAAGGCTCACTAAGCTAAAGGAAGACTGACTCCCATCCCACCACACTCCCACCCACCACCATAGGCTAGGAATGTGTCCCCTCTCCTGCTGACTTTGAAGCTCATCATAGCATTTGCCTTGAATATGGGCAGAAATGATAGTAACCTATTCCATTCCAAAGTCTACAGAAGCATCACAAGTTTTTATTCACCTTTTTGAACTTCTAACTCTATGGTGAGAAAGACATACTCCAGATATCAAGGTTACTTCACCCTGCGCTCCGGAATGAAGACACATGAAGCACAGGACCCAGCCTGGAGGTGGGAGATGAGCAGGGAGATGAACAGCAGAGGTCAGCTGACTCTCAGGAAAGTCAGAAACCTATGAGCTCATCAGATACCAATGCTTTTGGTTATTGTACGATATTGTTGGAGTTTACTGTAGTATTGCAGCAAAAACTAATATACATGGTATTACAGACAAAAATTAAACAGAAAAAAAGCATATTTTGATTGAAGTTAGGAAACTTCAAGTATAAAGAAGTTTCTTTTTTCCAGAAAACAGTTTCTAGACTAGGATTACTAATAAAAGAAATTAAATTGTGCTGACTTTAGGTAACTGTTCAGCAATATTAGAAATGGGCATATAATATTTTAAAAATCTGCAAAGATTTGAAAGGAAGGTTGTAAGACCCAAATTTTTTAACTGGCAATGTCACTATACATCAAGACAACAACAATGAAATGATCCTCATCGTAAAAGATCTTAAAAACTAGAATATTTGTGATCCTGAATACGTGCTTAAAATAACCACCATCAGAGTGAACAGGCAACCTACAGAATAGGAGAAAATTTTTGCAACCTACTCATCTGACAAAGGGCTAATATCCAGAATCTACAATGAACTCATACAAATTTACAAGAAAAAAACAACCCCATCAAAAAGTGGGCAGAGGATATGAACAGACACTTCTCAAAAGAAGACATTCATGCAGCCAAAAAACACATGAAAAAATGCTCATCATCACTGGCCATCAGAGAAATGCAAATCAAAACCACAATGAGATACCATCTCACACCAGTTAGAATGATGATCATTAAAAAGTCAGGAAACAACAGGTGCTGAAGAGGATGTGGAGAAATAGGAACACTTTTACACTGTTGATGGGACTGTAAACTAGTTCAATCATTGTGGACGTCTGTGTGGTAATTCCTCAGGGATCTAGAACTAGAAATACCATTTGACCCAGCAATCCCATTACTGGGTATATATCCAAAGGATTATAAATCATGCTGCTATAAAGACACATGCACACGTATGTTTATTGCGGCACTATTCACGATAGCAAAGACTTGGAACCAACCCAAATGTCCAACAATGGTAGACTGGATTAAGAAAATGTGGCACATATACACCATGGAATACTATGCAGCCATAAAAAATGATGAGTTCATGTCCTTTGTAGGGACATGGATGAAGCTGGAAACCATCATTCTCAGCAAACTGTCACAAGGACAAAAAACCAAACACTGCATGTTCTCACTCATAGGTGGGAATTGAACAAAGAGAACACATGGACACAGGAAGGGGAACATCACACACCAGGGCCTGTTGTGGGGTGGGGGGAGGGATAGCATTAGGAGATATACCTAATGCTAAATGATGAGTGAATTGGTGCAGCACACCAACATGGCACATGTATACATATGTAACAAACCTGCACATTGTGTGTATGTACCCTAGAACTTAAAGTATAATAATAAAAAAATTAAAAATAAAAAAGAATCAAAGATGTCAAAAGTGAGGAATTTATGGTGTATAAAGAGAGGTATTGAATGTGGAATCAGTTTAAACATGGTGTCAAGTCAGAATAGATATTTTCAAAAGAAAAACTGCTTAATGTAAAATACCACTTATTGAAGTGTTATTGTTGAGGTTCACATTCATCCCCTAGTATCAATCCAATATAAAGTATTTGCCTCTAACTTTGTTTTTTTCATTTTGGGGTTTGCAGGGAGAGCAGTTAGGAAAAACTTACTCATTTCTCTAAATAAATTGAATAATTACATTAATATTTTCCAAGATTTTGTGTGGATATTTTTCATGATTGCCCTTTACATATAAAACATTGATTTTTAAATTGGATCATTTATCCTATAATTTAATAACTTAAAACCAATGCCTAGTTTATGTGTTTTCATCTTGTCATCTAATGCAGAGATGGATATGACAACATGAGACATTTTAGTGAGAATTAAATTGGAAAATGTGTGTGTAAAAATAACAACAATGAACGAGCTCAAAAACTGTGGCTTGTGTCTGAATGCATAATTTAATCAATATAGCAGCCCTCCCCAACATAGAAAAACACTCACTAAATATCTTTCTGACTCCACAGACCACAATTCCTTAGAGAACTGGAGCACTGTGTTTGCATCTTTGCCTGTCCAGGTCCAAGACAGTGCTTGGCAGCCGAACACCATTCAGGAGATCCATGTTGAATGCAGGCAGAAAAGGATTTAATCTCTTCCCCAGCTCCTCAGGAAGAGAGCTTGCTTAGAAAATATATTTCTAGTACACATTTGTTTCATATTACTCTCTCACCAAGTCTATGCAACTGTGGGATCCTGGAGACACAGAAGGTCAAGTCCTTCTTGCTATTTACTGACTTGCCTGTCCAACAGTTCCCATCATGATAGTCTTTCCTGGAAAATATTTAGGAAGACTAAAGCTTTTCTTAGTCATCTATGTAAACACTCTCAGAACATTTAATACGTGGCTGACACCATGCTAGACATTTTCACAACGATTATCTCATTTAATTTGCACTGTGATTTTTAAGTTGGATAGTATCAACCATATTTTACAGATGAGAAATGAAGATTTAAACATGTTAAGTTATTTGCCCACAGCTAATAAATGTCAGAGCACAGTTCTTGAGCCCCAGTCTCTCTGACGCCATATCCAGGTCTCATTCCCCTCCATTACAGCGCCTAACAAAGAACAACTTAGGAAAATATTGTCTTTCTGTTTCCCTTTCTCTCTTCTGTCCTTTCTCCAAACATTGCTCATACAATGGAATGGAATTCTAAGGAGAGAGAAATAAATTCTTTTCTTTTGGAACTCCTTTTCCTTTGGATTTGTTCCCGGTTCTTGTGTGAACCATGGTTCAACTTCCACATCCTCTCTTTGACCCTAACTTCCTCTCAGATCCCTTTTCCAAGAATCCTCTCCCACCCTATGTGATGAATCACCTGGCTTGCCTCAAGACAGAGAATAACAGACTCCAACCACCCCATCATTGCCTATGGTTCCAGCTAGCCATATATGCAGCCCTACATGCCTTATTTGTGCGAGAGGATCTAGGACGGTAATAGGTTTCTAATTGTTTTAGTATGTACGGCATTCAGCAGAATAAACTGGTCATACTTACTAGTATTAATTTATTCATTCATTTATTCACTAAATGTTTACTCTTAATAAAGCATTCTGTTAGACACAAGGAACTCAAAGGTAAATACATTATATTCTCTGCATAGTAGCATACTAAAAACTTGTAGAAGGTGCAAATGAGTAAGCATTACAAAATAATGTGGTAAATTATGTGAGAGGTAGATAGGGTATAGTAGTGTAAGCCTTATAGGCTTTGAGATAAATTAACCAGAATTGGAAGCCTAGCTTTCACACTTACGTGGAAGTATGCTCTCATGCAAGTCTCTTAGTCTTTTTGAATTCCATTTTCCTCATCTGTAAAACTGGAATAAGAATTTCTACCCATATTGCCATTGTGAAGATTAAATGAAATGACAGAGAACGTGGCCAGAGAAAAAGAACCCAATATAACCCATCTCCTATGCCATTAGAGAAGAGGAGTAATGATAATAAAGTATAATTTTTCTCAAAATTAAGCCCAAGTTGAGAAACCAAAAGACAGTAATTTTTGAGACTAAATTACACAAAAATTGAACTAACGTTGTTAAACTTTTGTGTTTGATCAAGTAAGACCTAAAATAACTACAATATTTGATATGGTTTGGCTGTGTCCCCACCCAAATATCATCTTGAATTGTAGCTCCCATAATTCCCACATGTTGTGGGAGGGACCTGGTAGGAGATAATTGAATCATGGGGGCAGTTCCCTCATATTGTTCTTGTGGTGGTGAATAGGTCTCAAGTGATCTGTTGGTCTTATAAGGGGTTTCCCCTTTTGCTTGGCTTTCATCCTGTCTTGCTTGTCCCCAGGTAAGATGTACCTTTTGCCTTCCACCATGATTGTGAGGCCTTCCCAACCACATGGGACTGTGATTCGATTAAACCTCTTTTTCTTTATACATTACCCAGTCTTAGGTGTGTCCTCATTAGCAGCGTGTGACAGACTAACACAGTAAATTGCTACTGGTGTCACTGCTGTAAAGATACCCAAAAATGTGGAAGCAACTTTGGAACTGGGTAACAGATAGAGGTTGAGACAGTTTGGAGGGCTCAGAAGAGAAGATGGAAAAATGTGGGAACGTTTGGAACTTCCTAGAGACTTGGAGGGCTCAGAAGAAGAAAGAAAAATGTTGGGAAGTTTAGAACTTCCCAGAGACTTGTTGAATAGCTTTGACCAAAATGCTGATAATGATATGGACAATGAAATCCAGGCTGAGGTGGGCTCAGATGGAGATGAGGAACTTGTTGGGAACGGGAGAAATGGTGACTCTTGCTATGTTTTAGCAAACAGACTGGTGGCATTTTGCTCCCGCCCTAAAGATCTGTGGAACTTTGAACTTGAGGGAGATGATTTAGGGCATCTGGCAGAAGAAATTTCTAAGCAGCAAACCATTCAAGAGGTGACTTGAGTGCTGTTAAAAAGGATTCAGTTTAAAAGGGAAACAGAGCATAAAAGTTTGGAAATTTTGCAGCCTAACAATGTAATAGAAAAGAAAAACCCATTTTCTGAGGAGAAATTCAAGCTGGCTGCAGAAATTTGCATAAGTAATGAGGAGCTAAATGTTAATCGCCAAGACAATAGGGAAAATGTCTCCAGGGCATGTCAGAGGTCTTCTTCACAGCAGCCCTTCCCATCACAGGCCCAGAGTCCTAGGAGGAAAAAATTGTTTTGTGGGCAGGGCCTAGGGCCCACCTGCTGTGTGCAGCCTAGGAATTTGGTGTCCTGTGTCCCAGCCACTCTAGCCATGGCTACAGGGAGCCAAAGTACAGCTCAGGCTGTAGCTTCAGAGGGTGCAAGCCCCAAGCCTTGGCAGCTCCCATGTGGTGTTGAGCCTGTGGGTGCACAGAAGTCAAGAATTGAGGTTTGGGAACCTCCACATAGATTTCAGAGGTTGTACAGAAATGCCTGAATGCCCAGGCAGAAGTTTGCTACAGGGGAAGAGCCCTCATGGAGAACCTCTGCTAGAGCAGTGCAGAAGGGAAATGTGGGATTGGAGACCCCACACAGCATCCCCACTGGGGCACTGCCTAATGGAGCTGTGAGAAGAGGGCCACCATCCTCTAGACCCCAGAATGGTAGATCCATTGACAGCTTGCACTGTGCACCTGGAAAAACTGCAAACACTCAATGCCAGCCCATGAAAGCAGCCGAGATGGATGCTGTACCCTACAAAGCCATATGGGCAGAGCTGCCCAAGACCATGGGAACTCACCTCTTGCAATATTGTGACCTGGATGTGAGACATGGAGTCAAAGGAGATTATTTTGGAGCTTTAAGATTTGACTGCCCTACTGGATTTCAGACTTGTGTGGGACCTTTAGCCCTTCATTCTCACCAATTTCTCCCATTTGAAATGTATGTGTTTATCCAATGCCTGTACCCCCATTGTATCTAGGAAGTAACTAATACGCTTTTGATTTTACAAGCTCATAGGCAGGAGGGACTTGCCTTGTCTCAGATGAGACTTTGGACTGTGGACTTTTGAGTTAATGCTGAAGTAAATTAAGACTTCAGCGGACTGTTGGGAAGTCATGATTGGATTAGAAATATGAGAACATGAGTTTTGGGAGGGGCTAGGGTCAGAATGATATGTTTTGGCTGTGTCCCCACTCAAATCTCATTTTTAATTTTAATTCCCATAATTCCCATGTGTTGTGAGAGGGAGCTGGTGGGAGATAATTGAATCATGGGGGCAGTTTCCCCCATACTGTTCTCAGGATAGTGAATAAGTCTCATGAGGTCTGTTGGTTTTATAAGGGGTTTCCCCTTTCACTTTGCTTTTATTCTGTCTTGCCTGCCACCATGTAAGAAGTGCTTTTCACCTTCTGCCATGATTGTGAGGTCTCCCAAGCCACGTGGAACTGAGTCCATTAAACCTATTTTTTTTAATAAATTCCCCAGTCTCATATATGTCTTTATTAGCAGCTTGAGAACAGAATAATACAATATTAATAACTAAGAAGTATGTTTGTGTGTGACTACATGTATGTGTTGGCAGGGAGAGGAGATATTTGTAAGGACTCATATTTTTAAATTATTTAAAATTATTTTCTCAGATGCCAACACAAGTGCTGAAGAGGATGCTACATGAGAGAGATGGATTCGTATGTGGAAAAGCCTTCTAAGGATAAAGTCTACCATATACTGACTTACTTTCAGAGGTAACAAGGGTTGGTGAGATCTCAGTAGCATCCTTCTCACCAGGAGGTCAGTCTCTTAAACTTCAAGTGGAAAAAAGATGAGATGAGGTGACTGTGCTGAATTTGAAATATGTGCCCTAATCCCAATGTTATTTTGTTGTTGCTGTTATGTTTGTTTCAAAAATAATTACAAGGTAATTGCCCTCTGATTTCTGTTACCCACAGAACCTCAGCTCTCACCTTACCCCCAGCTTTAATGAGGCTTCTTTTTGGTCAATTCCAATAAGAACTCTCTAAGTCACCTGGGCTGCTCTGAAATCCACCTTACAGTGACTCAGGAATGCAGTCAATACAATGGTAGAAAGTGGCCCTGGCAAGGAAAGACTTTAAAACACATAGAACAAATCAGCCCAGAGGCTCTGCCAGCAGTGCTACCCTCAACAAGTGGCAATGTGGTGACCTTTAGGAATCCCATGTTTGGTTCCAACTTCTTTCCCTTTATAAGGGATTAATCAAGACATGGCTTCCAGCACTTTCATTGGTATTAACATGTGAAGTTGGGAAGTCAGCTTGGAGGACCTTACTGCCATTAGAAATGGGCTCCAGCCTTCTAGGAATGCCTCTGTCTTTCACCTACCTAAAGGATCAGCATTGGAGGAAACTTTCTTAATTTGTAATCACTCCCAGTGTATTGGAACTCCCTGGGTATAAACCCTAGCTTTACCATTTGCTTGACTGTGGCAAAGTTAATTAACCTCTTTGAGCTTCATTTTCTTAAACATGAGCTATATGGAGTCATTAGAGTTCATTGAGTTTACCCATGTAAGATTCTGAACATTAGTGCCTGGTACATAAATGCTCAGTTAAGTTGGCTATCAATATTGATATCATGGCTACTAAAATATTATAAAGCCCTTTAAGCTTTTCTAATCCATGTGTTCACTGCTAATAACCTCATCCTGAACAAGTGCAAATCTAAATTGATGGTGATACTCTTTCCACCCATTCCCAATTCTAACTTCTGACTTCTGCTACTTGACTACTCTTCCCACAGCATTTTCACCTCTCGCCTTATATCTGTTACATAACACCCAGCTCCTACTTCACAATCTGAACATAAGTTGGTCTCGTGGGTCAGCTCATCCTCAGCCACCTTGGATAATATCTCTCCTTTATGCTACCCAGGGTTTCTTAGCTTTTCCACTCCAGGAGCTCCTTTGACACTGTGGCAAAGCCTATGAAGCCATTCTGAGAATATTTTAAATGTGTAAAAATACCCAGGAATTTTAAAGGAAATAAATTCTATTGGATTACTGTTATGTATGTTAAAATAAAGGTATGACATAGTACTATGTGTGTTTCTTCAACACATTACATTTTTAAAAATCTAACAGTGATTTAATAAATATAATTTTGAAGTTGTGATGAATATAAATAATATTTTGAGATCTCTACAACAACTGTAACCGAATATAAAATATGTGATAGCTATTGATTTTACAGGTACTGCAAATGCAATTCTGGTTTGTTGCCTACATTCCAAATTAAAGGGCATGCTGAATGTCAGTTGGAGGCTAGTGAAAACAAAGATGGAATTTTTTTTCATCCATGGTTACAAATGACTGAATTCCAGCCACGGATTTCTTGGGAGACTCATGGACCCAACATTAACATCTCCTGGTCTAGCCCAGCACCTGCCAGAGGCTCCTGCAGTGGCGTGTCTGATAAACTCACTCTAGATGTCTGCATGAACAGTTTGTCCCTGTGCCTAGGGGTTCCTCTCTTTGGGGTTATTGTAACATCTCTTCACTGTAGATAGAAGTTTGCATGTCTCAATGCTCAGATCAACCCCCGCTTCCTTGGGAAGCCTTACCAGACCACGGTTTCTACCAAGTTCTCTCGCCTCCAATGCCTCCGCCCTACCTCAGAAGATTGCTAGTGGAGTCACGTGTGTGTGAGATTTATTGCAGTATTAGTGACTGCTCAAGTGTTTGCCTTGCCTCACTGGTACATTTGATAAATCTAAACAGTAGAAGTCAGTTGAGTTTTCTTTATCATTTCAGCAAAATCACTTTGCATTTTACCAAGCTTATAAGTGATCTCATTTGATTCTAGTAACAAGACTCTGGGTAGGTAGAGCAGTACTATTATCTTTCTCTTACATATGGGGAAAAGACAAGTGACTTTCAAAAGGAAAGAGCTAGTAATGGACAATATGGGAATGGAATTCCCTTCTCTGCTTCTGACTTTGCATCTGCATCCCCTCCAACAGCACAGACATTGGCAATAATGGGGGGTTAGTGAATGTCTGTGGTTGATTCTTTTAAGGCTTCTTTTCATCATGAACCTCATGAATTGCAGTTGAAGAGGTCAGTGTATGTGGGAAGAGGAGAAGTTGTTCAAGAAGTCACTAATCTCAAATAGGAGTCTTCAAAATAAATTAATCTTCAGAGTTCTTCTCTCATTGTCCGTGCAACTCTAGTTCTGAAAATGTTGCAGAGCTGAGTCTGGGTGTCCAGTTAAGGACTGCCAAAAATAAAAAGGCAAAGCATGTTACCACTGACAAAGAATCTGAGAACTGTTTCATACAGCATTCTCATGTTAAAGAGGAAGAAACAGAACCCAAGCACAGGCAATGTAAATTGACAAAGACACTGTGGTCAGTGGCAGAGCAGGACAGGACCCAAGTCTTCAGAGACCCAATGAAATTTTCAGTTTGCTTATTTGAGCAACTAGATTACCTTAACAAATCCTGTTCATTTTGAAAGAGATAATCAACAGGGATATTCATGGGTGCCTACTATATGCAAAGACTTTCCCAGACATGCTTGAAAATAAAAAAAGATGTCTCAAATTTGCTCCTTATTATGTTCCCTCTACAAAAATATCCATGTTATATATTTTAAATCTAAGGCTTGATAAGGCTACATGCAAGTGCTTATGTCTCTATTTCTGCGTATGTAGAAAAACATTTATGCATACTTGCTCATATGAATAATCAGAAATGGCTACATCACACATATATACACAGAGATCACTACATTTACATATAAAGTGTTACATATTTATGAATATATTTATGTGCATGCACACATTTGAATGAGCCTTGCTATGCCTTTATGTAGAAAGGTAATCAGAGCTGTGCATGCATAATGCATGACATGTATGTAATACACAAATCAAATATACACATATGTATACAGAGATGCACGTGTTCAGATGCATGCATATATACAGAGATACACCTATATTCATATGTATAAAAAGCTAGAGCAATAATTGCACACATTTCAATATATATTTATATGTTAAATACACAGACATGTGAACATGCATATATACATGCTATACTTAGACAATATGTGTGCATAAATCTACATAGACATATACATGAATTACTTGAAAATTCAGTACTGATTCACTTGTTTTTTCTTCCTTGTAGCCTTGACATCCTTCATGCCACACCACTTTATCAGTAAACCCTCCAGGATGGAACTATTTACTGAAATGCCAGTACTCACCCTCATTTTTTAAACTACATGACCTGTTCAGTGCTGTCTGTTCTGAAATGAAAGGCCAATATCCAAGTGTTCAGAAAGACCTGGGAGATGGGACAAGGAGGATGAATCTGGGGCTGGAAGGTGACTCTGGGAACGGCTCATAAAGATGTCCCACAAAATGGCTGAGGCTTTGTTTCCTGAATAGGTGTCTCCATTCGGCCTTGATGGCTAACCAGCCAACTGGACAAGTGTAAAGGGCCCAAGAAAGGCCCGTAAAACCCGTGATATGAAAGAACGATTTAGGAAAATAACAATTAAGGTAAAAATATAATTTTTATTTCATAAATTGCATGAGGAGTTGTGAAATTAAAACCATTTATTTATAAAAGTTATTTCCTCAAAAAATAAACAATATTAGGTATATCTCCTAATGCTATCCGTCCCCCTCCCCACCCCACAACAGACCCCGGTGTGTGATGTTACCTTTCCTGTGTCCATGTGTTCTCATTGTTCAGTTCCCACCTATGAGTGAGAACATGCGGTGTTACACCTAATGTTAAATGACGAGTTAATGGGTGCAGCACACCAACATGGCTCATGTATATATATGTAACAAACCTGCACGTTGTGCACATGCACCCTAAAACTTAAAGTATAATAAAAAGGTAAATAATATTCAAGGTATGTGGATCACTTTTCCATTTATTTGACAAATAACTACTTGTCACCGACTGTGAGTAGGGAGGCACTGGGAACATAGACAGGAAACTGATCCATGCCACCAGGGAACTCACTGTCTAGAGGGTTCAAGCAGGTGCGAGGCAGCACAGTGTAAAGAGTGCTGTGATGGGTGAGGCAGCTCAAACTCAGGTGTCATGCTCAGGGATGGGTGCCCTCAAGCTATAAAGGATGAGTAGGAGTTAGCCAAGAAAGACAACAGGAAGGACATCTCAAACAAAAGGAACAGCATGTGCCCAGACATAGAGACGATGAGAGATTGAGGCAATATGGGGGAAAACAAACCACTTTTTATGGCTGGAGGAAGGAAGCTGAGGTGAAGGGTGGACCTGCTATGAGACAGGATGGGAGAGAAGACAAGGGCGAGATGGGTAACATTCTAAAGTACTAAACAGAGGACTTTGCATTTTCTGTTAAAATCAGTGAGAAACCATGGCAGTGCTTCTATGAGCTGAGAGGTCTCGCTCTGTAATTCTAAAACACCATGACTAGGGAATAGTACAGTTTATTTTCTTCCATTTCTCATTAGGTGTCAATTATAATTTAATTAGATCAGAATTTTATTATATATCTTTGAACTTAGATATATGTGCTACTTAAACCAAAAGAAAGGCATTATTGAAATTCTAGCTTCTTTACAAGAAATGAATGTACACAACTCTCCAATAGTCTACATGTGTGGCACACTGGCATAGTGAAAAGATCACAGCTTTTGTAATAAAATGATTTCGTTAAGGGCCCCAATCAATGCCCGCTATATTCAAACATCTTTGCAAGTGTGACATTAGAGCACCTCCCAACTACAAATGGAATTTATTTCTCTGTGCTTGAATCTACACCTTGTGTTGGCCAACAGAATGAGATAGACATAACATGGTGGCAATTCCAAACCCAGGGCTATATGCCTAAGCTCTTGTGCATGGACCCCTGCCATTCCCAGAGAACAAACCCAGGCTGGCATGTGGGAGGCTGAGAGCCACGTGGCACAGGGAGGAGTCATCCAAGCAGAAATCATCCAGGATAACCCTGACCCCAGCCAACCCAGCAGCTGGCCAAAGACACAGGAATGAGCTGAGTCCCAATCAGTGGAGCCTGGTCCAAATCAGCAGAACTTCCCACCTCCCCTGTAGATTAGTGAGCAAAAATAAATATTGGGTGTTAATTGGCACTGAGGGTTTGTGGTAGTTTGCCACGCATTATTGTTGTGGCACAAGATAATAGACACAAGCTTGGGATCCAAATGACCGATTTAATACCTCACCTTCTGAGCTATGTGTTCTTGTAAAAGTGATTTTGTCTTTCTGAGCCTTGGTTTTATTATCTATAACATGGGGATAATCACACCCACCACAGGAGTTTTGTGAGGATTAGAGTGACGTGTAAAATCCTGTTAGTAAGTTCTCAGTAACCGGAAGCTTTAATTATCATTTATGCTGCTCTGGTGTGGGAGTCATCCTATGGTTCTGCCAGTATAGACCTTTCAAAGAAATGCTCTCTGTTAAGGCCAGCAAACCAGCACTATGAGGTGAAAGTGGCTTAGGGATCTGAACACCTCTTTAAGCCCGAATTATAAAACTAACAGCTAATTTAAAGCAGGCTTCTAAAGACAACAGAAGTCTCTAAAATCATAATGACTGCATGGCTGGGAGCTAACTGTCTCATCTGAATGGTAAGACCTTTCTCTCTGAGGCTGGGCCCAACCAACATTCTGCATGCCTAGCGACCTCCCCGGTAGAGCACCAGCAATGGTTAGCAACTGGAGAGCCACACTCAGACCACCCAGAAGTCTCAGCTGATGCACTTGGCTGCCTAATTAGGAAATGAACCGACGGGAGCATGACGATCCCGCAGCCTGGGCTTGCAGATCGCCCGGACTTTGGCTCTCTGGGCCACTCCACGGGGGAGGCAATGCCTTTGATCTACAAAGCCCATGTCCACTTTGATCCTGGTCACCTTTGAGGTCACTCTTTCAGCAGCTGGCCCTTCCCACCATGGCAGTCACCTGTGCCCTGAAAAAGACTTGTATAATATTTCCAGATGGAGAGAATCTGGGAGAGAAAGAGAGATGCTAGCTGTTTCTGTGGTATAGCCAAAAACATGTTTGAAAGACTGGTGAGATGCTCCAAGCATTTTTTAAAATATACTTTAGAACCCTGTTAGCAATGGGAAAGGAAGAATTTAAATTCATTAATATCCTACTAGGCACCGGGCATTGGTACGTACATTAGGGAAACCAACCTGGAATCAAAGTTGAACTCCAACACTTGCTGGCTAACATCCATGAGAAAATCCTTATGCTCTTCAAATCTCAGTTTTGTCATGTAGGAAATAATCATTTTTTAATAATAGCAATATAGGTAAAGCACCTGGCATTTACCTACTACTAAACATACTTCTAATAAAACTGCATAATTTAAATATCATTTGCCATTTTCGAGTGCAAGAGATACTCAGGAGCCCAGGGTAAGGAAGAGCTGAAGGTGAGATATGAACCCGGAACTTCTAGCCTCTGAGTTCCCCGCAGAGTCTGTTCATGGTACTGTGTAGTGTAAGCTAAGCACTCCCATCCATAGGTTGCTTGGTTCTCCTGGACTCTTCCTCTGTTTGGCTCCTGCATTAGTTCATTCTCATGCTGCTATGAAGAAAAACCTAGAATAGGTAATTCATAAAGGAAAGCGGTTTAATTGACTCACAGTTCCACATGGCTGGGAAGGCCTCAGGAAACTTACAATCATATCAGAAGGCGCCTCTTCACAGGACTTCAGGAGAGTGAATGAGTGCCAGCAGGAAAAATGCCAGATGCATATTAAACCATCAGATCTTGTGAGAACTCACTCACTATCAGGAGAACAACATGGGAGAAACTTCCCCCATGATTCAATTATCTCCCACCAGGTCCCTCCCAGTACCTGTGAGGATTATGGTGATTACAACTGAAGATGAGATTTGGCTGGGGACACAGCCAAACCATATCGGCTCCATTGATGAGGTCAATTTGTGAAAGTGACAATGGCTAAAACAAACTCCCTAAAATAAACTTACTATCTATGCTGTGTTTTAGTTATTCCCTATTAAATTCACCTGTAAGCTTTTTTTTTTTTGGTGGAAGTTAATGTTCCAAATAATTCGTTTTTCATTTTTCAGCTTTTACAATTCTAGCTTTTCCAGGTTTGGGTGGAAATCTTCCTAAAAGGATTTATGCGTAACTACTTTTTTCCTAAAGAGAGATTATTGACTACAAGTTTAAACTTTTCTTAATGATGTGGTGTCGTTATTATGACTATCTATTAGACTATTACGACCATCAGTTCAAAACTTCTGCAGTGAGTTGGTTCTGACTCTGCCCACTCTCCCCACATTCACCCATCAGGTTTGCAGCTCCTTGCCAGTGTTTGCCTCTGCAGCCTTTGTCTGCTTCTATCTGCTACGGTCATGATTCTCAATATCAGTGTGACTATAATGAAACAAGGAGTCTGTTTGCAATGCAGATATCAGAGCCCCACCCGAGAGAAGCTGTGAGTCTGGGGTGAGGCTTAGAACTTCCCAGTTTTAACAAGCTCCCCAAGGATGTGTTGCTGCAGGTGGTCTGAGGATCACACTATGAGAAGTATGATGCTATGGGCTGAAAACCAAGTTATTCCATCATTTATCTATTGGACAAATATTTTCCAGGCTAGCTATTAGTTTTGGGACATGCAGAGATGAAATGCACTGACCTCTCTATCCTGGAAGGTTCACAATCTACTGAGCTAGCAGCCCTAAAACAAACAAGCATAGTCCTGGGCCAAGGGCAATAAAAAGTTTACATTTGAAAGAGTGCTTAACCCATCAAGGCTGGCTTCCCTGTGGTCTAGGCTAGAACTGAGCAAGAACCCATCCCACTTATCATTGTAGACTGAGGAGAAGGTGGAAATTTATACAGAAAGTGATCAGGAGCAAGTGAAAGGTTTTCATCAGGACGATAGAATGATTAAAGCTCAGTTTTAGAAAACTGAAGTGTCTGTGACCTCATCATGTCCCTTCACCTGTCTGTGTCCCTGAACACTGAGGTCCTTAGTAGAACAGAGCCACTTACTTAGAGGATCTCTTACCCAGGCAGAGGGACAGTCAGGCCCATGAGCTTATGGATCTACACTGGTCAACCACAGTAACCTTAAGAGCTACCAAAGCAAAGCCCTATCCTATTACTACTTGCTAGTTATTGTCTTAAACTTGTCATAATGTATATACACTATTATATAATATCATACGTGTAATAGTGTGTGTGTATGATTTCCAGTGCAACCCCTTTGCCAATCCTGTAAGTTGGGGATTAGCAGGCCTATTCTAACATATAAGGAAGCAGAGATCCAGAAAGGAGAAAACTCCTTCTAATCACACAAGTAGTACGTGGCAGAGGCCAAATTCTAGCCCATGCTGTCTGTGCTCCTTCTTTGCACCTGTCTCTCAGAACTAAATCACCCACTGCTATGGAACAAAAGAGCAGATATGAAGATTTCTGAGGAATGGCATCCTGAAAACAAAAACCTGACTTCCTTTACCCCCAGTAGAAGGTGATGGTTGTGTTCCTTAGGATGATCATCTAGAGACGTGAGTGTTTCCAAAGTGTCTCCCTTGCTCTGCTTGTCCTCAGGAAGATAGGGAATGGAGCCACACTACTTAATGCAATGTTATCCTTTGTCCCCAGGCCAGCTCCCATTGTCACATGAAGTGGAGGTCACCATGATCCACAATTGCATTTAGATGACATTATCCACAAAGGAGTTCCTGGTAGAGAGTCTGGCACCTCAGATCAGGCAAGCAGCAGACAGAGCCAGCATGTCCAGCATCTGCCCAGCCACAAGACTAAAGCTACTCACCCCTGGATCTGTCCTCCCATAGCCTTTCAGGCAGGACAGAGGTTTCCAGATGGGCTTTCCAGAAATCTGAGGTGCTCTCAGTCTTCACTGCTGGTTTCTTTCTCCACTCCATCACCTGTGCTTAAGTTTGCTGGCATTAAGTCCCACACTTCCTAGATAACTTCTGGGACTGCTGAATTGCCTGGACACTGACCCATACGCCTCCACCTGTCACTCAACTGCCCTTTACCCACCAACTACTTGCTCTTCTGCTTTCTCTTCCTGTAACTGTGAATAGTCTTGCTAAATCATTCACAATTATTATTATTGAGCAACACCTATGTGCAAGTTTTTTAAATACATTATTTAGTTTAAATCTCAATGCTCTCTGAAGTAAAGCATAATTATGCCCATCATAAAGATGAAAAAACTGAGGCAGAATGATTAAGTGGCTTACTCAAGATCACACAGGTGGCCTGTAGTATATCTGGGATTTGAATGAAAGGTTGTAAGCTAGTGCTCACTGTACCACTGCCCTCTTTGGCTCTTTTGCCAATAGAATATATGGATTTTCACTTCTTGTGCTCTCATGTACAGATCTTGGAGTTTCAATCCAATCTTTGGACTCATATCCTTAGATGCCTGTCCCTAGAATAATAATCACCACCCCAATATTTCTGGGGCACCTATAGAGACCTTAACAAAAAACAAACAGACATCTTTCTGAATCCAGAAGCATCTGAACCCTTTTGTAGTATGTGTTCCATAAGAAATCATTTGTGTAAGACATTTCGTAAGACAAAAACATAGCAACAATAGAAAGGATGTAGAAATGTCAGGTTAAGTTTTTGAAGTTTAAATGTTTATTAATACCATGTGGAAACTAGCTGTTAAATATAACCATGAAGGAAGCAAAAAAATCCCCCTTGTCTTTCTGCCCTTCAAAGTCCCTCTGTATCACAGCTGTGAAATTTCAAGGGGGGTTGGGGAGGGAGTTTTGTAGAGAAGACATTTCAAAGATGGAATCTCCTGCAGGAATGAAGCAGCATAGTCCCAGGGGGGTTATAGGGAGGCTTTTTTCCTAATTGAATCCTCCTGTTTTTCATGTTCAGCCTGCTTTCGGACCCTCCCTCCCTACTCCCACCCCCAACAATGTCTAAAACCTCTAGAGCACTTGATAAAATACATATTATATTAGGTGGGGTTTTTCCAGTGTTAAAGACACTCACAATTTATAATTAAGAAATCTTTAAAAGCAGCTTTGAAAAGGACAGGCCTAGGCTCAGACACAGTTAAGTAAAGTGGATGTCCCTTGGGGGTGATTTTAAGCTAGATCACTAGATAGCCTCTGGTTATAAATCACTCAAAATCAGTCTACCGCCCCCAGATTTTTTATTGTCTAAAGAACCCTTTACTTATTAGAATGTAGCTTGGGTTTACTTAGGCTCTCTTTTAAAATTTGAACACCCCAGGAAGTATGAGGAGGCCTCTATTCAATGACACTCCAGTGCACACTTATTCAATCCCTGTGCTTCCTTTCTCACACCTAGCTCTGAGCAATCACTTCAAACAACAGGGTTTGATGACAAACAAAGGAGGTGAGCAGGAGGGAGGGAGTGAAGAGGAGCTAAGATGTCAGAAAGAGAACAAAGTTTCCTGAGAGGAACAAGGTCAAAAGAGTCCGGGGTCGACAGGGGGTAGGTCTTTCTCAGTGTCAGAAGGCAGTCCTTCTGCCGTTGCTCTCAGCTGGAATCTCCACTCTGCCACCTCCCCAGGAACTTTGCTCAAACATTGCACTGGGTCCTTCTGGCAGGTTTTCGTGTTCTCCTCTGGTTACCATACACTGCCCCCTTCCTTTTTCTAGCCACACTTCTCAAGGTTTCCATATTCTCTGGGGACACTTCTTCACCACACATTCACTCAACAGGGCATGGTAATTCCATCTTCATCCCTACTACTTCATTCCACTTATTCTGTCTCATTTTGACTTCCTTACTGGGTCATCCAGTGCCCTTCCATCCGGTTGGCCATTCTCTTTATCCTCTTTTCTTCCTTGACCACAGCCTCTCCTGGTGCCCTCCACCTCTAGATCTGCTCTCTCTGTCTCTTTTGCAGTTTTCTTCAGCCTTCTCCTCCTTCAGGCCATCTTTTAGTTGCCCATTTTCTTCTGGTCATTTTATTTTTTGATTTTTTATTGATACATAATACTTACACATGTTTGGGGGTACATGTGGTATTTTGATACCTGTATACCATGTGTAATGGCCAAACCAGGGTAATTAAGATATACATCACCTCAAACATGTATTATTTCTTTGTGTTGGAAACATCACAATCCTTCTCTTCTAACTATTTTGAAATATACAATAAATCATTGTGAACTATAATTTTCCTACTATACTATTAAATACTAGAGCGTACTCCTTCTGTCTTTACTGTATTTTTGTAAACTTGTTCATTGCGATTATTACAAGAAGGACAGGCCATCTCCCATATCCAGTCCACTGGAATACCTCGTACAGTGTGTCTGAGCTCCACCCTGCAGCCTTTCCAGTATCCCCTGCCACCCCTCAGCCAGAGCTGCCAGCATTTCTCGTCTATTCTATTGCAATGACCTCCTAAACTATCCTTCTGTTTCATTTTATTTATTTATTTACATATGAGATGGAGTCTCAATCTGTTGCCCTGGCTGGAGTGCAATGGTATGATCTTGGCTCGCTGAAACCTCCCCGCCTCCCAGGTTCAAGAAATTCTCCTTCCTCAGCCTCCAGAGTAGCTGGGATTACAGGCGCACGCCACTACGCCCAGCTAATTTTTGTATTTTTACTAGAGATGGGTTTTCACCATGCTGCCCAGGCTGGTCTCAAACTCTTGACCTCAAGTGATCTGTCCACCTCGGCCTCCCAAAGTGCTGGGATTACAGACGTGAGCCACCGCTCCCAGCTTATCCTTCTGTTTCACAGTGTTCTCTCAAAAACAAAAATCAAATTATTCATTTCCCAGGCTGAATAATCTTCTATCATCTGACTACATCTAAAATAAAAATCTAAGCCTTCCCCTATACTATCTCTAAAGGCTGGTGTGACCTCCCCAAGCCTCACTGTATCACCTCTCCCTTACTTGTGAAGGTCCAGCAACCCTGGATACTCTTTCTCTGAACAGGCAAAGTTTATTCCCACCTCAGAGCCTTGGCTCCTGCTCTTCCCACTTCCTGGACCGGAGTTCCCAGATTCTTCTCATAGTCGTTGCTTCTCATCCTCCAGCTCACAGCTTAGTTGCTATATCTCTTTTTTTTTTTTTTTTTTTTTTTGGAGACAGAGTGCAATGGTACTATCTTGGCTCACTGCAACCTCCCCCTCCTGGGTTCAAGCAATTCTCCTGCCTCAGCCTCCCTAGTAGCTGGGGTTACAGGCATGCACCACCATGCCCAGCCAATTTTTGTATTTTTAGTAGAGACGGGGTTTCACCATGTTGGCCAGGCTGGTCTCGAACTCCTGACCGCAAATGATCCACCTGCCTCAGCCTCCCCAAATGCTGGGATTACAGGTGTTAGCCACAGCATCCAGCTGTTGCTATCTTTTTGAGAGGTTTTTCTTAAGCAGGCCATCTAAGATAGCATCCCCAATATTATTGTGAATCACATCTCTCCATTTATATTCTTGATATTATCATCTGAATTTATCTCCTTTAATGATTTGTTTATATTCTGTTTTCCTCAAACTCCCACTACAGTGTACATTCATAATATGAGATAATTTTGTCTTTTTTTCTTCTTTATCTCAAGTGTCTCAATTATGTCTGGCATGGAGTTGGCCCTAAATAAAGGTGAAAGGTGAGTTGAGTACCTACAGATGGAGTTATGAGTGGAATAGGTACGTCAGGCTTCTCTTTCTTGAGGACCACGTACTTAGCAGAGGGACCAGAGAGTACAGCCCAAAGGAGTCATGAGAGTGTAGGCATTGAGTTAAAGACACAGCCATATGATGGTTCTCCCTTCAGATCTAAACTTTGAACTTTTAGTTCAAGAACTAAGAAAACTAAACTTGAATATTTGCTGGTCTATATAATAGAAATGTGGTATTCAGAGCAAAAAATAACAACCCTGCACCTCAGTACTCTCATCTATAAAATTGGAACACATGATCTGCTTTATAGGATGATGCCATCATTCTAGTGTTACACTGCAAGTTAGTGACAGAAGTGGAATTAGAGGGCTGACCTCCCACGTTCCTATTCTGCTGTATATTCTCTGCCCATATGTGTATGTATATTTGTGTGTGAGCGTGTCTACATCTCTGTGGGTGATTGTACAACAGCACCTCCAAACAATGCTCCTGTATTAAACCACAGCTTAATCTAACAGGATGAAGCATGAGACCTCTCTAAATCTCCTGACTCCTGCCTGCATACCTGAAGCAAGTAATGATGACATTTTCTTATCACTGAAAACTCTTCTCTAATTCTTGAGAATCCTGTGACCAGATGGCATGAACAGCTGATTCTCCTTAGAAAAATTAGTAAGAAACGGCAGGAAATAGAAGAATACAAAAATACTTTCCAAAGTTTCAGGGGAGAAAACAAAAATTGTGCAGACGAGAATGAAAACGACACACTAAGGAAACCAGTTCTAGGGGTTCAACTTGATGGGGAAAAGTATTAATACATAGAAGGCTATAAATGGCAATGCTGTAGGTAGTCTGGATGTGGATGAAAAGCATCCCACCAGGTGAAAGCAATGCACTTCAGTGGCGCTAACACCAAAGCTAAGTACACAGAGAGTCGGCAGAAAATAGATGCCATTGAGATGCCACCAACTTCTTTGCAAGTGAATGAACGTCATGGAGCCTCTGTGGTGGCTAATTATCTCTACTTCCTTCTGAACGTATTTGCCACATAAAACCTTTTTTTGTTTGCTTTTCAAAATAAATTATCATTTTCTAGTAATGCATATGCTTTGGTGAACTTCATTGACTGGTAAAATGAAGAAACAAGTGGAATCAGAAGCTTAAAGAGCTTAGAACCGACAGTCGCTGAGCACCAGCCGAATGCCAAACAGCACACCAAGAAGCAACCAGACCCTCCAGAAACAGATCTGCTTTAGTCAAAACCTAAGTCTCTCATTCTTGCAACAATTTCTACAAGACTGGTAGTGTTATCCCACAGTTGAAGTAAGAAGACTGAGACTCTGAAAGATTAAATGACCTGCTCTGAATAAAATACAGTAGGATTTGCATCCAGGTTTTTGTGGTGCTGAAGAAAACTTCTTTAATTTTTTTTTAAAGAAAAGGTCCCTTAAAGTAATTTTAACAAAATTAATCAAGATGATTCTGAAAGAAGTTTGCACAGAGCTTTGCTATCTTTCTTCTCAAAATTTTCTTTACTTCATTTTATTGCCTTGCTTAGTCTTTTTGGACTCTTTACAGAAATGTGAAGTGTGGGCTTGGAGTGCCCACTTGCATCCTTCTGCTCCTGCATTATCTCCATGCTTGCTGAGAAGTTCGGATGCACAAACAAGCCATGGGGCAGCATAAGAGGTCAGAAAACCATCAACCCAACAGTGTTCTCCAACTGCCTATTTCTCCTGATACAGCACTGGCAAGGGAGCAAGTGTGAAGTTTTCCACTTCTAGCATCCTTCAGAGACAGCAGTGACTGTGAGCTGAAAGGCAGCCCGGGCAGCCTGATCAGCTCCACAGTTGCACAAATTCTTCCTTGGAGGAAGTCATCGCCTCATATGGGGGCGGGCAGGACTGCAGCTGCCTGGAAACCCGTCCACATTTGTCTCTTTGATTTCCTTTCATCACTCTCTTCTGTTCTTTTTTCTCTTTCTCTCCTCTCTTTTGTCCTCTTTCTCCCATTTATGTCTCTTCTGTTCAGCCTCCTTAAATCTTTGCTACAAGTTACTCTTCCTTTTTTCTTCCTCCCTCCCCGTCTCCCTTCCTTCTTCCTTTTTTTCTTGCCTTCTTTCATTTCTTTCTTCCTTTAACTTTTCTTTTCTCCCTCCTTCTCTTTCTTTTCTTTCTCTTTTTCTATCTTTTTGCTTGCCTGCTTGCTTGCTTTCTGAAGCCCCACAACTAAAATGTTCTGCACAACACATTGCCCAGTTTTACAAAAAAAAAAAGGAGAAAAGAAAAGAAAGAGAAGACAACCATAATTTAAAAAAAAATTCAGAAGCCATGTCGTGCTCTTTCTTCTGTATCTCTTCCTTCTGATTCTAGAAATGATTTAAGCCTTCATCTCAGAATTAAGGGGAGCTCCAAAGAACACCTAGTTAAATTCCCAGCTGCTGCAGGAATCACCTTGACAACACCCTCAACAGGTATTCTCCAGATAGTGTTCAAATGGATGCAGATGTGGCAGAAGAGAGTCCAAGGAGGAGAGATGAGGGGATGCCAGGCAGCTCAGCATAGCACCCATGTCCCCCTGAAGAGTGGAGGCCCTAGAGAAGGCAGCCAGCTCTAAGCTGAACACTCTCTCTTGACAATCACTTGGATCTGTAGAAAAGCTGACAGGTTTTTAAATTGGCATGGCAGAGTGACCTGGGCAAATTAAGTGGTCCTAGGTTTTCTCTAGGGTGCCAGGGCAAGTGACTGAGATGCTATTGTGGAGGAAGATCATTGAAAAGCCCATGCACTGTCTTTATTTTGTAGATGAGCAGAGAAAGGGAAAGGTATGTGTCAGTTAGTGCAAGAACCAAGACAATAATTCAAGCCCCTTAATAGTTATTATTACCTTAGTCCATTGCACTCAGCTAAATATTCATCTCCCAAAATAAAGCAAGCTGATCTTACCAAAATACTTGGCTGAAGGCCTTCCACACAAATACAACTCCACAACTATCCTCCTCTGCCACCTCACACTCATGTCTCCTTATTCTCCCTCTCTGACTCTTCTCCTACTTGATCTCCTCTTCACTGACTTAGTCCTTCCCTTATCCTAGCTGATGACTCAGATCTGCCAATGACATATGGTGAACTTCCTCGTCTACTGGTCATCAACACCTAGCCAGATCTTTGTCCTGAATAAGAAGAAAGAATATCATGCTAGAATGAAAACACAAGAGGCAACCCCATCAGCCAGCACTGAGCCCCAGAGCAAACATTCATCATGGGACTCCAGCTGCCTTTGTGTGCAATCACGAGGTATTGGGGACTGCTCTTTTTCACTGAGTTATTGCAGGAGGAAGCATTGGTCTGTAAAGATTCTATATCTCTACATGCATCAGCCTAGATGGGAGTTTAGAGATATCTACCCCAACATTTTTGGAATGTAAAACAAAGCCTAGAGAGGAAAATGACTTGCCAAAAGTCGCACATCATTTAGTGATGAATCTAAACTGAAAACAAAGTCTGTCTCTTGTTCCAGTCTCAAAACACCAACCATTGGGTGAGAGACACAGAAGTCAGTAAATGCTGGTTTCTTCATTCATTTTCCCCTTCCTCCCTCCTTTTGCTCTCCTTTCCTTTTTTCTCCTCAGATTAAAGTGAGCTATAAGCACTCAGTGTTTGTTTGCCTGGGATTTTTCCAACTTCAGCTAGATTTATAGATCTATATTTTTCTCCTTTCATTCATGTCTATAAATGTACTGAAAGGGCTTCTGAGGTCCTTTCTCTGACCTTCTTTTCTCTCCATTCCACACAGAGTGGGAGTGAAGCTAAACAAATGACTTCCCAGATAATGTTCAAACCTTGCATAAGCTTCCACAGGACTCCGGAAGGAGGACCAAGGAGCCAGACATGCTCCTGGCATGCTGAAGACGCCGCACTGCTGGCACTGCCGGGGTGCGCTCAGGAGAAAGAACAGGATAGGCAGAGAAAGAGCTGAGGAAGATGGAGGTGGTAGGAGGAGGAGGAGTTCCCAGTTCTCAGTGTCTCAGTCTGGCTTTGTGAATATGCAATGTGCTGTTGGGTTTGCCAAAGACAAAAGGGTAACATTTGCTTACAAATTCCAGTGGATTGAAGCCATATAAAAATCTCAGTGCTGGGCCAATGAGAGCAACCATCATCTTGCCTTGCCCTGGAGATGAATTTCAGGGGTCCTTCTCTTCAAGGAAGTGGAGAGGGGGGCAAAGAGGAGAAGGCAGGGTATGAAACATAGGTCCAATATGGACTGGGCTTTGAAACCAGAGACCTGATCTGAACTCCAGCTCTGTCACCCACTACCTGAGTGACCCCAGCAGAGGCATTTGGTAGGTTGGCTGGCCTTATTGTCCCAGGTCCACCAAGTCAGGTGGACCTTGGGTAAGCTACTTACTCTTTGCAAATCCTCATTTCCTCACACATGCAAAGGGTTTGGTGATACCTACCTACTTAGCAGGATTGTTATGAAGATCAGAAATTATTAGCATGGAGTACAGAATGGTTATTACACAGAGGGACAAGGGAGGGCCATTTCCGTAGTCCTCCATTTAAGTGGGAGAATTTTGGAGTGGATGCTCTTGCAGGCCATTGGGCATGGGCAGAGTGAGTTCTGCACTTCAGCCTGAGAACCTGCTGTCTTTGAGTTGTGTGCCTGACAGGAAGCACACAGAATGCTCACCAGATGGGTGTTGTATAAATAGCGTCTTTGCCACACTGTTGCTACTGCCCAAACTTCCTTACCAAGAACCAGTTTGCATCTGCACTTGTGGGTGCCCCAGCCTCTCACCCTGACTGGCTGTGGCCCCTGGTCACCCCAGGGGACACATCCCTACATGAAGATTCCGGGGACTCAATGAGCTGCGAGTGGCTCCCTGGCTGCAGCACAGTCTATTCAGTCAAAAGAGAGCAGCACCGGCGGATCCGGATCCAAGTGTGCAGGCGCTTCTCCATCTGGCCAAGCATCTTCTGTCTGGGATGCGACCACCCACACCATTCTCTTCTGATCAAACAGTCAGGCTTGCCATGATTCAGCTTCCATTCCAGTTCTGCAGGACCCACTCTCCTCCAAAGGACTGGAAGGCCTGTCTAATGAGCGAGCAGGAAGTGTAGGCTGTGAAGTCCTCCCAGCTGAGACTCCGGGAGAGCCAACTCACATCTGAGATGTCGGTGGAATTTTTCTCCTGTCATTTTTTTTAGCCTTATTAGCTTTGCATTGTTTTTGAGAGATGAAGCACAAAGAAGGCATATAGAGAGACAGTCAGGCAGCTTGGCTTCAGGTTCTGACTTGCTCGCTTGTAACTGTGTGACCTTGGACATTTGTTTTTACCTCTTTGAGACTCATTGTCTTCATCTGTGCAATGACAATAGTACTGCCTGCTCATCTTGCCATCGAATGTTGTTTCTAGACTCAAAAGAGAGAATAATGACAGTGAAAGAGCTTTGTCACTGTAAAACACCAGTTTTTAGTGATTATAGCTTACTAACCCCCATGAAGATATTTTCTTTTTTCCTAAAGCTACTCCTTTTAGATGTCACCTGAATGTGGGTTGGAGGCAGGGGTTGTGACAAGGGCTCAAGAGATTAGAGGGAGAGAGGAGGCTAAAGGTCTCAGAGTGAATAGGGGCAGATTCTAGGTTTCTGGAGGTTGCTAAACTTTCTTTCTTTCCCATCTTCCCTGCTCCCTACTCTCCCAGTGCTCCTCCTCACTGAGACTCTGAGCATTGCTTTGCCAGACACTGATGCAGGTGCTAGAGACACAATGATGTGAAATCTTCAAGGAACCAAAAGTGTAAAAGGGAGGCAGAAACAAAAAGGGAACTCAAACATGGCATGTGAGGCTGTCTCCGAGCAAGTGCAGGATTCAGGAAGCCCAGGGAGAGAGCAACTGATCAGCTTTAAATAAAGGAGCTAATGGAAGCCTCCTGAGAGAGGTAATATTAACTATATTTTACAGGTGAGGAAACTGATGCTCAGGAAGGTTGGATGATTTGCCTGAGGTCAAAAATCAAGAAGTGGTATAGCCTGGACCCAATTGTATTCTATGCAAAGGTTTGTCTCTTTCCATTCCACCATTTTGAGCAAAGCTGGCTTTATGGGAGGAAGCATGATGCTATTAAAAGAAAATTCTGTATCAAGGTTATTGGAGTGAGGAGATAATCGTTCTTTATACCCTAATTCACATTGAGATGCTTTTTATTCTAAGGCCTTGTCCCCAGGCTAAGCCTTTAGCTTCTTAAATGAAGACTATGGCATTCCTGATGCTAGCGCTCATCTTTCCTCCTCGTAGACATTGTACAGACTCCACCAGGTCAGTGCCTGCAGGAAAGTGGTATAAACTTGTAAGCCACTTCTAGGCTCTACTCTGTTCTCTCTGTTCTACCTCACTGGCCTTCAAATTTCTCCCAAATTCACACAACGAAACTTGCTCTCCATTCTAATTTTCCTGAAGTTTGCTATCTGATGGTTGGAGGAGTGAAAAGAACAGCTCACAGAGTCAGAGACTTGGACTCTGCTCCCAACTCTGCCATTAATAGTCTGTCAACTTGAACAAGGTTACTGAGGTCTTTGAGCCTTGGTTTCTTTGTCTCTAAAATGAGAACATTAACATTGACCCCTGTATGCATGATGCGAGGCTCAAGTCATATGATTTATTAGTCATAGCTAGGTGAAGTGTAAGGCATCCCATTGTTACTAACATACAGTGCAATCTGCAGATATGGTTTTGATCTGGAGGGCTCTCATTTTCTTTAAAGGAAGGACTGTATTGAATGTCTTTAATCCTATAGGACTTAAATCATCTTTTTTGCGACTATCATCTTTCAGGCAGATGCCGCTTGCCTATAGGCTCTGGAAGTGTATATCAATTCAACCACAGAATGAATCAATGCTTGCAGTTGATTCAATCAATTGCTTGCAATCGATGCCTAGTTTTTCTTCTTCTTTTTCCTGCAAAATGTGTTTCTCTTTTCTAATGAAGATTCCCTGCTGATAGCTGTTTGGGGCCCAAGAATTCAGCACTTGGAATGAGGTTCTGTGAATACATGCTGGAAAATGTGGGCCCAGTATCAAAAATGATCGCCTCCAGCACAGTCTAGACTGTAGAGCCAGCCTCCAAGGGGAAGTGATGGTAGCAGTGCTGCCTGAGTCATTAGGCAACTGTGCGAGAACCCAGGCTTAGAGCAAGCAGCTTGCACATTGTCAGGAGTGCTCTGCAGCTGGAGGGGTCCAGCACAGGATGACTTTACCAAGGTGGACTTCCACCTCTTGTTTCTTTGAATCCTTCATTTGTGTGACATTGCAACTAGCTGGCTGTGGTTTTCTCTGTAAAGTTCCCCTGGAAGATTTAGAGCAGTATGGGGGGAAGCCCTCCCTTGCCAGGTTCTTTCCCTACCCAGTCTTTAAGCTATCTAAGCTTACACAGAAACATGGGGTGGGGATACACAATGCTTCCCTCCTACTAGAAGCAGAATTTGATTTCTGGCATAGTTCACCGAACCCACTGGCTCCATTGTGTGTCTTGGGGGAAAGTCTGTGTAATTTCCTTTCAGCCTGGGAGTAGTAGAAGGTCAGAAAGACATAGGTTTAACTACAGTGTGTACCACCTTAGATTAGAGACCAGCTTCCCTGAGTTTGTTTCCTCAGGTGTAGAAAGTACATAATAATATTGCATTACTTAAATCCAAGATGCCATTATTTTATGCCACCTAAGAAAAAAAAGCAATGCTGCCAGCTAGACTGAGACACTATTGACAATAAAATACATCCTAAAATCAGAGATGTTAAAGTGTTTAAAAAAGAAAAAGAAAGTCTAAGAAAAAATGAAACATGGCACCTACCTCCAAGGGTTCCTGTGAAGATTAATTAAGATCGTGCATTTGAAAGTGTTTTGAAAACTGTCAAGTACTGTAGATACTCTGTCATATTTAATAGAGGGAGTACATTGCCATGGAAAAGCACTGGCTTTGAGGTCAGCAAGACTTAGTTCTAATTCCAAGGATACCACTCCCCAGCTGTGGGACGTAGGACCACTCCTTTAACTCTCCTGGATCTCAGTTTTTCACTCTGCAGCAAGAAAAACTAATTCCTTCTCTGTTTCTCTTGCAAGTGTGGGATCACAAATATACAGAAGATGTACTAACTTGAAAAATGATTTCTCTTATTCAAGTGTAACTGGGAATCTTGCATTTTTATTTGCTAAATCTAGCAACTCTATGTAAACTAAAGGGATCAACAAACGTAACATGCAGGGCAGTCTGGGGCACGGGAATAAGACCTGGGGACTTTAGAAGAGCAGGAAGGATGAAAGGGGAATTCATACTGATCTAAGGCTAGGGATGGATGTAAGCTTCACATGGTGGGCTAGAGACAGCAGAAGGGGAGCCTGAGAGACGACAGAGACAAGAAGACACTGCCTCTGAAGGCTTCAGCCTTGGCTGGCAGGAGTCTGGAGGCGGGTGCTCAGATCCACACTTTGCCTGATGGTGTCTTACAAAAAGCCAGGAGCAACAGACTCCAAATAAATGTCTTTAAAAAATGGAGATGACTAAGTGAGTAATAGCTGCGGGAAGAGAATTCAAGAGTTGCATTGAGTAAGAAAATGTTCCAATGTTTTTCAATAAACCAAGGGAAAGTGTAAATTATTCATTTGTTATTTTTGTAAGGGTTTCAAATCTATGATTTTTTTTTTCCTGTTTTGTCTCCAGCTTTTTTGTCCACAAGAATGTCTCTCCTCCATTGAAAGGAACTTCTTTTTGCAAATGGAGTCTCAAACCTCACCAAAATTGCAAATGTAAAGTTCATTTCACCCCTCTCAGGCCCCACTGGATAGAATCCTAGGTAGGCTCTGGGCTTAATACTACTACCTTGTTCCAAGTTGAAGGCAGAGTTTGTGTGGCGCTTGGTTTGTTTTGACTTTAAGAGTTGCTAAATTCAGGTCTTTGATATTTGACCATGTTTCAGAGCTATTGAAATAGACTTGGGTTTTCATCAATAATAAATGAATGACATTTTTGTTTTCTCAGAAGACACTCATACCTGTGAATGAGTTAGGCTGGGATTATGGTTTCTGGTTTACCTGTGGGGCTACTGAGTCTCAGGCTACACAGAGCTAGCTCAGGCTCCTGCAGTAGGTTGGTGAGAGCTGGACTCAGGCCTGGCTCCCCGCTTCTTAATAGCTGTCTTGGCACTTCAGTCAAACCACCTGGGGCTCCATTGCCTCATCTAAGAAATACAGCAAATACTGCCTATTTGCCTGGTTGTTTGTGAAGGTCATTTGAAATATTTTCTATAGAAGGGTATTGTAAACCACAAAATGGTTTACTGGTATTAATAATTCTTACATATTTAGCTAGTTTATTGACAGAACTGGAAGATGACTCTCAGCCTTCTTAGATGAATCCTCCATTTCCCATTTTCAACACACCACCTTCATGAAGGTAGAAGAACCAAATGTACAAAGTTAAATCCTCTTCTTATGTAGGGATCTCTGGCCCCTTCTCTGGAGGCAGGGAAAGGTAAACTTGACTTTGGATTCCACTCTTATAAGGTGGATGGGGTAGAACAAGTCTCCTTGACAATTGACAGACCTAAGTGCACATCATAAAGACAAGCTACAGAGAAAAATCGCTTTAAGGAAACTTTAAATCTCTCGTTATTTCTTATATATTAAGGAAGATGATTACTCATATAAAGCAAACTAGTAGGAGTGAGGAATACTCAACAACCTTCTCAGAAAAATGTAAGTTTTGTTAAGAAAAACAGGATAAAAGGAATATATTTTTAAAAATATGAGACTTTGTTATTAAGACTAATTTCCAAAAACTACATGTGAAAACAACATTGTCACTTAACAATCAAATAGGCATAGTGTTCTAAGACCAATACTCTTAAAATATGATCCATATATGATCATTTAAAGCCAGAAGAAATCCTAGTCGTTAATTATACACACCAGGACTTGGTGTTTTACAGATTTTGAAAACAAAGTCCAAATAAGGAAGGGATTTTGACAGGGCCACATAGCAAATAAGAAGCTGAACTAGAAACAGAATTTAGGTTAATTGGCTCTTAGAACCATTCATTTTTAGGCATGTCAGCTCTTTTTGCCTTTTTATAAAATTTTTATGGATTCTCCTGTCTGGAAAGTGGAGAGATTGCCTCTGATAATACGGCAATAATGCATCCAAAATCACCATCACTGATGTCAAAATTTTCTAAAGAAAACTTCTTTACAGTGACTTTCTCAATTACATTTACCTTATTTATGAGTCGTCATGGTTCCATCTTGTTACAAGACACGAAGGAAACAGTCGCGTCGAAGGGAAGATGGTTGTAGCTGATCTTCATCAGGGTCTGATAACATCTAAGTTGATTATTTAATTTGCAGCACAGTCATTTTTTCCTCAACACTCTCAGCTCTTAATAGCATGGCTCTCTCATTTGAATAACATTTTTAAAAGATGATGGATGGGTGCATTTTTCAAAAAAGACTCACAAAAGACTGATAAAAAGGCCACCAAGGGTGGCAGGGAAGGACAATCTGCTGGTTCAGAAAAAAAAAATAATACATGAATGCCTCATAGACAAAAGTGGCTATGGCAAACTAAACAAGATTTCAGTATTAGCAAAAAGTGTGTTGTATGAGCAAAGTGTGTAACAAAGACAATGAGGATCTTGTACCCACTCTTCTATTTTTGCCTAAAGTGTTGAAACTTGGGGCTGAAATTGTGTTCTCAATGTTCATGTCTTTTCCCAGCTAGGATATCTAGTATCATACAATGATCATTCCTTTTTTGCCTTTTACCTGAGGTCAGGGGTTTGAATTTCATTTTCTCTGTGTGTTATTTTGAGCTGCCTGGAATCATCTTTGCTATTAATTAATTTTGAAAAAAAACAATAAGTAGAATAAGGTCATAGAGATCTATATCAACTTAAAGAGAAAGAAAATGTGTAATCGACCTTTGGTCCTCCCACCAGCCTGCACATTCTCATCCTGTCTTTCTGTATGACTATTCTGCCATTCTTTTTGATCCTGGTGGGACTGTCGATAATAGTGTCCTGTATCCCCTCCACGGGTGTTGACACCTGAGCACTAGCTACTAGTAAGGGTATCCCTATACGCTTGCCTCCAGTGACTTGTCCAGAGACAAGCAAGCAACTCAAGCAGAACCTACAAGATTCTTCCCTGAGAGTGGTATATAGATATAAGGAGAGGGAATGTTTCTTTCTGCTGGAAGGTTGTAAACCTGGGGCTGCCAACAGTCATATTATCTGCTATTTGGAGGTAGATTGTGACTAGTGAAGCCAAGCAGAGATAAGCAGAATGGCAAGGCAGAGAGAAACAGAGAAAAAGAAAATCCTGATGTCCTCATTCAAGTTATTGGATCTTGACTTATTTGATAGAAGATTTCCAATATATTATATTGTTTCTATTGTTGTTGTCAAGAGAATTTAACTTTTTGCACTTACAGCTGAAGATTTTCTGAGTAACACAAGGAAAGAAGCATGAACTCATTTAGTGGATTAACCAAAAAAGAATTCTGACTTCAATGGCCTCAAAGTAGACCTTGAGGCATCTCTGTGGGACTCTAGTACTTCATGTAACCAATTTTAAAACCACCAGTATAGTAGTATAGATTCTAGAGCTCACCAGATTATAAACTCAATGAGGGCAAAACCGTAGCTGGTACCTGTTTTATTCTCTACCGTATTCTTGCACCTAGCACAGTGGCTGGGTGTAAATACACAAATACTTTGTATGTAGAGGGAATGATGGTGCTATTTTTAAATTTACATATTCTTAACAAAGTGGCATGTTTCCCTTCTTAAATATGAATTGCTTCAAGAGCTGCTGCAAGGTTAATTTGGAAAACAATGTGTATGATGTCTAGCACTGTTCCCTTTGCCCTTCATCCCTCCAAAATTCAGTAGGTGTCTGTTGTATTTACTAGAATATACATGAGGTGGAATCAGGAGACCTGTACTTTAGGGCCAGCTCCATCATGGTGTCATTTTATGCAAGTCCTTCTTTTCACAGGGCACAAATTTCTGCAATGGTAACATGAGGGAGCTGAGCTGGATGAGCCCTGAGGTCCCTTCCAAGTCTGCCATTCCATGGCTTAGTATAGAGCAGGATATTGATGACTCACTTAGCAGGATAAACAAGTTCTCCCCATGTGCCGTCTGCTAAAGTAATGAGCGGAACTCTTTCTAAACAGAAAAAAATTTTCACACCAGACAGAATCCAAAACCTCTGAGGGTTAAATGAGGGGAAGCATAATACTAAGCAGATGAATCCTCTAAAATAATATTGCAACACCTCCTGGCATCCCATCCTAGTTTCCATAGGATCTCTCCTGAGCGATTTAACTGCTATGCATGGGGACACCTGAGGTCACTTCCAGCCCTGGCCCTGGCTCCACTGGTTGAGCATACCTTCTGCATTTTGTTGTTTCTGCCTATCAGGCCCACTAGGTACATGGAACATAAGGATTCCCTCACAATGGACTCCCAAAGAGCTTATGGGTCCACTGGCAGCCAGTTTGTAATTACTCCTTCTTTTTCTTTCCTCTAAGGAAATGTCTGTCCCAGAGGTTCCCAGGAAGCAAATTAAGATAAACTAAAATGGCCATCAATTAATAATAATAATGTCATTATTGCATCTCTTGTGTACACTATGCCAGGAAAACATTACATTAGACACACACATATCATCCCCAAGTTACAAATGAAGAAACTGAAACACAGAAAAGTTCAATAACTTGCCTAACATTATTCAGCTTCAAAGAGGTGAAACCAAAATTCAGACCAAGAACATTTTACCCTATTCCTATGCTTTCAACCCGTCTTAGGCCATTCAGGCTTCTATCACAAAATACTGTAGACTAGGTAGCATATAAAACAACAGAAATTGATATCTCATGGTTCTGGAGGCTGGAAAATCCAAGATCAAGGCATCAGCAGATTCCGTGTCCAGTAAAGGCCCATTCCTCGTAGACAGCCGTCTTCTCACTGTCCTCTCACATTGCTCAAGGGGTTGGGGGTTGCAATGGGGTTTCTTTCATAATGGCATTAATCCCATTAATGAGGGTTCTGCCCGCCCCCCTATGACCTAATCACCTCCCAAAGGCCTCACCTCCAATACCATCACTTAGGAAGTTAGGATATGAACATATGAATTGCATCCCCTATTATGTCTGTAGACATGTGAAGCCATGTTTTCCTTAGTATGTATAAAGAAATAAGCTTCTGGAAATTATTTTTTAAAAGGAAGAAACAATTTTCTCCAGGTGGTGTAATACTGACAGTGTAAAGTATGAATCTTGGTGAAAGCAGCCACTTCATTAGACCTGGGATCCAGGGGGAACACGGCCCGAGTGGACCAAGTCCTGTTTAACTCCCCGAGCTGATAACATCAGACGGAATCCACTGTCAATGCGCCTGCATTGATTCTGCCCAGTTGGGGCTAGCCTTTTGGGGTGCTCTACAACATGAACACCTCAAAATTCAAGGCTCAGGCCCAGCTGTCAGCAAACCCAGAAGCAAAGGATCATTTATCACTGCTTTTGGTACATATTTTAATTTTGGGAAATTAATCAATACTCAAGGATAGAGGTATCTTTGCAAAGAGTCTTCCTAGAAAGTCCCAGTCTTCATGAAACTATCTCCCTTCCTTAAGAATTTATACTCTCTGGTATGTTGTACCGCCCATTTCAATGCTAAGAACATGCTTTTTAGGGCTCCTAAGAGACTATAAGATGTAATTAGGCAACATCTATATCTATGTCTATGACAAAATTTATTCTAAGAACTTTGCTTATGATATCACTGTATGCTCTTTATAATTCCTGAAAAAGAATTGTTCAGAGTTTCAAAACAAGAAAGTGTGTTTTCTTTGATTATTGAATAACTTTTATTGACTCAAACATGGTGCATTTTACAGCCTATTGATTTTGGATTTGGATAGCAGCTGCCTGGAACATACCATAGTCTCATACCTATAGGCCTTTGATACCTTTACCTAAAAATACTCATTTTTGCTTCATGGATGCTTACTCATTCTCCAGGACTCAATTTGGCCATGATCTTTTCCAGTGAGTCCTTCTTTATCTCTGTGCAGGCTGGATCAAGTCTTCCCATACTCCTCAGGTATACCTACGGAACAGAAATTCTCATGGAGCACAGTGGTCATGTAACTTGTCAGCTTCTCCATTATAGCCTGAGCTCAGGAATTTTCTGGATATTCTAGTTCTTTTGCCTGTATTTCCTGTGCAATGTGTGATGAGAAAAGTTTCTCAGGAATATTTGCTGATTGATTGTCTGACTGAATAAATACACAAAGGAAGGAAGGGAGGGAGGGAAAGGAAAGAGGGAGATGAGGTTTAAAATGAAGATGGAGAAGAGAAAGAACTAAATTTATCTTCAGTCCTAAAGATTATCACCTTGGATTTTTAAGCTATTTACTTTTTCCCCCTTTATCCTTTTGATCTTTTGATTTCTATTCCTAAGGTTATATATAATTATTTAATCAAGAAAAGAGTAGAGTAACACGTATATTTATAAATATGTGTAAGATCTCCGTGGAGTGACTTAGGTATCATGATAAATACAATGACAATTTTGCTAAACCCCAGAACTAACCGGACATGGAAGTGAATTATTTATGCACCTACACCATGGGAGTTAAGCTATTGTTAGCAAATGGGCCACAGGGAAACTGAGTCAATAGCCTTCATGGATGAGAACTGCAAAGCTCTGTCCAATATTAAAGATACAATTTTCCAGGCCCTTCTCCCTGGGAAAGGTATTTGCAAGCCAATAGGAATGTTGAAGACTTTGAGACTGCCTCTTGGGACAATCTGCAACTAAACAACTCAAACTAAAGAACAAGGCAGGGCCATGTGTCAGCCTGGCCCTTTCCCCACACGTTGATCTCTGTAGTTCTTGTCCATGACGCCTACCAAGCTAATCCTGTCAACAGATTATTTTTAAAACCAGGGAGAAACTTACCAGTATTTCAATTTTATAAATGACAGTTGGGTTCAGAGAGTCTAAGTGACAGCCAAATTCACATATTGAGAGAGTTGCAGTATTGAAATATGAGACACAGCTTTTCTCATTCTAAAATCCATGATCTTTCTACAACATACTGCCTTTTAATTGCCAAGGACCACCTCTGTAGGACTCAGTGATATGGGTTATTGAGTCCACTGGTCTGGTCTGGCCTTCTGGTGGGTTAAGACGCACAGAAGCATTTCCCATGGAGTAAAGTCAGAATCTCTTTGGAGATGGATGATATGTGTATGGCTTAAAAAAGTATTTTAAAAAACACTGCATGTTTGTATTTGGAAAAGGAGAGATATGCAACCTAAGAAATGCAAATTACAGAAAATAAAGCTTGACAAAATTCTCCTTGTAATGACTATAAGCTAAAGATAAACTCTTTGGGGAAATATCTGAAAATCCAGCTAGATGGGTGGAGTTGAGAGATTGTTAAACTTATTTAAAGGAGAACAGTCCAGTGGAGGCTTAGCTACCGGGAGAAGTTGCATATAGCCACTGGGCTGAACCTCCCTGAACCAGTCCTCTAAGTGTCTTTAGAAATTTCAATCTGACCCTGGTTAACAATGTAAAAACCGTACAAAATACCCTTCTTACTCACATTGAGACAACTTCTGAAGTATTCTCCTGAAAATTGTTCCTGGCAAAAAGATATCAAGCCACAACAGCTTTGTGAAGGTGCAGCAATCTGTTAAATGTAATATTCACTCTTTCTACATATATTTGTAGATGGCCAGCCATTGACCAGATCCTATGTGAAAGCTCAGAAACAAATGTTACAGGTGCTTGTTTAGGAAGCTCAGATATTCCAGATTTCAGTCTTTTCACTGGTATAAAGAGCTTAGACATTCAATCATATCATGACTGTACTTTACAGTATTTACTGCTTTGTATACCATCCCAGCTGCCAGCAGAATCCAATATATTAAAAATGACAAAGTCTCCTAGATAATGAAGAAAGCTGTGTGCAGTCTCCAACTCACCAGTTGCTTATTGCTTTCCTCCTCCATTGCTGCCTTCCTGCCCTTGGCATAACTAGCTTGGCCATGAGATTCTTATCAGACTCCCGTGCTCCGAGTAACTATTAGACTCATTTCTCTGGTTTGACACTAAGGATATCTCTGGTTTCTTTTCATGCATTTGACATATTTTTTATAAGCGCTGCTGTGCCAGGACCCATGTGGACTTCTGGGAATACAGAGATGAAGGCAAGCATGATTTTCTGGAGGCAGCTCCACAGCTGTCTAGAAGAATGATGTGAGAACAAGCCACTACGTCTCTTCCCTTCCTCGGCCCTCAGTGTTCTCATCCTTATAAATGGGGGTCCAAACTAGACAACTCTTAAGTTCCTTCGCCAGATAGGGACTATTTAAAGACAGCACCTGCAAGGTAACACACATAGAAGACTTAAGATCAGTGGTAGTTTTTATAGTTATTAAGGATATTATATTATTAAATTTTTTGTTATGTCCTTAGTCTGGTTTTGTTAGATGAGCAATATACTTGAAGTCGTAAAACCTGGCCCCTGACCCTGGCTCTGTGACTTCTGCGGAAGGATCAGAAACAGAGAACATCTCAGGCGTGCTGGCCTCACAGGGCAAATCTCCTCATCTCCCTGTCTCTGCTTTTCAGGGCACTGTGGGGATAGGAGCGGTGCTAGCAGAAAAGGATACACTTCAGCAATTGTCATGCATGGATGGGTATTCTCCCTCCACACCCCTTCCAAGGTCATCCCCAGGAGATTTGTCATAGGCCACCTTTCTAGCCTCTGCCTCTGCAGCCAGGGCAGAGGGAGGACCTGGAGTCTCAGATTACTGCCAGGCCCATAGGTCTCACACTTCCTTCCCAGAAGAGGAAAACCTAGCCTAAGGATGTAACTCCATTGTTTCTCCTTCCTATGGGCCGGGTTGTTCCAGGAAGGAACTTCAACTTCCCTTTGAAGTCTTAATTTATTATGATTATTTTTTAATGAGAAATGATCACGACCTTGGAATCCTATTGGCTCTGAAAACATAATGCCTTAAACTTGTGTCGCTTTAACTAGCTTTTAAGCTCCTTCAGAACCTGAGCCATCCCTCACACCAGCCTCACACAGAAACGAGCGGGACATATTTAAATTGGGAAACGAAACCTTCAGGGTGGAAATTACATTTTCCTAAGAATTATCTGCATTGACATATTCCACAAATAGTGTGGATCAACGCAGCAGACCCAGGAAGGTGAAGCTCAGGTTCCACTTCAAGAAAGAATAGGTTGAGTGTAACTAGTTAGCAACCTCTAGCAGTTAACTCTTTCAGGTCCATCTCAGCACTGGAGCTAAAGTTGTGCTGTTCTCAGAGCGGCCCCACCAATGACCAAGCGAGGGATGATGTTACAAAAACCCTGTCTCTAATGGGCAATATTTGCTGTGGAGCTCCCTTCTGGGATGATAAAGATTTTTTTCAGCTCTGCATCAGTGTCTGATGACTCCTGCCCAGACTTGCTTCCTCTGGCTTTCATTCACAGGTGTTTCTCCCCAGTACAGTACCTGCACACACGATTGCAACTTAGCTTCTACTTGGAGAAGACCCAACTGACACAGTGGCAGCAAAGTGGGATGATCCAAGAAAGCAAGTGGTTAGATGGGTTTTGGAGACTGGATCACTTGCCAGTCTGTGGGCAGTGAAGATCCCACACCAGGTAGTATGTGGGGCACAGATAATCCCTAGCATAAAGGGGTGGCTCAATTGCTAACATTTCCACTAATGGTAACTTTAGAAAAATGTTCTGGTGAAGAGATATGGCCAACACGTTGATTCAAGCATTTTTAAAGTATGGGAAAAAACAATGCATAGAAGGACAATGGGATTGTATTGCAGTACCAAAGGGTAATGAAAAATCGACGACCATTAACAAAGTGTGAAGTTAAGAGGATCTCTTGGATAGCTCACAGAAAAGTTCTTCAAATGGTTTAGTGGGTGTCTTAGTCCACTCAGGGTGCTATAATAAAAATACCTTTAACTGGATGGCTTATAAACAACAGAAGTTTTCTGAAATTGGAGCGCCAGCATGGTCAGGTTCTGGTGAGGCCTCTCTTCTCATTTGCAGACAGATGTCTAAGGGTATCCTCACCTGAAGAAGAGAGGGCAAACTAGCTCTCCGCTCTCTTCTTATAAGGGCGTGAGAGCTCTGCCCCCATGACCTAATCATAACCCAAAGGCCTCACCTCCTAATACCATCACCTTAGGGGTTAAGATTTCAACATATGCATTTTGGAGTGATATAAGCATTCAGTTTTTTATGGTGGGAAAACACAAAATGCTGGAGTTCAAACTCAGGGTTTAATACTTAGTGCAGAGCTTCAAAGACAACTGAACATTCAGCCAGCGCAGGTCTATTTTACCAAACTCATGGCCCTACTTGGGAAAACCTGCATTCCTGATACATCTTGGTGAATTTTCTCTGAAGATTTTAGCTCCCGGGAATCCTGGAGCCTCAAAGCCCAAAAAAGTGCCTCTTCCCTTCCCATTAAGAGCTAGCATTCCTCATGTGTACTTTTGATGGCAAAAACTGTAGTTACTTTTGTACCAACCTAATAGACATTTGCAAAGGCATTTCCCCTGCAAGACAACATGGCTCCTTTCAAAACCTCCTCTTTTGGATGTCAGGCCAATAGTTTATGTTAATAGCCACATAACCCAGGTATATAGTCGATATACATATATTCTTTAATGACTTCTCACTCCTTCCACCAAGGGAGCTACAGTCATTTACGTGGGCAATTGTACACTAGGGGAACAGGAATAGCTACACTTTTCAAGGACCTTTGGACACAAGGTAGGACTGACACTGATACCAAGAAACCCAGAATGCCATCATGGCTCCTTACAGCATCTGATCAGGGACAAAAGGGACTACTTTTTTTCTTGAATTATGGTGGGGGATAGCCTTACTTACTACCCATTGTAAGTTGAAAATATTGTAAGTCAAAAATGTATCTAACACACATAACCTTCCCAACATCATAGGCTAACCTAGCCTACCTTAACTGTGCTTGGAACACTTACATTGGTGTACAGTTGGGAAGAATCATCTAACACAAAGCCTATTTTATAATGAAGTATTGAATATCTTGTGTAATTTATTAAATTTATTAAATTCTATACTGAAAGTGAAAAACAGAATGGTTGTATAGGTACTCAAAGTATGATTTCCACTGAATGCACCATCATAAAGTTGGAAAATTGTAAGTTGAAACATGTAAGCCAAAGATTGTCTGTACAATCCAAAACCAGCTACAATAATTAGCTACCATATGTTAGTGAAGACCAGCAAATATGTGTGGTTCTGGATTTTAAAGATCAAGGTGGTTAGGATATAAAAGTTGATAAGGAAGAGTGTACTGATTTGGTGACACTTTCTTTGAACATAGAGTTTGCTACCTGTGAATGAAAAAACAATGACTCCTCAAAGATGTCTAAGTACTAATCCCCAGAATTTGTAAATATGTTTGGTTATATATAAAAAATAAATTTGCAGATGGAATTAATGTTGCTAATCAGCTGACCTTAAAATAGGGAGATTGGCCTGGATTATCCAAGTGGGCCCAATCTAATCACAAAGGTCCTTAAAAGTTGAAGAGAGAGGCAAAAGAAGGGTCAGAGAAAGAGATGTGATTATGAAAGCAGGATCAGAGATGCTGTGTTGCTGGAGAAGGGGAGCAAATGAATGTAGTTGACCTGTAAAAGATGGAAAAGAAAAGGAAATGGATTCTCCTGTAGAGCGTAAGAAAAAAAAGATAGCCCTACCAACAACTTGATTTTGGATTCTCCTGTAGAGCCTACAGAAAAAAAGACAGCCCTTCCAACACCCTGATTTTAACCCAGTGAGACCTGTGTTTGACTTCTAATCTACCTAAATTTGTCATCATTCAGTATAGTAGCAGTAGAAAGCTAAAACACACTCATTAAGGATCCTAGGGGATGGTGAAAACATGCTGAGAGGGAGGTTCCTGGAAACCTGGAGAAGGTAATGGCCAAGAATGAGCCATGTTAAAATGCCTGAATTATTATGGCACAGTAGAAAAGGGGCTAAAGCCTCAGGGAAGAGAGGCTGCTGGAGTAGATGTATTATGTGAGGCCAGAAAATTCACCAGAGGATTATGATTTATGGTGGTTCAAAGGTCCATCGAGATTATCAAGAGTGTACTGGTAATAGGGCTATTTGGTACTGAAATGTGCTGATGAGAGCATCACTAAGAAGATCCTTGGTAGCAGCACTTGTTTAGAGGTCTCAGCTGAGGGTGGAAAAGAGGCTGCTATGGGGCTAACTTTCAGACAGTGATAGGGAGGATGGCGCCTGAATCAGTAGAGGCAAGTTGTTGACAACGAGTTGCCAAAACCTAACAGGCCACAGTTACCATGATGTCTGTAAGACATTAAAAAGAAAGTAAGAATGATGAGCAGGAAAGACTGAGGGCAATAAAATGACTTCAATAGAATGTCACAAAATTTTGCCCAGCTTCCATATTTGAGTAAAGTTTTAGACCCAGACCCACTACCGTTAAAGGCAGCTGGATCCTCAGGAGAAAGGGCCCTGAACACCACAAGAAGTATATATTATAACGATTCTTAAGTCTCTTTCCAAATGGAACTAAAGCCATTCATCTGGGTGACTATCACTGAGGAAACATTGAATATCAATATTGCAACATTTCAGGACCTCTGAACACAGGGCAGGATTAACGCTGATACTCAGAAACCCAAAGTGCGATCATGGCTCCTTATTAAAGTGGAGACATATTGGAGCCAAAGAATCATGAGTTCTTGCCAACGCCCAGCTCAAATTGGAGCCACCAGCTCTGCAGACATACTTGATGGTCATTTCTCCATTACCAAAGTGTATAATTGGATTTGACATATTAAGCAGTTGTAATAATCCCCACACTGGCTCTTTGGCCTGTGGCCAGCACAGTAGAGATGGCCAAATAAAGGGCTCTGAAATTGGTTACCCATCCCTCCTCCCTGAGTCAAGAAAGCAAATAAAAAATAACATTGCATTTTCAGGCAGATGATGGTAATCAGTGCTACCCCAAAGTGTCTGAAGAATGAAGGAGTGATGGTCTCTGTCACATTTCCATTGGATAGAGTAATTGGCTTCCTGCAGAAACCAGATAGGTCCTGGGCAATGCCTGTAGATGACCACAAGCTTAACCAATCATTAGCCTCAATCGAAAATGTTTTGCCAGATGTAATGTCATTGCTAGAGCAGATTAAATGGCCTCAGGCGCAGGATATGAGGCCACTGATTTCGTAACTGCATTATTTTCTATGAAACTCACAAAAGAAGATCAAAAATGGTTTGCACTGACATGGAATGGACAACAATACATAGTCATCAGTTTTCCCAGGACTGGGTTAAGTCTACTGCTTTCTTTCACAATGTAGTCTGAAACGATATAACCATCTGAACATCTCACAGATCATCACATTATTCCATTACATTGATAACATTATGCTGATCTAGATGGATGGGTAAGTGTTGGCTAGCCTTATTAAGATGCCTATCATTCAGAGGGTGGGAGATAAACCTTAAGACAATTCAGGGCCTGCCACTTACACAAAGTTTTAAAGATCCAATGGTCAGGGACGTTATTTTCAGAATAAAATGTAAATGGCTGCATCTTTCATCTCCTACTTCAAAAGGAAGCACAATGTCTACCAGGCCTTTTTAGGTACACAAAGAAATAAAAGCTGTTAATGGCACAGGTAAATGTAAAGATGTTTGTTTGTATTATTTTAAACACACTAAAAATAATCATTGGTTTTAGGTAAAAACAATAACAATGTATTCTGGGTTTTATAACCTGAAGGAATAAAATGCATAACAAAAAGAGCCCAAGATATGGAAAGAAACATTAGAAGTTTACTTCTTACTGTTATAAGGTTCTTATACAATATGTAAAGTGGCATAATATCACTTGAATGTAAACTGCTATAAGTTAAGGATGTATACTGAAAATCTGACAGCAACCACTGAAATAACAAAACACAGCTATAGCTAATAAACCAACAAAGGAGAGACAATGGAATTATATGCTCAATTAACTTTTTAAAACATGTAATGAGAGAGAGAAAAGGGAAAAAAAAGAATAAATGGCACAAATAGCAGACAAATAGCAAATTGGTTGATTCAAGCCCAATCATACCAATAATTGCATTAAATGTTACCAAAAGGCAGAGATTGTCAGATTGGATAAAAATGCAAGAGAAAACTATAAACTGCTGATAAGAAAACTACCATAAATATGAATATATAAATAGGTTAAAAGTAAATGAATGGAAAACAAGATACATCATGATGACACTAACCAAAAGAAAGCTAGAGTGGCTATACTGATATAAAACAATATAAATTTCAGAGCAAAGACTGCTATCAAAATTCAATGAAGTGATTTCATAGTTACAAAGTGGTCAATCCATTAAAATAATGTAACAGTACAAAACATTTTTGCACCTAATAACAGTGCTACAAAACACATAAAGCAAATACCGATAGAATTACGAAGAGAAATAGCAAAACCAACAACTATAGTCAGGGATTTTAATACTTCACTTTTCGATAATTGGTAGAACAAGTAGGCTGAAATTTAGGAAATATATAAATGGTCTCTGCTCTTGTTATGTCTATTCAACATTGTTCTGGCAGCTTGAGCCAGTGCAACAGGCAAAAAATAATAATAATTAATTAAAAGCATCAAGATTGGAAAGAAATAAAACTATCCATTTGCAGACAACATGATCATCTGTGTAGAAAACCATATGAAACTCCCCCAAAGCAATTAACACGAGTAAATTTAACAAAACTGCAGAATACCACATCAAATACAAAATTTAATAGTCTCGTGAGTCTAGACATATGCCAGACTTACCAAGTTGTATACTTTTAAGTATGTACATTTTACCATGTGTCAATGGTACCTCAAAAAATGTTTTTGAAAGACATTAAGAAGAGGCAAATACAAAAGGGAGGAATAGCTGGCAGAACTGTGGAGTGAGTCAGACTTTTAAACTACAAAAGTGAGCTATACCAAGAAATCAGTTGAAGATTGAATGAATGCAGCAGAGAATGTGATAATTGAAGTTCAAGTATGCACACACACCTGCCTATAAAATGGGACCTCTACTCTATGAAAATATCATAATGAGAAAAACTTCATGAATATTTAGTAAATAGTAATTAAAGGTAGAGCCCCACATGGTCTTGGGAAAAGATATGAGAGCATAGGAGAGTTTTGTGCCAGAAACAAGGGGTGAGGTCTTGAGGAAAAGAATTCTTATAAATGGGCTAACTTGTGCTCACTACACTTCTGGATGTGAAACATACCTGGGACTTTGGTATGCACCCCTAGCTGCATAGCCACGTAGCAGCTCCTGTTTTACCTGTCAGTATCACTTTCTGTAAATATTGTCTGCCTGAAAAATAAAGATGTTTACTTTCCTCATGGCCTGTGTCTTCTAGGCTGATCCCCAAGCAATGGTAGCAGCCTGATATTTAGAATACTCTCCATTGTTCCACAGGAGCACTAGACCAGTCAAGGCTATGCTACTTGTGAATACTATAACTAGTATGAAATGCAAGTTTTTACAGGAGGAATCATGTTTTATTTTTCTTTGTAGCCCTATAGTTCAGCAATATTATGGAATTCCACGAGAATCCCCAGTGTGTTCGTTTCTAGTGTATCACACACGGAGCAGCTAAAACAACAGAAATTTGTCCACTCACAGTATTGGAGGCTGGAAGTTTGAAACCAAGGCATTGACAGGACTGTGCTCCATCCAAAGCCTCTAGGGGAGGATCCTTCCTTGCATCTTCAAGCTTCTGGTAGTCCCAGGCCTTCCTTGGCTTATGGCAGCATCACTCCAATCCCTGTCTCCATCTTCACATGGCTCTTTCCTCTCTAGATGTATCTCTATTTCTTTGCCTCTTCTTATAAGGACACAAGTCATATTGGATTAAAGCTCACCCTAATTGTGACCTCATCTTAACTTGATCATATCTGCAAAGACCCCGTTTTCAAATAAGGTCACATTTATAAGTATCAGGGTTAAGACTGGAGCATATATTTTGGGTGGAAACAATTCAACCCATAATACCAGCAAATATTATCAGTTAATTAAAAAATAGATAATAAAAATTAAAGGTACTCCACTTTTTGTCTGTCTGCATGCAGATAGGAGTGCCTAGAATACAAGAATGAATGAAGGGCTGGGACAATTTCTTGGAGGTTCTTGCAGGCACAGTCTGGGCTAGAGGTCTCTGAGGTTAATATCATAGACAGTACAGTTTGGGAGGCTTAGCATGATGGGTCAGGCTCCTTTCTGTGAGGCCCTTCCTCAGCCTCTACCTATCAATCTCATGTGGGTCTTCAGAGCCTGGGTTTGCAGATTAGGGGCTGTGGGGATACCTATGCTAGCTGGATGGGAAACCCCAGGGGCCATCTCCCACTGCTGTTGACTCACCTCCAGTCAAGTCCTAGTTTACCTTCACCCTTAAATCCAACTTAGATTTTTAATTTTAATACCTAAAAACTGCCATATTGCTGAGGCCAACTGTCCTTGTAATTGCATTTGTAGACCACTTTACAGTTTATGCAGTGTGGTAATTTACAAGAAGTTAGTTATCTTCACAACCCTTTGTTTCTATTTCACATATGAGAAAACAGAGGTTCAACAAGTGAAGTGACTTGCCTGGGGGATCTCATAGTAAACAAACGGGCAGAACAGGAGATGGAGCTAAGGTCTTCCAATTCCAAATCCTGTTCTCTTTTCCTTACATCAGATGCGTGCTATAGAATGAATCTGTGTGTCCCCTCAAAATTCATATGTTGAAACCCTAATCCCCAAGGTGATGGGATTTGGAAGTGGGGCCTTGGGGGGTAATTGGTCAAGAAAGTGTTGCCCTCATGAATGGGATTAGTGCTCTCTCAGGAAGATACAGGAGAGAGATTGCTTCCCCTCTCTCTCTCTTCCATGTGAGGACACAGCGGGAAAACCGCTGTCTGCCCACCAGAAAGCTGGTCTCAAAAAACACCAAATCTGCCCTCATTCTGATCTTAGACTTCATGGCTCCAGAACTGGGAGAAACCAACACCTGTTGTTTAAGCCACCCTGTCTATGATATTTTGTTTCACCACCCGAGCAGACTAAAATCATGCTTATCCTTTAAAAACTGTAACAGTCTGGGTGAAGAGAAGTTTCTCCTTGAAGAAGGAAGAAGATTTAGGTGTTCAAAGTCTTCTGTCCAAATCTGGTTGAATTGTGATTAAGTTCAAGGAAAGTTGAAAAATTCATTCAGCTTCAATGATATTTTCATCTCCTCTCTATTCCCTTGGGTCTGGGAGCTCCAGAAAACATTCCCAGAATGGGTGGGAAGAAGAGAGGAGGGGTTCTGTTAATAGCTCCCAGGTTTTAGTATTTGTGTCTCTTTGCTGAGAGGTATCAGCATGGAACAGCCTTGGGGATGGTGACAAGTGGGTTTAAATAAAAGATTCACCATGTATTAGCTGTATGGCCTCCTTCCATTCATTTAACCTCCCTCAGGCTCACTTTACTCATTTGTGAAGCTTGCTACCTTTCTTGAAAGACTGATCTGTGGATTAAATGAATGTTGGTTCCTATTTTGTCTTTCCCTTCATCTCTTAGGAAAGGTCTTTGTTTCAGAGTTTGGTTCCTACAGTGGGGTCATATATATGGCTGGGGATTCAAGTGCACAGAAAGTGACACCTGCCTGACAAGGGGCATTTATGGGCTCAGTGAGGGATACAGGATCCAAAGTTGAATATTTTGGCCCTTGTTTGCTGTTGGGACACTGGACAATTATCCAACTTGTATACATCTCAGAGTCACAGATGATGAATAGGCACACTTTTTAAGACATTTGATGTGTGATTGATAATTCATAATTATTGTAGATATTATCTGATACCTGTGAAAGATAATATCTACAAGATATTGGTCACTGAGCTAATCACCAAAGAGGGTGGGCTGGGTCAGGGAAGAAGGCCCACAATGAAAGGGACCTAGGATTACAGTGAAAAGAGTTATGTTAATAAGAACCCCTAGAGTTTGTCCAGGGCCATCGTTTACAAAGCTTTTGCTCACTTCGGTCCTTCAGGTCACACTCCATTATCTGGGTGACTCTCGGCCTTTCTTTCCTCTCTAGACCTTAGTTGCTTTATCAAAAATTGTAAGACTTGGACTTGATAGTGGTTTTCAAACACATTATCTCAGTCCATTCAGGCTGTTACAACGAAGTACCTTAGACTATGTAATTTATAAATAATAGAAATGTATTTCTCCCAGTTCTGGAGGCTGGGAAGTCCAAGATCAAGGTGCCAGCAGATTCAGTGTCTGTTGAGGGTTACTCTCTGCTTCAACATGGTGCCTCTTGCTGTGTCCTCACACGGTGGAACGGACAAGGCAGCTCCCCTCAACTTCCTTTATAAGGCCACTAATCTTATTCATGAGGACAGAACCCTCATGACTTACTTCCAAAAGGCTCTGCCTTTTAATGCTATCACATTTGGTATTAGTTTCCAGCATATGAACTTTGGAGGGACACAAACATTCAGACCATGGCACATATATACAAGCGAAACTTTTCATTTTCCTTCCTAGAAGTCTACATAACAACTAATATGTAAAAACTGGTAAAAGTGGAGCTGCTTCGGTTGCAGCAGGGGAGGGTCTCTGTAACCTCTGTTTGACGGATCCTAATCAACCCTCCATTCCAGTACCACTGCCCAGTCAAAAGAAATCTGCCCTAGAATCCCTGTGGCTGATCATAGTAACAGTCACTATTCCAGCCTAGGCAGGGCTAAGCCCTTCACACACTTTAGCTCAGTCAACCCTCCCAACAGCCTTGGTCCTCATAATAGGTAAGTAGTTCACAGCAGCATAGAAACTCAGAGCCCAGGCCTGCTACCTCCCCGCGCCTCTGCCCTCACTCCTGTGGCCCAGGCCCCTTGACCTGCCCCGGGTCCAGATTGGTAGAAAAAGGATAAAGTATCTATCTCCAAGGGGATTAGAAAATGAAAGGTTTTTACTGGCTAAGTCTTCAGAGGGCAAGGGAGCAGGAGCCTGCTGGGTCTGGTTTCCACCGAGGTGGAAGCTCATTATACAGTGGCTTGGGGTGTGCATGCCAGCAACCCACCCCTGGCCCCCAGCAACCACACAGGCGAATGGTTGACAGTGCACAATTCAAATGGGCATTCATTAGGCAACAGACCCATGTCTGCTTAATAACAGGCAGGGAAAAGAGCAAAAAAATTGGATCAGCCTATATGTGCCCTAGCAAAAGCCAATGATAGGCGTCAATACTTGCAAAGGCTGCTCCTATTATAATAATGTGCATCTTAGACACCTGGGGTTGGAAGGAAATTTTGGAGCATATAGAGGCCACCCTCCCCTGGCACAAATTATATCCATGAACAGTTATTTGCTGAACACCTCCATGTGCCAGGCACTGGGTCAGGTGCCTGCTGCTGAGCCAGGTGCTAAGGACACAGAGGGGACGTCACTGAATAATAAGCACTTTGTGAATTTAGAAGACTGGTCCAATTGGCCAGGAAGCCTCTGCTTCAGCCACATCCTCTTGTAAACCACAAACTCCAGTCTTTGCAAGATCTTTTATGAATTCCATCCAGGGCTTGGCATTCATCGTGTTAACTTAGACAAGTCTCTAAATACTTCTCACACCATCCTCCCTGTATAGAGTGCTGCTGCTATCTCTCTTACTATCTAAATTCTTTTCGTTCCGGACTCTGCTTCAGGTGCTACCCCTTCCAGGACACCGCCTGACGGACCTAGACAGGAGTTGTCCATCTGATGAGCTTCCATCAATCCTGGGTGTGTACCCCACCACTTGATTCTACTCATTGCATTTGTCTGTTTTCATGTCTCTTCCCAGCACACACTGAAATAACAGAGGTGCTTATTTCAGGAGAGAATTGAGCTTCTCTGGGCCGCAGTTACTTCTGTTAATAAGGTGCACTACAGATGCGACTGTCTATCAAGCCCCAGCAACCTTGATATTCGTGGATCTCAGACTCAAGTAAGGGCTGCTGGGGAGATGTTGTTGCTGGGAGTTGGGTGGTCTCCTAGGAGGGTTCCAATCAAGTTTGCAGCACATGGCTTTTCCTGGGGAAACCATGTGTAAGCCTGGATTACTTGTGCCCTACGTAATCCTGGTTACTCCAGAGCTATTACTACCCTCACCCTGAGAACATCTGGACTCTTAACATTGTAGAAAGAGTAAACAAGCTTTGTGGCTAACCAGTCATGGGGTCCAGTCTTGGGCCTAGCACTTACAAGTTGTTTAACCCCGGACAAGGCATGCACATTTCTGGGTTGATTTCCTAATCTGTATTAGGAACATAAGTCAGGTCCCTTACAGTTGTTGTGACGATTAATTCAGTGTGAGCTATTGCATCCAGATTGGACAGCATACACCCCAATATGATGAAAGGGAGATTCCATGTCTTAAAAGTAGTAGCAGTGGCTCACCCTGAAAGAGCAAATGCCTGTAAGAAGATGTGAGCTTCTGCTTGGTGTGTGGTGACCACAAAGCACAGGTGGCAAAAAAAATCATCATTTTCCAGACTCCAGCATTTTAGTTAAATATGCACAATTTTATTGATTGAAGAGATTAGGACAAGAACATTAAACCAAATACAGGACAAAGCACCAGAGGCCATAGATCCCCACCATGCATGTCACCAATCTCTCCTCCTCCAAGGTACTTAAAAAACAGGGGAGAGGGAAGAAAAAAAGGTCCTTCTTGACACAGCACCATCTTCAGAATGTTAAAAAAAAAAAAACCTTCTCTCCTTTATATCTTCCATTAGCAAAATAGAATCAAGGGCAAATCCATGGCCGCCTTGTCTCCTGGTTACGAAGGGTGAAGCCGCCCTCCTGGGAACGTGAGGACAGGGCTCCTGCTGCGCAGGCATAAAGCATCCAAGAGTCTGCACATACATGCCACACACTATTATGAAGCACAGATTCAAGTAACATTTACATACTAGAGTCCACGTGTCACCTACCCAAAAACAGGACCATTTCACAAAACATATACAGGCAGTCAAATCCGAACAAGTGAGGTACTGGGAACACAAATATTTATGCCAAAAGAGTTCTGTATCATACAGCAATAGAAAAGCCGTAATAAAAAACATTTTGCCACTCAAAATCAAATAAAGCTATCTAGAAAAGCCAAGTAAAAGGTTATTTCAGAGACAGAAATACTCAAACAAGGAAAAAAAATTATAAATGTTAACTACAGCATGTAATATGTCATCCCAAGTCAACCCGTAATTGAAGTACTGGCTTAATACATCACAATGTGACATTTTCCTTAATAAATAGAAGAGTTCTTGAAAATACAAAGGTGCGTATTGGGATAGAGAGCTGTTTTTATTTATATCATCATAGCTTTCAGCTAATTATCCTTCCCGCTTGTCTCTACTGAGGGTTTTTGTCCAAACCAGAGGGCCTTACAAGCCAAAAGGATCATTCTCCGTAAAAGAAAACTAAATAGCTGCCCTGTATTTTATACATGTGGGACAACCTGCTTTGTTTCACTAGTTTCTAATAAAACAAAGACAAATGTTTAGTTGCAATCAGAGTACTGCAAAAGCATCAGACTCCAGGAGCTTGCTAAAATCTCAGGCCATTGCTATCATCTCAGCAAAGAGGAATGCCTGTCACACAAACCCTCATTGTTCAAAAGCAAAACGTGAAAAAGGAGTTGGATTTCTCTTTTCCTTTCTTCTTCCCTTTTCTTTCCCCCTTTAAACTAAGATAGCAGTAATGCATCTGGACGTTTGACTTCTAATAGCTTCCTGCCACGAACCAATTGACACAAAGCAGAATAGCTTGTTAAAGGACAGATTTTTTTCCCCCTTCAGGGAGCAAAGCATTAACATGTCATTTCCTGACCAGGATATTAAATAGTTTATTTAGAAGAAATGAGTTGAAGTGAGCGATTAAGAGACACAAACTGGACTTTTGTTTTCTTTTAGTGTAGCACCCAGGTTTCATGTCAGTCTGTGTGCACCGAATTTTTTTTTTTAAGTGAACCTCATTAATTACCAGCTAGGTGGTTGGCTTGTTTAAAAGAAAAAAATTTCTTGGCCAACTGTTCCTTCCCTGAATCCTAACAAGAAGTTAAATGCTAACAGTGCGATGCCAGGATGTGTGTTTGAGGCAGAGAGTTTTGATTCTGTCAGGATCTGCAACTATTTTGGAACAAAATGAAAAGTGGGGTAGGCGGAAGTGGCCCAAGTGGCAAGGGGTGGTCTCCCAGGCTATGTTAGGGAAGACAAGCTCCAGCGGGCTCCCATCCATCTCACCCCAATCCCCATCCCACGCCTCTTGCCCCCATACTACGTGGTCAGTCAGCTCCTTGAAGGTTTTCCTGCTCTGAACCAAGAAACTTAAGAGTGTGAGTGTCTTTCTTGCTACTCAGCCAGGCAATTTGTGTCCCCTGGAAGAACTCCTTTCCGCTGCCCTCGCTCACTCCTGGTACCTGCTAAGTCTCCGTGGGGCATGAGCTCAGTTAAAGAAAGGGTCCAAGTTCTCTTCCATGTTGACGTCCGGCACCAGCTGGTCAGACACTTCCTTAGCACCATATCCTGAATTCGAGACGCTAAAATCTGTGGCAAACCAAGGATGGTCCAGAATTTCCTGCGAGGTCAGCCGCTCTGAGGGTTCCCGCCGCAGAATGCTTCGGATGAGGCACTTGGCCTTGGGCGACAGAGTCTCTGGAATGTTGAACTGGCCACGCCGGATCTTGCTGAAGAGGGAGCTGGGTTCAATGTCATGGAAAGGGTACCGCCCCACCAACATGGTGTACAGCATCACCCCCAGGCTCCACACGTCGGCTGCTTTGCCCGAGTAGCTGCCACTGGTGTTCAAGATCTCTGGGCTTACGTAAGCCGGGCAGCCATGCTTGTCGGAGAGGGAATCATCATCTCCCCGCAGAATGTAGGCGTCTTCCAGGCTTTCCAGCTTGACCCGAGTCCTGTAAGAAAGGAGGAAAACATAAGCTCCTGAGGGTGCTCAGAGACACGTTACCACCAGCATCATAACATATCCAACTATAGTGTTTCTGAAGACTCCTCATTCACATTCATTCATTCATGCATTCATCTGACCAGCCAAACATTACTCACTGAGCACCTTCTAGCTGCCAGCTACTATTCCAGGGCTGAGGACACCCACATGGGTGAACAAGACTGACAAGGTCTTTTCATGCAGCTGATAATCCACTGGGGAGCTCAAACCTTGAGCACCTTAGCGAACCATGAATCACATTGTCATCACCCCTGTGATGAGGGAACAAGAGATTAAGTAGCTTTCTCAAAGTCACATTTGCATAACGATAGGGCACCACAGAATTCAAACCGAGATCTAACCAACCAGGAAGCCCACAGCTTTGTCTACAACTTTTGGCAGACTTGTAACTAACATGACAGAACAGTCCACAAAGACCTTTCACCTTACTTGCATTTTGGCCTCACTACAGCCCTTTGTATTAGACACGTAGGATATTAATATCCCATTTTACAGATGAGAATATAGAGACTCAGAGAGTTCGGGTAACCTCCCCAAACCTGTTAGCTGGGAAATGGAGAAGACTTGATCCCACATCTTCCTAAGTTGATGCTGCTGCTCTTTCTGCTATACCAGGTGCCTCTCTTTAGGACCAGGCAGGAAGCAGGGAATGTTCAAGCAGGAGTGGACTCCTATCACCTGGTCCTTCTGAGGCTGACACCCTCATATCAAGACCATCTTCTTTCCCTGGTCGGGCCCAGTGTCTCAAACCTGTAATCCCAACACTTTGGGAGGCCAAGGCGGGTGGATCACCTGAGGCCGGGAGTTCAAGACCAGCTGGGCCAACATGGTGAAACCTCATCTCTACTAAAAATACAATAATTAGCAGGGCGTGGTGGTACACACCTGTAATCCCAGATACTCAGGAGGCTGAGGCAGGAGAATCGTTTGAACCCGGGAGGCGGAGGTTACAGTGAGCTGAGATCGCACTACTGCATTCCAGCCTGGGTGACAGAGTGAGACTCTGTCTCAAAAAAGAAAAACAAAACCATCTTCTTTCCCAGATTTCCTGCTGCCTTTGTCTTCTGTCCTGCCCCTCATACCCCCAAGGCCTTGTCCTTGACCAGGTTCTAACATCTGACGAAGGTCGCCCACATCTTCTGCCTGTGCACATCTGTGATTCCAATTTCCCACGTGTCTGCATGCGTAGGGTGTGTGTGAACAGAACGATGAGCCTAAGATCCTTCTCAAACTAGGCATCCTACCCCCAGTCTTTCCCTGCCATTTAAGGTCCATTGTGGTTGCTGACAGGAAAGTAGGACTCTCCAGGGTATGCTCAAGAAAAGAGGTAAGAAATCCTGCATTAAACTGCCTGGAACCCAGCACGCATCCTTACACAGTAAGATCTGATGTCATCGTTGTGTATGACATAAATTAAGTGCTCAGGAAATACTTTTCGAAGTGAGTTGAATTCTTATCATTAACTATACCTAATCCACTGTGAGGGCCGGGATGCGCGGTGACTTGTTCAAGGCTACGGTGAAAGTCACTGAGAGCTTCCTCCACCCAGTGCCCCAAGCTCCTAGACCAGCCTCCTCTCCTTAGCTCAGGGGCCTCCTAAGAATTCCTGTTTTCCTGCCCTACTGTTCTTTGAGTGGAAAGTTAGGAATTACTACCTTCCTGTGCTCAAAATTGAAATCTTCCTCCGACTCTCCTGGCTAGGGCACTGCCTCACAGAGTTGCAGGTAGTCCTTGGGTCTCAAAAACTCAGTTAATCTATCCCATCATCACACCCCTGGAGGCTTGCAGAGAAGGTGAGGAGGGATAGGGAGGAGTTGGAGTTCGGATTAAGACAGCATCTACAAGGGCCGTCTCACTCACATCACGTACTTCCTTCATCTCAAAAGCGCACATGCAAGCGCACATGCAAGCATCTGCCCTGTTTGCCCCGAAGTGCAAAAAAAGCTCAAGTAAGCATTGAATAAGAAAGAGCTTGGAAAAACCACATTGGGTCATAAGTCAGAGGTTGTGACTCAAGTCCATCTCCTGCTGTTTCTCTTCCTCCGTCTGCCTGAAGGTCTTAGCCTTTCAGCGTGATCACCACAGCCACTAAGAATCATAGAAGCGGGGAAAGGTTCAAATTAACCAAAAGATTGCTGCTGGGAGTTCTCTATAGCAAAAGGTTTGGTGAAATCCTGGGTTGACTCTAAGACCTCATATTTGGATTACAGGAGTTCAAAGCTCAAGGAGTGACTGCTTTCCATATTAACTTCCACCAACGAACAAACAATAGTTGTGTTCATGGGAAAAGGCACTGGGCTAAGAGCTAGGAAGGCAGTTTCCAGGCTAGGCTCTGTCTCTCACCTGCTGTGTGGCTATGGCTGAGTCACTCAACTTCTCTGTTTTTCAGACCTAAAGAGGAGCACTAGACAACAAAGTCTTTAAAAAAAAAATTATGTGGTAAAATAGACACAACATAACATGTACCATCTTAAACCATTTTTAAGTGTACTTCATTGGCATTAAGTATATTTACACTGTCATGCAAACATCTGGACAAGGCAGTCTTAAAGTCTCTGCCAGTTTTATCATTCTGGAATTCTGTAATACCCATCTCTCCCTTTTTTATGTGCTCACCCACATTCTATTATAATCTATAGAATACATACTCGTCTGTGCCTATAGCTAATGTTCTACAAAAACAAGAAGGGTCTACATGTGCTAATCTGGAATGGAGCTGATTAAAAACAAATCTCTTTTGTCCTTTTGCATTTCCTAATCTAAGGTGGCAGGTGGAGCTGGCCCATGAGACTTACTAGCTGTCAAGATGCAGCTAGTGAAAAGGTGAAACCCAACAGGCAGAGGAAGGGAGGAGGAAGGCAGGGATCTCGAACCACAGGCACGGTGAGTTCTCTCCACAGCTTCCTCTACCCCATTCTCACCCAGCGCAAACCAGACTCCTCATCTCCAATTTCACTGTTTTAGCAGCAGAATAGCTATGGAAAGAATTACAACTGTGGAAATAATAGTAAGAAGAAAAACAAGCTCTCCCATCTGTGGGACAAGGGGCGGTCCAGTGGAACAAGCATGGATCTTGGTATCAAAGGGCCCAGGTTTTGCCCAGGTTCCTCTGCCCCAAACCTGCAGTGGTGATGCAGCTCATCCAGGTGGAGGCCTAGGGCTTGGTCACGGCTGCAGGGTGACCCCCAGGGACTCTCGACCATCTCTTGGCCCACACTCCCTCTCTCTCCATCTCAGCCTGTTTGCTGTTCCTCACATGCCCTGCTTGGTCCCAGTCCTTCTGAGGCCTATGCCACAGTGTCCCCTTGCCCTAATTGTGCTTCCCCAACTGTGCGACAGCTCACTTTTGTCTTGTCTCTGCTCGAATGAAGGTTATTAAACTTGATCCTGTCCATCCTACATTACGGAGCACACCCTCCTCTTGTCAGCATGGGAGATATTGTACATTTACATTTCATGATTTACTATGTATCATTATGGTGATCATTTCAGGATGATCACCTCAATTCCCACCTCCAAGAGCCCATGGGCATGTGGCTGATGTCATTTTGTACGCAGAGAACAACACTGAAGTTTGCTGCTGTACCTTGAGTACCTGGCACAGAGCAGATACACAATCCATCAATGACAGGGACAGTCCTGCTGTCGACCCCAGGGGGAGCTTCAGTGCGCTCACCGGGAAAGGAACAAGGTCCAGTGCTCTGCCTACCTGGCCAGGGTTTAGTGGCAGTCAGTGAGAGCTCTACAGAGGATGGACTCTGTAAATGACAGCATCAAGGAATCTCCCATAGTGATAAGGGGGTGGGGATATCAGGCATCTGTCAGTAAAGGTGGGAGGGAGATATGACTACAGGAACTTGCATTTCTCCCGGCTCAGCCTTGTCAGGGTGCAGAGCTCACCACCTCAAGGTTTTCGTGCAAGGGACTCTCGACCATCTCTTGGGCCACACTCCCTCTCACTCCATCCCAGCCTGTTCGCTGTTCCTCACACGCCCTGCTTGACCCCAGTCCTTCTGAGGCCTTTGCCACAGTGTCTCCCCACCCGGATTGTGCTTCCCCAACTGTGTCAGCTCACTTTTGTCGCATCTCTGACCAAATCTGAGGCCCTTTTCCATTCCTATCCCCTTCCAGGTCACAATTTTAGATTCCGAGTCTCCTTCACCTCCTCCTGCCCCCAGGTGTCCCCACATTCAAAGCATCCTAACCCCTCTTTCTGGAAGCCTCAGAAAATGGTTAAGGCCTCCACTCTGTCCACTAATCCTGGCCTTCCCCCAAGCTGGAGTTCACCTTTCACCTTTCCTACCTCAAGATGAGCACCCAGAATCCAGGCCCGATACTTCATGAATTTGAGAATAAAATGAAAAGACCATCCCACATGCTGCAAATACCATCTGCCCCTAAGCTCATCTATCCAACACTTCGTGCTCCTTTCCTTCAGAGGCTGAAGTTTTAGTGGGGAGGGCCCAGGTCTGCTTGTCACATTTGGTTCAGCACATGTTGCAGAAGGACAACCACAAAAACCAGCCCAAGTCAGAGAGCAAAGCAGTGTCCCGAGGCCACAGAGCCCTGGGTTCAAGATCAGGCCCTGAAAATTACAAAGTACCAAATGGCAGATGTCATCTATGTACCTAATGCATGCGAGGCACTTACACATATAGTCTCTTTAAAGTTTAGGAGATCCATTTCCAAGGTAGGTACTATGATTCCTTTTCTCATGGACAATGAGCCTAATGCTCAGAGAGTCTGAGTAGGCTCCTACGGCTGGCAAGGTGAAGCAGTGGCTGGGCGCTCACCTTTCTTAGGCCTGACCCCACCTACTCAAGCAGCTGGCCGAGGAAACCACACCAGGGTTGCTCAGTTCACTAGGTTCCATCAAGGTGCGCTGTACATGTGCTTCCCCAGTGTCAGGGGACAGCCAATCCTTGGGGCAGGAGCCTGCTCTTTCTCTAGGGGAGAATCTGCATCCCAGGCAGGAGAGGGGCAAAAGAAAAGAGAAGCTGGGAGAAAGGATGAGGAGGAGATGCAGGCTTGCTGGCCTTGGTAGGTCATTCTTTTGACCTTGCTTCCTTCTCAGAACACTGTGAACTTGTTTACAAAACTTCTAGGCAAGGGTCGAGGCAACTGGTCTGGATTACGTCTTTCAACGAGGACCTTTCAGGATGCATACCACGAGAGAAGAATGGAGGGAGGTCCGACAGGCGGGGATGAGTGTCAGCTCTGGTCACTGTGGACTTGCTGTGTAACTGCAGGGAGGCTGCTGAAGGTCTTTGGGCCTTGGCTCCCTCCTCTGGGAAACAGGGCTGCCAGTCACGAGTCTCAAGAATGTGTATGGGGAGTCCCTGGTGGGGCTCTAGCATATGTCAGAAATGGGAACAGAAATGAATGAACAGTCTTGCAATGGCTCACGTCCCCTCACAGTCTGGGCATTATGAATTTTCCAGGCAAAGGAGCTGATTTCCATAAAAACCAACAGAAGCATCTGTGGACCTAGTAATTCAAATGTCCCACTAGTCATGCAGGCATGTAAAAGACATTTACCGAGCATTTACTCTGCTTGAGTTCCCCAACTAGGCACTGGGGAGACAGATATGACAAGTAATACCCACCTTCTCAGTTTTTGTGAGAATTAATTGTAATAATGCAAGTACGGTATCTACTGAGGAGCCTAGCATGGTAGATCTGCAAAAAACTGGTGGCAACAATAATTATCGATCTTATTATTAAGAATGAACCTTCGCACCCACCCTCAACCCAAAGCCTAGTGAAGAAGACAAGTGAGGAAGCATGAAATGCAAGTCCCCAGCATACGGCAGTAGATGGGAATTCTCGTTCCTTCCTGGGTCTTTTGCACTTGTTCCTCCCCCGGGCTGGAATGCTTTTTCCCAGCTCTGTGCCCAGCCCAGTCCCCTTACTTTATTCAGTTCTGACTATAGTAATCAGAATATGCTTCCTGGAAGTGGTGGTACCAGAGACAGTCCGAGAAGAATAAACATTCCCCAAAGAGACAAGGGGTAGAGGGTGGCGGCAATTTTTGTGACTAAAATGCTGTAAATGACAATGGTTATCTCCAGTAACTTCTCAGGGGAAGAGACATCTCCCTGCCAGCCACCAGCCTGGGGCAGGATTGGTTTGGCCAGAGAAGCTGGATCCCTGCAGGCCTTTTGCAAACTGTGCCTGGCATAGGAAGAGAACAGCCTGCTTTGCTCTCAACCTGCTGAATGAACAAGGCTTACACGTAGGCAGCCTGTGTACTCAATGACGACCCAGCCCAGTGCCAGGCCTTGTGTCACCGGATCCCGGTGCCAGGTGAGGAAGCCAAAACCAGCAGGGTGTGGTTCCTCTCCCAGCATCTGTGGAGCAGCACAGGTCGGCACTGAAAGCCCCAAGTCTCCCCCCCACCCCCATCCACTCTCAGCACAGGCTCCATAGCTCCCTTGGGCCACTAAGGTGAACTACCAGTGTGGCCCCTGGTTCTTTTGGCCTCAGTTTCCCTTCTGTAAAATAAGAACAAATAGCTACAGGGCCTGAAAAGGGCTAGTCTAACTTCAGAATTCCAGATTTTAAAGTTCCTTTAATTCTTAATCTCTAGTGATTACAACACACCATATGATATCCTAATAATAATTATAGTAACAATAATAGAAACTGTGTAAAGCATCTATAAGATGCTGAGATTATTACAGCTTGCATCCTTATTTCTCAAAACAAAGTAAAACACAAGTATGATATATGTATGCTTCCTAATATATAAGGAAGCTGAGGCACAAGGAATTAAATGCCCTAAGCCATACACAGAGAAACTGAAGAAGCTGAGCTCTGAATCTACGTCTGGAATCTAATGCCATTGCCCTTTCCAAAATACATTCTGGTACTAAAATCACTGATTTACTTAGGGCTAAAGAAAGAAAAACTTTTAAAGGGAGACCCTGAGATGATGGGGACAAATCTGGTGCAGTTCATTCAGCACTAGATCTGGTACAAAACCATCCCATTCATAGCTAACTGCTATAGCTCATGAGGTAGATACAGGTGGCTAGACCTGCCCATTTACTGGATGAAGAAACTGAGGTAACAGAAAGTAGATGTGACTTGTCCAGGGCCACCTCGCAAGCCAGTGGCAGAGCTGGGATTCAAACCCCGGTTTTTAACTCCAGGTTTAGTGCTTGATCCACAAGATCAAAAATAGTCTCCACAAGCAAATCACGCCGTGCTTTTCAATCTTTAAACAGCACCGTGGGCTCCTGGCAGGAAGAGATCAGGACAGGGTGGGCCAGGGTGGGGCTGAGCTGGGAGTTCAGCCAGACAAAGTGGGCCTGGCAGGGATGGGAAGTCCGGCGGCCTAAGGTCAGTGAAATCCAGAGAAGTCACCGAAGGCCGTCCGGTCAGGCGGTCCAGATAGGCTTAAGGGTCAAGTGAAAAGGTCAGCTGCTGCCAGATCTGACCTTGCCCTGACTGTTACTGAAAAAGTACTCTGGACAGCCAGCCCATCTGTGAAAGCCAGGGTCCCACCCGGGGCGACTGCTACCAAGGGCCTGGGAAGGACCACCTGGTACCATTGGCACCATCATGCCGGCTTGGCCGCCGCATTAGAACTTCACAGGCCACTAAACGATGCCAAATAAATTGTCATTCATTTAATTTTGGTTCATGTATGCACAGACTTTTCCAACAGTCACCTCTGAGAGCCACCTCTGCACCAGGTCTTGTAGAGTCAGTGAACCACCCCAACTCCTACCTCAAGTGGCTCACAAATTAGCAGGGAGAGCAACACGTGAGCCACAGGGCAAGCATCTCAGGGCATCGTGGTGGAGGGAGAGATATCTATATATAGGGAGAGAATATGCCTCTTGTGACCTTACAACACCACACAATCTGGAAGGTGGGTGTGCCCACACCGATTTGATGCAGGAGACTACAGCAGCTTAGAGACAGATGAAAGAACTTGCTTGGAAATAGCACAGTTGGGATGGGAAACCCAATCTGACTCAAATACTCAGGGGTTTTCTGCAGTGCCGTCTACCCGGCCACGACAGAACCCCTGCCCTGTCCGCATGCAGGTGCACATTCCTGCCCCTGACTCCCATCCATGGTGCCTGGATGAACAGGGGAGTCTCATTGTACCTGAACACCTTCCCACGCCCCCATGCAGACACCACACAAGCACAGCCTGCAGGCCGCAGGGGCTTTGCAGAGGAAGTCCATCCCATCGCCATAGGAACAGAAAGGGAAACCCAAGAAAGAGGAAGCCATGCTGACAGGAATTCCTCAGCAATGCTCCTTTCATTCTCTGTATTGAGACATTCAGCCACGGCTCCTGAAGAATCCCTCCTCCCCCATATCAGTGGATCGGCCTCTCCGCAAAGCTTCCCCAGGCTCAGTGCTGGCCAGGGGCACCCAGCGGTGGTGTTGCTGCCCTGACCGGTGGCTTAGGAGTGCTTCAGGGTCCGGAATTTTCCCAGTCTTGTTCCAGGTGTGGGGTGGGAGTTCACAGAGCTCAGGGAGGCCTGTGAGTGCATCTCTGCACCCACTCACAGGGCCAGACGGGGATGCTGCACTTGACAGGGAGCCCCACACAGGCTTGTGGAGATGTGCGCTTAGACACGTAATGAATGAGATCAAGTCGAAAAACCTGGGTCCTGCTCTTGGCTGTGCCACTAACACATTTGAGACCTTGAGTAAGCCCACTCTCCTCCTCATTTTTTGTAAAGATAAAAGGGTCAGGTTTAAACCCCCACTTGTTGCCCCCAACTCTTCAATCCCACTGCCACAGTCTCAGTTTGAGCCACTTCTTCCTGGAACCCATGCCCGGCTGCTATTACCCAGTCCATCCTTCACAAATACTTCTGGAATCACAAACCTGTCCCTGCCATCCAGAAAAACCTTTCAATGGTTCCTTCTGGGCTTCAGGTCAAGTTGGAGGTGAGGGGTGTGTCTTTCAGGCCCTGGATTCAGCCTCATCTCTGTCCTGGCACAGGGGACCCTCCAGCAGCACAGCCCTCCCCACACATGGCTCTTTGTGCCTCTGGCTTGACTCATGCCTTCTGGGACCTCCCCATCCCTACTACAGCACTCAAGCCAACCTCATGCAGGAGCTCATCACCTCCTGGAGGTGACCATTCTCCACACCGTACTCCACTGTTGGAACTGTTAAATAATGCTTACAGCTAAATAACTATTGAATAATGATTACATCCATTAGGCAAGGACTCCCTTGTACTGATTCCTGTACCATCAACACCTAGCACTGTAGGACAGAGTAGGTGCTTAATAAATGTTTGTGAGATAGAATGACCCCCATATCTAAGATCCCCCAACTCCAATATTCTATCTGGAGTTCAGGGCATCTAGGCAAGACTCTTCTTAAGCAATGCAATGTCTAGAGTCCAAAGAAATTTCAAATAGACTGGACTTGGTTTCATGATTTAGAGAAACTCCCAAGAGTATTGAGTAGAAAAAAACATTGAAAATGAGTTTCCATCCACTGCATTCCACTGTCAATATGGCTAGTTGATTTTTCTTATGATATTCATGCCACTGGGACATAAGGGGCTATTTGTATATCCACGGCATCAATGGTCACACATTCCTAAGTGCTGCTAAGTCCAGTGCTAGGCATGGGGGATAGAAAAAGAAATGAAGCCCATTGTATAGTTCCCTGGGGAAAAACAAAAACAAAACAAAACAAAAAAAACCCCACAGAATGGAACAACAGGACATAGGACTGCCCGCAGGGTTGGCTCATTGGTGGCCCAGTCCATGCCTGCTCAGGAAAACCAAGTCGCGAGCCGAGTTTTGACCCTGGCTAGTCAGGTCCTCCTGGTGCACACCTGTTGCCTAACTGCGTGAGAAAATTCTTTCTCAGGGATGGGCATAAGAGACGGTATTTCACCTGTTGTCTATTTCCTGGAGACAACCTAGTATTTGAGAGCTTGGGCTCTGGAGCCAGGGGCCTGGATACCAACCCCAGGTCTGCCACTGGTTGGCCATTAGACTCTGAGGATCAATTTTCTTATCTGTAAAACGGTGGAAATAAGAGTATCTTACTCATTGGGTTTAAATTGATTAATTTTAATATGGTAGTTAATTAGAATTAAATTTGTGAATCACATGTTATGGGTAAAACACATGGTGGGCCCTAGATATTATTTCATTGAAATGTAGGTCTCATGAGAACAGGGTTTCTCTCTCACTGGGTTCTGTAGTGTCCCCAGCACCAAGAATAGTGCCTGGCACATAATAGGTGCTCAATAGATATTTGTTAAATAAATAAATTCAATTATAAATAAATAATTGAATCTCCAGGCTGTTGGGTTATGAGGCTCAATGACATCAGAGGATGCCCAATAGCAATAATGGTGGCTATGTATTCAAGTAGCTGCAGTGCACCAGGCACTGTGCCAGGCACTTAACATATTAATACATTGTTTCTTCTCATGATTTCAGAGAAGGCAGGCTAAGACCATAGGGCTAAATGGAGTAATAAAAAAATCTGACCACTGTGCCTCTGCTCGGTTTGCTTGAGGACCCACACTAGCCCATCAACTAGTTACTAAGTACAAGCAGTAAGCAGCCCAGCAAGAAATCCTGCTGAAGAATACCTACTATTTCATCTACTTATAAGCATGGAACCTGGAGGAAGCTCTCCCCTCTCTAACTGTGATTAGAAAAGCCCTTCATGAATAAAATTACAGCCTGCCATAGACACTGAAAACAATGTCTTAAATAAATGTCACTTCTGCATAAATCATTAAATTAAAAGGGAAATGATGGGTAAATTTCTCACTTGATGGGAAACTTTGAAAATAGCTCTCTTTGAAAAGGTGTCTCCATAGGGGATGTATAAGTTTTCTGGGCTCCCATTGATTCCAGGCAATGACCTAGACGCCAATACTCTACTTACCCCTGCCTCTCTCTTTCTGTCATTAGAATCCAATCTGAGCTACTCCCACTCAAAAAAGGAGACATTCCATCAACAAATAGCAAGGCCCAACCTGTTCCAGGAGCAGTGAACATGAGACAGCCTATGTCCCCAGGAAGCTCCCAGCAGGGAACAAGGATAGTCTACAGATGCACACACAGACCATCAGAATATAGTAGGAGATGAGCTCTGATGAGGAAAGGGAGTGCTATGGGAGAGAGATCACTGATCCACCCTGGGGAATAGGAAGCTCGCCAGCCTTCCCCAAGGGTTGGCAATACCTCAAGTACATAAAGGGGTTTCTCCTAAATAAGGGAATTGCAGGAGCTCTGTTTCCTTCAAAGCAAAAACGAAAGGTATTTTCCCAAAATACAAAGCGCCTACATCTTGAAAAAATGTACACAGCTTTTAATGAAAGAAAAGCTGAGTCTGGTCTCCAGGGCTTCGATGCCTGCCCTCTGTACTCTGTTAGATACTGAGACCTCAATGGAGGCGGGTGCAACTTGCAGATCTGAAGGAAGAGCCAATAAAGATACTAAGAGCTGAGAAAGAGTGCCTTGACCTCTGTCGGTGGGGGAAGGAGAAAGGCCTCCACCCCACAGGGAGGCACAGGTCTGTGAATCTGGGCAGGTGGCGTTTATGATACTGAAAGCCCCCGGGCCACTGAGTTCCTGCAAAGAGTCGCAGCTTCCACCCTGCTGAAGCAGGTACTGACCGGCTTCCACAAAGCGGAGGAAATGAAACCTGTCACATCAAGAGATAAAGATCTTCTACCCAAAGAAGAAACATGTAAAGAGGCATGTTTCTCAGTTCACATGGGGTCCTTCTGTGCAAGGAAATGTCAACACTGAACTGAGACTGGAGGCAGAGAGTGGCAGAGGGATGGCAGGAAGCCTTGAACCCAGAGAGAAATCCAGTGGGCAAAAGCAAACAGGAAGCGCAGTGGGAACAAGGCCCCACCCACCTTCCTTGAGCAGCATAAGGGTGCACCTGCTCAAAGGGCTCTTCGCATCTTGAGTAAGCCAGGGAACTGGCCCTGTGACCACAGAGCGACACTGAGTGCAGAGGAGGCTTCCGTCAGCAGGAGATCCCGTCTGCTGATAGCTGACTGTGTGCTAGGTAGGAGCTCCCGTCTGCTGATGGCTGACTGTGCGCTAGGTAGGAGCTCCCATCTGCTGATGGCTGACTGTGTGCTAAGCATTGGGCTCCCTTGTATTAATACATTTAATTCCATGATGGAAGCCTTGTTGTTATTTCCACTTTGCAGATGAGGCAATCTGGGCACAAAGCTTAGGTAATTTTTCAAGGTCCTTTCCTAAGAAGTGCAAGAAGAGGGATTGGAATCCAGACAGCAGCTGTGACTCTACATAGAAGTAACAGGACTTCTCCCAAGCTCAGGCCTTCCCATGAATTACAATGGAATTGGAGGGGCTTGAAACATGGGGCTTCTAAGAATAGACTGATCAAGCAGGTCACCCCAATGCCACAGCAGAGAGGGGGAGGCGGAGTGCACAGGACACGCACTTTGGGGATGTGAGTACTGCCTTCTATCAGATTCTGAGCCCTAACCGGCAGGGTGGCTGCTACTACACACAGACCATCTGAGATTTTACTACACGAACTGTGGATGCACAGGGTGTGGCCAGGTGAGTTCAACTGGGATTGGAGATTAACTTCCTCAAAATGCTGCTCAATGCCTCTGGGCCCTGAGGTTTTCCTTTCCAGCAGTATAAACAAAAAGAACCAGGCTCTGCCCTGCACAAACATCCCTGAGAACGAAGGAGAAGCAGCAGTCCAAGGCCTGCAACACAGAAGCTCGTTCAGGCACGGTGGGGTACGATCCTCCACTCCCTACACGTGCCTGTGGCCGCCTACTCCAGTGCACATATGGTCAGTCCGGCCTTTCTGAGCCTCAGGTTCCAGACCAGACGCACTTGACCTTTGGCACTAACTTAATGATTATAATTAAACCAAACAGAGAAGAGGATGTGGCCTAAATCTGAACCCCTATATCACAAGGGTGCCACTCTTCACAGAATAGGCTGCCCAAGCGAGCGACTTAATTCTTCAAGAACCCACTGAGTCCTGGGAACTGCTCTCCCATAATGGTACTATTTCATCAATGACTCTAGGAACAGCTGTCCCTTCATGAGTGCCTGCCCTGCCCGGTGAGTCACAGAATCATCTCATTTAACCCTCACAACTGCCCGACAGGAATGCCATTATTATTTCTGCTTTGAGGAACCGCAGCTTAGAAACATTCAATGACTTATCCAAGATCAGGTAGCTAAGAAGAGGCAGAAGTTAAACCTAAAACTCAAATCAAAGTAAAATGGAAACAGAAGACTCTGAGCTGCTGCCATTTCTACCCAGCAGCACAAGGCACACTGGCATCAGGTCTAAACATAACGCTGGGCATCATCCGTGTCTGCCTGCAAAGCTACCAGTGGGGGACTGGATTGAAGGCGCTGCCAGTTCCACTAGGAACGTTTCCGTGGATGGCCATGGATGCAGAGTCCCAGATGGCACACAATCGAAACTTTAGGCATAAGGTGTCAGCCCATAGGCAGGTCTTGTTCAGCACCAGGTGGGCCTCAGCCAATTTCATACGTAAAGCCTGCACTTTCGATCATTTTCCAGATCACCAGAGTTCAAGAAGCACATCACTGAGAAGAAGACTGATGCGCAAAAGAGGTGTGTGATGGTCAGAAGATGAAGAAAGCAGCGCTTCCCAAATTTGCTTCTTTGCTTTTTCACCGTGGGACCAATGCCCAAAAAGTTAGAAAACAGACATTAACTCCGTGGTTTAGCTTTCCAAAAGCCTTGAAAATTTAACCCATCGCTTCCTTACACTTGCGATATTGTTGAGGGAGAAGGAAGCTTTAGCTCCACTAAAAGTGATGCAATTAGGATGGAAGATGAGAGTTCCCAGCAGCAAGCATGGAGCCAGTGAGGTCCTGGGCCCCTGACACTTGGCCTCACACTCTTCCCTCAGGAAGTGCTGGCGATGTGCTCCATGTAGGCCACCATGCAGGCCAAATAAAAGAGAATCTGCCATGAAACTCAGTGCTGCCAGGAGGCAGAGAAGGAGAAATACATTGTGGAACAAAAAGCAGAAGTTTCACATTCTGGAATCAAGAGGTTAAAATACAAAACAACAAGAAGAAAAAGGTGACTAGGCATGATTCCCCTTTCACAAAAAGTTGATAGTGGGATTTTAGAAAAACAAAAAAGCTCTTTATCAATCAATCGGCTACTGCTGAGAACATTCAAAATGTCCTTGAAAACAGAAGTGACCTTCTCAGAGCTGCCCAGACAGACACTTGTCATGTTCCTGAAAGGCAAGCCCACTGGGACCTCCATGTGACTCGGGCTGGAAGAAGAGCTCTGGATGAAATGACAGGATTTCTAGGCTGGCTGCACCCTCAGACTGGCTGTGCAACATTAAGCAAGCAGGGTGACCTTGCCATGAGGCCAAGTAACCTCACTGATCAGATGGAGGAGTTATCATTTTCTCCAAAGTCCTACAGGGCATCAGCCTCAAGGCTGGCCCATGGGGCAACACGGCTGCATGGCCAATGGGGCTATCACACATGCCACCATGCTGTAGTGACTATATAGGCCAGCTCCCTACAGTCCCTTACATTCTCTTTTTACCTTGGAAAATGCTCTTGAAAATGAAAAAGGATTTTGCTTTGACATGTTTACTCTAGGCAATTGTTTTGGTTTCACATTCACACTGGATACTCCTTTCTGGTTATCTCTGGACAGGGTCATGCTCTTTCGCCAAAGTCAAACATAATTTCCAGACAGAATGTCAGAGGCACACACTCCTGAGGTTGGAAGCTTCTTCCCTGGGTCCTGGGACATCAAGGATTTTGGCTGTGCGACGACACACTCATAAAGGAGAAGCAAAGGCTGGGTGGGAGTAAAAGCCCTCCACAGCCCAGGTGAGGCCTGGCTGTGCTTCACTGGCTCCTAGCTAGCTGTGTGCACTGGGGTGTGCTCTCACCTCTGGAGTTCTGCCTCCTGGCAGCAAACCAAGAGAGTGCCACACAGACTATGCAACCTCCGGGTCCACTTTTGTTCCCATGTTCTACGACTTGGGGACCTCCACCCTGCTCTACTCATTTGCACAAACATGTATTCACTATGGGGGTCCTATCCCTGAACAGGCCATTCCTTCTACTCGTTGGTGCCCGAGAGTTCCTCCCTATGGAAACACAATCAAAGACGACACTTAAAAACACAGATCCCTGCGAGAGAGGGCATTTGCCGTCCCCATACCCTCTGGCAGACAAATGAATTTCTTGAGAGCTGACTTACTGGTGAATGTGGCCTTACTTCTGCTCTTTCCTGTCCGTAACTTTGGGACTTCACCACGTTGCACTTCGGAGCTCTCATCTATACAATGGACATGATGATATTCACTTCTCCAATAGGGAGAGATAATTAAAGTTTAACCTTATGGTAAGAGCTAAACAAATATGACCTCTTATTTTTGTAGGTGCAGTTATTAAATCTCCAAGAAAGGTGGAACATAGAAGGGTGGAGAGAATACCTTTGTCTGTATCATTGGGGGTCAACATATATTCATCTTCTAAATGAGAATATTCAAAGAAGCACATACGCCAATTTATTATTAATTGAAAAGACCTTAGAGCCAATATAGCATACAGAAGGTAACAGAAGGAGAAATATGAGGGCTGGTAGAGGGAGGGTGGAAACAGACGAAGGACCAATCCAAGATCACCGAGGGTATCAAAGGCAAAACCAAGGGAAACATCTCCAGGCTCCACAGGCAGAGGCATCTGAGCGGAAGAGAAAACGTAAATGTGGTTCCACACTCTAGATCTTCCAACAGCTGCCCCTTCTCAGTTTGTTAATAAAGGTAAAGGCATTCACAAGCAAAGATCAAGATATGAGCTGGTCTCCACGTTATGTGGAGCCTCATTCAGGAACTACGGTGAGCAATGAATATAGATTTGTTGCCTCTGTCCCTCTAAACTCATATTCTCAAAAAGAAAAAAAAGGGCTTGAAGGAGTTCTTAAAATCAAAATCGGCTGGGAGAGAAAGCAGGGCCCCAGAAGGGTCTGCTAAATAGAAGGTAATGAGTTAATGGCATAACCCAGTTGCCTGCATCCTGTCCAGCTGTCTCCTCAAATAACCAAGACCTCTGCAGTGCCATGCATTTGCATCAGCAGTTTCCTCACCTGGAATGTGGTCTTTCCCACATTTCCTGAAATACAGTCATCTTTCGAGTCTTGGCTCCAAAATCACCCCTCTAAAATCACCCCTATAAAACCTTCCTTGACTCTCCAAGTCCTAGGGAGAACTGACATGTCCCCACCACCCCAGTTCTCATCCCACCCAGCACGGACCTCTATTCTGAGCTTGTAGCATTTCCTTTATAGGTCCGTTGGCTATCTAATTCATCTAGATATTAATAGTACTGAGAATTGTGACTAATACCTAATATAAGCTTAGGTAAGAGCTACTGAATGAGTGCATGGATGAATGAATTATAAATGACTGATTCTGGGTGCTGAGTGTTCTGCAGGTAGAATTTTCAAGGCCCTGCCTTTACTGGCATCGAAAATGTCAAAGAGGTTTGCAGCCACCTTCAGAATTCAAGACACCTAATCATACGTATTCCTTGGGTCACAGAATATCCTGGTACCTGTCCTTTAAGCACCGGATGACACCTTTAGAATAGTAGCTATTTGTTTTCCCAAAACACTTGAAAATTGCAATATTCACTTCCTTTTGCCCTCCTAAGATTCATTCCCCTCATGTGGACCACAGACAGTAAAAAAATGTCCATTCAAGACTTTTCTAGGAAGCTGTTGTTAGGAGCAGTCCATCACAGTACCCAGGTCCGGACAGGAATGAGACCTACCTCTCTTCGTCCTTAAAGATGAATTTCCGCAGCTTGAGGTCCCGCAGCACCAGACCCCCGTCATGGCAGTGGGCCACTGCCGAGGCAATCTGGTAGAACAGTCTGGCTGCCTCCTCCTCTCTCAGCTTCTTGCAGGTGCGGACGAAGGAATGCATGTCCCCATAGCTTCGCTCAAAGAACACATAGGCTTTGGTCTCACCCAGGATAATTTCAGTGATTTGGTTGATGTTACTATGAGCAGACAGGCAAAAGCACGGTGCCAGGGATTCCTGGTAGCAGCTGATATCAAACACCTACGACAGGATTAACAGTAAGACCAAAGTCAGAAGTGCCTCTTGTACAACCAAAACACAGAATGCTGCACCTCCCACAGGCATGGCTTTTGAGATGACAGAAAATATGCTGAACTTGGACCCAGACCACCTTGGCCCTGCCTCCTACCAGCTGTGTGGCACTGAACAAGTCACTTAACCTCTCGGAGCCTCCAAATCTTTACGTATAACACGGGAAACTGATACTTGACTCACAGTGTTAGGAGGATTATATGAGAAAATGAAGGTGATAGTGCTTTGCAAAATGTAATACGGTACACAAATAATAATTTTCATTATTTTTGTCTCTAGCCCAATTGCGTGTTTACAGAACTAAGGCAAAATTGGAGAGAAAGTGATCCACCTCAAATGACATCAACCACACTTTATTTACCTTCAAAAATAAAAAAAAGAAAAGAAATGCACATAAACAGGCATTATACAACACATGAGCAACTAAGAGAATAAATAGCTAGCTTTTGCCTAATGGTCTCTAATTCAATACTTTCATTTTACAGATATGGAAACTGAGGCTCAGAGAATGAGCCAAAACTCAAGCCCCCAGTGGCAGAGGTAGGAATAAGATACAATCCTTCTGAATAGGGAAGCAGCCTTGCTTCTTCCTCTCTTCCCTCCACAGATATCTAACTCAATGAACCAGTTATGCAATGATTTTCTATGAATCAAAATTAGCCTGCGAAATGCCAACTCATTGTGGGATTGCTTAAAAAGAAAAGGCACCATCAATACCTTTTGAAACAGACCTAACAGAAATTAACACTACAGAGAATTTTTGAGGTTATATAAAAAGCGCTTTCATTCATTTCAAGACCTCCACTAAATCAGGAATACAAGTCCCTGGGTCTGGAATGTGGTTTTTCTATCTGCCTGGGATGTGGGTAAGATAAATCTATTCAGTGTGTGCGTGAGCCAGGGGCATGCGTGGGTGAGCTTCGCTGGAAAGCATCTAAGGCAGGAACGCCCTAACAATACACTGCATGCTATCAGTTCACAATGATTTAGCTGCCTAAATCGCTTTTTCACTAGTTAGAGCATACTTTCTTTGATCATCATTTTGCAGTGTGGTAGGAAATATGCCGGACTGGAAGTCGGCAACCTTGAGGCACTAATCCTGGCCCTGCCACCAATAATCTGGATGAGATGGATAAAGAGCTTAGGGTTACTGGACCTCCCTCCTCTTCATAAAATGAAGATGTTGATTTAGAACAGTGTTAACCTTTTTTGGGTCCTGATGTCACATAAAATCTGACAAAAGCTCTGTTCCCTCTTAGCTGACAATGCCCATTCTCAAATACATGCACAATACCGGATTCATTTTAAGGGGATTCACGGGCTTTCTGAAGCCCATCCAAGGCCACAGACTGCTATTTAAGAATCCATGAGTTAAGTTGCTCTAAGCTTCAAAAAATTGAAACAAAATCTGTGAGTCAAACAGGGATGTAAAACCTCAAGAGAGTTGCTGCTAACCCGGCCAAGGAAGCAAAGTTAACAGTAATGTTGTGAATGAACCATAATGAGGCATCTCAGAAAAGCGGCACAGCTGCTGCCACTATAACCTAGAATTTAAGAAAGAATACTTCAACATCTCCAGAGACCACAAATCACACACTGATACTGTCAAATGATGACCCAAGAGCAGTGACCTAAGAGGCCTGTTCAATTAGGAATCTGAAATGCTTGAATCAACTTTAACACCCTGACTGCGGGCAACAGAAACCGGGGAAGCCTCAAAAATTTCAAGGAGTAATAAGCTTTGCAGTGGCTAACGTAAACACTGCATTATATAATGAAGATGATGTGTTCTGAAATACCAGGTTGCAGCTTCTGTCGCCAGTGCTCACAGAGTTATGATTATTTATAATCTACTTCCTGTTTCCAGGTGCATTTACAAAAACATAAAAGGTGACTTTTGCTCAGCACTTTTAGCCTATTATCCTGCTCCACTGCTGAAAAACTGAATGGAGACAGAATTTTTTAAAAAACTAACATATTTGTGGCAGCTTCAAATGTAGCCATACATTTTGTAGAAGAGACCAAATTCCAAGATGGTGGACAGAGTATGAAAAATAAAATAAGTACTTATGTTTTCCCACATGAGAAGGAGCCAAACTTTTATTAGTAGCTATCAGGGGCATTTAGGGGCTTGGACTGGTATTTAAACCATCATCTTCACGTGCAAAATCAAGCCACAAGCCTGGTGCCAGCTTCTTTACATGTTTAATTTGGAGCCTTGGTTATGTAATGTGACAGTTCAGATAAGGCAGTAAGATTAGGCCATCATTAATAACATTTGCAAAAAAAAAAGTACCCATTCTGCCAAGACAGTAAGTATGTCAATCTGCACAGTAGCTACCAGTATATGCATGAAAACATACAGTCAAAGACTCCTTAAAGCGCCTTCATTCATCTAGCAAAAGTAAGCACATGGAGACAATAAGCAGCCTCGATTATTTTGTTTAAATGACTCTGGAATCTCTATTCCTCCAAATAGTGTCCTATGGAATTCTCTACACAGTCCCCTATAATAATTAGCATCTTTACATTTTATCTGTTTTTACAAAGAATTTTTTCATTGGTCAACACACAGCTAGGAAACATGAACCTTCTATCCTAAGACACCAAAAGGAACCGGATTCAATGTGTAGATTTCACTGAGCCTTAACGTAAGCTAAGAAACCACAGCATATATATCTCTCGGGGCAGTTCAGAGAAGCAGCCTTATAAAACTCTCTTGGAGCTTCTTAGGAGATACACAACTAGGCTTGCATAAGAAGTCACCCACATCATCTATGGTAAAAAGTCAGGAAAACAGAAGCTGCTGTGTCTTAAAGGGATGACCTCTGTCAAGCAGAACAATGATACTGCACTTAAATCCACTTGCAGCCACACTGTAATTGGTGAGGGGCTGATTCAATCTTTGCAATAACTAAACCAGCAGATTAAGTCCAATTTGAGGCCAGAGCACAAGTTTGCAAATGACACTGTAAGGTCAGCCCAAAGTGAAATATGTCTTGCAAAATCTGGAGAAAGAATGAGCAGAGGCCAGAGTCACCTCTGATTTTAAACAAAGAAGTAACAGCCAGATGCCCCTGCAGAATTTGGCTGCAGAGTCTCTATACTTAAAAGCATCTCCAGCCTTTGAAAAATATTAAAATGCTGTACTGAAGTTGAGCAAAAGGAATGAAAATATTCACTGCTGGGTGATTGTGCATATTTCATACAAGAGTGGCAGTTCTGTGGAATTCATTCATTTCAAAGGATGACTATCCTATTGTGCAACCTTGCAGACTTCTGAGAATTCAATCCAGCTACTGAATTTTGGTTAACCGGGCACAGTTGCTCTGGGTCTCAATAACTTAGAGAAGATGCAAAATACCAAATGCTCAGTACAAGCAAAGGACAACATTTAAAGAGTCTCCGATTTCCCCCTAAGGGCTGAACTGAACAATCGCAAAACTGACTGGAGATCTCCACTAAACCCAAATTTTGCAATGAAATACTCCAGTCCACTATGAATTAAGGCAAGTCCACAAAGTAGTCTGTGGTGAATGGCAAAAGCGCGATGTGTTATTTGCAGCACAACCGTGCCCAGTGACCATTTCAAAGGCAGAATGGGTCCCCCACTCTCCCCTTACCCCCTCAAAAAAAAAAAAAACAGCAAATCTAAAATTAAGTGACAATGAATCCTTGATCTATGTCCAATTCTGGGTAGTAGTATACTCTATTGTAGTTATTTTCTTTTTTGCAACTATTTCGCCCCTCATCCACTTGTCTGGGGCCCGGTGCGTGCACACAAAGATACACAGACACACATATACATAAACCAGTCACTGTTCAGGGTTAAAGACAAAAAAGGAAACCGAAGTGTCCATTGCAGTGGTATTACCACTGCGGATCCCTAGGGCTCCAAACGGGAGCCTCTTAACCTTACAGGCAAAGGTGTGTGTTCAGGGGGGAACGGAAGAGGTGGCATGAGCAGGCAGGGAAGTCTAGAGATGGGGAGAGAGACCAAGACCAGAGAGAAAGACCCAAAGCATTCACTATTCACCAGAAAGTGCTCCGGCTTTGATTTCCACCCCAATCCTCCTTTCAAGGCTCCAGGCAGAAGAAAGGTCTTTGTAAACTCCTTCCCTGCGCTGGGCCCCTGGGCGCAGCCGGAGGGGGCACCTTTGTGTGTCTGTTTTAAAGGGCACCTTCGGAACAAAGGTTTAACACCTGCCCGCTGCTAAGAACAATGGCTGCGAAAGGAACGAAGTCATCAGTCTTAAAATTACCGGGGGATTCCCTAATCCTTGTTGGAAGGGGAGGGTGCTAGACACAGGAAGAAATCCCCCCCGGGCAGCGGGACCCGGCCTCGCGCAGAGAGCTCCTGGAGTCTTCGGTGCACGCGTGTCCGTGGCCCCCGCGCAGTCCCGCCGCCCTCCCCTCCCCGGGCTCTCCCCGAAACGCCCCCACTGCAGCCCGCCCCATTGTCTGAAACGGTGTAAAAACTTCGCAACTTGTCTAACCTGATCAAATAAATAAATAAACCCATTTAATAAGGCCACGGTAATTATCCCGCGAATCTCCCTCTCCCAGACTCGAGGGCCTGGCGCCCTCCCGCTCTCTCAGGCCCCTTCCAAAGACAAAAAGCAACCCCCTGCCCCTTTACCTTGCACACCAGCTCCTCTCCGCTGTGCAGATGCACGGCACGAAAAACGTGGTCTCCCTCCAGAGGTTCCAACAATAAGTATTTCCCGATACAAGAAACGCAATGCGACAAGTTCGGAGTCTCGGGCGGGCTCGGGGAGCCAAGGTTCGGGCTGAAACTCTGGCTGGGCTCCGCGGACCTTATGGACGACAACTCTTCGAAATCCTGGGTTTTGTTCCGCGATCTCCCATATCTCGCTATTGTGATGGGGGTAGACCTGTGTATGTTCATGAGTGTGAGGATCGCACACGACAAACAAAAAAAAACCCGCTGGAGAGATGAGTCGCTGGCGAGTGCGGCTGCAGGCGCCTCGGTGCCACTGATTTTAAAACGGAGCGAGAGGGGAGGGGACAGGAGAGGGGCTGCGTGAAGAAAGAGTTAGAAGCCCCCAAATGGGCGCCGCCGGATACCTCGTCTGCTCCGAGCCCGGCTCCCGGGGGTCCTCGGTCGGCAGGCAACTCGCGTCCTTTTGTTACCCCAAAGCAGTCGGCGATGTGCAGAATCGCCGCACTTTTAGTTACTCTGTGTGTGCGTCCCCGGCGTGGATCTGGATGAGTACCCGGGCTGCTAAGGTGCGGAGCTGCAGCGCCAGGGCTCCCGACGCGACCCCCAGGCCGGCTTCCGAATCGCAGACGGGGCGGAGGAGCCCGCGGTAGTTTGTGCAGTCTTCGGGGCGCTCACGGCGGCAGCTCAGTCCCAACGCGTTAGAAGCCAAACAAAAAGAGAAAGGAAACAAGCACGGGTCTACCGGCTGGCGACGCACGGCAGCCAGAATCCGCGCTGCACCCCCTTTTTTTGGTGGAAAGGGTGGGGGGCGTGTAAGGGGGGGTGCGGGAGAGAGCAGTTACCTACGTTTTAACTGTAGATGGCGTCTGAGGCTTTTTCAAGATCGCGAGCTCTCCAAAAATTAAACGAACAAACAAAAAAAAGAAAAATTGCAAGGGAGCATTTAACTTGGAGCGGTCAGCGTTGCCAACAAAAGATTGCAAAAGCTGAGCACAGAGTTGCGGCGCGGGCTGGGCGCAGGTACCGCGACAAAGCCCTGGGCTCGGCCCGCCGCGCGGAGGTCAGCACAGGCTCATGCTGTCGCCGCTCGCTCGCGCCCCGAGTCTTCCTCCGAATGCAGCCAGACGTGCAGGACAGAACGAGGACAGATCGGCGGTCTGCGATTTCTCCGGCACGAGCTTGCGGGGGTCCTGCGGGCGCTGCAAGCGGAGCTGCGTCCCTGGCCCTTCCAACGCGCGGCGTTTCTTTGCCCCTCTCCCGCTGGAGAACTGGATCTCGTCCTGGAATAATTTGCAATCACCCCGGCTCCCCCTACCCCGAGACCAAATTGCCCGGTGAGGTTTGTTTTGGAGAAAATTGACGGCTTGTCTCTTCCTTCTTTGATTTCTTGCTTGCCCCCCCCAGAGAAAAGAGGGGACCGTGTATTTAAAAATTAAAGGGGACGGCCGACGGTGCCCGAGGCCAATCCCCGCGCTCAGCACGCCCGCATCCCCCGGCGAGGCGGTATTAATAGTTACTTACGTGGCCGGGGATCTCGGAGCGAGCGGGGCCGTGTGTGCGCGTGTGCGCGCGCGCGCCTCGCTCGCGCTCGGTCTCCCCATTCAATGTCACCGACACATTTCCACGGAGCCTCCGCCCCCCCCGCCGCCCCCGCGACTGGCTCAGCCCAGAGCCGGCCCCGCCCCGCCCCCGCCCGGGCCCCCCTCATTGCGCCGGGCGCCCATCAATCAGCCCCGCCGCTGCCCGTCCTCGGGCGGCTCCCCGCGCCGCTGCCATTGCAACTGCGTACCGGGGGCGCCAGCACCGGCCTCGCAGCTCCCTCGCCCGGCCGGGGAGGTAAACAAAGTGAAATATCCTTCCGCGGCTAGGGGCCCCGGGCGCAGCACGTTGGGTCTCGGCTGCGAGCCCCGCTGCGGGAGGCTGGGCAGGGGTTACCAGCAGCGACTCCCGAGCCGTTCCCCACACGCTGCTCCCGCAGCGCCCGCTCCAGCTCTTCGTAGCTCGTTCATATTCCTGGCGCTTTTCCGCAGAAAGCCAGGCACGCTCTGAGCATTGGGCCCTCAGGCTCAGATGTGGCCCTGAACGAGGAGCTCTGTTTTGGAAGAATGTGCTTGCGTTGGTATTGCTGCCTGGAGTTTCGAGAATTCGTTTCATGGTATCTCTCCGACATCCTCCTCTCCATTTAAACGAAAATCCATTGCTTCCTTTTAGTTGGTGTCACCGCTTGCCCCCGATCCCCACATCCTGGGCTTGTATTTCTAGTGTTTTCAGCAGAAGAGGAACTGAAGGCATCTTTTGACTCAGGTCAAATTTAATCACTAATTCTTCCCTTCCCAGTGCATTGCTTGGAGGGCCTTGGAGGCCAACCTAGACAAAACTTTGCACCCACACCTCCAGGGAGCGCTGTTGGGTCCTATCCAGGGTGCTGGGCGTCCTGAGTCCTCTTCTGTTAGCCAGGTGAAGGCTGCAGTTTCACGCCCCACCCCACCCCCTACTTCGCCACCCGCCCCCCCCCTTAACTTCCTTGGGAGATTCCAGTCCGCGGGCTTGGACAGGAACACAGGAAGAAAGGGGCTTGAACTCAGGCAGAGGCTTCAAACGCCAGCCTTGATCTAAGATATCCTGGTGAATGAGAAGCGATCTAGTAGAGGACAAACTTAAAAAAATCCCAAGGAACTGAGAAAGGGGAGTTGGGACGACTCCTGGAGCCCTCTGAGCTTTTGCATGCGTGTAGTATATTTTCCACTGGAGGAGGGGACTAAATTATTTATTGTCCACTGTAGGACACTTTCAGTAAAAGAAGGGAGCTATTTATAATTATGTCCACTTGGGACAACAGTCACTCTAATGATCAGGAGTCCTGGGAATGTGGCCAGAGATGGAGAGGACATTGACTATAAAGCTTCCACCCAGCAGCACAGAGTTAAAAGGAAGGTTAAGAAGTGGCTCCGTGCCTTCCAGCACCTCTCACCATCCTACTCCCCACAAACCTGCCTAGGATTCAATCCCAGATCCCAGCAGAATAGATCTATTTCCCTAGGCGATCACCAGGACCACTGACCGAGCAGGGTCCCCTAATCCAGTCTTACCCCAGGAAGACACTTGGCCTGTGTTAGGAACAGTCTCGAAGCAACCTCTGCTGTTGAGTCAGAAAGAGAGGTGCCTAGCCTCCTCTATGCAAGTGGCCAAGAGAGCTTTGTAATAATTACGGGTTGGGAGACCTGTGTGCTAGCCCTGTCTGGGTCTCTGATTTCAAATGGAAATTGGGTGAAGACCTTGTTTTTCTCCCTAGGTCCCTGTTTCTTCATCTGTAAGATGAGAAGCATAATACCCGCCCTGCTCACCTCATGTGGTTGCTTTAGAATTATATTTTCAATTCCAGGAAATCTATGAAGGCTTACTATAAGCCGGGCTCTGTGCTGAGTGTTAGGGATCCAATATGAGTAAGAGCTGGTCTCTGCCACCCAAGAGCGCAGGGTCTAGCCCGGCAGAAAGACTGGGAAACAAATAATGTCATTGTGTAACAATGTGGAAATTAGAATATCAAGGCCTCAAGGGAGCATGGAGGAGGGAATGACTTTTCCTGAACCTCAGGGAGTTTTCCCAGAAAATGTGATTTTTATTACCTTGAACTAATCCAGAGCAAATATTTATTGAAACCTACTATGTGCCAGACACTGGATATGAAGATACAATGATTTAAAAAATACATTTCCTGTCTTCGTGGACCTTGAAATAGCCCTATGAGTCATAAAATAAAATGAATAAGAGATTGTTGTTGGCATTTCAGGCAGAGGGAAGGAATGTGGAAAAGCAAAGGAGTGGGATGTTCTGAAATTTCTAGTAATGCACCATGTTCCAGCAGTGGCAGCTGGGAGCAGTGGCCAGGCATGTGGCTGGCAAAGTGGACTGATTGGGATTAGATCGGGAAGGGGTTGATAGACACAACTAGCAACAGTGGTCTTCCTAGTAGAGGAGATGGCGAAGCAAGGCTGACATTGGGAAGTGACATGGTCGTTTGTGGGATTTAGATCCTGCTGCAGACCACAGGGAATAGATACTACTGGGCTTCCAAGGAAAGAGAGAGCAGAAATAGTATAAACCTCTAGTGATGCTGTACAGGATTAATACTGAATTTATGACTTCTGATGAAATTACACAGTGGCCATTCTCCTGCCTGTCCTTGAAGGCCAAATTCATGGCTTAGTGCTATGTTTGTTGATTAAATTCATGGAGCTATTGCAGTGCAGGATAAATTAGATAATTTGTATCAAGTGCCTTAAATATTTTTTGTGTCTGTTAACTCAGTAATTCTTACCAAATTGGAAAAGAAAAAAAGCATGTAGTAGGAAGATCTGAGTGGGGATCTTTATTCATTCACTTTTTAGCCATATGACTTTGGTCAAATTTAGAATATCTTAATCTATAAAATGAAATTACAATAGAAATTTTGCCTTAATGCATAGCAATTATGGAAGATGTGTATAAAGCATCTGGCACAATGTCTTGCCTATAATAAAAACTCAAGGCCGGGTGCGGTGGCTCATGCCTGTAATCTCAGCACTTTGGGAGGCCAAAGCGAGCCGATCATGAGGTCAAGAGATCGAGACCATCCTGGCCAACATTGTGAAACCCCGTCACTACTAAAAATACAAAAATTAGCTGGGCATGGTGGCGCATGCCTATAGCCCCAGCTACTTGGGAGGCTGAGGCAGGAGAATTGCTTGAACTTGGGAGATGGAGGTTGCAGTGAGCCGAGATCACGCCACTGCACTCCAGCCTGGCAGCAGAGCGAGACTCCATCTCAAAAAAAAAAAAAAAAAAGCAGCCATTATTATTGTTGTTGTTGGAATTCATCCACAGAAAGCAATCCAGCATGAAGTAATAGTAATAGATAACATGTTTACAGTATTGGCAAGGTGTGTGGGAATTGTTAAACATAGTTATAAGAATGATTCTATACAGAGCAACAATAATAAAATATGTGGCAATTAAAAAAGAATTATATAATTACAAGGGAATATATTTAAACCAGTCTACTCTGCAGTAGGACATATCCAGTTGTCTTGAGTCAGTAGCATGTTGTGCATGTTTTCTAGAACATTCTTTATTCTGAAATATATTTAGCTGCCCCTTCACTCACTTATTCACTTCGTTGCTCATTAGTTCATTCATTTACAAACACACAGTGGGCCTCTGCTAAATGCGAAGCCCTAAACTAAGTGCTGTGTGTGTTGATCAAATAATAATAAATGGTTTTTGAGAAGAAACCATAAGACTACTATATCACTTTAAGGCCTTTACCATATGTGACAACATTTCCCCTGTTTCAACTCTGGCAGCAAGTCATGTGTAGGCTCAAAACTATTTGACAAACTTCTAGGTTAAGTTGTAGAGAGTTTCACGTCATGCTGATGTGCATGCAGACTGTGGCCTGCTGAATTCCAGAACATTCCATTCTCACTGACAGCTCTGTGAATGAAACCCTGAAGTTGTGCAAAATGCAGTTGTCCTGGTCTGTTTGGGCTGCTATAATAAAATATACGCTGGTGGCACATAAACAACAGAAATGTGTTTCTCACAGTTCTAGAGGCTGGAAAGTCCAAGTCGAGGTTTTGTGTCTGGTAAGGGCCAGAGTCCTGGTTCATAGATGGCACCTTCATACTGTTCTCACGTGGTGGAAGGGGCAGGACAGTTCTCTGGGGTCCCTTTTATAAGGACACTAACCTTATTCTTGAGGTCTCTGCCCTCATGACCTTATCACCTCACAAAGACCTCATGTCCTAATACAATCACATTGGTGATTATGTTTCAACATGTGAATCTGGGGGGACACAAGCATTCTGACCAAGCAGCTGTTAGAGCCTTAGACATAAACCCATTGGCCTGAAATTCAGGAACTTCCCAACAACTTCATCTCTCATTCTTGGTTACATACCGGCCAGCTGCTCATCACCCCATGGACTCCAGGCTCCCACTTTTGTGCTTATGACTTGGATCATTTCCTCCTGAGTATTTGGGGCCTCCATGTTTCCCTGGAATCTTTTCCAGGACATTCCCTTCACGTTGCTGCACTCCCTCAGTTCAAGGTTACATTCTCCAGTTCTCTTATTTGGCTATGTGGATGTCTCAGGTTTTAAATGACATGTTCAAAATCCAGGTGACATGGTTGTGCTTGGACAATAATGAGGAGGTTTGTGGTGTTAACGCCTGAGCTCCAATGTAGATAACTCCTGATGATGGAATCTACAGATTGCCTAGTGTCAGTCAGTAAAGGTAGCCAAGAAGATAAGTGCTCCCACCTAACTGCTTCATGCAAGATTTAACCAATCCATGAATGGGAAACCCAATCAGGATACATCCTGCTCTGTAATGTTTTAGAAGGTGCCATATCTTAAACTGAGTCCTTCACCATTGCCTTAGTTCTACTGTTAGGTTACATTACTTTGCATTCAATTTCATACTCCCTTGCTGCCTTCCTTGAATGTTCTGCTAACTTATGAAGAGGTTCTGTCATCCATTTGTGTAGGTAGAGAAGAAGGAAGAGGTTCAAGGAAGACGGTGCACACCTTCATAGCTGCAGCCACTGATCCATGTGATTCACATGATCCTTTGCTTTGAAGATAGTCATGCTGCCAAGCTGCATTTCGGTGGTGATGGAGTCAGTAGCTTGCTTCTATGCTTTGGCTCATGTTGACTATGTTAACTCCTTGTCATACATTGCCCCATCACTTTGAGAATATTCTCTGTTACTAACTTTAATAATAGTTGTACTTTAATTATGCCTTTTGAATACTAGACCAGCCACTTTCTTTCTCTCTAGTTCTTATACAACCCTTTGAATTATAACTCCACTTTATGGATTGAGGAAACAGGACCCAGAGAGACTAATTAATTTATTCCATGGTAGCCCATTACTCAGTGGCCCTGGAGGTCATGTGTATGTGCATGTGTGTGTATGTGCGTGTGTGTGTATGTGTATGCGTGTATTGAGAAAAAAGGGGGCAGGAGAATAAGTTTATTCTGAAACTATATGATTATTTTTTACTATATCACATTACTTGTCATTAGGCTTTCTAGAGTTGACTGAACCTTTGGATTGAATGGCCCACGTAAAATCCTTCCATAATTGTGATTTCCGTTCTCAATTTTGTTAACAGCTCGTGTTGGAGAAGCAGCTGCTTATTTACAAGGTACTTTTTAGTAGTACCTATTAAAAGGTCACCTTTTAGATTTCACCTTTTTATGCAGATGTACTTCCCTGTTTTGCAGTGGTTGATGTTGTATTTACATGAAATTCTACTCACAGGGCCCCAGTGCGTGATCCAATCATTGTCTTTGATTTAGAATGCTATTTGGACACAGTAGGTCATAGACGAAGACAAGGGACACAAGGAGAAAGTGCAGGGGAGACAATAGGGAGTGGCAGGAAGGAGAACTGTATCATACAAAGATCGCAGGATTTTCCACTTGAGTGACCTATGCCTTTTTGCTTGTTTGTTTGCTCGCTTGCTTACTTTACCATGGCTAGGCTGGGGATGTGTTTTTGTCTCTGGATAAATTGTCCACTGGGAAAAGACCAGTGTATAAATACAGAAGAAATAGCAACATTAGCACCACTTCTTTCTAGGCCCTGGTTTTGTAACTCTTCTTCTCATGCAGGAAAATAGCTGTTGCGTGCTCACAAGTGAAATGAGATACAAGAAAATTTTGTTGTTGTTCTTAAATTAGAGTAGGGTGGGAAACCCAACATATGGGAGTTTTCTGAGTGTTGCAAATTGCCTACCGTCCTGTTAAGTATTGCTGAGCAGCTAATAAAGAAAAGTAAAAACAGGTAAAATGAAGCAGCTAGTCCAGGAAGTGCTACAAATTTACATATTATGTAGAGTGCTAGGTTACTGTAAATGATTCCATTTGAAGGGTGTTCTGGTAAATCTAGTGCACGTTCCCACACCTAGCACACAGACCTCAAAGGAGCAGACAGACCTGGGTCCAGACCACCCCTGGTTTCACAAGCTTCAGAGGCCTTGAATGGTATTTAACTTCCCTGACCTTCATTGCTCTTGGGTGAAATGGAGATAATAATACCTTCCTTATGAAGAAAATAGGCAAAATCAAATTATCACTTAAGATTCCCTTCAGCTTTTACAATATAACCTTTAGTGTGGGAAAATCAGGCATGTAACAAGTAGACCAATATCTGAACACCGATGCATTGAGATTCCATCCAATTTGGGCACCAATTCAATCATCAACTTGGCCTTGGATGACCCTGAGAACTCAGATTAAGGTTGATAAGAATTAATATGTGTACCAGGCTTGCCAATTTAACAAGCACCCTTATGTATTTTTCTTATTTAATCCAAACAACAACTCCTTAAAAGAGGTTTTGTTATTACCCTCAGTAGAAGAAACCTGCGTCTCAAGGAATTTACTAGCCCGTGAACACAAACCTGGTCATTCTAGTGGAAAATCCTGCGATCTTTGTATGATACAGTTCTCCTTCCTGCCACTCCCTGTTCTCTCCCCCTGCACTTTCTCCTTTTGCCCCCTTTGCTCCACTTTTTATTATCTTCTGTGTCCAAATAGCATTCTAAATCTGAGACAATTTTTGGACCATGCATCGGGGCCTTGTGCATGGAATTTCATGTGAATACAACATTAACCATTGCAAAACAGGAAAGCATGTCTGAACAAAAAGGTGACATCTGTAGAATAGTGGTTTCTGATTTGTGAGTCCTGGATCCTCAGGTGGACTGTAGTAGAGCAAGTGTAGCATGGAGTCTCAGCTCTATGTAAAGTAATCTACTCAGTAGACTGTGGATGGAATAAATAATATGGCTCACCCATATCTCCACATTCTCATTACAAATATTTACACCTGCTTTTGTGGTTAATAAAATACAAAAATGTAGATAAATAACAGATTTCATATTTTTTCATTTAGGCGGTTAAAAACTATAATTGCTATACTCTGGACAATATGAAATTTGATATCATTCAAATTTCACATGATTCAATAAAAGAGCTTACTAACAAATGTGAGTTAGGCAGGATTTTGACTCCAGGAAGTAAACAGCTTTCTAAATGGCACAGCTGCTCAGTGACTCCAAAGTGTGATCTCTGACAGACCCTGGGGAAACCACATCTAGAAAAAAGCTGAATGCAAAAGTCAACCAACTATCATTAAATAGGCCAAGCATTTGCCTAAGCACTTCCTCTGAAGTTCAGTAGCTGTATGGCCTTAGGTAAACTATATAATATCCTTAAATCTTACTTTTGGCTTCTTTAAAATGACACAATAATAGTACAGACCTCATAGAGTGATTGTCAGGTTTAGATGGTCCACAGGTAAAGTGCTCACTTTCTGTCTGGTTGGCAGTGAGTGTAGGCTCTTACCACCACCACAGCCAGTATTAGTATAAACACATTAGTTAAACTTCTCTTTCTCCTCCTGTGATGCTTAATACTAGATGCCAACTTGATTAGTTTGAAGGATGCCTAGATAACTGGTAAAGTATTGTTTTTGGGTGTATCTGTGAGGGTGTTGCCAGAGGAGATTAACATTTGAGTCGGCGGAATGGGAGAGGAAGACCCACACTCAATGTAGGTGGGCACCATCCAATTGGCTGTCAGCCCCACATGGCTAAAACAAAGCAGACAGAATAAGGTGGAATAAGCTGGTTTTCTGAGTCTTCCATCCTTCATCATTCTCTCATGCTAGATGCTTCCTGCCCTTGGACATCAGACTGCAGGTTCTTCAACCTTTGGACTCTTGGACTTGCACCAGTGGTTTGCCAGGGGCTCTCAGGCCTTTGGCCACAGACTGAAGGCTTCCCTACTTCTGAGGCTTTTGGACTCAGACTGAGCCACCACTGGTTTCCTACCTCCTCAGCTTGCAGATGATCTATCATGGGACTTCCTTTACCTTGTGATAGTGTGAGTCAATTCTCCTTAATAAACTCCCTTTCATATACACATAATCCTATTATTAATAGTTCTGTCATTCTGGAGAATCCTAATTAACACCTCCCCTCTCCTCTCTCTTTCTCCCTTTGCCTCTTTCTCCTTGCTGACCCTGTGCAAGGCAAGAAAGTTAAGTATCTGCTATGATCTCGTGTCTTCTGGCTGCTCTCAGTCTGGTGGGAGAGGCAAAAACCTCAACATACGGGTATGACATACAGAAGGCATGGCAAGGATTCTCAGCCAGAAAATGGGGATTCATCAGGAGCTGGCAGAGCCTCTCCCAGGCCAGCCCCGCGTGCTGCTAACATGTTCCTTTTCTCTAAGTTCACTAAAATTCCTCAGGGAAACAGGCAAAGCACACATAAGACTGGGAAAACATCCCATTGTAGGAAGCTCATCTCCCTTCCAGCCAGGGCCCCTTGCTAGGTCATCTCAGACAAAAAAAAGAAAAAAAGAAAAAAGTTTTACCCTGATGCTATATAAGAAAAGCCCTACGTCCCCAAATGATGAGAGAATCATTCTGCATTGCAGACCAAACTGTTCCATCCACAGTCTGCCAGCATCTGGGGTACAGGGACTCTTGGAGTTAGTGATATTACAAAAGAATCCTGGTTAGCTTTGTGCTCAGGCCAAAGGAGGCTTTCTTGATTAGTTAGGTATCCAGGATCCCAACAAGGGTATGGAGAGCCAGGCACTTGTCTCAAGTGCAACAATTGAAAGGGAGAACTAAAAAAAAAAATCAGTAATCAAGACAAATATTTTCACACAATATTTTTAAAAATAAATATTAAGGCAAAAAACTCTGATGAAAAACCCATCAAGATTTTAAATAAATAGAGTAAATCAGTATGATCGATTTACCTTTTGCCACAGGCTCCAAATATCTGGCCTGGCCATCTTACTGATTCCATCTCTCTCCCTAGGGAGGAGCAAAGAAGGAAGGTAGGAGGTAATACATTTTTCTACATTAAGTTTATGACAAGCACTTTGCAAACACTACCTCATATCTTCCTTGTGGTAACAGTGAAATACATGGAGGATTAACCCCATTTTATAGACAAGAAAAACTGAGGTTCAACAAGAATGAGTAACTTTTGTTGGGTAGAGACAGAATCGAAATTCAGATGTGTCTGAGCCCATGGCCTGTAGCAAACTTGTCCAACTCATGGCCCCTGGACTGCATGCAGCCCAGGATGGCTTTGAATGAAACCCAATACAAATCTGTAAACTTCCTTAAAATATTATGAAACTTTTTTTCCCTTCCTGTGTCCATGTGTTCTCATTGTTCAATTCCCACCTATGAGTGAGAATATGCGGTGTTTGGTTTTTTGTTCTTGCAATAGTTTACTGAGAATGATGATTTCCAATTTCATCCATGTCCCTACAAAGGACATGAACTCATCATTTTCTATGGCTGCATAGTATTCCATGGTGTATATGTGCCACATTTTCTTAATCCAGTCTATCATTGTTGGACATTTGGGTTGGGGGAGGGATAGCATTGGGAGATATACCTAATGCTAGATGACGAGTTGGTGGGTGCAGCGCACCAGCATGGCACATGTATACATATGTAACTTACCTGCACGTTGCGCACATGTACCATAGAGCCTAAAGTATAATAATAATAATAATAATAATAATAATAAATATATTATGAAACTTTTTTTAAAAAAGCTCATCAGCTATCGTTAGTGTTAGTATATTTCATGTGTGGTCCAAGACAATTCTTCTCCCAGTGTGGCCTAGGGAAGCCAAAAGATTGGACACCTCTGGCCTATAGCTTTGTTGTGCTACTGTGAATCTACTTAGTCGACTACACTACTTGGCTCAGTCTTGTCAATGACAGGACTATTCTGCTTCTGCTGCCATAACAACATGGCACAGCCTGGGGGCTTAAAGAGAAATGTATTTTCTCACAGTTCTTAAGGCCAGAAGTCCAAGATCAAGGTTTCAGCAGGTTTGGTTTCTCCTGAGGCCTCTGTCCTTCGCTTACAGATGGCTGCCTCCTTGCTAGGTCCTCTTAGGGTCTTTTTCTCAGTGCCTGAGCATCCCTGGTATTTCTTCCTCCTGTTGTGAGGACACCAGTCCTATTGGATTAGGAACCACCCTTATGATCTATTTTAACCTACTTGCCTCCTTATAGGCTCTATCTCTGAAAATATAATCATATTGGGGGTTAGGGTTTTGAGATAAGAATTTGTGGTGGGTCACAGTTTAGTCCATAACAAACAGTTACTCTGCTTTGGGACTCTGTTACTATAGACATCACAGGGGCTGTGCGTATCATTGCCCTCAGAGTTGATAATCGAGTTGAGGTACATAATATTTGGATAAAGTAATTCGACTGCAAAGCCAACAGTAGACACTACAATTAATTATCAAATATAAAATAAAGGAAGACAGGCAATGTTATTTGCCATTTTATCCTTGAGAATACCCCTTGACACAGAGTAGGGCATATATGTGTGTGTGTGTGTATATGTGTGTGTGTATATATATATATGAAATACATATATAATACATATGTATTTCATATATATATGTATTCTTCCATATATATATATATATATATATATATTCTTCTATATATATATACAGATATATATGGAAAATTCAGAGAAGAAGAAGAATCTTGCCAGCCAGGAAAACAAGGAAGGAACACTTTTGAACTGGCCTTGAAATTTGAGTAGACTATCAGCAGGTCAAGATAGAAGAGTGTTTCTAAGAGAAGATAGTGCGCCAAGCCCTGGAGGCAGGAAGACACAGGTCTGTTGAGATAAGAAACAGCAGTTAGGTCTGTCTGAGGTAGAGACAGAAGCTGCAGAGAACAAACACAAGGCTGTAGTCAGACCATGAAAACATGTAGTTACTGAAATAAAACCCTAGGACTTCACTCCTCTAGCCAGATGCTCCCGTGGCTTCTAGATGAAAGATCCTTATGAGCCAGAAATCACATGGGGTGGTAGAAAGTGCAGTAGACTGGAAGCTGAGCTAGTTGATTGTATTCTTCTTTTATACACTTATATTAGTTATATATTGCTACATAACACGTTATCCCCCAAAACTTAGTGGCTTAAAACAAATCATCATCTCTCTGGGTCAGGGATCCAGTCATAGCTTAGCTAAGTCTTCTGCCTCAGAATCATTCACAAGCATGTAATCAATGTGTAGGCCATGCCCGTGCTCTCATCTGAAGGCTCAACAGGGGAAGGATCTGCTTCCAAGGTCACTCATATAGTTATTAGCAGGATTCAGATTATTGAAAGTTGTTGAACTGAGGGTTTCATTTTCTCCTTGGATGTTGGCTGGAAACCACTCTCAGTTCCTGACGACATGGGCCTCTCCATAGGTCAGCCCACACATGGCAGCTTGCTTTACCCAGGGCAAATATGAGAAGAACCAGAGAGAGAGTATAAACCAAATAGAAGCCACACCCTCTTCTAGGATAATTTTGGGGTAGAGATTATTATGTTTAACAGGAAGGAGGCAGAAGCTAAAAGCTACTGACATACACTGAGACACTTGATATCTCTCTAATACTGTGAAGATTCTTCCCTCTGGCATAGTGGTTCCGTGGCTGGGTAGTGGGCTGACTCTGCCTCTCTGCCCCTCACCATCTTAGTCTACCACCTCATAACATCCAAGTATTTCCCTAGACTCTAAGAATGGGCAGAAAATTTCCTACTGTGGAGACAAGAGGACTTTGAGACCTAGAGCCTGTCTTATTTCCCTCTATACTCACAGTGCTTAGGATGGTGATAGGCACATGGTGGTTGTCATCACTGTTTGTTAGATATATCAATGTGTAGTATTCTTTTAGATGCCTGGCACTAGGGACAAAGCCTGAGCTTTTTACTGGGGCAGAGAATCCTGGGATTTACACAGGGGCCTCTGCTTTTCTGTGCTCAACGAGGACCCTCCATCTGTGCCTGTGTACAGGGGGCTGGATCTTGCCATGGAGTCTTGAAATGCTTGTTTGATGTTTCAAAATGATAACTTTTAAGCTCACATTTCACAACTAAAATGATTCCATTGTGTTCTGAAAAATCTTTTTAATTGAATGTTCTCTTTGTCAACCCAATAAACTGCTAGTTTTGCAATAAGATTCCCCTGGCACCTTTCCTGGAAGGTTCAGTGTGAGAAATTCACTCACATAACAATATAGTAGCAAAATCCTGTCAGCTAAGTTCTGTGGATTGATCACCTTCTGTATGCCAAGCACTGTGCTAGGTGCTGGACACAGGACAGTGGGTCATATAGGAACTCGCAAAAGAAGGACAGAAGCCTCTTTTATGCTGCACTGTTTTTTTTTTACTGGAGATTTTTTCTTTTGTTTCCTATCACAGGAATGAACAAGACTTTCTTACACACACAGCGTGACCATAAGTGGAGAGATAAATGTGCCAGAGTAAAGACAGCCACACATACTTGACACTTCTCCCATTAAAAAGTGGAGTCTATTTCCTTCCACTTGAATCTTCACTGACCTGAGAGTGCTTGGACCCATAGGAAATGGCAGATATGACATATGGCCAGTCCCAGGCTTTGCCTTGGGGAGACCTAGAAACTTCTGCCATAGTCTCTTGAAGCCTCGAGGTGACAGGAAATAAGTCCAACCAGCTACCTGGCCACAGAAATCAGCAGGAAAGGCCCCAAGAATATGTGAAGAAGGAGATGGGCCTGGTAGAGCCCAGGCTTCCAACCAACTGACAAGACTCCAGGCATGGTAATAAAACCATTTCAATACTTCTAGCAGCACCAGCAACCAACAGAACATCACTAAGTGACCCCAGTTGTGCCATCTGCCCCAGTTCCTGCTGCACAAAACCATGATATAAAGTGGGTTGTTTTACAGCAGTAAGTATTGGGTTAGTTTTATACTCAGTAATAAATCAAGGGAGCATTTTACAACAGTTTCCCAGAAGATGGACACAATAGTGGCCCCACAGGGTGGGGTGAGAAGAGTTGCTGAAGCCTTAGCATGAGACTCTCCCAGAAATCCCTTTTATTTGATTTTCAGAAAGCCCTGATGCTACAGTAATAATAGCTAATATTTCTTAATTGCTATAAATATGGCCTTATTTCCTGCCACTTTGGGACATGCATTATACTCACGAGTAACTGATGCTTATGCCCCTGGCTGCTGGGAATACATATTCTTATAGCCTCTATAAATCTTGCTGTTCATTCAAGATTCCTCTTGGGTACTGGCAACTTCAGGAACTTTCATGTTGACCTAAGGGTCTCTCTACTTTTCATAACTCTATCTTAGCCAACTTGTATTTTGTTGAAATTCTCTCTATTATCTCCACAAGTTTCTATTTTCCACTGGTAAGATGGTTGAAGATACAGATTGCATCTTCCTCATGGTTGCATGTATGTACAATTTTAACAGAATCTGCACATTGTAAATGACCAACCTAGCATTTGCATATTGTATTACAGTTTATAAAGGGTTTTCATTATTATCCCTGTTGAACAGTTGAATTGAGGCTCAGGGAGGAAAATGACTTTCTTAAAATCCCTGGGTCACGGGCTCCTCACTCAGAGGCTTGCTAATTTTCTCCCCCACATACTGAGGATATGGAGAACTTCTTGGTGGGAGGGAGAGAGCCGAAGCCCTATCCTCCCCATGGATACATATCCTTTGTTTTCAGTGTCTGGGAAATGCCCCAGGATTCCCTGCTGCGTTACCCTGGGAGACTATTGCTCAATCCCAGCAGCTGCTCTGGAGGAAGGAAAAAGCAGACATTCTGAATGTATCATACATACAATGCAATATTGAATTGGAGGTTGCTAATGAGCGAGAACTCTTTTATTGTGTAGTCTACTTTCAGTGAGGTCTAGCTCTTAATTTTCAGTGGGCGTAGCAGGAAGTACTAGTGTAAAAAATAAAACACATATATTACTAATACTGTTGCTATATAAAACAATATTTGGCCAAGATGGTTAAGATATGATTCAGTCCTTGTTCATCAAGTTGCTAAATATTATTCAGTGAGTGGAGTCACCATATGGCATAACTGAATTTTCTTGGGAGACTGGGTAAAATATTGTGTTGGATATAGAATTTGGAATTGTGCATGTCTCTGGTGGATAGAGTCTGGATCAAGCTGCAGACTGCTAATCCCATTAATCCCTCAGGCAAAGACTCTAATGCACGTGGTGAATGGAAATGGCTTAGCCCTGCATGTAGCACTCCACGAGGTTGAGTTTCTTCTCAGAAACTGAGGAAGGGTGGGCAGAACCACACACCTAGACAGATGCAATCTTTAAAGAAAAGTGTGTGTGGGCAAGTACAGTACCAGCTGGGAAAATCTAAATGACTGAAACCTATGACTCAGAAATCTTAAATTGCCTTAAAATTAATGAAGCTCTGTGGGGATGACTCAGTTCATTCATGTCCTTAGCTTGCAGGCTCGAAAGCTTGCAGAAGGAGCCGTTGTCTTAAGTTTGGAAGATCAGACTCCACAGAAGGAATGGGTCACATCCTTGGGGGTGGTCTGGGGTGCATGTGCTGGAGAGCCAGGTGAGCTGGTTCGCATCCTTCCCAGGGACTGAGTGACTTCTGGCAAGTGAAACGTCTGAGCCCGAGTTTCCATTCCTGTAAAATAAAAAGCAGATATTGAATTTCTAACTTTTCATCAGCTCTGATATTCTGATTACTCAAAGTCCCAGCAAGAAACAGAATTTGCCCTGGGTGGTTTGGATGAAGAGATTTTAATAAAGGGACTCCACAGATGTGTATGCTAGTTAAGAGAACAAACAAGGAAGAGGAAGGCACCCAGAGATGAGTAAAAGCTTCTGCTATTACCATCTCCATGGTCAAGACACCCATGAAAAATGGTGTTACTGGAACCCAGTGAGAACCAGATCTCTGGAGGAGAGCCATCCTCCACCCCCCTACCCCGGAAGGAGCCATTTTCCTGGGAGGAGGAAGCCCCTGCCAGAAACACAGTCTTAAGCAAGAAGGGAGCCAAGAAGAAGTGACCTGAAGCTTAACGTATTTCCCTAGTGCTGCTCTTTGGATGAGTCCAGCTGAACACCATTCAGGAAGGGAAGAAAGCTGTCCACAGGAGTTGGCTTCATGTGGCACAGAGAAGAGCAAAGAAGAAGGGTAGAGAGTGGGATCTAGAGTGGGTGAAAACAGAAAAACCAGCACACATTTTATGCTTTTATTAATTTCATTTCTGAGTTAGGGAAAAAAGCAGAACAAATATTTTTTCTGGAATAGCTGAAGAATGACTCTCAACTAACAAGAGTTTCTGAGTGTAAGGACAAGGTTTTGCTTACTTCTTTAACCCATCAGAATCTAGCATGATGTTGGTGCTATGGTAGATAATTAGGGAATATTTATTGAATTAGAGTCTGGTCACAAATCAACATTTATAAACATCTACATGTGTATAGAGCATGATGCATGGCACATGTGAAGTGAAAATCTGTTGAACAAATAATGTGTAAGATTCAAAACAAATTATGTAAATCTTTCAAATGAAAACTTCTATAAACCTCAGACAAATACTAGGCATTTTAGTTCTAGGAGTCATTTTGAATATGATTTATAGTTGTCATTGCACAATGTGTAAATTTCTTGGACTATGAAAATGGGATCTAAAATGTGAAGTAATAAATAAGCAAGGAGGGACTTAAAAGAGACATTTTCTACCTATTGTTACTGTTCAGAAGTTATACAAGCAAGAGTGCTCACAAAAGTAGAATGTTCAGCATATTCAGACATACATGAAATCACCTCTGACATGTGGATGTACTAACAGAGGGATGCTATTTACAGTCAGGCAGGCCAGGAATGCACACCTAGCTATAGGATCTCTCAGTATTCTGACTTGAGACAAGTACTTGAACCTGTGAACCTCAGTTTCCTTTTAATCCCTGCCTCAGGATCCATGTAAGTGCTGAATGAGATGATATGTGTCACATTCCTAGTAAAGAGCCTGGCGTGTCATAGATGTCCATTGCTTTGTTCCATTTTTCTAGTGGGGTCACTGATTTTCTTGGAGTTGACATAAGGTGTAAGACCAAGGGGTCACTGATTTTCTTGGAGTTGACATAAGGTGTAAGACCAAGGGGTCACTGATTTTCTTGGAGTTTATATAAGGGGTAAGACAAAGGGGTCACTGATTTTCTCAGAATTGGTGTAAGGTGTAAAAACAGTCACTTCTTTTGCTAGAGGGGAATCTCTACATGACAGAAGCACAAAAAATGGTGAAAGTTACAGAACACATCCAAACTATCATTATGTTTCATATGTAGGAACTGATGTTCACCTGTGTCGCCTTAGCATGTGGAGGAGCACCGTATGTATGTGTCACTAATTCTCTTCAGTATTCACCTAGCTCATATGGCAGGCAGTGCTGTTTGTGTAAGCAGCAGCCATTCTCCCGTCTATGAATGGTCAAAGCCAATTCTCTCCATAGAAGCTGAAATGCCAGATACTTATGTTTCTAGCCTTCCATGCAAATAAGCAAGGCAATGTGATACAATCCTGGCCAACGGAACTTAGGGAAATTCTATCTGGGAAACGTTGGGATAAGATTTTCCTCTCCAGTAGAAGTGAGGGGTTTGTGGGGAGAAGCCCCATTCCTGCTCTGTATATTATCGTGGAAGGATATGATGACTAAGGCTTCGGCAGCATCTTGAGACCACAAAGGGAAGCCAGAACTGAAGAGATGTTGCCCAGAGATCTAGTGTAATTGAGGTGCGAAATACCGGATTCCTATCTCAAGAATTTTTGTGTTTAGAGACTCGTTTACAAACACTGATTGTTTAGGCCACATGTAGTCATGTATTCTGTTACATGCAGCTGAAAGCATGCCAACTAAAAACCTATTTTCAGATTTCTTCTGGGGAAATAATTGAGTTCTTATGTTTCTGACTCTTCTTTCCAGCAGGTCATTAAAAGCCTAGAGTCCAGAAACTTCATTAGACATTTTGAATTCCTCCATCCATTTACTTATTTATCCATTCAATCATTCATTATTTATTCAATCAATTCAATATATATTTATCCAGTATGTTCCAATTCTTTTTTCCACTAATTGACTTTTGCGAGCTTTTAGATTCCTGCTCTAGCATCATGACCTTGAGGAAGTCTTCCTGGACTCCCACTTTCAGCTAAGTATCCTTTCTCTGTGCATACTTAACAGTCACACATAACATCTTTGGGGGGGACCTCTCATGTTATATTGAAATAATTTACCTGTATATCTTTCCAACCACAATGTACTTTTTCTAAATGCAAAGACTAATTAATAGTCCCCTTCCTTCCTTCCGTCCCTCCTTCCTTCCTTCCTTCCTTCCTTCTTTCCTTCCTTACCCTTCTCCTTTTCTCCCCCTTCTCCTTCTCCTGATCCTTCTCTTCTTCCTTAAGTTTGCGGTATAGCAAAGTTCTTAGCTATCAATGAGTATTCAAAACTCTTTGTAGACCAGACAGAATTAACTGTGTGTCATGGGAAATACAGAAGAATCACAGAGTTAGCAATTAAGGACAGAGACTATGCCTTTTAGCTTTGCAATCCTAGTGCGTGACCCAGAGAAAGTGCTTTGTAAGCATTTGCTGAATAAAAAATAATTGTAATTCAGGAGAATATATTTTATTGAAATGACCAACTGGACCTAAGAATCATTTTGGAAATGGGTCAGTGCCATCTTATGTAGCATTAGGTAATAGTGGTGTATCATAAATATGTATTAAATAAATAATTTATGCCCATATTGCATCCAGAATTTCAAATGTATAATTTGGTGCGGTGTGAAGTATGGCTCCATCCTGATTTTTTTCCAAATTGGCTACTTAATATCTCTGCCTCATTTTGTGAATATTCCCTCCCTGAAATTTTGAAATATCAACTTCATCATATACAAAGTACTCATAATAAGTGGGTAATTTTTTGGAATCTTCAGTTACCTTTCAGTTGCCTTGCAGCTCACACAGTATATATGACTGTGTATACATTTGTCTTCCTCTTATTCTAGATCTTTTTCAATAATTTTTAGACATTTAACTATCCAGATAAACTTTGGGCTTAAATGTTAAGCTTCATAAATATCTCAAAATTCTCTCTTAAATTTGAGGTAATATTTATAGATTATGCCATGCAATATGGCACAGCAAATGAAAGCACTGTTTTGCAGTCCACTGCCCAGAACTAAAAGAATGACTTTTTAACTTTTTAGCCTATGATTTTTGCGTAGTCAATGAATCCGTTTCTTCATTTGCAAAAATGAAAATAGTATCTATGCATAGAGTTGCTAGTTAGATTAAAATAAGGAAATTCATATAAAATATTGATCCTAGTGTCTGGCACAAGGAAAATATGTAACGGGGTAATTAGATATTTAATCTCCCAGCATTATTCTAGTAACTTTTCACAATCACATCAGACTTGGGTAGAGAAGAGAAGTGGGTTTATCTTGACTTTTCCATTCAGTTGTTTTCAGGAGTAAAACTTGAAAAAGGGAAATGTAGCTCATTTTATTTATTTGTCTATATAAATTTAAGGAGAATTATAACATTGGTCTGTCCTACTCACAGTTGACTTAGCAAATCCAAGGAAGTGACAGATGTAGAGATGTTTTCTCCAATGAAAAGAATCACAACCGTATGAAAACTGTAATTACAATGCTCACAATTGTTGAGATTGTACCTAGAAAGTCAAGTCTTGAGGGTTGCATGAATGAATTGCTACTGGATTTTGATCTTTAAATGGCCCTCTTTAGTTGCACTATATTTGGGATTATAGAATATAAAACACCTTTGGAATATGTGTGTTTTATAACTAGGAAATATGTCTTAGGATCCAAAGACAGGCATAACTTATGCATTGCCACATTAAATTGACCTCAGCATCCTCATCTGTGGTATTTTTTAAAAGGTATTAACCTTGAAGCATTAATGGTTAAATCTCCAATAAAGATGCAAATGATTAATAGAAGAATGCAATAGGGAAGTTCTCTTCTGCCGTACATGACTCACCATTTATGGGAAAGACTTTGTAACATGTTTACCTGCTGGGGACTAGTCAGATTCACCTTAAACAATGAGGAAATATCAAAATCCCTTGTGTTTGTGCCAGAAAATAAGCATATCAGTATCTGAAACTCTTTGTGACCATTTCGCTCTGACATTCTATCACTGCATTCTGTAGCAAAGACCCTGAAACATGTCACTTTTCCGTAGACCAGTGTGACAGAATTTGAACAGGCCTGACACAAGTGTTGTGAGTTGCGATATGGTTTTCTGGTTTTCTGGTTAGCTGGTAGCTAACACATAGGTAATGATATGGCTTTAAAGTTAGATTTTTAAAACTACTTTTGATTTGTGACCATGAAAGAGCAACTCGTTTTTAGCCAGCTTTTTGAAATTTTTTGCTAGTTAATCTAAAGGAGGTTCCTCTTAATTAAATGTGAATAGTGATTTTTAAGGGCACTTAACGACATATAAGTAGCACCTAGTAAGCACATCACAGTCCTACACTGTCACAAGTTGCCATTGCAGATACTTACTCAGAACTTTCTTAACCCAAATATTGGACTTTTTAAGATTTGAAGATCAAGGGCAATTCGGGAGGGGAGTGACATTTGTATAAAAAGAATTGACATTACATATTTTTTAGAAATATGTATTTATTGAATGACAAATTAATTTTATAATATTGGTGGACCTATAAAATAGTTCTATTCACACCTATTTTCAAAAGTAAAATTCTTTTTAAAATTTGAAAAATTTCAAACAAATCTGTATCTGAACAAATGTCGACCCTTCTTTATATTGAATATCTGAACCATAAAAGTTAGTCTAACCTGAATAATTAGTCTTGGATTATATTTATCTACTTTGAACAATTTCTTAGCCATTTGTGTCTTCAAAACCATGCCATAGTATCTTTCTGAAATTTAAAAAATATGGTCTTATCTTTAATTTTAATAAATTGTCTCTAACCCTCTTCCAAGTTTCATTGTAAAGTTATAATTTTGAAATTTGACACGTTGAACTGACATATTTCTATATACCCTATTTTTTAAATTGTGAAAACATTCTTTATGGCTGCTGAAGTATTTGGTAGGATTAGAACAAATTCTACTGGCAGAAGATACTCTTAATAATTTTTTTCATACTGAAAAGTGTACGTATTTCACATCAAATAGTATCCCAGTTCCTATCTTTGCTTCCATTCATAGCACCTTTCCTCCTTCAATCTTTTATTAGAACTTGTACATCATTTACATTTTTCTCATCATTCAGGTCTTTCCTTTCTCTTGCAGGGACAAAGGTGGATGTCCTCTTATTTGCAAGCTTTTTTTTTTTAATAATTACAACTTGTTAAGAGCTTCAAAAGCTGCAGGGTTTTTTGTTGTTTATTTTTGGGCAGAGGGTGCACTCCACTTGCTACCTTGATTAAAGATTCCCAACCAATTCTGAATAAAATATGACCAAATTTAGAGACCTGTTTACAAAAAGTTTAATGGTATTGCAGGGCACTTAGATTGATGTACAGAGTAGTTCTGAATAAATCAAAAATTTCTAAAATCTGATCAGAGAAGAACAAAGAATGTAGACACACACACACACACACACAGTGATTATAAAAATATTCAACATTACCTTTGTCAAAAATTTTGTAATTTAGTTACTTAAGATGTTTATATGTGTATATATCTGTACGTTTTGACAATGACAGATTTTATTTTGATTGGCAGATTATTTCAGCTTCTCTGAATTTTATTGTTAATTTTGTTTATCTCACAAGAAATTCCAAGGACAGTCTCTTCCATAGATTTCTTAATTTCGTATTTACATTACATCACAAACACATAATTTGATCTTTGATATTGAACTTTTAATTGAATTGTCAATTCATTTTAACATTCAATTAGCTTTACTTTGATTCCATAAAATGGAAAACAAAAATTTATTATTGAAATTAATCTGACTTCCTATTTTTAGGATTTTTAAATAAAACTGAAATTATTTAACTCTTTATGAATTTCTTCTGCTAGCAAAACCAACATATTAATAATTATAGTTTTACATTTGGTTCAGGTTCAAAAATACTTAATTTTAAAAGTGAGTACAATTAATTTAAGGAGTAATTTGATCTAACTGCAAAGTCATGCTCTGTAGAATAATTGTAATCTCACCGTCTACCACATCATATGTTAAATCACACTTGGCAGGCACTTCCTTAAAATAATTTTGAAATAGATACTGATGTTTCTTCAGCACAGCTGGTCTTTCAGTTTCCCTGTGGTTACTAATATTACAACAACACGCATGGTAAAAGATAAAGCATTGAGGAGTATTTTTTGCCATGTCATGATTCATTTTCCTGAAAAACAGAAATTTACACTTTTCATTAATTAACTATACTTTTTAGTTTTTGATGTTAATATGATTAATAGCAAAAGAAAAGTGTTATCAAATAAAATCTTTAAAAAAATCTGTAGAGTTGCATTACATAATAAATGGCATCTTTTTTTTTTTTTTTTTAACATACTTTGTATATATTTAACCTCTATTTTACTTGTTTTCTACGCACTCCATCTGACTTGTGACCTAGGAACTTTGTGAAACTTTCAAGCTTCATTATGGCCCTGGCCCAGAGGGTAGTATACCAGATGACTGGCAGCAGCAGCTCAAATACTTCTCTCACTGCTACTCAAGACTGGAAAGAGTTAGTTCTCCCTATGTGCTAGTGTTTGAGCACATTTTATTTTATTTGCAAGTATCCTACATACTTTCATTTGAAAGAGAAGTGTTGGTTACAGTTTGTCTGGAAAGGGTCAAGAAAAGAGATGTTATTTTTGGTCATCTTTCAGATTTAATCATGGGCTGACATGGGGTCTCTTGACTGCACGCATTTCAACTTCATTAGGTAGATCATAAACGAAGTTTTAAGTGCCAAGTGAAGGTCTACCAAATCCAACTTAATTCATTTCAGTGCATCAAATAATTATTACTCTGTCTAAATAAAATAGATAATGGACAATGTAAAATAGATGAGACACAAAACAATAGGTTTAAACTAGGTCTGTGCTGAGTAAACTGTGATACCTGGTTACAATACATACAGAGATGTTAATTAATATCACAAAATTACTGCTTAACACACCACTGCAAAACTCAATGGCCTAACCCAATAGTCATTCCTTCTCCTGGCTGTGTGGGTCAGCTGAGGGTCTCATTTTGCTATATTTATGCATGCTATTTCAAGTTCCCTTGGGTCAACTCACCATGGCTGGACTCTGATCTGTGTGTCTCTAATCCTCTCCTGGGATCAGCAGGCCAGCCTGGGTGAGTTTTTCTCAAGGCAATAACAAGCAGAAGAGAGCAAGCCCAAAACAGCACCTGCTTCTCAAGCCCATGTCATATTTTACGTCAAATCTAACATCTCATTGGCTGAAGCAAGGCACATGACTAATTCCAGAATCAAGGGGTAGAAAATTAGTCCACTGATGTGAGTAGGGAGAAAAAAGTTAATATTTTTTTAACGATAACCTAAACTACTACATAGGGAATTTTCAGGGAGCCCCAATTAAGAGTTTTACCATTTCATTTTGTGGATTTTTCTGATGCACTATCTTTTTGTGATATGCTTTACAACATATGTATAAATATATTTCTGATTTAATCCTCAAAGTTCTATGAAATGGGCATGTTATTATTTCCAATTTACAAATAAACTGAAACTTGGAGAACTGAACTCTTGACCACAGAGCTAACAGATGACAGACAAAATTCCGCAGGTGTGAATGACCTCTCGGCCTCTCCTCTTAACTGTTTCGCTAAAATGCTTTACCAAATTATTTGGCACTAAGAAAATGATTTCCTGACTGTTGCTAGAGGCCCTGCTAGCAGCTTGGAACACATAATCATTCTCATCTAGCAGAATATAATTATTGGTATAATTTTGAGCTACTGTAATTTCGTTCTACTAAAAAATCACAGCATGAATTTGTAATATCAGGAAGACTTTGGAGCTAGAGAAAATAAAATGTCTGGAAAAATGCTGCCATATGTACAGGATTCAAGTGGCATCTGCGTGTGCTCATTACACCACATCATTCTGTATCTGTCCAATTTGTTCCTCAGGTAACTCAAATGACTCATGGGGTTGGAACTATGATGTTCTGAAGGCCTTCAGTTTTTGCTTCCAGCTTATGCCTAACAAAGCATTTTATTATTATTCTGCATGTATCATACATGCAGACATATTTCTCCTCTCGACTAACTGAATACCTTCCCTAGATATGTTTTCTTTCCACTGAGAATAGCATGTTTAGTAAAATGCACATCAAGTCTCCCCACCCCATGCCTCTGAAACCAATGATATTAGCTTAGAATTCTGCTTCAAGGAGGGATTAGGTTCCAGGACAGAGATTTGGATGGGAGTGGCAGTGAAATAGATTGCTGAAGGGCAGAGGGACCAGAGGAAGAGGAGCAAGTCAGGACAACCTAGAATCAAACATAGTATAAACTACAGAATTTGGAACTTGCTGAGATCCTAGAGTCTGCTCCAAACTTCTCTTTTTACATTTGAAGAAATAAAAGGTATTATGAATTCTGAATGATTCCAAGTGAATTAACGAATGGCGAAGTCAAATTTAACCTCCATTCCTAGCCCTGTGTAATGGTTAAATTGCCAACTTGGCTAGGCTATGGCGCTCAGTTGCTTGGTAAAATACTAGTCTAGATGTTACTGTGAAGGTATTTTTATATGTATGACTGACATCTACAGTCAGCTGACTTTAAGAAAAGACAAAGATGGCCTTGATAAAGTGGATGGGCCTCATTCAGTTTAAGGCCTAAAAGCTAACACTGAGGTTTCTGGAAAAGAAGAAATGCTACCTTAAGACTGCAGCAGATGGCCGGGTGCGGTGGCTCACGCCTGTAATCCCAGCACTCTGGGAGGCTGAGGCGGGCGGATCACGAGGTCAGGAGATCGAGACCATCCTGGCTAATATGGTGAAACCCCGTCTCTACTAAAAATTACAAAAAATTAGCCGTGTGTAGTGGCGGGCGCCCGTAGTCCCAGCTACTCGGGAGGCTGAGGCAGGAGAATGGCATGAACCTGGGAGGTGGAGCTTGCAGTGAGCTGAGATCATGCCACTGCACTCCAGCCTGGGTGACAACGTGAGACTCCATCTCAAAAAAACAAAAAAGCTGCAGCAGAGAAAATCCTGTTGAGTGTTCAGCCTGCTGGCCTATGCTACATAATTCAGAGTTGCCAGTATCCACAATTGCATGAGCCAATTCCTTAAGGTAAATGATAAATCTCTCTCCGTCTTTCTCATTTTTCTCCCTGTACACATGTGTGCATGCACACACACACACACACACACACACACACACAGTTGGTTTTGTTCCTCTGGAGACCTCTGACTGATACAGATATTGGTATCAAGAGTGGGGTGCTCTGTAGTAAATACCTATAAATGTGGAATTCACTTCAGAATTGAATAATAAGTAGAGACCAGAAGAATTTTGAGGCATATGTTAGAAAAAGCCTAGATTTCCTCAAAGAGACTTTTGATAGAAATATGGGTGTTAAATGTGATTCTGGTGAGGGCTCAGACAGAGACAAACACAGTGAGATTGCTGTGTGATAAGCAGAGATTGGAGTGGTTCTGCCACAAGCCAAGGAACTCCTGGGCCTACCAGAAACAGGAAGAGGCAGGGAGAGATCTTCCTTGAGAAGGTTTAGAGGATGTGTGACTTTGCTAGCATCTTGCTTTTGGACTTCTAGTCTCCAGAACTGAGAGAGAATAAATGTCTTTTTAAGCCACCCAGTTGTGGTGCTTTATTATAGCAGCTCTAGGATACTAACACATCTGGGATCTGCTAGGATTCTGGAAGAGTGCTAGACTCTAAGGCTACTAAGAAGAGTAAGACATAGTCTATCTTCTCAAAAAATTGATCTTCTGCTTATTCTGGTATTTACAAGTAGTATAGTAATGGGCTGGTCTAGCATACCTGTGGAGTAACAGGGAGCCAGAAGAGCACTCTAAATATCAGTCTGTCACCATAGTTTGGGGATCAGATTCTAGTTTTTAAATCCAATATTATAAATGAGAAGTTTTAACAATGTGCTATGAACCAAAAGTACCAGGTCTGTGTGGACTAGAAAGGATAGACAAAGTTTCCTGGAGGAATTATTGCCTTAAACTTGTCTGGAATGATAGATGGGATTTAAATGGACAGAGTACAAAGAAACCCATTCTAGAAGAGCAAACTACAAGCAAACACATGGAGCCTGGGATGAATAAGCCACTATTAAACTCCTACTGTGTATTGTGAGCTGTAGGTTTTGTCATAATTAACTCTCAGGTATCCCAATAAGGCAGGTATTATTTTCTCCACTTCAAATATGAGGACATGGAGATTCAAAGACTCACCCAAAGTCACATGGCTGGTAAGAGGCAGAGCCTCTTTAATGCAGAGCTTTCAGAGCTCATGCATATTCATGGATGGTGAGGGGCCAGTCTGGCAAAACCAAAAGGCTCTCTTCTGTGTTATACTATACCTTACTGTTACTATCATCACCCTATACAACACCAGAACTTATTTCTCCTATCAAATTTTAACTTTGTACCTGTTGACCAACCTCTCCCCATTTCCCACTCCATTCCCCAGACTCTGGTACCTGTTCTCTGCTTCTATCATACTAACGTTTTATTTTTATTTTTAGATTCTATAAATGAGTGAAGTCATATGGTACTGTCGTTGTATCTGGTTTATTTCACTTAACATGATGTCCTCTAGGTCCATCCATGTTCTTGAAAATGACAAGATTTCATTCTTTTTTATGGCTGATTAGTATTCCATTGTGTGTATGTACACATTTTTATCCATTCATTCATTATTGCATGCTTGGGTGGCTTCCGTATCTGGGATATTGTAAATAATACTGCAATAAACATAGAAGTGCAGATATCTCTTTGACGTACTGATTTCATTTTCTTTAGATATATACCCTGTAGTGGGAGTGCTAGATTGTATGGTAGTTCTATTTTTAATTTTTGAGGTAATCTTCATACTGTTTTCCATACTGGTTGTATTAATTTATAATCCCACCAACAATATGTATAAGTATTCCCTTTTCTTTTTTCTTACTGTACTTTTCCTTTGTCATTTTGATAATAACCATTCTAATTGGAGTGAGATTGTATCTCATTGTGGTTTTGGTTTGCATTTCCCTGATGATTAGTAATACTGAATATGTTTTCAAGTACCTGCTGGCCATTTGTATGTCCACTTTTGAGAAATGTCTATTAAGGTCTTTTGCCCATATTTAATTGGGTTCTTGTTGTTGTTGTTGAATTGTTTAAGTTCCTAATATAATCTGGATACTAACTTTTTGTCAGATGTATAGGCTGCAAGTATTTTTACCATTCCGTAGATTATCTCTTCACTTTGCTAATTGTTTCCTTTGCTGTGCAAAAGCTTTTGAGTTTGATGTAATCCTATTTTTCTATTTTTGCTTTTGTTGCTTCTGCTTTTGTGTTCTTATTTTAAAAAATCTTTGCCCAGCATAATGTCATAAAATGTTTCCCCTATGTTTTCTTCTAGTAGTTTTATAGTTTTGGGTTTTACATTTAAGTCTTTAATCTGTTTTGAGTTGATTTTTTACATGGTGAGAGGTAGGGGTTTAGTCTCATTCTTTTTCATTTGGTTACCTAATTTTCCAGGTACCATTTATTGAAGAGGCTTTTCCCCATGTGTGTTGTTAGCATCTTTGTCAAAAATCTGTTGCTGTAGGCTCTCTATTCTGTTCCATTGTTCTATGTGTCCATTTTTATGCCACTACCATGCTGTTTTGGTTACTAGAACTTTGTAATACATTTTGAAGTCAAATAATGATGCCTTCAGCTTTGTTCTTTTTGCTCAGCATTGCCTTGGCTATTTTGGGTCTTTCATTATTCCAAATGAATTTTAGGATTGAAAGAACTGTTTCTTTCTCTTATATTTGCATGAGCTGCTTTTTTGGTAGGTTAAATTAACGTGGTAGATTGTCTGAAGATACAGTGAGAAAATCTATTCTAGGCTACATATGCAGCATTTTAATAGTTTAGTGACTATTTCAAAATATATGTAACTATTACTGAGGCAAATAGGAGCATATTAACTATCTATTTTTATCTATTGTCCTGGCACCGGTGGAATGCTATTAGTCCCAGTCTGCTGTGTGGCTTTTCCCTGTAATAGAATCACTGGTTCTCTAGCACTAAGCTGAATTGTGTGGCCCAGCTTTATGTTGTTGTTGTTGCTTTAAAATAAATTTGTCCTATGTTAATTGCTATTACATAATATCCAATTAGCAGTTCATTTGGGACATACCTGTGTTTGAAGCTGAGATAATCAAGATAAAAACCTGGATTCTGTAGTCCAAATATCTTGACAGACATTACTCTGCGTTCTGTTGCTTCATAATGTTGGGGGAAGAATCCTGTGCTTGGAGCTGGGCAGTTGCAAAAATGTAGCTGACATTTATTGAGCTTAGCTATGTGACATGTATTGTACTGAAGGATTTAATGTAGGACCTCGTTTTGCCGTCAGGACAACCCTCTGAAGTAAGTACTACTATCCGCATTTTATGCAAAGGAAGCTAACTCTCAGATTACATAGCTTGCTGCAGTGACTTAATAGAGCACGAGATGTAAATAGGTATTTGCATTCAGGACTATCTAAATCCAAAGTCCATTCCATCAATCACTTTTCTACACTGACCTTCTGGGTATATGGTAGGTACTCAGTGATCAAATGGGTTATTGAATAAAGGATGTTGTCTTTGACACACATTACCTCATGATTTTTGGGTGAATTTTTCCCCCTGGGTTTTATATTCCTGTCTTTAGAATTCAAATGTTAGATTAGAAACCTCTAAATCTCCTTCCCCCGTGCCTGTGTTTCTAAGATTTAAAGCCTTGGTTATCTGAGAAATTTCAAGAGCATAAAAACCCTCCAATTAATTCTCATCTTGGAGACCTCATATAAAACATAAAACATGCTTCATTGTCCTGGATCGTCTCTGTTTTGGTTAATCTAATTCCTTCATTTAAGTTATGTACTTATTTTCATCTCTTTTTCCTAAGGATTTGAGAATTTAAAAATTAGAAAGAAACTGAAAAAACAGAGTAAGGCAGAAGACTAAAATGAGATGACAGTAAAGTCAGTAATACAGACATAGGAAGACTCAACATAGTTAGAAAAGGTGGGTTATCTCTCTAGCTGTGGGCTTCTCAATGGTCAGCATTTCTAACAGAAGAAGAGTGGCTCTTTGGAAGCTTCCTCATTTCATAGGCATGGAGGCAATTTACCACAGAGGAATGACTGGAGCTAGGCAGTGAGCCTGGGCTTGATGCTACCCAGTGGGCAGATAACCGCCTTGGAGTCAGAGCCATCTCCCTGCCAGACAGAGACCTGGTTGGGCTGGAATAAACTACAGAAGACCTAGGGTTTAAGGAGGCTTGGGCAGCCTCTTACCTGTGGTTTCAGCATATGAAGCTGTGAGGCAGAGACCCACAGATGCATCTTTGGGTGTGTTACAGGCAGAGGTGGCGGCAGGGTTGCTGTAGGAGGTGGCGTAATGGCTACTGAAGGTAAAAGCTGAGATTGCTAATCTGAAATCAAGTCGTTGATCCACAGAAGCTGACTAAGGATTGGAACCAAAAGGGGGAGGTGGAATCTGGAAAGAATGCAGAATAAAAGCAAGAGAGCCACAGACAGACTAGAGATGGCAAGCTACACAACTCCAGAGTCAGAATGTGCCAGGTAGCTACAGATAAAAGGTTAAATATCTCCACAGGTTGCAACTCTATGTTCACCTTATCTTATGTATTGTGCTGATTTACTGAGCCTGAGACAAATACGTGATTGATGATTCTCCTACCTGCTCCTTTTCACTTGTAATGTGGATTCAGTAATGTTACCATACCCACCCTCTTTCCCCTCCAGCCCTCTTTTCCCCCGTAAATATTGGAGCCTTCAAAACCATCCTTAGAGAAAGGAACAGATCTGTCTCCTGGTCATGTCATTTACCTTGGCAAAGTAAACTTCTGAATTGATTGAGACCTGTCTCAGATACTCTTTGGTGTACAAGGCCATGCTGGGTATTTTTAAGGAGCTGAAACAGAGTGAACAGTAGACAGGACTGGTAACGCATCTACTCTTGATGCATCCAGTAGCCTCTCTAGGGCCCAAGGCAAAAGGTCCTGTTCAGGGCTGCCTCCAAGCCAGTTCTCCTTCTGTGTGGGCCTCACCACTTCCAAATGACTTCACCAGAGGTCTTGGCAAAAGGTTTAGAGTTCAAAATGGAGATTAAAACTCTCTCAGAGATTGGGGCATGAATGAATAGGAAGGGAACCACCTTTGCTTTCAGGATATGGCCTCTTTGGGAGGGTGTTCATACTCACTGGTGGAAGCACCACAACCTGCCTCTCTGCATGGCCACGGGCACATCTGTTAACTCTGCTGACCTTTCCTTATAAATGCCAGCATTCAAGGTTCCTGCTTGATGTGAAGACTGGCCGAAGTCACGGTATCAATCAAATTGCAGTGGGATGAAGCTGGCTCCTCTGCACCATGGTGTGTAAACTTGCCCTCTTTTGTCCAAATGCAAAACCTCCACACTCTCCTCACAGCCGTATTTCCATTGCAGGCCCTCAGAGAGCAGTAACTCATTTAAAATTGAGTCAGGGTTGGCCAGAGCCCTGCATGGAACAGCTCGTAAATCTGCATAATCTTTCTTTCTCTTTCACTCATACTCTTTGTCACTGGCAATATTTTGTAAACTGGAAAGCACTAGTAAACATCAATTAATATTATTTACTCATTCACTCAACAAACATTTCACATATAAGGCTGAGCACATTCTATGTGCCAGTTGCTGGATGATACAGGTATGAGTAAGACCTAGCCACAGTTCTCAAGATTCTGGAGGGTTGGGGAGAGGGACCATAGATGTTCATCATCACAGACAAAACCATGTGAAAGCAAACCAAGAGGCTGAAGGAAGCCCTGACACTGGACCCTGCCTTGGGGGTCAGTTCTGGATGGAGGATTTTTAAGAAGGGGGATCAGAGAAGGAGATTCATGAACTAAGTGTTGAAAACAGGGTCCCAGATGGTTAGGGAGAAGGAACAGCAGGAGCAAACAGTCCTGATACAGAAGAAAGCCTGTTGTGGGTGAAGGAGAATTAAGTAGGTCAACATATCTCAGTTTATTGCAGCACAGGAAAAAAAATTAGGATGATTACTAGCTGAGGACAGCAGCAGGCTACGATGGTTCACAAAGGGAGGTGGACTGCTTGAAACAGGCAATGGAGAGATACTCAATTGTTTTCAACAGGAAGGTTATCTTTATTTATTTTTATTCTATTGCTTTATTGTTACTTGTTATTATTATTTCAGAAAGAACCCTGGCCATATCAGAGGGTCATCCCCTCTTAATGAGAATGTGACTGACCTATAGAATTAATTAAAAAAAATACAACTGGATGGAAACTACCCCTCCATGTAGTGACTCAGCCCTCCTTGGTGTGAAGCCCAGGTGATTTGGGATTCCAGGCAGGAAGGAGGCCGTGAGGCAGCACAGAGCATGGAGGGAGGTGGGGGGATGGAGGCAGTCAGCTAAGCGGTTTTTGTAAGGGCCTGAGCTCCTTACTGCTAGGCAGGCGCCATATGCTCAGGGAGGTGCATTGGTTTCATCTATTACCTGGGACTCCATTCACTGGTTCCCCACCCACGGGAGCACCCACTGGATGACAAGGAAGGCAGCACTGGCCTTGCTGTAGGGCCGTGTGGTCTAATGCAGACATCCTCACCGGCTGCACGTGAGGGTCATCCAGAGAGCTCTTAAAGCAGTGATGACTGAGCCCCACTCTAGACCAATTAAAGTAGAATCCCGCTGGGAGCCATCTGTCCTTCCTCCCTGAAGTGCCAGGTTGGAGAGGAGGGTATGCTCAAGGCCCTTTGGGACAGGGAGATGATGTGGAGAGGAAGGGGCTCTGCTGCAGGAGGTGACATGTGAGGGGCGTGGGTAGAGACTGTGGCGACTGACACTTTAGCCACTGGCTGAACAAAGGGCTCTAGTGGAAAGGCGCTGCTGGCCTGGGTCTAACTCCTGGACCTGTCCTGGTGACTTAGGTTTTTGTTTAACATCTCCATTTTTGAGCATCTTCAAACATAAACTACCACAAACTGGCAGGCTTAAGCAACAGACATTATTATCTCGCAGTTCTAGAGGCCAGAAGTCCAAGATCAAGGGTTTCTAGGGCTGATTCCTGCTGGAGGTATAAGGGAGACCCTGTTCCTAGCCTCTCCCCCAGCTCTTGGGGGATTGTGGGCCACATCTGGCATTCCTTGGCTTGTAGACTCCTCACCCCGAACTGATCTTTCCGTTCATCTTCACACAGCGTTCTCACTGTGCGCCTGGCTCTATGGTCAAATTTCCCCTTTATGTAAGGACATCAGTTATGTTGGATCAGGGCCCACCCTAATGACCTCATTTTAATTTGATTACCTCTGTAAAAATTCTAGCTCCAAATAAGGTCACATTCCAAGGAACTGGGGGTGAGAACTTCAACATATGAATTTGGGGGGGGGGACCAAAATAAAAACCAATATTGTTTTTACCCATTTTTTGCCATTAGGTGACAGAGTCTGCATAATATTATCTTATTAATCCTCTCCCAAACACTGTGTAATGTAGAGTGTTAATCTTATTTTAGAAATGAAGAAACAAAGCTGCAAAGAAATGCAGTATCTGGCCTGGGATCACAAACAGAAAGCCGATGGTAGAGGCTTTTCGAAGGCAGGTTTGCCTATGTGTGATCCATTATGTTCCCATAGGATAGAGCAAGTCTGATTGAGCCCCACAAGCCCTTTCAGGCTTCTGAGATCTGTATTTTTCTGTATGGGAAAGAATCAAGGCTGATTTGGCATTGCCATTGTCAAGAAGATGCAACTCGGCAGGACTCATGGAAAGGTATGCACGTATTGAATCAGTAACAGGATCCTGAAGTGCCAGCTGTCTTTCTTTATTCATAGCTTTTCATAGCTGGAGGTATAGTGCAGGAGGAGGAGGAGGAGGTAAGAGGAGGACAGGAGATTGTGTAATTCTTACAGGAAGAAAGCCAAAAGAAAAGGAAAAATGCAAGCAGTGTCGGCACACAGGCAACTGTACAGAAATAAGATGAGTGTTCAGCTGTGTCCTGAAATGGTCATGGAGCACTGGGCTAGAGGAAATGTTGCCTTTTGCAGTTTTGCTGGAGGCATAATCTAGACTTCATAAATTATCAGCCAGTCTGCTCTGCTCAGCTCAGCTTTGTTCAGAAAACATGTACTGAGAAGCTGTTTTAAGCTCACATTCACATAGACCGTGCTTTGCAGAAGCTCGGAGTCCATAGGGGCTGCAGACCCACAAAGGGATCACCATGGTACCATGTGCAGAAAAAAGCAGAGGCAGCTAAGGCAAAGCTGAGGGGAGGCTACCAAGCAAGCCTGGGCTGGGGGAGGAATCAAGGAGGACTTCTTGAAGGAGGTGATGGCTGAATCTTCAGAGATGAGCAGGCAGTAGCAGGGTAGAGGTGAGAAAGGCAATGGTACTAACAAAGGCACTCATGTGTGGAATAGCATGTGTGGTGACCAGTGTGCATGGGTATTTTAATTTGGGCTAAATGTGCCTCTTATGATGAGATGAATAATGCCAAGCTTCTTTTGCAGGCTGAAGGCGGCACACCTGCCTAGCCTCTTTCATTAGCTTCTCATGGGGACTGGAATATAATATGATTCCTTCACCATTGTAATTGTGCCTTGGCTCAGTAAGCTTTCAGTTGCCAAAAAAATACTTAGCGGAATATGAATCAGAAAAATCAAAGCACTTTAAGAAAAGGATTAATTATTAACAGCATATCTATTAAAGCTTAGCACTTAGAAAAGAGCTACAAATTGGTTCTGAATATGGCAGTGTAGAGATTCTGGACATACTTATATGGGTCTTGTGCCATAACATCTTGCAAAGTGTTTAGCTGACCCAGGTAATTCAAGAAGAAGTTCATATAACCCCTGCTATTAAAATTCTTCCATTACTTTCTTTGAGAACACCCAAAGATTAGCCAAACATTAGGGAACATATCCTGCTGTGCCAAAGCTTTGTGTACTGTGTCTTCCTGCTGATCAAGTGATGCTTCGTTTGTAAAAGTAACAAGGGGCAGAAATTCAGAAAAAGAGATTTTGTTCATATAAATAACCTCCCTTCCACTGTGTTATGCTAACAGACATATCACATGAAACAATCATATCACAGAGATACATTTTTCCTTGGAACAAAAACCTGTTTTCTTTGTAATGTTAATCCTAATGTGGTTTTTAGAAGAAAATTAAATATTGATGAACTTGTGGATAATACTGTGTCTTAATTCATTATAGTACTGTTAAAGAAACTGATGATTATTCTTTCAGAATTACTTTTATGCCTGTAAACACTTTGACTTCTATTCAAACAAAAGTTTTTACTGTTAAATTATCCATCTGAAGTGGAACCCATTTTTAAAGGGAGGTATTTTAAAAATGGAATCCTTCTTTGTACTGTTTTTAGTTTTATAATGCATGGATTTCTATTGTTTAAAATTATGCTTGTGTGTCATTCAAGAAAATCAGGAGCCACTTTAAGCATTTAGAACAGGAGGAATTTAATCCAATGAATTAGCTTCAGTAGTGATAGAAGATCAGAGAAACCAAACAGAGTAGGACAAAGCAACTCAGAGATTAGCAAAACAAAACAAAAAAAAGGAGCCAGGTCCATCCCAAACTGAACAGCAAAGGGACAAGGCTGTGCTTTCCAGGTCAAGGGGCAGGGGTTGGAAAGGCTGAAGGGAAGAGGGAAAAGGAAAACAACCCAGACTTTTTCTTTCTTGCCCTTTCCTATCTCTCCTCCAAGACACTATGGCCAACTGAAGCCCAAAGCCAGCTGAGAAGGGAGTCTGGGAACTGCAGGGTGCATCATCAACCCAGTGAAATGCAGACCAGAGCAGAGGAAAGCCAGGATTTTCACAGCTCAATCACTTTTTATGGACTTACTTTCCAAGGAAGAAGGGGTGAAACTATATAACCCCATCTCTGATAAAGATTGATGAAGGGAGAGAGAGGAGGAGAGAGACAAGTGTTCCAGGCAGAGAAATAGAGACATGAGCCTGAACTGGAGCATCGACTTCCTTCTCTCCCTTTCTCCTTCCCTCCCTCCCTTCTCCTCTTCCCCATTCCAGTTCTTCCTCCCTTCTGCCCTACATTCCTCCCTTCCTGTCTTTTTTTCTGCACCCTGGAGTCTGGAGTCTGTGTGATGTGTTTCTGTTATTGTTATTTTCTTCTGACTCTTACGGTTTTCCACCATGCCTTCCTTAAATTACTCCCAGGCCCTGCCCCGTGCCTAATGCGTCCCTCCCTGAGAAGTATATTGGCTGGGGAAAAGCTCTGAGGGAGCAGAGCATGCATTAGACACAGAAGGGTCTGTTTCTCCCATCTTGTCCTTTGACTTTTGCATATGTGGCCCTCCCCATCTCATCAGCTGCCAGCCTGGAGCTCCTGAGGGTGGAGTCTCCTCCATGCCTTGCAGGGTGCTGCATGCAGCAGGTGCTCAAGGCTGCGGAGTCAGGATTTGAAGCCGAGCTCCAGTATGAGACACTGGGGAAGGTCTTAATTCTCAAATTCCATTTTCCCATCAGAATAATGGAATGGGGTTTTCAAATATCAACTCTGCACAGTTTTTATGGGAAGAACTCATTGTTATTGTAGTCTATCAGGCATGTGCCTGAAGCAATGTAAGTTTTGATTATTTCTTTTTTTAAATACATGATTCCTGCCTGGATTACTGCAGCAGCCTCCTAAGGGCCTCCCTGCTTTGACTCTCAGCTCCCACTTTGTCTCTCAACATACCAGCCAGAGTGATCTTTTCACACCCCAAGTTGGGATCCCCGTGCCACATCTTGCTCCCAGCCTCACCATGGCACGCGTTCCACCTGGGATGAACACTAAACTCATTCCAGAAGCCTTCGAAGCTCTGTGTGGTCCAGTTTCTTCCATTTTGACTCTTCCCTTTGTGTCTTGTTTACTCTTCCCCAATGTGGCTCACCCCTGCCTTTGGGCCTTCCCATTTACTGTCTAGATACTCTGCCCCACTGCCCATATGGTGAACCCCTCATGACCTGCAAGCCCTGAGGCCTCCTCTGACACCTCCATTAAAATTGAAACTCTGCCAGGTGTGATGGCTCACGCCTGTAATCCCATCACTTTGGGAGGCCGAGATGGGTGGATCACAAAGACAAGAGATCGAGATCATTCTGGCCAGCATGGTGAAACCCCATCTCTACTAAAAATACAAAAATTAGCTGGGCGTGGTGGTGCATGCCTGTAGTCCCAGCTACTTGGGAGGCTGAGGCAGGAGAATAATAGCTTGAACTCAGGAGGCGGAGGTTGCAGTGAGCGGAGATCTCGCCATTGCGGTCTAGCCTGGCTACAGAGCAAGACTCAAAAAAAAAAAAGAAAGAAAATTTCAGCTCACCCCCTACACCTTGCCCAATACACTGGCATCTCTAATCTGGCTTCCTTCATTGGTGAAACGTAGCCTTCCTTATCTGCCCTAGCACGTGGCATCTTCTCACATCCTAGATCATTCTCACAGGGCTACGTATGATTCCCTAGAATCCATTTCAGCTGGTGAGAGACCGAGTGATGATTCTACTCTTCCCAGCAGGTGGCAGGGCCTTCTTGGGGCTTCTGTGTCTTCATCACCACCGTGAAAGGGCTGGTCTCTATGAGCTTCAACTTCCCTTTGGAGTTTAAATTCCATTGTGCTGCCCATACACACATTTTGAAAAGCCATTTGCTCTGCAATTGGGGAGAACATGTATTTCTTTTCCCACATCTGTCCCCATTGTCAGGCTGGAGGGTGAGAGTCTAAATCCACAAGTGAGGGAATGCAACATGGGAAGTGTCTCAAAGAACATCTCCAGAGGGACAGGATGCCCAGTGGAGTTGGCTAACCTCTCCCCGCTGGTGCCCAGGGCTCTCCCTTCACTGCAGTTCCTAATGTGGCTGCTTCATTGACTGTATGGAGGGAGAACAGGATGCTGAGATGACCAGAGGCCGAGTTAAACTTGCAAACCTCTAAAGGAACGTCCGAGCTCCCCAGCCATTCATCCATTCATCTGCCCATTCAATGATTTGTTCATTCTTTCCTCCAGATTATTGCCCCTTAGACACCAAACGTCTTTAAAGGTATCCCTGGTGTTTCTTATGGCTCCTTGATATGGTTTGGCTGTGTCCCCACCCAAATCTCATCTTGAATTTCCACGTGTTGTGAGAGGGACCCAGTGGGAGGTAATTGAATCATGGGGGCAAGTCTTTCCCATGCTGTTCTCATGATAGTGAATAAGTCTCATGAGATCTGATAGTAATATAAGGGGGAGTTTCCCTGCTCAAGCTGTCTCTTTGCCTGCCACCATCCGTGTAAGATGTGACTTGCTCCTCGTTGCCTTCTGCCATGATTGTGAGGCCTCCTTAGCCATGTGGAGCTGTAAGGCCAACTAAACCTCTTTCTTTTGTAAATTCCCCAGTCTCAAGTATGTCTTTATCAGCAGCATGAAAATGGACTAATACACTCCTCTTAAACCCTTAACTTTGTAATTTTTGTTGTCCCCTCTCTGAGCCACCATTTATGCTCTTTGCTTAACTTCTGTGCACACCTCCATGCTTTTATCTGTCACGGTCTTCACCACTCTTGTCAGTGCCTGTGGCAGAGCCCAGCCAGGCTCACTAATAACAAGGAGCTCCCTGCATTGACCAGCCATGCTTGCCCTGGGCTAGCTGTGCGAATAGCCTGGCCTAAGGACCCTGGATGAGAATGGCATGACATACATCCCTTCCAGATGAGGTGACCTCCCAACACACTCTGCTCTCCGTCTGCCAGCTGATGACAGTAGCTCAGCTCCTGCCAGAAGATGGTGGGAATGGTGCAGCCACATAATAGAAATAGCAGAGGTCCCTGGGCAGCCATCTAGAGGACAGCTACTTTGTGGAGTGCTGCCCAAGGGAGTCATACACCTGTGTGGTGATTGAGGAACAAGCTTTGTCTGCAGAAGCCACTGTCAATTTTGTGGTTATTTGTAAACAGGTCATTCATCCTGCAAATACATTCACCTGTAAGTACACATGCTGGGTTTTGTGCTAAGCACAGGGTTTATAATGATGAATAAGACAAACCTAGAACTTGCCCACCGGGAGCCTGTAGCTTAGCAGGACAGACAGATTTGACTCAGCTCTCATGGGATGTCCACAAGGTTCTGAAGAGGAATTATGCAGAGAGAGAATGGGAGCTCAGACTGTGGTGTCGAAGGTGGGGGACCAGTGTGACTGGAGCCAGCCTGAGGTTCCAGATGGATTCCCTGAGCAAGTAACATCTGAGCTAAGATCTGAAGGATGAGGCCACTGGAGAGTGGAAGCGGGGAAGCTTTCAGGATCAGGGGCTGTGTGCAGGGTGCCCAGGATGAGTGAGGGAACTGGGGACACTGAAGGAAGGCCGATGGGGTCATCTGCATGTGCAGGAAATTTAGTACAGTGCCTTGCTCATAATAGGAATTAATAAATGTTTGCCTAATATATCACCACATGAATGAATGTACCATTTAACTAAAAATTGAAAAAGATCAAAGGAAACAGAAGCAAGAAAATGAATAAAAATTTGGGGGTGAAGGGTGGCTTCTCAAATAAAAAAATCACAAATCTATATCTATACAAAAAGAGGTATATGGGGAGTCTCTATTTAGTATCTCCCTCAATCCCAACCCTATTGCGGTTAGAGGGAGGCATGCAAAAGGCTTTCCTAATCTATCTTTTATGACTTGAAGCTTATCAGGGGCCTATTCTGTATTTCCACTCCAGTTAGAAGGATCCTCTAGAGCCTGAGTCTCTCTCTCTGTAGGCATTGGGAAGCAAAATCTGATTCACAAGCAGAGCAGAGGAGAGTTTGCTTTTCACATATTCTACAGAATTGAAAAAAAATTGATTGGTGGATCTTTATGAGAAATCTGGGCAGGTGTTTGAAAGAAGATGCAGCAATCTATTTCTAGTCTCCCACACTGCCACAATGGAGTAACCCCCTGTGCTGTTTGGTGGTTAATGATCTCATAATTTATATTTTATAACATAAACCCTCAGAGTTTCTGTTATGTAATGACAATAGACTATCCACAGCTACCTTTGTGGAACCTAAAAATGTCATTGCTTGGGGCCAGATGTAATGTGCAATAAATAATTTAACGGCAAAGGTATCTTCATTTTATTTACAGTAAGCTAGAATTCATCTCCGTGGTCAATGTGAAACACCACTTAGTGGTGTAACCCAATTCATACTGAAAGGCCTCCAACAATTCCAAAGATATTTATATATATATCTTGGAAGTTCTTGGGCCCTCAACATTAGCATATGTCTTCTTTTTTCTCCTGACTTTATTTTTTTTACTCCAAATTAATTCAGGCCTTGATATGCATGCCTATTTGTTTGTATCTTTGAATGCGTGTCTCAACTTCTAAAATGCTTTGTATAAAAGCTGTGGCATCTTATTCCCTAGCTGTGATGTTTACTTTATATGGCTAAAGAGCTTGCAGATTCCACATGCTTACCACAATAATTCAAATAGGAAGTAAATATATGGAAACCAAGCTTCAGAGGGCTCCAGACATTCTCAAGGGGACCTAATTGGTGCTCTCTTGCGGTCAAAATATTTAACAAGCACCTGTTACATGCAAGATGTTGTAGTTACAATGGGCACTGGGTTACGATGCTGGCAAAGTCAGAGGTTGCCCTTGACCTCATCAAATTTACATTGCACTGGAAAAGACAGCCATTGGCTGCAAGTGATTTTGTAACAGCTGTCGCTGGGATTGCAGAGGTGCACAAGGTAACAGCAAACATGGAGTCAAGTGGCCTGGTGAGTCCTGGAGGCCGGGGAAAGCCTCTCTGGGGAAGTGGCATGCAAAGTTGGAGTTAATTGGCTCCATTTTGAGTAAAGGGACTAGCAAGAGCAAAGGCCCTGCAGCAGGACCTGCTTGAGCACTGAAAGAAGATCTGCATTAAGTGGCAGAGGTGTTCTACAAATCCATGCCTTTTGATGTCAACTGTCATACTCTTTCCCTGTTATAATGAAGGGATCTGGGAGCATTTGCCCTGGTTGTGGCCTGAGAAGATGACTTCTACCTTTCAGAAAAAAAGGCTTTTTCACTCTTGAGCCACAGACTGCTTTGGAGCATGACAGACAACTCATAACAATTCTTGGAAAACACACCCAGGGCCTCCTTAATTAATGACAAATGACAGTAGTGTCTATTTCTTGGAATGGAAGGGAAGCAATAATGAGAAAAATCCAGTGAGTAACATTAACTCACATTTTGATAGCACTTTCCTATATAATTGTTCTTCAGTCTTTCAACAATCATGGGAATGCATACAACCATCGTCATTTTGTACTTGAGGTTACTGATCTTTGGAAGATAAAGTTACTTGCCCAAGAGACTCAACTGTTAAGAAGCAAGACTTGAATCTAAGTTTTTTGTCTCAACTATTGTATTTTCTCGAATCTAGCTTGAATCATTGATTACACCCATTGCAGCTCTGTGACATGCAGTGAATTACTTAACATCTCTGCACCTCAGTGTTTTCCTCTGTTAAATGGAGATAGTGATAATACTGATTCATAGGATTCGAGTGAAAACTAAATCAGTTCACATAGGTTCATATGGACTTGGAACAGTGCCTAGGACAAGGTAAAAGCTGTACAATTTTTGGCCATATTATTGATTCTTCTTGTTATTATTACCTGTCTCTGGAACAACTTGGTTTGATATTTTAATTTTATATGAATAGCATTTGACCCTTCTATCAGCTTATCCTGAAACCAATATAAGTAGATAATTTCACCAAAAAAGGTGTTCTTTTTGATAAATATAAAAAATTAAAATTGGATTAATGGACTTTGAACTTCAAAAGAGTCAGGAGCCTTTAGGTTAAAACAATTGCTCCCTTTTCTAACAAACCTGTCAGCCACAACACAAATAGTTCATTAGTGTCTTTCTTCCTTTCTTTCTCTTTCTCTCTTTTGTTTTCTTTCTTTCTCTCACTTTCTTTCTTTTTCTTTATCTTTCTCTTTCTTTCTCTCTCTCTCTCTTTCTTTCTTTCTTTCTTTCTTTCCTTCATATAGCATTATTGAGCACCTACAGTGTGTCAGGTACCATTCTAGGTACAACAATGAACACAACAGGCAAAATTCCTGTCTTTATAAGGCTTACATTCTAGTTAGAGGGATAAAGAAAGAAATAAGAAAATAAGGAGTACAATGCACACTACATTGCATGATGATAAGGGCTTTGGAAAGAAAGAAAACAGAAAGGGGGAATGAGGGGTGCAGGGGGAGGGCATGTTAAGTAAGATGATTAGAGAAAGCCTCACTTAGAAGGTGACTGAGAGAGTGGCCCACGTAACTGCTGCGTTCATAGCATGCTAGGCCGTCGATTTTACATGTTCTCTAATTGTTTCATATTGATTTCTCGGAGGAAAGAGCCATACCTGACACTTGATTAATTAGTGATTTTCATCCATTTATTAAGCCTTTTGTGATTACGTGCTTTGTTCCAAGCTCTGCCCTGGATACCATGGCTTTTGATAAACGAGAGATTATCCTGGCAATTACTGTATGAGTCACAGTGCAGCTGGGGAGAGGAAAAGCAAGTCCACAATGACCTTGCTGTGCAATAAGGTCTCTAGCTCAGAGCAATATGAGAACAAAGAGTGATCATCCCAAATACCAAATACCAGGGTCAGAAGGAGAGGGTCAGGACCTCCGGCCTGCAGAAGAGGCTCAGAGGAAGTGACAATCAAATGAGCCTAAGTAAAGGAGGGAAAGTTGATCAGGTATGGCGTTCCATGAAGGGGAGCCGGCATGCTCAGTGACAGGTACAGGGGTGTCCTCTGCTGGCAGAGCAGAGGGTGGGAGGGGTGTGGTGGGAAAGAGGCTGGAAAGCAAGCAGAGCAGGGCCAGAGCTCCTGGGACCCATACACAACGATGAGGGCTGTGCCCTGTATCCTGGACCAGGAAGGGCCACATGAGGACTTTGAGAAGAGTGGGCTGGGTCGTATCTGTTACTTAAGATGACTAATTCCATAGCTGTGAGCTGGAGGAAGGACTGACTTTCTAATAGCACCAGATTGTGAGACTGAAGATAAGGAGACCAGCTCATAGTGTGAGGGACGAGAAAGCCTGCTCAACAGAGGAACATAGGAGGAGGGGTTGGCTTCTAGGCTTCTAGATGTGGCAAGAAGATGGATTCAGGAGGTCTTGATGACTTCCTGGCTTGGAGCGAGAGGGAGGAGGCTAGAAAGGGGCTCATGCTTCCGACAGGGGTGAACAGTGGGGATATCATTGCTGACAAAGATAGGAACTCTGACAGTATTTGGGTCAAACTTGGACATGCTAATTGAGAAGTTCTCCAGGGACATCTACAAGGGAGTTGAAGATGGCTTGGGTTAGATTTGGGTCAGGAGCCTATTTCCACCAGCAGCATCCACTGTGGGCCATTCCTGTTCCCAACAGAAGCAGATTAGCCTGGCCTGGGATCTGTTCCTGAAATTCCAAGACTTCCAAAGGCCCTGAAATACACAGTGTTCCCACAGCCTGGAGACAGAGGCAGCTTGTCTTAAAAGTCCAGACATTGCCCTCATGATAATAATTTGTAGATCCTTAGTCACATGCCAGACACTACTTAAAGAACTTGATATTAAGTTTCACATTTTGATCTTCAAATGTTCTCCAAATGGCAGGTACTCATATTATTTCTATTTTATAGATAAGGAAACTAAGGCTCAGGGAGGTACATTAACTTGTCCAAGGTCATCCAACTGATAGCAGCTCCAGGACTTCAACCCTGGTCATGTGCAGGGCCTTAGTCAGCATTTTTCACCACTCGGGGTTTTGTTGTTGCTGTGTTGTGTTTCAGTTTTCCCACAGCTCTAATTGAAAAGAGGGCAGATGGGAACTTTATGTGAAAATAAGCTATTCTTGAGGAAATATTCATTATAGAAAGAGAGCCTAAATAAATACTGGTCTTGTTTAAAGTGGATTCAATAATAAACTCGTGGATACAGGAAGTGATGCCTTGAATTTCCTCCAGGCTCCCCAGTGCCCTACGTGTATTCACCACCCGACATTTCCTGGGCATCGGCAGGCAAATGGAGCCGTGATGAAAACAGACGGCACCTCCACCCTCAAGGAGCTTCCCCAAATGAGAAACCAAAAATGAGGCTCCTGAATTGGCCCCAAAGTGAGCACTTTTTGACCACATTTTCGAAACTAAAATCTCAAAAACAACTTGCCTTCATTGTGCCTGGTAACAAAAGACCCAATGCCCTTCTCAACGGCTTCCTGTAGAAGATCACTCTCAGAATCCCAGGAGCCTCTGATAAGCAGGCAGATGCAGCAGGGAAAAGAATCCCTGAAATGAAAAGGAGATGACATTTAAACGAGTAGTGGTTGTTTCACCATCATTAATAATAGCTAGCAATTTCATTAAACTTTAAAGGTGATAAAGAAGAACAGCATCTCACACCAATGCTGTAAGACTGTCATCCCATTTAATGGATGAGAGCAGTGAAGCTCACAGATGTAAAGTGATTTGCTGGTTAGTAGCAAAACCCGGACTCAGATGTCAGGATTGCACCTCCAGGCCCCTTCCCCTGTCGGGGTACCTGGCTGTTTTTCTGTTTCAAAAAAATCTTGTTGAAGTTGCTCTCTTTTGAGATGCTTTGAGAGAATGCTGGAGCAGAGGGAAGCTTGTGAAAGGCTTTTGTAGGTTTAGTAGGGAAATATTATCTTTTACATTTCAGCTTCCATGGCAGCAGCTGCAGCATCAGACATGGAAAGCAAAGATGGTTGTAAACCAGTTGTCTTTTCTACCATTTCAGAGGGTAAAGAATGGGAAAATATCAACTCCTTGGGCTTTCTTATTTAAAATTTTTATTTTTTGGAGGAGACTGGTTGCCTTGCTTTTAGGTCGATATTCTCTTGATGAGGTATTTCCCATTCCAGGAAGTTTCATGGCTTAATTCAGAAGCAAAGGCTGTGATGATACCTCCTGGATTGGCAAAGTAGGAGCTTGGATTTTCCTGGAGTCCCCACCAGCAGAACTAAAACTGGCGGGAGTTTCTCCAGCCAAGATCTGCCACGTCACATACCATCTGTGCCTGGATACATGCTCCCCTTGGACCTCAAGCATATTTTTCCTGTAACCCAGCAGCATCAGAAGGAAGGCTTTCCCCTTGTAGCAGGGCAGAGGCCCAACCCTCAGTTAGAGTCACATGAGCCAATGTCCAAGGCACTGATTATGCTGCTTCCATATTCACAGCAAATTTGCTTTACCCAGAATTGGGTTCCTGAGAACAAAGACAAATAAGAGCTCTCATTTTTTCCTTTAAAAAGTGTGGAGGTTTTTTTTTTTTGTCTTTTTCTTGCTAGTGTTCGTGAGTACATATACATGCTTGCTGAGATGGAAAATCTGGAAGGGCTCCCAAATTGTGTTATACTCCAACCCACACACCAGGAAAATCCTTAGGGAAACAGTGAGAGGGTGTCAGGGGGCGTTGTTTCATTCAGAGAGAACCTGGTTATAGCATATGAAATGTATCATTCCATATTATTTTGCTAAAGATTCTGTACCCAAATATACACTCAGAAAAGTCCTCCTGGTGGGTTATGTTCCAGAAAATAGGGTGATTCCCCTTCCCTTTTCCTGTTCAGTCACTGATGCAACCCCACAGCCGAGCAGCGTGCAGCCCTCCCCATTGGCAAGAATTCTCCGCACACCCTCTATGTGCTTGGCAAAGTGATAACTGCCACAAGCTAGTTAAGAAATGGAGCCCACAGACCCCATAAACAGGATTACCATTGGGACAGAATTGTGCCATGCATCTTCATAAAGTCATTAAACCAGCTGCGAGTCCCTTGAGGACACGACTCTCATTGTATTTGCATTTATACTCCTAACACCTGAGGTGGGAACTGGTTTCTAAGACATTCAATGACTATTCCTTGAATAAAAATATAGTGAATGAGAACTTAGCATGTTAATGTTATATTTCATGTAATTTTCTAGTAGTACATTAAAATGTCAAAATAGGGGGTCTAATTAGAGTATAGGAAGGTTTAACATAGGACACATCATAATTCACAAATACAGTAGGTCAGTTGATTTCTCTCTCTCTCTCTCTCGGTTTCATATATTTATTCACTAGACATTTGTTTTGTTAATTATGTACTCTATACTGTGCTTTGTACTGGGGACATAGTGATTAATTACCACCTCCTGACACACATCTTCCTCCTGTCTCCTTCCAAAAAATTCATGCTCAGTTGAGAAGACAGAAAAATAAGCAAGTAATTACAACTTATAAAGGCAGGTAAGTGCTATGTGTATATATATATATATATATATATATATATCATCCCTCTCACACACTTACACATTCACATACACACACACACACACATGCTGTGGAAACTAGAGAGCAATACTTGTGACGGAAATATTTGTGGAATGATTCTTAGGCAATGGGATGTTTGAGTTGAATCCTGAAGGGTTATGCAGTATGTTTTCTGGGTACACTGCTACTGTTCGGGATAGATTTATGTGCACTTGCTTCCCTGCTAGATTGTAATCTGTTGGGAGTGCAGGAACCAAAGGTTATTGAACTTTTTTGTTTCTAATAGAATCTTCCAGAGGCAGCTCTATGAGTCAGTGTGTTGCACTAGAATGAACTGGCATTTGATTCCCACTTTTACTAGTAGTTCTTTAAGCGATTTCTCAAAAACACTTTGAGCCTCAGTTTTCTCATTTAAAATAAGAGATAATTGACATCACCTGCTAGTGGTGATTCTTTATGATAATCAAATGTTATTATTTATGTAAAGCACCTAGAACGAAGAGGTAAAGCTATTGGCATATGGTAAATGACAATACCTCCTTTTCTTCATCTTCCTTGGTATTTAGTACATACGGAAAGAGTTGAAATCAAGTGAAAGGGCACAAATTGTGCTGGTATTACTGAGTACTTCTGGTGGTAGGCCAAGTCCTCTTCGAAAGTCCATGGAATAAGAGAAGATATAAGGCCAAGTGTTGTTTCATGGCCAGGACAGGATGGGTAAAGGAACAGAATTATATCCCAATCTCGTAGAACTAGAGAACGTGAGACCAGTGAGGATATGTAGTTTCTTTCTAGAGAAGTCCTGATTCCCAGAGCAGGTGGTGCTTTTATTCTATTCCCCATCTACAACACCCACCCTTAATTAGACTCAATTAAATCCTACTCCCCTGGCCTTGTTCGAATTTAATAACATCCTCCAAGATCAAACCCATCCCGAGATGACCTCTGACTCGTTTGGCCTCATCGATATATCTTTTTGTTTTACCCATTTCATACTGAGGGTTAGGGTCAGTCCTGGGCCCACCCCAGACCTACTGAATCAGGAGTGGGAGGATGGGGTCCAAGCAGGTTAAAAGGAAGATTTTACAATGGAGAGAGGCCCTATCCATCGCAATGATTTTCATGTTTTCATCTGAAATAAAAACAAAAACCAAAAACTCAGCTGCAAAATAAAAGCAATTTCAACTAAATTGACTGTGTGAATGCTCTGTAAAAACTACCAAAAATCCAATTGTTTTTAGAAATATTCCCATTTGTGCTACTAGCTTCCTGGTGCGTGGCCTGCCTGTTGAGGCATTTAATACAGATGCAAAGCTAGGACTGAGGTGCCACTCCTGCTGAGCAAGGTTTGGCTATAAATGGAGCCTTTTCCAAAGCAACTGAGGTTAAGGCCAAAAGAGTAAAGCCATATATGCAAACATCAAATCCAAAAGAGAGAAAGTGTGGAGGCCAGTATCAAAATAAACTAGAGGCTAACCTGGAAGAAAGCAAAGTGTAAGCAAAGCCAGGGAGCCCGAAACTTCCATAGGCCAGAGCCCCTAGAGAATGTGGTCACATCTTTCAGATGAGAGGAGAGGTGGTTGAAGGTATAACTAGGGTGTCCAAATAATTTATCATCCAAGATACTTTTGAGAGGGTAAGAGGGTATTATTACTAAGTACACTGAGAAAACAGGAGAAATTGAAGATGTATGTATACCTGGAATGAACAGAGAACATCAAATTTGAACGTCACCTTATTGGTTCATTGGAGTACGATAAGTAGAATACTTATAAATTTTTAACAAAATTTGAGTATACTTGTTTATTCAGTGTATGGTTGGTGTAGATTTGTAGAAATTCAACAAATAAAATCTTAATTGATTGGCTTAACATTCAAAGTCTTTCACCCTCAGGCTGTAACTTATGCCTTCTTATACTGTCAGCACCAGCAACATTCAACATTTAGCACCTTTCCCCCAAATTCTTCCTCACTTTTCAATTTTGTCCATCCCTCAAGCTCTAGATCCAGGTCAGTGCTCTCCCCTTCCTCCCCCACATCGTGCCTACAGCACTTAGACGTTACCATCTAATGCTCTGCAATCTAGGTTTATATCTTATTCGTCCTCTGAAAATGTTGAGTAGACATCCACTTTTTCTAAAGTAGTTTGTAAATTAAAATTATGTACTAAGGCATGATTTGTTATCAACTTTGGAGCAATGTACCTTCATAATTCTTCTATGATGTTGTGTGGACACCTTCTAGTCAGCCCTGATTCAATCCCCGAGATTCTTCCTATCTTCCTCGCCAGTTGTTCTGCCAGACCCTGGGAGCCTTATTCTGTCCTGTTTGCAGATCTCATACTTTCTTCACCTTCAATGGTGTTTATTTAATGACCTGTCTTTCCTATTGCCTGGGGGCTCCTCAAAGGTGACAAGTCAGTCTGGTTAAAATTTGCAATATCTCCCTCACACTCTCAACCCCATGCCTAGAAAAGGGCCTGTTATACAGTAAATATTCTGATGAATTAAATTAATGATATAATTTACATTTCAATTTTACCTGTAGAAAATGGTGATGGGGAACCACATCATCAAATTTCTTTTCTTTTAGAAAACTAATTGTAAGTTTTATGTGTTGCAGGGGCTGGGAGAATTGGAATGATAATAGTTTGCTAAATTTGGAAATAAGTTCATTGATATGCTGTAGAATGAATAATTTAAAAAAATAATTAGAGTTCTTCACTTTTAAATTTAATAATATATAGTTGCTGACAAAGAGAGGTTAGAAATGTTAATTAAATCCAAGTCTAGATATACAATCAGATAGCTATTATATAAGCTTAATTATTTAACTTTTTTTAGTTATCTGATGCTGACTCATGTTCACCATTAGCTGTCTTTCAAATCACAAACTCTTCTGCCTGTCAAACTTTTCAATGCCTGGAGACATTTCTATTTTATCTGCCTTCTCTTGTCAGACTCTGTGGTTTTCTCTGTCTTCCAATTAAGCACTAATACTGATTCTTGGATAATTCGTTCAAGTGCATATGAACTCAGTTGTCTAGGAAGGAATTTTAATGACCAGGGAATTCAATTCTCATTTTCTTCTTTTTATCTCAGAATATTAGGATCCACAAAGGTTTCTGTGAAACTATATGTGACTCAATGCTCAATGCCTGGCCACATTTGCTGGGAGGGAAGAGAAAATGAAGCTCCTATGGTTGTTCGAAGTTTAGAGAAATGTAGATCTTCAAGCAATTTGAGAGATTCACTTGTGCAGCCTCCTCTTGCAGGGGGCTGTGACCCCTTGAAGGAAAGGTTGCTGCCCAGGCTCACACAGGGTTCCTGACTCACAGTCTGGTGATTATGTCCAATCATCTGTTACTTTGGGGTCCACAAATGTGGGTGAAGCCACTGCACATTCCAAACAGACAAATTCAGGTGGGAAAGAGCTGCAATATTGGACATCTTACTTTGAGATCTTGAATTTTCCCTTCTTCATCTTTCATTGTGTCTAGAATCCCCTCTGGAGTAGTGGTCGATGATTCAGACAGGGCACAGATTTTAAACCAAAGCTCAGAAGAAAACAAGTCAATTGAAACCCAAATGGACAGCAGCCATGTTGAGAGCTTGCTTTATCTCTAGTCCTCCTGGAGCTGACAACTTACAATTTTCATAAAGATATTTTAATCTCAAGTAGCCAACTGACAAGACTCTTTGTTGAAAGAAGACGCTTTAATTTAAATACTTGAAACCAGATTTGGCCTGAAATAAGTGAACAGCAAGGCTTATCCACATATGCCTCGTTAATGGCCGAGGTTCCTTGAGCAGAAATTATTTAGAGAAATGTAGGCAATACTAAACCTGACTCGCTGTGAATGGAAAACTCTATTGGGGACATTTCTGAATGAGACCAGAAACATCTGCTTAAATAAAACTAAACATACATCTTCTTAAAGCCACTCCTATTTTTTTAATGAATCGTTCAGTTTTATAAAGACAGCTCCTGAGTCAACCTTTTTAGGTATCTTTTTTTAAAAAAATTGAGACAGATTCTTACTGTATCATCCTGGCTGGAGTGCAGTGGTGTGATCATAGCTCACTGCAGCCTCAAACTCCAGGTCTCAAATGATTCTTGCACCAGAGCCTCCCAAGTAGCTGGGACCACAGGTACACACCACTATGCTTGGCTAATTTATTTTATTGTATCTGTTGCAGAGGAGGGTCTTGCTATGTTGCCCAGGCTGGTCTTGAACTCCTGGGCTCAAGTGGTCCACCTGCCTTGGCCTCCCAAAGTGCTGAGATTATAGGCGTAAGCCACTGTGCCTGGCCAGAGATACCTTTTACTGAGCATCTACTACAAGCTAAGCTGTCTGTTACTTCTTTATATGAGCACAAATCTTTTTAATAACCCTTGAGGTGAATATTTCTTTCCTATTGTATAAATTAAGAAGCTGAGGTTTAGTGAGATTAAGTAACTGTCTCATAGTGAAGAGATATAGACCTCGATAAACTGGGACTCAAACTCAAATCTGACCTTTCTCCTATGTCAGCCTTCCTCTCACCAAATGATGCTCTCTTAGAGCTTCCTCTGAGATGCATCCTGTCAGCTCTGAAATTTCAGTTCAATGCTTGTTCCTCCCGAGAGCCCCAGAATGCGTATTTGAGCCATTTATGTGTCACATAGCACATGCATTAGCAAATCATTGATTTATTTACTGTCTATGGAGTGCTTGTGTGTTCTAGACACTGTGCTAAGATCCAGAGATGGGTCAGAAATGTTTTCTGTCTTCAAGGAGCTCAGTGCCTTAAATTTCCATTTTCTTCCCCCTTAAGCTGGATATTCCCTTGTACTATGTCTGGCACAAAGTATGCGCCCAGCCAAAGTTTGTAAATTGACAGGCCTGCATAGGAGCAGATATACTAAATCTATGTTAATTGTGTATATTTCTGGTCTCACAAGCATTGCGAAATGAAGAGCAATTTCTCTTTGTTTTCTGTGTGACCTTGAACAAATCACTTAAAAAGTCTTTATATTTAATTGCTTCTAGTGCACAATAATGCAGTACCACCCATCACACTTAAGATTATAGGTAAAATTAAATGAAAGAATGAAGCAAAAGTGCCCCATAGAGAGTATACAAACTGAAGCATCACCATGATGATGAAGGTTGCAGAGGGACCACAGAATCAGGGGACTTTAGAGTCAGAAAAACCATAAAGTCTTCTCTTTTAGTAATATTGAAATATTTTTTAAAAAGGTAGCATTCCTTTTTATACTAAATGTTATATAAAATACCAATAGTATAAAACAGAAAAACATGGACCCAGGATTATCTCCTAGAGACTTTACTTTGTAACTCACTGATGGACCAAATCTAGTCTTTGTGGTTTGCTGATTAGAAAACTGAGTTCCAGACAGATTATATGGTGGTTCCAAGGAGGCAACACATTACATGAATGATAAAGACTGAATGCTTTACCCCTAAGAGCAGGAACAAGGCAAGGATGTACATTTCCACCATTTGTATCCAAGTACTGGAATTTCCAGCCACTGCAATAAGGCAAGAAAAAGAAATAAAAGCCTAACAAATTGGAAAAACAAAACAAAACAAAAAGCTGTTTTATTTGCAGATGATATGATTTTCTCTGAAGAAAATCTCAAGGAATCTACAAAAATTGAAAAACAACAACAACCACCAAACAACCCCCTCTTCCAGTTTCCAGAACTAACACATGATTTCATCAAAGTCACAGGACACAAGATCAACACATTAAAAAAAAATCACATTTACCTATATTAATAATAAAAATGTGGAAAACAAATTGAAAAAGCCAATCTGAAAAGATTATATACTGTATGATTCCATGTATAGAAGATTCCTGAAATGACAAAATTTTATAAATGGAGAACATATTCATGGGCCTGGGTTGAGGAGGGGGTGGGTTGGGTCAGATGAGAATATAGCTAGCCAGGGCAACAAGAGGGATCCTTGTGGTGATGGAAATATTCTGTATCTTGCTTTTATCAGTGTCAGTGTTCTAGTTGGGTTATTGCACTATAGTTTTGTAAAATGTTACCACTGGGAAAACTGGGTACAGGTTCATGAGAGCTCTCTGTATTACTTCTTATAATTTCATGTGAATCTAGAATTATCTCAAATAAAAAAATTAATTTAAAAATACAGTGATAAATGTGATATAAAATTATACAATAGAAATATTAATTATAGTTGTGTTATCACTGTTACTAGTAAAATTAACATTCAAGAGAGTAATTGTAGACAGAGTAAACATTAAGTAAAAAATGAGAAAGAATTAAAAACACAGATACCATCAGCAAGCCTGGTATTTCTGATATGTGGGTTGGAGGCGGAGAGAGCCAGCCTGGAGAGGTTTGGTGCAGTCTTCTGTGCTCTCCTAAGGATGCCTGGGATATACGTGGTTCATGGAAAGAGAGGCTGGTGACAGGTGGGCTAAGGGTACCTCTGCTTATATAAGCTACATTAAGAATGCTAATAAAGCTTGCCTAGGCATGTCCCCTCTGAAGTAAAGGAAGGAAGGTGTGAATTAACAGAGGCACACATGCAAATGCAATACAAGACTTAGCTAGACAGTGCCAGGTCATAGGACAGAAGCCAGGAAGTGTGGGCTTCTTGGAAACAATGAGGAAACATTAAGGCTGTTAAGCAGAGAGTGACCTAAGGAAATGACATTCCACTCTGGCTGTGGTATGGAGAAGAGGGCTGAGCTGGAGCAGGTCTGGAGGCTGGGTCATGGGCCAGGGGTAAGTGTAGAATCCAGGTAAAAAGTGAAAGGGGTCAGTTTTGATGCAGGGGCAAGGGGTCCCTGTTTCAGGAGAATGAGGCCAGGTTTTTACAGGTGTTTGTCAACAAGCAGAGGACAAAGTTGGCTCATCTCCTGTTGAGAAGATCACTTGGAGTTTCTTGCAGTGTGGGAGGGAGGAATTTAAAAGGAATCCATTGAGAGGAAGATATTGGGAGAATTAGAAAGAAGGTGGGTAGTTAATGACTGGGATGCACCGTTAAGAGGCCAGGTTAATTTCAGACAGTACAAGCACTCTCTCCTCCTTTGAGATATAGAGAATGCATGAACGATGGAAGAAAATCCTGGGAAAATTTGAAAGTTGATAAAAGAGGCATCAAATAAGATTGAGAGAGTAGGACAAAATTCTACTTCAAACATTCTTGTGATTGCAGAATTCAGCTTTTTCAGAAGTTGCCCAAAATATTTTGATCTGAGATGCTCTATTCAGATGAAGAAAAAATATCACCAGAGAAAGGGCTCCCAGAGGACTAAGAGAGTTCATTTTTCTTTTTTTATAAATTAGTTTACAGCTTGTGACATTAAGAAAATCAATGCCATTTCTTATGGTTACATAGCATTTGCTTAGCTGAATAATTCTCTAGGGAGTGAATTTCTTTGTGATGGATTTGACGGAAGACACCATTAATTCAGAAAAGCCTCTTTCTTTACCTGCATAATCTGTTCCAATTCATCAGCTCATATAACACTGATCACAGAACTTAAGTTTCACTGCTTCCTTTAAGAGATGAAAAAAAATTAGACCAAGATAAGAGAAAGACGTCCTTTAAGGTTACCAATTAAGTCAATGAGGCTAGAATTTGAATTTCCTGGCCACTACAGTATGGAATTTTCTTTTATGATTCTTTGAATCAGAAAAGTCATTTGTAAATGACTCCAGTTTAATACAGCCACACCCAGATCATGGTTGCTGACTCTCCTTAGTGGGTAAATCTAGGAAGAACACCCTCCAGGGTTTCCTGGGGGCTAGACAGCAAAGAAATTAGAACTAATGACGTCGGAGTTGCTAGGGGCTAAAGTGTAGTTTTGAGAAATGTGGCAGCGTTGTGACACGAGAAAAGTACATTGAGGAATGTGTCTTGGGAAGATGAGGTCAGAAGCGAGGAGGAAGGATGGATAGGATAGGAAGACAGGTGCATAAAAGGCACAAACAGATTTGGAATGGCTTCTGTGTATCAGGCTCCTCTTCTCAATTTTTGAAAAATAACACTTGGTAGACTGTGCAGAAATGGGTGTATGTATTATGTGCCTGAGATTTGCCAAATTCAGTGATGTAGAAGGGAACAGACAACCTAATTCTCACAGGCGTTAAATACTTGATTCTTTACTCCTGAGGCCCTTTTATTTGCTACATTTGATGCTGATTTGAGTGAGCCTTGAACACTCTGGGCAAATGGGACTGGACCAAACTCTGCCAGAAATTCGAGTGACCTTAGGCATTTCCTTTCCTCTCTCTCTGCGGAGGAAATGAAGGTATGAAACTAGTCCCTTAGGACCTATTAATCTTTGGCATGCTTTGATTGTATCTGGACAAGACGATAAGGCTAAGCACAGGCAGTGAATTCCATGAATCCCACATCCCCTCTCACCCCAGCCCCAAATACTGCAGCTGCCCTTGGGATAAGCTCCAAGTACCACAAAAGGGCTCCCTATTCTTCCCCTTTGATATTCCCCTGGGGGACAGAGAAGGCCAGCAGTTCCTTCCGTAGCTTCCACAAGGACACATTTTATTTTCTCCTGCTCTTAAAATCCTCAATGCCAGCCCCCTGAGCTGCAGAGAGAAGCCTGCGTGCCTGGCATCATGCAAAAGTGGCCGGTGCCTGCTGTCTGCCACTGTCTAATTAGCACAGGATGCCCTCATCTTGACATCAGGCTATAGTGAGTGACCTCTGAGGTCTCCTGGTGAAGGGAACAATTACATAACCAGAGCAGTTAGGCTTAAGGGAACAAAAAGTAAGGAGTTGGGCCTACAGCCCGGAACAGAGAGGAAGTAGTGAGCACAAGAGACAGATGAACACATTAAACTGTGGACCCAGCATCCACACCATAGCACAAATATATTCTTAGGAGACTTTCCAGTGAATCCTGACATGTTCTTCTGCAGTATCCCATAGCCTTATTTCAAGAAGACAGCGATTTTGAGTGTATGCCACACATCTTTATATTATGAAATTTTATAATTTTAAATTGTCCAGGATCTTATGTAAGATATATTTCTCATCATTAAACATAACTGAAGCAAGGCTTTAAAAAAAGAGATGTGGTTATATATGGCACTCACAATGAGGCATCTAGAAATGAATTCTGTTCTGGCACTCTTTGTTGGGTGATTCTGGGCAAGTTGCTTTTCCTCTTTCGACTTCAACTCCCACATCAATGAATTAATTTTGTCTTTCATTTGTTCATTTAGTCATTAAATTTCCATACAGTGTCTCCCATGTTCCAGGAAAAATGAAATAAAACTACTGGCTTCAAGGACAAATAGTGATCTTTACTTATTAAATGAGAGCCACTTATCTAATTCATAGAATCAAAAAACAGGTCTTATTGTAATGCTTTTTCAGGCCCATCTGTCAGCAGCAGGCACTAAACTACAGTGGAAAGAACAGAGGTTTTGTTTGTAGAAGGGCCTGGGTTTGGTTCTGGTTCTTCCTTCTGCTTCCACAAGGAACACAGGTTCTGACCAGCTTCTTCTTCTGTGAATGGGAGATGATGCCTGCCTACCTCACAGGGTGGAAATCGATGACTATGTGTGGATGAAAGCATTTTGTAAGCTGCAGCATGATGTGAAATGTTCGGGGTTATTTATGTAGGAAAAATCTGCTTAGACTAGATGACAAATTGATGCTTAGAAAATGAATCCCTCCTTGACAACTAAGATTCAAAATGGCCCTGGATTTTGTATTCAGTTTAATGTTTGGTTGAGTGGGATGTTTGAAGCCTCTGTTGGACTTTATATAATAAACCAATGACTGTTGGCAAGGTAGCCACAGAAACAAGCTACAACTAGATGTACATGTCAGGATCCAGATATATCTGACATGTTTCTCAAGGTGGTCCTTGGGAATCTTGCTGGAAGAGCACCTCAAAAAAACACGTTACAGCTCCTACGTCTTCTGCTGAAGACAATGGAGTCCAGAAAAATTTAATGATTTTTTAGGGATAAAATAGGAAGTTGGTGGTAAGGCCAAGACTTGACCCATATCTGTTATAGGCAGCTAGCAACTCCTGGATCTTCTTGTTCTCAATTCAGTTGTTTGTTTGATTCTTCCACTTTCCCTTATGGCATAGCTTTTTAAAAAGTTTTTTTTACCCTGGACTGGCACTAGGAATGAACCATCCAAATACTTTGCTCTCTCGAATAAATATCTGTCTATGTTTATATCTATTAGTGCTAACAGTATGGAATACCTCATAAGAAACTGGGATTACTAGATTTATTCGAAAGATGAGATTATGTTGGATGGGAGTGACTGAGATGTTCCCAGGAACCCCTTCCATTTCTGAGTAAGAATAATTCATTCTGGATCCAAGAGACTTTGTGGATCATTTAAGCATAACCATTCAATAGAAGAAACAAACAAATTCATGTGTTTTCATGTGAAGGAGGCTTGGATTTGCATCTTGGCTCCATTGTGTACTAACTGTCTGAATTTAGGCTAATTACTTAACCTCTCTGAAGTTTCTTGCTCAATAGTGCCCACAGAGCAAGGACAAGACGATAGGTTCCTGGGGTTGCTATAACAAATTTAGTGGCTTAAAACAATAGAAATCTATTCTCTTACAATTCTGGATGCTAGAAGTCTGATATCTGTTAGGGATATTCTCCCTCTGGGGGCTCTAGGGAGATTCCATTCCTTCTCCTTCCAGCTTCTAATGGTTGCCCCAGCATTCCTGGGTTTGTGGCCACATCACTCCAATCTCTGCCTCCATCTTTACCTTGCATTTTCCTCTGGGAGTCTATTATAAGGACATTTTCACTGAATTTGTGTCCCCACCCCGTCCCCTACAAGATAATCTAGGATGTTCTCCTCATCTCAAGATCCTTAATTGAATTACATTTGCAAAAACAATTTTTCCAAATAAGGTCACGCTCTCAGATTCCAGGGATTAGGATGTGAGCATCTGTTTTTACAATGCAACCCACTACAGATAGTGTGAGTATTAAGTGTGTGAGCCTAGCTGATCTCTGCTACACAGACATAGGACTCAGCAAATGTTGGCATTCTACCCAGGCATTTAGGGAAAAATGTAATTGCCTACTTTTCTTTAAGAGTGGAAAGTGACTTTCTACCTAGGTAACTTGGTTAATGTTGAACCAAAAACAGCTGCCATGTATTGAGCCTCTGCTGTGAAGTTGGAATTTTATGTACTTTATGTGACTTAATTCTCACAACCAGAAAATTGAAAACCGATGCTCAGAGATGCTAACTCCCTTGCAGAGCACACAGCCTGCGAGTGACAGAGCCTAGATTCAATACCAGGCCAGCCTGACTGGTCTCTGGGCTGATCACCAGGCTGTCTCTCCCATCTAAGGATGTAACCAGTTGAACAGACCTAATGCTTGGCTAATTCAGGCTCTTACAGAAGCATTTCTGCTGAAAGCAGCAAAGAAGAGTGCATTGCCTGCCTTCTCATTCTGATTTCCAGACCACCCCATCCTAGATGAGGAAAGGCCGCTGAAAGGATCCTCAGCATTTTTCTGAAACATATATGCATTTTCTAGCTTCTAGAAAAGCAATCTGTGTGCGCAATGGTTAGACTATTAATCAAATTCTTAATAAAAAAAGTTTTCTGAGTGTACATCATGAATTATGGAATACGTGCCTTTACTTGTCTCATCTTATTTAAAAACATAGATCACCGTGATTACACATCTCTTTCATGAACATTTGGGCTGAACATTCAGAAGAGCATTCCACTGAGATTTATTGGAGTGTTTGGAGGTAGTTCTAATAAAACAGTAGACTGTGGAATACGCAGCTCAGTGAATTGATCTGGTAAAAAAAAAAAAAAAAAAAAAATTAATTCCAGCATTTTGAGAGGCTGAGGTGGGTGGATTACTTGAGGTCAGGAGTCGAGACTAGCCTGGCCAACAATGTGAAACCCCATTTCTACAAAAATACAAAAAAGTATCTGGGCACGGTGGTGTGCACCTGTAGTCCCAGCGCTTGGGAAGCTGAGGCAGCAGAATCGCTTGGACTTGGGAGGCAGAGGTTGCTGTGAGATGAGATCACACCACTGCACTCCAGCCTGGGCAACAGAGTGAGACTCTGTCTAAAAAACAAACAAACAAACAAATTCAGATGTATGTGAGTTCCAAGGCTTGGAATGATTTTCACATTTGGTGATCCTTTTCTGTTTCAGTATAGCTCATTCTAATTTTCTCTGTGTAAAGAGGATCACTGTGAAGATGGGAAGCGAACACTGCTTCAGACTAGAAGTCCATCTTCCTGCAGTTTTCTCGGCCTCATTAGTGGCAGCTGCTCCAGAATGAGCAGAAACAGGTTGGCTTGGCTCTGCATGGGTCAAGGCAATTTTTGATGATTCCACATGAATCTGAACACCATACTTCCTTAAGGGCATTGATAGATGAAGCATATTCAGAAAAAAGAGACCAGGATTAAGTGGTAGCTGGAAACCAGGTCATAAGAGATACTGTTGAAGGGCATGAGAGTGACCCTCCAATAGCCAAGTTCAGGCATTTGAAGGAGTAGACAATCTGCGGTATCTCACGGGATAAAATGAGGACCAAAATAGGTCAAAGATGCACCAAGGCCACACGTGGTGAGCTCAGCATTTAGCATGGAGACCATGCAGTGGACCCAACTAATATCTGTTTAGTGGATAAATAAGTGAATTAATGGAAATAGAAAAGGCTTTGATGTACAAATGAGATTAGACTTTGAGTCAAATAGACCCAGCTTGAATCTGCCATTTCTTGGTTGCACGTTCTTAGGTGAGTGGCTCACTGTATTTGGAGCCTTCTTTACAATAAGGATAATGATATTTGCTTTTCAGGACTATTGTGAAGATTAAAATGAGACAAAATCCCATGTATGGATGCACTTTTTGAGCCATGGTTCAGCTTGACAAGAACACATCACACACAGCTAAGGAAGAGACTCATGATCAAGACAAGGGCAGACGTGACCCCTGTGAGCTATGTAGCTGGGGGTGCTTTGCCATTGGTAAATGGCTGGAACTGGGTCCATCAATGCACCATTGAATAACGATGTATAAACATGGCCTCATACCAATCAGAAAATGTGATAATATGGTATTTTTAAAGCAAAAGAATGATAAACGTTAAATGTATAAAGGTTTTTTTTTTTTTAATTTCTGTCTTAGACCTAAGCAGGATAAAAATCAGTGTTTTAGAAAATCTTTGTGGTTGAATGCACCTTCTCCAACTGAAGGGTAGGTAAGACCTTAATTCTTTAATTGATTGGCTTGTGTGCCCTATGATTCTATAAGGCAAAACACTGCACTATTTGAATAAATGGTTTCCATTTCCTAAGTATAAAATTAGAGGACATAGTGTTATTTCTCATTTAGCATTAATTACAAAACCAGGTAGGTTTTTCCCACAACCTACACAGTAGAGGTTGACATGGAAACGAGGTCAAGCTTAACATGGAAGCCAGGACCCTGAATGACCCTTTCTCCCAGATGCAACTCTAACTTTCTTCTTAAACCCTACCACTAGCCATTTTGGCAGCCTCTTGATTCTTTGTGACAACCCTGAAAAGCTTTTCCTGACTCCACCAGGCTACCTTAGTTCCTTCTTTTCCGTTGTGTTTACTGGATCTTTTGCCTACTTCTACTGTAACACACGTAAAATAACAGTGACTCCCTTTTACTGAGAACTAGTTTGTAACAGGAACTACATCAAAGGCTCTGCACATATTGACTCCTGAAATTCTTTCAACAACCTTGAGAGTAGATAGTATTATTTTCATTTACAGATAAAGAATTAAAAGTGTTTAAGAGCTTAGGAAACTTGTTAATCATCACTCACCTGACGAAGGACAGCACCTGAATTTGAATTGAGATTTGTCTGAGCCCAAAGTCATTTTCCTCCATTTTTACATTACACTGTGTTGTCTTTCCACTGGTCTGAGAATGGTTTTCAGGGCAGCTACTGCATCTCTCATTTCCTTCTGTGTCCTCTTGGTTTTCAATAGAGTCTGAGGTACATTAGATGCTCAGGAAGTTTCTTTACTATCATGAAAATTATTTCCTAAATAAATGTCACCTGGGGAGGAGCTGAACACAGACACACACAGACATACACAGGCTTATATATGCACAGACACAAGGACACCCAAACATACACATGAACACACATATACACACTCCCTCTTTCTCTTTTTCCCTTTCTCTCTCTCTCTACCCATTAAGGAAACTCTCTTCTTACAACCTGACACAATGAATACAGAAACTCCTTGGTGTCCGGTCAGCAGGACTTAGATGCCTCAGTGAAGTTGTTTCTGGCCTGCACCACCTCTGTACCAAGATCAAGAATGAAATACCAGGGAAACTGCCTCCTCGAAGCCCTGCATCCTCAGAGGCCTGACTTTTCAAGGCAACCAGTGACTGGCAGTTTTCCCATGAGAGCTGGTGACTGAGGCTTCCGGTGAGATACAAATAGGTTTGTTTGTTTTTAAGGTTGCCCACATGGCCACTTTCCCCAGGAGTGAGAAAAACATGGCGCCTTGAAATCAAATGAAAGGAGAAGGGAAGGGGAAATGAAGGCAGTGCTCAAAGCTCAGCCTACGATGAGGATGGAACTATGGCTCAGGTTTAAATTATTTTTTTCAGTATACTATTTGCTGTTTTCTCAACAAACTCCATCTAACAATGTATTATGTTTTTCTTCAGTTTTGTGACCATTTGTCTTGCCATCATGGAGCCTAGTAAATGAAAAGCTAAGTTATCATTTGTTGGTGTGTTAGCTTCCCAGGGCTGCCGTAACAAATTATTACAAACTGGGAAGTTCAAAACAACAGAAAGTTATCCTCTCAGAATTCTGGAGTCCAGGAGTCTGAAATCCAGAAATGGGTACGGCTGCACTTGCTCTGGAAGCTCTAGGTATTTTGTTCCTTTCCTCTCCCAGTTCCTGTTGGCTCTTCTGGCTGTATCATTCTAATCTCTGCCTTTTCCTCTTGTCTTGTGTTTTCTTGTCTTCTGCCTGTCTTCTAAGGATGCAAGTCAGCAGACTTAGGGCTTACCTGGAAAACCCAGGAGAAGCTGCTTCTCTCATGATCCCTAAATACATCAGCCAAACCTTTTTTCAAACAAGGTAAACATTCATAGGTTAGGGGGCTAAGGACTCCGGCATCTCTTTTTGGGAGCCTTCACAAATCCCACTACAGTTGCCATGGCTTCATGACAATCACCTGGAGAGCGTGTTCAAAAGCCACATCCCTGGACTTGGCTCAGAGTAGGAGGGGTCTAGGAATCTGAATTGAGTACAAGTTCCCTGAATAATTCTGATGGTTCAGCCAGGTTTGGGAAACCCTGCCTCTCACTGATTCCAGTACATAACTAATTGAAGACATCTCCAGAGTAATCTTTCTGAAACAGAAATCAGAGCATGCCCCTTCTCAAGTTAAAGCCTCCACTGCTCTGTGTCCCACTTAAACTCTTTCTGATACTTAACACGCCAGATCCTCTAGCCATGCAGGGCTCTTTATAATGCTCTGAAAGTACAAAGCCTTTTTTCATCTCAAATTCTTTACAAATCTCCTCCCTCTACTTGGTATCCCCTCTTTTTTCTTTTTTCTTTTTTTTTTTTTTTTTTTTGAGGCAGAGTCTCACTCTGTCGCCCTGGCTGGAGTGCAGTGTTGTGATGTCCACTCACTGCAACCTCCAACCCCTGGGTTCAAGCGATTCTCCTGCCTCAGCCTCCCGAGTAGCTGGGATTACAGGCACCTACCACCGTGCCTGGCTAATTTTTGTATTTTTAGTAGAGACAGTTTTCACCATCCTGGCCAGGCTGGTCTTGAACTCCTGACCTCATGATCCATCTGCCTCAGCCTCCCAACATGCTGGGATTACAGGCCTGAGCCACCGTTCCTGGCCTCCCCTGCTGCTTTAGCTTTATTAACTCCTATGTGTATTTCAGTGACTTCGGCTCCCTGAACCTGGGCTAGGTTTGGCAGCTCTCCTGATCACTCCCGCAGGCACTGTGTTCACATTCCCTTCACAGAACTCAGTGCACTGGACTGTGATTGTAGGGTTACTTCTCTCTCTCCCTCTCATCTGATTGTGAGCTCACTGAGAAGCAGAACTGTGTCTTATTCATCTTTCGCCAGTACTCAGCAGAATACGTTTGACATATAATAGGGCTTCAGTACATGGTTAGCATGAAGTGAAGAATGAAAGGTTACAACTTACATAAAATTTCCTATTTTCAAGATTTTTACCAAGTTTTCTAAGTATGCTAATTCCAAATTCCAATGATAATTTTATTTAAAGAGAAGAAAACCCACTGAATTTCAAATTGCACTGCATTAAAAACAAAACAAAAGTAAGTAAAAAGCAAATAAAAATATATATTTTTTCATTGATGGTTGATGGTTCTGCCTCTCTTTCATTTGGATGAGATTATTTTAGCTTACAAAACACATTTTCAAATTTCATCTTACATACCAGTCAAATGAGTTAGGCAAGGCAGATAAGTATCTTCCTTTTATAGATAAGAACATAGACCCAGTTAGATCAATTGACTTGTCCAAGGTCACTGAAGCATTCAGTGGTATTACCAATAGTATCTGACTCAAAGCCAGCAGAATTTGCACGGCTTAAGTTTGGAACTTAAGTTGACTGTTAGAAAGTTTATTGGAAAATGTTGCTGGAATCCAGCAGGCCTGGGGTGAGTACAGAATATACCTTAGCAGAGACCCGTCTGAACGATGCAAAGAGGAAACAGGATGGGACTGTGGGGCTCACATCTGCCTGGCCTGCCACCCCACCTTTCTGTGAGGACACAAGGGACAACAGCAAAACAAAGCACTACTGCAAAAGAGCAGTGTCCCTTGGGCTGGGTACCAATTCTAGTAGCACTTGGGTAAGCATGTGGCCAAAGACGTATATCTTCATTTTTTTATTTTTATTTTTTTGGAGATGAAGTCTCACTCTATTGCCCAGGCTGGAGTGCAATGGTGTGATCTCAGCTCAATGCAACCTCCATCTCCTGGGTTCAAGAAATTCTCCTGCCTCAACCTCCGGAGCAACTGGGACTACAGGTGTGTGCCACCACACCTGGCTAATTTTTGTATTTTTAGTAGAGACGGGGTTTCCCGTGTTGGCCAAGCTGGTCTCAAATTCTTGACCTCAAGTGATCTGCCTGCCTCAGCCTCCCAAAATGCTGGGATTACAGGCGTGAGTCACCACGCCAGGCCCAAAAACACATATCTTTAAATTCCTAAACCCAGAAATGAATTTCTGGAGTTAAAGAAGACAGGGAGAAAGGTAGCAGAGCTGATATGGCTTTCTCTGAGATCAGGTCACCCCTCCTGCCAGATGTGGGCAGAGTAGAAAGAACCACACTTCCAAGGATAACTTTTAATGCACTGTGGGCTGACCACTAATGACATGACTCACTGCATGTCCAATTGCATTAGCACCTATACTACTTGGGGCAAGGACAAGAAGTGGAGATATTAGATAAAGTATGGGGAGTTAGCCTGACACAGATTGGATCTCAAGGACAAGTTCAGCAGTTCCTGCTGTCTCAGGGAAGCCAGTACCATCAGGGGTCATACACCAGCTTCTCCTTCAAAACTTTGCACTTCTAAATGACAGAAGAGGACAGGAGACTGGGCAGCAGCAGTTTGGTGTCATGCCCCTTGGTGCCTTCAAACAATACATTCATCTCTAGAGCTGTGGTCTCCAGGGTTGGGGTGGTTCCCTAGGCAACGCTCAGGATGACCTGTTGTGATGGGAAGACAATGTTGGAACTTCTATTTCTATTTATTTTCCATTTATATTTTATTAAAAATAGAATTGATATAATAAAATATATTTCTTTTCAAAAATTTCTATATTTTGCATGTCACTTCAATAATAAACATAATATTTTGTGTGAAGTACTTTGATTACATACTTTATAAATCAATATATAGGCATACAAGAGAAGTGAAATAAAGATCATTTGTAGATTACTGGCCTAGAGATACCAATGTAATCAACCAAAACGTTTATGTAAGCCAGGCTGGAATGCTATAATTCAGTGATTGTGAATTAGAAACACCAGTCCACAAGTCTGTTTTGAGCTGGCTTCATGAGAGTAACTGTTAAAAATAAAAAAATTTCAGGTGTTTCTTCTAGAGATGTTAATTCTATAGGTTCAGAGTTGGGTCCAGTAATCTTTATTTCTCATCATCTTCCCAGGTGGGTCCAGTACACAGCTGGGATTTCTCCTTTTTGCACCTTGGTTTTCATGCTGCACAACAGAGAAACTGGGCAAGAGTCTAAAGCCCTTTCTGTCATTAACATTTTTTTTTCTTTCTTCCTTTTTCTTCTCTCTTTTTTTTTTTTTTGAGACAGGATCTTGCTTTGTCACCCAGGCTGGAGGCCAGTGGCCTGATCAGGGCTCACTGCAGCCTCAACCTCCTGGACTCAAGCAATCCTCCTGCCTCAGCCTCCCTTATAGCTGGGATTACAGGTGTGAGCCACCATGACTGGCTAATTTTTTTTTTTTTTTTGGTAGAGATAGGGTCTCACTATGTTGCCCAGGCTGGGCTAGAACTTCTGGGCTCAAATGATTCCCCCATCATGGCCTCCCGAAGTGCTAGGATTGCATGTGAGAGCCACTGTTCCTGGCCTTATCATTGACATTTTGTGATCCTATTAATTTAATTGCTGTGAAGGAAAGAGCATTCCACAGGGAGTCAAGAAAACTTGGTGTTAATTTCTACTTTTTCATTAATTCACTCTCTGATACTGCATCTGGGCATCACAGTTTTCTTACCTATCAAAGAGGAATGATGAAATAATAGCATTCACTCAGTGCTTACTAAATGCCAGGCATTCTAAGCAGTGAATATCTAGTCACCTATTTAATATTCACATTGGCATTATGAGGCCTCTTAAGTTTACTCTCACTGTTTTATAGATGGGGACATAGAGACAGAGAAAATGGGATGGTTTGCCTGAGTTCACACAGCTAGTGTGTGGCCTGGGTTCTAGCTCTGCCCTGCCATAAAATCAATGGGCAAGACACTCCCCTCTTGGGCTCTTCAGCTTCTGCATCTATAAGACAAACTAAGATGCCTTCCGGCACTAAGGATTTATTCCTTGCCTGATGCCTGCAGGTAAAATTTTGAAAATAAGTGTTAATTTGAAGTGGAAACAGTGACAATATCGGTCACAGCTGTGTTTGCTTGGCTGCGAGGGATCTGATGTGACTGCATCTACCCACGACGGGAGCCAAGACAGCCCACGTCTGCAGCCTTGGCCGCCTCTGAGTCTTTGCGTTGTCGGCTCCCACACTGCTAGGCTCCGTGGAAGGATAGGAATGGCATGACTTGAAGCGAGTTCAGTTGAATGGGATGTGGGGCTGTTGGGAGATGTAATCAGCCTCACATTTGTCAGCCAGGTAGCCCTGAGGCCTCAAGTCTCCTCCTGGGAGCATATCAGGTGCCTTAAAAATGATTTGGTTCAAAAGCCCTCTCTCTATGTAGTGAACGCTTTTCCCTTATGGATTTGAGATCAGAGGGAGCTTCAAACTTGCATGAGAGATGAGGGGAAAATTACAAAGGTAATTCTGTAACTGTGATGAAAGAGACGTTGTGATCACTGCCCTAAATTTGTTCAGTGAGCTTGGACTGGTCATTTTTTCTTTTCTGGACTCATAAACCCTTATAAGTTAGCTGCACCTTTTACTTTATTTTTAATGTTTTTTAGAAATAAGGTCTCACTTGTTGCCCAGGCTGGAGTGCAGTGGCAAGATCATAGCTCATTGCAGCCTCAAACTCCTGGGCTCAAGCAATCCTCCCACCTCAGCTGCCCTTGTAGCTGGGACTACAGGCATGTACTACCATATCTGGCTATTGTTTGTTTGTTTGTTTGAGATGGGTCTTGCTATGTTGCTCAGGCTAGTTTCAATCTCCTGGCCTCAAATGATCCTCCAGATTCAACCTCCCAAAACTCTGGGATTACAGACATGAAGCCACCCAGGTTTGCAACTTTTAAATAAATGAAGAACGAGAGAAACAAGCAACAGCTTAAAACCATCATGTCCTTTATAAACAGTCCTGTGAGACAGGTATTATTGTGCACACTATTGATGAACAAATAAACTCTGGAGGTTAAATCGCTTAGCCTGGGTCACCCAGCAGGCAGATGAGGAACTAGAATTTGCATCCAGATCTTCCAGGCTTCTCTGGGGCATCATCTCCTGCACTCACGCTGCCTCCCTGGAGCCTGCAAAATCACTTGTGCTGTAACCCTGTGGGAAGTCCACTGTTCTTTCTCATGGAGAGGTCTGGGTGGGGTGTCATCATTTGACACAAAGAGCTCTTTCACCGGCTGCCACAACTGAGGACCACCCAGGACAGAGTCGGTTTCAGCCACAGCTGGACAAATTTAGGTCAGATCTGTAGAAGAATTTCCTGGCAGGGTGGTTAGACAATGGGATGAGTTCCTGAGCAAAGTTGTAATTTTCAGCTTCAGAGAATGTGAAAGTTAGAGCAATTTTCCTCTGTCTCTAAGTTGCAGAAATATGAATTATGTTTCCTCTTCAGGTCCCTTTACACCAGACAGGTCTATGAGGCTCAGGAGATGCGAAGCATCCCCTGAAAGAAGAAGTTGCTTGTCGTGGTAGAAAGAGGCAGTCAGGCTGGGCTCAGTGGCTCATGCCTGTAATCCCAGCACTTTGGGAGGCTGAGGTGGGCAGACCATGGGGTCAGGAGTTCAAGACCAGCCTGGCCAACATGGTGAAACCTGTCTCTACTAAAAATACAAAAATTAGCCAGGCATGGTGGCATGCGCCTGTAATCCCAGCTACTCGGGAGGCTGAGGCAGGAGAATCGCTTAAACCTGAGAGGCAGAGGTTGCAGTGAGCCGAGATTCCACCATTGCACTCCAGCCTGGGCGATAGAGCAAGACTTCATCTAGGAAAAGAAAGAAAAAAAGGAAAAAGAAAGAAAGAAGCAGTCAGTTTGCATACACTCATCACACTCCTCCAGTGTGCCCAGCACCGTCCAGACACCAGAGACAGGGAAAGATACTTGGTACTAGTGACGGGAGACAAACTCCAAAATGAATGAGGTGATATCACATTCTGATGAGAATAGGAAGATAACTTGATAGGGAGAAACTTGGGGCTGTGCTTGAGGGGTGGTCCAGGAAGCCCTCTCTGATGAGATGTCTTTTGAGTTGTCACCTAGAGGAGGGCAGCACCCAGGTGGACACAGAGGGATAGAGTGTCTGCAGCAGAGGGACAACAAAAGGATGAAACCAAACACCCCCAGCTCTGTGTGCCTCCTACCAGCCGATGGCACTGTTCTGAGCTCGAGTTTCTTCATCCCTACAATGGGGACAGTATCAATACCTAGATTATTGGCTTGTTGTGACAACTAAATGAGAAAAACAGATACATGTCTACCACCTCACTGACACCCCAAATTCTCCTTATTATATAGTAGTTGGACATGCAGGTGTTTGAGAGAATGAATTGGGTAGAACTGTACAATCTGTGGTCAGGAACAGAATTAATATGGAACGCTCAGCCAGTCAGACCTTGAGTTTGGAGCAGCCGTGACTACCAGGGTGATTTTTGCCAAGTCAGTTGACCTCCTCCAGCCTCAGTTTCCCCATATTTAAAATGTAGGCAATATTATGCTTCCTTGTGAGAGTTGCTGACAGGACCACATTTATTTATTCAACAAATACTTGCTTAACACTTAGTATCTGCCTGGCCCCTGTTTTATGAACTGAGGGATCCACAGGAAGCAGAGCAGAAAAACTAAGACAAAAATTCTCACAGAGCTTCCAGTCTAATGGGGAGTAAAAGACAAAAAAATGAGGAAAGGTATGTGCACATCACTCACAGCGTTCACAGCCGCAGTTGGAATTTGATCCGCACTGGTTGCTCAGCAGAGGTGATGAATCCCAAGGCCGACTGAGTAGGGAGCAGCAGTTGCTCCTCATCTCTAGATTCCATCCTCTGGATTAGGAGATTCACTCATAGCTGCGGTCACATTTAATCCTGAACCCTGTGAGGGCGACATGACCACCCTCAATTTATGAATGAAAAGAAGACAACCAGCTGGCCCTTCCATCCTGAGAAAATGAAGGAGAGAAGCCCATATCTGAAGCTCATGGTCAGTCTCCTGGCGTGGGGGATACAGGCAGCAGGATAGAGTCTCTTCCTAAGGAACTGGGGCAATGCGGTAGCTTGAGCCCTAGAGCAAGTGTGATGTCGGTTTGCTAGAACGGAAGTGTGTGAATAGAGTGGGCAGGCTGCCAGGCAGAACTGGCACCGAGAGATCCAGCTATGGACTGATGGACACAGAGTAACCGCCCTGAGCTAGGGCTGAGGATTAGGTAACTCCAGGTGTGTAGATGCTGCACAGAGGTGGGGATGGTGCCGAGGAGTGTGGTGGCCATGGAGCTGCACCCCCAGGTTCAACCTTCAATAAAGAACTGGTTTTTGTGCTGCAAAGCATTTCCAGGATCTACCCCACCTTTCAGGGCAAGGCTGTGCTCTTCCTGAGAAGCCTTCAAACAATGTCTGAGCAGGTCAAGGGGACTAGAATCTGGACATTTCTTCCCAGCACAGGACTCCTCTGATAGATGATCCTTCTTGAGCGCTCCTTGTTGGGTTGGCTTAAAAGGTCAGATCTGTGATGTTTTCTGAGTATCTCCCTGCCCAGGCCTGGTCACTGCCTTCCTCCCTTCTTTTCACAGGTGCTGGATCCACCTCATGCTCTGAAAGCTTGATGTCCCTTATCTTGATGTCCTTCCTTTCATATCTTTCACATGTTTTCCCCCATAATATCCTTGCACTCTCCTTATTCCCTCTCAGTGTCAGCTTCCTGGAGCACCCAGCTGACACAGGTCAGGACTGTGCAGGTTATAACCGAACACCTGCTCCTGCAGCTGGGTGTGTGCTGCCAGGTCCTCTGGATGAGTTGGTGGGATTGATCTTATCACGTGTCCATCACAATTAATCTCTAGTATGGTTCTTCGGGCCATCTGTGCCTCATTAATATTCTGAGCCAAATTATTATTTTTTCTTTTTAGAATCAGAATGATTTCTAATCGCACCACATCCTAGTATGTGGGAAACTCCCATATTGTAATAGTTCAGTTTTACAGACTTGTGCAGTCAGAAAGGCCATCTATAGAATTGTTCATTTATTCATTTATTTTCCATTATTTGCCTAGGTGGCAAATTCGAATGCATTATTCAATGACTATGTAAAACTTTACCTCTTTAGGAAGACATCTCCATCCCTTTGGAAGTCTTAGGTTCTTTTTTCTCTCTTCAGTGCATACATGCATATACTGTGACACTTTTGTTTTACCTTCTTAACCATGTCTTCTCGGAGTGCCAGAAAACTAGCAACTCCTTGCAGAGTGTCTGACTCATAGCGTGGCTTTAGTACATATTTGGCTTTTTAACATAAAGAAACCCAACATTTACTGAGGGTCATTTTGTGTTAAGCCTATGTTAGATGCTGAGAAACAAAAGAAAAGTAAGTCACAGTGTCTGACCTTGAGAAGCTCATAACATAGATGAGGAGGTAGAGGCACAAACAACTAAATTTAGAGAAAAAGCAATAGGTATATGAAATGTCTGCTCAGTAGTTTGAGCAAAGTCCAAAGTACTGGTTTCTTCTACTCTGCAGACCCTCTATTACCATAGTCTTAATTTCTGTTTATCTGAGTCATGAACCCACTAGGAGAATGAACCTAAACCTGCTGGAAATGGCTTCTCCCCTCCAGGACACTTCTCATGCTCTATGGTTCCTAGTCTTCCCTACACTCAGTCAAGACTATGATGATTTAAAAAATATTGATCAACAAGAGAAACTGAAGAAAAATAAGAAGAAATATTAACCATAAGCACTGGTGTTTCCCAGTCATAAATAATAAGCATGCACTTCTTTGGGTTTTTGTGTGTGAAGCTATGCTGGAAGGAATGACCAGTATTGACTACTGTTTCATTTTAAAGACTTCTCTTCTTCCCAGGCAATTAAAGGCGACTGTTCATGCTGATTATACCTTTATTCTTGGGGGCTCTATGTTTTTATAACCTTCAAAAACAGAGCATCTCTCAACTTTGGATACAAATGATACAGTTTCATTTGATCTCAGTATTGAATGTCTTTATAAGAGTCTGCATGCTGTGGCAGCCAAGGGGATTATATAACAGGGGACAACTGTGAAATCAATCGGGGAGTAATCTCCTTGGAAAAATAGTGCTTCTTTAGGAGGCAGTGTAATTGACTGTCCTATAATAAGGATCAGAACTGAGGCAGCATTTGGACAGAGGACTTTCAACCATAACTTGATACATCTCTGAAATTGGGGTTGGTACATTGTCCTGTCATACTGCATGACTGTTCAGCACATCAAGTTGCAGAGCTGCCTCCCCCGTGTACCATGTACTGTAGTTTAACTATACCATCACCTGTGACATTGACAATAGCCCTGCAAGATAGACCTTAGTATTGGCTCTACCTAGTTGATAAATAAATGGCATCAAAGAGGTAAATAATTGGGTTGCAATCACATGGATGGCAAGTGGTGGAGCTGACATTACTATCTGGCATGTTCATTCCTAGCCCATTTTTTTTTTTTTTTTTTCCACGCTTCATCATTACAGTTTGTATCCTAGAATATTTTCAATAAAGCATAAGATTCTATTCAAATATATACAATGATGCTAATAATTTTATAGGTACTCTGATTTCACAGATATTTGCTCATTACAAAGATAACTTGGTCTTTTTCTGAGAACAGAAATCCTTTCCGATATGCCTAACCATAATTGCCTCTTTACGGGAACATTTTCTATGCATTTGTACAGATCATATCCTCTGCCTGACATGACCTTCTCCCTCCACTCCTTGCCTTCTGGTAAATTCTTCTTTATTCTTTCTAAAAACTTCCAGGTACAGGTAATCAGCTTAACCTCTGTGCTCTCAGAGAAACTGCACGTAAATGCAATTACATCCCTTCTCACCTTCTCTTGGCTGAGCCTCCATCATGGTGTACTGCCTTGCACTGTAGGAACAACTGTGAGTCTGCTTTGAGGGCCAGGACTGAGGCCAATTCATCTGTTTCCACATTGCCTACCACAGGGCCTGCATACAGCAAGTGCTTGAAAAAGAAAGCGAGGGCAGGAGGGAGAAAGAGAATGCAACGTGTATGCCAACTTCACCCGTATCTATGTCAGACAGAAAGAAATACCACAGGGTTCCTGAAGCAAAAAGGGTGACCATGGCAGAAGTTAGGACCAGAGGCTGCAGCAAGGCTGGGGACTCACAGACAAGTCCATCACAGGGCTTAAAAATCAATTCTTAGTTTGCAGCTGTGGTTCAACTTCCATGAGCTATAGGAAGATGCCTGCATACGGACAGGAATAGGCTCCTGTCTTCATTTTCTCTACAGTCACAAGACATTTGGCTTTGTGATTTACTTTTATTTTCCTTTAACACATTTTTATTTTAACAAAGAAAATACAATCTAAACCTAGCAGTGTGATATGGTTTGGCTGTGTCCCCACCCAAATCTCATCTTGAATTCCCACATGTTGTGGGAGGGACCCAGTGGGAGGTAATTGAATCATGGAGGCAGGTCTTTCCCATGCTGTTCTCATGATAGTGAATAAGTCTCATGAGATCTGATGGTTTTAAAAAGGGGAGTTACCCCGCACAAGCTCTCTTCTCTTGTCTGCCACCATGTGAGACGTGCATTTCACCCTCTGCCATAATTGTGAAGCCTCCCCAGCCATGTGGAACCATAAGTCTATGAAAATTCTTTCTTTTGTAAATTTCCCAGTCTTGGGTATGTCTTTATCAGCAGCATGAAAATGGACTAATGCAGAGTGGTATTAGAACTTTAAAAAAAAAAAAAAGCTATTTGAAATTACCTTGAGTTTCCTCTGGGTGGTCCTTCAATATACCATGACTTGTGTGAGTTTCTGTGAGCTTGGATTTAGCAAACTCGGTGGCTCTTTGTCTCTACTCTCAGCCTCCACCACCACAGTAACAGTTGGTCTCCTGAGGGTCGCAGCTCAGTTTCAAATATAATCCCATCAATGTCACTGTTGAAAGGTCCTTTACAGATTACTTCTTCGTTTCACAGGTGAAGAAATAACTCCCTAGAAATAATTAGCCTGAGGTTCCTCCATCATCTTTGGCTCTAATCTCAACATTTCACATTAAGGAATCTGAGGCCCAGAGGGAGAAGGGCTGCACCTTCTAGCTCTTGGTCAACATGATGTGATTTTCTTGGTCATCTAATTTGTTAAAAGTCATTGGTATTTAGAATGCTGGGATAAGAATTCCCTGTGTCAATTTATTTACTGGTATGATTAGCATGAGCTATCAAGTGCAGACAAATATAATATATTTTTATAAAATTTTATTCTAAAATTATTTACATATTCAGCATTAACTCATTACAAATATAAAATATTGATCCTTGGTGAAAGGTTTTATGGATACAAAGTGCAGTGTTCCTTTATAAAGTTATTCTGGGGGAAAAAGGTGTTTTTCAAAAATGGTAATCTCAGAAGCTTGTTCTGCTTACGTTTTTTCCTCTGACAAAATACAATTCAATCAACTTACATGTAAAACAAAAAAGACCACATGCTTTAGGAATTGGCATGGATTATGAGTTTAAAAGATTCTAGGATGTATGGATTCTAGCAGAACAGCTACCCCCAAAAAAGTATTTTCCTAGAGCTCTATGTTTTCACATAGCAATGAGTACTCACTACATATAAGGCTCTGAGTTAGGCAATGAGCATGGTTTTGGGGGAAAGTATCAGGAAATGATGCTGTTTGTAGTATGAGAGAAGAGATGATTATGTGATTGAGACCTACGTAACAATAATGTGGTTAGTGCTGCAAAAATATCAGTCTTTTGCAGATTAATTTATGGGCTTAACACAATTTATGTCAAAATTCTAGAGTTGTTAAAAGACAAAATGTTTTAAAATTTAATCATGAGTAGTAAACAAATAGGAGTAGAGGAGCAAAAGCAAGACATTTAAATTGATTTATCTTATGCAATAATGTACTATATAGCTAAGAAATTAAGAGTATGGAATCTGCACCAAACTGGCAAAAAATGAAAGAAAAAAAGTAAACCACTCTTTCTTCTTATGTCATGCTTTGGTGTTAAGAAAGTTGGGTGTTGACAAGGGGACCAAATCTTCCCTCCATGGTGCCAGGCAGTGAGCATGGCCTGTAGTGCCTCCAGTCCTCAGGAGACTCTAGTCTGCAGGGATGGGCTTCAGTAGCTCCATTTTTAAAACCAGGGAAAGGTGTCTCGGGAGTCAAAAGGATTCAACCACATCCTTGTGGAGCCAGGGAGGGCGAAGTCCAGAAAGAACTAGTGGGTACAACAAACACATAAGGCAGGCAAGAAAAGTGGGCAGGAAATTTTCTCTGACCCTTAGCTTATTCTCATTGCTTTGTCACAGTGTATCCCCTTACAGGGACAAAATTTGCAATTGTTGAGTCCTACACGGTGCCAGGCATTAGATTAAGAACTTTCTACATTGCAGTGCATTCTTCAGCAACCCAAAGAAGGATAGAAGTTTTTCCCATTGATGGATCACAGTACTGACACCTCAGATGCTGAGAGGCTGGTGACCTGCCTGAGGTTGTGCCACTTGGAGAAGTTCTGAGAAGCCCCCCAGGTTTTGAGGAATGATGTTCTGGTGAAGCATAGCCCCTCATTGTGAGCTTACTTTACTCAGAGATGGTGAACCATGGACCTTCCCTGCTCCCATTCCAGGCACACTCAGATCTGCTTCATTATCATTATCCTTGTCTTTCCATGGTGGAAGTTCCCCTGGCACTCCACAGCCTCTTCTTTTGCCTTACTTCCTGATATGGATTTGCTGTGTCCCCACCCAAATCTCACCTTGAATTGTAATAATCCTCACAAGTCAAGAGCAGGTCTATGTGAGATAATTGGATGATGGGGGCGGTTTCCCCCACACTGTTCTCATGGTAGTGAATAAGTCTCATGAGATCTGATGGTTTTATAAAGGGGAGTTCCCCTGCACAAGCTCTCTTGCCTGCCACCATGGAAGATGTGACTTTGCTCCTCATTCACCTTCCACGATGATTGCGAGGCCTCCCTGGCCATGTGGAACTTTGAGTCAATTAAACATCTTTCTTTTTTAAATTACCCAGTCTCTGGTATGTCTTTATTAGCAGTGTGAGAACAGACTAATAAACTTCCTTTCTTCAGCTTTACTTCCATCCAAAATCCCTATCCTAAAGCCCCAGAGAAGCCTAGAACCATTTCCCAGAAAGGGGTTAGTGTGACTTGGAGTGAGATGAGGCAGGGGTCTCCAGTTGTTGAGTGGGGCTCCAGAGCTTCCATCTCTGCATAAGAGGAGCTAAGAGTGTCAACAGGTTTTGTTTCTGTGGACACCATGGACTCATTTGCTGATTTAACAGGACATTATAAACATACACTATATATTCTATATGCCTAGCATAGCACTAGGCCTTGGAGGAACCCATAGAAGTAGTAAATAAATAGGATAAGCTGTTTTCTCAACTGAACATTTTTTTTAAGAAGTTACACATTAATTAATTAATGCAGACAGCCAGGCGGTGAGCATGGCCTGTAGTGCCTCCAATCCTCAGGAGACTCTAGTCTGCAGGGATGGGCTTCAGTAGCTCCATTTTTAAAACCAGGGAAAGGTGCCTCGGAGTCAAAAGGACTCAACCACATCCTTGTGGAGCCACAGAAGGCAAAGTCCGGAAAGAACTAGTGGGTACAGCAAGCACTTCTCTCCAACTACCACCCCAGCTTCCCCCACCTCTAACTGCCTGCTCCCTCATACATGCACACACATAAAAAAAACAAGAACTCATGAACAAAAACCAAGCACAAGCTCTGTAAGTGACTTCCATCCTCAAGGAGCTCCTCCCCCACTGTTGCTATGGGCAACCACTGCTAACAGGTACCACAGATTTGGGACTGCATGGCCAGGCTGGCTGCATGTCACACTGCAGTGCTGATATCTGTGTGTGGGCAAGAGAGGGGCACTCACCGGATGTGTACTGTAATTAGTCCTTCTCAGAATAGCCTCGTTTGTCTATCTCAGATCAAAAGCAGACGGCTTTCTCCAGAGAGAAGATAATAGCTGTATTCCTGGTAAAGCAGAAACTTCTTTTCCACAGCTCCCTAGGAGTGCTGTCCATAACTGGGGCGAGAAAGCAAAAAGCATAAGCACTCCATCTGGAGAGGCGAGGGCGAGCTGGGCACCGGGTTGAGCACCTTACATGCAGCCATGCCAGCCATCGTTCCTTAGGGTAAGCCCAGCAAAGCGGGCATTCTCACCCTCATTTTAGTGGATGGGCAAGTTGCTTACAAAAGGCACACAGCAAGTGTGGGGCACAGCTATAACTCATTTTTATTTTTTTTCTGATTCTGAGACTATTCTTCTGCCACAGCACAGTACTCGTTTTCAGAGTGCAGCTCCAGGGCGGGACTGCAACTGATGAGGAGGGCTGCTAGATGTGAGCCAGGGAAACTCACCACACTGGTCTCTCCAGATGCTCAGATCTGGCTGTGCTGCTCATGACTTGTGTGAGTTGGACTCATCTTTCTTTTTCTTTTTTTTTTTTTCCCTGTCACCCGGGCTGGAGTGCAGTGACTCGATCTCAGCTCACTGCAACCTCTACCTCCTGGGTTCAAGCAATGCTCCTGACTCAGCCTCCCGGGTAGCCGGGATTACAGGAAAATGCCACCAAGCCCCTTTAATTTTTGTATTTTTTGTAGAGACAGGGTTTTGCCATGTTGGCCAGGCTGGTCTTGAACTCCTGACCGCAAAAGATCTGCCTGCCTCGACCTCCCAAAGTGCTGGGATTACAGGTGCGAGCCGCCGTGCCTGGCCAAGTTGGACTCATCTTTGAGCTACCTCCCAGGCCCTCCAGAGGGGCTCGTGGTCTCACTGGTCTGTCTTCATGACTCTATAATGCTGGACCTTTCCCATCATACAGTGTCGGCCCTGGGTGCTTGGCCCGTCTAATGTTCCTGCACCTCCACTCTCTGCATTGCCTGTCCAGGACGGCAACTGACCTATTACGTTGAGGTTTCAGCTCCTTACCTATGTAATCCTGAGACAGAATGCAGCAACCCCTCCTCTTACAAGATACTCATCAGTTCAAACAAAGAAACAAAACCAGGGAGATTAATATCTCCCAGAGCTAAATTCAGCTTAAAATAAAATGAGGTCATACACGTGAATAAAGTTCCAGGAACATAAGCACTCAAAGCATGTTGTGTTTTCTATCTCTCTGGGTTCCTCCAAAGCCTAGTGCTATGCTAGGCATATAGAATATGTAGTGTATGTTTATAATGTCCTGTTAAATCAGCAAATGAGTCAATGATGTCCACAGAAACAAAGCCTGTTGACACTCTTAGCTCCTCTTATGCAGAGATGGAAGCTCTGGAGCCCCACTCAACAACTTAAACTAGGTCAGGTTTTGTTTCTGTTATCTACAAATGAATTCTATTATACTCTTAAGTGATCATTCTGATTGGTCTTGCCAAACAGGGAGCTAAGTCTGTTACCTACAAAACCTGAATATTTTGTCCATCTCAGAATTAACCAAAGACTGATAAATGACCAAGCTTATCCAATGATTGACAGAATGACCTCAGTAGGACAGACAGGAAAGAGAGAGGCTGTATGTCTTTGATCAGGGGATTTATCTCCAAATCTCAAATTGTCATTTGTAACATAGGGATGGATAAACAGATAAAAAGAATATCATGACAATAATATTAATAAAATAAACTGCAGTTTGGTGAGTCACTACTAGGTCCTATTATTTTGACATAGATGATCACAGTTTTTCTTAATTTTTTCCTTTCCTTCTCTTTCTTTCTTCTTTCCCTTCTGTGACAGTTAATTTTATATATCACTTGTCCGGGCCACTGTGCCCAGCTATTTGTTCACACATTATTCTACATGTTTCTGTGAGGTGTTTTTTGGAGGAGATTAACATTTATTATAAAAAGTTTAAAGTGTAGACTTTGAGAAAAAGAAATTGCACTCTATAATATGGGTGAACTTCTTCCAATCAGTTGAAGGCCTGCATAGAACAAAAGTTTGACCTCCCTTGAGCAGAGGGAATTCTGCCAGCAGACTGCCTTCAAACTAGAACAGTAACTCTTCTCTGAGTCTCCAGCCTGCCAGCCTATCCCATTAGGTTTTGAACACACAAAACCTCCACAATTGTGTAAGCCAGTTCGTTAAAATAAATTTCTCTCTCTCTTTCTCTCTGTACGGACACGTATGCACACACACACACACATATACCTACATATATGCACACACATGCTGCTAGTTCTGTTTCTCTCAGGAACCCTAATATATCATCCTTTCTTCTTTATTTCCTTTGTTCCTCCTTTTCTCCCTACCTCCGTCCTTCCTTATAGATTAGGAAATTGGCTCAAGGAGATATAGTAATTGCCCAAGGTCAACAAGCTTGTAGGTAGCCAAACCTGCATTTCAGGTGGGTCTTACGCCAAAGCCTCCAAAGCTTCAACATTTCCATGTAGTGAATTGTGAAGTATTCTGCAAACCATCAGATAGCTCTGTGAGTGACACTTAGGTCACCCAGTAAATCTGGTTTTGGCTTCTCATCCCTCATTGTCTGTACTGCACTTTTGAGAGCTGCAACAGAGAGTCCAAGACTCTCTCAGATCTTCTGGAGCCTCATAGAGTCTAACACTAGCCATCTATTGTCTTTCCTCCATTGTATTTTGCAAGCAAAGTAGACTTTTTTTAGCATTAATATTTCATGGAATAAAGAATAATTGCATTCTATCCATGTGTCTAATCCACATAAGGTGTAGTTAAGCTGCCCCTGCAAGCTCTTGAGTCTGTCTTTCCTCTCCAACTCCACCTCCACCTCCACCACCTGAGCTTCTTCTTCCATTAATTCCTCAGCAGCCTCCCAGCCTCAGGTCTTGTCAACTGTCCCTTGCATACAAACCATTCTCCACAACACAGATGGGTAATGTGTTTAAACTGGACCTTTGACTATACCATCTCTTTCCTTCATCTCAAGCAAAACCCCACCAATTTTACTATTGTTCATAGAATCAAACCCAAGTTCTTTAGGTCTATAAAGTTTCCAATTATCTATTTTCTGCCTTAATATCAAGTCTCAGCTCTCACAGACACTCCCTGTTACCTTATGCACTAGCCATAATCAGTGGCATTTTCCCCTGAGGTGGGCTATATTATTGTTCAAAATGGTTGACACTGCTCCTTATTGGGCCCTTCCTTGTGGAACATTAAATAAATTCAGCCCTTGCTCTCAGTCTTGTCCATGTGACTTGCTTTGGCCAATGAGGTACAATGAAGTACAACAGGAAGTGGCAGTGCCACTCCTGACCCCTCACGCCGCCTGCCATTTTGTCTCTGGCGGGAGACCCACATGTTCCAGAGGCTCTTCCTTTAGCTTGGATTGCAGAATAAATATGGCATGAAGCCAATCCTAAATTAGCCTGTGATCATTATGTGAAATGAGCAACCAGTCAGGGCTTATAGTAAACTGCTAAGATTTTAAGATTATTTGTTATCATCACATAACTTAGTTTATGCAAACCAAACCCTCTTTCATTCTAAATCAGGTGGCCCTTCCTGTAAAGCTCACTATGCCATACACTTTATTTTTATTAGAGCCCTTTTACATCTTTGTCTTCCCTATTAGCAAGAGAAGCCATCCAGGGCAAGAGTTTGTGTGTGTTTGTCACTGTATCTCCAGTGCCCAGAACCTGACATTTGGAATGTGTTGTCTGAATGCCTTGAGTTGTGCTCTTAACCCACAGATTTTGTTTAAATACCGATTGAGTTAATAGGAGTCAAGAGGTTGCTATCAATACCTTGGATCAGAGAGAGGTGTTGGGTGTATAACTAAGATCAGAATGGTATGCATTACAGAAATGAACAGAGCTTGGTGTTTTCCAATAGATAGAAACTATGGATGTATAGTATTGAAAAAAGAATTCTGGACATGACACCAAGGCTGATATAAGGGCGTTCTAAAGACTTTTTACAAGCTGTGGATCATGTGGATTTCCATCTTCTTTACAGTTGTTAAGAAGAAAAGTTACATTCACAACATTTTTATGTTCTCACTGCTTAAAGTAAGAAAAGATTTGAAGAAGAAAAGATCTGTTTGTACAAAAGGATCGAATAAACAATATCAACATTTGCTGGGCGTGGTGGCTCACGCCTGTAATCCCAGCACTTTGGGAGGTGGAAGGTGGGTGGATCGCTTGAGATCAGGAGTTCAAGACCAGTCTGGCCAACATTGCAAAACCTTGTCTCTACTAAAAATACAAAAATTAGCCAGGTGTTGTGACGCATGCCTGTACTCCCAGCTACTCGGGAGGCTGAGGCAGGAGAATCGCTCAAACCCAGGAGGCTGAGGTTGCAGTAGGCCGAGGTTGCAGTAGGCCAAGATCACACCAATGCACACCAGCTTGGGCAACAGAGCAAGCCTCCACTTCAAATTAAAAAAAAAAAAAAATCAACACTTTACGAAGTCAGTGATTCACAAAAGCCTTCCTGACAATTGCCCTTCTGCCTTGGCTGAGCTGAGATGTCACTCACTATTATGTGCTGTTAATTCTGTTCCCCTCTGTACATCTCTCTTGCTTTGTTCTAATGTTATCCTGATTTACATTGTCCAAGTTGGTAGACACCAGGACATAGACAAGATGTAAAAAACATGCACAGGAATATAAATTTCTTAAAAATTGAAGCCAAGTAAAATTATAAGAAGGGATAACTGATTCATTCATTAATTCATTTATTTAAAAGTGAATGTTGGTGGGTGATGGGTGCTGATCAGCCACTGTTGACCCTGCTGAGGATTCTTTCCAGTTTAAGAATTGGTCATTGCAAAGATATCCAGAATATTTTATTCTTTAGTCTCGCCTGCTTTCCCATAGCATAAGATAGCCGGAGATAGATGCACTTTTGAAATTACAAAGCCCAAACATCTTATTTGACTTAGGTCAAGCCTGAGAAAATGACTCACTCAAGGGCAAACTGTGAATTTGTCATCAGAGCCAGGACTACAGCCAGAGTTGCTCGTGTCCCAAGCTTTATTTTCCTCCTTTTATTTTTTCCATTTAAAATTCATTTTTCAAGGGTTATTCAAGAGAGTTTCAAAGATACTCAAGGACAGAGGTGGGTGGATCACTTGAGGTCAGGAGTTAGAGACCAGCTTGACCAACATGGTGAAATCCTGTCTCTACTAAAAATACAAAAATTAGCCGGGAGTGGTGGTGGGTGCCTGTAATTCCATCTGCTTGGGAGGCTGAGGCAGAAGAATTGCTTGAACCTGGGAGGCAGAGGTTGCAATCAATGATCTGAAATCGCACCACTGCCCTCCAGCCTGGGTGACAGAGCAAGACTCCGTCTCAAAAAAAAAAAACAAAGATACTCAATAAGCTTCTACCATGTATTTTAGTAATCATATAAACAATTTCATACTAATCTCTAGGTTAATTTATTTAAGTTACAATATGTGGTCTGCACACTGTCATAGGAGTACTGCTCTGGAGCTGTGACAAGCAGGCAGACATGGTTCATGTCTTGGCTCTGGTCTGACCACTGCATGTTTTCAGACAAGCTGCTTTAAAAATCACAGCCTCAATTCCCATTTCTGTTAAACATGTGAAAGCCACCTACCCATTGTGAGGATTCTGTGACGGCATGCCTGAGAAAGTGCCCCTGAAACTGATAACAGACACAGTGCTGCAAGCCATGACCATGTCAGATGACTTTTTATACACTGGGGCTTCAGATAAATTAATATCTCTCTGTTCAACTGGGCCAAGTGTAAGCTTAGAATTTCCTGAATACATAATTTCATTGTTAGACATAGTGTTAGTATGTGGGATTTAAAAATACATACTTTTTTCCTTTCCTCATTAGCTACAGCATGCTATTTCTCAGTAAAAACATTTCCTTTGTGACTTTCATGAAATCACTGTGATTTCCTAATAAGGAAATACACTCAAGTCTACCCAAGGCCTCTATTTTCTACCACTTAAGGACTGTAGCTTATGGGAGCAATCACTGGGGCTGTCATGCTAATTGCCTATTCAAGTTTCCATCCCAAATTCTGAATGGTCAGAAGAAAGCATCCAAGAAAAGAGAACAAAACCAAAAGGAGTTTCTTTTAAAATGTGATTTGTTTAGGTTTGTATTTACAAAGGTTCTAATTCCAATTGCCACCATGACCAAGTTTAATGTAGACCAGAAAAGAATATGAGGTTATTCAGTTAAGGTTACTTTTGATCAATCTTGAATGATTGATTGATTCATTCTTTCAACAAACATGTGCCCAGCTCTGGGATGCAAAGATGAATTGGGTGCGTCTGTTCCCAATGTGCTCACAGGTTAGTAAGGGTAGACGATAAGCAAATAAGTACAACGGTACGTTACAGGTTCTCTGATGGAATTCCGTGGAGAATAGAATGCAATTCTACTGGGGGGGGAACAGAAGAGAATTGCTCAAAGTCTCCTTAGCAGGAATTGAAGGCTGAGTAGGTGGTTGCCAGCGAGGTGTGCCAGGGTGGAGGAGGGAGATAGATGGTCATTCAGAAAGTGGGGCAAGGCCGAACACGCATGTGAGAATACAGTCAAATTCTTTGTATAAGAAATAAATACATATGTCTAAGGTGATGTAGGATAATAGGGTGATAGTAAGGGAGATGAGGATTGGTAAGAGAAAAAGCTGGAGGAATATGTAAAGGTCTTCCAGGCAAGTGAAGATAAGGATTTGAACCACAAGAAGAAGAGGAAGAGAGACAGCAAGGTTGGATTTAAGGAGAATGTTGAGGAGGTAGCATCATTGGCCATAAAACATGGTGTCTTTACTGAGAAAGGAAACCTATGAGAAAAAAAGTCTTTGATTTATATACAGGTAATTTTTTGATTCCAGGAAATAAAATTGTGTTCTTATTTATTTGCAGATGTAAGCAAATGTGAAAAATTTTCTTGGCGGTAGCTCATAAGATCATAGAAGAATATTTGCCTTTATATAAATTCACTGAAAAAAAATTGTTGATGGCAGGAGAAACAAGAGTGGAAGATGTAGAGAAAAAGAGAGAGAAAAAAACTAAATGGAGAAATATAACCTATGGACTTGGACAGATCCACATCCAAGTCCTAATTGAACCACAAACTAACATTTGACTTCAAGGACAATTATTTACCTTATCCCGGTCATGCAAACCTACCTGGTTTAGTAGGATGATAGTTAAATATGCGAATGCATATAAATCCGGAGTGTTCAACAAACTTTCTGCCTTATTCCCTCCCTTCTCTCTTTCTTGTTTCTGCTTTATTTGTTTTAAAGATTCTCAGGCTATTGTTGAGGCTGAGGTTGAAGGAATCTAATGCCCTCCCACATCCAGACAATTTTCTCTCCATTCCCATTCTCCTCTTCTCCTTTTAGCAATCTCTAAATGATAAATTAGCATCTGTTACTTTCTACAAGGTGAAGTTTCTTCTTTTTTGTTGTTGTTGTTGTTTTTGTTTTTGTTTTCTTTGCTTTGACGGAGTCTCACTCTGTCGCCAGGCTGGAGTGCAGTGGCACGATCTCGGCTCACTGCAACCTCTGCCTCCCAGGTTCAAGCGATTCTCCTGCCTCAGCCTCCCGAGTAGCTAGGACTACAGGCATGTGCCACCACGCCCAGTGAATTTTTGTATTTTTAGTAGAGATGAGGTTTCACCATGTTGCCAGGATGGTCTCAATCTCCTGACCTTGTGATCCAACTGCCTCAGCCTCCCAAAGTGCTGGAATTACAGGCATGAGCCACTACACCCGGCCAAAGTTTCTTCTTTAAGACCTCCCTCTGCTGATGGTCTCATGCATTCTGTTTGCTCACTGTGTTCCAGGATCTCTCTCTAACTCATTTCACCTCTTTATTTTCTCTGACAGCTTTATTTTGACCTTGTAACATGTGCTTGTTTCCTCCACTCTGGAAATGACAAGTCAAAATAAATCAGCCTTTCTCTTAATTTTGCCATTCCTGCCTGCCCCATGTATTGTCTCCTTGCCATTTTGTCCCAAGCAAAGCAATGAAGACATGTACTCCGAACATCACTTCACACTCATTCCTAAACTTCCTGTTCCGAGATTCTTCATTAAGTTGAAACAATACTGATGTCGCTCTTTCCTCTTCCATGCTCGGACCTAGAGGTGGGGCCCATGAAACAATACTGATGTCGCTCTTTCCTCTTCCATGCTCGGACCTAGAGGCGGGGCCCAGGAGCTGGAGCACCGTGTTGGGAGCCATGAAAGAGAACCGTGCCACCAAGTGCCAGGAGGCAAATCACTGGAGGAAGCTGGAGGCACCACCTACACTGGAGTTTAGAAACCAGGACAGAATGAGTGTGGGAGGAGAAAATAGTGAGTTACCCATACGTTCATATGGGAATTTGATCACGGTAGTATAATAGATACTGAGTAGTTGCCTCAGTAAATGCCTACTCATTTCTACTTAAATATTCTACCTTTTATCATCAGGTAAAGGCATCCTTTAAAAGCAGGGGTCCCCAACTCCTAGGACATGGACCGGTACCTTTAAAATTTAAAGGATAAAGTCTTACCAAAAACCTTGTACACAGAGCCTATGGGAGCTGTCCTTACTGATGCTGGAGTGGAGAGCTTACCTGGCAGCCCCGCTGTGAAGGACTAGGGCAGAAGAGAGAGCCCTTTAGAGATGATCAGGACTGATCAGGTGCCTTTCCTTCGTCTCTATTTCTTCAAATTTCTGTTTCTTTGAACACTGTTTCTCTCTACTAACTTTTCCCTCCTATGTCCCCTCCTTTGTTTTTCTACTTTGGCCCTGAGGCTTTGGGGAAATACAGAACTCTGGTTACTTTCTATTTCTCTAGTCCTGCTTCTGTGAATGTATCACTGGCTCTATCTCCCGCATCTCATTGCAATGGATTTCAGAACTCTGTGCTCTCTTTTTTTTAAACCCTGTCTGTGCTGTGGAGAACTCAACCAAACCACTGCCTCTCCTGGAAAATGATCAGCATTTGTATCCCTAATGCTGAGCCAGCCTGAAGGGCTAATTGCACCGAACACCCCCACTGCATTGAGACTCAGGATGTCTAATGCAAAACTCAATCTGTCTCCCCAGACGTTTTCCTCATCCTATCATCTGTCTTTCTCTCCTTGCTATCTTTGTTCATGCAGGCCTGCCAGCCAAATACGACTTCTCCCACTGCCCCAGGTCCAGGCCCCATAATTGTTCGGTGACTAGCCTTGTCTGCTTTTTTTTTAGATTTCTTTTTTTTCTTTTTTGGCATCTGTCATTTTTTTCTCCATTTCCTGGCCTCGCTTTAGTTCTCAGCTACACTCATGTGGTGGTCTCCTGTCTGTGATTTTCATGCCCTGATGTCCTCGCAAAGTTTAGTGACATTTCTGTCAGAGGCGTTTGAACCAGAGCAACTCCATCTTGAGTAGTGTCTGGGTAAAATGAGGCTAAGATCTACCAGGCTGCATTCCCAGGTGGTTAAGACATTCTAAGTCACAGGATGAGATAGGAGGTCAGCACAAGATACAGGTCATAAAGACCTTGCTGATAAAACAGGTTGCAGTAAAGAAGCTGGCCAAAACCCATCAAAACCAAGATGGCGATGAGAGTGACTTTTGGTGGTCCTGACTGCTACACTCCCACCAGCGCCATGACAGTTTACAAATTCCATGGCAACATCAGGAAGTTACCCTATATGGTCAAAAAAGGGGAGGCATGAATAATCTGCCTGTTGTTTAGCATATCACCAAGAAATAGCCATAAAAATGGGCAACCATCAATCCTTGGGGCTGCTCTGTCTATGCAGTAGCCATTCTCTTATTCTTTTACTTTCTTCATAAACTTGCTTTCACTTTACTCTATGGACTCGCCCTGACTTTTTTCTTGTGCAAGATCCAAGAACCCTCTCTTGGGATCTGAATTGGAACCGCTTTCCTCTAACATCTTCACAGTTACCCTCCATGCAACTGGCCAAGCCAGACTCAAACTCAGGTTTCATGGCTCCAAGTTCTACATTCCATTTTGAATATTTCTGTAACTGAGATATTTTATGTAGTGTATATATAAGCCCAAAAAGGTGAAAACTTTATACATTCGAAATGGATGAAAACTAAATACCAAATGCACTCCCTGGGTGGTTGAAGAGATGATGGAGCCTAAGAAGAAGCATGGAGCCAAAATGAGGCTGCAGAAAGGTACTGCAGTGAGAACACATCAAGTACATCTGAGGAGCAGGGGAAGGAATACTTTCCCGCTTGATTCTCACAACTCTGTGCTATAGGCACCATTCCCCATAGGAAACTGCCCAAGGGGTTCACCTTGCCAACTGCCTAGACAAAGCCGATTTATCAAGACAGGGGAACTGCAATAGACAAGGAGTAATTCACACAGAGCCAGCTATGTGGGAGACCAGAGTTTTACTATTACTTAAATCAGTTTCTCTGAAAACCTGGGGATCAGAGCTTTTAAGGATAATTTGGTGAGTAGGGAGCTGGTGAATTGGGAGTGCTGATTGGTTAGCTCAGGGATGAAATCATAGAGAGTAGAAGTGGTTCTCTTCTGCTGAGTTAGTTCCTGGGTGGGGGCCACAGAACCAGTTGGCAAGTCCAGGTGGGGCCATCCGGTTGTTAGAAACGCAAAAACCTGAAAAGACATCTCAAAAGGCCGATCTTAGGTACCCAATAGTGATGTTATCTTCAAGAGTAATTGAGGAAGTTGCAAGTCTTATGACCTCTGGAATAAAGGCTGGTAATATTTAGAATTCCAGTCCCTCTCATCTTGACTTGGTGACTGGTAGCCTTTCGTATGTTTTACAAGAGCCGTTTAGGCTTTTGGGAAGGGCTATTATATAACTATACACTAAATTCCTTCCAAAAGCTAGTTCAGCCTATGCCCAGGAATGAACAAGGACAGTTTAGAGGTTAGAAGCAAGCTGGGGTCAGTTAGGTCTGTTATCTTTCACTGTCATAATTTTCTCAGTTATGATTTTTGCAAAGGTGGTTTCACATACTCCCATCCATTTTATATTTAATTCCAGACTCAGAGAAGTTACGAAACCTTCCCAAGGTCACTCAGCTAGTTGGGGCAGAGGCAGGTGTCTCTAAAGTTGGTTTCTCCCTAGTCCATCATGTTCCTTAAAACCTGGGACTGTAACCACATTCTCACATGCAGGTGTACACACACACACACACACACACACACACACACACTCTTGCATCTCTGTCAGTGGAGAGTAAAAGACACATGGTGGATTCATGTAATCAAGGATGGGTGAAATCACCATCTATTTTCCTTAACTTCTACGTCATTTCTCCTTTTTTCTTATTCTATACCATGTTCCGCATGTCCATGTCCTCAGGATAAACCTGTAAGGAAATGTGCTTTTTCAACAGTATATACCTTACTTCCTCCCTGTCCCAGACATTATGTTTAGCAAAGTTACTTGCAAGTCAGTTATAGGTCTAAAAATATGCACTCGTGTTGGTTTGCTCTTCTCTTACCCTGGCTTGCAGAAACTCACTGGTGCCTGAGTTCAAGGTAGGCTGAATGGTCCAGTCCATAATCTCATTGGTGCCTGAACTCAGGTAGGCTGAGTGGTTCAGCCCATAATCACTAGGTTGACTGATCTCCTTAGAGCAGATCTAAGACCCAATCCTGCTGCCTCGACCTGGAAACTGTGTAGTCAAGCCCTTCCCCAGCCTCCCTGGGGAAGGAGTTCCTGCCAGTCAGCTCATTTACATCATAATAACATTCTGTCTTCTGTGTCTTTTTACCTTAAAAAAGAAATGAGTGCTTTTGACAGTCATCCTTCCTTGATGAGATGTCTGATAAGCTGTCTCTTGTAGACAAAAAGGTACTTTATCACAGTGTTTTACAAACAGGGAGAGAGTTGTCAAGATCCCAATGAAAGTGGTGTCTACTTCTCCAGCTCTGACATTTCATGGGAGAGCAAAGGATGTCTGCACGTCTGAAATGCAGCAGCAGCAGCAGTAGCAACAGTGAGCTGAACCAAAGACCTAGGCAGGCGGACACGCCCACAGCAGCACAGGGAAGAGGAGGAGCTTGACTGAAGGCAGTGGGGCTGCCTACCGCCCTGTTCAAAACAGGACAGGATGATACAAAGGAAGAGCTCTCCATTGGTCTCAGACTTGGGTTCAAGCTCTGCTTCGACTTACTTAGGAACCTGGGACAAGTCACTAAATCTCTCAGCCTCAGTTTAAACATCTATTCTCATAGAAGGTGAGGACTAAGCCCTCATTTTTTTATCTTGCCCAAATTCCTATCTACGGGGTCTGGGAATCATGCCCTACAAACCATAAATTCTCATCAAATGGGTTTTATTTAACCCATATATCGTGATTTATTTTCCAGTCCGACTCTGGCATAACATTACGTGACAAAGAAGAAAATCAAAATATTTTACCCCGAAACATGTTTCTTTGCTGTATTTTGAAATGGCCTTGCAAAGCTGTCCTCTGTGGGGGAAAATTCGCATGTGTAAAGAATCTCTATTACCACAGCTAGGTTTTTTTTCTTCCGGACACTCCCTAAAATGTATAAAATCAAGCTACACCCCACCCACGCTGGGCACACGTCCTCAGGATCTCCTGAGGGCTGTGTCACAGGCCATGGTCACTCATATTTGGCTCAGAATAAATCTCTTCAAATATTTTCCAGAGTTTGACTTTTTTCTTCGACAAAGAGAAGAGAAACAATCATTTTATCATTTATGAAGAGTCGATGACACGCCAGGCACTCTAGTGGTTACATGTTTATAGCTATTACCTCACCATACCTTCACAAACCTAAGAATTGAAGATCATTTCCCTTCCTTTTCAGATATCGTTGATTTTTTTCTTTATAACACCCTATTTGAAAAGCTCCTATTTGGAGCTTTTTCCTCCAACTAGCTTAGAACTCCACATCCAACATGTTCTTATCTTTAACGAGTAAGAGTACAAGAAGCTTAAATTTATTGAGCCTTTCCAGGGTGTCACACACTGTTTGGCACTTTATGTCATCAGTTCATTCTTACAACAAGCCTAGAGGCAAACATTCTTATCCCGTTTGTAGAGGAAAAAGGCTCAAAAAGGTGCCATCTCTAGCCTAGACCGACCCAGTTGGTAATGGCTAGGGTGGGATTCATACTCAAATCTGGTTAACTCTTAAAGACTTTGCCCTTTACGCTTGAAGCTCTTTCCACCCTTTTATTTCAGGACTTATAAAACCATTGATAATGTTTCATCATTCTTAATTAACAAAATGATTTTCTAAGTCATGTCACCCAATAATTATTAAAATCTTCTGGAAAATTCTAGCTTGTGATAGTGAATTGGTATTGAAATTGACTGTAGTTTGGTTTTTTCACCTAATTATGCTAATTGCTATTTCTAAGCATACTTAGCATTTTGAATTATTTAGGGCAATTACGTCAAACAACATGTTTAATTTGTCATGTCAAGTATAATAATTAGTAATAATTCTTGAAAGAATGTCATTACAAATTTGAGGTATTTACAAGGTATAATTATGTCAAATGTGATAAAACCAAAGAATAATACCAATGCTTATAGAAAAATGTTGCTGCAAATATTTTGAACACTTAGTGTTGGGACCATTTTAGACATCCTTGTTGCTCAACCAAAGTCAAATCTGGTGTAGTTTAGTAGCTTGTTTACTAATTAAGATAAGAAAATGGGGTCTTGGATAACAGTTGAACTAATATTTAATCCATCCAAAGCTCCTTCCTTTTTTTCTTACCTCAAGAGTGAATATTAATGATTTTCCATATTAAATAGTTATACTTTAAAAATGAGTCTGGGGAAACAAGAACAATCCAGAAACAAATGGATTCCTTCCAAATATGGAGATTTCAAGCTAAAGTAAGAGAGTAAGAGGTGAATTAAGTTAAATGGGCCAACTCTTTCACAGCTGTGTGGTTTGCCAAATCATTGGCATATTTCATTTTCAATAACCTTTGGTGTAAGTTGGGGATAGCTCATGTTGTTTACAGAGGGAAACGAGACCGTACTAAATCGCTTTGTAGTGATAGATGGTTTACCATTGTAAATATTTTCATTATTATTTGAATACCCCAGTCTCAATCAAGAGCAATGTCAGGAAAATAAAAGAATTACATATAGTGCAAGTCCCATCACAGGTGGTAGTAAGCTGTTTATTAGCTGGGTGGTCCTGGACAAGCCATTTTGCCTCTCTAAGCTTCGGTTTCCTCAGCTATAAAATAAAGAAAGTAATACAAATTTCAAAAATGAGTTGAGAACAAAATGAACTTCACTTGTTAAGCATTTGGGTTTGCATTAAAGCACAGCCCTAGAACCACATATTGGAAAGCTGCACCAAGAATCTTGTTCCTCCTCCAACCCTTGCTTCCCAGTTTCTTGGAAAACTAAGTGACAGTGTTTTTTAAGAGCCCTGTCTTTGAGACTAGACACCCCTCAGAAACTGAACGTAAATCACTTGCTTGTTAAAGGTTGAAAATAGACAAAGGACTCACATTCTTTCTCCTTTAAGTGTATATTTATTTGGGTCAGAAAGAAGAAAGACGATAGTTTATAACAGAGCAATTCTTCTCCTTCCCACCCAAAACTGGTGATGTGGGAGTCCTTTTCTTATTTGTACTATGTGGAGAGTTTTATTTTAGAGTCGTATCTTTCCATATGTAAGATTCACACCTGGAGCCAGCATCCTGCTACTACAATTTCACCTCCAAGAGCCTGTTAAACTCTACTTTTATGTGGCAAGGCTGCCCCCACCCATCTACCCCTCAGGTGACTGACAAATACCTGTCTGTCTTCCAAGATTCATCTCAGGCATTAGCTCTTCTGCAGAATCCTTCTCTAATCTCCTCCTTCAGGGTAAAATTTGTTGTTCTCTTCTTTGTAACTCTAATTTACCTGGATTGATATCTGTAATAGTAACTCTTTCATACTTTTATTATAGATCTCCATTGTCCTTACTTGCTTGATTTCTTTTGTATTACAATAATTAGAACTCTTTGAAGGATGGAGGCTGTGTCTTGAATATTAGATGAATATCTGGATATTTCCCAGTATCTAGCACTGACCAGGCATATGGTAAAAGTTAAGCGAATGTTTGTTAAATGAGTTAATGAATAAGCTTTGGCACAATGTTTAAAATAAGAGCTAGAAATAGAAATGTTCAGGATTTGAATTCAAACAGAAATGTCATTCACTCATTCATTTATTAATTTTACAATTATTTATTGATCATTGGCTAAGTACCAGGGACTTGGCTAGGATCTGGGGATGTATCATTGAACTAATTTAACACAGATACATTTTCCTTAAATTCTAATGCAGTATTTCTCAAAGTGTAAGTGAGGAATCAGTTGCATCAGAATCAAGGCAGATGGTGTGAGTGGAGTGTAATAAATAAATGGTTATATCATGAATATTATAAATGAAGCAAACCATCTGACCTGCTAAATTAGACTCTCTGGATATAGGCCCTGGACTTCTCTTTTTTTTTTTTTTTTTTTTTTTTGAGACAGAGTCTCACTTTGTCACCCAGGCTGGAGTGCAGTGGTGCGATCTCAGCTCACTGCAACCTCCGCCTCCCAGGTTCAAGCGATTCTTCTGCCTCAGCCCCAAATAGCTGGGACTACAGGTGCACACCACCATGCCTGGCTAATTTTTTTTTATTTTTATTTTTAATAGAGATGGGGTTTCACCATGTTGACAAGGCTGGTCCCTAACTCCTGACCTCGGGTGATCCACCCTCCTCAGCCTCCCAGTGTTGGAATTACAGGCGTGAGTCACCACACCCAGCCAGATTTCCCATTTTTAATGAAGAGTTAATTCTTATTTTTATTTTTCTAAAGTTTTTGAATTATTGAATTTCATATTGACTTAGTTATATGCCAAGAGTGTGAATTTGGAGTAGTTATTGAATGTCTCAGAACTGCAATTTCCCCATCTGTATAATGGAACCAGCACTACCCAACCACAGAATTTAGTGGTGAGGACTACAAATCCTCTCTCTAAGGTGATTCCTAGGTGTCTAGTTAAAGTTCAGTTATCATTTCAAAGGAAATGATGCCGCAGGTTCCTGTGCTCCTGGAAATGCCCTGAACATGTGATTTTTAAAAAATCAAATCTTAGTTTAACTACAACAACAAAGATCTCTGTTTAAAATGAACAACCACTACAGAGATTGTCAGCTTTGTCAGTTTAGATCTCACATAACATATTTTCAACTCAGTCTGACAATTATCCAAGTACCCCCTCTAATGCATTTGAACAAAGACGCTAAGGTGAATTCCTTGACTTCCAGCCCCTCAGGATCACATGGGGATACAGACCTGTTTACAGCAGTCACAGTCCACCTAGAGAAACAAATCCTTTGGAGTCTTATAGGAAGTTGGCTATTTAGGGATAGAAGGTGGAGAGACTGACCAGAGCACAGAGAGGCAATATAGAAATTGGGAAGCTCAAGGAACTGCTTCCATGCCTTGGTGGGGAGAATGAAGAGGAGGGTGGTGTAAACAGATCCCAGGGGCTGGGGGTCACCTGGCACCAACTGCAATCACCTTGAGCTTCCCAGGCCAGGCAATGTGAGGGTGAAGCTGGAGAGTGAGCTGCTTCCTGACACCTTTTGAGGCAGAGAGAGTAGGAGAGAAATATTCCAGCATGTCCTACTTCTCATCCTTCTGTGTCTCTTGCCATTGCCTCATGTTGACCCAACCCACACTGAGTCAGCTGAATGAGAACCTGGGAAGTGAAGTCCTGGTGGGGTCAGACCTCCTGGGGAAGCCCAGGATTGAAGGTGTGGGAGATTCACTGAGCGGCACTGAGCACTCAGACAGTGGTCTAAATGTCACAAGAGAGAAAGAACAGCCATGTCCCGTGGGAGCCAGGCTGGCTGCCACACAGAGCCTTACAAATGGACAGAAATGCGATGAGATCACTGAGGTTTGGCAACTTCTCCACAAAGTCTCAAGTTGAGAGATTGTATTTTGCCAAAGTGCCCTTCAGTGATCAGACTCAGCTTCTCAAGCCTGCTGATCAATCAAACCTGTAGGCAATGGAAGCAGAAACCCAGTTTCCATATTATTGGTTTACCATGAGAAATACCCATATGAGGACACTCATGCCTAATGTTTTCTAGTCTCTCCTTTTAGTGACAGGTATTTGGGAAGCTAAATGACAATTAGAATATGTTTCATGAGTCTGGAACGAGGTTGAGGAAGGAGTGAAAGTCTTAAAACTTAGAGTAATTCAGCTACATTTCCTTGGTAGGTCTACTGCATTTCATCTTACCTAGGGTACCACCAAGTGCAAGAAACATCATCATTTTATGCACCATGGAGAAGCAGGGGGAAGAAGACGAGGAAGACAGGGAGGAGGGAGAAAATACTGTCATCACACAATGACACAATGCTTCCTTATCACTTCATATTTTTGTATGAAACTTATCGAAAGAGCTCTTTTATAGTGTTTCAGACAGAAGTGAAAACGGTGTGAACAGCTATGGCCAAGCTCATGAGTGACCATGACTATAACGACGTGATTACCATCTTGCTGACAGTAACGTTAGAACTCCCTCACTTCGGATGCATCTAAATTTAGGAGATGTTAAATGTTAAAACAAAAATGTGCATAATAGACCTGATAGAGTATGGTAACTTCAAGAGGTAAGAATGGTCTTGTCAGTTCCTTAAGTTTCTCATGAGCTGAAGATATTTCATGTTATGCTCTCTTGATTTTGCTCGTGGATTCTTTTTGGGTCCAGCCTCCAGACAGATAACTCCTCATTCTGACCATACAGAAGGGGTCAACGCGAATAGTTAGATTTCACTTTCCTTAGGTGAAATCACACTTGATTATCTGTGATTTGATTGGGTATCATCAAATCCCCTTGGCTGGGTATCATCAAATCCCCTTGGCTGTGTATTTATAGAACCACACTTAAGCTGACACTAGAGATGATTTATATTACCCATAATATTTTAAAACCATAATTGCCTAAGAAATGTTTGTGATGTTTTACTATCAGCAGTATAAAGGAAGATCTGTTGAATATTTTTCATTTATAAGCATCTTACAGCTTAAAATGTTTTATTTCTTACATTTTCTTATGTGACCCTCACGATAAAGTTGTAAAGAGACCAGGACATCTAATATTACATTGTTATTATTATGTTCTTTTAACAAACGAGGAAGCAAAGAATCTGCAAGATTAAGTAATTTTCCAAAGTTTACACTAACAGTAAAAAACGCAGCTGGGACTCATAACTCCAAGTCCTATTTAATTTCCACCACAGTCTCGCACCATAATGTGTTTTGGAAACAAAAAATGGGTAAGATATTAATTTTAGTTTGGGTATCTGGAGGTTTGGGTGGCAGTTCTCTCAGGAAAATGTATGACTTGAACTAGGTTATCTTCAAACAAATTTTATCAGTATTTAAATTTAAGAAGAAAAGATGAGTTTTCATTTCACATGAATATACATTTTAAATAAGAAAGGGTTTCGGTGTCTTTGGTCACATTTGAGGAGCAGTTAATGGCTGAGAGCTATGCTATCATTTCATAATATGTACCAGTGAATTTTGTTTTACTGTTCTGAGATATTGAACAAAATATACTGATTTAGATGCTTATAATTTGGTAATAAACTACCCCAACATTTAGTGTCTTAAGATAACACCCATGGTTTATTCTCTCTCATTTTTTATTTTCTCTTTGCAATGGTTAATTTAGCTCTGTATAGTGTCAGCTGGGTCACTCATGGGTTTATGTTCAGCTGAGGTTGGGCTTGCCAGGAATGTAAAGATGGTTTCACACACCTGGGGGCTTGAAACTGGCTCTCAGGTGAGGGCTTCTTTCTGCTGCAGGTGGCTTGCCCTCCCCACGTGGTTTCTCCTGCAGTATGGTGAATCCACTTTACATGACGTCACAGAGTTCCAAGAGAGTGGAAGCCACCAGCCCTCTGTAGGATTAGGCCCCAAATTGGCATCGTGTCCCTTCTGCTGCATTCTATTAGTCAAAGCAGGTCAGGCTGGGTCAGATTCAATGGAAAGGAAAATACATTCCACTTCTGAAGGGAGGAATGGCAGGCAAGTATAGGGAAGGGAAGAGTTGTTGGCAACTCTCTTTGGAGACCACCTGTATCAATATTCTAAGTGAATTGCTTGGGAATTATGTCGAACAGAATAATCACTTCTCAGAGATGCAAAAGTTCTTGCCAAAGAACAAGATCCATGAGATTTTGGATGAAGTATAGATGGTTAAGAAGATCAGTAACTGGCTGTGATGTCTGCTATCTTCCAGCCATATTCTCAGTAGGTGCTAGTCTGGCAAGGCAAAGTAGTTAAGGCCAAGAGTTCTGGAAGTGGCAGAGCAGGGGAATTTGTTTAATGTCAACAATACTGTTTCCATGAAAATTCTTCCAGGCCTCAGAGGGAACACATGCCTACCCTTTTGCACTTCTGCTTTTTTTTTTTTTAATTAACTTCTTCCAGTTTCACCTTGAACTTGGCTGTGATCAGAAATTGTTGCTTGTGATGAGTCTTCATGAAACCTGCAATTAGAATCCTGGCCCTGCAATTTAGTAGCTGTCTGATGTTGGGTAAGCCCGTGGACTCTTCTGAACATCATGTTCCTGAGTTTTAACTTGATAGCAATCATGTTTTCCATGGGGATAAATCAATAGTACTTTTCTTTCTTATTTCTTCCAATTTTCCTTCCTTCTTTTCTTCATCAATAACTCTGCATAGTTTTATATGATGTTTTTAATGCCCTTGCATTTGACTTTGATAGGTTTCAAATATAAGCAAGGTTTCCGGTACACATAGAGAATATAATATATATGTTTTACGAATAGATAAATGACCAAATGAATGAACTTTAAAAGGCATTTTAGCTTCTATTCAAAGAGGTGTGTTTTTTGAGTAATGTGGGAACATATACCCAGATCTGTTATAAATGATGACTCTAAGCTGCCATTACACAATGAGGCAAGGATATTCTGAGGTCTCTACTCAGTCCTGAGACATTGTATCATTGTCAAAAGAGGACCTTGGTTATTTATCTGGTCCTTCAACCTGAAAAGAGGTAGGGATTGCTCACGCAGAAATGAAAGACCCCTAGAAAAGGGAAGCCATGATATCAACTCAATCATACTGAGTAATATGGTTTGGCTGGGTCCCCACCCAAATCTCATCTTGAATTGTAACTCTCATAATTCCCATGTGTTGTGGGAGAGACTGGGTGGGAGATAATTAAATCATGGGGGCAGTTTTCCCCATACTGTTCTTGTGGTAGTGAATAAGTCTCATAAGATCTGATGGTTTTATAAGGGGAAACCCCTTTCTCTTTGTTCCCTCATTCTCTCTGTGTCTGACCCATGTAAGACGTGCCTTTCATCTTCTGCCATGATTGTGAGACCTCCCCAGCCATGCGGAGCTGTGAGTCCTGTAAATCTCTTTTCCTTTAAAAATTACCCAGCCTCAGGTATGTCTTTATCAGCAGCATAAAAACAAACGAACACGCTGAGGAAAGCAGTTTTAGAGTGGGTAAAAAAGTGCACCCCAAAATCCAACCACCTAGGATCATACCTCAGCTTTGCTTCTTCCTACTTGATTTCCAGCATTGGGGTGAGGAGTGGCAGCAGGGGTACAGAGAAGGTAGAACTTTCTATGTGTGTGTGCACAGCATGAATAGGCGTCAGGCACCTGATTCTACTCTTCCTTCCTCCAGCTGCCAAAATTGAATGCCTTCTTAAAAATGGAAGTGTTAAAATTATATATATTGGGTAAAATATTGTCTTGACACACAAACCAGTTACTCTATCTGGTATTTATTTTATTTTATTTATTTTCCAAATAAAATAGTGATCTGTGTTATTGCTGAATTGGAAAAGTAAAAAGCCAGCTATGCTGGAGTTACTAAGGGACATGCTGGTGTCTGCCATGGCACCTTCATAAGTGATTTTCAAGGGTATTTGACTGTATTTAATTTGCCACCTATATTAACTTTATAACCCTATTCCCACATGAAATGTGTCCTTATTATATGCCCCAAGAGGGACACAGAGTAAGCCTCTTGCAGTGGATATGTTGTATTGGACTTCACTTAGTGAGCGCTTAATACCTGCTTGGCACCCCACCAAGCCCTTTGCAACCATTCCTTGCAATCTTTGTGACATCCTTGGCAGTAGATATTATTATTCCCATTAAACAAAGAAATGCAGGGAAGACAGCCATCCTGCCAGGTATGGCTTAGCCAGTAAAGGGCAGAACCTGGCTCTTTCATGACCCATGTTTATTTTCTCTTTCTCACTGATTCCTCGAAGCTCAGAGTTATACTAAGAGACTACCATCCGCCTCATGACTCAGTCTGGGCTTCCTTTATTAGGCCTCCTAAGAAGTTTTCTCTTCTGTAAAATGGGAGTTTGGAACTCCTAATTTTAACATGTGCAACTCTGGTTTACACAAAGCAGGCTGGGTGCTTGGGACCACAGGATGGGTCACCGCAGGTAGGTACAACCCCAGGCAATGCTCTTGACCAGTGTACAGGCCTTTGCAGGTCTTCTGATGAATCTTCTCTTGTCCTGCTTATCTTCCCCAAGAACAAGAGCAGTGGAAAACATGGTAGAGGTAGCAGCTGTGTGTACTCTATGCCCAATGCATTTTGAATATCATGTAACAGAGCTGGTAAGAGCATGTAGACATCAAATCCATTATTTCCTTTTACTGTACTGCTTGTTGAAAATATTAACTTTAATGTCATTCCACTTTATCCTTGACTACATCCAAAGACTAGGCTTTGGGCCGAAGCCTGCCCTGGCTTCAGAGGAGGGATTTGTTTGTGCATCCTGTTTATGCCAGAGATGGTTTGCTATTTACACTTAAAAGATACAATGTGTTTGTCAAGCTGGTGGGTGCACACACATGGCTGAGAGAAACCAGAGACTCTGTTGCTGATAAGTGCAAGTGTCATGGTGAGGTAGGAGGCAGGACTTGACTCTGGAGTCAGGGCTTGGACACCAGACCAAATTGAGGACTAGTTGAAACAGGGACAGCGTGGAAGCAGCTTTCCATAAGACATGACCACCAGTGTGCCATGTCAGTTTATCATTGCCGTGGACACACCTGTAAGCTACTGCCTCCTTCTATAGCAATGACCCACCAACCTGGAATTTACCATCCTTTTTCTAGAAATATCTGCATAATCGACCCCTTAATTCACATATAATTAAAAGTAAGTATAAATATGAGGGCAGATCTTCCTCTGAGCTGCTGCTCCAGACACACTGCCTATAGGGTAGCCCCACTCCATAGGAGCAGTCCCTCTGCTGTTGTGCACAGCGCATGGCCACTTTAATAGAAATTGCTGTCTAACACCACTGGCTCACCCATGAATTTTTCCTGGGCACAGCAAAGAGCCCACCTGGGCTAAGTCCCAATTTTGGGATTCACCTGCCCTGTATCAGTGGGATCACAAGGTTAACATCAAGATTAGTGACAATTCAGTCAAACTCCCCTTCCTGCAGAAAACATTAGTGACCCTGAGCTAGTGGTCTGAGTCTGAACTCTTTCAGGAATTTAATCTGAATCTTCAGGGGTGCTCCAGCTACAGTTCCATCCTCAGGTCCAATTCTAGCCATTCTAGATTTTTTATTTCTGAGCAGAGAAACTTTCATTTGCCATTATTTGCTTTTGCACTTGCCTTGTTGTATAAAATACTCCTTTTTTTTTTGCCATCCCATTCTTTTTAGACTGACACACTCCTATTTTTTCTCAAAGTCCAGCTCAAATGCCATCTTCCTGCCCGACTACTGAATGGTCAAAGCTAACTGTTCTTTCCCTGGGCTGCCACCGTCATTGACTTATATGTGCTTTAGTGCATATGAATCATTTTGTAATGCATCCATTTCTATTTATCCCTTCACTTTCACAGTGAGTTTTTCAAGGGCAGGGTTAATGCCTTATTCACATTTTCACTTGTTCCCACAGTGCCCACCACGGTTTGTGGAACATAGAGGCTACTTAGAACATATTTGCTGAAGATACATACATCAAACATGTAAAAATCTTCACATATTTAATGTGTGTATTTCCTGCTTTGTTCAGATACCACTTAAAGTATATTTAAAGATGGGTAAAATGCAAAATGAGAAAGAGAGAAGAGAGAGAAAAGAAGAGAAAAATAGGACAGACAGAAAGGGGAAGTTTGGAAATAATGAATGACAGAGCTATAAGGTCCAGGTGTCTGGCTCCAGCCTTGGCTGACTGCTCCACAAGGCTTTGTGCTGTCTCTCATCCTTAGGGTGAATGTGCAGAAGCACAAGGAAAGAAGCAAGTACCAAGATTTGCTTTTATTTTGCCGTAAGCGTGGGCAGGGTGAGGCCTCCAGTCCCGCCAGCATTTCAGGGTGAAGGTCCCTGGTCTACCCCATTAGCAAACCTCACAGCTTCAGCACATTCCATAGCGACCACTGGACTCTGGCTGAAGTGGGGGAAGCCTAACACCCCCTTTCCCCTGTTCTTACTTTATAGTTGAATGTACGATGCTTTTGTTTTGTTTCTACAGCTTCCTGCTCTGCCCATCTGTCCTTAGGCCAGCTCCACCTGTGCATTTCTGGTAGCCAGCTGTGCCTTCCAAGTGCTGAAAAACATAGACCAAGGCGCCAGAAAGAGCTGCCTTTCCTCCCACTGTAACATAGTTATGAGGGACACTGTTAGGTATGGAGGGACTTTTCGGTCCACTGAGTTCTATTCAGCTAAGCTGTCATTGTTTTTCCTTCAGGCTGTCTAGCTGTTATGCCAACCAGAACAACAAGCATAGCTGTTTAACATGCATATCTTGTGGCTTATTTTGGACAATTTAATCAATATTTCATCAGAAAATTGTTTTATAGCCCTTTGGAAATGTGATGTTTAAAAGGCTGATTGCATTTTTAAGTAGATTTGTTCTTCAAGCCCATACTACTTATTTTTATTTACATTAAGCTGAACATATTTAAAACAGAATTTGATAAGTTCTGACATATGCATATATCCATAAAACCATCAACACAATCAAGATAATGAATACATCCATCACCCTTTAAAAGTTTCCTAGTGTCCCCCTGTAATCTTTCCTTCCTGATTCTCTTTGTATTCCAGACAATGATGGTGTGCGCTCCCTCCCTACACGAGTTCACATTTCCTGGAGTGTTATCTAAATGAAATCATACAGTATAAGCTCTTCTTTCGTCTGCCTTCTTTAACTTAGCATAATTATTTTTAACAATATTAGCTATATTTAGCAAATGTAGCAATATTTGATTCTTTATATTCCGTTTTATAAATCTACCACAATTTGTTTATTTATTCATCTATTATTTATTGACATTTGGGTTATCTCCAGATTTGGTCTATTACAAAGGATGCAGCTATGAACATTTTGAACATGGCTTTGTATGAATATATACCTCTTTCTCTGTTGGGTGAATTATTAAGAGCAGAATGTGTTTAATGTACATGTATATTTAGCTTTTTAAGAACCCATCAAACAGTTTTTTAAAGTGGCTTTAACATTTACATTACACCAGCAGTATACGAGAGTGCTATATCTTCTCCAACTCTCGATATAGTCATACTTTTTAATTTTAGCACTTCCCACAGTCATGTAGTGGTATCTCAATGTGGTTTTAATATTCATTTCCTTAATGATTAATAAGATAGAGCTTATTTTCATGTGCTTATTTTTTGTGTGCTTATATCTTCTTTATTGAAGTGTCTATTCAGATATTTGGCCTTTTTTTTAAGTTTTCTTATTGTATTTTAAAAGTTATGTATTCTGATACAAGCCCTTTGTCAGATATATGCTTTGTAAATATTTTTTCTCATCTTTGTGTTTCTTTTTTGATTTTCTTAACAACGTCTTTCAAAGAGCAGCAATTTTTAACTTTGATGAAGTTCAAGTTATCAATTTATTCTTTTACAGATCCTAGTTTTAGTGACATGTATTTTCCTGACCTGACCTGACAGAGAATTTCTTCTAGAATTTTGATAGTTTTCACTTTTATAATACATCAAGGTCTATACTTTATCTTGAGTTATTTCTACATATGGTGAAATACGTAGATCTAAGATTATCTTATTTTATTTTTGCATATGGATATCAAATCATGACAGTATCATTTCTTAAAAAGACTATTCTTTCTCTACTGAACTGCTCTTGCATGCTGAAAATCCATTATCCAAATATGTATGGGTCAATTTCTGGAGTCCCTATTCTGTTCTATTGATCTGTCTTTCTGTATATTTGCACTAATACCACACTGTCTGGATAACTGCATTTTTATAATAAGTGTTAAATTCAGGGAGTGGTAGTCTTTCAAATTTATTCTGCTTTTAAAATTTGTTTTGGCTATTATTAGTCCTGTGCAATTTTATATGAATTTTGAAATCAATATGTTGATTACTACTAAAACATTTTTGGGGGTTTTGATTGGATTGCTTTGAATCTACAGGGTAATTTGGGGACAATTTATGTTTTAACAATATTGAGTCTTCTGACCTATGAACAAGGTGTATCTCTCTACTTACTTAGATCCTCTTTATCTTTGCAATGTTGTAATTTTCAGTATAGAGGACTTTCATATATTTTACAGTTATCATTACGAAACTATTTTTGTCATTTCTAGCAATATCATTTTCTCTAAAATCTACTTTGGTATTAACATAGCCAAAACAGCTTTATTTTGAGGAGTGTTAACATGATATATCTTCTTCTATCCTTTCACATTTAACTTATTTATGTTTTTACATTTAAACTGTATTTTCTTATAGGCAGCATATATCTTACTATGTTTTTTCATAAAATATGACAATTTCTGTCTTTCAGTGGAGTTTTCTAAACTATTTAAATTTAAGGCATTTATTTCTATAGTTAGGTTCAAGTCTAGCATCTTGCTATTTAAAAAAAATTCTGTTTTTTTGTTCCCATTTTCTTCTTTCTCTGCTTTTAGTTTGGATTAATTGTGCATTTTTGGGGATTCAATTTTATCTCTTCTGCCTGCTTAGCTATAACTCATTGTTTTGTTATTTTAGTGGCTGCTTTAAGATTTAACTTATCACATTTGACCTAAAGATAATATTTACTACTTCGCATGTGGTATAAGAACCTTAACAAAATATGTTTTCATTTCTCCTGTCTGAGACTTTATATATTTTACTTACGCATGTTATTATGTATACTATTATTTTTATTAAAAATCAATTATCTTGTAAAGAGATTTAAATGCTAAAAAGTTTATACTTCCCCATGTAGTAGTCATTTTTAGGCCACTGATTCCTCTGTCTAGACTTATATTTGCATGTGACATTATTTTCCTTCTGTCCAAAAGGTTCCTTTTAACATTTTTAGTGTATTTGTCTGCTGGTGATGAGGCTTTCTACTCATTTATTTCTGAAAGCATTTTGTTTCCTTTTCGTCTTTTGAAAGATATTTTTGCTGAGTATAGAATTTATGGTGGAAAATATTTTTCCTATCAGTAATTTAAAGATGTTGTTGTCTCCATTGTCTTCTTGCTTGTATTATTTCTGATAAGAAATATGCTTTCATTTTTTTCTTTGTTCCTATGTATAAAATGCATCTTATTTTTTTCTGGCTGTTTTAAGGTTTTTCTCTTAATGGATGGTTTTGCACAATTTGGTGACAATATGCATCAGTGTAGTTTTCTTCACATTTCCTAGATTTATAGGTTTGTAATTTCATCAGTTTTGAAAATGTTTTGGCAAATTTGTCTTTGTATATCTTTTCTGTTCCCTCTGTTTTGTTTTTTTTTCCTCTACTCAAGGGACTTCAAACTATATATTAAGCAGCTTAAAGTAGTCCTGTACATCACTAACATTCTTTTTTTATTTTTATTTTTTAAATTACTATTATTTCAGTGGTTCATTTTATTTTTTATATTGCGATTTCTTTAAATTTACTAATCCTTTCTTCCAAATTTTCTAGTCTGACATTAATCTTATCCAAAGTACTTTCATATCACACGTTATCATGTTCTTTCTACAGTTCAATTTGCATTTTTTTTTTTTTTTTTTTTTTTTGAGACGGAGATCTTGCTCTGTCCTCAGGCTGGAGTGCAGTGGTGCGATCTGGGCTCACTGCAACCTCTGCCTCCCGTGTTGAAGTTTCTGTCTTGTAATAACTGAGTTCTTTTTTGGGGGGGGGCGGGGGGTGGGGGACGGAATCTCGCTCTGTTGCCCAGGCTGGAGTGCAGTGGCGGGATCTCCGCTCACTGCAAGCTCCACCTCCCAGGTTCATGCCATTCTCCTGCCTCAGCCTCTCGAGTAGCTGGGACTACGGGTGCGCACCACCAGGCCCGGCTAACTTTTTTGTATTTTAGTAGAGACGGGGTTTCACCATGTTGGCCAGGATGGTCTCGATCTCCTGACATTGTGATCCACCCGCCTCGGCCTACCAAAGTGCTGGGATTACAGGCGTGAGCCACCATGCTTGGCCAACTTGCCTTTTTTTAAAAATAATCTTCTATGTCTTTACTTAAGCCTATGAATATATGGACTGCATGTATAATGACTGCTTTAATGTCATTGTTTGCTAATCCTAACGTGTCAGTTCTGGATCAGAAACTTTGATTGGAGACCCAATATTATAGATTTTACCTTGTTGAATGCTGGGTTTTTAAAAAAATCTTAATATTCTTGAGATTTATGCTAGGATGCCATTTTTACTTGGGAAAAGTTTGCCCCTTTAGAGTCTTGCTTTTATCATTTGTTAGGAAGACCCAGAGCATTTTAGAGCTAATTACTTTCCATTATTGAAGCAAGATTTTCCTGAGTATTCTACGCAATGCCCAGGGAATAATGAGATTCTTCAATCTGGTTGGTGGAAACAGGCAGTATTTCCAGACCTGTATGAGTGCTGAGTACTCTTTCTTTTAATCTTTTGGATGGTTCTTGCTCCAGCCTTGGTGCATGGCTTGGTCAGTATTCTGCTGAAAATGTAAGAAGGTCCCTTGCATTTCTCCAGGATTCTTTCTATATATGATTTTCTTCTCTTCAGTACTTTGTTCCACAAACTCTAGCTTCCTTGGTATCCCTGAAATCTCAGCTTTGTTTCTTTATCCATGGAGTCCACCCGGTTCTTCCTTGGTGTTCTCTTTCTGCATCACGGTCTGCAGACTCTCTCAAGGTAGTAAGGTAATCGCAGGATTTATTTCATTTGTTTTCTGTTTTGCATTGATCACTGTCATTGCCCAATGTTTAGTGTCTTGAAAATCCTTTCTTTCACATTTGCTTTCACATTTTCTTTCACATTTTTTGTTCATTTAACTTTTTATTTTCAGGTAGCATTGTAAACCCAGTATTGTTTTTCCATCTTGGCCACATGTGAAAGATAAATTGTATTACTTTTGATCCACACAATTATATTTCCAATATTATGATAAAAGCCAAAAATCAAATATAATTCAATATACATTTGTTTCTCATACAACTCTTCAGAATTACATACATATGGGTGCATTTGGGATGATAATTACCAGAGAGGTCTAGTTCGGTTTTCCTTTTTGATTTTATCTGGATCCAGCTAAAATTCCATTACGATTGTTCTGAGGACAAAGCATTATTGATCTGTGGCATGTAAGAATTAATTTTGTATTAAATTAAGTTCTAACAATCATTAAATAGGTGGCATTTTTGTGGTACCCTGAGTCACCGGGGAAATGCAACACTTTGGAGATACGCAACCTGGGAAGTCACTATGACTCAGAGACCTCAGTCTCTCACAGGCCTGCTGAAGAGCCACATTCAAAGAAGGTGCTCAACAAATATTGTTGAGTGAACTAATCAGTGAAGATCATATGACCGTAAAGTGATGAGACTGGTTATTTGGTATGCATATGCAAATGGTGAAGGAAAAGCCTCCTGTGGAGGAAAAAAACAGACCTTGGGCTCAGAGAGAATTAGGATCTAATTGTAGTTCCTTATTTAACAGATAAGTGAAAAACAAGTTTAAAAAATCCAAGCTTTATTGTTTTCATCTTTAAAATGAGATAACATTGTCTATTTCACAATATTATTAAAAAGATAAAATCGAATGTGTGTAAGATACACCCAACATAGAGTATGGTAAACATTAGGCATCCAATTAATGCAAGTTGTCGCTTCTATAGACCACCCCCCTGTGGAAGGTAAAACCTTTGCACTGTCATTGCTAACAAATGTGTAAGAGACTGATCAAAAGTAGGGAGGAAAAGAGTTGCAATTTCTTCACTGATGTTAAATCTTTGAGAATGAATTTCATTTTATAAAGAGCCAAACATCATTCAAAACAAAAGCAAGCAAATAAGTGAAGTGACTTATCAATGGGTATAAAAATGAATAAACACAAAAGGATGTGACTATAAAATCATGTCACACAAATTCAAGTGATTCATAAGCAAGCCTTATATCATTTCCCGATTTGGAAACTATAAGTATTCCTAGGATTACTACACCATAGGAATAAGCTTTCCTCCCTCTTGAAGGACGATCCTGGAAATAAACACACTCATGTGGATATATACCTCCTGCTCTGTTTTTTAGAAAGGAAAAAAGACATGAAACTATCTCATTTTGTTACTATCTGATGACCCCTTTTACAACCTTGTTTCAGTCTATGATGTCTTTTTATATATATTGGTTTGTAACCAGACGAAACAGAAATTCAGATAAGCTTTAAGTGACTTGCCTATGATCATACATGGGTAACTCTCAGCAGTGGATTTTGAACATAAATTGTGCTTTTCCCACCATGCTACCTATCCTTTTTTTGTACCCTACTCTAAAAATGTTTTATTTTCAGAACAAATTAATGCTAGTCAATCAACTGATAAGTGAAAATATTTAGGGAAGCAAGTAATACTATAAATTATTACTATTATCATTATTAATTTTTATTCCCAATGTTTCAAGATGGCGATAAACTTAATCTGCATGCATTCTTAAAGAGTGACTTCAGTTCTGTGTAGCTGGGTCTTGGCAGTTAGGAAAACACCCACAGTGACTTTAGTGAGATTTTGAATCATTTTATCTCTGGAGTCTCCCGTGGCTTTGTAGGTTCAGACAGAATGCAGTGAGAACTGCCTTTCCCACACTCTTTCTTTAGCAAATTCAGACTCAGAGTGCGGGGATGCTCCAGCTGCATTCAATTAAACTCCCCCAAATAGGAAGGAAGAGGAGCTGACTACAGTTGCTGCAGAAACATTGAACAGTCTCATTTCCACAGACGGTTCAGCCTCCTCACCAGGACACACTCAGACCATGTCGTGTAGAAAGTCCATGCTCCGGAATAAAGCACTTTTAACAACTGGAGCATTGTCCTCTGGCATGGACAGTTTATTGCACTTTAAGAGCGCACACTATGGACTGTGCTCACACTGTGAGTCAGCAGGGGGAGCAGACCTCAGCTCCAAATTAGCTTCACGCTGCCTTTCCTGACCCAGATTCAGAAAAGTCTGACTTTAAAAACCATGAACCTTTAAGATCAAGTCAAGGGCTGTCCCCATCTCTAACCATACTTGTTATTGCAATATGTCTAGGACCACATTTAGATGAAATATAGAGGTCTAAGATAAGTAATACTACAAATTAAGCAGCCAGGCCACATAAGGAGACTTGCCCTAGGTTGTGGTGAAAGAATATTGAATCATGAGCTTTCGCAGTTTTTGTTTGACCTGATCAGAAGAAACAAATCTTAGTCTAAATTGAATTACTAGTGCTTTTTTTTTTCTGCCTTGCCAAAGCCAGTATGTCTCACCAATACTCCCTATTGTTTGGCATTTTTTGCTTATCTCAGCTCAGGGAGAAGGCATGCATGGAAAGACATGCCAAGTGGTCATCAAGACTAAATTTTAAAAGAATAATCTTACTTTTCCATTGTACTAATCGATGATGCTGTTACATTGCCACAGTAGAGTCAGTTACCATTGAATTGCATTGTTAATTCTTAAGGCTATACAAATAGAATGACTATAAGTGCATCTCATTAAAACCAAGATAAAGATAATGCGTATTTCTTGGCCAGATTCCAGTATTTGGGTAGTTTCTTCCTTACCTAGTTAATGTTAAAGTCAGTGATACCAAGCTAGCAAATTTAACATATTATAAACAATTTTGACGTTTAATCTAAAAAAAAAATGAGGTAGGTATTATTATCCCTACTACATTGAAGAGAAAACTACAATTCAAAAGGGCCAAGTGCACACATTATAGTCATAAGGCTAGTGAACAGCAAACTTAAACTTGGGGTCCCAGCCACCTGACATATTATTTTTATCCCCCTCAACAATCCACCAAATACCCCTTAGTAAATTCAAGTAACTCTTGCAGAGCAGAGTGCCCTGCCAGTCCTGGGAAAACCTCCAGCTGCAGATGTGTTTATGTATTGGCAGAAGAAGGAAGAAATGAACTAGAGTTGGGTGAACAAAAATGCAAGTGCCAGGCCTTCTTCCCTAAGCATTGGTTATGTCACCTTAGGGTAGATCACAAAGCCCCAGCAAAGTTTTTATGGGAATTAAATAGAAAAATGCATGTCAGATGCCTAGTCTGGTGCCTGCATGTTGTAAGATCTGAACTTTAGATCCGGCATGGCTTTCAGACGGAACTCCAAGCATGAAGTCCTCATTCTTTGGGAGCCTTTTAATGAGCTTTAAGTTGGGATGTGTGAAACTCAGACTCAATCGGTGACATTTGTCTCTTGCAGCCATGTGCAGGGAAATTGAATTGGAAATACTTGTGCCTTTTCGACTAGTGGCCACTCTCCTACCTGAAGGATAGGTGGGGAAGCATTTCTTGGCCACCGACTCAGAAGATGTTGCTCAAGCTGGTTTCCCTGTTCCTGTCCAGAGCCATATATTTGGAGCGAAGTGGGACAGCTTTTCCAACAAAGCATGAGAGAATGACTTAGAGCCTTGGGGAGCCCCCTCGTTGGTGGTCTAGCCTCAGCTGTGTTTGGCTATATCTAGGGCATGATGTAAGACTATTTTGATTTTTGATGAGACCCATATCTGAGGTTCTGCTTGCATTTTTCCCCGTCCCTGATGTTGCTGTTACTGACATCTATTTCTTCCTCTTTCAGAGCCACCTACACACAATGAAAGGCTTTCACAGCGATTCCCTGCACCCCCTCTTCCCACACTTCCATCTGCCCCCTCCTCTCTGCCCAGGTCTCCAGGATTAGGATAGATCCTAGCTGATTAAAAGAAGCATGTTTCCAGCAACGGCCTTGTCCCACATCACAGCAAACTCTGAGAATGAGCCTGGGGCAGCAGGACACCTGAGGTGGGGTGGGGTGTGTCCTGCAGTTGTCATCAGTCAGAGGGTGAATTAGGAGTGATGGTGGGTGTGCTCATGTTTCCAGTGCTTGCAATGACCTGTTGGCTGTCCTTACCCCGGCTAGAGGATTTATATCTCACTTCAACTACAGATCAGCGTTCATAAATATTAACATATGTCAATCTCCAACACAGGACTATGTTCTGAGCCCCTTCATACAAGGGACTGCAGTAAACGCCACCTGGCTGTTTCACAGGCAATTTCAACTCAACAGCTCCAAAGATGAAGACGTCATCACCCCCATCCAAGCAGCCTCAAATCCTATGTTCTCTCCAGCCCTATGAATATATGTATCACCTGCCAAGACACTGAAGCCAGAACCTTCCTTTTCTCTCCCCCCTTACCCAATTCATCACTAAGTTCCCTTGAATCACTCTTGGATGTTTCTCCCACACAGCCTTCTCTGCAGCACATTCTATAATTACATCAGTACTTTCCCTCCTTTCCTCATTTCTTCCCTGGACCGTTACAATATGGTCCACTCACCAGGGAAGTTTATAAGTCATAACAATGTCTGGGACCCATTGCAGACAAATTAGAATTACTGGGGGAGGGCAGGAAGGGTGGAGTCTGGGCACCACTATTGTTTTAAAAATCTTATGTCATTCTGATGCACAGCCAGGCTTGAAAACCACTGTCCAGCAATGCCAGTCTGACCCTCCCTCTCTCTCCCTAGCTTGAACAGCATCTTCCATTGTTGTCTGATCTTGAAACAGGCTCTTAGCTGGGTCCCCTTGTCCTAGTCTCTATTACCATTTTCTTTGCCGTGTTTAACTCACCATGCTTAACGACTGTCTCTCTTGCCTTTGAATGGGCTCTGCCCTGTACCTTCTTACAGCTTAGCAAAACTACCATTCTTGATATCAAATGCTAGGGGTGTTGCAGGCCAACTGTACTGCAGCAAAATAAAACAATATATGCTTATATATTACTTTGTATATTGCAATCATGCTTATATTTCAATTTTGTTTTTATGTGGGCATCTCCCAGCAGGATAACATTTTGAAAAACCTTTGTCTGAGAGGTAAGAAATCTTGTCTCTGCCCTGACATAAAAATAGCTTTTTGTGTGATCTTAAGTAAGTCACCATCTCTCTTACTCTTGGCTTCAATCTCTCCATCTATAAAATGAAACAACTGGATTAGATGTTCTCTTACATACTAGGTACAAAATTTCATGAATATCTCTATTAATGGTACATATTTTGCTCAGAGTTATTTGTGTTCCTGAAAGTTATTTCTCACCTTGAAGCATTTGTTGTGCTCTGTAACTGAGCTTCTTTTAGCTCAGATTTTATGAAAACTGGACATTTTTGTCTATGTTTTCTATAACATTGAGCCTAGCACAAAACAGTATAAGTTTAATGAGTGAATGAATTAAAGACTTCACGCTAAGTTTGAGAAAGACAAAGAGACAGAGAGGAGAGAAAAAGGGAGAGAGAGGACATGGTTCTTGAACTTCCAGGAGATACCAGTGTGGTGGGGAAAAAGGCATATAGGAGACTCATCGTTCCCCTTCAGCCACAGCTCCCCACCTCTTCCCCAAATGCAGCCATCAGCATTATCCCCAGACCTAAAAATAAATAAATCAGTTACTTTCGGGTTTCTTAATAATTGAATACATGTCTGGAAATAGACTAGAGCCTTTGAGGTTTCAACTTTGCCTCCCCACCCACCCCACAACTCCACATTGAACAACCAGGTCTTTTCAAATGGAGTCCTGGAGTATCAACAAGCTTTTAACAAAATCGCATTCCAATGATGACTTCAGTGTCACTAAATCAAAAACAGATGGTTCACATTGCCTTTTAAATATATGTGTTTGAAAAATAAAGGAAGGAATATTAGACACAAGCTCATGTCAAGTTGTTTTCCCAATCTTTTGGTGGTTAGAAAGCCAATGTGAAATATTTGGTTGAATCCAAAGGTCTCATAATATGCTCTTCATCAGTCAGTTTTCTCACCTGTAGAGCTGGGACAAAGTCCCATTATCTAATAGATCAGTGTTCTCAAACTTGGATAGACACAGGAATCACCAGGAGAGTTTTGACAAGAAAAGTAAGGCTTTGTTCCTTCCCCCAGAAATTCAGATAATTGGTCTGCAATTGGATCTGGGCATCAGGATTTGTCTAAAGTTTCCCAGATGACTCTGAAACAAAGAGCAGTTTTCTTCAAATTATTAAGATGAATCAGAAGGAAAACAAAATTAATATATTCTATGTCTATGATGCTAGAAGTATATAGAAAGAAACAATAAAGTTTTAAGATGTCTGTAAATGGAAAGGGTTGCCTGAGATGGTAGTCAATTTGTATCACTTGCTCCCCAGTGTTATGGGTTAAATTATATCTCCCTCTTCTCCCAATTCATATGTTGAAGGACTAGCCTTCAGTGCTTGAGAATGTAACTGTATTTCGCGATCACTTCCTTACAGATGTAATTAGTTAAGGTCATTAGGCTGGGCTTAATGTCTTTATGAAAAGGAAACTTTGGACACAGAAACATGCAGACAGAGAGAACGCCATGTGAAGATGAAAGCAGAGATTGGGGTGGTGCTTCTAGAAGCCTAAATGAAGCGGCCTTGTTGTCTGGAGTAAATACCTGAGATTTGTTGTCTCACAGCCATAGAACACTAGGACACAGAACCAGAGTGAGGTTCAGAGTGGAAGTTTCATAGGCGAAAGGAAGAGAAGAGCTCTCTGCGGCAGAGAGGGGTCCTAAAGAAGTGGGTTGCCACCTCTGGGGTGAAATGCAGTGGGTTTTATAGATGAGCTTGAGGGGGCAGTGTCTGATTTACATAGGGTGCAGAAGATTGATTGGACCAGGTGTGCCATTTGCATAGGGTGCAAAAAGTTGGCCTACTCTTTAATTATGCAGATGAGTTCTCTACCTGGCCAGTACCATGTTGCCTGTTTCTTCACTGTGCACGTGGTGACAAAGAAAAGGGAAGATGGAGCCTCCATGTTGAACATACCTGGCCCCCAAGTAGCCCTTTTCTATCGGCACAGCTGCTGGCATTCACCCATGCAAGCTTCCAACTTGCTTATCTGTGTCTGCAGCTCGATGTTTCCGTCTGCTCTTTGTTAGAAAAGAAATGATTTGGGAGATGCTTTTTTGTTAAAAGGGGAATTCCGCTGAGGACTCTGTTGCCCTTATTGTCTGCCTAAATGATTTCTTTCTAGCTTCTGTATCATAAGAACGTCAAAGATTCCCTGGACACTAGGAGAAAGGTATCAAACAGATTCTTCCTCACAACTATCCAAATCAGCCCACCCTTCCAACACCTTGATCTTGTTCTTATGGCTTCCAGAATTGTGAGACAGTAAATATCTGTTATTACCAGTGTGTGGTACTTTTTTATGGCAGCCCTAGCAAACTAATACAATGAGCTTGATGGTAATTAAGGTTTCTTTCATTCAGTGACTCTCAAAAGAGGCAAGATAAAAAATGGAAAATAAATCAGCATCAACTGAGCACCTACTATGAGAGGACTTAAACAAAGTTAGTGGAAAGTGGAATTGAATCATAAAAATATAAAACATAAACTTTATTTCTCCACATAAGCTCCATTAAGTTCAAATCACCTTTGTAAGTGATGATTCCAGCCATTTAGTCCATCCCTAAAGAACTGAGAGTCACAGGAATTTAAAGATGTCACTGTGGTCTTTATCACATTATTAACTAAAGAAAAATGAATGCCCTTTAAAGATTTTCTTAAGATTGGGGGACAAAAAAGAAGTCTGATAAAGCCAAATTAAAACTGTAAGGTGGATGTCCAATAATTTCCCATTGAAACTCCTGCAAAATTGTCATTGTTTGATGCGAGGAATGAGCAGGATCATTGTTGTGGTGGAGAAAGACTTTCTAGTGAAGTTTACCCCAAAGTTCCTTTGGCTGAGGCTTTGGCTAACTTTCTCAAAACATCCTTATAATAAGCAGATGTTATTGTTCTTTGGACCTCCAAAAATTCAACAAACAAAATTCCTTGATCATCTCAAAAAACTGTTGCCATGACCTCTGCTCTTGGCTGTTCCTCTTTTGCTTTGACTGGATGGACCACTTCTGCCTCTTGGTAGCCATTGCTTTGATTGCACTTTGTCTTCAGGATCATACTGGTAAAGCCATGTTTCATCTCCTGTTACAGTTCTTTAAAGAAATACTTCAGGTTCTTGATCCCTGTTGTTTGAAATTTCCATCAAAAACTCTGCTTTTGTCTGCAGCTCGTCTGCGCACATCGTTTTGGCACCCATTGAGTGCAAAGTTTGCTCAACTTTAATTTCTGAGTCAGAGTAGTGTAAGTGGAAACACTGAGATATCTATGGTGTTGAATGTTGTTTCTGCCGTTGTCAGTCCTCTTCAATTAAGGAACAAACAAGGTGTATTCCTTTTTTCTCCAAAGTTGATATGTATGGTCTGCTGCTGTGGGCTTCATCTTCAACATTATTTCATTCCTTCTTAAAATGAATTATCCATCTGTAAACTGTTGATTTCTTTGGGGCATTGTCTTCATTAGCTTTTCATAAAGCATCAGTGATTTCATCCTTCTTCTACCCAAGCTTCACCATAAACTCAATGTTTGTTCTTGCTTTAATTTTAGCAGAATTTACGTTACTCTTTTCAAACTGATGTCCTATCCTTCTTAGTTCCTCAAACTAGATCTTGTTAGGGTACGTTATAATGAGTTACTATGTATTTATTTTGGTGCAAAATAATTTTGAAATCTATTCATAGTTTTTTTTTCATAGTACACATTATTCATGAACTGTTTAAAGACCCCTTATATATGCCAAGCATTCTGTTAAGTGCTTTGTAAACTCCATTACAACTTAATGACTGGTATGATTATCTCTAATTACAGATGAAAAAAGCTAAATGAAGGTCATTTAGATAGAGAAACCATTACAAATAAGGGGATAAAATACAAAAGAAGGAAAAGGAAATCTCTGGTTGGAGGGATACTTCCGGAAATTGCATGTATTTGAAAGCAAGTTATTATTTTAAAAAGTATTCCTGACCTTCCAAAGATAATGTCTCTACCTCCCTTAGGTCCATACTATAAACAGCTATTAAATTCCATCCTTATAGGAACAGATATAAATGCCTGTAAGTGCAGTAACATAAGCATTTGGTGGAGAAAAATTACCTCCATTTGGAGTAGGGTGAGGGTTTGTTTAAGGGCTGGATTAGTCTGCTTAGAGCCATAACCAAATACCACAGACTGGGTGGCTTAAAAAACAGACATTTATTTTCTTACAGTTCTGGAGGCTAGAAGTCCAAGATGAAGGTGTTGGCAGGATTGATTTCTTTTGAGACCTCTTTTCTTGGCTTGTAGATGGCTGTTTAGTGGCTAAATCCTCACGTGGCCTTTCCTCTGGGCACACACATCTCTGGTGTCTCTTTGCATGTCCAAATTTTCTCTTCTTAAAAGATCACTCGTCCTATTGATTGAGGGCCCACACCAATGCCCTCATTTTATCTTAATTACCTCTTAAAGGCCATGTCTCCAGATACACTTTCGTTCTCAGATACTGAGGTTAGGGCTTCAATAAATAAATTTTGGAGGTACACATTTCAGCCAATAACAAAAGAGTACAGGGGAGACTCCAGGCAATGACACATTTTCTCTCGTCCTTACGGGACAAGTGAGCACTGGAGGCATCATCTATGATGTCAGAGGGCAGTCATTGCCCAAGGATTCTGACCCCTGTCTATCATAGAGACTGTTGTTTTTGTTTGCATGCTTATTTTTCAGTAGTCTGATAGAGATTTATCTTAAAAGTAAAGCAGTATATTTGCAAATACAGTTAAGAGCCTGATGCCATTTTGTGTTGTTTGTTTATTTATTTATTTATTTATTTATTGAGACGGAGTCTTTCTCTGTCACCCAGGCTAGAGTACAGTGGCTCAACCTCAGCTCACTGTAGCCTCCACCTCCCGGGTTCAAGCAATTCTCCTGCCTCAGCCTCCCAAGTAGCTGGGATTACAGGCACCTGCCACTGCACCTGACTAATTTTTGTACTTTTAGTAGAGATGGGGTTTCACCATCTTGGCCAGGCTGGTGTCGAACTCCTGACCTCGTGATCCACCCGCCTTGGCCTCCAAAAGTGCTGGGATTACAGGCTTGAGCTGCCACGCCTGGCCACGTTGTTTATTTTTGTTGTTGTTTATGCCTAGTGTGCTATTGGCCTTGTTTAAAAGGTCCTCCTCTTAACTACAAGACTGTCTAATGACACAGATACCTGCAGACCCATTTTGAGCCTTGAAGTAAGGCAATGTAAGCCATCTGTGAAAGGCAGAGCTGATGGTTTTCCTTCTGTAAAGTGGGAATAATAATAGTAATAGTAAGACTTCTATCACATGATGGCTGACAACACTAGCCTCATCTAAAGGTGCTAACACAAATAGACACTTAATTAGAGTTAGCTTCCTGCCTCTGGACTCAAAGCCAACTAGCTAGTCATAAAGCACTAACAAAATTGTAGCCAAGCAGTAGAGGTGTTTGACACGCTCTGAAAGCTTAGGCAGGCAGAGCCAGAGTCGTAAGTACTTGCAGGGTTAAAAAAACAAAGCAAAACACAGAGCAGTACAATCAGTGACAGGAGAGCCAGGAAAGAGAGAGCCACCTGTGCCAGCCAACAAAGACTATTGCCTTTGGATTCTGAACAGATTTTGTTTCAATTTCTTCCAGAAGAAAGAAGAGGCAGGAAATCAGAGAAAAACGACACAAAAGACCCTTCCATCCACTCTTAAGGAAATGTAAGCCAAGGCCTGTTAACCACAGCCAAGTGGATGGCTAGTTTACAACTTGGGCATTGGCCGGAGTCAGCTCTGGTGCCCCTGCCCTACCAGGATGCAGTTGGCTGTCCTTTGGCTGTCCTTTTCCTTCGCAATTGAACCAAGCATGTTGGCCAGGAGAGATTGCAAGGCCAAGGGGAGGTGCCATACTGTGAGCAGTAGACATTTGTGTTGTTTTGGTTTGTTGTACAAGACTTGCTGTCATTTACTTTGGCCGTTTTTGCAGGCTAGTGCAGAGATGGGTGAAAGTAGAAGGTGTCACCTGGCATATCATTAAAAGAAGAATCTAAAATCACCAGGCAGTTGTAACTGGTCTGCCCGAGCTTTGTGCAGAAAAGTGGCTGGAAAGTCTCTATTAACTTAGGATCATGGGAAATTGTGGAGAAGAAGGGTCTCCCACTGATCCTTTTTATAAAGCTGAAAAAGTAGGGCCCAGAGAAGGGGATTGATTTAATTGTACACAGAGCACTTAAAACTGTGTTGGGATGAGGTTACCCAGAGTTCTTGAATCTGGTTCAGTTCCCACTTCCTTGTTGTACTTGTGCCACTCCACACTTCTGCTCACACTGGTCCTCCTGCCTGGATTGCCTTTCCCCTGGGGCTTTAATGTGCCCTAAAAAGTCTTCCCTGCCCACATTTCTGTTCCAGGTTGAGCAGTGGATCCATTCTCTATGCCTTCAGAGCACTGACCTTACTGTCCTGTAACTGTGGCCCTGTCTTCTCTCCACCCAGCTGGAAGCAGCTCTTTGAAGGCAGAGACCCAGCACACAGCACAGCGCAGCCTGGGTGGTTGATGTTTGGCCATGAGTGTTAACTAGATGACTGAGCCTGGGACCCCAGGATCAACTGGCTCACCTACCGGAGAGTGCCTTTCAGGCTTTGAGAATGTTGTGGTCAGTTAAGATTTGTGATGTTGCCTTGCTTCTAAAGAAAAACAAATCCTTCTTTAACTACAAAGACAAAATAATTTAAAGATTCAGGCACCAGCTTCTACTGAGACTCAGAAGGTTGTTTTCCAAGGAATGCTTGCATCCCAGGTAGGGTTGGCTTGCACATAGCAATAGCACCGAGTTTCCTATACAGGCTCCTTTAGAAGCCTTCAAAAGGCCTCACTGATCTCCTGTGATTTGATTTTTGCTGCTGCTGTTGTTGTTAAGACATCAATATCCTCTTTTTTAAATAAAAAATATCCTCTGCGTTAGGAAATCCAAACAGTTAGTGCCCAGTATGGAATTAGTACATGCCATTAGCAGGCTGTATGAGGCTGAGGGAAGGGGACACTGAATAAGCAGTCCAGAAATGAGGAGAAAAGGGTCATTGAAATTGACAGGTAAAAGAGAAAGGTGACACCGTGTGACTTTTCCTCTAAATTGTGCCTAGGCAAACAAACTCTATGGGAGATGAGAGAATTCTCCAAGTCTTCAAACTTGCTGCATGTTAAATTCATCTGGGGAGATTTAAAAAACTGTGAATGCTTGGGATGCATCCCAGACCATGACATACACACTTTTGGGGTGAACCCCAGTCATCAGTATTTGCTAAACCTTCTCCAGATCATTGTAATGTTAATGTGAAGGCCAAGGAGAGAACTACGGATGTGAAGCCTCAACTTAGAGATGATGAGAGGACCCACCTATCTCTTGGCAGGAGCCGAGGTTCCTTAAAACATTACCACAAAAACTTTAAAATTGGACTTTGAGTTACTTACCTATTGTGAGAACCTAGTTGAGGGGACTTGGGTTGACCGAACCTATGGAATCTGCCCCCTCAATGCCAATACCCTTCCTAGTCACAGCACGGTGGCCTCCCTAGCATACACAGCCACCTTGTTCATCCTGGTTTGCTTAGCAGATAGTGGACCCATCCATTAGTCTGCCAAACCCATGCCATGCACTTCCATCTTTCAGCATAAAGACTGAAAACATAGGGAGCTTAGACTGTTTACATCCTCTGCGAAATTTGAATCTTCTTTAGTTTAGCAAAACTGAGGCCACTGAAGACAGGGGATACTTTTCATTCCTCCTTGGAGACATCATGTGAGTGAGTTGAGAGAACAGACACCCTGGAACCAAATGCACCTGGCTGCAAGGCCCAGCTCCAGTGTTCCCTAGCCATGTAGCTTTGTCAATACCACCTAGAAACCTGAGCCTCAATGTCCTTTTCTATTGCATGGGGACAATAGCAGCAGAACCTGTCTCAAAAGGCAATACGGAAAGCTGAAATGAAATAGCATTTGCCATTTAGCAAGCCCTGCATAGAAATTAGATTTTTTCCTTCTCTCCAGCGCCTACCATGATTCAAACACATTAGAGATGAGAAAGTAGGCTGCTTAGAGAATGGATAAATACATAAATTAATTGATTCCAAGTGTGTCATGATATAAAAACATAGCATGAACTTCTGAGGCGTCCTAGTTGAGTAGTAAATGGCTTTAAAAAGTCATATTTTATAGGGCTTTAATTAATCATTTATTGGGGGCTTTCCTATAAAATGAGAAATCACCGTAGGGTTCATGCACAGAATGAAAACACCAATTACGCTGCTACACAAACGCAGTCACCCCTGAAGAACAGCTGTAAATGAACCTATCAATCCCATGATTGTTAGACCCAGTCCAGTCAGGAAATGCCCATCCACAGAGTGGGCCCTGCCATTTCCTCCCTGAGGCCTTTCGCTGCAGACTGCAAGTCTGGGCGTTCTCATAACGACTCCCTTTCATTGACACCTCCTCAGCACCAGGCACTGCTCACCTCCTCATCCACTTCATATTAATCCTCACAATCTCCATTCCCAGTCTTTTACCAGTGAAAACCCTGAGGCTCCAAGAGGTTAAGTGATGCCCCAAACCACTCACTAAGTAGCAGAGATGGCCCTCACTCCCTCGTGCCTCTGCACCAATGTCCTCAACACCATCTTGCATTTCTTCCAGATCCGAGGAGGGAATCTTCTAGGAACGAGGAGGTGGTGAGTCATGGCCTTCTTTGTAGGCCAGGCTTGGACATGGAAGCTGGCTGGGGACAAAGCTCCATGGTTTGAGGAAATACCAGAGAGCCTCAAGTTGAGACTTGAAGGGGCTGGAGAAGATCCGGAAGAGCTAGAGACATAGATAAATCAGAAACTGTAAGATAAATATATTCCAACACAACAGTTTTAGGCAACATTTTCTGATTTCTATGGAACAGACGGATGGTGACAATGATAATAATGTCCCTCAGAGAGTTTTGCCAAATCTGCTGTCTTCAGGGAGAGGAAACCTTCCAGTCTATAAGCATAGAGGGAAGACCGATGGCTGTCTGTACTCTCATGTTTTGAGGTATTGGAGTGAAAACTTGCCTCGGGCATTTAAAATGCCATTTCATAGAAAATTTAAATGATGTGGGAAAATCCACATACTACCCCCCATGTCATTTGTCCTTCTAGCCCTGGCCATAGAGGTGGTGTTATTTTTGGTTCCTTGTACACCCTGTGGACTATGCCCTTTCCTGCCCCTGACCATATAGGCTGTTCCCTTACCTTATCTCTGCTTTATCCTAATAACACCTATTTATCCTCTAGGTTTATTTCCAATATTCTTCTGCAGCAATACCCTCACCGGGTTTGATTATGATCATTTTTGCAATTGCTCTCTCTGCATCCACCTGCGTCACTAGCTTTTTTTATTCTCTACACCATTCTCCCTTATTCTCCCAGGACATGTTACACATGCCTGAAACAGCAGAAGCTCAGCTACTTTGAATGAATAAATGAATGTGGAGTTTTAAAGGTATGATTCAAATAGTATGTGCATGTATGGATTATGTAATTTCCTCTCAACAATATGTTTTAGAGATCCACACACAGAAAACATAGGATAGAAATATTTACCATTAACACCTGATATTATAGTTATAATTTCCCTTATTTTTAGTCTGTGTGATCCATATTTTCCACAATAAGCCTATACAACTTTTATAATCAGATCATAATATAATCAGATGACAAAAATGAATATAATTGCCCTAAGGCTTGGTGAGGAATAAAAAATAATGCATATGTAGCTTTCTTCTCATAATGCTTTTTTGGATAAAATGTGTTTCTATTCGCTGAAAAGTAATAATAGTCATTTCCATTGCAGTGCTTCATAGCTTTCGAGGTGGTTATGTATTCACCCCCACATCTCAGTCTCAACAACCCTTAACATACCTAGCAGAGGGGCCTGTTTTTCATTTTATAGACAAAGATGCAGAGGCCACAGCCATGCACAGTGGAGAGAGAGCTTGGCTGGAGCCTGCACCTCTCAGGCTGAGTGCCCACATGGGAAGGGCATTTGATTTCTCTTAGCTTCAGCTTCTTTATAAGTAAAATTGAGAGAGAATTACTTACCTCTAGAAATTAAAGGACCATGCTAGAGAAATCAGGCCCCTCCTTGCACATTAGAGATGCTCAGAAACTTAACTGACTTGCATGGGCTTTGTCACCAACGCAGATCAAGGGCTCATTTGGAACCCAGGCTTGTTCCAACCTTTTCCATACACTGTACTATTAATTGAAAATAAATGATCACCTCCATATCCACAACTTCAGGATACAACATAACAGACCCCATTTGCTGGAATAAAGGATTGAGCTGTATCTGGTGGAGAAATTGCTTATGGTGGCCTTTGTCTTTTCAAGATGGCACAGGTTCTATCTGCAATGAGTTGGGCAAAGTGAAAGTCAGTGGGTCTAAGTATGCTGCCTCCTCCTTCTACTATGCTCCTGGAGCATCATTGATTGGGCCACCTTTGTCTCACCTATAGATGTCCAAATCATAGCCTTGGAAGTCCTATGCTTGTAAATTAACAGCTGAAGAAACATCAAGGTGGCAAGAACTGTTCAGATTTTTATGGTCCTTACAAATGTAATCAAGTGGCAAGGATAGCTTTCTCCCATGTATGCTTCTACGGGGGCAGTTATTGCCCTGGACTATATGCTGTCTATTCTCTACCTCCACCCATTGAAGTTTCTCAGCCAGACTATATGTTTCCTTAGCCTTTTACTGAAAACCTTCCTTATGGAAGACTCTCTGCTGTGCTGGCATATCGAAATGTGAAGCAATTGTTGGTCTCTACAAATCTTTGCATTCTGAGTCTCAAGTAGTATGCATGGTAGGCCCTCATTAAATCGAGTGATGAGTGAATGAATGAACATTTGCAAGCCTTCTCCAGGCTGTTGATTCATTACATTTATACATCTCTTGTTTGTAAGATTTAAATGCGTATTTTAAAGAATCTGTGGAAAGTACCCAGATCTAAAGACCTTTAGTAATTGCTCTTTGAAATGTTGCATAAGATCCTGCCCTCAGAAAGGCTCCATGCTTAGTTTAATAATCTCTTATCACCACTTTGAAATTCTAAGTAGTTTTTGAACCAGGATTCCCACATGTGCACTGGATCTCACAAAGTACATAGTTGGTCCTATGTATCTTCCTGCTCAGAAAGTCTCAAAATACTAGAGAATTGTTTCAGTATTACTTTCACAAAATGGCATGTTAATGGACTAAATGTGCCTGAATCACAAACTTGTTAAATTTGACTCTGCCTGAGCTTAAACAAAGCTTAGATTACAGAGGAAACTGTGTAAATATGCTTGAAGTTAACCTGACCAGAAAATATTTGACAAAATTTTAGAAGTTAGCTATGAAGAAGTTGTTTGATTTCTCTTCATTATTTAGCTTTAGATACTGAATATCTTACCTGGTATGGTCTGGCTGTGTGCCTACCCAAATCTCATCTTGAATTGCAGTTCCCATAATCCCCACGTGTCCTGGGAGGGACCAGGTGGGAGGTAATTTAATCATGGGGATGGTTACCCCTATGCTGTTTCCATGATAGCGAGTGAGTTCTCAAAAGATCTGATGGTTTTATAAAGGGCTTTTCCCCCTTTGGCTGGCCATTTCTCCTGCCTGCCATCATGTGAGAAAGGACATGTTGCTTCCCCTTTCCATCATGATTCTAAGTTTCCTGCGGCCTCCCCAGCAATGCTGAACTGTGAATCAATTAAGCCTCTTTCCTTTATGAATTACCTGGTGTTGAGTATGTCTGTATTAGCAGCATGAGAAGGAACTAGTACATTACCCAAACTAGTTACGTCTTTCGAGTGTGTCCTTTGCCCTCAGCAGGAGATGTCTGCTTAAAACTAAACCAGTACCTTCCACACTGTAGTTTGTTTTTAACTGATAAAGTCCAGGTAGCATTAACCAATTTATGCATTCTGCCCAAACAGCAGGAGAATGAAGAGTGGGTCCTGAGAACTGGAGGTTCCTTCAGTGCAGGGAATGTTTCTGGGAGTCTGAGCTCCAGCCTGCATTGGTACGTAGAATGGAAAGTTGTCATTAGTTTCCTTTGTCATGTCCCATTTTTTTCAGAGGCCTTTATAGCAGCAACCAGTGAGTTTATTGGTGTCTGAGGCCCTAATCTCTGACAAGTGAGGCTGCAATATGGAACTGCAGATTGACAGCCAAAGAGAAGCTGGCATGTGGTAAGAGAGGGGCCTATCTATCCTTTTTGGTGATGGGACTGAAAACTCAAAAATACGAAGTCCTCCCTACCATGGCACCCTCCATGATATGTTTAATCCCATAGCTTAATATATTATTTTTCATATGTTTCTCTGTAGCCCTGCCATTTGAGAGATCTGCAAATAAAATTGCTGATGGTGAAGGACTGTGTCTCTTAAAGAAAGGAGAAAGGAACTCATATATTTGTTAAGTATCTAAAAGTACTTATATTTTTGCATTTATATAATCCAGAAATCCCATGAGAAAAGCATTATTATGATCATTTTATAGATAAATTAACTGCACTTATGAGATGCTAAATAACACGGTTAGTAAACCATGGAATTAGTGTTTAAATATAGCTAATTCATTCCCAACACCTTACTATTCCCATACCACGAAGCCTCAGCCCTGTGGCTGCTAAAACGTGAGGAAAATTCAGTTCTGGGGTGACTTCGAGTGAAGTGGTTTTCATAAGAAAGTCTACTCCTTCTGAGAGTTTAAGACCAAGGACCAGGATCCAGTCTGCCTGATGTACTTTATTATCCCCAGGAGGTTGCTTTGCTCCCGTGGGCCTTTGCATTTCACCAGTGCAAATAGCAACACCTTTCCTGCCCACTGTACTAGGTTGTTTTGAATTACAGGGAATGCATTTCAGGTAGAAGTAAATGCCAGTGTGATCGCGTGGTTATTGTTGCTGATGTCATTTGTTTTTGCAGAGAACTGAATAGGTTTATTCTGGAGGTGATAATTGGGAAGGTCTGTCCCCATGCCGCCAGGCACCATAGCCAGCCGAGCAGAGTGCTTTGACTTGAGAATTTCATGAGCAAGGCAGAATAAGCCACTCAGCTTCTGTGCAAGCAAAGCCAGGCAACAGCATTAATTAATGTGGATGAGAAGAGACAGGCCCTTGCTTGTAATTAGGAGACTCTGTGGACCTTGTTTTCTTCTCCAGTCTCTCTTAAACATGGTGAGAGCTGTGGCTTCCATGGGGTGAGTAGTTGCCCACCTCTCCACTTCCCTCTCCTCAGCCAGCTGATTTCCAGCCCTGGGATCTGGGGTACAGGAAGATCAGGTTTACATCCTAATCCTAGGAAACTTTGCCTCAGCTGACTCGGTTCATTTCAACCAAAAGGTAAAAGGAAACTAAGAGTTAGCTGATGCCAAAAAAGGCAATCAGACCAACACAAGCCAGAACCGAGTTATGTCACTCTGGGCTTTCTGCACTGTTGCCGCCATTAACACCTGGAAGGCCTTTGATTCTCACATTAGCAAAACATGCCATAAAGCATGAGCTTCCCTTCTTCCCACAGAAACCCTGGCCCCTTTGCAAGGGGGGAGGTGGGGCAGTGTCACAAAGGCGGCTTTCAGCCCTAGAAGGCTTTCTTGATTAGGCCTCTGAGGGGAGACTTCCACGAAGTCTTCTCACAGGAATTTGCAGCCAGTTACAGAACCGATTTCCAGCAGCTTCTAGATGAAAGACTCTTGGAATCTCTGAGTCCAGAAGGACAGTGGAGATTGATTGGTCAAATCATCTTATTTTATAGAGATGAAAATTGATGCCTCAGGTGAAGAATTTCATTTTCAACATGAATTTTTCTGACAACCATGTGTCAAATAGGATGCAAAATATTGAGGATACAATGATCTCTAACTTCATCTCATTCAGAAGTGGAGACTGTCTATCACGTGCAAGATGCAGGGAACGTTTACTAACTACCACCAAATACAGCAGAGCTGTGAATATAACGACAGCCACAGGTTCCTTGTTAGGAAGTGCAAAATAGGATCACACACACACACACACACACACAATGTCTATACAAGTAACTAAGGTAGCCAAATAATAAAATATCTACCTTTCAAAATAGCTACACATTTAACATTCAGTCATGTGTAAAGTATGTTAATTTTTCTCTGCTCATTTCCTGATGCAAGTTTATTTGAACTCATCCTGTCTCCTCAGTATCATGTCTTCCTTGTCAATCAAAGCCCTCTTTGAGTCACCTAGTGCACCTAATCTTTACTTCTGTTTAGGTTTGAGAGGCAGATCTTCTTGAATCTTTATAAAAGGTTGTCACTGGAAGTTTTTTCCCAAGTCACAAATTTGTATTTACTATTCATGATCTTTGCAACATACATCTCTTACCCAATTGCGTTCCTAAAGTGGTTTTGATATCCTTGTTTGTGACAACATGCAAGAAATGAACTTGGGAGGTCATCACCAACTCCCAATCCCCAGAGAAATAATTACACCTAAATTACATTTCTTTGCCCCCTTTGTTAATAATCCCGTTAAGAGACATATATGGAGATCCAATACCAATGTTTACTCAGGTTGCTTCATGTTAATGTCTCTTCTCCAAATACTAATCTGATTTGAAAAGTAAAATATTGGGAAAAGTCCTCTATAGTAGATTTTATACAGAACTAGATATGTTGCAATTCCTTATTCTCAAAATGATGTGTTGTTTTGGGGAAGACAGTTTTCCTTTTAATCTGACCTTTATGGCATAAGTGGAAGGGTAATACAGTAGTCCCTCCACTTCCATGGGGAATATATTCTATGGAATATGTTCTAAGACCCCCACTGGATGCCTGAAACTGCAAATGGTACCGAACCCTATACATACTACACTTTTTTCTGTACATACATACCTATGATAAAGTTAAGCTCATAAATCAGGCACAGTAAGAGATTAACAACAATAATAAAATAGAACCTTGATCACAATATGCCAGTTTCACTATTGTTGCACTCTGAGGCCATTGTTAAGCAAAACAAGGTTTCTTGGACACAAGTACTGCAATACCAGGATAGTGATTCTGAGAGCCGGGATGGCTACTCAGTGACTCACAGGCTGGGAGCATATGCAGTGGGGATACATTGGACAGAGGGATGAATCAAGTGCTGGGCAGGAGACAGCAAGGCAGCACAAGGTTTCATCATGCTAGTCACAATGGCACAAAATTTACAACATGATTCCTTTCTGATATTTTCCATTTAATGTTTCCAGACTGCAGTTAACCATAGGTAACTGAAAAGTGAAACTGGAAAGCCAAACTGTGGTTGAGGAGGAAGTACTGTGTGGAAAAGAGTGTGATTGACTTTTTCTAGAAGAAAGGGGATGAGTTAAGAAACTTTCCAAGGAGGAAGTGATACCAGAGGGTGAGTTAGAAGGACCATAGGTCATGGTGTTAAGCAAGTGAAGTTGGAAGCACCCCTCATATGAAGGTACTATGGGGAAATGTTAAGACCCATGGAATATGTGAGATTTTCTTTTCTTTGCAACCTAGCAAGTTAGCTGTTGCAGGTTCATGAGTGCCGGCAGAAGAAATGAGACTCCTGGACCAGAGACAAAGGACCATTGTTTACAACACAGACAGCAGCATAAACTTCATGGTTGCATTTGTTCGCCTTGTTCCAACTTCTAATGGAGGCAACACAAAAGTGGACCCAGGTGAATGCTGCATGCACAAGTGTGCATCACAAATGAGGAACTCCAATCTCATGAACTCAAATCTTTTATACTAGATTGCAAGCAAACTTGTGGAAATTTTTTCCCAGAAGGAAGACATTATCTTTCTTTTACCTGGCACTTAACAAACTTACCCTCTACTCCAGAGGATGATGCTATCTATATCTTCCAAGGCTTCTTGCTATACAAACATCCTTGAAAATATAGTTATCTTTTAGTGCTTCTGCTTGCAATACCTTCAGAAATGTGAAAACCCAATGGAGAATTGACTCCCAATAGGAAAAGCAAATATACTTGAAATGACTTACTTGAGGACACAAAGCCAACCAGGTCTGCTCACAGGCTACACAGTGCGCACACACTCTACTCCTGGCCTTTCCTGCTGACATCATTCTTCTGTGGGATGATTGGCTCCCCTAGATAGCAGGCAAGCCCGAGGAGGCACACAATGAGGGAAGAGCCCATGCGGCATGCAGACTTCTAAAGTGACCCCCAATGCCCCACATCCTTGCACAATACTTTCCCCTTGAGTGTAGGAGCAATAGGAAGGGCATCTCTTCTTTAACTAGATCAGTTATACAGCAAAGGTGAAAAGATTTTGAAAATGTAATTAAGGGCCCTAATTAATTGACTTTGAGGTAGTCTAAGAGAGATTATCCTGAGTGAGTCTGATGTAATCAGGCGAGCCCTTTAAAACAGGTGCCTTGTTGTGGAAAGAGCCACATGACAGAGAATGGCAGGTGTCTTCTAGAACCTGAGGACTTCTGTCTCACAACTACAAGGAGTTGAATTCTGCAAACAAACAGTGAGCTTGGAAGAAAATGCCAAGCCTCAGATGAGTTCACAGTCCTAGTAGACACCTTGATTGTCTGAGCAGAGAACCTAGTTACGCTGTACCCAGACTTCTGACCAACAGAAGCTGTAAGATAAGAAATCTGTGTTGTTTTAAGTTACCAAATCTGTGTACATTTGTTATATACAACTAATGCACCCCAAGACTGACTTCTAGTTGCTGTATATTTCTTAACTATGCTTCTATAAGATAGCAGAATGAAGCCACACATATTTATTGAGCACTTTTACTTGTTTTTATTCGTCTTTCTTAAATATGTGTATAGCTCATATTAATTTCAATGTTTAATATTAGAAGTGTTTTGCTCTTTATTTAGAAGTTTGATGATGTTTTTGTGACTAGAAATATGCTGCAGGAACTTAAGTCCTGTTTATATCAATTAGCCTGTGGTAAAGTTGGTTTCATTATACATCATTTAGCTTGAAGTCCCAGTTTTCAAGAACCTACTAGATCTGACTTTTAGAACTATATTAATATTTTGCATATGCAAATATAATTAATAAGGATGGAAGAAAAAAGCTCCAAATGGAATGTGAACAGAAACAAAGTAACCAAACTACATTTCAAGTTAATAACATAACCGCACTAAAGGAAAAAAGAAAAAAAGAAATATCACTTTTGAGAACATGTTTCTCTACTTAATAAGTCCTCTGCATTAGAAGTTGGCAAATCTTCTTTGTAAAGGGTCAAATAGTTAATATTTCTAGCTCTGTGAGCTATATGATCTCTATTCCAAATATTCTGCCTTTGGATCCAGAAATCAGCTATAGATAATATGTAAATGGATGGGGGAGTGGCACTGTGTTCCAATCCAACTTTATGCATGACATTGAAATTTGAATTTCATATAAGTTCCGTATGCCACAAAATTTTATTCTTCTTTGGGTTTTTTTTTTTCAACCATTTAAAAATGTAAAAGTTATTCTTAGCTCATGGGCAATATAAAAACAGGGATGTGCCAGATTAGGCCTGTGAACCACTGTTTGCTGACCTTGCATTCATCAGTGATTGAACAAGTCTAAATTCAGCTTTTTACTGTCTCCAATGTATATTTTATTTTTTGATATCATATTGTAGTTTAATTACATTTTCTCCGTAACTCTGCCAGCTCCTTTAAAACCTTATTTTCCACTTGACCAACACAAATTCTGTCTTACTTCATAGCAACAATATTTTTTTATATACTGAGAACACAAAGCAGATGCATTCTATTTTTTTTCTGCCATTTGTAGTGAATTATTTTGCTTTTCTCTGAATCTTTATTGCTATGTCTCACCTTGTCATGTGTCAGAATGTTTTCATACAGCCCATGTTGTTGTTTTCTGTTGTTCTTTTCTAGTTTTTTCTTATATGAGATAAGATGTATATAGGTCTGCAGTCTGCCAACAGATAGGGAGCGTGTATTCACTTTGATCTGTTTATTATTCATCTGGGTGCCACCTTAATGTCCCCTCACATCTTAAACTATGCAATAAGCATGGTCCCTAGCCAAATGTCTAGTGTGTGGTAGACCTTTATCTTGCATTGCTTTGCGGGAAGGTGGATATTTTTTCTTATTCCCTCAGTATGGTTCCTTAACCATCAGAAATTTTTTGTCCTCCCATCCTGGCTTCTGTATATTTGAAACAATCTGTATTTTTTCTTGTTCTTATCAGTGTGGGGCATGTAAAAATGCACTATTCATAGCATTCTGCTTCTAATTCTCTGTCTGTCCTTGATGGAGAGAGGGTTGGGGAGTGGAAGTGGCCAGCAGCATTTTCCAGCCTCTCTTTTTTCTAGTTAGAATGCTCTGTTTCAGAGGTTTAGGTGGGAGTCAACCACCAGTCCTTTCCCCAAGCTCATTCCTGCCATAGTTAAGGACAATTCCTTCAGAGACTGGCCTGTCATTCATCAAAATCCTCACTACTACTAATACTACACTTTTACTATTTAAAAAAGTTTTCATAGGTATGGGTTCAGAGACACTAAGTGATTTGCCTAAGATTTTGCAACAAGAATCGAAAAAAGGATTGAAGTCCCCTTCTACGTAAATTTGAAAGTATGCTCCTTCCACAGGGACCCTGTCTCCACAAAGGTGAGGCCACCAAGAAGTCATTAACTGGCAAATAAAGAAGTAACATAAAAATGCATAGTATGGTATTATAAAGAACGAAAAAGTAATTCATCAATGGAATGGAAGATCAATTGTACTCAATGTGTTTTGAGGCTGGTGGGGGGGTTGTCTTATTTCATCTATGATCCTCTAGTAGACATTGGCATGAAGACACAATTTAAAAAAGAGGCCTCTATTGTCACAGTTCCAAGTTCTGCAGCTTCTTGACTTATAAGTCTGAGGCAGTTTGGGGAATACAGGCGCCCATGATGCATATTGTAAACCATAAATTAATGAGTGATTAAAATCTTACTAAGGCAAACACACAGCCACAAATCTGAATGATGCACAATTATTGCCAGCCATAGCCAGCAGATGTATAGAAATAATTGGCTTTTAATGCTCATTAGTCAGTTTTATTACAAATAATGCATTTGCATGAAGTTTGTAAATTTATGCTTCAGTGGGAAGATATGGTGACTGCACAGTACAAACAGGCAAAGCAATTACAAAAAGTGCATCCAAAATTTATTAATTGTTCAAAGTTACATTTATTTATATGTTTGCTTCTAACCTTGCCTCATTCCAAAACAAAATAATTTCTTGTATTTGAAGAAATATAGCCATTATAAGAATTTTTAATTGAAGAAAGCATGGAGAAAGGAAAATGAAGGTCAGAAAATATAATAAATCAGCAGTGAAGTTAGTATGCAAGACGAATGTCAGGACATTCTACATGTGTGATAAAAACGTAATGCAAAGCCACCTCTGTATTCATTAAAATTCAAAACAAAAGAGTGAAAACTGATTTGTGTATGATTCATAGTGTTTATAACAAAAAAAAAAAAGCACGTTTTTCTCAAGGGAAATATAACTTTACTTGGTAAAATGACCAGAGAAAAATTTACCTTATAATTGATCATACGAGTGATATGACCATACAAAGAAACCAATGTTTAGTAATATCTCCAAAGCAAATGCAATAGACTTCTTTCTGATAATGCTCCAATGTGTAGGCTGATAACCTTCCACCAAATTGCACTTAAATAAAAATAAGGCACTTGAAGAGGGGAATTAACCCCCCTTTCATGCCCCTCTCCCTGCCATATTCGTGCATACTTACTGACCTGTCATCCTTCCAACCTACCCATATTTTCACTTTAGTTGGGTACAAAATGTAGTGCTTATTTTATTATGGCCATGTAAATGCTAGGCACGATTGACAGACACAGGACACTTGAATGAATTTTCTTACACAAATTTGTTTTTCTTAAAGTTGTCTAATTTATTTCTTTTTTTCTATTAATTATTACTAATTCCTCCCCAAATTCTTCCCCAGAAATAAAATCTCTTTATAATACAGTGGAGTGTATTCAATGTTAGGAAAGTTTCATCTGCTTGAAGACGTCCCTCCCAGAGGCTTCTATCCATCGGGAGTGGTACCTCTCTCAGCCTGGAGCACAGCTGCCTAACATCTTCCCTCACTGTCCTGTGGAGACCCCCAGCTCTTTTGTGTTGAATTCCTAGTTTAATGAATCTCATGTTTTTTAGTGTCTTCCTTTTTTTTTTTTTTTTTTTTGTAAGTTGCCTCCTTGAATAGCTATCTAGAAAAGTGCATATGGCAGATAATTTTTTGGGTCTGTGAACATCTAAAAATGACTATTCCATAGGCATGCATAATGGATGATCTAGGTGCTATAGAACGCTGATTGGAAAGGATTCTCTTTCAGAACTTTCGAGGAGTTGCCACTTTTGCTTCTACTTCATTGTGCCTGGGACTCCTATTTTCCTCCTACTGGGAACACAGCATCATATAGCGAAACTGCTTTGTGCATACACTGCTTCCTAGAGATGTGAACTCCATCCTCTATCTCTGAGCTGGTGCTTCAGCTGTGTTTTCACTGTTCCATTGTTCTTTCAGGCCTGCAGCTTTTAGCTAGTGTAATATTTGTTAAGATCATCCCTGTAGTTACTGGCCCACTCCCTCACCTGCTTTTCTGTTAGGTGGGCTCACTGGTTTTTGACAGTTGTTTGTGGAATCCTGTGCCAAGCGTCCAATGCTCTGTAAGGCTTCAGACAGTGGGGCTGTCTGACACCTTCAGGTAAGTAAAATCCATACCTGAAATATCTACCAATTTCTCTCAGTGACTTCATGGCATCTGCAATGTGGAAGGGGCCCACTTGGTCAACTGTTACCAAGTGACCTGTTTGGTCTTCAAACTCAGTGTGGGTCTCTACATTTGACATTGACACTCAGTGGCAACACTAGCCTTTGTCAGTGAGAGATCCTGCTGTGGGGTCTGTGTGGAGGCTCTCCATCACTGCCACTGCTTTGGCCATATGTCCCTGTGCTAACACTGGTCTATGACAAAATCTGGCTGACATTCTGTCTACATGGGTATTCGGTACCTCTTCTCTGGTGGATGCTCTGTGGTGGGTGTTAACATGTGACTCCAAGATCTTCATACACCATTCACGCTCCAAATGCCTCTATCCCACCCCTCCTTGCCCTTCTCATTGCAAAATTTGTTTATTTATTTTTTCAGACTTGCCAGGCTATTTGCTGCTGCCTATGAATCTGTGTAGTCTCCTGTTAGGACATCTCTTTCCACAAGTGCACAACTAGGTGCTCTTCCCAAAGTGCATTTCCCCTCACCACTGTCTTTCAAGGCTGCCTCCAAGAGAGGCTGTTATTTCTGACTTGGGCCACGTTCAGAGCCAACCCATCTGTGACCCAAGCGGGATCACACCATGTGGCACTGGTGCATGATGAGGGAGGGTGCTGGGGCATCAGCGGTGGGTGGCATGGGGTCAGCATTCCCTTTGCATGCAGTTGGCTCTGCCCCTGGTCCTGCCTATGCTACACTTCATTTTCTCACTATTGTTGCCAGTTGCGTCTAATTTTATAACACAGTGTGTTCCGACAGAATCTAGGTCGTGGGCAGCTCATCATTCAGGGTCAAAAAAGTCTCATGCATAGATATTCCACTTTTATTGGGGTTGGTGGCATGCCAGCAGTTGTTTCAAAAGTTGATTCTCCACTGCATATGCATGGCAAAGTATCCACTGGCATTCTTGGTCCAGAGTCCAAGAAGCTTGCTCTGTGATGCTCTCCCTTGAGACTCTCATTGGCTCTCCATGGTCTCTTTATCCCACCACTAATACCTTTAATATCTTAGGATCTGCTGGGTCATATGGCCCAAGGGTAATGGCCGCTTGAACTACAGCCTGAACCTTTTACAGTGCACTTTCTTGTTCTGGGCCCCACTCAAGGGCTGGCAGCATCTCATGTCACCTATACATGAGCCAGAGCAGTATTCCCGGGGGGTACACTGCCCATGGAGTGCTGGAAGCCACCGAAAGCAGGACAAGGTAAGGAATGGAATTTTTCTATGAGCATTTTGAGGATGTGTGGATCTGTCAACACCTGAATTTTGGACTTCTGGCCCCCCAAACTGTAAGAGAATAAATTTCTGTTGTTTTAAGCCACCCATTTTTAAATAATCTGTTATGGCAGTTACAGGCAACTACTACAGGTGGGATCCTGGTTTGCCCTGACTTCCTAAATATTTTGCTAGTGTGGCAGGCCATATAGCTTTGTAGGTTTCATATTCCACCCTCAGCTGTGTGTGTCTTACTAAGGCTCCCAAAAAGTTTGCCACCTTTGGTTCCTCCAATCCAATTAGCATGACGTATAAATGCAGATGATCAATGTGATGCTCTGTGGATGTCAGACAGTCCAGTACCTCTTCAGACTGTATTATTGACAAAGTAGGGGAGGGAGGGACTCCATAGTGCCTTGAGGCACAATTATGAACCTGTAGTTTTGTCCATTCAATGTAAATATTAACAACTTTTTATCTTCTTTCTGATAGAGATAGAAAAAATGACCACAATACATGGCCTCAAACCATGCACTGAAACCATGTTAATCTTCTCTATCAAATATACTCGATCTGGAATGGAGGCTGCGATTGTGATTGGAGTTATATTTGGTATAGTTGGTGGTAGTACATTGCCCTCCTCTAAGACTCATCTGGTTTCTGTAGGGGCTGGACTGATGAATTGATTGGGTATTTGGTAGGGACCACTATCAATGCATCATTTAGATAGTTATGAATGAAACTCATTTTTACATGCCCTGGAATGCAATATTATTTTTAATTTACTGCCTTGGATTGAGGGGGAGAGCAGTTTCAGAAGGGCCTGAGAAAACAGCAGATATTGCAGACTTACAGTTGATTAGATATTGGCCTTGAACTCTAGTTAGTTAACTCTGTTTAGTTAGCTCCACCCCAAAACTGAGGCCATAGTGACTTCTGGAGTTTCTGGTGTTACTGCCAGTTTGAGTTTTCCTATTCTCCAAGTATAAAGTTATCTGAGTTACCTGTCTACCTGGATTTTGACAATGAAGTGCCACTGCCTGGCTTCAGTAGGGATCTTATTATCCTTATCACTATCAGTGACCCTAGCTCTGTAATAACGCCCTCTCCTATGGTCAACTCCACCTACAAAGGACAGCCCCCAATGAACTTCTTGGTGATGCTGGTTCCCGTCTCACCAGAACACCTCTTCTTTTCTCTGGGGATTTCCCATGAAATATAACCACATGGTTGGCTTTTTGTACATTGTATATCCTCCCTAGAATGCTCACTCCCTAGTTTTTTATCCCATTCTCCACCATCAGACACAGTGATCCCAACATGTAGACCTCCCTTACTCTGGCCATCACTTTTTCCATGCTCCTAGGAACTAGTTTGCATGCTCCTAAGACCCAGTTTGCATCATCTCCTAGGGTTTTTGCTAAGTTTTAAATCATGTACCTTGGGAGAGTGCTCCCAAATTCACTAAACCACTAGTAGATAACATCCTTTATTCACTCTTAGGCTCCAGCCTCCTCGATCAGTCCCATACCTGCTCTCCCGGACCCTGCTGGTCTATGTTAGCAGGTTTTATTTTAGCTCCTTTGGGATGTAATTCCTTTCCTTTCTTACCAGGCCCAGCACACTCAAGGCTGGATTATGATGCAATTTACCTTAGTTATTAGCCTAATGGCCAGGAAGCAAGGTGGGGAAAGATCCTGAGTGGAGTACCTGCTCTTTCAGGGGAGTAACCTCTGAATGGGTTAAAATGGAGGGAAAGTCTGCTTCTATAGGCTCAGAGATTTGGGAGAATCTAGGAATTCTGAATTTTTCAGGTCATCAATCAAGTCTCTTTTCCGTGTTTCAGGGTCCCGTTCATCCCAATCAGGGTCTTCACCCGGATACAAATGGTTTTGTTATGAGTACATTATTCTTTCTAGTTCAGCTACCATGACAATTAAGTTGTGGAGCTTTTCTCCAACTTTCTTCCCTGCTGTTAAAGGAGATGAGAGGCTTTTTATACGGTACTATATAAAAGCTTCGGCTTTTGGCTTTGGCTTTCAAACTTAACCTTATTTTTGTTTTTTTCTAGAGCTTAAATAAAGTTTAAAAATGGTCATAAAACCTCTTTGCCCTTATAGTCCCTACCCCTCCCATAATTTTCAAATGCCCTGAAAAGCATGCATTGCACCAGTGAGCGCATTCCTTTCCACTGGTGTAACTTCCCAGCTCACCTTCATGAAAGTTTTACCAAGCAGTACCCACCTTGCACCAGGACTAGTTGTGCTCCACCAACCACAAGTGACTGTATCTTAATCACTGGCTGGTTGGTGAGTCATCCAGCTCCAAAATCCCATCTTACAGCCACTTGCATTAATGATGCCATTTAGATTCACCAGGATGCAGACTCTGAGATGAAGTAGAATGTTCAAAGTGTTTATCAGAGTGCTCTTGTAATCAGTCTCCACGGAAGGGAGCCATAGGAAGTGGGATTGGACAAAAGGAAAACCTAAACTATTATGCAGGCACAGCCTCAGCCAGTTTCATGGAGAAGTCTGGAACTAAGATGGCCCCAATTCCCCTGCATTGGGCTGCAGTGGCTGGGTCTTTATAGCTCCGGCATCCATCAGTCATGGATGTGGGTCACACGTGGAAAGGCATGACCTCGGGCAAGGTGGCTTGCTGCAGCTGAGAAAAATCACCAGAAGGGCTGGCAGCTGGAACCTGCCTCCTAACAGCTCTGCCAAGGGCTGGTGAGAAGAGGGGAGCAAGATTTTCTCTTCATAGGAGATAAGGATTATGGGTCCTATGCCCTGATTCTGCCAAAGCAAGATGTGAGCAAGAAATTAGGATTCCTTTTTATCTTCTACAGCACCAGTCTTATCCCTGCTATCGAGAAAGAATTATAATCTCATTCTGAGATGCTCCCTAAAGATTCTAATAAATCCAGAATAATTATCAATGCACCTTAAAAGTATCTCTAAGTGTAAGTAGGGAATACAGAAACTAAAGTATTAATTCTCTAGAACATAGAGGAATGATTTCAAAATGATTCAGTCAATAAAAATTATTGTCTATAATGTGCTAGATACTATGCCAGGTGGCAGTGATTCCAAGATATATGCTCCAAATCTAGTAGGAGAAACAGACAAAAATGCATTTGACATGAATATTGTTCAATACAGACTATAATTAAATAATATCCCAATTAAAGTGAGAGCTCAGAAAGGGGAGCTTCCAAGAAAAGCTTCACAAAAGAAAGGACCTTGGAACTGAGGTATCTGACACCTTGCACTCATTCAAGGAATATTTGGTGAATAAATTATAGGTGGAATATTAATAGGCAGCAGAAATGATGGTGGATGGGAGAATTCCAAGCAGACCTTGGAGGCCTTGAAATGTTTCCCTGTATAGAAAGCAGTAGGTAGTCGGTATGAATATTTATTAGGTAATGCTAGAAATATAGGATGATGTCATGTTGCTTTGAATTCTCTTAGAAGGAGTACTGACAATATTCTGTGGACAGTGGGAGAAGGTGTGGGATTCTGAATGGTTTTTGAGCTGGTGAACAGCTGACAGATGAGCAGTTTATAGAATGGTTTCTCTGTGGAAGTCAGGGGAATGGACTGGTTAACGAAGAACTAAGGGAAGACGACAACGAAGGGGCTATTGCAGTGGCCTGGGTAAGTGGCAGTGAGGCCTCAAGTATGATACGGCTGTCCGTGTGAGGGAGCATCTTCATGAGGATAAACTCATCACTAACTGTCACATAATAAATCAACTGCTGAAGGAGAAGTACTGGCAATGTTTCTGCCTCCAGAACAGGACGTGTCACCTCAAAATTCAGTGTCTCGGTAAATAACAAGAGATCCATCGTCTCAATGAATGCTGACAGTTTGGAAGGGTATTCCAAACTCTTTCATGGAAACAAAAAAGTTTTAAATTCTACATATTTGCTTATTTTATTTTGGAGGAAATGTCACCATTTAAATACATGTTTGTTGTCACTCCTTAACAAAGCTCTTCAAACTCTGGCCAAAATACCCATTACACAACAGAGGTACATTTTCCTTTCTGTTGTCCCTGCATTGTATTCACACTTTGATCTATCATTTTCTCACATTATGTTTTCACAACTTTCAGGATGCCTTCTAGATAATCCAAATGGATTCACAGAAAGCAGATCTGCTCTTCCTGTCAGTGTAGCCTCAGCCAATGCCCAGGAGTACAAGGGTCATTAGCAGTTATTACTTTGATGACATCACCAGTAATTTGCCTCATTCACTTTCTAACATATTGTAATTTTGCTTTGAAAATGCTGCACATAATAAAGAGTTATTGGCAAGGGTTTTGAACCACTACGTCTCAAGTCAGCTTACAGTTTAACTCTTCTATCACTGATAATTTCCTGCTGGACTGCAGCTTAAGGGAATGCCCATGGCATCTGAGGACCGTGCATATGTGCAGATACTATTTCATTGTTTTCATGACTTCAAATTATGGCAGCCTCTCATCAACACACAGTCATCTGCAAAATGATGAAGTGTGAAGCAATAATTGGGTAGCGAGAAGAACACACGATTTTGAGTTAGAAGATCTGTATCAAGCCATAAGTCTTGGCCAAGTTACTTACAGTCTTAGAGTCTCAACTCCCATCTTTCCACTATGATTAGGGGAATCACCCAAGAGCATATACCTAAAGAGGATGTATCAAATTAATCAAAATACAACAATACAGTAAGGTGCAAAAATTATGAGTATGTTGCTCTATAAATTTTACGAAAGGAGCAAACCCAAGAAAACTACAACAGAGATTAGAAGCTGCAACATTACCAGGACCCAGGGGTATCCTCTCTCCCCATTCCAGTTGTTATGCCAGCTTTCCTAAAATAACCTGGATTCTTACTTAAATTGTTACAGTTAGTTAGCTTTGGCCATTTCTGAAGCTTCATGTAAATGAAGTTGTACTCTATGTACTCACTTGAGTTAGTAGTATTCTTTTACTCAACATTCTGTCTGTTAGTTTTATTCTTGATGGCTCACATAGCAACAGTTAAAACTTGGTTGTTGCACCATAGTGTTACTTCATGTGATTTTACAACAATGAATGTATTGTATCCTAGGAGGTTATGCGTGTTGTTTCCATTTTGAAGCTATTATGAAAAATGTTTCTAAGAGTGTCCTTGTGCCACTTTTTTTGGTGTATGTGTGTATGCATTTCCTCGGGGCAAATTTCTAAAAGAGAAATTGCTCAAACATCAGGTATGCCTATGTTTAGTTTCAGTAGATAGTACCACAAGGTTTTTTTTTGTTGTTGTTGTTGTTTGTTTGTTTGTTTGTTTTTTGAGATGGAGTCTCCCTCTGTCACCAGGCTGGAATGCAATGGCTCGATCTCTGCTCACTGCAACTTCTGCCTCCCGGGTTCAAACGATTCTCCTGCCTCAGCATCCCTTGTAGCTGGGACTACAGGCACACACCACCACGCCCAGCTAATTTTTGTATTTTTAGTAGAGACGGGTTTCACCACGTTGGCCAGGGTGGTCTCGATCTCTTAAGCTCATGATCAGCCCGCCTCAGCCTCCCAAAGTGCTGGGATTACAGGCATGAGCCACCATACCCGGCCAATTTTCTAAATCACCTGTGCAAATTCACATTCCTACTAGCAACGCAGAGTTATTCCACACTCCCGCCACCACTGGTCTTGATAGGTTTGTCGTTTGTTTTTTTCTTCTTTCTTTTTTTAATTTGACATTTCAGATAGCGGTGTCTAATTGTTTCAATTAGTGGTTTTTGAAGATTTGTGATATTGAGCAGATTTTTTTTATGATTATTAGTCCCTTGAATTTTTTTCTGTAAAACACCTGTTCATGGCTTTTGCTCATTTTTTTCCAATTATATTTTCTGTACTGACTTGAGGAAAAAAGGAATAAACATACATTTTTTCTATTTTTCTCATTAAGTACAACTAAAGTCAAAACAAGTAGAAGGAAAAGTAACAAAAGTAAGATAAGAATTTAATGAAATAGGCCGGGCACGGTGGCTCACGCCTGTAATCCCAGCACTTTGGAAGACCGAGGTGGGCAGATCATGACGTCAGGAGATCGAGACCATCCTGGCTAACACGGTGAAACCCCGTCTCTACTAAAAATACAAAAAATTAGCCGGGCGTGGTAGCGGACGCCTGTAGTCCCAGCTACTCAGGAGGCTGAGGCGGGAGAATGGCGTGAACCCGGGAGGCGGAGCTTGCAGTGAGTCGAGATTGCGCCACTGCACTCCAGCCTGGGCGACAAAGCGAGACTCCATCTCAAAAAAAAAAAAAAAAAAAAAAAAAAAAGAATTTAATGAAATAGAAAGCAGAACAAACTAGGAAAGAGAAAATATCAAAATGGATTTTTTTTGTGGAGATTGATAAAATTAATACATTCCTAAAACATTATTAAAGATGTAAAAAAGAAAACACAAATTTTCAATATCAGAATAAAAGATATCCTGTAGTCTTTAATTGGATTGTAAGGAAATATAGGTCTTATAGATCCTAAAATCAGTAAAAAGATTATAGATCAATAAGTAAAATAATTTTTATACTAATAAACGTATCTACATTAATACATGGCTCCCTTTTCATTTTAGCTGAGGTGTAGTATTCTTCACAATTGGATTATTGTATATTTTATTTATCCTTCATCATTTTTGTGATAATAAACAAGTAGGCTGTTTCTAGTATTTTTTTGCATATCCAATAACCATCAATTATATGTTGGTGATATAAATGGCAAATACCTTATGCCATCCTGTAGCTTTTTAATTTTTTTTTTAAAAAGCTGCAATGTCTTTTGTTGTACAAAATTTTCCATTTTAAGGTGGTTGATTTTATCAATGTTTTTCATTAAGAGTTATGTTCATTGTGTTTTATTTAAGAAATTCTTCATTGCCAAGCCCAAGGTCATAATGTTAACTTACAATCTGTTTTTCCAGGTGATTTAAAAGTTCGTTGCTTTTCAGGTTTTTATCATCTGAGAAGAATATTTATCTTACGCAGTTTGGGGTAGACTCATCGCTTTTTCCCTGTGTAGACAGCAGATTTTGCAGCACCAAGTATTGTATAATCCTTTCCCCATCTGGTTTAAATGTTACTTCCCATATTACAAGTTTCCATACATGTGCCAATCTGACTTTGGACTCTTTTTTTTTTTTTTGAGACAGAGTCTCACTCTGTCGCCCAGGCTGGAGTGCATTGGCGTGGTGGCGCGATCTCAGCTCACTGTAGCCTCCACCTCCTGGGTTCAAGCGATTTTCCTGCCTCAGCTTCCCGAGTAGCTGGGACTACAGGTGCCTGCCACCACGCTGGGCTAATTTTTTGTATTTTTAGCAGAGACGAAGTTTCACCGTAATACCCAGAATGGTCTTGATCTCCTGACCTCGTGATCTGCCCGCCTCAGCCTCCCAAAGTGCAGATTCTATACCTTGTATCGTAACTCCATTTTTCTATTTCTAAACTAATACTACACCACACTTTTAAAATTATTATAATAAATCCTGATTTTTTTTTCTTTTGGCTAGGGCAAGTGCTTCCACTTTATTTTCATTCAAATATAAATGATTGTTCTTGGCTATTCTATGTATGCCTTTTGGGATCGATTTATCAGGTTATACAAAATGATTATTGGAAATTCAAAAAGTAATAATGTTATTGGATTATAATTTATATGTTATAAAATTCACCCTTTTGATTTATAACACTCAATATTCTTTTGGCATATTTTGGCATATTTGGAATATTTGGCATATTTGGCATATTTTGGCATATTACTACTATTTAATTTTAAAATATTTTCATACCCCTAAAAGAAACCCTGTACCCATTAGCAGTCACATTCCATTCTACCCACCCCCAGACCCTGAAAACTTCTTATTTACTTTATGCCTTTATGGATTTGCCTATTCTTCACGTTTCATGTCACGGAATCACAAGATACATGGTTTTTTGTGCCTGGCTTCTTTCACTTAACATCATACTTTTCAAGTTCTGCTGTAGGGTATGTCCATACTCTGTTCCTTTCTATCACTGGGTAATATTCCACTAGGTATATGTACCACATTTTATTTATCCATTTAGTCACCTGATGGGCATTTGGTTGTTTACACTTTGGGGCTATTACGAATGATGCTGCTATGAACATTTGTTATGAGTTTCTATGAATGTACGTTTTCAAGTACCTTGGGCATACACTTAGGAGTGGAATTGTTTGTCATATGGTAGCTCTATGTCTAACTTTCTGAATGCACCAAACTGGTTCACCTGTTGGATTGTCTCTATCAGTTGTCTTTTCTCTTAAGAATTGATCACATTTTCCTCATTCTTTTTATGACAAGTACTTCTGGATTACAACCCAAGGCACTTGATACCCATATAACAAGATACGCAGAACACATTCTGCATATTTAAATCATGTGCTAGGGAGCAGTGTTGGATTGGGTTGGAGACTGGATTCTCTTACATTTCTCTGAAGAGTGTGGATTATCTTTTAAGCAGATTTAACTTGGTTGGAATCAAGCAGGTTTCCCTTGATTGAACTCAAATAGCAAATCCTGCCTTTTGCAATTCAGCTGGATTTTGTCCCATACATGCACGCTTCAAGAATCAGCAACACACTTAGGAACTGTTTATATGCAAAAATTAGTTTCAATTTTATTTTTGGTCTTTCTGTTTCCTGAAAAACAAAAACAGACCTGAAAAACATATAACATATTTTAATACTTGTTAATGCTGAATGGTGGACAAATTCATATGACTGTGCTTTTATCTTAGTTTTTTTAAAATAAAGCCAGTAAATATTGATTGTTTGCATCCTGAAATGTAGCAGAATTTAGAAAGTAGTTAGTTTTCAGTTATAATTTTGACCTTTGATTTACTTCTTAGCAAGAAAAGGAATTAACTCTTTACTATAATTAGTATTTCTAAAATTAGTAATTTATTGTTTTTTGAATTTTTCTGATATTTCTAAGCTAAACTTCACTTTGCTGCACACATATATTACACACACCTACATATATGTACAGATATATATTCATGTGTATTTAATATATATTTTATGTAGTATATTTGTAAATATATGTAATTTGCTTGTATGTACATATTCATATCTGTAGATCTACATAAGTATATTATATATATACATTTCTATGTGTATGTGTATGCATGTGTCCTATATATTTGAATATATATCATTTTAAAATATAATACACTATAGAATTAGAGTTTTGAATTTTATTTGGATTTTTACGTAGATGTTCATATGTGGCATTCATCAGTCATTTTCTCACTGTGGTCATTTTCAGATTTGGGGTTTAACCTCATGCTGGCTTGGTAAAAAGAATCTGAAAATTTTTCTTCTCTTGGCTGGAAGAATTTAAACACACTGAAGTTACATAGTATTCAAAAATGTAAAAGTAATTTTCCTGTGCAACACCTTCTTAGCATGTGCTGTGATGTGTGAGTACGGGTGTGTATGAGGCATGGGAATTGTCCCATACTCCCTTATTTAAAAAACTGTGTCATTTGTTTGTTTGAGTTGATGAGATCATTTTTGAAATGTATTTCTGTCCTTGATATTTTCCTGGAAATTCATCCATTTTGTGTGTTCACAAACTTATTTTACTCTGAATTTAGTGATGCTACCACTTGGCAGCAATTGGCAATATTGTATGTGTTTTCCCTTTAACCACACTATTTCATTTACCTTAAAATAATCCCTCCACATGTTCTCAAAAAGAAAGGTAATGAAAAAGCATGTTTGATAATGCATTTAGCAATATGACATAGCATGATACTATTTCTGTAATTGTTAAAAGATCTAATGGTTTCAAATATATTTCTCAAGTATGAATAGATATGTCGTTCATGGACATATGTATGTTAATTTATAATTTGGTTCAACAGATATACACAAGTTCTTCACAGTGTCTGTCTCAGAGAAGAGTGAAAGGGGGAAGGCAGATGGAGAATGTGATTAATCTGTTATGTTTTCTTTCTTTCTTTAAAAATGTCTTGAAATAAATATAACACAATGTGAAACTGTCAATTCAGGGTAATAGATACCTAGCAGTTTCTCACCTTATTCTTCATACTGATCTGTATTTGTGGTTTTTTTCTCAACAAAAACAAGCAAAATAAATAACCAGAAAGAAGGACATAAAAAGCCCATTCCTATGCTACCACCTCCACTCATTCATACTGCCTAGGGAGCAGTCGCTGTTCACGTCACTCCTCCAGATCTTAGCCTATGCACAGAGAAATGTGCATTTCATCTCATTCAAAAAGATCAAGGTTTGTAGGGAACATTTGTTTCTGTTTTGTTTTAATTTGCATTTCCTTTTTCAAAATTTAGAAAGATTTTGCATCATTGGTTTTTTAGGATTTACCTTTATACAAAAATGAACTTTTCCAATAAACCTGCCATTTTTTCACCTACCACTGTGAACATAGGGAAATACGAAACTTACACATTCTCTTTTCCCTCCCTACTTCCTGATATCTGTTTTAAAACATTTTTCCAGGGTCCATCAGAGTTATATAGTTGTTTTTATTCATAATAAAAAAATCATTTTTTTCTGTTTTAAAATATATATTTTACGTAACCATAATTGCCTCAATTATTTCACTTTGGTTTTATATTTAAATGGATTTAGTACTTACTGCCAGTCCTTTCATAGGTCTTTCCATTCCATTAGTTCAATTTTTTTTGCTATGGAAATTTCTCGTTTTCATCCATGAGCTTTTTCAAAAAGGTTTCAGTTTCTGTATCTTAGCAATTTTTAGGATGCCTGTTGATTTCCTTTATACCTGAATGACTATCAGGCTGTCGATAACATTCACAGAGCATACATATTTCCACCCCACAAGCTTCCGCTGGAATTCCTGCATTGTCTTCTGGCATTAACTGATGCAGTGTAGAAGTTTGAATGCAATGCAACTTTTTTTTTTTTTCCTCTTACAGGATTCTTTCTTCCCCCAATAATGTTCAGGAACTTTGCCAAGATACAAACAATAGCTGATACTTGAAAAGAATATCCTCTGTACCAGTAACTCACTTAAGTACACGACATATATTACCTCATTTCATTCCCATTCACAACAAACCATGAAGCTGGGATTTTTAATAGTCACACTTTGCAGATTAAAAAATCAGCCTGACAAACCCTCCCAGAGTCACAGCTACTAAAGAATGGAGCTAAGATTCATGTCAGATCAAGGGATCTCTTTTACTCCCTTTACATACGTGGATGTAAAAGCTTCTCATGTTTGAAGGTTTGGCAAATGTTTCATTTCAGGAAATATTTTTCTGTGTCTCTGAGTGTTCTTTATCTGTTCCATTATTTTCTCTTCTCCATCTCAAGGACACAGATGTTCACATGCTGCTCCTTTGATGCATAACTTCTGTATCCACCATCTTCATTGAAATTGTTGTCATCCTGCTGTGCTTTCTAATGACAATCTTTATGATAATTTCAATTCACTCTTCCATAACACAGTATTGATTTTCAACTGGCATCTTCTGTTTTCCTTACCCTCTAAAGCATGTTTATTAATCTGCAGTGCTATTGCTTGATCTTCAAATATTTTCACTACTTTTGCAAATTAATTTGGTGGTGTTATATTTTATATCTACATTTTTATTTATATCAATCTGTTCATTATTTTAATTGTAGTTTTGGTGTTTTTATAAGTTCTTCTCAGAAAGTGTTTTATCAGAATATTTATTCTATTACTTGGTGTATACCTTCTTCTAGAATAAATTCTTCCTTTCTATTTTATATGCTAGCTTTCTTCTCCTCCTTCTCCTTTTTTCTTTTCCTTCATAATTGTTAAGAGTGCCATGACTTTTTTTCATTTTACTCATCTTTGATATTAGCAGCTCTATGTGGGCACTTTCTTTGTGCATATATAGCATATACAAATTATTCTTGCTTACCCGCCTATCTTAATGGAGGCTTATTTGTTTATTCCACTAGAGGTTCAGCTTGTGACTTGGTTACTACTGATGTCTGTTTGCAGGTGTCTGTTTTCTTAAGGGGCCTCAGATGCAGTTGTGACTGTTTTGATTTGTTGTTTTCTGCTCAATTTCATGTTATTTTATTATTATTATAGAGCTTATTATGAGTACTCCAAGGTGTATCCTTCTTAGGTGAGTAGAGAAATTATGTTTATATTGAATTGTTCTGCTATGTAGACGTCACTTTATAGCTACTACAGTTTCACATTGCCATCCTCCTGAGCTATTCTATGCTGACCAAGCCAGAGGTGGGGAAAATGAGTGAAATTTATTATTTGAATAAGGTGCTATAGGACCAAGCCAGAGGTGGGGAAAATGAGTGAAATTTATTATTTGAATAAGGTGCTATAGGAAGAAAGATCATACAGAGCTCTTTTTTTTTTACCTCCTTCCACATTATTCCCTTTGTCAAGGGACAACCAAATTGCCTCAAGATTTTGCCTTATCTTTATGTTGTTTATTACTGGAAATAATTAGTTGTGCTCAATCTATGCCTCTACTCCCTCATCCTTGAGGTGTAGGGGAAGATTGATGAGCACTAACAGATTTTCCCTTCTTTGAAAAATTTTTCATCTATGATGTTGGGAAGAGGCTTCTATTACGAAAGAGACATTTTATAAAATTACCCAGGATGGCCTTCCAAACTGGAGAGAATTTTATCCAGTTTTGCCTATAGACGTCTTCTCACACACTTCTCACACAAGAATTTGTGTACTAATTTCTAGATTCCTCTGTCTCTCTGTTTCTAGATTATCTTTTTCAAAATTAATAATAATTTTTGCTCCATTTATTTTTGTATTGCTCTTGGAGAATTAATTTTTAAAATAATTTTGCTTATTTCTGTTTATTTCATTAGGTTTTGGGTAGGGACATCGAGGATTCTGCTTTGTATCATTCTGTTTTCCCAGAATTCCCCATCAGTTTTCCTCCTGCCTCCAAAGTCAGCTCACTTATCTCTGATTTCTGTATTTTCATACAAAATATTCAAATAATTCCCCTTAATACGGTTTTCTCTCTTACAAGTTATAATCCATGCTTTCTTTCTTTACTTGTTTCATTTTCATTTTGTTGTGCCATCTCTCTTCCCTGGATAGCCATCTTTCTTGCTTACTTACTAAACATTGATTTGATCACAATGTTTTTAGCCTAACCATTCCCTCTATTTTTTTACAGTCTATCTTTGTGTCCCAGTTATCCATTGCTGTGTACAAATTAAACCAAACTCAGTGATTTTAAAATAACAATAATGACATTCTTATTTTTCTCGCATCTCTGCAGGATGACTGGGCTCAGGTAGGTGGTCCTCACCCAAGGTCTCTCATTTTGTGATAGTCAGACAGTGGATAAGGCTGTAGTTACCTGAGGGTTTTGCCCAGTCATATGTCTGGCTGGACTGGGAAGACTCAAACATCCAGGGAAAGTAGCAGCTGGAACTCCTTAGGCATCTTTCTCTATCACCAGCTGGCCTTGCCATGCTATTTCTCCAGCATGGTGATGTTAAGAGCAAGGCAGTGACAGAGTCCTGATCAATTTGAAGGTCAAGGGTAAATAGGCTCCACCTCTTGACTGAGGGATGAGAAAGTTCTAGAAGAGCATGATGTGGCCATTTTCTGAAAAAATAACAATTGGTGAGAGTCTTCTCTGGCCACAGTAATCTACTTTTCTTTTTTATTTATTTATTTATTTATTATTTATTATTTTATTATTATTATTATTATACTTTAGGTTTTATGGTACATGTGCGCAATGTGCAGGTAAGTTACATATGTATACATGTGCCATGCTGGTGTGCTGCACCCACTAACTCGTCATCTAGCATTAGGTATATCTCCCAATGCTATCCCTCCCCCCTCCCCCCACCCCACAACAGTCCCCGAAGTGTGATGTTCCCCTTCCTGTGTCCATGTGTTCTCATTGTTCAATTCCCACCTATGAGTGAGAATATGCGGTGTTTGGTTTTTTGTTCTTGCGATAGTTTACCGAGAATGATGATTTCCAATTTCATCCATGTCCCTACAAAGGACATGAACTCATCCTTTTTTATGGCTGCATAGTATTCCATGGTGTATATGTGCCACATTTTCTTAATCCAGTCTATCATTGTTGGACATTTGGGTTGGTTCCAAGTCTTTGCTATTGTGAGTAATGCCACAATAAACATACGTGTGCATGTGTCTTCATAGCAGCATGATTTATAGTCCTTTGGGTATATACCCAGTAATGGGATGGCTGGGTCGAATGCAATTTCTAGTTCTAGATCCCTGAGGAATCGCCACACTGACTTCCACAAGGGTTGAACTAGTTTACTTTTCTTACACATTAAAAATACACTAACCCTTACCTCCAAGACCTCCTAAAGCTTTGATTTCATGAAGGGATCAGCATGAGGCCTTACAGCCAGAATTTTATCATCTCAATTAGTTCCAGGTATAATGAAGTTCCTAGGGTGCACTTCCTCAACTATAGTTCCTCAAGAATGTCTCCTCTTGATGTAAAGACTTACAATTTTCAAATCACAAAAGAAAAGTTTTCCTCTGCCTTCCCTCTCTACACTTATCATAGACAAGTACAACAAGCATAGGATAACCACTATAGACATTCCCTTTCAAAGGAGGAATACTGCGGTGCACATAGAAGTTGCTGGTCTGTAGCATTCCCAAAATCAAGCCTGGCACATGTTGTCAGCTTTTTAAAACAGTTTTACAAAGAACTGTAGATATTTAATATGTAGAATTTGATGAGTTTGTAAGTATGTAAACACTTAGGATACCATCTCTACAATCAAGTTAATAGACACATCCAACACCTCCCAATGTTTCCTTGTTTCCCTGTGTTTTGAGGTCTTTTATGTGTGCCTGTGGCAAAAATACTTAGCATGAGTTCTAGCCTCTTAACAAATTTTAAAGTACATAGTACCTTGTTAACTATAGGCACTGTGTTGTACAACATATCTCTAGAACTTCTTCATCTAGCTAAGATTTTAAACCCATTGAAAAACAAATTCCTGTTTTCTCCATCCCCTTAACCCCTGGCAACCATTACTGTATTCTTATTTCTGTAAGCTTTACTATTATACACATCTTATAAAAGTGGAATCTTATAGTATTTGTCCTTCTGTGACTGTCTTATTTCACTCATCATAATTTCCTGCAGTTTTATGTTGTCAGAAATAGCAGGATTCAGGATTTCCTTCTTTTTTTAAGTCCGAATAATATTCCATTGTATATATATGCCACTTTCCCTCATCTCTTCATCTGTCAATGGACACAGGTTATTTCCATATCTTGGCTCTTGTGAATAATGCTGCAATGAACATGGGAGTTCAGATATCTCTTCAAGATCCTTATTTCAATTCTTTGGAATGTGTAACCAGATGGAAGATTACTAGATCATATGGTAGTTCTATTTTTAATTTTTGAGAAACTTCAGCACTGTTTTCCTTAGTGGCTATACCATTTTGCATTCCCATCAATAGTGTACGAGGGTTCCAAATTTTCCACATCTGCACCAACACTTGTTAACTTCTGTTTCTTATTCTGAAATTAGCCATACTAACAGGTGTGAAGTAATATGTCATTGTGGTTTTGACTTTCATTTCCCTGAAATTTCTGATTTCAAAATTTCAAAATATATTAAAGGCTCCAGAAATTAGTCTGATACTGGCATAAAGACAGACATGTAGATGCATACAACAGAACGGACAGCCCAGAAATAAATCCATGCATGTATGGTTTGACCTTGTTACTTTTTGACGAAGTACCAAGAATATAAAATGGAGAATGGATAGTCTCTAACAAATAGTGCCGGGAACACTGTATATCCTCATGTAAAAAAATAAAATTGAACCATCACTTTATACTACACACAAAAATCAACTCAAAATGTTTTAAAGACTTAAATGCAAGACCTGAAACTGTAAAATTAAAAAAAAGAAAAAACAAACCCACGGGGGGCCAGGCGCTGTGGCTCATGCCTGTAATTCCAACACTTTGGGAGGCCAAGGTGGGTGGATCACTTGAGATCAGCAGTTTGAGATCAGCCTGGCCAACATGGTGAAACCCTGTGTCTACTAAAAATAGAAAAATTAGCCAGGTGTGGTGGCGGGCACCTGTAATCCCAGCTACTTGGGAGGCTGAGGCACAAGAATCACTTGAACCTGGGAGGCAGAGTTTGCAGGAAGCCAAGATTGTGCCACTGATTTCCAGCCTGGGCGATAGAGTGAGATTCAGTCTCAAAAAAAAAAAAAAAAGAAAAAAATAGGAGAAAATCATCTTAACATTAGTCTTGGCAATGATTTCTTGGATGTGACACAAAAAGCATAGGCAATACAAACAAAACTGACGAGTGCAACTATATCAGATTCAAAACGTTCTGTATAGCAAAGAAAAGAGTCACCAGAATAAAAAGGCAACATACAGAATGGGAGAAGATGCCTTTGAATCATGTATATGAGAAGGGGTTTAATTTTCAAAATATATACGAAATTCCTATAACTCAGCAGCAAAACCAACCAAACAACCCCAAATAACTCAATGAAAAATTTAAAAAATGAACAGAGGACCTAAACAGACATTTCTCCAAAGAGGCATACTCATGGCGAACAGGTATCTGAAAGCAAGTTGTCAGTTGTTGATCAGAGCTCAGCTCTAATGTCTGGAAATCATTCCCATAGTATATAGCTCTGAAAAATGTAGCATATGTACCCAACTTTGCAGTTTTTCAGCCTGCTTCCCGCCTGTAGAAGCAAAAGATTCTGATATCTCTTTGTATTTTCTTAGTTTTGATAGCCCTTTCAGTGTAAGCTAATATAATTCCTTTAAAAACATTCTGGGTTTTCAATGAATTCAATTTATAATTCACTCCATTAGATCCAAGCCATTCCACAATTTCTTCAAGATAATTCTTTCTGTGCTATGGACTCCTTTGGGGAACGCTGTGGGACAATGATCTTAACATTCTCAGAAAAACTGTTGTTTAAAGAATAGAATCTTCAAGTCATGCCCTCAAGATCTTTAAAAGGATTTCTGTCTATTGAAAGGGTTTATTAGGCAACACCTTAAATTGCTCTGTGGACTTAACAAAGTGTTTTACTTTGATACCCTTAGCTTCTCCCTTACATCATATTTTCCTAAAATTATAAATTTGTCTCCTTTCCAGAAGTCATTTCTGAATTTCAGCATTGTTTGGCCACTGGTGGGGCTCGGCATGAGAAAATGTTTTATTTCAAAACCTGGCAGGTCCTAGCTCTTTTATATTTAACAGTTCTTTCTTTAGATTTTCTATCTCCTTTCGCATTTTACTATATTTAATAAGAAGAAGCCACGTAGCACTATCGACATTCCACCTAGAAATCTTGGCTGGATCATCCAAGGCATGAGGTAGACTGCCTATTTTTCACCCTACAGCTGGAAGTAGTGATGTTAAACTTTCTACCACTCTGGAAGAAAGTCTCCTTTCTTTCAACTCCTAATTGCCTTATTCTCACTTCCTTTGAAGTCTTTCCTGATGATCTCTTTGGGGTTCATTAAGCTCCCACTGTTTTTCTAAGGCTTTTTCAATCTTTGCATCATCCCTTAATCCCAAAGTCCCTTAGTTACTTAGTCCCAAAGCCACTGCCTCATGTCTTAGTTTCTGTTAGAGCAACACTTCTCTTACAGGTATCAGTAGGTTTCCAGTGACCTATTGCTGAATAACAAGTTGCCCTATACCGTAGGGGCCTTAAACAACAGTATTCATTTTATTATTATTTCTCACATTTCTGGAGGTTGACTGGACTCAGTGCAAAAGTTCTTACCCAGTGCCTTTCATGTAGGTATCAACCCATGCAGCTGGCGCTTGAATCTTCTGAGTATTTGCTCCCTTTCCTGTATGGTGGCATTGCTGGGAGATTCAAACTGCTGGGGCCCTGGATTGGCTGGAGTCCTTGGAAGTCTCTCTCAGTCTCTATGTGGTCTCCCAATTGGCCTTTCCAGCATGGCAGCTTCAGGGTAGCTGCAGGGTTGCTGTAATTCTTATGTGGTAGATGAGGGCTCCTAAAAGAGAGACAAACACAGAGAAAGAGAGAGAAAAAGAGAGGGAGAGAGAGAAGGAGGCTAAAACTGCAGTACCTTTTCAAATCCAGCTTTAGAAGCTACCTGTGTCCCTTCTGCCATGCCTCTTTGTTGGGCCAGCCATTAAGACCTGTCAAGACTCATGGTGTGGGTAAATCTGCTCTGCTTCTTGATCACAAAATTCTGGAAGACAATGTGGGACCAGAATTATTATTATGGAGACTACAGTCTGCCACACTGAGTGCTAACTATTATTTCAAGCATTCAACGTTTCTAGGAGTGAAACACTGTGATGTTGTCAGACGTTTGAACCAGAGTGACTCCATCTTGAGTAGGGGGTGGGTAAAATAAGGCTGAAAGCTACTGGGTTGCATTCCCAATTAGGCATTCTAAGTCACAGGATGAGGTAGGAGACTGGCACAAGACACAGGTCACAAAGACCTTGCTGATAAAACAGTTTGCAGTAAAGAAACTGGCTAAAACCCACCAAAACCAAAATGGCCATGAGAGTGACCTCTGGTCATCCTCACTGCTACACTCTTACCAGCGCCATGACCGTTTACAAATGCCATGGCAATGTCATGAAGTTACCCTATCTGGTCCAAAATGGGGGGGCATGAATAATCCACCTTTTGTTTAGCATATCATCAAGAAATAACCATAAAAATAGTCAACCAACAGCTCTCAGGGCTGCTGTGTCTATAGAGTAGCCCATTCTTTTATTCCTTTACTTTCCTAATAAACTTGCTTTCAGTTTTCTCTGTGGACTTGCCCTGAATTCTTTCTTGCATGAGATCAAAGAACCCTCTCTTGGGGTCTGGATCCAGACCCCTTCCAGTAACAATGCAAGCAGATGCAGAGTGAGGATAAAGAGGATACGATAAGCCACATCCTGAAAAATAAGGATGAGCTTGAGACCCTCCCAGGTGGGAGTTAGAAACTCCAGAGCAAGGATCACAGCTATAAAGACCTTGTAGTTTAGAAAGCTTTGCCACTCCCTCTGGTATGTTAGTTCTGCAGTTCTTCACCATTGCTGATGACCCTTGCATGTGACTTCATGAGCAACCTGGAGGAGTGTTAGCTGCAGACTGATTCCACACTGCAGATATTTACGAGGATGAAAATTCAAAGGAGTTCATGAGAGGTGTCTGCTCTCAAAGGAAGTGCAAACAGCAAAGTCGTGGGTCCTGCAGCAAGAAACATGCGAATGGTGGATGGCCTGGGACAGCCACACAGCAGCTAGCCCTTGTTGACTCATAGGTCAGGCTCTTCCGTCATGCAGTTTAATCTTTAGAGCAAGCCTGTGAGGTAGCTCTGTGCATCGTTGGTGAGGAAATGGAGACTTCCATGATTTTATTAACTTTATACAGCTTTAAGGCAAGAAACTAGGACACGAAACCACATAAGTCTGTCTCCAAAGTCTATAACTTTTCACGGCAGTGTACTGGGACAGGTGACTGAGAGGACCACATGCAACCCCACTTATCAGGGACACGTTTTTTCCTCTCTGGAAATGACAGAACAAAGATGACAAAGACTGAGAGATATTGGCCTGAGGAGTGGGACATTCACTTAGCTCCTTCTTTTCTGTAAACACTTATAAATTGAACTAACATTTTTCCAAATATTCTCCTGTAAAGGGCAGGTAGATCGTTTCTGCTATTGATTGTCTTATTTATAGCTAAAAAAATGCATACATTAGTTAGGAGAGAGGAATGAAAATAGTCTGTCAATTACTTTTGTGCTCACAAACTATGCTAGACATTTCAAGTTCTTCATTCAAAATACACAGCATCTGTTTAAGGTAGTAGCTACTTACTTCATCTCACAGGTGTGATACTAAGGCTTAGAAAGGTGAAGCATCTCGCCAATGTCACATAGGTAGTAACTGGAAGAATCAAGGCTTAATCCAAAGTTGCCTGGCTGCAAACTTATTTTTGGGTTTTCAAATGTGCACTAAAAGCACTGGCTAGGCTGGTTGGGGAGAAACCGAAGAAGAGGAACTCATGTAGAACAGGGAAACTATTGGACCAGCCAAAGCTGCTTAACCTTTTCCGCTGTAATAAAATGTTCAAGGGTACCATGACCTTAGTCAGTGGCACCTGACTCCACTCTTACAAAGCTGTGATTCTGTGACATGCTTGACAGACACTTATCTGAGCCTATCAATTAAAGCTTCAGCAACCTCTGTCCAGATGTATTTTCATCTATAGTTTTAAGACAAATTATTATTTAATGTCAGTCTTTTTTCCTGTAAACGTATACACCATGCTAAATGCTTTACATACTTAGCATCAGTTAATCTTCACAACAGCTCTGTGCCGTGGCTTGTTATCCTCATCCAACAGATGTGAAAACCAGGGATCCTTCCAAGCTTGCACAGCCAATTTTGGTGGAACCACAATTAAGATGCAAGTTGGTTTAACTCTGAAACCTGTGTTTCTTCAGGAAATTGTGCCATGATTTCATTAGGAGAAGCCCTCTTGCAGGCCCCTTTCGTATTTAACGAATAATCCATACTTCACGGTTTCTGCTGCTTTTCTTTTCCTAGAGGATTTTATTAAGAAATCCATTTGTCTTCGCGCCCTGGGAGCTGCTTCCTCCTGCTGTCTGACTCAGGCTTTTCAGCCTATTTACACCTCAAATCCCTCATTAGGGAATCCAGGCTGGGGAGAGTTGTAGGCACAGTTTAAAAGGTTTTGTTCCCCCCACCCTTCCCGCCCACCCCTTCCTATTTTTGCTTTTATTTTTAACTGCACTTCTTTCTGACAGGAACTCTGTTTGTCCTGACTTGAGTCTGATGTTATGAGTCACTGGGGAGATATAATATGCTGATTGCTGAACCAGGTTATTATTTTTTCTTTTTCTATGACTCATTCTCTTCAAAATCTCTAATTTATGATAGAAGTCAGTAAGATGTAAGCACAGAAAATGTTCCTAATGGGCTGTCTTATTAGGTTTGGGCCCACTTTGTCTAGTTTAACTCTTGAGATGAACAATGTAATTCAGTGTCCCCCTTAGAAAGATCTGGGGCCAGTGAGCCATAGCTCCTCCCATACCACTGCCAGACAGGGCAATGAGCAGTGCTGGGGCCCCACTCATAGGAAGAGTTCAACCTGTGGACCCGGTTGAAAGAAGAGAAAGCTTCTGATGAGATACTACTAGTGCTGCCTACATATGTGCATCAAAAGGACATAGAGCCATAAAAACCTATCTTGCTTTACAATGTTTCTAATGAAGGAACATTATAAGTCATCATCCCCTTAAAATGCCACCCCAAAATAGGGCAAATGCATATGCAAAATACAAACATAGCTCACAAGATTACAGTGTAAACTAAGAAAATCTGCTCAGACATAGAAAGAGTTGGGGATTTTTTATGATCCACTTTATTATGTAAACAAAGAGTCAGACTGTTAGACCAGGACAAGATTTTCAAGGTCTCATTCAATGCATAACCACTTTTCATAGCCCCTTGGACAGATGCAGCCAGTAATGGGGAGCTCCCTGTGTTCTCAACTATTTAATCATTTGAAGTTCATTGGTGAATAATTGAACACTTAACCTGTGCCGCGATGTCTCCTAGGAACCAGAGACACAAATGTGATAATGATGTCTCTAAACTGCCCTGGTCTTAGGAGGACAAACTCCTGACTCTAATTCAGCAACCCCTGCTGTGTCCCTTCTTAGCCTTGCCCAAGCCTGTTTAACCTGCGCAGGAGCCACAGCGTGAGGCTGAGGCAGCTTCTAAGCTGCCATAGATGTGGCCTTTAGTCCCCTGGGTTGCTCTTTTGTGTCGGCCTCTGCCTGGTGACACAGCTTGTCAGTGCCACTGCTTGGGATCTGCCGCAGTGCAGCAGCTGGAATGAATCACACGCCTCTTCCAATTTCAGTGGCCCTCTGTTGTTATGGACTGAGTTCTGTCCCCCTAAAATCCACATGTGGAAGTAGTCCTAACCCAGTGTGACTGTATTTAAAGATAAGGTCTTTAAGGAGATAATTAAGCTTATTTAATTTTTTATTCATGTAAGTTTACAGGATATAAGTGTAATTTCTTTGCATGTATAGATTGCATAGTGGTCAAGTCAAGGCTTTTAGGGTACCCATTGCCTGAATAGCATACACTGTACCCATTAAGTAATTTCCCATCCTCTACCAATTTAATTAAGTTTAAATGCTGTCAAAAGAGTGGGAAGCTAATCCGATAAGACCTGTGTCCTTACTGAAAGAGGAAGAGACACCAGGAATGTGCAAACAAGGATGAAAGGTCACATAAGGACACAGTGAGAAGGTGACCATCTGCAAGCCAGGAAGAAGCCAACCCTGCTTCACCTTCATCTTCAACTTTTATCCTCTAGAACTTGAAAAGATTAATTAAGTCACTCAATTTGTGGTATTCTGTTGCAGCATCCCACGGGGGACTACCACACCTCTTTATCATCATTCTCTTGTCCAACAGAAACTCTTTTTGAGGAGATAAATGTCTTGGTCTCGGCCATCAGGCCAGGTTCCATCTTACTCCATCTAGCACCAAATGGACATCCATGTTGTTTGTTTTGATTTGGTGCAAAAGTAATGGTGGCTTTGCATTGTGCAATTTGATGTTTGATATTGGAATGCATTCTTAAACAAATGTGGTTATGTTACACATCATTCTAATGTGCATTTCTCGCTTTATGTTGTTTTGCTAATGACTTATTACTTGCTGTTTATTTTGTATTTATTTTAGACTATGAAAATTATGTTAGACAAAAAGCAAGTTCGAGAGATTTTCTTATTTGAGCTCAAAATGGGTTGTAAAGCATCAGAGACAACTTGCAACATCAATAACACATTTGGCCCAGGATCTGCTAATGAACGTACAGTGCAGTGGTGGTTTGAGAAGTTTTGCAAAGGAGACAAGATCCTTGAAGATGAGGAGTGTATTGGCTGGTCATCACAAGCTGACAACAGCCAGCTGAGAACAATCATCAAAGCTCATCCTCTTATAACTACATGAGAAGTTGCTGAAGAACTCAACCACGACCACTCTGCGATTGTTCAGCATTTGAACCAAATTGGAAAAGTGAAAAAGCTTGGCAAGTGAGTGCCTCACGAGTTGAGCGAAAATGTGAAAAATTGTCATTTTGAAGCATTGTCTTCTCTTATTCTACACAACAACAACAAACCATTTCTCAATCGGATTGTGACATGCGACAAAAAGTGAATTTTATTTGACAACCAGCAATGACCAGCTCAGTGGTTGGACAAAGAAGAAGCTCCAAAGCACTTCCCAAAGCCAAACTTGCACCAAAAAAAGGTCATGGTCACTATTTGCTGGTCTGCTGCTGGTCTGATCCACTGCAGCTTTCTGAATCCCGGTGAAACCATTACATCCGAGAAGTATGATCAGCAAATCGATGAGATGCACCGAAAACTGCAATGCCTGCAGCCAGCATTGGTCAACAAAAAGGGCCCAATTCTTCTCCATGAAAACGCCAGACCACACATCGACAACCAACACTTCAAAAGTTGAACGAATTGGGCTATGAGGCTCTGCTTCATTCACCATATTCAACTGACTTCTCCCAATCAACTACACTTCTTCAAACGTCTTGATGACTTTTTGCCAGGCAAATGTTTCCACAACCAGCAGGATGCAGAAAATGCTTTCCAAGAGTTCGTTGAATCCCAAAGCGTGGATTTTTACACTACAGGAATAAACAAATTTCTTATTGGTAAAAAGTTGTTGATTGTAACGGCTCCCATTTTGATTAATAAAGATGTGTTTGAGCCTAGTTATAATGATTTAAAATTCATGATCAGAAACAGCAATTATTTTTGCACCAACCTAGTAACTGTGGTTTTTAGTACCAAAGACAAATCAGTCTTTCTTGTCTCTTCCTTTTTGTTAGTTCCGCTTTTATTCAGCCACCAAAGATCTTTTCTTAGTATTCCTCTTTCTGACTTCAGAAATCACTATTTCTTCCATCTTTTTTCCAAAAGACGTTTGTTTTCAATTTTTATGAGCAGCCTTGAAATAGCTTTGCATTTTTCTTCAAAGATATCATGACCCCTAACCTCCCCAACCAAAAGAAAAAGCTTTTCGGGCCTGGCACGGTGGCTCACGCCTGTAATCCCAGCACTTTGGGAGGCCAAGGCAAGCAGATCACGAGGTCAGGAGATCAAGACCATCCTGGCTAACACGGTGAAACCCCATCTCTACTAAAAATACAAAAAATTAGCAGGGCATGGTGGCGGGCGCCTGTAGTCCCAGCTACTCGGGAGCCTGAGGCAGGAGAATGGAGTGAACCCGGGAGGCAGAGCTTGCAGTGAGCCTAGATAGCGCCACTGTACTCCAGCCTGGGCGACAGAGCAAGACTCTGTCTCGGAAAAAAAAGAAAAATCTTTCCTACAGTTCATAGTTTAATGATGGAGACACCTGTAGAAAAACGTTCAAAGGATGAGCCAAGGAGGGCTATACAGGGCAAGTGACTTCTGTCTGGTGGCATTCAAGCAGATTTCACAGTGGGAGGGGTAGTTAAGCTGTGCCTTGAAGGGTAGGTGAAAGGTTATGGGTAAAGAAGAGAGGAAAAGGGTCCCAGTAAGGGGAATAGCACGTGAAGCTGCAGGGAGACATAGAAAAGGCACATTTGAGCAAGAGTGAGTGAACTCCTGTGGTTGCAGCCCAGGGTTCTAGATGTGAAGGAAGGGCTGGGGAGGTGGCACCACGTGGGATGTGATTATGTAGGATTTACCAGCACCTTTAGGACTTGCCCTGCAGGTGTGTGAGGAGCAGTTCCTGAGCTCTCTGAGCTTGTCTTTCTTCAGAAAAAGGCTTGAATAGATGACCAGTGAATGGCATAGTGGTTTTGGCCAGCAGCACTTGGCATTGAGGAGGAAGCTCTGGGTAAAACAGCTTCTTCCCATTCTTTCCATATATGTCTGTGTGTTGATGAAATGGCACCAAAATTTTTTTGAAAAGTAAACTTCGCTTCTCCTTGAGAGGCTCTCACTGATATTTTTACTGTCTAATCAAGGCACAGTGAGGCAGGCTATGCAACTTTTTCACATCCCTCACCTGGTAAATAATGGAGCAGACTCAGATCTTTATGGCTCCAAAGCTGTGCTCCTTCCACCATGTTCCCTTCCTCAAACGTGGAGTGACATTTTTGTAGAAAAATAAAAGCAATTCAATACATTGTGATCATTTATTTTGCTAACCTTAGGAAAATGTCCAGCAGTTGCCTGAATTACCTATGACAAAAATATTTCCACGGGAATCTCCTCCACTCTTCTCTCTGAGTGAGTTAAGTGGATTTCTGTAATTACCTTAATGGGTGTATATATTTTGAAAAATAGCATACATAAGGTGCTTAAGCCAATACCTGTTACAGTATTTGTTCAATAAATGTTGACTATTACTAATATGAATAAATAATATTTTCTTAATTGTATATATATTCCCAATGTATATATAGATACATGGAAATTTTTAAAAATGCAGTGCTCCTAAAGCATTTCTTTCTTTTATTCAGCCAATATTCCCTGAGCACCAATATCTTCTAGGCCTTTAGATTGGAGATTACATCTTTGTGGAACTCACAGATCAAGAGGTGCTAGGAATCACTGAGACCTTATTAGCAAAATGCCATGGCAATTGCTATAATCTTTGATAATTTCTTCAGATGACAATAATTTTATAGTATTTTCTATTAAGAAAGGGAAAGAGAGCTCAAGGTCTTTCCTTTTGCATAGTCGGTTGATTCCTTTAACTTATTAATAATTCAGAAAAACTTCTGGTACTTTCAAACTCCCTATCAGTAAGGCCATGAAAATGTTTACTGTTGTCAAATTTGGAAAAAAAACACATCACATTTATTTCAACGATATAAGATTTCAAGCCACTTCACATTTTCTTGTGCAGCAACCATTCTTAAAATCTTTGATTAGACAAACTTCATTAACCAGCTTTTTAAGAAGCCTTTGTTGCAGTGGCATATTATGAATTTGCTATTTTGACGATGTCAGTATTTCCAGTCAAATCAGTAGGAAATTTAAATAGTCACTTTCATAATTATATTTTATCTAATTCCCTTCTGAAAAGAAAACAATGTGGGGTGTTTTAATTGTATATGCTGTATAATTAAGCATATTCTGAGACAGATAGAACTTCTGTTTCAAATTATCTGCTTGCAGTTTTACGTGTTTGATGATTGAAAGCATTTTCCACAGATTAGCTTCTGAGCCTTCACATTTCAAAACCTGTTTCTCCTCTGCTCCCCGAACATTTCTGCAGCCTTGGGGCAAGCTTATATTGTGTATCAACCTCTGGCCCCACTCTTTTTTGTCGTGGCACTGGGTGAGTCAACACAGTGGGTGGTAGGAATATTCTAGAAGCCGTTTCTACACCAGGATGGTTAGCAATAGCTCAATTGTTCTGGAAGTGACTAGGAGACATAGGAATTCATTTCAATAAACCCAAACTAAACCTAACTGAGGTTCTTCTCAGTTAGATCGTCAAAATGCCGCCCACCTCTGCACCACCACTCAACACGAGGAAAAGTTGGACAGAGAAAAAAAGTGAAATGGAAAAAGGCACAGTCTTAATTGACTACAATTAAAATATCTTATTTTGCAAATTTTACAAAACTATACGAACATCAAAACACATGGTCAGGGACTTTCTGAGAGCCTTGGAAGGAGCCCACGCACATGGTGGGCTCTGGAGCTGAAGTTTCCTTAAACTCAGGGAAAACACACCCATGGCTCCATGTCTGGAGCCTTTGCAGGGTGGACAACTAGTTTCCATCACTCTGAAAAGCACCGAGTGGGATAACAAAGAACACATGCTAATCCCCAGTCCACGACCTGGAACACAGATTTTTTTTTTTTTTTTTTAATGAAAATAGCTCTCTTGTGACCATGAAGGCTGTCAGGGCCTGGATATAGAAGTTGTCTCTATTTCCATGTACTTTTTGGCACCCAAACTGTTGACTTGTGAGCTGTGGTCATTGAAATGGTCTATGTCGAGAATAACAACTTTGAATCTTAATCAGTCCACTAGGATGTTGCTAAACCCTTTCCTATAGTTTTTTTGTCATTGTAACCTGATCAAAAGCAAAGGGAAAATGAAACTCTGCCTCGGGGGTGGCCCAAGCACACTGTAAAATAAGTTGTCAGCAGGGAAGAATGAATAGAGCTGTAAGTATTAGGAAGGCTCGAATGGCTGGAAAGTGGGAGACATGCCTCACTGATGGGCAGAGGTTCAGTTGAACACTCTGAGGAACTGTTTTCTTAAAAGTCATGCTCTCCTAAATCTAGTTTCCCTGGAGCTTCATCTCTCACACATCTACAAGCAGGTGGCTTTCCAAAAAATAAATATGACCATTTTGCTCCTCTTCCTGAAGACTATCAGTGGTTCTGATGAACCTCAGAATAAAGTCCCAAGGCCTTCAGCTGATACCAGGAGATCTTCATTATCTGGCCTTGGCCACCAACCCATGGCCTCACTTTCTGGTCATCACCCCCTCTATGCCTGTGTTAGGCAACGTTTTCCAGAGAAACAGGATCAAAAGGATGTGTATGTCTGCATCTGTATCTATAGTTATATCATTTACATAACCTATCTACATCTACTATTATATATCTATATCATCTATATATCTATATCATCTCTATAACTATATCTATATCTATCTGTATCTATAGAGAGGTTTTCAATGCTCATCACAATTACTTTCCTAGCTCGATACATAATACTGATTTCTGTTGTCTCCCATATCACATTGCTCCATAATTTGAGTCTATTGAGGAAAACTCTAAACTTCTCTCAGTCTGTGTCCAGTCAGAAACCAGTTTACGTGTTTCAAATGGAGGGAGTTTAATACAGGGAAGGTGTTATAAAGCCAAATAAGAATAGAAGAAAAAATAAAGAAGTGGAGGAACAAAAAGGAAGAAAGGTCTGTTCCACCCACCAGCTTAGGCTAACACCCTAGTGCTGGCAGCCACAGTCTACTCCTGCCCTGGGCCGTTGGAGATGCTACCACACCCAATCCTGGATCCTGACTTTACTAAAGGGGCATTGCTTGGGCCAGAGCTGGAGCTGCTAAGCAGGTGCTACTTCCCCTGGGATTACTGGAGCCTACCATTCCCTATGCTCACTGTCAGCTGTATCCAGTAACTTCTACACAATCAGAGGCACAAACCCCCAACTTCTTTCCCCAGCCTTGTCATCTCCAGGCAGTGCCTCCTATTGGCTGAATCTAATGGGAATCCTGCTGACCGGGGCTTTCTGGAAACACAGTTTGCAAACTCCCGGTTTCAGCTCCAGGCAGGCGTGTTTTGTCCTTTGGAGGCCTCCTGAAATCACAGATCCCAAGCATTTTACTGTGGTCTTTGTCTTTCTCTTTGCAGCATCTTCTTCAAAGCAGTGATGAAAGTTTAAATAAGTTAATCTGTTGCCAAGCAACACATTTTTACATTAGCACACTTCTCTTTGCTAGTGGTGGCATTTTTTTTTTTCTTCATTTCTTCAGTGACAAGGTACTGGCAGGTTTTAAGGAATTATACATACACCTACAATACTGAGAGGGTTTTTTTTCCCCCTTGTCTTCTAAAAATGTGCTGAGTTTTATTACCTTAGATAGAGGCTTCTATGAAGCTAGAGAATGAATTAACATGTCTTCTTTCAAAACCTCATGTGCTTTCAAGAGACATTGGTTGCACATTTTATGGGCTTTTCACTTTTTTTGTTTTGAAAATAAAGTAAACCTGGTGCCTTAGATAAAACCATGAGCTTCTCCACCTTTTCAATGCTTTTCAGTGCTTTTCAGTGCTTTTCGCTTGAGTATTAATCATTTTCCACATTGGGCTTTGTTCCTTGAGAAAGTAATGTTCAAAGCTAACTGATGAATCAGTGATTTTTGGATACTGCCATTCAGCTGTGATTTGGTCTTTCAATTAGAAAAGTTTTTGTTTATTTTTCATTTAGAGAAATCTATACACACACACACACTCACAAGTGTGCATTTCTTCACATCTATATTGTATCTGTATAAATGGAAGAAATGGCCATTTGTTGTTTGTTCTGCTGTAAACAGGTGCTGTTCTCAGCAATTCTCATCCATTGTTATAGCCCCGAGTCGGTATTTCATGTTTTTTCCTTAGGTTCTACTGCTGCCATTTGACAGACGAAAAAACTGAATAGCAGAAAAGTTAAGTAACTTGCCAAAGTCATCGCAGTCATTGATGGAGACAGAAATCAAACTTAGGTGTGTTGTTGCTAAGACAGAGGCTTTGCCACTGGTTGTCACATCATGTCAGCACACACAGTGATGCCTCATGCTCATGATCATGGTGAAGCTGATCAACTCTAAGATTATCTTATACTTGGAATCTATAAAATATTAACTTGTTTTAGTTTTGCTTGAAGTTATTTTTTATCACTATGATCCTAACCAAAATACTTTCACATGCACAATTATAGCACAATGGTAAGTCTCCAGAAATGGAAGGATGAATCTACGAACAATCACTCAAAAATTATCATCCTTGCTAAAGTATAGGAGAGCAGTAGTCTCAAACTGGCTGTATGTGCTTAGTGAGCATATTTTAAAGACATGGTATTGAGCTATGGCAGCATGTTCATCCATATGATTGGTCTCCCAATTGGATAGTTTGACCTGACTTTCCAAAAACGCACATACAAAAGGTTGCATTCTATTGTCTTTAATATCCGCACATTAGCTAAAAATAATCCTATGTTTATTTTCACCATATCTCCTCTCTGCAATTTTTTGCTTTGTTTACACAACTGTACATTTTAAAAGCAACAGTTAAAATAGTAGCAAGCATTTTTTTTCCTATTATTTTGCTTACTGGGCTGACCAAGACTCAGGAGAAGGGAAAGCAAGACCATCTTTTGGTTAAGTATATTAGGATTTTCCAACCAAAAATACTAATCTTGCTATCTATTGCTACCTATCACCACCACAACCTTATTGAAATCATGTACCATTGCATATTAAAATAGTTTTCTCTATGTGATATTTGTTTCAATATATTAAAATGTTAGCACCCTTGGTGATATAAAAACTTAGCTATCAACTGGTTAAACTCTGAGAGGGAAGTTGCCGAATAGTTTTACATGGAGACAGTATAAGAAGAAAGGGTTATTGTCAAAGTAAATTAAAACACAACTTGAGTCCAAGGCGAAATTTCAAAATCTTTCCTTTTGATCTGATATTTTTTTTAATCTTCAACTTATACCCTTTGCAATAAGAAAAACCTAAAATACATTATGTGCAAACAACAGACGTTGTATAAGTGCACGTTGGAGAGAAAAGAAAGGCTGCTCCGAAGAAGGGAGTCATGTCAACACCTTACCATCTTCCCTGCTTCTGGGCTTTGGGAAAGTTAAGCCAGAAGGCCTTCTTGCATACAAGATTAACTTTTATTTAATAATTCTAGTCTATATATTATGGAGCATTTGATAGTACCTTGTTAAAATGTAATAGCATCTTTCATATTAATTATTCACTTGATTCCCACAGCAGATGCTCTCCTTTCCAGGCTGTAAAATCTCCTAAGGTAGGGATGAAGTCCCTCCATTTCCTCCTCTTCTGGCCCTACTCTCTCCCCCATAGCACCCAGCACCAGTAGGCATCTCAAAGGAGACATCTCACAGGTGATTCTAGGCAGAGTGAAGAGCCCCACCTCCTCTTTCCTTTCTTTCTGAGTCTGCCTGCATGCAGAGAGGATAGACTTTTAGAGGTATGCTGTGTTCTTGCTCAAAGAGGCCAATACTGACAGTGACCAGGTGAGTGTGTTTGTCTAATTCTAGGAATCAGTATGAGAAGCAAACTGTGGCCACAAAACTAAGTCATATATTTTAGCTTGGCCTTTCTCACTGTATTCTGAATTTCATCTCTCTGGGTCATATGACTATCTCTCTGTCAGTTCTGAACCTTGACAAAGAGATGGTTAGCTACTGGTTTCTCCAACTCCGAAGTGCCAACTATCAGCCAATCATCATACTAATTGCATATATTCACTCATTTAATGCTTATAAAAATCCCACAAGTTCCAACTGGGGAAATCGTGCTGCAGGGAATTAAGAAAACAAAAAATAAAACTTGCCAGTGTTAAATAGCTAATTAATGGCAGAGCTGAAAGTCAAATCCAACATGGCTTAATTCCAAAACTTATATGTCATTTATACCACCATCTACAAACTTTAGTTATCTTTGCTTTTGTCCCACTTTCACCTCTTCAGCTATATTGCTTCTTGACCCATTTAAATACCTATTCCACATGTGTTGAAAGAAAATCTCCCCCATTGTTCAGTGATAGATTCTGCTTTTCAATTTCATGTTCTTTTCATTCCACCACTGGTAGTATCTGTAAAAGAAGGACAGGTTACTGAGTTTCCCTCCAACTCTTCACTCTGTGGGCAAACTAAGATTCATTCTGTGGGTAATCTGAGATGGCCTCTTTTCTTCATAACCAAGGACCTATTTATACAACAGTGATACTTTCTCATATGAGAATACGTGGATTGTGACAAAAAAGAAACCCTTTCAAAAAGCAGAGTGATCTCTTTAGTCCAATATTGTGATCAAATTTGTATGTTTCCTGTCCATTAATTTATTTATTATCTTTTTTAAAAGACACATTATGTCTATGTAATAGATCGTGTTTTGTAAATGTACACTTAAAATAATAACAGCAAGCAGCATTTGCAATTGTTTCTATTCATTTCCTTTAAATTAAAATGAAATCTGAGTGTAATTGCCAGATCTCCTCAGAACCCCGAGTAAGTAAGATTCGTGAGGTCAACAGACACTTAGGTTGTTTCCATAACTTGACTATTGTGAATAATGCTTCGATGAACATGAGAAAAAAAATGTTTCTTGGTTTCCTTTTTATGAAGATGGTTAAAAGGAAGACTTAAGCTTCGAAATAGCTGCCCATCTCTTGTTTTAAAAGGCAAGTTGCTGGACTTGATCTGAGTGAAATCAGATACTGTGTTCCCTCCCTTGGATGGATGATACACTCTGAAGTTGCTGATTGTGCGCTATAGTAGAGAAAACAATCTGCAGAGTACAAGAACCTACAGTAGGAGAAATAGCCCAGACCTCTCTGCTTGATGAGACTTTTATCAACCATGTGGAACCACTTTAGGTTACTCAATCACGGCAGCACTGAAATATTTTAAAATTCCGAGCCATGTGTTGCCACACACTAAACACAGATTCAGCAAACCTTCCACTGTGGCATGGTCGAGAACCCCAGGCTAAGGATTGACAGAGATTCTGAATTTGCAAACCAGAAAGAGCAGCACTTCATCACGGCTTCAAGAAGGCCCGTGGGAGGGGAGGGCCTTCTGCTTTTCTTTCTTCCTCTCTGTGTAAGCTCCCCAAATGCGTATTTTGGTCACCTGGATAATCGTTTAGTATATGTGAGATTCTCTAACATTGCATTTAATGAGAATCACATCAGTTGTTGGGGGAGCCTGAGGAGAGACAGACGACCAGAGCGAGGCTGAGCTCGGGGTGGGGAGTGCAGTCCTTGAGGACAGTCACACTCAGACAGAGAATGATCCTTGCCTGCTTCTGGTCCAAGGAAGTTGTCACTCATGCTACAGAGAGCTGCTTTACCTTCTGCTGATATTTTTATTTAGGGCAACAAGCCAGTCCGAACATAGAGGCTTTTAAAAAATTTATCCCTTTGCACAGACAGTTCCTCTTCCTGCAACACTGTTCCCACCCACATCCACCAGGGAATTTCTTCCCATTCTGATATTCAGCTCAAATGTCATCTCAGGGAAACACAGTAGTTCCACATCACATCTCTTCTGTGCTTTCTGATACCCCATGTATGTCTGAGTTAGGTGGAGTTGTAACTGCTAATGTCCACTACACTGCCAGCTCACGGATGACTCTGTCTGATTAATTTCTATGTTCCTAGGAGTCAGCACAGTGCCTGGGAAAGAGAATTCTCCAAGAAATTATTGATTGATAAATTAGTGGTTGAATGAATAATTGCAATTGAGAAGTTATTATCTGCTGTGTGTGTGTGTGTGTGTTTGTGTGAATTACCAATCTACCCTTCTGCATGAAAACCCCACACCTGTCTATATGTAATCATCTGATGGACATTTATATCTGTGTGTGCCACAGGTCCCCAAACCCAACATAACTAAAATTGTTATGTTTTAGTTCTTTAAATTCTTCCAGTATCTCTCCTAACTTAATCCTCTTTCTCTATTTTCTAGTTCAGCTGTTTGTCTATCCCACACTCTACATTTAGGATCATCATAAATTTCTTCCTCTCTTTTCAAAAGTGCAATGTGTCATTAAACCTTCATAAATGGCTTTTCTTTTCATGCCCTCTTACATTCTGAGATAGCTTGCTTACAGTTTCCAGGATGATTTTAAAACAAAATTTCTGGCCAATCTCTCCTGTTTAAGCAATAAACAGACAACAGTCTTTGATGGATGTCTGTGGCCTGTAATCAGAAGAGACTAAAGTTCTGTGATGGTAACTCAGGAGCCAGTGGGAGGGAAGTCCAGAGGCCAAGTGTGCAAAGGGATGTTTCCTGACCTCAGAGTTCGCAGTTTTCTGAGATCCACAGGTTGTGTACATGGGTCTAGCTACCCCAGAAAGCCGCGGAACATCTCTTCTACGTGGGAAGAAGGAGCAGTGGCAGCTCAGGACCACAGACGTGAGGGCAAACAGCGCCTAGGATCACTGGGCCACCCACATCACATTCCAACAAGGCACACACTTTGCCAACAGACTGCTTCTCTTTCCTCTAGAACGTGTCGTCTGAATTTCATCCAATATGTCCATAACTTCCTTCTCATCTCAAATTTAGACAGGGCCTGTAAATACTGATCATGCGCTTTGCATACTTGATAAAATTTAAAGGTACAAAAGAGACTCTGCAAAGAAATCAAAGTATTTCCCTTAGCAAGCCCTGTGTGCAGGAATTTTTTAATTTATAATTAAGTGATTGAACCATGACTGTCCAAACCCATTTCATCATTCTTCAAGAGTTAAAAACACCTGTAACTGCCACTCTGGCTTTTAGAGTGTTTTACAGTTTACAAAGAGGTTTCAGATGGATCAGCTCCATATATTGTATATTTCTGTAAGGAAAGACGGCCTCAGATGATGATTTTCATTTAATAGAGGTTTGAAAAGAAAATGGAGGCTTCTAGAAGGTAAATGTTTTGGCCAATGCTACACTGCTAGCATGCAGAGAGACAAGACAAGAAGCTAGATGTTTGGGTTTCCACAATTCTTGGTTGAATCTCACTTTCTAACACTAGGTACACTAGGTATTCACACTGTCTTGTTTTTGTTTTTGTTGTTGTTGTTTTTTTAATTTCCATTTTTTTAGAAACATACCTATTGTCTTTGATCTCAATTCTTCAAGATAGAATTGGCTTATACAAAAGTGTTAGGGTGTGTAAAAACCTGGCTCGAAATCATATCCTTGTACCGTATTTACTACATGATATTGGATAATTTATTGATCACTGAACTTCAGTTTTCTCATCTTTAAAAGAGAGCTATGACAATCTGCACCCTAAGGTAAGGCTTGCAGGGTACACAGTGAGAACACTTGGAATCTCCACATGCATCACAAATGCCAGCTGTTGTCTCTGTAATGGCAACTCCTGCCCAACAGGCCTTGAAGTGATCCTTGTTCAGCTTTCCTAATTTGTGGCCTCTTGCTTTGCATTTGGGCCATAAACAATGGGATACAGGTCCTCAACAGTGGTTCCATGTGATATTTGCTTCTGGGTCTGCCTCATGTGGACAGTAAGCAATTAGACTTAAGCCTAAGGAACAATTTTGCTTATGCAATATAACTAGAAGCCATCTCTGTTTTTTTCGTTTGTTTTTTGTTTTTGAGAAAGAGTCTCACTCTGTCGCCTAGGCTGGAGTGCAGTGGCACAATCTCGGCTCACTGCAACCTCTGCTTCCCAGGTTCAAGCAATTCTCCTGCCTCAGCCTCCTGAGTAGCTGGGATTATAGGTCCCCACCACCACACCCAGCTAATTTTTATACTTTTAATAGAGACGGAGTTTCACCACGTTGGCCAGGCTGGTCTTGAACTCCTGACTTCAAGTGATCCGCCCTCCTCGGCCTCCCAAAGTGCTCAGATTACAAGTGTGAACCACCATGCCAGACCTAAAGCCAACTCTGAATGGTGTTATAATTAGAGGTATAGTTGAGTTTCATTCAACATATATTTATTGAGCACCAGGCATTTTATACATAAAGATAAATGAAGCAAAGTGTCCTTAAGCATGCATGGTATATGAAATCAGGAAGATAAACATGTAGATAATTGCAGAAGGTGTGATACATACTCTGTCTGCACACAAAGGCTGTGAGGACACAAGAACAAAGCGTAAGTAACTGTGCGTGGTTGGAGGAAGGGTTCAGAGAAAGCCACATGGAAGACATAGCATTGGACTGGGACCAGGACTGAAAAGATGATGTTGCTTTGGCAGACAACTGGAAAAACATCATAGGCAGAGAGAAAAATGCCTACAATATCTACCAAGGTGTTTTGCAACCAGTTATGACCCTGATTCTGATTTTCGTGCTGCCTACCTATTTCACCTTGGGTAAGTTACTAAACCTGTCATTTAGTCTTTCTTATTTGTAAATTGATTCTAATAACATCTTTCAAAAAGGTATCGACATTGACATTACATTGTGGGATTTCACTAATCTAATGCTTGGTGTATAGAAGGTACTCCGTAAATTTCAGGCCTGAACTAGCAGAGAGGCATGGCTTATTCATGGAATGCAAAGGACAGGAGGAGGGCAGCATAATTCAGCGTTTTAATGAAGGTGCCCAGGGTAAAACCTCTGGGAAATGAACAGTGTGCAGCATGAGTAGATGTTGATGTCTGTGAAAGAGACAATTATGACCAGGTTTTGTGGTGGTGTGTTTGTTTCTTGTTTAGACCGTCAAACTGAATCATTGTGGTGCCTTTCTCCCCTCTCTCCAGACAACTATTCTCTGTTCACGCTCTTGAGGACTCTATCGGGTTTTTTGGAGCTGAAATCTCTTGCTTCAATGTGTGTGGTGGCCATAATTTTCTCAGCATAGCAACCTGTCCACCAGGACAGTGTCCCGTTGCCGCGCTTTCAGCAGCACAGTGGATAAGCTCTGCAGTTGACAGCCATCCACCCTGGCTTAATGTTTCACATGACTGAGGTTGTACTGGGGAAGCCAAATTCCAAGAGGAGTGAATTATGTACAACTGTTCCAAGAGCATCTGTTCAAGCTCCCGTTCTAGGGCCCCCCATACTTAACTCCACACTTGTGTACCCAGTATACAATCGTACTTTTGACCCTGGAAAAAATCATCCAGCAGACAACAGGCGAAATAAATATCTCTCACCAGGTACCTAATGGAAAACAAGCGGGTGGCTCATGTTCACTGTGCAGCTATCTTTATTTTTAAGGTCTCCTGAGCAAGAGGGCCAAAGTCTAAACTTCCCAAATTCATAGTATTAAGTTACTGTTAATAGGACTGCATTTAAACTACTGCGCTGTAGGCTGACCCTCCAGCTCGTGGCTTTGTTTTTTAACTCCAGGCTCGGGTTTGGAGCAACAAGGTTAGCCACCTGAAACAACAATATTTGCCTAATCTAGTGTGATCTATTTCCCATGCGAAGATTGCTTTCTGTGTTATTTTATTTTTAAAGGGAGTTAACATTTAACATACACGTTAGCTCGTTCCTGTCACCCTGAATGGCTCTGTTTGTTTCAGCCCGTCTCTCTACCATGCTGTTGAGCCCTTCATTTCTTAAGGTTCAGGAAACTCTAAATATTAATGAGGGCCAAAGACCCATGCATTTGGCAACTCCTTCCCCACCACACACTCCATTAAACACAATATCCGAAGACATTTTGTAAGTTGGGAAACTTGACTAGGAAAAGTATAGCACCATTGCAATTTGGAATAATGGCATTTTTAAAAAATGTCATTTATGCAGAAGGAATTGGTAGAATTGGCTAGCCAATAGTTTATATGAAGCAACTGCAAAGATTTATAGAGATGAGTGGTTCTCAAAGTGATCAGCGGCATCAGCATTGCCTGGGAAACTTGTTCGAAATGCCAATGACCAGAGCCTACCCCAAATCTGCAGAATCATAAACTCATCAGAGAGTCCGAAGTGGGGCCTACCAACTGGTGACTCTGATACATGTTACAGTTTGAGAACTTGTAGTATAGACATAACCTCCTACCTTGTAGAGCCGTAATAGTCAGCATTAGGGAAACACAAGTGTACTTCAGTGAGCTTAGGACTGAGGCCCAGACAGTCCTGAATTCTATTCCCAGTTCTGCCACTGAATGCATATTGACCTTAAGTGTGTTTTGCAATATATCCGGGCCTCCTATTTCTCATTTATAAAATTATTATAGAAATACATTCCATTCTACTTGACTCCTTGAGTTTTGATGGTATTAATAATAAATAATACATTTAATAATATTTTTAAAAATATTTTATTTTAAATAATAAAATGAATATTGCTCATAGTGCTTTGAAACATTGAGAGGGCTTCCCATGGTGACCAACCTGTGGCAGCGCTTTATTGCAGAGATCTCCTTAGTTAATCAGTCTCTCCAGGTATATGGGGATTTCTGAAATTCCAGACAGATAATCTTATCACAGTGCAAAAGTATTCTGTCCTATAAATGGCAACAACAAAAAGCCATTCATTTCAAGTGGTTAGTAGACAGATAAAATGAAGGAGGTGCCAGTGGAACTTGAAGGATGAGTTTGGCAAGCAGAAATAATAGCATGTCCTTCTTGGAGCCAAGAGGGAGCAACCTGTGTTAACTAAAGACAGAGCTGAGGATATATAAAGCAGAAGGAGTGCATGAATGTGCATAAATGCTGGTGCATGTGTGTGTGTGTGTGTGTGAGAGAGAGAGAGAGAGAGAAAGAGAGAAGGAGAAGTCAAAAAAGGTGGACAGTGATAAGGTGGGAGTACGCAGCTCCCCTCTGTACCTAATGGTACTTTCTCCTTTACAGAGTACAGCATTCCCCTCAATCCTCACCCAGGCTGTTAGGTTGACACAGGAGGAAACTGATGCCCAGAGGACATAATTTATCTCCTTCATTGATACTGGCATGAGAAGAAGCTGAGGCAGAAGCTGAAGGAATGGCTACAGGAGCCAAGGATGGGCAAGAAGGACCTTGATGCTTCTGGTCCTGCTGGGACCACTGACCACACGTGGACCTCTCTGCAACTTGAGCAAGGGAGGGTCAGCCTGGCTGACAAAGACATAAGCAGAGCTGGCCAGGGCATTTCTGCACATGTTCATCCCAGTCTCGGCAGAGAACAGTTTCAATCCACGGTAATGCTCCAAACTTGGTCCCCCCCAAACACTTTCAGACACCCTTGCTAAGTCAAACACTAAGAGATGTTGGACAGTATTTATTTTTGTCTCTCTGTCTCTATTTATTCTTGTTGAAATAATAATATTCCAGTTAGACCATTTAAATAAAAATTCTCTCTCTATGATCTTCAATACATAATATTTTTCGCAATCTTTCCTTTTATTTCTTGTCCATGGTTTTTTTACACACTTGTAATCATAACACACACATCCTCTTGACCCTTCTTTTTTTATCGCTATTATGTAATAAACAATTAGACTTGTTGCTATGGTGTTTCCACGATATTCATTTTAATAGCTACATAGTATTTTATTCAGAAAACACACCATAAATTATTGAACCATTTCTGTTTTTTTAGTTGAACTCCCATTTTGTGCTAAGACAGTCATTGTAGATATATACAATAATGCACTCCATGTTTACTATGCCTTTTGGTACTTTGGTTAATATTTATTTCCTGTTACGTTTTGATAGAATTTGGAAGGTAAGCATCCTATTTTTAATAGGATGCTCATTGTTATCATAAGAAGTTCCACAAACATTCTGAATACTGTGGTGTTCTATTTATATCCATCTACTCAAACACATGGACACTCAGCTCCCTTTTATGGAGTTTTGTGCATTTTGCCTCTTCTCCCTCTCCCTCTCCCTTCCCATTCTTCACTAGTTTAATCTTGGGAGTCTGACATCTTTGCTTAAACACCCCCCACACACACACCACCAGCAGTTTGCTTCTCGTGTCCTGTTTCTAGTCAAAAAGGAGTTAGATTGCCAGTTTTCTTTCTCTGCTTTTCACTTTTCCTGTTCTCTTTTTGCTATAATGATTGCCCATCCCATTCCTTTCTTTTTAAATTTAGCACTTGATTTCATCACTCATATTAAGTATTCTTTTCAAGAATTTTCCCCTCTATTCTGTTCTTGCTGTTAATGGACTTAGGGAAATGTGAGAGTCCCTGGAAGGAAAGAGCACATCAGGGCAGCATGAAAGATAATTACAGGCCCCATGTTTGAGGTCGCATTCTTTGCTTTGGCCACATTAAATGAGCTTATTTACAACCCTCAACTTTATCCCTCTCTTTTAAAGACACGCATGTGTACATTAAATGTAATACCCTCACCCCCAACTTCATTTAATTTTACTACCAATAATATTCCCTTTTCAAGGTCCTGGGTCTACTATTTACTTGTTGAATTTTATTTTGTAAGATGTCTCAATTTACCTTTTGAAAGGATGGAAAAACAAAAGAATGGACGTCTACATGATCAAATGCACATAGATTTCACAGTGAAAAAAATCATCGAAAGACATTCCATGATGTGGCAACTCAGATACAATTGATCTTTAAAACCCAGTTGAACAGAATGCCTTAGTAATTATTATTCAGAATACCAAGGCCCTGGCCCATGGTACAATTATCAGAAGCACCATTTTTGATATTTACTGCCTGTTAAGATAACTCTCTGGAGAGGAACTGAAACAAAACAGTCTCTGGAATCACTGAGGAAAGTCTCCCCTAAATGTCTGCTACCTACATACTCAATGCGGATGAGCTGTGGTCCTTGTCATGCCTTCTCACACAAGAGGAAACATGGTAGAATGGGAATTTCTTCTTTTCCTTGAGTAGCAAAAATTGGCCTGCTATTTACCAAACCCATTCTCTTTTTATCCTGAGCACACAACTAGGAGACATTTTCAATGTTCCCTGAAGTCAGGTGAGGTTACATGACTGAGTCCTGGCCAATGAGATGTGTGTAGAAGTGGTAGGTGCTACTTCCATGGTGGGCCACAATAGTCGATTACATGTCATTTCCTATGCTCTTTCCTTTAGTTTCAGATTCACCCAGATGCCTTGGATAATTTGTTTTGGAAAACATATATTGAAGACACCAGAGCCATAGTATGACAGAAGACTAGGTCCCAGAATCACAACTGGAAGGAAAGTCATGCACTAATGAAGAAAACAATTCTTAAGGCTTATGTGAGCTGAAAACAAACTTCCGTCATGTTGCTGCCTTTATCCATTTTTAAAAGATATTTGTCATCAGTAGTGCTACTCTAATAAAATACATTATGAACACAATAACTTAAACTGGTCTCATTATAAATCCTAGATCTCCTATCATCGCAGTTTAAATCCAGCCTACTGGTGTGGAAAGGTATATAAATGCCTTCCAGAATCTGAAAGGCACAATTTTGTTCACTTATTTCAGGTTTTACTAAGGATTCCATACCCTTGGCTTCTGTTGAATTATTTCATAGACACTATTTTGTAAAGTAGATAGAAGACGTGCCTAGGATTTAGGGTTTTTAATGTCTTGCCATCTTCCCAGGATGCCTATATAGTAATCATTTAAAATACAAGACAATCCAATAACATGACATGAAGCTTTCCATGGACTCGAAGAACCAATGAGAATAGATCTCTCTAAAATATTGGTGAACAAATGAATACTTGCCAGAGTCAGAACAATGAATTTTAACTGAATTATTGCACTCACCAGGCATTCCAGAGCCAAAGCACTTTTCCTTTTCTAAGTAACAATTTTGTCTTTAAAAAAGTGTATTTCTAGCTTGACATAAGCATGAGTTTTTCTTTCATGTGTCATGTATAAATGGAGCAATTTATTTTCTTTGGACTCACAGAGTAAATCCTCATCTTTGCTTGTGCTGATGGGGTGCAGGCATGTGTGGGAGGAATTCTATGAATGTGGAGCTTTTCCCGTGGGTGCAGAGAGAGTTTGATGGGAGCTGATGAGGTGTGTGTGTGTTCTTCAGACTTATCAACCACCACATGATGCTGGAAGATGAGCCAGTGAATTTGTGGGTGTTGAGCTTGTTGGATATTCTGGATGCAGGTTTTTTTTTTTTAATTTACAATTTAATAAAACTCAGCTGACAATCTTTTTTGGTAAATCATGTTTATGAGATATGAGTCAGTGATGACATATCCATAAGCGATTCCAATGAAAGGAAAACCTTTAAGGCAAGCGGCCCTTGGTTTTGTGGGAAGCTTAGCCAAGCATGTTGCTCTAGCCTCTGGGGTGAATTCTTTCCTAGCTACAGTGAGATGAGAAAATCTTCAGAGCACATTCCAAGATGGGCTTTTTTTTTTTTTTTTCTGGGAGAAGGTGAAGACAGAGACCAGTTTGGTTTGGTGGTTGCCATTCCGACTTTCCACACTGTCATAACTAGGATATGGCTGTGAAAGAACAGCTTGAAGATGAAGCAAACCCTGTTTTAGTAGCCGGGGAGCCTTCGTTTAGTTTTAGTTTAGTTTTTGGTTGTTGTTGAAGCTTTTGAAAGTCTTCTCTGAAAGTGGTTCTGTGTAGCATGGGGGAGAGACAACTTTGTTGTTTTCTAAGAAACAAACAAAAACCTGCTTCTTTGAATCTCCCAAATGCAAAAGCAAAGATACCTTCCTTGTACCTTCCTCCAATTCCTGCCGTGCATGTTTGGGTCTCATCACACCTCTTTCCTTACTGTGCCATCCAACGAAATGTCATGGTCCTTGAATGGCTTTATTAAATATCAGATGGCAAATACGTATGCAGTTGTGAGGCACAGGAAATAGCAAACTATCGTAATATCCTCTATATAAGCTGAACATTTCACTTGAGGGAAGGTATTGCAGATGTTCCAGCTTGAGGAAGAGAATACACTCTCTATAAATGGAAACCTTTCATTATAGTTTTTTAAAATCTCATATTTTCATTAGGAACTGGAAATAAGATCAATTTTCTCTTGGGACCTATATTGAAAAACATAAAGAGACAAATATAACCCAGGCAGACAGGAATTGATGGGCACTCAAGCAGGAATTTTTTTTTAAATAAAAACTTACCTGCCCATGGTATGGTTAAGCTTGACTCAACTGCAAAATGATTTTTGTCATTGTTAGATGCCATAAGGTATTATATTGGCAGCCTAACCTACATGAGAGATTGTATGACTCAGGAGTTCAAACATATCATCAATATTATGGCTAGAACCAAGGTTTTTAACAGGTCAGGCTGCTTTCAGGAAAACTCTTTCCAAGTGTCATACGTGTAAAATGTTTGGAATTCTTATTTAATGCATTCTATTATGTAGAGGGCTTGCTTCGAATATTATTCAGGGGCTGAATAGTGCTTTGACTTAGTTATCTACAAAATGCAACTTAAAATATGAAGGAGGGAGAGAAAGAGAGACTTCTGTCAGAGGTATCCTCTGCAGTAAAACCTTTGTATTTTACTTCCTAGAAGAGCCCAGGTCTTGATCTGAAGGATCTTGACCTGCCCCAGGCATGACTTTGTGACAAAGCAGTATATTAAAACAGTTGAGCATAACCACTGAAGAAAAACTCTGCTACTTTTCGCATGAGTTTGCTGCATTGAGTACAGCAGCTATATCCTACCCAGTTCTGAGCAAAAAAGTTTAAAAGTAAAATTGACAATTTGGAATTTATCCAGAGGAGAGTAACTAGTATGTTAAGTATTATAAAACCAGAAAACTACTTCAAATGAGGAGACAACACTGAAAGAAAAGGAGACATTTAACTGAAGAAAGAAAACTGGGGACCCTAATTCTGTTTTCAATTATAAGGGAACTGCCAAGAGAAAGTAAAATTTGATGCTTTCTAGGTAGCTCCATAGAGTGGAAAATTAAGAGAAGGAGATTTCAGTTGAATGATTATTTAACTGGTAATTAAAATAAAGTGACCTCTCTCATAAGTGACTTCCTATCACTGGAAGTAATCAACAGAGATCCTTGATAATCCTGACAGGGAAGCTATAGATGACATTTACAATGGATGAATGTGGACAGATTGTTTCTATGACTCTCTTTCTGCTCCAGGCCTTCTGCAATTTCATAAACCATCTGTTGTGGCTTTTTCGTTGTTGTCATTTGTTTGTTTTTAAGACAACCCTATTAAATTGATGTAGAAGAGCCAAGATTAAGAGACTGACAAAGTTTATGCTGAAAAAGGCCTGTCAATGGATTTGCTGACATGTAGATATTACGTGATATAAGCACAGTAAGACTTTCCTGTTCTCATCAGTTCCTCATACTGATTGTGTCCAAGTTTCTCTGAGTAGGTAGCCAAACCATCATGAGCTTTGAAGGTTTTCTCCTTCTCATGGATGTCTTATTAAAAGAAAATTCACTAGCATCTAGCAGAAAAGTACTATTTTCCGTATTTTACCATCTAAAGTGCCATATGACTCAGACATTATATCACCCACTTACGCCTCACAAAAGACGTATCAGGTTGTTACCATTCCCTTTTTGCAAATGAGAAACTGAGTCTCAGTGAAGTTGGGGATCATCTGCCAATAGGCTTTTATGGAAGATATTTTGGAATGGAGAGAAAAGTCAACTTTCTTGTGTTTCCAGGATGTTACTTCAGCATGTCCAGTAGGATACTACATATCTGGATAGATCAAGGATACTGAGATACTACGTATCTCAGCAGATCTGGTGGAGAATTCCTTAATCTACTGGAAAAGAAAGACTAAGCCAACAACTCTTTGTGGGTATGACAAAAAAGATTTATGTTTTTGCTGAATAATTTTGCCTGTGTTACCTACACATTAAGGATTTCATTCCTCAGTAAATCATCTGTAATAAACCAACCATGTAAAATTTCCTGTCACTATAATCTTGATGTCTTAAAAATTAATACCCATGTGGATTTACAAATTTAAAGACTTTTTCAGATGAAAAGTCTCATTTTTGAATTATTTTAAATGCCCAAGAAATTTAAAATACCATCAAAAATATGAAATACTTGGAATAAATCTGATGAGATGTGAAAACCTTTGAAAATTGAGTGATTTTAAATACAATCATTGACAATTAGAGCTTTCTCTTCTATGATTGCCTAATTTATTCTTTGACTATATTTTTTGTCTCTTTTTTATCATTTATGGAAATTCATCATTTTGTCTGACATAGCCATTTAATTTTTTCCCAATTTTGGTATATCAATTTACATATTTCATGTTATTTTTTGTCATATTACTTATTTTGTTTTTTAAGCATTCAGGTTTCAGGTCTTTTTTACAATGTTTTACCACACTTAGATTACACTTACAGAGCTTTATTTTATTGATCTTTCATAACGGTTTTTAATTTTTCTGGAATTTAATTTTTAAAAGGTATTTTTTGAAATACCTTTTCAATGTGTTTAGTATACAGTGTATTAAACAGACAATCATTTTTCAGTTCAATTAAAATTTTATCTGAAATAAATTAGATTATCATATTCTGGATTTTATTTTATTTTCACTGATCTATTTATGCATTTATATTCAAATGCATAAATGACATTATTATATTCCAAATAACATTTTTAAACTTTGTGTTATTTTAATACATCAAAAGCACAAATCTTTCCACAGTAATTTCTTATATCACAGTTTTATTTACTCTTTGTTATTATCCCATTGGAATTTTAAGAATTTTTTATAGAAATCTTTGTCTTTTTCCTTCACCACTGAAAAAATGAAATTCTTATTGGAATTATATGAAAATCTTATGTATGTTTTGTTAAAATGAGCATTAAGATATCACAATTTTTTTCAAAAAGTATACATGTTTTCATTTCAAAATGTTTTATATTTTTCTATACAGGTCTTATATCTTTCGTGTGAAATGCATTCTTAAATATTTTATAGCTTTGGCATATTTTTGCAAAAGAAGTTTCTCAGCGGGGCACAGTGGCTGATGCCTGTAATCCCCGCACTTCGGGAGGCTGAGGCAGGCAGATTACCTGAGGTTAGGAGTTCAAGACCAGCCTGGCCAATATGGTGAAACCTCATCTCTGCTAAAAAATACAACAATTAGCCAGGCATGGGCACTGGTGCCTGTTATCCCAGCTACTTGGGAGGCTGAGGCAGGAGAATCGCTTGAACCCAGGAGGCGGAGGTTGCAGTGAGCCAAGATTGTGCCATTGTACTTCAGCCTGGCCACAGAGCGATACTTTGTCTCAAAAAAAAAAAAAGGAAGTTTTTCATCTCTGTTTATAGCTGATTATTTCTAGGATTGGGGAAATCTATTGATATTTGTGTGCCTTTAATTCAGCCCCCACACCAAAATAATTTATTCAATCTAATAAATTTTTTTTCATTTTTTTGGCCAATCATTGGATTTCTAAGACACATAATCACATCATTAGAAAAAATATTAATAAAAGGTATTTATACTAATTATTTAATACTATATTATTACAAACATTGTACTTTACCAGGAATGTTGAATAATGGTAATACAGACAATAGACATCCTAGTTCTGGAATTTAATAAGAGCAGTTTTAGCACTCCTTTTGCTAGAAATATGTTTTTTGTTAGTGTGTGATAAGTAAACCTCATTATGTTAAATCATTTTCTTGTATGCATATTTTACTAAGATATCTTTTTTGGCTTTTCAATTTTATCTAGCATCTTTTTAGGATGTGCGAATATATGACAATAAGATTTTATTCTTTAATTTGTTGAATTGTGCTATTTCTGATATTAAACTATCCATGGTTTCTTATAGTAAGTTATCCTGTAATAGTTTCAAAACTCAAGTTTCCAGGAGATAGTGCCATTTAGGAGCTCTCAAAACCCAATGTGATACTGTGTCTACTTTTCTGTAACTTACATTTTTGTGGAACACTATATTTTTGAGGTTCCATTAAGTCCTTTAATTTTGCTATTGTACAGTAGTGTTTAAGTATCTAAAAGTTGATGGGCCTATATCCGTTTGGGTGAAAATATAAGGCATTGTTTTCAAAATTGGATAAACATTGAAATCACCTAGAAATATATATTTTTTTAAAAGACAAAAATCCCAGTTCCTAGACTCTATCACAGATCAGTGACTTGAGAATATTGGAAAAAATGATCCAACCACCAATATTTTTGCATCTTGTTTTATGTCGTTCCATATCCCCATCAATGTGTAGTGTTGCTAAGTTTTTTGTTTTTGTTCTTGACAATCTGTTGGGTATAAAATTGTATCTCATTGTGATTGTAATTTTTATTTACGTAATTACCAGTGGGGTTGAACATCTTTCCACATGTTCCTTGACCATCTGTTTATTGTCTTCTTTCAACTGCCTTTCAATTTCCTTCACGTATTTTTATTTTAAACAGTTTTTCTCCTCCATAATAATTTGTAGAAGTTTGATTTTTAAATATTCTGAATAATAAGCTTTTGTCATATATATATATGTTGATCACATATTCTCCAATTATTTTAGTTTTTGTTTTCCTTTTAGTAGTTTCTTTTTAACACCAGAAGTTTTGATATTGAACTAGATTAAAATTACCACTCAATTCTTTGTAGCTCTCATTTTGAATCTCGTTTAAAGAACACATTTCAAAATCTGAGACTATAAAGATTATCTCCGGTATTTAATCCTAAAATCACACATTTTTTATTTTTTCATTTATGAAATAAATAAATAAATATGGTGTAGGGTGGAGATGTCTGTGGTTTCTTTTCAATATGAAGAACTTATATTTCCCTGTTCATTTAATTTACGTAAGATTTAACATGTTTTAATGAAAACACGAAAGGTTTTAGCAATTGTGTTCAAATAAGCTACAGCAATATTTCACTGTATGAATAAGGAATAATTTTTGTATTTGGTAGATCAAGTTCATTGACATGGTTATGTAGCTCAAAAATCATTTTGTTTATTTTGTTTGACAACTTTTTTCTTCTACATACGTTTAAAACCAGCTTCTCTGGATTTTTGAAATATTCTTGGGATTTTTTTCACTCGCTTGGAATTTCTTGGTTACTTTAGAAATAATTGCTGGTTTTTTCTTGGGGGTTCTTACATAAATTTTTAAAGTTCTCCATTTATTAAATTTTCTTTAATAAAAATAAAGTTTAAATTGAAATTGAGGGGGGGAGGAGCCAAGATGGCCGAATAGGAACAGCTCCGGTCTACAGCTCCCAGCGCGAGCGACGCAGAAGACGGGTGATTTCTGCATTTCCATCTGAGGTACCGTGTTCATCTCACTAGGGAGTGCCAGACAGTGGGCGCAGGTCAGTGGGTGAGCACACCGTGCGCCAGCCGAAGCAGGGGCGAGGCATTGCCTCACTCGGGAAGCGCAAGGGGTCAGGGAGTTCCCTTTCCAGGGGTGACAGACGGCACCTGGAAAATCGGGCCACTCCCACCCGAATACTGTGCTTTTCCAACGGGCTTAGGAAACGGTGCCCCAGGAGAGTATAGCCTGCACCTGGCTCAGAGGGTCCTACGCCCACGGAGTCTCGCTGATTGCTAGCACAGCAGTCTGAGATCAAACAGCAAGTCGGCAGCGAGGCTGGGGGAGGGGCGCCCGCCATTGCCCAGGCTCGCTTAGGTAAACAAAGCAGCCTGGAAGCTTGAACTGGGTGGAGCCCACCACAGCTCAAGGAGGCCTGCCTGCCTCTGTAGGCTCCACCTCTGGGGGCAGGACACAGACAAACAAAAAGACAGCAGTAACCTCTGCAGACTTAAATGTCCCTGTCTGACAGCTGTGAGGAGAGCAGTGGTTCTCCCAGCACGCAGCTGGAGATCTGAGAACGGGCTGACTGCCTCCTCAAGTGGGTCCCTGACCCCTGACCCCCGAGCAGCCTAACTGGGAGGCACCCCCCAGCAGGGGCAGACTGACACCTCACACGGCCGGCCAGGTACTCCAACAGACCTGCAGCTGAGGGTTCTGTCTGTTAGAAGGAAAACTAACAGAAAGGACATCCACACCAAAAACCCATCTGTACATCACCATCATCAAAGACCAAAAGTAGATAAAACCACAAAGATGGGGAAAAAACAGAGCAGAAAAACTGGAAACTCTAAAAACCAGAGTACCTCTCCTCCTCCAAAGGAACGCAGTTCCTCACCAGCAACGGAACAAAGCTGGACGGAAAATGACTTTGACGAGCTGAGAGAAGAAGGCTTCAGACGATCAAATTACTCCGAGCTACGGGAGGATATTCAAACCAAAGGCAAAGAAGTTGAAAACTTTGAAAAAAATTTAGAAGAATGTATAACTAGAATAACCAATACAGAGAAGTGCTTAAAGGAGCTAATGGAGCTGAAAACCAAGGCTCGAGAACTACGTGAAGAATGCAGAAGCCTCAGGAGCCGATGCGATCAAATGGAAGAAAGGGTATCAGCCCTGGAAGATGAAATGAATGAAATGAAGCGAGAAGGGAAGTTTAGAGAAAAAAGAATAAAAAGAAACGAGCAAAGCCTCCAAGAAATGTGGGACTATGTGAAAAGACCAAATCTACGTCTGATTGGTGTACCTGAAAGTGACGGGGAGAATGGAAACAAGTTGGAAAACACTCTGCAGGATATTATCCAGGAGAACTTCCCCAATCTAGCAAGGCAGGCCAACATTCAGATTCAGGAAATACAGAGAACGCCACAAAGATACTCCTCGAGAAGAGCAACTCCAAGACACATAATTGTCAGATTCACCAAAGTTGAAATGAAGGAAAAAATGTTAAGGGCAGCCAGAGAGAAAGGTCGGGTTACCATCAAAGGGAAGCCCATCAGACTAACAGCGGATCTCTTGGCAGAAACCCTACAAGCCAGAAGAGAGTGGGGGCCAATATTCAACATTCTTAAAGAAAAGAATTTTCAACCCAGAATTTCATATCCTGCCAAACTAAGCTTCATAAGTGAAGGAGAAATAAAATACTTTACAGACAAGCAAATGCTGAGAGATTTTGTCACCACCAGGCCTGCCCTAAAAGAGCTCCTGAAGGAAGCGCTAAACATGGAAAGGCACAACCGGTACCAGCCACTGCAAAATCATACCGAAATGTAAAGAACATCGAGACTAGGAAGAGACTGCATCAACTAACGAGCAAAATATCCAGCTAACATCATAATGACAGGATCAAATTCACACATAACAATATTAACTTTAAATGTAAATGGACTAAATGCTCCAATTAAAAGACACAGACTGGCAAACTGGATAAAGACTCAAGACCCATCAGTGTGCTGTATTCAGGAAACCCATCTCATGTGCAGAGACACACATAGGCTCAAAATAAAAGGATGGAGGAAGATCTACCAAGCAAATGGAAAACAAAAAAAGGCAGGGGTTGCAATCCCAGTCTCTGATAAAACAGACTTTAAACCAACAAAGATCAAAAGAGACAAAGAAGGCCATTACATAATGGTAAAGGGATTAATTCAACAAGAAGAGCTAACTATCCTAAATATATATGCACCCAATACAGGAGCACCCAGATTCATAAAGCAAGTCCTGAGTGACCTACAAAGAGACTTAGACTCCCACACATTAATAATGGGAGACTTTAACACCCCACTATCAACATTAGACAGATCAACGAGACAGAAAGTCAACAAGGATACCCAGGAATTGAACTCAGCTCTGCACCAAGCGGACCTAATAGACATCTACAGAACTCTCCACCCCAAATCAACAGAATATACATTTTTTTCAGCACCACACCACACCTATTCCAAAATTGACCATATACTTGGAAGTAAAGCTCTCCTCAATAAATGTAAAAGAACAGAAATTGTAACAAACTGTCTCTCAGATCACAGTGCAATCAAGCTAGAACTCAGGATTAAGAATCTCACTCAAAACCGCTCAACTACGTGGAAACTGAACAACCTGCTCCTGAATGACTACTGGGTACATAACGAAATGAAGGCAGAAATAAAGATGTTCTTTGAAACCAACGAGAACCAAGACACAACATACCAGAATCTCTGGGATGCATTCAAAGCAGTGTGTAGAGGGAAATTTATAGCACTAAATGCCCACAAGAGAAAGCAGGAAAGATCCAAAATTGACACCCTAACATCACAATTAAAAGAACTAGAAAAGCAAGAGCAAACACATTCAAAAGCTAGCAGAAGGCAAGAAATAACTAAAATCAGAGCAGAACTGAAGGAAATAGAGACACAAAAAACCCTTCAAAAAATCAATGAATCCAGGAGCTGGTTTTTTGAAAGGATCAACAAAATTGATAGACCGCTAGCAAGATTAATAAAGAAAAAAAGAGAGAAGAATCAAATAGATGCAATAAAAAATGATAAAGGGGATATCACCACCGATCCCACAGAAATACAAACTACCATCAGAGAATATTACAAACACCTCTATGCAAATAAACTAGAAAATCTAGAAGAAATGGATAAATTCCTCAACACATACACCCTCCCAAGACTAAACCAGGAAGAAGTTGAATCTCTGAATAGACCAATAACAGGAGCTGAAATTGTGGCAATAATCAATAGCTTACCAACCAAAAAAAGTCCAGGACCAGATGGATTCACAGCCGAATTCTACCAGAGGTACAAGGAGGAGCTGGTACCATTCCTTCTGAAACTATTCCAATCAATAGAAAAAGAGGGAATCCTCCCTAACTCATTTTATGAGGCCAGCATCATCCTGATACCAAAGCCTGGCAGAGACACAACAAAAAAAGAGAATTTTAGACCAATATCCTTGATGAACATTGATGCAAAAATCCTCAATAAAATACTGGCAAACAGAATCCAGCAGCACATCAAAAAGCTTATCCACCATGATCAAGTGGGCTTCATCCCTGGGATGCAAGGCTGGTTCAATATACACAAATCAATAAATGTAATCCAGCATATAAACAGAACCAAAGACAAAAACCACATGATTATCTCAATAGATGCAGAAAAGGCCTTTGACAAAATTCAACAACCCTTCATGCTAAAAACTCTCAATAAATTAGGAATTGATGGGACGTATCTCAAAATAATAAGAGCTATTTATGACAAACCCACAGCCAATATCATACTGAATGGGCAAAAACTGGAAGCATTCCCTTTGAAAACTGGCACAAGACAGGGATGCCCTCTCTCACCACTTCTATTCAACATAGTGTTGGAAGTTCTGGCCAGGGCAATTAGGCAGGAGAAGGAAATCAAGGGTATTCAATTAGGAAAAGAGGAAGTCAAATTGTCCCTGTTTGCAGATGACATGATAGTATATCTAGAAAACCCCATTGTCTCAGCCCAAAATCTCCTTAAGCTGATAAGCAACTTCAGCAAAGTCTCAGGATACAAAATCAATGTGCAAAAATCACAAGCATTCTTATACATCAATAACAGACAAACAGAGAGCCAAATCATGAGTGAACTCCCATTCACAATTGCTTCAAAGAGAATAAAATACCTAGGAATCCAACTTACAAGGGATGTGAAAGACCTCTTCAAGGAGAACTACAAACCACTGCTCAGGGAAATAAAAGAGGATACAAACAAATGGAAGAACATTCCATGCTCATGGGTAGGAAGAATCAATATCATGAAAATGGCCATCCTTCCCAAGGTAATTTACAGATTCAATGCCATCCCCATCAAGCTACCAATGACTTTCTTCACAGAATTGGAAAAAACTACTTTAAAGTTCATATGGAACCAAAAAAGAGCCCGCATCGCCAAGTCAATCCTAAGCCAAAAGAACAAAGCTGGAGGCATCACACTACCTGACTTCAAACTATACTACAAGGCTACAGTAACCAAAACAGCATGGTACTGGTACCAAAACAGAGATATAGATCAATGGAACAGAACAGAGCCGTCAGAAATAATGCCACATATCTACAAGTATCTGATCTTTGACAAACCTGACAAAAACAAGAAATGGGGAAAGGATTCCCTATTTAATAAATGGTGCTGGGAAAACTGGCTAGCCATATGTAGAAAGCTGAAACTGGATCCCTTCCTTACACCTTATACAAAAATCAATTCAAGATGGATTAAAGACTTAAATGTTAGACCTAAAACCATAAAAACCCTAGAAGAAAACCTAGGCATTACCATTCAGGACATAGGCATGGGCAAGGACTTCATGTCTAAAACACCAAAAGCAATGGCAACAAAAGCCAAAATTGACAAATGGGATCTAATTAAACTAAAGAGCTTCTGCACAGCAAAAGAAACTACCATCAGAGTGAACAGGCAACCTACAAAATGGGAGAAAATTTTCGCAACCTACTCATCTGACAAAGGGCTAATATCCAGAATCTACAATGAACTCCAACAAATTTACAAGAAAAAAACAAACAACCCCATCAAAAAGTGGGCGAAGGACATGAACAGACACTTCTCAAAAGAAGACATTTATGCAGCCAAAAAACACATGAAAAAATGCTCACCATCACTGGCCATCAGAGAAATGCAAATCAAAACCACAATGAGATACCATCTCACACCAGTTAGAATGGCAATCATTAAAAAGTCAGGAAACAACAGGTGCTGGAGAGGATGTGGAGAAATAGGAACACTTTTACACTGTTGGTGGGACTGTAAACTAGTTCAACCCTTGTGGAAGTCAGTGTGGCGATTCCTCAGGGATCTAGAACTAGAAATTCCATTCGACCCAGCCATCCCATTACTGGGTATATACCCAAAGGACTATAAATCATGCTGCTATAAAGACACATGCACACGTATGTTTATTGCCGCATTATTCACAATAGCAAAGACTTGGAACCAACCCAAATGTCCAACAATGATAGACTGGATTAAGAAAATGTGGCACATATACACCATGGAATACTATGCAGCCATAAAAAATGATGAGTTCACGTCCTTTGTAGGGACATGGATGAAATTGGAAATCATCATTCTCAGTAAACTATCGCAAGAACAAAAAACCAAACACCGCATATTCTCACTCATGGGTGGGAATTAAACAATGAGAACACATGGACACAGGAAGGGGAACATCACACTCTGGGGACTGTTGTGGGGTGGGGGGAGGGGGGAGGGATAGCACTGGGAGATATACCTAATGCTAGATGACGAGTTGGTGGGTGCAGCGCACCAGCATGGCACATGTATACATATGTAACTTACCTGCACATTGTGCACATGTACCATAAAACCTAAAGTATAATAATAATAATAATAAAAGAAAAAAAAAAAACAAAAAAACAAAAAAACAAAAATATTCAGGGAAAAACGTGGATAAAAAAAAAATAAATAAATAAATTGAAATTGAAATAAAGTTATAATTTTTTCCAAACTCTCACACACACTGTTTATTTAGATGCATTCCTAGGTGACTTTTAAAAAAATATATTATTGTAAATGGGACTATCATAAAAGTTTCTCATTATATTTTGGTGATATATAGAGGAACATTATTTTGATTTCTAATCTACCAAAATTGCTGAACTTTTAAAAAATTTTAATAATTTATATGAATACTATGGGTTTCTTTAGGCAGATAATCACATCAACTGCAAAAAAGTTGTGATTTTGCTTTTTAATTTCCATTTCAGGTGTGTCCTACTTACTTGCTTTATTTCACTAAGAGTGTCTTGTCCAAAAGAAACGTAAGTCATATTTAAATTTAAATTTTCTAGTAGGCATATAAATGAGTAAAACAGAAACAAATTAAATTGAATTTAATAATATATTTTATTAGGCAGGATATCTTAAATACTATAATGTCAACATGTGATCAGTATGAAATTACAAATAAGGTATTTTTATTTTTGTTTTTTACTAAATATCTGAAATCCAGAGGGCACTTTACACTCACTTTACACTTTACACTTTACATCTCCATTGAGACTATCCTCATTTCAATTGTCAATAGTCACATGTAGCTGGGGCTACTGTATTATACAGTGTGATACAAACTTCTGCAATGTTAGCTACAAGTGGTGATATTGGACATCTTCTTCCATTTTCTGATTGTAAGGAGACTGCTTGAAGAAAATCTGAGGGGTTTTTTTTGCTATTTATTTAATTATACTTTAATTTCTGGGGTACATGTGCACAATGTGGAGGTTTGTTACATAGGTATACATGTGCCATGGTGGTTTGCTGCAACCCCTCAACCTGTCATCTACATTAGGTACTTCTCCTAATACTATCCCTCCCCTAGTCCCCAATGCCCCTATAGGCCCCAGTGTGTGATGTTCCCTTCCCTGTGTCCATGTGTTCTCAGTGATCTACTATAAAGACACATGCACATATATGTTTATTGCAGCACTGTTCACAACAGCAAAGACATGGAACCAACCCAAATGCCCATCAATGATAGACCGGATAAAAAAAGGTGGTACAAATACACCATGGAATATTATGCAGCTATAAAAAAGGATGAGTTCATGTCCTTTGTAGGAACATGGATGAAGCTGGAAACCGTCATTCTCAGCAAACTAACACAAGAAAAGAAAACCAAACACCACACGTTCTCACTCGAAAATCTGAGTTTTAAAGACAATATCTGTAGTGTACCTTTGGTTCCCAATTTTTTTTTTTTTTGAGACGGGGTCTTGCTCTGTTGCCCAGGCTGGAGTGCAGTGGGGGGATCTCGACTCACTGCAAGCTCCACCTCCTGGGTTCATGCCATTCTCCTGCCCCAACCTCCCGAGTAGCTGGGACTACAGGCGCTCGCCACCACACCTGGCTAATTTTTTTGTATTTTTAGTAGATACGGGGTTCCACTATGTTAGCCAGGATGGTCTCGATCTCCTGACCTCGTGATCCACCCACATCAGCCTCCCAAAGTGCTGGGATTACAGGAGTGAGCCACTGCACCTGGCCTGTTTCCAAATTTTAATCAAGTTAAAATAAGTTGTTCCTATTCTCAGTTTCAGATTTTAAAAATCATGAATAAACTTTACATTATATTAGTCAACTCTTGAGATTAGCATATGTTTTAGAACTAATTTATTAATATGATTGATCACATTAATAAAATTCTTATATTAAAATATCCTTGCTTTCTTAGGCTAAACCTAACTTAATTAGGTATTTTTGTTGTTATATAACTGCACTTTGTTTTATTTATAAACTTTTACTTTTATTTTAGAGTGAGATTTGCCTTTAGTTTTCCTTTATCATGCAATTCTTTTCTGTCAAGACTATAATGTGTCATAAAATGTGTTGGGTATAATTCTTTATTTTTCAGTTCAATGGATCAATTTGAATAATAATGGAAATGATCGTTTGTGGAACTTATTTTTACATCAGTCTGGACACTGTGAAAATAGGTTCCAACAATTACATTTTGTTTTTCATTTGTATTTTGCTAAGTCAAAATTTGAATAAAACTGTTTGAAATAATCTGTGATTACTACATATTCTGAGGACGTGGATATTTAAAAACATCTTTATTTTGGTTTTCTTTAGTCAATTTATATTAAACAGGTTACTAAAATTTTCCTTTCCTTTTTATCAGTAAGTTTTGCTTAGTCAATTATTTTCTGAAAAACTGTTGGCAAAGTTATTTGCAAAAACTATTCTTAGTATTTTACCATTTATTTTATTCACTATCATTTATTTTATTTCTGCAGCTATGTGCCTCCTCTCTCTCTCTCTCTCTCTCTCTCTGTCTCTCTCTCTCTCTTCCTCCCTCCCTCTCTCACTAACATGTTTGTTTGAGGCTGATCCATTCCCCTGGACACACCGCCTTATCTGTATCTCATAGGTTTTGATAGGTGGTATTTTGTGTATTGATAGATAAATAGTTTTAAATTCTCAACGTGGTTGTTTATTTGATCTTCATATTTAAATATGTACTCTCTTTAGCGTTTGTTTTTTGGTGGGGTGAAGAGGTTTTAATTAAGTTCATGGTCTGCACAAGGGGTACATTGCCATCCTTCCTCCACTAGCAACAATTATTCTAATAGTTTGATTGGTCTCCTTTTATTGATATGTGCCTTCCAAAATGCATATTGCTATTTTACGCTTGTACCTAAATGTACAGAAATGTTCATATTCTTAATCTCTTCATATGCTTACCAGTCTTTAGTATTTTCTCTTCCACAAATTGCCTATAACTGTTATACTACCTTCTTTGTCCCAGCATTCTTTCTTATATCAAGTATTTTTCTTTCTTGGATTTAATTTTTATTTTGCTAGAGTCCAGATTTGAATACTACTACGAGAAATAGCCTGTAAGTGCTGTGTGTTCTGTGGCCTTGAATATTTAAAGCACCTTTGTTTTGCTTTTACATGTATATGCTAGATGGATTTATTGGAAATAAAATTGTAAGTTTTTCATTACATTTCTCAGAATTTTGAAAATAAATCCTCATTATCTTCCAGCAGCTTCAGTGATGATCTTCCTATAAGAACCTTCATCATTGATTCATAACTGAAATATTCTAATTCCTAGACTTGTTCTGAAATCACACCGTGCTGGGACCAGTTGAATGTTGATGTTCTTTTATCCTGTTTGGCATTTCCTTGTTTCTTTAATTCTGAAGAGTCCAGAAAAATCTTTTTCCTCTTACTTTGATTGTTCCTCCTACTATATTTTATACACCTGGAATGCCTGCTAGGAAGTTGTTGTAGCTTCTGGATCTGGCCATGATGTTGCTACAGTTTTCTATACTTTCATAGCTCTTAGTCCATTTGTACTGCACTCTAGAGAAATCCCATGGTTCAAACTCCCACTTTGTTAATTCTCTCTTAAGGAGTCTCCTACCTACGACTAAGCCCTGGTGGGTTTTGTGCAGGGATCACACTTTTCATGCATAAGATCTCAAATGACTCCTTTTCTTAAGAGATTAGTTTATTTTTTCTTTTGTCTATCTGAAATTATTGATTGCGTAGTTCTTTTTCTTCATTTCCTACATTATTTCTCATTTTTAGTGTGATTTTTTTGAGTTTGCTTCTCTGTTTCATTTAGTTTATTTTCCTAAGATGTTTGTTTATTCTGACTTCTCTGTTCATCTTATTTGTGAATTCCTGTCCAACTGTGAAAATTTGTATTTCAAGAATTTCTGTGTAGATTATGGCAATCTTTCTTAATTTCCAGTATCGCTATGATTTTATTTATTTTTAGATTTTTCTTTTTCTTCTGTCTTCCTATGGATTTGGGTCAAAAGGGAAAGTGGTATGTGCACTTGGTCCAACATGCTGATCTAATCTCCTCTCCACTGTTTTCTAATTGAGTACGTTTTTGTGTTTATTATGCTGTAAGTTTGTGGCAGTGTTTTCCTTCTTTGTTCTAGGGCACAGTTTGTGTTTAGAGGTAAGGGGTTGAGTCTGTCTGGTCTATCCATGTGAGAGTTACTAAATTGAAAATCATATCATGAAGGTTGGAGCAGTTCCAGAATGAGATTTGGGTGATTGGCCAGCTGGAGACATGTGATCAGACTGGTTGGATAAGCCTCTTTAAAATGTACAATTCATGACAACTTCACTAGTCCTCCTCTGGACTAATGAATGCCTTTGCATCTCATAGCATTTTACCAGCATAATAGAGATCTCTAGAATATTTATAGAGAAGGCCAGCCATCTTAACAGTTTAAAATTCTAATGTAATTCTGAAACTTCTTACAGACAAAAATCATGAAAAGTTCGTGAATATGAAAGTTACATCAAATTATGGAAGAATTATTTTGAAAGAAGTTCACATAATCAATATATATGCCACACAGTTATAAACAAGAACACTCATAGTTAGAGATATAACATCCTATTGGAAAGTTATCAAGTTGTGTACTAAGGATTTATTTTGAGGCACCCATTTTCGATGAAATTCTTGATACATAATTGCTGTCAGTAGGACAAAAAGAATGGTGTTCAGATTTTCTCTCTAAGAAAATCAATACTTTATGCACTATCTTTCATTGCAGAAAAAGCATATCTTTATAGGTAAAATATTTTTTAAAAAATAACTTGCTTCTGCAAATTTGTCAAAATCTAATAAATAATCACTTTCAATTTCTACATCAAGTGCAATTGGACATGATAGTAATGAAATCTGGAAACCAATGAATTGAATATTGAGTCAACGAAGTGTGAACTTTTTGTGTTTTTTTAAACTTATTTCCTGTTTACTTAAAAGCAACCTAAAATGTTTCTGGTTAAAAAAAACAACATATATTTTAATATGCAATGAAATTTGATTGAATACCAGCAAGTCAGCTAGACTTTGTATTTTTCTTGGCATTATCTGGCACCCATGACTGACACTTGCCACTGGTCCCTAAGGATCTCCTTGCTCTTTGGACTTGCCTCTTTCAGGTTTTCTTCTGGTTTTGCTATGGCCCCAGAAATAGTTCCCGGAGACACAGTAATTATCTGTCAATTTCCTATGACCCTTATTTCACATTGCACCACGACTTTTGGATAGCTATGTTCAAGTTTTCCTCCTTGTAAGTTCTTTAAAAACAAAATAGATTTCTTAAATTCCACCAGAAGAAACTTAATGACTAGTATTTGAATAAATATCTAGCAATCTGGGTTTTGTTTGATTGTTTATTCTGGGATAAACTTTTGCACACATTACATCTTGACACCAATAACATTTAGAAGCATCTTACAGTTGCCATATAGTTACATTTCTCCTGCTGGCAAGAAGTTGCTTAATATTCTAGTAGCATAATAGAAAAATGAAAGGTCTTTGATGTTTCAGTCAACAACCAGTTAAGGACTACTTGAGGAATAAACATGAATTCTGGTTGCTGTCTCAATACTTTTTTTGACACCTTTTTGTAAGATCAAGAATCTGCCAGCATTAAATGTTGCAGACTTGATATAATTGACTTGGAAACAAATTTCTTGAAGCAATTGTGGAAAGTTCTTGATGGCACAGAGGATAATAATTTGTGGGGAAAGAAATGGACATCAATAACTAAGTTGAAAATTATTTCAGACAAGTGGCTTTGAGTATGAAATAGTTTGAGGATTACTTAACCGATGAACCTCGGTTATATTTTCTTTTTAATATTTGGTTAAGTGGTATGAGATTAAAAACAATGTCTCATATGTCTAAAAGAACTCTTTCAATAAATATAAAATAAAAATTCTCTGTTATAAAAAGCGTTATCTTATAGCTCAATTACCAGCAGATAATAAATTGCATTTTCTTTTTTAGATGTACATTAAAAATGGTGTATTAGAGTCTTTGGAATGTAGTATTAATCTAAGAGCAGAGAATTTAATGATTTAAAAAGTTTCAAAAGTATTTTTTAAACAAAATTTATTTAGCCCCTGTTATGTACGTGTAAGTCACCATGCTAGTCCTGATGAAAGTGTGGACAAATTGTCCAACAAGTAAGAAGAACCTTATGATATAATGGAGGAAGAATTGAGACTGTACGTAAATACTCTTAATAGCATGAAAATGGCGAGTACTTTTCAAAGATCCGTCTAACTATGTACTATGAAGACTCCAAAGATAGGAAAGATGATTTCCAACCTGAGAGGAGGAAAAAAGCCATCTTGAATGTTATTTGAGCTTGGTATGCCATATGGGCAGGATGTTGACATCAATGATGGTGGAAGAGGTATCATGGGAGAGAAGATATCACCCTTGCAGCTATGTTGTTGAGTAATGAGTAGTTGGACCAGCCTACAACTTATGGTCCACAAGGGTAGGCAGTGGGACACATGGCAGAACAGAGCAAGCTCTCTCATAGGGTGTCTCCAATGCCAGCTTACCAGGTCATGGCACTTGGACCTCATTGCATAATCAATTATAAACCACTGAATATATTTTACATAATAAATAAATCTGACCATGACTTGATTATGTTCTAGGAATATACTTCTGGTATCACAAGTAGGGTGGATGTGTGTTGTGGCTAGGGTAGAGGTACACGATGGAAGACTCAGGAAGGAGTAGGAGAGACTTTTGCCCATTTTACAATGATTTGTGGATAGTGTTGCAACAATACCCACAAGTGCTAATCAGAGGTAAAATCATATCCTATCTGATTGAAGTAAACATCATGACAATGAGTGCCACAGTCAATGTTATAATTTACATTTTTTATTCAAGATAATTATCTCTTTTGAGATATGGACTAATTTCTGTAATTATACTGCGGGCCCAGACCACTACAATTGCTGATGAAATCAGGAAATTTTGGTAGTTGGGGAGTGAGGAGTTTATTCACAGTTTATTCTCCACTGTGGCAGCCACCAGCCAAGACAAGAAACTGAATACCGTCTCCATAGTCCTAGCTCTCAGAGTCATGACTCTTTAGCATGGGAGAGAGAGAACTAGCAGGATGAAAGACACACACACACACACACACAAACACGAGAATTATGGATATAAAAAACATGAGAATCAAGAAGAGTTTTTTTTTTTCTCTGTCTTTTAAGGTAAAGCAAAAGCTAGAAAGAGGTAGAAAGAACACAGATTTTGTCACTTGTTACGGTTGGGTTCCATTCTGACTACGTGACCCTAGGCAAGTGATTTAACCAGGATCTCTGAGCCTTGTTTTGTTCATAACTATATTGCAGGTCTGTCGTGCTCACTTACAATTACTTTTTTGGAGAGAGGAAAAGTTTCCTCACAGCAAAGACTTGAGGTTGGTCTAGGTGCCCTATCACGTGCCAGGCACTCTACTCTATCCCTCACATACTTTCCAGCAAACACCTTCAAGCCAACACATCGAAGAAAGTGGGTTGGCCAAGGGTCACTGAGCATTGGGTGTTTTGGTGAAGCAAAAAGAAGAGGCTCCTGGCATGGACAGATTCAGCCTGGACACCAGTAGGGTATGTTTGACCCTAGGCCAGTCACTGGCTTTCTCTGAACCTGAGACAGCTCATACGTAAAATAATTACAGTAGAATTGTTATTGGGATTCAATCAGACTGTGATGTCTGCACATAGTAGGTTCTCAGCCCTGTTCGCTCTCTGCCCAGATACTCCTGCTGTGCTGAGAGGTTTTGCTGTCAGCCTGCTGTGTAAGCCAGCTCTCACACTTTCCCTCAGCTAGTCTGCTGCGTGCTGATGTTATCTCATTCAGCAGAGATAGCTGCTGGGAGCTGACCTTCATCTTTAACTGTCAGTTTCCTTTGAACAGTTATCCCTCAGAACATTGCAGTTTATTTAAAACCAAACAGAATAGACACCGCCCATCCAACTACACTCAGTGTGAGATTCTGTTGTATCTCTTGTATTGGAAGTTCTTTGCTGACAGTTTATCTATGGAATTGAACCTGTAGGAGCATGAAGAAGGAAGATGAAGAAACACACACACACACTGCATTCCTCAGTTGTTACAAGAGTACATCTTCCAGAGAACAAATGGAAAGTTCTGTCTCAGGATCACTTACACCTTTTAAGTGTTCCTGATAAATATTCTATTGCATGGTACTTGAACACTTTCTAGCAAAATGATGGATTTAACTTAATCTCAAGCCAGGTTTTGGTACCACATCTTCATGCTGAAAAGTCCTGGAAAATTCAGCTTGGATGACAGGTTCCTTCCATCATATGCCCTTGAGAAGAAACAGCACCTTCAGCCTGTTCACATGCATGAATCCAGCTGAGATGAGAGTTCCTGTCTTATTCTTAGTTTTATTATTTTAAGAAGCTGCATCTTCCCGCCCTTATCTCTCTCCAGTGATTCAGTTTCCCCAGCTGACGCTGAGGATTAACAGTTCATCATCCATTTGAACCCAGGCTCTTCTTATTGGACTCAATCGGTACAAAGTCACATTCATTTGACAGAGATTTGTTTTTTTATGGATTTGAACCACACACATGCACTCCAGAATTTGTTATTGTGATGTCATATTCCAATGGTTTAAAAAAAATGCTTCCGTTCACTAAATTCAGCAAAATATAATGAGAGTTTAATGGATATCAAGCTCTGTGCTAACCGAATATGTGCAGTGGTGTATTATTTAGGGCTCTCCCAAGAAATAGAATATATATATTTATATAGAATGATATATGTATGATAATATATATGATTATGTATGACTAGATGTAATTATTTGTAAATATGCAGAGAATATATAGAGATATATGGGATTATATGTAATTCTATATAAATTGCCTATATATAGATAGAATATTTATACTTACATATAAACATATAGGATATATATAATTATATTTGTAAATATACAGGAGATATAGAGACATTCAGGGGAGAGAGAGAGATTTACTGTGACAAATTGTCTCATGAGGTTACAGAGGCTGAGAAATCCCACTGTCTACAAACTGGAAGCTGGTGGTATAACTCCAGGCCAAGTCTGATGGCTGAGACCAGGGGAGCCAAGGGCACAAATTCCAGTTCAAGAGCAAGAAGAGACCTACATCCCAGCTCATGCAGGTAGGCAGGAATCAAAGGGGACAAAGTCTTCCTTCCTCTGCCTTTTTGTTCTCTTCAGGCTCACAGCAGATTTGATGAGTCCCACCCACACTGAGGAGAGCAATCTGGAAGTGAAAATCAAGTCTTCTAGGCTCACCATGGTTTAAGGAGCGCCTCAAACCGAGTCATCTGATGAATTAGTGAACGCCATGTTGTCTTGGACAGCATGGAAATTCTCCTGGCTGCACCAGGGAAAGTTCCAACTGTTAGACCGAGTGACCAAAGACAGATAAGCATGACATCTCCATAGGAGTTTGTTTAACTATCTTCAGGAAATCATCTGCCCAAATGTAATTGTCCCTGGGATTTGGTCCAAGAGTGCATAAGTCTACTTTGGTGTCTGTCCTCAAAACTGTGGACTCAGAATGATTATAGCTCTAGTATAGAAATACCAATATTGGAACTGAACATACAGATTGAAAGAGGCCTGTGCAAAACTTGAAGTGCCTACTAGGGAAGGGGTGAGCATTTCAATATTCAGGACTTGAGGGAACTGAATCCCAGTTCTAGTGCTGCTTCCTATCCACTATTTTACCTTCTTGGTGAAGAATTGGCCCTCTTCAGCTTTATTTTCTTCTCTATAAACTGGAGTATTTGGCCAAATAGCATCAGAATACTTTTACCAATATGAATGTCTATGTTTTTATTTTATAATCAACAAATGACACAAGAATAATAATTACTGTGATATATTTGACTCTGAAGGTTTATTTGTGTGTTTACTTACATTGGAAGCTTTTGTGAATGTGTAGACAGAACACAATTAGTCAGAACATCCTCCAGAAAGCCAGTGTGGTGATGGCCAAAGAATACAGCCTATTAACCGTAAAATCCCTAGACAAAAACCTAGGCAATACCATTCAGGACATAGGCATAGGCAAAGACTTCATGACTAAAACACCAAAAGCAATGGCAACAAAAGCCAACACTGACAAATGGGATCTAATTATCCAGAATCTACAAGGAACTTAAACAAATTTACAAAAAAAAAATATTAAAAAGTGGGCAAAGGATATGAACAGACACTTCTCAAAAGAAGACGGTTATGTGGCCAAACATATGAAAAAAAGCTCATCATCACTGGTCATTAGAGAAAAGCAAATCAAAACCACAGTGAGATACCATCTCATACCAGTTAGAATGGTGATCATTAAAAGTCAGGAAACAACAGATGCTGGAGGGGATGTGGAGAAATAGGAATGCTTTCACACTGTTGGTGGGAGTGTAAATTAGTTCAACCAGTGTGGAAGACAGTGTGGCAATTCCTCAAGGATCTGGAACTAGAAATACCATTTGACTCAGCAATCTCATTACTGGGTATGTACCCAAAGGATTATAAATCATTCTACTATAAAGAAACATGTACACCTATGTTTATTGCCGCGCTTTTCACAATAGTAAAGACTTGGAACCAACCCAAATGCCCATCAATGTTACACTGGATAAAGAAAATGTGGCACATATATAACATGGAATACTATGCAGGCATAAAAAAGAATGAGTTCATGTTCTTTGCAGGACATGGATGAAGCCAGAAACCATCATTCTCAGCAAACTAACACAGGAACAGAAAACCAAATACCACATGTTCTCACTCATAAGTGGGAGTTGAACAATGAGAACATATGGGCATATGAACAAAGAGGGGAACATCACACACCGGTGCCTGTCAGAGGGTGGGGGACAAGGGGAGGGATAGCATTAGGAGAAATACCTAATGTAGATACAGGTTGATGGGTGCAGCAAACCACCATGGCACATGTATACCTACGTAACAAGCCTGCACTTTCTGCATATGTATCCCAGAACTTAAAGTATAATATAAAAAATGCAGCCTATTTAGAAATTAATAATTAGAGGTTGCGACTTCTGAGCTTAAGGACAAACATTAGGGGGAAGGAAATTCTCAAGAATAAAGTGGCTTATAATGATTTCTTATTAAGATAAGATGTAACCACATATTCTGAACCAAAACTTGGAACACAGTACTTAATAATGAAACAATTATTTGCTATTTAGGCTATTCTCAAAAATCCAGGATATGTCCTTTACATTTTCAGAGTTGATAACATTATAATAAGAACCTACACTAGGCCATGCAATTTTCTAAATGTTGTGATAGTTTTCTTTAATCCACGCAACAAACACTATTTTCAGTATACGGCCAAGGATATGGAAATTCCTGGAAGTGTTGTGACTTGCCAGAGGTCACACAGTTATTTGTATCAGAACTGCTGTTTGAAGCAAGATTTCCTTGAAACCAAAACTTCTCCTTATTCCGATTTAAGAACTTTCAGTATCTGAAAAGAATAATTTCATAAACAAAAAATAAGTAAAGGAATGGAAAAGAAACCTTGCCTAATTGGACAGTGATCTTGAAAGAAACAGAGAATGAATTCAGAATACTCTGGTGTCAGAGGGCTGTGGTGGAACCCAGAAAGGTCTGTGGAGACACCCCAGAGAGCGATGTGGACAGGCTCTGGCCACTTTGGTCCTGATGCAGCAGTTGTCTTAGTCTATTTTGTGCTGTTATAATACCTGAGACTGGGTAATTTATAGAGAGCAGAGATTATTTCTTACAGTCTGGATGCTGGGAAGTTCAAGGTCAAGGGCCCCACATCAGGCAACAGCCTTCTTGCCACGTCATTCCACAGCAGAGGGCAAAAAAGCAAGAGAGCATGCATGAGAGAGAGATTGGAAAGGGGGTCAAACTCATCCTCTTATAAGAAATTCACTCCTGTAACAACTAACCTACTCCCTCGTAAACAGCATTAATTCATTCATGAGAGCAGAGCCCTCCTGACCAAATCACCACTTAAAGGTCCCACCTCTCAATGCTGTCGTACTGAGGATTACGTTTCCAGCACATAAACTTTGGGGGACACTTCCAATCTATAGCAACAATGTGGATATGGCCCAAGGAATAAAAGATCCTGGTGCAATTGGCCAATAGCAATGGTCTATCTAGGCAGTTCAAACGAAAGAAATCTCTCTCCTCATAGCTACTTTGGGAAACTACAGTAATCTAAAAACAGACCTGTTACGCTCTGTGTTGCCTTGGCATCTTCATCTTCAAAGAGGGGATAATACAATATAATGATAGATACTATATGAGGACAAATAAGCAATACCACTTTGCTTAATGTAAAGTATTGTATACATGCTAGTTGCTGCTACTTAGATTTAAATATTACTTCAGTATCCAAGAAAGACTAATGGTCATTTTATAATGAAAAAATGCAATTGTTTAAATTAAGAATCCAATTGATGAATTTCACAGCAGATTAGACACAACAGAATATAGAATGAGTGAACTGAAGGACAAATCAACAGAAAAATTATCCAAACTAAGAGATAGAGAGAAAAAATAATGAAAACAACCAACCAGAGGAACAAACAAACAAAAATGGATTAAGAACATCAGACACCGCACACCTACAACCAACTGATCTTCGACAAACCTGACAAAAACAAGCAATGGGGAAAGGATTCCCTATATAACAAATGGTGCTGGGAGAACTAGCTAGCCATATACAGAAAATTAAAATGGGACTACTTCCTTACACCGTGTACAAATATTGACTTTGGATGGATTAAAGACTTAAATGTAAAACCCAAAACTATAAAAGCCCTAGAAGAAAATCTAGACAATACCATTCAGGACATAGGCATGGGCAAAGATTTTATGATGAAATTGCCAGAAACAATTGCAAAAAAAAATCAAAAATTGACAAATCAGATCTAATTAAACTAAAAAGCACAGAAAGAGAAACTATCATCAAAGTGAACAGACAACCTATAGAATGGGAGGAATTTTTTGCAATCTATCCATCTGACAAAGGTGTACTATCCAGAATCCACAAGGAACTTAAGCAAATTTACAAAAAAAAAAAATTGAAAAGTGGGCAAAGGCCATGAACAAACACTTCTCAAAAGAAGACATACATGTGGCCAATAAACATATGAAAATAAACTCAGCATCACTGATCATTACAGGACTGCAAATCAAAACCACAATGCGATACCATCTCATGCCAGTCAGAATGGCGATTACTAAAAACTCAAGAAACAACAGTTGTGAGGTTGCGGAGAAATAGGAATGCTTTTACAGTGTTGGTGGAAATGTAAATTAGTTCAACCATTATGGAAGACAGTGTGGAGATTCCTCAAAGATTTAGAATCAGAAGTACCATTTGACCCAACAGTCCCATTACTGGATATATACCCAAAGGAATGGAAATTATTCTATTATAAAGATGCATGCACACGTATGTTCATTGCAGCACTATTCACAATAGCAAACACATGGAATCAACCCAAATGCACATCAATGATAGACTGGATAAAGAAAATGTGGTAATATACAGCATGGAATACTATGCAGCTGTAAAAGGAAAGGAGATCATGTCCTTTACAGGGACATTGTTGGAGCTGGAAGCCATTATCCTCAGGAAACTAACACAGAAACAGAAAAACAAACACCACATGTTCTCAGTTATAAGTGGGAGCTGAACAATGAGAACACATGGGCACAAGGAAGGGAACAATACACACTGGAGCCTGTTGGGGAAGGGTGGGTGGGGGGTGGGAGAGCGTCAGGAAAAATAGCTAATGCATGCGGGGCTTAACACCTAGGTGTTGGGTTGATAGGTGCAGCAAACCACCATGGCACACATTTACCTCTGTAACAAACCTGCGCATCCTACACGTGTACCCCAGAACTTAAAGAAAGAAAGAAGAAGAAACAGATTTTTTAAAAAAGAGAAAGATATGCAGGACACGCTCAGACACGTTTACACATGTGTAACTGGAGTCTTAGAAGGATGAGACGAAACAGATTAGAGCAATATTCAAAGAGATGATGGCTTTTCCATCTCTTTGATTCCATCTCTCTGAATCAATTCCATCAATTGGAAAAAGGATTTTCCAAAATTGATAAAAGACATCAGTCCAAATATTCAGGAAGCTCATGACCTTTAAGCTACATAAATACAAAGAAAATTAATCATCATCTAGAATTTCATAATCAATTAAAATATTCCTGAAACATGTAGATAAAATAAAGATGTTTTTGGTAAACAAAAGCTGGAAAAATGTATCACCTTACAGAAGGAAAATAGTTATTGATGGAAGCATGAAAATGTATGAGGGAATGAAGAACACAGGAAAGGGTAACTATGGAGGTAGAGGAATTAATATTAGCTATAAAAAATGCAATAACTGGAATGTCCTGGGAATTCAAATGAAAAGGCCTAACAGTCATTATTATTCAAGGCAAGAGTGTGCAAAGGACGTCAAAGTGCCCTAAGTCTCTAGCAGGAGTATGAAAGTAGTAAAAGTAATCATTTGTGTTAGACAGCGATATCTCAAGATGCATGGTATAATATCTAGGTATCCACTAAAAGAATAGCAAAAGAATGCGTAATTAACAAGTTAGCAAGAGTAATTTCCTAAAGTTAGATGGAATAACACTGTGGATAAATAAACACTTTTGTCAGAAGTGAGATTAGGGAAGCCACACTCTGCTGAGACAATAAGCACCCATGAAGAAACGAGTTCACATTGTTCTGTAAACCTAAACACACTAACAGAACCAACAAGCACAGAAACCCAACTGGCCCCCACTGATGCTCCATTAAGCAAAGTACTTCTTGTTTCAGTGATCCAGAATGACCTTTTAATTCAAGGTGAGGTGCCCTTACTCTCATGACAAGGATTTTTATTTCAGCTATAATTAGAAGGGTCAGGCCAGATAAAATCTGTGTTCTCTGAGGACAGCTTGAAAAGTTATATAGGATTAATATATATTAATATATATTTATATATTAATATATATTTATATATTATATTATATTATTATGTATAATAATATAATATAATATATATATTTATATATTATATTATTATATAATATATAAATATATTTATATATTAATATATATTATATTATATTATAATATGATATATAAATATATTTATATATTAATATATAATATTATATAATAATATGATATATAAATATATTTATATATTAATATATCATATTATATAATAATATGATATATAAATATATTTATATATTTATCTATTATAAAATAATACGATATATAAATATATTTATATATTTATATATTATATAATAATATGATATATAAATATATTTATATATTTATATATTATGTTATATAATAATATGATATGTAAATATATTTCTATATTAATATGTATTATATTATATAATAATATGATATATAAATATATTTCTATATTAATATGTATTATATTATATAATAATATGATATATAAATATATTTCTATATTAATATGTATTATATTATAAAATAATATGATATATAAATATATTTCTATATTAATATGTATTATATTATAAGATAATATGATATATAAATATATTTCTATATTAATATGTATTATATTATAAGATAATATGATATATAAATATATTTCTATATTAATATGTATTATATTATAAGATAATATGATATATAAATATATTTCTATATTAATATGTATTATATTATAAAATAATATGATATATAAATATATTTCTATATTAATATGTATATTATAAAATAATATGATATATAAATATATTTCTATATTAATATGTATTATATTATGTATAATAATATAATATATAAATATATTTATATATTATATGTATTATATTATGTATAATAATATAATATATAAATATATTTATATATTAATATGTATTATATTATGTATAATAATATAATATATAAATATATTCATATATTAATATATATTATATTATATATAATAATATAATATAATATATAAATATATTCATATATTTATATATTATCTAATATAATAAAATAATATAATATATAAATATATTTATATATTAATATATTATATTATTATATAATAATATAATATATAAATATATTTATATATTAATATATTATATTATTATATAATAATATAATATATAAATATATTTTTATATTAATATATTATATTATTATATATAAATATATTATATATATTATTATATATAATAATATAATATAATAATATAATATTATATTATATATATTTATATATTAATATATATTATATGAGATATAATAATAATATATAAATATATTTATATATTTATATATTATATGAGATATAATAATATAATATATAAATATATTTATTTATTTATATATTATATGAGATATAATAATATAATATATAAATATATTTATATATTAATATATTATATGAGATATAATAATATAATATAAAAATATATTTATATATTAATATATATTATATGAGATATAATAATATAATATAATATAATATATATTAATATAGAAAAGAATATAGGATTAATGAAAGATACACAAGATTAAAATTGGGATTGAAAATTTGAAAGACTCTTCCCAGATCTGAAAACAGGTACTCTAACTATTCTAACCCTTCTCCCTTTTCCCCCAAAGTCACATTTTGGGGAACGGTTGCACATCTGGTCTCTGGAAATCCTTCACCTGGCTCATAAATTCATTGATGATTCAGTGAAGTTGAGCACACGAAATCTTCTAAGGTCAGACTCATGGTTTCCTTTCAGGCTCATTAGCCTTTAATTGCAAAACCAATGCATCTGCTAACCACAAAGACATGGTTGGTGCACGCTGGAGACAGTAAATGCTTGGTGCCATTGCTTCTGAGAGGTGGCTGTGGGCCCGGGGGCACAGTTTATGTGGGAGGGTGCCAGATGATGGAGCATCACTTTTGTGGCTTCTGAGCAGTGTTGCTCCTGCAGAAAGCATTGACTCTTCCCCCCAGGCCATTCTTCTGTATCTATTTGGCCGGCGTTCAAGGTCAGGCTTTCTTGAAAGTAGTGCAATGTGTAGGTACCAACAATTTTAAAGATGCCATAACGACCCCCTGCCAAAAAGGGACACCCTTGCTGCCATACTAGAATGCCACGAATCCATGTCATTTGCCACTCCATTAACTCAGATCATTGAAAGGTTTTGTATTAGTGTAACGTGCAGACTTGTTCTCTAGTAGGACAGTGTAATTAGGACCTCTTCAAAATAAGACCTTACTACTGAGAAATTTAATGAAGCAAGGCTCCTCTAAAGTTGAATCACACAAGCATCATCTCCTCATGTTCTCTGATCTCTCGGACTCTGGTCAGGGAGCGGTGTTCTCCCAGCAACTGCGAGTAACATTCTACCAGTATGTGCTGGGCTGCAGTTGTCTATTTATCTGCCTCTCTTCTTAGATTGTGAACTTTCTGAAGGTAGTGATTTTACACATATCTCTGAATACTTAGGCTCAGGACCCAGCACTAAGAGAGTACTTTGAAAATGACTAACAGAAGAAGAGAGGGCGAGGGAATGAAGGAGAGAAAGGAAATTTGGATGGTTCAGTAAGTGTTCTTAGTTTCCTTAGCAAAAAAGCATTTTCACTTATTTTTTTAGTAAAGAGGGAAGAAAGGTCAGATGGGTACAGTGACCAAAAAGCAAGTTTGGAAAAGCAGTGTTTGAAGTATTGCTCAGTTACTTTTCCTGAATGCTGCAAGGCAAGAATCTGAAATCCTTTATATGATTTTCAAATTTTTTGCAGTCTGTGTCCAAAATCTGAAATTTTCAGATTCAATTCAAATTTATCTTCTACCATTCTTTATCATCACACTCCTAAGCAACATCCAAGCTAAAATTATTATTATTATCTGGTCCTTGTGTTGGGTACAGAATTTTGCTTCTGCCTATAATGCATTCTCATTGGGAATAATTATTTATCCTTCAAAATTTATCTGAAAAATTGTTTCTACTTTGAAGCTATCCCCAGGCACGATTGCTTTTATTCTCCCTTTATTCCCATTACTCTGTGTGCTCACATTTATTACAACACTTGTCGGCCTCATTTTTAATCACTTGTCTTCCTGGATTCTCAACTAGACAGTGTGTGAGCTGTGAAAAACAGGGCATTTCTGGTACAACCCTGCATTTTATTTATTTCTGAATCTCCAGTCTCCCGAGTTTCTGTGTCGCCTGACACAATGCAAGTACTCAGGGAAATGCTGAACAAAGATAACCTTGCAAAGACTAGAGGAATCTGAGGATGCTGAATAACTCGGAAAAGGTTAGTCCTCAGAGATAGACACCAGCCCCTCATGGTGTAAGAATTATTGCCAGGACTTGGAAATTACCAATGATGGTGGTCATAATCATGGTTAGCGGAAGAGAAAAATCACAGGGCCCTGCTTCACTACCTGGAAGCAAATACTTAGGATTCATATATCTTCAGGATGCAGTCCTGAGAAAGACCCCACACAAAGTCATTAGAATAATTGTGTTGAAATCACACACATTGTATACTGTGAAATCAAGATGATGATGACAGAAACTATTATATGTGCATTAAACCACCAATATTAGCTTGCCTTTCCTCCTGGGCCCACAGGTAGGTGACCTGTCCCAACTCTCTTGTAGTTAGGTGGGACTCTGTGCCTGAATTTTAGCTAATGTACTTTGAGCAAAAGTAACATATTCAACTTCCAAGCCTGGACCATTGAAACTTCCAATGTGATCCTCCACCTACTGTTTCTTCCCTCTGCTGGATAGGCAAAGGGTGATGGAGGACTCCAAGTAGACCACTGGATGGTAATTGAGTGGTAAACTATTAGATAGAAGGATCCTTGATCTCTGCAAGAGTGCATGGAAATGAATCCCCCCACATTCTTGCTGCCAACTCACATCAGACTGTGATGTGAGTGATAAAGACCCCATATCCCAGTAGCTTCACATATTAAAGATTGTTTTTTCTTGTAGCGATTTGCCTGTAACACTGACTAATACAATACTTAGCGAATCTCAGGTCCCTTGTCTGATAAATAGAGATTAATTCTGCATTGCCTTCTTTACAGAATTAGTGTGAAGATCAGAAGAAGGTTTTGTCGATTGTAACGTTTTTAGTAAATGTTGGTAGAGTTTATTGCCTTTTCTTACAGGGAATCAGGCAGAGAAAAGAACATCATTTCAGACCAATCACGTTCCTATGTGAGAGAACAATCTGGAAAGTGTGGATCTGGCCCATAGTGAGTTGGAGTCACCTTCTTCTATTTTAATGAATCTTTTGGGATGAATATTCTGTGATTTGGTAGTGTTATTTCTCAGATCTTTTCGGTGTGGCCTTGGGTCTGGTGAAGCTGCTCTAGAAAACTACTCTCCATCATCTGGACATGCATTCCTCAATGCATGGTCCTGGACAACTCTTAGGCTTTCTTTGGGCCTCAACACCAATTATCACATAGTAAGAGGTGGAATCAAAGGACCTCTCTTCCTCTCCCATCTATTGGCCATTACCAGATGTAGTCAACTCTCTGTGCCTGGACGTGCTCAAGGGGAGTACAAAATGCTTGGTAGACACCACAGAGGCGACTCCACCATCGGGGAGGAGATGAGGAGGAGGAGGATTGCCTGACCTGTTGTCATTCAAAGTCATCTTCAAGCCTGAGATTTTTGAGATGACTTTGTGGCCAGGAGGACTACGAGTCACACAGTTTTCTAATTCTATTTCAGGAAACTCGTGGGAGGCAGGGTAGTGTTATGGAAAATAATAGGGCACTGGAGCCACCCAAACCTGGGTTTGAAACTTGACTCTAAAACTCACAGCTGCGTAGGACGGAAACATTACTCTGACTTTCTGAACTTCACTTCCCTTTTCTGTAATTGGAAGAAATATCACCTACTCCCAAGTTTTGTTGAGCACTTAAAGGGAGTAGCATGGGAAAGCACTAGCATGGTATCTGGCACACCAGGGTGGTACACGTATGCACTCTGGTAATACTGCTAAGAGATATTACAACTTCCCTGAATCTTCCTAGAATTCCAAGATAGGGTGAATAGCATCTCTTTTCTAACTTAGTTATGAAACCTCCATTATCATTACTAGATTATAACCATATATTTAGCTTTACAGTTCAAAGCCACCAAATGTATTATTCAGAAAAATACATTTCAAATACACCAACACAGCTCGGTGTGGTGGCACACATCTATAGTCCCAACTACGCCGGAGGCTGAGGCAGGAGGATCATTTGAGCCCAGGAATTCAAGGCTGTAGCGCATTATGATTTGGCTGTGAATAACCACAGCATTCCAACCTGAGCAAGATAGCAAGACCTCATCTCAGAGGGAAAAAATATATACCAACATAGACTCAGTTTTCTTACATGGGAGAGTTAAGTCATTACTAAGCTCAGGGAATGTGTGCAGGATTCAAATTCATTTATTCTTTTAGGGATCACATAGTTATTATGTGCATACTGTACTGTACCCATGTCCCATGCTGAATGATGGGATTCGGTGAGATATGAACCATAGCTATAATAAACACAACTAGCATTTATTGAGTACTTAATATGTACTAGGCACTGTGCAAAGTATATTAAGTATATTTTCTTATACTTATTCTTCAAAACACTGTAATGAATAGACATTAATGCTTTAATTGTAAAGATGAGAAATTTACTGAATAGGTGGTTGCCATAACTATCCTGTTTACTAATTGCCAGAACCTCCAGCAACAACATCTACTCCATTAACAATGTATTTATTTACCTGACTCCTGCCTTTCTTTCTGCACTGCATAGCTGGGTGTGCAGGGATTCCTGTCCTTGAGATGGGGAACTTCATGGCTTGGGGGAGATTAGTTTAGTTCACCCCATGATGAGGACACAGTGCAGGTGGGATGTCCAGGCAGAGCTGGCCTCCTACTACTGTTAGAAGAAAGCTTCCTGGAACTCAGAGGGCCCAAGGCAGAGATTTCAATGTTAAATCACTTCAATTTTTATAAAATAATTAACACACAGGAATGGGAAAAGCACATCACTAATAACGGAGAGAAGAGCCCTTAAGTTTGAAAGGTAGGCTCCTACTGAGGGGCCTGAGAATTTAAAGGGTAATTGTTCGATAAAAAGAGAATCATGGCTGCCATGTTATCTATTTCTATGGCATACTTATTTAAAACCGTCATCTAGAGAGCACGATTAAAGTATGTTAAACCCAAGTCATCTGTTTCCTTTTCCCTGGATTTTTGGGTGATTCTTTTGACAACTCTGGGTCCCACTGACTTAGACTTGTGGTTTTAAGCTATTATTGGTGAACCTCAAACCAGATGTTTCAAGTGGGAGAGAGGCAATGTGGGAAGGCATGGTGGCATTTACATGCAGAGGCAGAAAGGTTGAATCAGCAAAGATTTCTGAGTTGTCTCATGCTCAAATATGACATGCAGAGCAGCATCGTGGGGGCCACACCACGAATCTGGGAACCTGACTTCCAGGGCCAGCCCTGGTTCTGTCTTGCTGTTGTGTGGCTTTCAAGGGGCCAGTTACATCCTTTACCTCAGGCCGTATGTCTTTCATTTGAAAGCTTTCTGCCAGTTGCCAATTCTCTAATTCCCTTTTCAATTCCAAGTTGTCTGATGTCAACTTTGTGTCCCATTTGCCCCCTTCCAGAATGTTCTTGCACGCACCTCGGTCTGCTAACTCATTTCTTGAATTCTTTAGTTCATAGATTTATATATATTCATCTTCTCAGCAGCAGTGCCTTCCCCTGACTTCCTGAGTCCACACATTATTCAAGCTTCAGTTATTCTTTCCCTCAAGGAGAGACTTCGGTTGACTTCTGGTCATGTTCTAATTCACCATTCCGAAATTTTGATTCCTTAAGAAATCTAAATTCATTAAATATTAGGCTTATGCAGGATCCTCAGAAATCCACTAATTTTACACAGAGAGTAAATGAGGACGGCATAGACTTGACAGATAATAGAGATTCCACAATTTTTTTCAATTGTGTTGAATATATTTCTAGAACTTAATAGAAAGCATCTATTTAGAATTTCCCTCCAAGACATAAGTTTTCTCTTCTTCCTAGCATTCCCTCCTTACTATTAGAGTTCATGGTAACCTTAAGAAATTAAAACATTGCAAAGCCCATGCCCTCACCTCCATGGAGACACTGGCAGGGAGGTGGTATAAAGAATATTGGGATTAAAACCCAAGCTCTGTCTCTGGCATTCATTCACTGTATGACATTGGGAACATCAATTATCTTGTAAGGGTAAGCTCTCTGTTTCTTTTTTCCTATTTCCCTGTTCAATTCCTAAGTGTGAAACCACTGGCGTATGAAGGCCCCGTGTAAACTGCAAGGAGCTGTACAAATCCAAGTTACTTTTGATACGCAGTGAGGCCAAATCCCTGCATGTGATGTAGTTGTATGTGTGTGTAAGCAGGGGGGTGTTATATATTTCACAGCTGCTTGATTGAGATATAATTCACATGCCATATAATTCTTCTATCTAAAATGTATTTTTAATCAGTGAGATGTGCACTTCTGCCAAATTTACATGGCACTAAGGCATCTTCTTTTCTTTTTATTGGCTTTATTGTATAGCTGGTTTCATCCAGGCTCATAGAAGCAAAAGCCCTGTCAGGTGACCTGGTTTGCAAGGCCCCAGCCCCCCCGGCTTTCGGTATGAGTCGTCCTGATGTTCTTTTGCCTGTTCAGTCAGTGGAGGGGCAGGAAGGGGAAGGGTGGAGGAGAGTTCCCACCCTTTCCTGCCTAACAGCAGAGACCTCAAACCTGCACCAGCAAACAAAGGAGTAAGGGTTTCGTGTATTTTGTGTTTCTTATTGCCTGATCCTAAACTTAAAACCATCTTTCATCTTGTTAAATTGTCAACTGTCCTTCTTTCTGTGTTTTAAAAATTATTTTAACAAGTCAAAATTGCCTGATTACTTGCAAGAGTACATCAGTAATACAAAATTACTACCAGAACAGAAAGTTGCATCAATAAATATCTGCATCCTATTCAGCTTTAGACAATGATTGTTAAAATTAACCATTGTTACTAATTTAACATGTAACTTACGACATGGAATACCTTTTCTCCCTACTAAGGCAAAACAAAAACAAAAACAAAAACAAAAAAACAAAAAAAAAAGACTCCAGTTGGTCTTGACAGTACATGAGCCATTTTTATTGGAACACAGCATTATTTTTCAAAACTAATCTTGTTCATCACATCTAAAGTGGCTCCAGACCAAAAAATAAGAGAGCTGCCAATTGATAGATCATTGACAGTGCCGGGTGCACTGTGGCAGCTAAGACAGAGACCCCAGGTAGCAGGGAGGTGAAAGGCCCTGTTGAGAGCTGAAGCTCAAACTTGTAGACTCTTTGTTCCTCTAACTCTCTCTAGCTTGGATTCTTCAGTCCTTTCTCAGGAGCTCAGTTTCCTCCCTAAACATTGGAAGAGAGTTAGGGTCTCTTCAATGCCCCATGAGTTGTGGGAGGCTGCATTTCCACAATTATAAGACCCAGCAGAACAAGAAGATGCACAGCCCCCATGTGTCTGCAGAAAAATGGGTCCCTATAGGCATGAAAAGTCAGACATGTCAAGACTTATCTCAGTCCTTTCACCTAATTTTATAAATTCAAGGACATTTCCCAAGTTTTCTGCATATTCATAAAGAACACAGCAGAATTTGTCATTAAGTTTGATTACCTCTTCCTTCAGTGCCTGAGACTGTCTCCTTTCCACCCATACACCATCAGATGTTACTTGGAATTAATGGAGTTTTGAGTCTATACCAGAAACAGATGAGGCAAGTTTGCTATGTGGTATAAAGCTGACCCATGCTCTCTGACCTTGAACAGCAAGTGAGGACATATATATATATATATATGCATTTTTTCACAGTAAAGAAGCCATTTTTATATCAATTATGTCATCGGATCCATATTGCTACTTTATGAGGTTATGATATGAACGAGATAACGGAGGCTCTAAGACACTGGGCAGGCTGGGTGCAGTGGCTCATGCCTGTAATCCCAGCACTTTGGGAGGCCGAGGAGGGTGGATCACCTGAGGGCAGGAGTTGGAGACCAGCCTGGACAATGTGATGAAACTCTGCCTCCACTAAAAATACAAAAAAAAAAAAAATTAGCCAGGCATGGTGGCAGGTGACTGTAATCCCATGTACTCAGGAGACAGGTAGGAGAATCGCTTGAACCCAGGAGGCACAGGTTGCAGTGAGCTGAGATCACATGAAAAATGCACTCCCACCTGGGCAACAGAGAGAGACTCCATCTCAAAAAAACAAAAAAACAAAAAAAGAAAAAAAAGACACTGGGCAACTAATGGAGGGTGGCAGCAGAGCAGGGAGTGAACCAGGTGCCCTGGCTCCTGAGTCCAGCCTTCTGTCCAAAGCACCTTCTTCCTTTGGACAAATGCCAAAGCAGCTAAAATGCAGAGCAGATGGTAAATAAAAAGTAAGTGCTCTGGGGACACTGAGAAGGAAGGTGAAACCCAAAGCTTCCTCTTAAAGACAACGCTTGTCCTAGTTATATATTTATCTACAGACCTTTGCACAGAGCCTGAACAATGGGAGCATCATGAATGCTTGTTGAGGGGATGCTAAGTGCATGATGAGATGCGGAAGGTCTTACGAAGGAGGTGACATTGAGATGGACAAGTAATGCTGGCACTTTGGAGGCAGGGAGGGCCTTTCCAAAGTTCTGCAGAGAAGTGATGAGTGGAAAATAGATACTCAAAGCATGAAAAATTAATCCATGTAGCTGGAGAACTGGGACTATGAAGGGGAAATGAAGAAGCAAAATCCACATTATATTTGCTGAGAAACATAAGTGTTCAAACAAGAAATTTGAACACCATTCTCTAGACAATGAAGACCCTAAATCTAATGGTTTTGAGTGAAGTATTGACATTTTCATGTGAGCAAATAAAAGATTAATTACAATAATCAGGCATTTAGTGGGCACATGGACAGGCATTTAAGAGGGCATATAGAGATTCATGCCCCATTAGGGACAGGACTCTGTTGACTGTTAGTAAAGCTCCCCTTGTTTGCTGCCTCATATTTGAGAATATATCTCTGGAATATCTTCTTTCCCTTCATCTCTTTTGTATGCCTTCCTCACTAGCACATTTACTTATGAGTAGGGTAGCCAATTCATCTTGGTTTGTCAGGATGTTCCTGGTTGTAGCACTAAAAATCATGCTTCTCAGAAAACCCCTCAGTCCCTGAATGCATTTACTGTGTATATGCTAACATCTCCCAAATCCCTGGCTCCCGTCTAGTCTTTCCTCCTGAAATCCATACCCATGTATCCAGCAATGTTAAGGCAACTTCATTTGGGTGACTCAGAGTTAATTAAAACCTGAGATGTCTCTGACTATCCCATAACTTTCCTGCTTTCCAAAACAGCTCCCCAGCTATTGTCCCAACACAATCCACCCAGCTGCTCAAGCTGGAACCACAGGAGTGTCTTGTGACTCCTCTCTCTGACTCATCCCACTCACATCCAATCACCTCCTGAGGACCTCTTAGACACATCACCTTTCTCCTGTCCCACCACCTCTATCCCAGAGCAAGCCACTGTCGTCTCTTCCTTAAATTTTTATAACAGAATCCTAATTTGGTTTCTTGCTCTTCTGACAAATATTTGTTACCACACCAGAATGATGATTTTAAAATGCACATATTATCCTGCAACTATGCTCTTTAGAAATCTTCAGAAGTTTATATCCAAACTCCTTGACCAAACTCACAAGGTCTACCATATCTGAGGATTGCCTACGTTCCCAGGCCATCTGCAAATACAGTCCCACTCACTCCTGCACGAGGGGTAGGGGAAAGGCACAGGCTGGCATGTGATGCCTTTTCCCTTTCTCCTCACTAGCAATGTGAACTCAGTGAAAAATAATTCTTCCTTCTTCCTATTGGGGGAGTAGATGACTTTGACGAGCTGAGAGAAGAAGGCTTCAGACGATCAAATTACTCCAAGCTACAGGAGGATATTCAAACCAAAGGCAAAGAAGTTGAAAACTTTGAAAAAAATTTAGAAGAATGTATAACTAGAATAACCAATACAGAGAAGTGCTTAAAGGAGCTGATGGAGCTGAAAACCAAGGCTCGAGAACTACATGAAGAATGCAGAAGCCTCAGGAGCCGATGCAATCAAATGGAAGAAAGGGTATCAGCGATGGAAGATGAAATGAATGAAATGAAGTGAGAAGGGAAGTTTAGAGAAAAAAGAATAAAAAGAAACGAACAAAGCCTCCAAGAAATATGGGACTATGTGAAAAGACCAAATCTACGTCTGATTGGTGTACCTGAAAGTGACGGGGAGAATGGAACCAAGTTGGAAAACACTCTGCAGAATATTATCCAGGAGAACTTCCCCAATCTAGCAAGGCAGGCCAACATTCAGATTCAGGAAATACAGAGAATGCCAGAAAGATACTCCTCAAGAAGAGCAACTCCAAGACACATAATTGTAAGATTCACCAAAGTTGAAATGAAGGAAAAAATGTTAAGGGCAGCCAGAGAAAAAGGTCGGGTTACCGTCAAAGGGAAGCCCATCAGACTAACAGCTGATCTCTTGGCAGAAACTCTACAAGCCAGAAGAGAGTGGGGGCCAATATTCAACATTCTTAAAGAAAAGAATTTTCAACCCAGAATTTCATTTCCAGCCAAACTAAGCTTCATAAGTGAAGGAGAAATAAAATACTTTACAGACAAGCAAATGCTGAGAGATTTTGTCACCACCAGGCCTGCCCTAAAAGAGCTCCTGAAGGAAGCGCTAAACATGGAAAGGAACAACCGGTACTAGCCACTGCAAAATCATGCCAAAATGTAAAGACCATTGAGACTGGAAAGAAACTGCATCAACTAACGAGCAAAATAACCAGCTAACATCATAATGACAGGATCAAATTCACACATAACAATATTAACTTTAAATGTAAATGGACTAAATGCTCCAATTAAAAGATGCAGACTGGCAAATTGGATAAAGAGTCAAGACCCATCAGTGTGCTGTATTCAGGAAACCCATCTCACATGCAGAGACACACATAGGCTCAAAATAAAAGGATGAAGGAAGATCTACCAAGCAAATGGAAAGCAAAAAAAGGCAGGGGTTGCAATCCTAGTCTCTGATAAAACAGACTTTAAACCAATGAAGATCAAAAGAGACAAAGAAGGCCATTACATAATGGTAAAGGGATCAATTCAACAAGAAGAGCTAACTATCCTAAATATATATGCACCCAATACAGGAGCACCCAGATTCATAAAGCAAGTCCTGAGTGACCTACAAAGAGACTTAGACTCCCACACATTAATAATGGGAGACTTTAACACCCCACTGTCAACATTAGACAGATCAATGAGACAGAAAGTCAACAAGGATACCCAGGAATTGAACTCAGCTCTGCACCAAGCAGACCTAATAGACATCTACAGAACTCTCCACCCCAAATCAACAGAATATACATTTTTTTCAGCACCACACCACACCTATTCCAAAATTGACCACATAGTTGGAAGTAAAGCTCTCCTCAGCAAATGTAAAAGAACAGAAATTATAACAAACTATCTCTCAGACCACAGTGCAATCAAACTAGAACTCGGGATTAAGAATCTCACTCAAAACCGCTCAACTACATGGAAACTGAACAACCTGCTCCTGAATGACTACAGGGTACATAACGAAATGAAGGCAGAAATAAAGATGTTCTTTGAAACCAATGAGAACAAAGACACAACATACCAGAATCTCTGGGATGCATTCAAAGCAGTGTGTAGAGGGAAATTTATAGCACTAAATGCCCACAAGAGAAAGCAGGAAAGATCCAAAATTGACACCCTAACATCACAATTAAAAGAACTAGAAAAGCAAGAGCAAACACATTCAAAAGCTAGCAGAAGGCAAGAAATAACTAAAATCAGAGCAGAACTGAAGGAAATAGAGACACAAAAAACCCTTCAAAAAATTAATGAATCCAGGAGCTGGTTTTTTGAAAGGATCAACAAAATTGATAGACTGCTAGCAAGACTAATAAAGAAAAAAAGAGAGAAGAATCAAATAGATGAAATAAAAAATGATAAAGGGGATATCACCACTGATCCCACAGAAATACAAACTACCATCAGAGAATACTACAAACACCTTTACACAAATAAACCAGAAAATCTAGAAGAAGTGGATAAATTCCTCGACACATACACTCTCCCAAGACTAAACCAGGAAGAAGTTGAATCTCTGAATAGACCAATAACAGGAACAGAAATTGTGGCAATAATCAACAGCTTACCAACCAAAAAGAGTCCAGGACCAGATGGATTCACAGCCAAATTCTACCAGAGGTACAGGGAGGAATTGGTACCATTCCTTCTGAAACTATTCCAATCAATAGAAAAAGAGGGAATCCTCCCTAACTAATTTTATGAGGCCAGCATCATCCTGATACCAAAGCCAAGCAGAGACACAACCAAAAAAGAGAATTTTAGACCAATATCCTTGATGAACATTGATGCAAAAATCCTCAATAAAATACTGGCAAACTGAATCCAGCAGCACATCAAAAAGCTTATCCACCATGATCAAGTGGGCTTCATCCCTGGGATGCAAGGCTGGTTCAATATACGCAAATCAATAAATGTAATCCAGCATATAAACAGAACCAAAGACAAAAACCACATGATTATCTCAATAGATGCAGAAAAGGCCTTTGAAAAAATTCAACAACCCTTCATGCTAAAAACTCTCAATAAATTAGGTATTGATGGGACGTATCTCAAAATAATAAGAGCTATCTATGACAAACCCACAGCCAATATCATACTGAATGGGCAAAAACTGGAAGCATTCCCTTTGAAAACTGGCACAAGACAGGGATGCCCTCTCTCACCACTCCTATTCAACATAGTGTTGGAAGTTCTGGCCAGGAAAATTAGGCAGAAGAAGGAAATAAAGGGTATTCAATTAGGAAAAGAGGAAGTCATATTGTCCCTGTTTGCAGATGACATGATTGTATATCTAGAAAACCCCATTGTCTCAGCCCAAAATCTCCTTAAGCTGATAAGCAACTTCAGCAAAGTCTCACGATACAAAATCAATGTACGAAAATCACAAGCATTCTTATACACCAACAACAGACAAACAGAGAGCCAAATCATGAGTGAACTCCCATTCACAATTGCTTCAAAGAGAATAAAATACCTAGGAATCCAACTTACAAGGGACGTGAAGGACCTCTTCAAGGAGAACTACAAACCACTGCTCAAGGAAATAAAAGAGGATACAAACAAATGGAAGAACATTCCATGTTCATGGGTAGGAAGAATCAATATTGTGAAAATGGCCATACTGCCCAAGGTAATTTATAGATTCAATGCCATCCCCATCAAGCTACCAATGACTTTCTTCACAGAATTGGAAAAAACTACTTTAAAGTTCATATGGAACCAAAAAAGAGCCCGCATCGCCAAATCAATCCTAAGCCAAAAGAACAAAGCTGGAGGCATCACGCTACCTGACTTCAAACTATACTACAAGGCTACAGTAACCAAAACAGCATGGTACTGGTACCAAAACAGAGATATAGATCAATGGAACAGAACAGAGCCCTCAGAAATAATGCCACATATCTACAAGTATCTGATATTTGACAAACCTGACAAAAACAAGCAATGGGGAAATGATTCCCTATTTAATAAATGGTGCTGGGAAAACTGGCTAGCCATATGTAGAAAGCTGAAACTGGATCCCTTCCTTACACCTTATACAAAAATCAATTCAAGATGGATTAAAGACTTAAACGTTAGACCTAAAACCATAAAAACCCTAGAAGAAAACCTAGGCATTACCATTCAGGACATAGGCATGGGCAAGGACTTCATGTCTAAAACACCAAAAGCAATGGCAACAAAAGCCAAAATTGACAAATGGGATCTCATTAAACTAAAGAGCTTCTGCACAGCAAAAGAAACTACCATCAGAGTGAACAGGCAACCTACAAAATGCGAGAAAATGTTTGCAACCTACTTATCTGGCACAGGACTAATATCCAGAATCTACAGTGAACTCAAACAAATTTACAAGAAAAAAACAAACAACCCCATCAAAAAGTGGGTGAAGGACATGAACAGACACTTCTCAAAAGAGGACATTCATGCAGCCAAAAAACACATGAAAAAATGCTCACCATCACTGGCCATCAGAGAAATGCAAATCAAAACCACAATGAGATACCATCTCACAGCAGTTAGAATGGCAATCATTAAAAAGTCAGGAAACAACAGGTGCTGGAGAGGATGTGGAGAAACAGGAACACTTTTACACTGCTGGTGGGACTGTAAACTAGTTCAACCATCGTGGAAGTCACTGTGGCGATTCCTCAGGGATCTAGAACTAGAAATACCATTTGATCCAGCCATCCCATTACTGGGTATATACCCAAAGGACTATAAATCATGCTGCTATAAAGACACATGCACGCGTATGTTTATTGCGGCATTATTCACAATAGCAAAGACTTGGAACCAACCCAAATGTCCAACAATGATAGACTGGATTAAGAAAATGTGGCACATATACACCATGGAATACTATGCAGCCATAAAAAATGATGAGTTCATGTCCTTTGTAGGGACATGGATGAAACTGGAAATCATCATTCTCAGTAAACTATCGCAAGAACAAAAAACCAAACACCGCATTTTCTCACTCATAGGTGGGAATCGAACAATAAGAACACATGGACACAGGAAGGGGGAACATCACACTCTGGGGACTGTTGTGGGATGGGGGGAGGGGGGAGGGATAGCATTGGGAGATATACCTAATGCTAGATGATGAGTTAGTGGGTGCAGTGCACCAGCATGGTACATGTATACATATGTAACTAACCTGCACATTGTGCACATGTACCCTAAAACTTAAAGTATAATAATAATAAATAAAAATATATATATATAAAATAAATAAATAAAAATAAAAATGCTCCACCAGCTCCCATTTTCCCAAAAAGAGACTTTTTATTAATCAAATTAGTGAGAACTCGAATTTATTAAACTATATTTTACTAGCAGGCAGGGTCTCTGTGTTAAATGCAGCTCTCACTTGGTGTTCTGACACCTCCAAAAGTATACACGGCTCTCAACTTCTATACTGCAAAATCATAAATCTGAGTCAAGGTATTCTCTTTTTCTCTCTCTCTTCCTCTTTCTTTCTTTCTCTCTCTCTCCTACCCACCACTCTCCACCACCAATTTTCTCTGAAGATCTCAGCATACCTGGGTATACAGATCTAAAATTTTAGATTCAGAGGCAGGAAGTCCCAATTGAACTTCAAGTCTAAACCACAATTTCTTTTTTTCCCTCAGTTTTTTTATTCTGAGAGTTTTCAAATATCCAGAAAAGTTGAAAGAATAGATTAAGAGTACCCATAAACCAACAACCTACATTTAACTACTAGTAACATTCTTCTTTATCTAACTATATTTCTGAACCATTGAAAATAAGTTGCAACTATCATGACACTTCGCCCATAAATACTTCCTCATGCATGATTTAAGAGCATGTATATTCTCCTTCACAACCTCAATGTCGTTGTCACACATAAGACAACTAACAATAATGCCCTAATATTGAATATCCAGCTCAAATCCAAGTTTTCATAACTGTCCCAAGGATGTTCATTATAGTTTTTATTTTTTAAGTCAGGATCTATTTAAGATTTCCACATTGCATATGGTGATGTTGTTTTTGAAGCTCACATTTACTGGGCATTTACTATGTCCCAGAATACACAGCTCATTCTATTTAATTTTCACAGGAAAATTTGAGACAGCTTTTGTTATTATATAAAATGATGATAAAATACTTGGCTTTGAACACTCTGATATATTTTAGTTATTCACTATTACAATCACAGAATCTATCACAGGGCATTAGATGTACTAGGTACTAATATGTAACCACAATTTCTAATCCAGGGTATACCAAAGCTGTGTTCTGAAGTATCAAATGACTGCTGTGATGGTTAATACTAAGTGTCAACTTGATTGGATTGAAGGATGCAAAGTATTGATCCTGAGTGTGTCTGTGAGTATGTTGTTAAAGGAGATTAACATTTGAATCAGTGGGCTGGGAAAGGCAGACCCACTCTTAATCTCGGTGGACACCATCTAATATTCTAGCCAGCATGGCTGGAATATAAGCAGGCAGAAAAATGTGAAAAGAGAGACTGGCCTAGCCTCCCAGCCTACATCTTTCTGGATGCTTCCTGTCCTCGAACATCAGACTCCAAGTTCTTCAGTTTGGGACTCAGACTGGCTTTCCCTGCTCCTCAGCTTGCAGGCGACCTATTGCGGGACCTTGTGATCATGTGAGTTCATACTTAACAAAGTCCTATATATATATATATACACTCCCCTTCTATTTCATATATATATAAAATATATATATATATACACACTCCTATATATAGGAGTATATATATGTATAGGAGTATATATATGAAATATATATTATTTATATAATATATAATATTTTATTATTATATAAATTGGTTCTCACTAATAAAACTAATACTCTATTAGTTTTGTCCCTCTAAAGAACCCTGACTAATACACCTGCCTTTTGATGAAGAAACTTTACTTCCCCAGTTAGCAATGGCTCCCTTTATTCACTCCATATGTCAGAACTTCGGGTGGGACATAGCTTAAATGTGATTTTCTCTATTATTCCATCCATGACCACCACTATTAGATCCCCTACCAATATTCTTCTATAGCAACCCATTCTCCTTAGGTGACAGATGCCACACTTATAAGTCCTTGTTCAGACTGTCTTCCCCACTAGAATGTAAGCTTCATGAGGTCAAGAATGGTGACAGTTTTATTTGTTTCTATATCCTCAGTCTTAGGCAAAGAAGTTAGTGCATATTAGTACTCAACAAATATTTATGGAATTGGTGCAGAAAACTATGGTTCCATCTTTCTCAGTTCTGCTGGAGGACTGAGGATCAGGGAGAATAAGCATGGGAAAGGTCTTTGAAAATCTAATAAGCTACGTGGCTACGAGTGAGTATCACGACTTCCTTTCTACACATTGAAACTTACTTTGGAACAGTGCTTGTGTATCGGCATCAGCCCTCACCAGTCCTCCTCTGTGGGGCAGAAATCATTTATCTTTTACTCAACTTTTATGTCAGAGCTTGTATCTTGGAGCTCCTATGACACACAGATTTGGGTTGTGCTTGATGGAATGTGTCCTGTAACTATAGAGATTACCTCTACTCTCAACGGAATATGAAAGTCTGTCTTTCTCTCTCTCTTAACAAGACAAACGTGTATTCAACCAAAGTATTTATTTATCCAATCAGATCCATTATTAGCAGGTTTTTAAAAATGGCCACAGGATTGAAGAGATGAAGTAACCGTCATCTGTAAGACTTGGCTAATGACAAGAGCAAGCAACATCCCTCCCACTCATATGCTTTGCTTCTTAGGGAGCTGCTGTTGTGGACAGAAGTGCTATTCTAGGGTATAAGTCCCCTTCAAGTACAAAAATAATTTAGAGCTATTTTAGAAAAATCGTCACTCATATAACCTGGTTGTAAGTAAACTCAGGAAACTGAGGAAACGACATTGCTTTTGGTGTCAATGCAAAAAATTCCAGTGAGTCACGTATGTAGCCATTACTTCCTGTTATACACACACATGCACACCCATGTACAAAAACACATAGTGGAACCACATTACACACAAAGGCAATATTCTTAAATGATGCAGATGAAATGAAAGTCACATAGAGTCAAAATGACCCTAGGTTATCCCTTCTTTGGTTGAACCCCCAGTGAAGCCGTTACATTGATTCCAGGATCCAGGTTGTGAGAAAGCAATGGACCTGGAAGGATTCTTGGTGAGGTGAGGGGCTTGCCCTCTCGAGGCAGCAGCCACTCATACCCACAGACAGAACTGCAGAGTCTCATTTTCCACCTAGGACACGTGCTCACTGAGTGAAACAGTGGGGGAGTGTCTCCTGCTGCTCTCTCTTCATTTATCCCATTCTCTCTCTCTCTCTCTTTATTTCTCTCTCTGTTGTCCAGAAAAACAGAACTACTATTAAATATATATGTCCCAGTAGTAATATTATTCTATATACTAATAGTTTTCTATATTTATATACTATTAGTAATCATATTCTATATACTAATGTATATATATATAAAATATATATTTCATATTAGCAATAGTGTCTAGAATACTATAGAATATATATTCATTATATATGTATTATGGATATATATTTCCATTATATATATATATTACAGATATGTATTTCCATTTTTTATATGTATGTATATCATATATAGTATATAGTATATAATGGATAGTATAATCTATAGTATTCTATATAGTAATGAATATATATCCCTTATATAGTATATACGAACATAGAAAAAATATATATCCATTATATATTATATATGGACATCCATTAGTATATAGAATACTATATATGTATATATAGTGTATATGTAGTATATCTACCTGTAGATATAGATATATGGAACCTTCCTAAATGCAGAGTTGTGTTGTATATATTAAATAATGGATATATATTATATATGTATATCCATTAGTATATAGAATACTATTACTATTGGATATATATTATAAATATTGTAATGGATCCATTATAATATATATCCATAAATATATAAAAATATGTCTTTTATTTATAATTTTTATCCATTAGTAATAGTATTCTATATACTAATAGATATACATACTATATGTGTGTGTATATATATGTAAAATATATATCCTATTAGTAATAGTATCCTATATACTTATATATTAATGGATAGATCTCTCTGGACCCAGGAAAGCCAATGGTATAATTTTAGTCTGAGTCCAAATGCCAGAGAACCAGACGAGCCAACGGTGTAAGTTCCAGTCTGAGTCTGAGTCCAAAGGCAGAAGAAGACCAATGTGCCAACTCAGAGTCAGGCAGAGGGAGGTAATCTTTCTTATTCCACCTTCATCTTCTATCCAGGCCTTCAGTTGATTGTATGAGACCCACTCACATGAAGAAGGGCATTGTGCTTTACTCAGTCTATGAATTCATTTCATCCAGAAACACCCTCACAGACACACCCACAATGATATTTAACCAAATAATATCTGGGTACTGTGTTACCTAATCATATTGACACATAACATTAACACACACTCTCTCTCTTTCTCCCACCTTCTGTCTCTCATTTTTAGAAGACAGAACATAGTTAAATTAACATTAAAAACCATGGTGCAAAGTGTATGCAACTCGTTTTGGGAGCTGAGAGGAGGAAGCCATGACTTTGCCTTAATTTGGGGCAGTGTCAGGGAAGACACCACAGAAGAATTCACTTTCAAGTCCTCCTTGAAGGCTGAACCTGTCAAGTGGGGAGGTTTGGTGGATGAGGGCAGCACCCTGGTCAGTGCTAGGAGACTCTCTGTACGTATGATCTGAATGAAATAATGGCTTGAACTGAAAGAATCTTCTCTCAGAGCAGTTAACATTTTCCTCAGATATGTTTTCTCCTCCTCTTACACACCTCAGTTTCTCTCCAGGAAAGGCCTTATGACCTCAAGAGTAAAATCCCGCTTTATGGAAGAAAAGGTGCCAGTTCAGTAGCCAGACAATCTGGGTCTTACTGGATCACCTTGCACAAATTATGTGACCTCAACAAGTCTCTGCCTCTTTATTTGTAAAAAAATAAATACATAAATAAAACCCACCACTGTTCAGTATTGATGTGATTTAAGAAGACGCACGTGAGAGAGACCATAGCTCTGTGCCCAACACAGAAAGATACTCATGCATATTTAGTCCCTCTCCCTCTCAGTGCATGGGTGAGCTGTCCCTACAGGGAGAAGGGAGCAGAGCCTCTGAGCCAACGCTAGAACTATTGGGGAGCGCAGAGGAGGAGGCAGCCCGACTCACACAAGAGATAAGAGAGATGTGGAATGTGTTTCCTGAAAGCCACCTGGTGTGACAGGGAAGGAGGCCAAGCGTGGAGTGAAGAGCCTATCAGCCAAACCCCTCAGAGAGGAAAGGTCCCAGGCATTGGCGAGGAAAGCCAAAGTACCTCCCATCCCCACCCTGACTTCCCATGTTGCATTGGTCCTGTTACTCTCGTCAGAAGCTTGAAAGGGGAGCACACTCATCTACTGATTACATAGCACTGGGCAAGGGAGGAAGTAGAGGCCTCAAAGAGCCTGTTCTTCCCGGGCTACAAGGGCGGGTTCCAGCCTCGCAAGGTGGCCCCGTACAAGGCGTCTTAGGGCTGGGAGCTCTTGTCTTCTTCTAACTGGCATCCCACCACATTCCAGTTTCCCCAGAAGGCCATCCAAAGACACATTCTTTAGAAAGCTCCATTCCTGGTAGTAGCATGCTGAGAAGAGAACTTTCTCCTCGTCCTGAGTTTGCTGCCTGGGATCTGGTAGGCAGCTCCTGACCACAGAAGGGGCTCCCAGGAGACAGAGGTGCCAGCATGGTAGGGTATACCACCACTTGGGGCCTACAGAGAGGCTGCTGTGCAGAGCTTAGGGAGGAGCCTGCTCCTTTCCTGACAAGGACCCACATCTGACAGAACCAGCTCTGGTCTGTGAAGTCTCTCCAAGAAACTTGGATTCTGCCTCTCTATCCTGGCCAGGCCAGCCCTGGCACCTGTCAACCAAGCAGAGCACCCTTGTCCTGCACTCTCTCCACATCCATGAAAGGGTCTTTCCAGACCCTGCACTCACATGAATGTTTTTCTCTCACTAAAATTTTTTCTCTTAAAAATCTCTTATTAAGGTACGATTGCCTTATAAAAAGCTATACATATTTAATGTATTCATCTCAATGCATTTGGGGTAAATGTACAACAGCAAAACCATCACCATCATCAAAGCCATGAATCTATCCATCACCTCCCAAGGTTTCCTCCCACCCCCTCTATCATTATTAATATTGGATTTTCTTTGTTTCATTTTCTGAGCTAAGAACACTTAATAAAATATCTACCTTCTTAACATAGAGTAAGCATACAAACAGTATCGTTAACTGTAGGCACTGCCGTATAGTAGACCTCCAGAACTTATTTATCTTGCATAAAAGAAACTTGGTACTCTTTGACCATCTCTCATCAACACCCATCAGCCCCAGGCAATCACCATTCTGCTCTGCTCCTGTGAGTTTGAGTGTTTTCGATTCCACGTTTCAATGAGACTATGCGATATTTGTCTCTCTGTGTCTGGCTTATTTCACTTAACACAATGCCTCTAAGCTTTTGTTCATCTACGGCCTCTGCTCAGAATGCATTTTACACTTCTTTATTTATTAGAAATCTACTTATCTTTCAGGGCCCTTACCAATGCCTCATTCTGCCTCCAGCCTTCCCAAATGTACAGTCGTGTTTAGTTCTGCCCTTCTCCGCTTACACCTGCACTTCAGTTATGCCTATTTTTGTTGTATTCATTCATCCTACTATGTGATATAATGGAGTTGAGTGTTGATGTGTTCGCCTCCCCATTGGACTAGATGCTCTTTGAGGAAAGGGAGCTCAGAGGAGGAGGAAAGAAGTGGGAGGAGTTCCCTTTGAAGTCCCTTAAGGGCAAGATTGGCATTAGAGTGAAGTAAGTAAAACATTTGTCTTGGGTGTGAATTTTAAGTATGCCAAAAACTCAGAAATCGAGATAAATATTTGAATGTGGTATATTAAAAAAATCAAAGTTATGGCCAGGCGCAGTGGCTCACACTTGTAATCCCAACACTTTGGATCACTTAAAGTCAGGAGTTTGAGACTGGCCTGGCCAACATGGCAATACCCTCTCTCTACTAAAAACAAAAAAAATTAGCCGGGCATGATGGCAGGTGCCTGTAATCCCAGCTACTCTGGAGACTGAGGCAGGAGAATTGCTTGAACCCAGGAGGCGGAGGTTGCAGTGAGCCAAGATCGTGCCATTGCACTCCAGTCTCAGCAACAGAGTGAGACTCCATCTCAAAAACAAACAAACAAAAAATCAAAATTAATTCAAAACTCCTAGATAAATATAATATTGAATTTTGTGTTTTTTAAAACCAGGCTGTTGTCATACTTTGTAGCCCTGCCTCATTGTGCAGTGGGAACAATCATTTCCCGTCAGTCCATGGTTCCAAGGCTTCGTGGTCCTCACAGTCCGTCCTGGGTAAGCTTAGGAGGAGGGTTAAGCACGGCGCAAGAACAGACCGCACAATGCAGGGCTTTTGTAAAGTCATTTTCATAAAATTTCAAATCTTTTTTAGCTTTTTCTATATAGATCAAAACATGGTAGAATATTTTGATAAGTATGTATGGAGCACACATTTTTCCATCGTTTCTTTTGACTCAGGCACTGACATGCCTGTGCAGCTAAGCTGCAGAAAGTACACTTGCTCTAGGATTTACTATGCAGAGAAGATTTATGTCAGCAGAAAAGGACCCTGAGGACTCCACTCTCCACCCACCAGTCAGAGAGTCTCGATCCAAGAAGACTGCCTAGACATATATTATTCAAATATTTTGTTGAGAATTTGTTCTGAACCAGGCACTGTACTACATAGTTCAGAAACTGATAAATTTCCTGATAAATGCCCTGCCCTCCCAATGCTTCCAGTTTCCCATACTTTTTTGTGTGTCACTGGGAGGGGTTGAGGCAGGGAATAAAGAGATGGAGAGTAAAAGACAATCATACTATGGTGTCATGAGTGTGATAGCGACAACAGGAACGCAGAGGAGTCAGGAGCCACACATTCTGCCTTCTCTGGCCGAGGCAATGTTACTAGAAAGGGCAGTGAGACAGGACAGATAGGGGAGCAGGTGTTACTAGCAGATGTACAAGCAGGTAGGCAGTAGTGGTCCTCCTGACGCACTCCAGGGGAAAGGGGGGCCCCAGTGGCATATGGAGACTCCCAGCAGCAAGAAGAGGCTGTGTGAGTTCAGAGATCTCTGTCTGGCTGTCCCTTAAGGTATGAGAGCAGAGTTTGGGGCTCTCTGATTCTCACTAAGGAAACTGGACCTCAGTTGCTGGGTCAGAACAAAACAGTGACATGGTCAGTTGTGCATTCCAGTTGCCTCCAGGCCCACTGAGGGTGTGAAGCAGGGTGGGGCCGGCTGGAGAGGAGGGAGAGCAGCAGGCTGGCCTGTTGGAGACATGCTCCCTGGTAATGAGAGGAAATAGAAAATGTAATTAACATGTCTGCCACCAGAAACAAGAGCTAAATTTATTACTCTCCTCCTCCCGCTTCCATTATGAATTATTGTGTTTCAATTACAATTTCAAAAGTATTTCCTTAAGGTAATATGTTAGGGTTCCTCAATGGGAAAAGACGGAATGGAACCATGAAAGTTTGATTTATTGCAGTGCCTGCTTTTAGAAAAGGAAGAAGAAGATGAAAGAGAGAGCAGAAAGGCAGGCAAATTGAGAGGAGTTGGACTGGGTCACCTGCACTAGGCAGAGAGCAGCTGGGCAAGAGATGCTGGAGGTGCCTGAATATTTATGGAGTCAGTTCACATCTGAAGATGGAAGAGGCAAGTGTACCATTTCATCTCTGGCTCCTTTTAGTCTGCTCCCTTGTCCTTCTGCAACAATTTAAAGACAAGAGTAAGCTTGGTCTGAAGGAGAGCCATGTTCTGCTCTGTCACCGGGCTGGATGCTGGGACGCAAGGGTGTAAATGAGTAGGATGTGGCCCCATCCTCAAAAAGCTCACAGTCTAGCAGTGAAGGGAAAGGAAGCTAAAACAAGAAGAAAGGAAGTGTGGGCAAAAGAGCTTCTCCTTGGGGCCGCAAGAGCAAGCCCATGCCATTCAGTAGGTAGGATGCCAGGCCAGAGAAATAAATGTTTTGTCAGGCTCTGATTCACACATGAGTCAAGAATTCTCTCAGGGGAGAGACACCTCCAATGTCTTTGGAAAGGATGGAGGCATTCAAGGTGCATTCATTCACTCATTCACACGTTAACATGTAACTGGGAACTCAACCAAGAATAAGCCTCAGACTTCTCCTTGAGGATGGCGGGCTACTGGGAGAGACACATCAGGAATAATTACAAAGCCAGGAGGTTGGAGCCAAGATGGTGATATGTGTAAGGTGTTACAGGATCTCAGATGAAGAGCAGTGAATTCTGTCTGGGAGGAAACCAAGTTTCCAAGAGAAAGAGAGCCTTGAAGTGAGTCTTCAAGGAAACTAGAAGTTTTCCTGGTAAATGAATAAGAAAAAGGCAGAGAAGGTGTCCTGGCTAAAGCTGCAGCCCAGGCTAAGGCAGAAAGACAAAAGCAGCATGGTGATTCCAGGGAGCCCTGGATTGATGTGGGGAGAGAAAGGAGGAGAGTCAGGCCGGGTCCGGAAGGCAGAGGGCCATGCACTGGAGCTTGGATTTCATCTTGATGACACTGGAGAACCCATGGGTGTTATTCAGCATGAGCATGACATGTGGGTTCTAGAAAGACTACAAGGGTGGCTCGCTGCAGGATGGCCAGGAGAGGAGGGAGACTGGTGTTCTAGAGTCTGCGGGAATCCACAGCAGTCAAACGAGAGAGACTCCTGTCCAGAGACACATTATCCCTGCAGTCCACGCATGGGGCGAATGCCTGGGAAACAACTGAATTTAGGGAAAGGAAAGAGAAACACATTGTTTATTTCTTAATTAGGAGCGGATTCGTAATTACTTCCACCCTATTTCTTTTTATTTTCACCTATTGACTTTGTTTGATCCCTAAATCAACCCTGCAAGACAACCAGCATGCTCCCCTTTTAGAGGGGAGGGAAGCTAAACCTCAGAGAAGTTCAAGTTTGTTTAAGGCTTTGCATAAAGTGAGTTGTGGACATGGAAACAGATCTCATGTCTTTCTCACTTCAGTAACACGACTTCCTTCCTTCCTTCCTTCCTTCCTCCCCTCCTCCCTTCCTCTCTTCCTCTCTCACTCAACCACAGCACTTTGGGAGGCCGAGGTGAGTGGATCGCCTGAGGTCAGGAGTTCAAGACCAGTCTGGCCAACATGGCAAAAGCCCATCTCTACTACAAATACAAAAAATTAGCCGGGTGTGGTGGCAGGTGCCTGTAATCTCAGTTGCTCTGGAGGCTGAAGCAGGAGAATTTCTTGAACCTGGGAGGTGGAGGTTGCAGTGAGCTGAGACCATGCCACTGCACTCCAGCCTGAGCAACAGAGCAAGACTCTGTCAAAAAAAAAAAAAAAAAAAAAAGAAAGAAAGAAGGAGAGAAAGCAAAGAAATTAAGATGTCTGGTAAGGCATACGACCACTGCCTAATGGAAGACAGACATCTAAATAAGCTCCCAGGGGAGGAGGGCTAGATACACATAGGGCTATGTCCTAGTGTTTATGCAGGACAGAGGAAGCAACATCTCCCTCTGTTTAGGGGTTCAGGTAAGGCTTTGGGAAGGAGGTGATATTGGCTTTGAGGATGCATAGGAATTCTCCAGTTGCAAAACACTTTCTTAAGCACAGAAATTCACCACAAGCTTTACTTAGTGAAGAATCTACCTTGATCCCACGATGAGTCAGACTGGAATTCCCTTTCATTTGCAGCTAGTTCACTGGTTTGCTGCTGAAGCTTTTCGTGGTGACCTTCTCTTTTTCATTCTCAGATGTGCTCCATTCTGGCCACTTTTCTTGCGTAAAAAGCCCACGCCAAGTCTACATGAGTGCCTGCACAAGGCCACCAAAAACAGGTGGGTATGCCTGAGTGGTATGGCCTAAAATATATGTGCACCTCCGCACTTACCTTCAGGGACTGGAGATAATGCCCTCAAAAAGAGCAGTCAGACAAGTCAATTCCAGTCCTCTCTAAGCAGCAGCCAGACAGGCAACTCCCTGAGCACAGGAGGACGCAGCCCAGCTTTGTAAAAGGATGCAGGCAAATAATTAAGTCACTGTTTACAAGAAATTCTAATCTTAGGGCAGTTCAAGGTAAAGACAGACACCAGCCAGGGACAGCCAAGAGCAACATTGCCAGAACATTTGGAGACAGGGCCTTCAGCCAGACACTGTTTTTTCTCTAAATATTGTCACCAAAAACTCAGTCAGAAAGTTTCTCTGTCCCCCGAGCAACCCCAGTATATTAGCAATAAAATAGTAAAAATAATCACTATGATATAGGATTGCCTCCTATGTGCTAGTCATTTGTTTATATTATTTAATTTTATGCCTCACCTACTGTCCCCCAAAATATCTAAGTAGATATTATTACAGAAAAGGAAACAGAGAGGTTGGGTAATTGGCTGAAGTCACACAGTTATTAAGGAACAGAATTAACTTATGTCTAGAATGTGAACTCGAGACTATCTGCTTTTCAGACTCTTATTTTGTTTTGCCAAGCAGAAAAACTGTTTCAACAGATCAAGGTTTTATTTATTTCTGAATCATCTGCATCCAGATGAATGCATCACAAATATTTGGGGCTATCAAGATTTTTCTTAAAATGTGGTGAAAAATATGGTCAGACTTTCTCCCCAAAAATTGCACATATGCAAATGGAAAGTTTTCTGTAAAATGTCAGGGTATTCACAGAGTTTTTTGGAAAACAATCTGCGAACGTCAGGTTAAGAAACCCCAATGAAAATCTTTTTTGTGAATTGATTTGGAATTATAGTTTGCAACCCTAAGTCGTCATCACCAGCAGGGCTTTGTGATCTGCCTGGGGCCTGCCTTACAGTCTCTACTCCTTCTCCAGTTCATTCTGGTTACAGAAGGAGGACCTGCTGGCCAACCAGATTCACAGGGGACATACCCAGCCGTCACAGAGAGTTCTAGGTTGCTCTAATCTCACATTTCATTGAGAGCTGGTACATTTTACCTCTGATATCACCTGTGGCTTATCCAACTGTCCAGAGGCTGGGGAAACCCTGCCAGTTCCACAACCTGTTTTCACATTACTGATGGCAGAGACGAGAAGACAATAAATTTCTAACTTCTCACCATTTCCCAAACATGCCTTGCTCTTTCATAGCTCCAGGCCTTTGTACTTGTGTTTCCCTCTGCCGAAAGCATGTGTTCTTCTCCTAGCAAAGCCTATTCCTCGTTCGCAGGAGTGGAACATCACCTCCATTTGGACCTCACCTTCTCTGGGATGCCCTCCTTGACCACTCTGCACCCTACAATGCACACAGTCAGTCATCACCTTTCTTCTCCCTTTGTGAACCTGCACCTGCCCACGCCCTGCCCCAGTCACTGGTGTGATACTGCCCCATCAGTGAGAATGATGCCTCTGTCCCCGGAGGGTGCCATACAACCTGGCCTATAGGAAGTGTTGAACTAATGTTTGCTAAAAAGCAGAATGAACAGTTGGAGGGAGCTGGTGGAAATTCCTTTGAGGCAAAGTGCTGATCTATCTAGAAAATTCCTTAAAGTGATATTCGCTTAAAGCATTTTGGTGGATATTAGTCATTGTCATTTTAACCTCAATTAATGTGATTTAAATGAGTTTTTCATTTGTTTGGTTTCTGTTTGTTTGGTTTTTGGCAATGTAGGACTTTTTGACCTCAAGTTCTGAGATAGTTTTCCCTCAAATTCCTTGGAATTTGTCATCGGGATGTTCACCAGGAAAGGCTGTTTTTGAATCAAATATACCCTTTGAGACATTCTCAAATTGGAAACTCTATTTAAGACAGGAAATTCTTATTTGAGCACACAAGTGTGTGTGTGTGTGTGTTCAAATAAGAATTCGGGATTGTCTGTCTTTGATATTTGAAAGTATCTTTCAAGTATTTTCCCAGGCCTTTCGTACTATCGTGTTATCAACAATCCCGTCTATCCTTATTTTATGGTTTCCAGAGTAGAACACAAAATAAATGAGAAGGTACATTGTGTGTTAAGTTTTGTGTGATATAACAAAAAAAGGTTTTAAGTAGTTTGTTTTGCTTGGCTTCTTTTGCAAACAATCTTATTCTCTCTCTTTCTCCCCTGCTCCCATATTTTCTCAAGTTAATGAAAGACCCTAGGTTTGATGAGATTATAAGACAAGTCATCAGAACAACCTGTGGGCAGTGTAATGAAGCCTGGCAGTTATCACAACTATCACTACTTTAAAATATTAAGTATGATGCACAGTAGCATCAATATTTAAAATGTGGTCCTGTTATTTCTGGCAGATCCTGAGATCTTTCTAGGAAGACAATGAGGTAAAAAACATTTTCATATTAGCATGAGCAGGTTATTTACCATTTTCACTGTGTGGACATCCACAGTGATGGTGTAAAAGTAATGGTGGGTAAAACTGGGCGCCTCAGCACGAATCAAGGAAGTGGCACCAAACTGAAATAGCAGTTGTCATTGTATTCTTCAATATTACACATTCACAGTAAAACAAAACAAAAAATCAAAAAACAAACAAACAAAAACAACACCCCAGCTTTACCTAAAACTATCCTTGCTGAAGCAATGAAAATTATTAACTTAATTCAATTTCAACCCACAGGTCTTCTTACTACTCTGTGTGATGAAATGGAGGGCACTCACACTGGTCACAGTGGTCATCTCAAGGAAAAGTACTTGTGCATCTGTTTGAGTTGCAAGCTAAACTAGCAGCTCTTCTCCTGGAATGCATTTTTTTTTTTTTTTTTTTTTTTTTACAGAAAAGAATGAACAAGTGTCAGAAAAGAATGTTTATTCAGATTTGGATATTTTAAAGATATTTTGTCGAAAATAAACTGAGCCTGCCACTTCAAAGAACACAACCGACAAATTGTTGTCAATAATAATACTTGTTACGTTTTTAAGCAAAAATCAGTTAGGAAGTTTCTATCTACTAGCATAAGCTTGACTTTTACCTAATGTATACTAAAAAACATCCAGCCTCACACAGATATGTAGTGGGAAAAGGTGGAAGTATTTTAATAACCTTTTAAGATAATTAGATAGTTTAGATAACTAATAATTTAGGAGATAATAATTATTCTCCTTTGATACTGCACTAAAAACTGGCATGTGGTAGTTTTTTAAATACTTGTTGCAATGTGGAATTTGAAGCCACATAAGTGATTTTTTTTTCTTTTTTGAGATGGAGTCTCACTCTATCTCCCAGGCTGGAGTGCAGTGGCGCAATCTTGGCTCATTGCAACCTCTGCCTCCCAGATTCAAGCCATTCTCCTGCCTCAGCCTCCTGAGTAGCTGGGATTACAGGCAGGTACCACCACACCCAGCTAATTTTTGTATTTTTGGTAGAGATGGGGTTTCACTATGTTGGCCAAACTGGTCTTGAACTCGTAACACTGCCCACAGGTTGATCTGCCTGCCTCGGCCTCCCAAAGTAGTGGAATTATAGGCGTGAGCCATTGTGCCTGGCCATAAGTGATTTTTTTTCATATTTTATTACATTATTTCATATACTTCAGCCAAACAACATATTGAAGGCAAAAGCAGATATAAAATTCAGTCATTTTATATTAAAGCTGACTTTAATTTATAAATTTATAAAAGTTTAAAACAATGTATATCTTCTCATTCATTTTTATTTTAAAAATAGTTACTTTATTAAAATATGTTAATATGTAATAGGCTTATATTGTCATATTTGCATGCATTCATATATATTTTTAACTGTCTCAGTTGTAATTGCTCATACAGAACATAATTAATAGATATAACCCATACAAACAGAAGCTCTTCGGGGTCCTCAGTAGTTTTAAAGAGAGTAAAAGCATTCTGTGATCAAAAAGTTCAAAAACCACTGCACTCTAACAATCTTTGAGCTTGCAAAAATTACCTCAAAAAGCCATTTTTAGTATGGAATGAATGGGTGTGATGGCCCAGTTTCCAATACCTACCGTCATTTAGCCCCCATTCCTTTCGAGCTAGCCCAGAGAGGTGTGGCTGGTAGGCAGAGAGTTGAGGCCTACAGAGCTCTGGTCATATATCTAAAATATAGTTCTAATTCTAAAATGGACAAAGGCTAATAGCTGCACATTTGTCCTATAAGACAGAGCCCCATTATTAGGTGGTTGTGTGTATCTCTTTTCCATAGCATCAACCCTGTATCTCAGTGCAGGTAGCATGTCATCTTCTAGAAAGGTTACTTGATACAGACCCAGGCTTGAACATAAGAGCACTGGATTCTCTTCTCAGGCTCACCATTAACCAGTCTTATGACCTGAGCAGTCTCTCTCTCTGGACTTCAATGTCCTTATTCACAAAAGGCAGATGTTTGGTAACTGGACCATATACTCTCTAAGATATTTTTCAACTTGGAAATTCTATGAATCAATTTGGAGAAATATTTGAAAGACAATAAGAATAACAATTGACTTTTATATGGTATTTTATACTTGCCAAATTACTTTTCCATCCAAATTCTTGCCTGGTGTTAATTTCACGGCAATTGAGATTAAGGATTCCAGAGGAGACTGACTGGTATTGAGTTCTGATGTGTCACTAACCAGCTGTGTGGCCTTGAGTAGGTTATTTAACCCATCTACAGCTCAGAGAGTTGATAAGGTGATTAAAGGAGGTAAGGCACGCACAGTATTTAGAATAGATTCTGGCCTATGTTACACACACAGTAACTATTATTAATACCTGATTCAATGTATCATAATTGTATGTTCACATGTCTCTCTCCCCTCCTAGACTATGAACACCTTATAGATGAAGACCTCATCCTGTTCATCATTGCATTCCTAGCATAGTGCCTAGGTCATAATCAGTACTCAGTAAATGCTCATTAAATGGATGAGTGGATGACTTATGTGATAGTTTACATCATTGTCCAGTATATATTCAGTTCTCAATACCTCCTTCTTTGGGCAGAGTTTAATTTTCCATGTTATTTGGGTTGATCCATGAGATTTCAGAGGGCTTAAATGCACATGTATGGTTTGGCTTGTGTCTTGTGCTCTGATGATGATAATCCATGAGAATTGTCATCCAGGTAGCCAGTGCTTCTTTAGCATGGGCACCAGAATGACAGAGACAGTGTAGCAGACAACCATGCTCTGAAGAAGAGCCTTCTAGCCAGTACCACCCCTAATCACAGACAGCTCTCTCAGGCAGTGCCATATTTCTTTCATGGCATCATGTGAGATTGAGCTGCCAGAATGTTGCTGATTTGGGGTGAACAAAATTGTTTATATATAGACAGGGCTCCACACAAAATATTCCTGTGTTGTCCATACTCTCCAAAAGCAGCCCTGCCATGAGCCAAGGCCATCCTAGACCACCTGATATTGACCTGCAGACTCATGAGTACAAGAATACATGTCTATTGCTAAATGACTGAGATTTGGGGATGGTTTTTAAAATGACAGTAATGTGGCAATCATAGATAGATTGATACAACTGTACAATCTATGAGGTAATTGTTATTGTTCTTCCCATTTTAAATGTGAGAAAATTAACAAAGGGGATATCGTCTAGAATGCACTTGTTTGCTAATAATAGAAAACAGCTCAAATTGTTATACAGGATAATAGAATCCAAAAAGGCAGAAGTAGTGCAGAGAGAGTTCCTGATGAAGCTGAGTCAGTGGGTCACCAGGGATCCCATTTCTATGGATCTATTCATATTGCCTTTTGCCATGACAGTTTCATCTTCAAGCTGCTATGGGCTCATCTGTGCACATTTGCACAGGCAGAGTTCCTACAGCCCGCACCATCTCTACAAGGTCCTCAAGACTCACTCTGAGCAGACCCCCTAGGGTCAACAACAGTCCTGATCCATTCCCAATTCTACCCTGTGTATGTGTGTTTTTAATCATCACTCACTTATTTAACAAATATTTATTGAGTGCCTTCTCTGTCAGGTACTTTTCTATGTAGTGGGAATACACTATTGAATGAGGCAGGAATAGTCACTGTGCACGCAGAAGTTACATACTCTATATTGTATATAATAATACAGACAAATAGGCTAGGGAGAGAGGGAGCTACATAATTATATATACAGAAACCTAATGATGGCTGTCATTTACCAAGACCAAAAGCAGGCATTACACCAGAGGTTTTTAATTCAATCTTCAAAATAATGTTACAAGATAAGACTTATTGTTCACATTTTTATCATTAACAAAATGGTACACAGCAAAAATGAGTAATTTACTAGGCTCAAACAACAAGGCTAAATTTATAATTTTTTGTTACTCATCTGCCATGCACATTGCCTGTCATACATGAAAAATCCTGTTCCTCTTTGGATGAACTATAATTCCCATACCAAATGATATTAGAATAAACTATCCTTTATTAATTTTATTATAGTAATTTAGTTAAATCCCTTAGAATGCTTTGACTAAATACAAAATGCTTAGAATCTCATATATTAATCAATTCTTCAAAAATAAAACATTGTCTGTATCTGTAGATACTACTTGTATATCATTGGTGTTACTATTACCCAATTTTAACTTTTCCCATATATTAATGTAGTTATCCTTACCTTCTTTAATTTATTTTTAAAAATTAATGCATTGTTATTATAGAAATTTTGAAAAGAACCCAAAATTAGGAAAGTGTAGAAAAAAATTATCCACACTCTAACAACATATAAGCAACAACTAGAGGCTTAGTTTTCCTAGTTTTTTCCTCCATACTGTATTTTCACAAAAATAAGATTATATGCTACATACCATCTTGTATTGTACTCTTTAAGCTTATTATTATACCACCCAATTTTATATGTTATTATAACTTTGCTAACCTTATTTTCTATGTCATAATTCTAGTGTATAAAATATGCCATAATTTTATTAGTCATTCTTTCCCTGTTGGACACTTAGATTGGATGACTAATAGATCTATTTTAACTTCTTCCTATGAGGACATAAAGTATTTTTATTTATTTATTCAATCTTAATTTATTTTTGCGATGGCAAATTAAAGAAGAAAAGACAAATTGTGTTGAGACATGCCTAGATTTTTCACTGTCCACATGTCTAAATCTAAACTCATCAGCTTATTCCAGGAAAAAAAAAAAAAAAAAAAACATTGTTTCTCTTACACCTCCTCCCTTGTAAGGTTCCCTATTTTCCAGACTGCCCTGGCTCAGAAATGCCCAGTCAGCCTGACTTTTTGCCCCTTGAACATTAAAATCTAATCAGTCTCCAAGGCCATTCAGCCCTTCTTTCAGAGTACAGTAACGTTACATCCCCTGCTCCTCCGATTTTCCGAGTGAGTATCTAAGTTGGGCTCCTTTATCTCATGTTTTGTTTACTTATGAGCCAGGGTCACAACTGAAATAACTCTATATTTGCATGTGGTCAATGCTGGATAAGTACTGGACACATGAATGCTGAATAAGCATCGCCTTTACCTTTTATTGATTTTAAAAATGAATACTAACCCATGCCTCCTCTAAAGGCTTGTTGAGCACAAAAACCATGAACTAATAATAAAAACAGCTAATAATTTTTAAAAGCCTACTATGTGCCAGGAACTATTCTGAGTGTTACACATAGTTTTTCTTTAGTGCTTTAACTGCCCTACCTATAAAGATCACCATTCGTTTCATAAGCGAGGATACAGAAAAACAGTATGATTTACACAAAGTTCCATAATAACTGTGGGAGCTGGACTTTTAACTGCAGGTTATCTGGCTAAGCATAGCTCTGTCACCGTGCCTGGCCCCATGCATTGACTATTATTAGATTAAATCATGAAGAATGGGACCAACAAGGTGAGCCCCAATCGTGTCATGGTTATGCCAAAGACTGTTTATGAGCGGTGAAGTTTGAGATGCCAAGAGGTTCAAATAAAAGAGAAATATATTTCCAGTTTTCAATAAAAAATGTTTCCCAATAGTGTGTCATCGTGGTTTTATTTTCTGGCATTATTGTAAAAGCCTCAGTTTCTAGTGGAGATGTTTGCTTGGGTCATAACAAGCAAACTCTCCATGCATTGCGATGGGACTGAGAGCTGCAGCGCAGGAGCTGAAAGCACAAGTATTGGTTTCAAGCCACTTAACCTCACATCATCTCATCAGTATACTTACTAACTTTGTGGCATTGGACAAGTTGTTTAATCTCTCTAAGACTTAGCTTCCTCATATTTAAGATAATAGTATTTATACCTACCTAATAGGTTTTGGCATAGGAGAGAGAAGGAATAAAGAAAATAATAAGTGAAACATACAACCACCATGCCTGGCATCTGGCACATGTTAAATACTATTTTTTTGTGGTGATGACTCCATGACTTCCTACTTTTTCAACAGTTACCGCTACTGGTGCTTGTATCAGTCCATGAACAGCACTTACTAGATAATTATTGTACACTTAGTTGATAAAGAAGGGAGAAATTATAAACAGAATGCATGGATGTACAGGGACATGGGACTAAAAAACAATGAGGAACTGCGAGTAAATTGTCATCTTTCAACCTCATATCATGAACATAAGAGATACCCTTAAATATTTTGTAATCAACAGTTAATTTTTTGATAAATGTGCATTACTGTATATATTGCAGACATATGTGTTCACACACCCAAAACAATGCATAAGTTACCATTCCTGGTCCCTCTCTTATTTTTAAAAATACATTTTGGAAGATATTAATTACTTTCTTGCTTGTAACTAGTCAGGCAAAAAAATAAATAAATAAAGATTCCTGATGATTAATTATGATATTGACTTCATATTGAGTTTAGAATAGCCTATCTCTCCAAAGAACTCTTCTTGGTATAAAAGACATAAACTCTGCATAAAATAGTTTTTAAAATCATCTTTTCAAATAGGTGACTGGGCTGGCAAGAAAATAAGATAGATGCTTAAAGTCCAGAGATTAGGAGAAACACAAAAGCAGAGAGGTTCGTATGAGCTCTGGCAGTATTTCCCGGTCCCTGGTGGGCTAGTACCTGACTCTCAACAGCCACACATGCAATTGAGGATGAGTAAACAAAAGCTGAGCACAGACCCAAATGCTAATAGTCCTATAGGGTGAACCAGTAAGAGAGAACCATCCCATAGATAGAAGCTTAGAGGTAACTGTCTAACTCCCACCACTTGGGTCTGAGTGGAAAAAAAAAGTTCCTGGATAGTTTTTAAGCCAAATACTAAGATTCATAAGAGCCTGGGGCCAGTTTCCACAATTACATCTGAAAAGCTCTCTTTACTGTTTTTATTTGCTTAATAAAGTATTTGACCTGTGACTATGTATAAATAAAATCATATTCAAGTACTATAATAATATTTTATATGTATATAGTGTTTTGTCATTTTCCTTGTATAGCGTGCACCATCTTGTCAAATCCTCAAAATGTACCTTAGTCTAGAACTCAGGTCTCTTGAGCTCCATTGTACATCCTGCTGATCAATATCAAGACAATCTAATTGAATCATTTGATATTTTAAAATGAAAGAAAACAGAATCTGTACCAGAAGCTGTAGCAAATGTAGAAGTAATGAATCTTCCCTGCCCTCATGATGCTTATAAGTAATGCCTGCAGCAAAAGAATGTCATGAAGGATGTAAGAGTGTTTCAAATAGTGAGACATAGTCACGACATGGCCTCTGGCTGATTTTATAAGAAAAAGAGTTATGATGAAGGTGGAACTTACTATGAATCTTCAAGTAAAAAAGCACCATCTACATGAGACAACAAGAAACTAATTTCAAATATAATAATAGGTAATTTCAAGGTAAAATTGTGTAAAAGATACATCACACAAACACAAAAAGAAAACTGGCCAGGCACAGTGGCTCACGCCTGTAACTCCAACACTTTGGGAGTCCGAGGTAGGTGGATCACGAAGTCAGGAGTTCAAGACCAGCCTGACCAACATGGTGAAACCCCATCTCTACTAAAAATACAAAAATTATCTGGGCATGGTGGCACATGCCTGTAATCCCATCTACTCTGGAGGCTGAGTCAGGAGAATTGCTTGAACCCAGGAGGCGGAGGTTGCAGTGAGCCGAGATCGTCCCATTGTACTCCAGCCTGGGCAACACTCCACCTCAAAAAAAAAGAAAAAAAGAAAAAAGAAAAGAAAGCTGATGTGGCAATATCAATATACACAAAACAGACTTCAGCACAAAGAAAAGCACCAAGGATATATGTGGAATATTAAAAAATGAGAAAAAGTCACAATAGTCCTAAATGGATTTGTAACCGATAATAGAGCACCAAAACTAAAAGAAAAAAATAGACAAATAGAGAATAACAGCTTGTGACTGCAAAAATCTTCCCTAATAATTGACAAAGCAAATTAAAAGAAAATTGCACAGGATGTAGAAGAATGAACAACATCAACCAACTGGATCTAACTGACAATTATAGAACATTCCACCCAAGCAACAGCAGAGTACACATTCTTTTGTTGTTGTTGTTGAGACGGAGTCTCACTCTGTCACCCAGGCTGGAGTTCAGTGGTGCGATCTTGGCTCACTGCCACCTCTGCCTCCCAGGTTCAAGCAATTCTCCTGCCTCAGCCTCCCGAGTAGCTGGGACTACAGGCACGTGCCACCATGCCCGGCTAAATTTTTTTATATTTTTAGTAGAGACAAGGTTTCACCATGTTGGTCAGGCTGGCAGAGTACACATTATTTTCCAGTGTGTGTAGAACATGAAGCAAGAGAGACCATATCTTGGGTCCTAAAGCAACCCTTAACAAATAATTAAATAATACAAAGTATGTTCTTGGACCATGCACTCGTTTGCTAGGGCTGCCATAACAAAACCACAGACTGGGTGGCAAAAACCATAGACTGGGTGGCTTAAGCAACTTAATGGTATTTTCTCACAATTCCAGAGGCTAGAAGTCCAAGATAAAGGTAGTGGCAGGTAGAGTTTTTTCTTACTTCTCTCCTTGGCTTGAGGATGGCCTCCTTCTCTCTGTGTTGGATGGTCATCTCCTTGTGTATGCTGTCTGTGTCTGAATCTCCTCTTATTATAAGGGTTCTAGTCATATTAGATTAGGGTCCATTCTAATTACCCCATTTTAGCTTAATTACTTATTTAAAGGCCATGCCTCCAAATATAACCATATTCTACAGCACTGGGGGATTAGGTCTTCAACATATGAATGTTGGGGGTACACAATTCAAACCACTGCAAGCCATGTAGAATTAAACTAGGAAACAATCACAGAGAGATAATAAAATCTCTAAACATGTGGAAATTAAACAAGACACAGAGGAAGTTACAAGGTAAATAAGAAAAATGAATAAAAATGAAAATAAAACATATCGTAACATTGTGGGATATAGTTAAACAATGCTTAGAGGAATATTGATAACATTAAATGCTTATATAAGAAAAAAAGAAAAGATTCAAATCAATCATATAAGTTTTTACTATTAAAAAAACTAGAAAAAGAACAAAATAATGACAAGGCAAGCAAAAGGAAGGGAATAAAGTTAAGAACAGAAATCAATATAATTATAAATGGAAAAATGATAAAGAGAAACAATGAAACAAAAATATGTGGTGTTTTTTTGGATAGAAGTGTAAAATAGTTATACCTGTAGCAAGACAAAAAAGTGAGAGACAGAGAGAGAGAGGGAGAACGAGAGAAACAGAGACAGAAAGATGACAGGAGAGACAGAGAGAAGATATGCATTGCCAATATCAGAAATGGAAGAAGGTATACCACTAAAGAGCCCACAAATATTACAAGGATAATAAGGAAACACTGCAAATACTTCTGTGTGCATACAATTGGCAACTTAGATGAAGCAGACCAATTTCTCAAACTAAAACAACTTCAATACAACCAAGATTATGTTGGTAATTTGAATAATACAATAACTATGAAGACATTTAAATTATTAGTTTAAAAAATACACCAAAAAATGTAGATTCCATGGGTCCAATAGTACCAATTCTATAAAAATCTCTTTCAGTTAATAGAACTGAAAAGAATACTTCTGAACTAATGTTATAGGGTCTACATTACCTTGATCCCAAAACTAGAAATCGACTGTATGAATGAGAAAACTTCACACCAATATCCCTCAAAAATATACATACCTAAATTATAAAAATATATTAGTAAAACAAATCCAACAGTATATTTAAAAATCATGTACCACAACCAATAATTGTTTATCTTGGGAATTCAAAGCTGGATTACTATCTGAAAATCAAGCGAGTCATTTACAATATAGAAACATAAAGGAGAAAGTCAATTTATCATATTATTTGATCCAAAAAAAATTGAAGAAAATTCAGCACACATTCTTGAGAAAAACTCTTTGCAAATTAACATTGAAAAGGAATTTCCCAAATTGGATAGCAGGCATCTAAAATAAACTATAGGTAACATCATATTTAATGACAAAAAATTAATGTTTTCCCCTGTAATAGAAAAAAACGCTGGATGTTCAGTCTCGCTACTCCTATCCAATGCCATTCTGAAAGACCTATTCAGTACAATAAGGCAAGAAAAAAAAAACACATATATTGGAAAGAAAGAAATTAAAATGTCTGTACTTTCAGAGTACATGATTTTCTGCATAGAAAAATACCAAGTAATTTATAGAAAAACTCCTAGAACTAATAAGTCAGTTTAGCAAGCTCATAGAATATATGGTCTTCACCCAAAGACTACACTACACTACCAACAAATGACTGGGAATCAAAATTAAAAGAGCAAGGTAATTTTCCAAAGTGTCAGTAAATAAAATAGACGTAAATCTAGTAAAACTTGCACAGGATTCATATTCTTCTACATGCTTAGAAATGCTGATTAAAAACCCATAGAAAACCTAAATAATTGGAGAGACATACACCATTTATAGATAGAAATTCTCAGTGTAGTAAAAAAAAATCCATTCCCTCTAACTAATATGTGGTCTTAATGCAATACAAATCAAATTTAAAATCCCTGCCGGTTTTTTTTCCAGTATAGAAAAGATAATTTTAAATTTATGTATAAATACAAAGGTACTAACAAAAACAATTTTGGGAAAGAATAGAGATGGAAGAATTATAGTAATCAACTTTAAGGCTTACTAAAAAGCTACAGTAATCATGGCACTGTAATATTGGTAAAGGGATGCATTGATTAATGGAATATACCACAGAATCCAAAAATAAGACTACACAGAGGTGAAAGCAATTTAATGAAAAAAACCAATATTTTCAAAAGGGGTTAGAAAATTTGGAAATCCTCATACAAAGCAATAAACCTAGATCTAATAGTCCCATCTTATTAAACACTTGATTCAAAATGGATCATGGATCTAAATGTAAAACATAAAACTATTAACTATTTAGAATAAAAAATAGAACAAAAATCTCATATGGGCTAACACGGTTTGACTGTGTCCCCACCCAAATCTCATCTTGAATTGTGGTTCCCATAATTCCCACATATTGTGGGTGAGACCTGGTGGGAGGTAACTGAATCATGGAGATAGGTCTTTCCTATGCTGTTCTTCTGGCAGTGAATAAGTCTCACGAGATCTGTTGGTTTTACAAAGGGGAGTTCCCCTACACAAGCTCTCTTGCCTGTTTCCATGTAAGACATGCCTTTGCTTCTCCTTTGCCTTCTGCCATGATTGTGAGGCCTCCCCAGCCATGTTGAACTGTGAGTCCATTAAACCTCTTTCCTTTATAAATTTCCCAGTCTCAGATGTGTCTTTATTAGTAGCATGAGAACAGATAATATATGGTCTTAGGCAAAAATAAAAGTATAATCCACTAAAGAAAATATAATAAATTAGATTTTACCATAAATTAGATTTTATCATAAACTTTTGCTTATAAAAGATAACTTTTTAAATAACAAAAAAGATAAGCTACAGGCTAAGACAAAGTATTCATGAATCATAAATCTAGAAAAAAAGACTTACATCTACAATTTCAAGTAATTCTCAAAAACGCAACAATAAGAAAACAATGGGCCAGGCGCAATGGCTCATGCCTGTAATCCCAGCACTTTGGGAGGCTGCAGCAGGTGGCTCACATGACCTCAGGAGTTCAAGACCAGCCTGGGCAACAAAGTAAGACCCTATCCCTACAAAAAATAAAAAATTAGCCAGACATGGTGGTGCACGCTTGTAGTCCCAGCTACTCGGGAGGCTGAGGTAGGAGGATGGCTTAAGCCTGGAAGACAGAGGTTGCAAGGTTGCAGTGAGCCAAGATTGCACCACTGCACTCCAGCCTGGGTGACAGAGCCAGACCCTGTCTCAAAAAAACAAAAACAAAAACAGAAACAAACCACTCCCCCAAAAAACAAACAATCAGACAAAAAACATTCAATTTTAAAGCTTGGGCAAAAAGATTTAAGCAGACATGTTAACAAAAATCTAAGGATAGCAAATAAGTATGAGATGTTGAATGTTGTTAGCCATTAGGGAAATGCAAAATAAAACCACATTTATGTATCACTAATACACCTACTAGAATTGCAACGATCAACACACACACACACTTACACACACAATGCCACGTGCTGCCAAGTATAAAAAGAAACTGGAACTCTCATTTGTTATTACTGGATGTGAAAAATAGTGCAGCCATCTAAAAGACATTTCTGACAGTTTCTTATAAAGTTAAACATATACTTAACAGAGGGCCCAGGACCCTAGAGAATTAGAAACTTAGGTTCACACAGAAACTTCTATATAAATTTTCATAAAATTCCTGTTTATAAAAACCTAAAACTTGAAATAATCCATATATCCTTCAACGGATTAATGAACAAACTATTGTCCATTCTTCCAACTTCCAGAGGCCTCCTGCACCCCATGGCACTCGGCTCCTTCCTCTTTCTGCAAAGCACAGCACTCCAAACTCTGTTTCTCTTGTCACAGCCGTTTTTCTAATTAAACATCTTTCTTCCCTCTCATAAGGACTCATATGATTACATTGGGACCCCCTGGATAATCTGGAAAAATCTCCCCATGTCAAGATCCTTAATCACTTCCAGAAAGTACCTTTAGTTATGTATGGAAACATATTCTGGGCTTTTTAGGATTAGCATGAGAACATATTTGGGGCAACTATTCTTTCCACCACACATGCATACAATAGAATACTATTGAGTAACAAAAAGGAACACACTATTTGTATGAGCAACAATTTGCATGACTCTTGAAAGCATTAGGCTGCATGAACGAAGTCAGGCTCAAAAGGTCATATACTGTTATAATGTATGGCTCCATATACATACATATATATATATATTTTTTTTGAGACAGAGTTTCACTCTTGTTGTCTAGGCTGGAATATAATGGTGAGATCTCGGCTCACTGCAACCTCTGCCTCCTAAGTTCAAGTGATTCTCCTGCCTCAGCCTCCAGAGTAGCTAGGATTACAGGCATGCACCAACATGCCTGGCTAATTTTGTATTTAGTAGAGACGGGGTTTCTCCATGTAAATCAGACTGGTCTTGAACTCCTGACCTCAGGTGATCTACTTACCTCGGCCTCCCAAAGTGCTGTGATCTCAGGCATGAGCCACCATGCCCAGCCTTATATGACTTTCTCACAAAGATAAATCTGTAGCAATAGAGTAATCATCAGGGGTTGCCAGAGCTTAGAAGTAGGGAAAAGTGTGACTACAGAGGGGTGGCATAAAGGAGTTTGTTGAGGTAATGGCAGCATTCTATGTTCTGATTGTGGTGGTGATAACATGAATGGATACCTGTGTTAAATCTCACAGAACTCTACTCCAAAAAGAAGTTTTAAGTTAATTTAACTCTGTGGGTTTTTTTTAAAGCACACACTTAGTAATAAATTAAAAACTGATCACTTTTAGTCTGTCCTGTCTATCTATCAACCTACCCACCTATCTCTATTGATCTATGTACCTATCTACTTATCTATAATAATCTATGTATGTATCTATAATTATATCTATTATTCATCTCTATCTATCTATATCTATCCATCTATTTATCTATCCATCCATCTCTCTATCCATTCACCTATTTATCTATCCATCTATGTATCTATCCATCCACCCATATCTATCTATCCATCTATCTATCTATCTATCTAATTTACCTATCTATCTGTCATTCTTAACTGCCTGCTTATATTTAAAGAAGAATAATTGTAGTACAGAAGCCTGGAGCACCCCCTACACTCGCCTGCTGGAGCATTTTGCAGACAGCTCACTTGATTTACCCACCTCTCATGTCTCCAAACGCATGTCAGTAAGGACACAGAACACCCCTCATTCTAGATGCCTGGAGCCCCAGGAAGCCTGAAGGAAGAAAATTCCTGGGTGCTAAGATGAGTACTCTGTTTGGCACTGGTGGCTGAAAAATCTCCCTGCAACAGTGGCTTCTAACACTTTTTATTTAGTGCTTTTAAAAAAAATATTTATATCTTTGGCCTTGTTTAACATTTTTTACCGAGTTCCCTTTTCCTTTCAGAAGGCCGAGGCCAAAAAACACAGAAAATGAGTTACAGGAGCCTCAGCAAGAAGTCTCCTGGGATGTCACCATCTCCTGGAAAATTCTCCTCAATAGCTTACCAGACAAATATAAATATATGCTGGATGAAGTTTTCAGTGACCTTTAAACTGTTTGCATTTCAAGAAGATTCCAAGAAGAGTTTCTGTTGCTGGCAGATCTTTGGGATTCTAGGCTTACATTAAAAAATCTAAACCAGATCACACTTCAGGCGAAGCATCCCAGAAACATCATCACTGTGGAATCTGAATGTCAAAGAACGACTCCTCCTTAGTGCCTACTGGGTTTTAGGAAATACGTTCAGTGCTTCTTCTGTGTGGTTCCTTTAATCCCAACAGCTTTAGGAGGAAGGGAATGTTATTCTCATCAGACAGAGGGGAAATGGAATCTCAGATTGCAAAGCCCACTGCTACATACCCTGTAAGGGTCCCAGATTCCTTGGATATAAAACGGATTTATGTTGCCTATCTTGCAGGGTTATTACAGATTAAGCACTGAGGAAAAGAATATAGTAGGTGCTTGCATTAGTCTGTTCTCATGCTGCAAATAAAGACATATCTGAGACCGGGTAATTTATAATGAAAAGCGGTTTAATTGACTCACAGTTCAGCACGGCTGGGGAGCCCTCACAATCATGGCAGAAGGCAAAGGAGGAACAAAGTCACATCTTACATGGTGGCAGGCAAGAGAGCTTGTGCAGGGGAACTCCCATTTATAAAACCATCAGATCTCATGAGACTTACTCACTACCACAAGAACAGTATGGGGAAAATTGTCCCCATGATTCAATTATCTCCACCTGGCCCCACCCTTGACACATGGGGATTATTACAACTCAAGGTGAGATTTGGGTGGGGACACAGCCAAACCTTATCGGTGCTCAATAAATGGCAAATGTGATTGCATGTGGGTAAGCGAAAATCCAGACCCAGGCTCCACTGGCTCAAAATGGCAAGTTCTTTCCACTTCTGCAGGTAGGCTTCTCTGGGGCCCAGCCAGGCAGGTGTCTCCTGCTGCCCTTTGTTCCATGGCACCAGAGGAATGTTTCCTAGCCTTTAATGGGAGCAACTCTCACCTCCCTGTGCCTGTGGTCCCTTCCCCACAATTGTGAAGTGAGAGCCTCTGTCACTGGAGCTCCTTGTCCTCTCCACCTGCAAAGAAAGAGTGCTCTTCTTTTTTAGGACTTTGCTGTCATTCACCTTGATGAGAAGCTAGAAGGTGACAAAAATTGCCATTATGAAGAATCAGCCAAGAATGTGTTACCCTAAAATGCCCTCATGATCGATGATCAGGAACATCTGTCTCTTGTTCCTAGCACCTTCTGGATAGAAGGTGACTGCAGTGGACATATTTCTTCAGTCTTTGTTCTGTAAAGGCATGATTCAGTGCTCATCAAGATTTCCCAGGAGGCTTTCAGACAGAGAAGGTGAAGAACATTCTTCCTACTGCCAAAAAGGTACAGTTCAGGCTGGGCGCTGTGGATCATGGCTATAATCCCAGTGCTTTGGATCCAGAGGCAGAAGGATCACTTGAGGCCAGGAATTTAAGACCAGCCTGGGCAACATAACAGGACCCTGTCTCAACAAAGTATAAATAGCCAGGTGCAGTTTCAGTCCCAGCTACTCAGGAGGCTGAGGCAGGAGGCTTGCTTGAGCCCAGGAGTTAGAACTGCAATGAGCTATGATTGTGCCATTGCACTCCAGCCTGGGTGACAGACTGAGACTGTATCTCTAAAATAAAAGAAGACAAAGAAAGTGCACTTCGGATGGATTCTTACATTGTCCATTGTCTTCAGGGAGCATTTGTATTTCTAATACTCTCTAGATGAGGTGACATTCCGTGCTTTATACCTCTAAACCACTCATATTTGGGTAGTTCCTGCTTGGTATACATATTTATTTCTTTTTATTATTATTTTTAAGGATGGTGTCTTGCTAAGTTGCCCAGAATGATCTTGAGCTCCTGGACTTAAGCGATCCTCCTCCTCATTTACTTGGTGTATTTAGATGTTGGCAAGAAAGAAGAAAGAAAAAAAGAGAGTAGAAGGAAGGAAGGAAGGGAGGGAGGAAGGAAGGGAGGGAGGAAGGGAGGGAGGAAGGAAGGAAGTGGGTATAGAGGCTGACAGTTGCAATCCCAGCACTTTGGTAGGCCAAGGTAGGAGGATTTCTTGAGCCCAGGAGTTCAAGACCAGCCTGGGCAATATAGTAAGACCCCACCTCTAAAAAAAAAAAAAAAAAAAAAAAAAAAAAAAGTTAGCTTGGCATGGTGGTATATGCCTTTACTCCCAGATACTCAAGATGCTCGCTTGAGACAGCAGGATTCCTTGAGCTTAGGAGGTCCAGGCTGCAGTGAGCCACGATCATGCCACTGCATTTCAGCCTGGGTGACAGAGAGACACCCTGTCACAATGAAAGAAAGAGAAAAGAAAGAAAGAAAGAAAAAAGAAGGAAAAGTAGGAAGAAGGAAGGAAGGAAGGAGAGACAAAGAAAGAAAAAAAATATGAGGGAAGGAAAGGAGGGAGAGAGGGAGGAAGAGAGAAAGAGAGACGGAAGGAAGGCAGGGAGGAAGGAAGGAAGGGCGGAAGGGCGGAAGGGCAGAAGGGGAGAGAAAGAAAGAAAAATGAAAGGTATGAGGGAAGGACGCAAGGGAGTGAGGGAGGGAAGGAGGGAAGAAGAGAGAAAGAGATAGAAAAAAATAATTGACGGCTGGGCACAGTGGCTCACGCCTGTAATCCCAGCACTTTGGGAGGCCGAGGTGGGCGGATCACGAGGTCAGGAGATCGAGACCATCGTGGCTAACACGGTGAAACCCCGTCTCTACTAAAAATACAAAAAAATTAGCCGGATGTGGTGGTGGGCGCCTGTAGTCCCACCTACTCGGGAGGCTGAGGCAGGAGAATAGTGTGAACCCAGGAGGCAGAGCTTGTAGTGAGCTGAGATTGCACCACTGCACTCCAGCCTGGGCGACAGAGCGAGACTCTATCTCAAAAAATAAATAAATAAAATAAAATAAAATAAAAAATAATTGACAATATATGAGCTGCATCAGACAAAAGTAGAAGCAAGAGGGAATTATGTGTATACCTACAACACGGTGAAACAATATTTAGTCAGATTAAATGAGAGAATAAACTCTGGCTTAAAATTCTCTGGCTTAGAGAATTTTGTTTTATGTTATACTTTTTTCTCTCTGGTTTTAAATGTTAGATGAACATTTTTCTAACATATTTTTTAAAATAGAGAAAGTAAAAGAAGCAGGAAAATAATTGCCCGAGGTCCTTCACCTAAGGATAAGAACTCTTAACATTTTGGGTCCTCTTGATGTTTTTCTAGTCAGCTCTCTCTTTGTGTAGCTGAGATCATGGTGTGCATGTATGTGTGTGTGTGTTTGTGTGCATAGGTGTGTGTGTGTGTGTGTGTCCTGTTCTGTGTCCTGCTTTCCTCAAACAATATAAGCCATTAATATTTCCCCTTATCATAAAAGATAAGAAAAGACTAAGGAACTTGTACTAATTGGAAAAGACCAAGAAGATACAACAGTTTTTTTGCAATGCAGGATTCTGGACAGGATCTTGGAACAGAAAAAGGATGTTTATGGAAAAAACAAGTGAATCTATTAAACTCTGAGGTTTAGGGAATAGTATTGTAGCAACATTCACTTCCTGGTTTTGTTGATTGTGCTGTGGTTATTTAAGATGTTAACATTAGGAGACACTGCTTGACAGGTATGTGGGAACCCTCTGTACTATCTTTGCAACTTTTCTGTAAGTCTAAATTTAGTTCAAAATACAAAGTTTAAAAAATTCCACAGTGTTTAACAACATATTTATCATAGAAACTATTTGTATCTATTGTTTCATGCACGTCATGGAAAAACTGCTGTGATATTGTTGCAATAAATATAATTTCTTTTATAGCTCTTCTGCAACTTAGAAATCTTTCTTAAAATTAAGCCCCCTAATGAAATTACTGGGTCAAAGGGGTTGAATAGATTTTTGCTACATATTATCAAATATCTTTTAAAAAATTTTTACCAATTAACATTTTGACCATCATTTTATGTGTGCCTTTTATAATTAAAAAAAAGCTTACTAATATGATAGGTGAAAATTAAATTGAGATTTTTTAGATCGTATTTTTTGTATAAAAATTCAAGACCATACCTTTGATCTTGATGTTTGAGGTTTTTCCTATTGATTTGAATAAAGTGTACATAAATATAGAGTGACAATTTTCTCTCTACATTATTTGTTACAAATTTGGTTTGGTTTGGAAATGTAGGAGAAAACATTTTAATTAGATCAAAGTGCATACCTTAATGGAAATAGGACTTTAAATATTTCTTAAGAAATATCAGTAGCATGATTTGCATTAATGAATTAAAACATTAGTAATTATTAAAATTTTTATAACAGTTTATTAGATTTAGTATGAAGAGGTGCCCCCCCCCCCACTCTTCTTATAGCAGGGACAAAGCAAATATTTGCTTTAGCAGAACTGCTATAAATTTCTAAACTAGGTGCGTGAATAAATGGCCCTAAAAGTACTGTAGCCCAAAAGATACTGTCTCACATACAGGATGCATGGATTGGAATTTAGCCCACATATCACGCAGGCTATGTGACCTTGGGCAGATCCCCTAACCTTTCCTGGCCTTTGTTTCTTTTTTCTGCAGAATGACAATTAGACCTATTCTGCATCCTTCAGTGTTACAAGAATTTACTAATATGAAATGATATTTTCAAAAACAAATCTATCTATTCCTGTATTCATTCAACAATTATGGTTCTATGTTAGATAGCATAGAACATTAGGTCCCTGCAAATAGCTATTGACAATGATAATTAAGACTGCCCTTGAAGCTAGCTTAAAACTTTAAGTATTCTATTTGAAAATATTTTTATTTGTTTGTGTGTCCTGTGAATACAAAGATTAGCTGTCCAAAATATTTTTTGTCCTCTTTATCCTCCATTGACCAAACTTTAGGGAGAATTAGGTTTTCTGGTGAGTAATGTATACAACATATTTGAGGAATTTATCAATTTTACCTAAGTTTCTCCAATTAAGTGTGATAACATTGTTCATAGTATCTTATTAAAGTCTGCATTATTTAGAGTGAATTCATTCTCATTTCTAATACTGTTTATTTGTACTTGCACTTTCATTTTTATCATCATAAGAGGTGTTTCTCTTTCATTGTGTTTTTTCTTCAAAGAACCAACTTAGTTCTTTCGAGTCCTCTTTTGATTGTGTTTTTTAAAAAATGGTAACATCATTATTTTCTGTTTCCCTAATTCTCTCCTTTCCAACATTTTATGTTTTGTTTAATATTTTTCCCAATATCTTGAGAAAGATGAATACTGCATTATATTTATCAGTATTTTTTCTATTATTTAAAGGTATAGTTTTTGCTCTGAGTACTGCTTTTGCTTCGTTCCACTGTTTTATTGTGTAATATTTTCATTTTCAATTATAAATGATTTCTAGTTTTCATTATTTTTTATCTGGATTACGCATTATGTAAAAGTATCTTTTTTTTCTAAATCTAAGTCTTCTCTTTCTAGCAACTTAATTACATTTCAGTAAAGGAATATTGTCTGTATGAAGCTTGTGCTTTGAAACATCTTTGAGACTTGTTTTATAGCTCATCAAATGGTTAGCTTTGTTAAACATTCGGTGTGTGCTTAAAACTTATACTATACACCTATTGGACGCAGTGTTCTGCATATAACCATTAGATCAAGCATGTTATTTGTGTTGAATTTTCTATAGGTTACTGAGACAAGTGTATTAAAATCTGAAACAACGGTAGATTTGTTGATTTGTTAACATAGTATTGTCAGTTAAAATTTTTAAGGACATTTTTGAAGATTAGCTGTAAACAAGTTCAAAATAGATATTTGAATATTTATGTTATGGTTTGGCTCTGTGTTTGCACTCAAATCTTATCTCTAATTGTAATCCCTACGTGTTGGGGGAAGGATCTTTTGGGAGGTGATTGGATCATGGGGACAGTCTTCCCCATGCTGTTCTCGTAATAGTGAGTATGTTCTCATGAAAGCTGATGGTTTTAAAGTGTGACACTTCCTCTCTCTCTCTCTCTCTTTCTGTCCCTCTCTCTCTGTCTTTCTCTCTCCTGTTGCCTTGTGGATAAGGTGCCTGCTTCCCCTTCGCCTCCAGCAATGATTGTAAGTTTCCTGAGGCCTCCCCAACCATGAGGAATTGTGAGTCAATTAAACCTCTTTGTTCATAGATTACCTACTCCCAGATAGTGTATCTATAGCAATGTAAGAATGGACTAATACAATTAATTACTAACTGCCTTTATCTTTAGTGATGCTTTTATCTTAAAGTCGATTTTGTTTGGTAATATTGTAGTTATTGCAGTTATTCTTTGGCTTTCATTTGGCTGTTATATCTTTCTTTTCCTATTGCTTTAATTTTAACATTGATTTAACCTCCTACTGTTTATATCCTTCTATGAAAGAATATACCACTGGACTCCTTTAATCCTGTTTAACAATCTTTATCTTAATTTGAGCACTTAGCCCATTTGTCATGATCACTGATATGTTTAGATTTATTTCTACCATTTTGTTTTACTGTTTGTCCCAGATTTTCAGTGTTTCTTGTCCACTTCTTTTTTGTATTCGAGTGTCTCCTAAGACACATGGTGTGTGTATTTTTTTCCTTAGTGGTTTTTCTGCCAGTTATAATTAACATCTTAATCTGAAACATCTAGTCTGGATGAATACCAACTTAATTTCATTAAAACATAATACTTGCTCTCATAGAGCTCTGTTTCTTCCAACCTCCTTTGTTCTATTATTGTCATATAAATTATGTCTTACACATAAAATACATAAACACAGTTTTATAAGTACTGCTTTATGCAGTTGTTTTTTAAATAATAAAAGAGTTTCAGGCCAGATGCGGTGGTTCATGCCTGTAATCCCAGCACTTTGGGAAGCCGAGGCGGGAGGATAACAAGGGCAGGAGATCGAGACCATCCTGGCTGACACGGCGAAACCCCATCTCTACTGAAAATACAAAAAATTAGCCGGGTGTGGTGGCGGGTGCCTGGAGTCCCAGCTACCTGGGAGGCTGAGGCAGGAGAATGGCGTGAACCCGGGAAGTGGAGCTTGCAGTGAGCCCAGATCATGCCACTGCACTCCAGCCTGGGCAACAGAGCCAGACTCCGTCTCAAAAAAAAAAAGTTTCAAATAAAAAATTCTTACTGTCTTTTACATTTATCTTAGCAAGTTATTTTCAACCATGTACTTTATGTCTTCATACAGACAGGAGTTACCAGTTTAGTGACTTTTCAATTCAGTCTAAAGAATTAACCTTTACTATTTCATATAGAGAAGTTCTACTAATAACAGATTCTTCAGTTTTTGGTTGTCTGTGAATGTCTTAATTTGTCTTTTGTTTTTGAAGGATAGTTTTGCAAGCATACAATTCTTGATTAATTGTCTTTTTTCTTTCAGCACTTTGAAGGTCATTTCTACTGCCTTCTGGCTTATATGACTTCTGATGAGAAGTTATCTGTTAATATTAGAGAATACCTTGAGAATCCCTTGTATACATCTAGTTGTTTTTCTCTTGCTGCTTCAGTGAGCCTCTCAGGTTTGATAGTTTATGATATGCTTCAAGTGTAAATCTCATTGAGTTAATTCCATCTGGAGTTTATTAAATTTCTTGAATTTTTAGATTAATGTTTTTCATCAAATTTGGAAGGCTATGGTCGTTATTTCTTTAAGCATGCTTTTCCTTTCTCTTCTTCATTTTGATTTTCATAATGTGCTTATTGGTCTGCTTGATGTTATCCCACATGTTTATTTTTCTCTTTCTTTTTGTTTTGATTCCTTCAAATGGATCATCTCAATTGAACTATCTTCAAGTTAATCAATTCTTCCTTCTACCAGCTCACATTTGCTGTTGAGCCCCTCTAGTGAATTTTTAATTTCAAATACTGGACTTTTCAACTTCCAAATTTATATTTGGTATTTATTTTATAATTTTTATCTCTTTATTTGTTGTCTCAACTTAGTAAGACATCATTCATCATTCTCATACTTCTCTTTACTTCTTTATGCCAGATTTCCTTTCTCTTTTTTTCATCTATTTGCAATAGCTGATTTAAAGTCTTTGTCTAGTAAGTCCAATATCTGGGCTTCCTGAGGGTCTTTCCTGTGTCCTTGCATGTCTCACAATTATTTTGTTGCAAGATAGACATGTTAAATAACATAATGCAGCAAATTCAGACCTCCAATCCCTTCCCTGACTTTGTTGTTATTTTTGGTTGTTGTTGTTGTCATCACTGTTTGTTTAGTGACTTTCCTGTATTAATTTGTAATGTCTGTATTTTTTGTCAAGCATAGCCACTGATGTCTCCAATTGGGCTAACTCATTGTTCAGCTAATGTTTGGCAGGCATTGTCTTAAGTACCTTGAACCAATAAGCCTCCCAGCCTTTGCTAAGGGGCTGTATGTTGGTACATAGTGTGGTGAAAATTTTCAGTTTTATGACAGGCAATTTACAAATCTGATTAGGCCCTACTTTCTGCTTGTACAGATTTTTAGTGTTAGCCAGAAATAAGGTATATAGAAACTTTTCAAAGCTCCCTTTGAACATACCATTCTCTGGCTTTTCTTTTTAAATTTGTTTGGTCAGCCTTTTTTCAGACCCAACTGATATTACTGCCTCATGCAACTGTGATGTTAAACAATTGCGATTTACTGTTTGCAACAAATTTCCCAGGTATAACACTGTTTTCTAAAGCAAGCCCTGAGTCAGGTAAAATGAAGAGAAGCCCTTCTAAAATGTGAATAGAGCATTTTAGAGAGCTCCCAGACAGGGAAAATTATAATAATTATCAGATAATGGGGATTTCAGGGAGCTTTAAACCCATTCTGCTCACTCTAGTGAATTCTAGATGGATGGGTTTTTAAAGCTGTTATTGTCATAAAGCTGTTTTTTGTTTTCATTTATGTTTTTAGAGAGAAAAGGTCTTGCTCTATTAGCCAATCCAGAGTGCAGTGGCATTACCAGGGTTCACTACAGCCTCGACCTCCTGAGCTCAAGTGATCTTCCCACCTCATCTTCCCAAGTAGCTGGGACCACAGGAACATACTAGTGTGCCCAGCGAATTTTTTCATTTTTTTCTAGAGATGGGGTCTTACTTTGCTGTCCAGGTTTGTCTCAAATTCCTGGCCTAAAGTGATCCTCCTGTCTCAGTCTCCCAAACTGCCCCTTAAATATTCAGCAAAAACTGGAAGCAACCAAGAAGTCTTTCAGTAAGTAAATGAAAAAATAAACTTTAGTACATTCATACAGTGGAATAATATGAAATAATATTTTGCAATAAAAGGAATGTTCCATCAAAGCCATGCCACAAATAAAGAATTAATCTTCTCTGTGTGTCATTAAGTGGAAGAAGCCAATCTGAAAAAAGGATAAATACTATAAACTTAAGTTTACATAATCTTTTGCAAAAGGCAAAACTTCAAAGATAGTAAGAAGTCAATGTTCCAGGGTTTTGGGTAGGGAGGAAGGTTAAAGAAATAAAGCAAGGGGATATTTTAGGTGGGGGAAATTATTCTGTATGATACTGGAAGGATGACTATCTTACGTTATGCATGATCAAAACCCATGGAAATTCACAGCACAGAGAATGGAACTGAATGTATACAATTTTGAAAAAGAAATCATACAGGAGGTTGGTTCAGCAACCTTAGTTCTAGCAGGAAATGCAGACTGTCACAAAGATAATCTAGTTGTATTTCAAATGTATGAAATAATCTCACGGAAGGCTATAGGGAAGGTGAAGGAAGACACTACCCTCATCAACTTTGGAAATGAGTGATTACTACAAGAACAAAGGCAAAAGCAACAGTACATAAGAACTATACTCTAGTTGATAAAGTTGTTTCCAGTGAGGCTACAGGTTAATAATACTGATACAGTTATAAATATATACAAAAATTGAACAATTGGTAAATGGATGGTGGATTGTGGAGGCCTTGTTTTTTAACTGTTGAAGTAGACAAGCAAAAGGAAAAAGCTAGAATCATCCATGTGGCAATAGATTAGAGTTGGAGACATGAGTGCGAACTCATGTTTAGCTTAGTATAGATACAGATAGTTAAATGTAGAAATATATATAGATATGTTTATATAAGTGGGTTAGTATACACATGTACGTTTCCTTGCTCTGTCGGCCAAGAGGGTGTAGAAACAATGATACCCCAATTGAATGAGTATAACTAGTGCCCAGATTGGGCGTTCTAATACCATTCTTTTTTTTTTGAGACGGAGTCTTGCTGTGTCACCCAGGCTGGAGTGCAGTGACGTAATCCTGGCTCACTGCAAGCCCCTCCTCCCTGGCTCAAGCGATTCTCCTGCTTCAGCCTCCCGAGTAGCTGGGACTACAGGCATGTGCCACCACGCCTGGCTAATTTTTTTGTATTTTTAGTAGAGACGGGGTTTCACCATGTTAGCCAGGATGGTCTCGATCTCTTGACATCGTGATCCACCTGCCTCGGCCTCCCAAAGTGCTGGAATTACAGGCATGAGCCACTGCGCTCGGCCTCTAAAACCATTCTTGAATAAAAAGAACCAGGGCTTCTTGGAGAAATGGTTGGTCCTAGCACTGGAGTAGGGAATGCACAAAATGAGCTTGGAGCATCTTGCAATGCCAGAAAGTAGAAATGCTTAATACACACACACACACACACACACACAGATTGATGGGGTGTTTTAGAGGAACACAGGAACCAACTGAAAGAGCTCCCAATGACAGAAGCTGGAACAACTTGGCAAAAGAAAAGAATAAATTAGTGTGGTGTTATAACCAAAATATAGAATAAATATCAAGAAAGCCACAGTAAGATAAAAAAGATTGAATACATAAAATAATAATGGGGAAAAATAAACAAATATCTCTAGTATTTATGAATGACTGAATTAATGTTATCAATGAATAGTACCATTCAATATTTTGAATAAAAAAATTAAAGCCCTGAAAGGATTATTATGCTACTTTTATAATAATTTTTCTATTAACAACCATATCTGAAATTTGCAGGTTAAAATTTCAAAGTCCTTTTCTCTCATTTCTGGAAACACACTTGCTAAATTAACTAATTAACTTTGAGTTTAAAGTGCCATCAAGCACCCAAAAAACTGCTATTGCTGGACTGATGCCAAAGGTTCCCAGTTTCTAGGTGTCAGGTGTGTTTGGATGGAGGCTTCATCTCAGATTTATTTGTTCTATGACAACAATTTCAAAAATCGTACCCATCTCTGAGCCTTCAGGCCTATCACAGACACAAGAAATTCCACATCTTGTGAAAAATGTGTCATTTGCATGGCATTTTCCCTTTGAGAATATGTGTGTGCACTTTCTGTGCCAAAGACAGTAGAAAGTGTAACAGAGCATGTGCTGGGTGAGGGAATGAGCTGCGGCTGAGCAATGCACTTCAACTGCTTGTGGAAACTCTCGACTGGGGATTGTCTCTGTTTCTTCCCTTTAGATCAACAAAGAAGTATCCAGTTTATTCAAAGTACCAGTGTTGAATCTGTGCAAAGCATTGATTCCTTTGTCTGATTCAAAACCTACATCTCTTGTATTAAGCATGTAATTATGCACCATAATAATGTCTCACGTTTTCCTAAGATTTTATATTTAACCAATTTCATGTCAATTATATCACTGAACACTAATTCCCTTTCCCCATCCTGTCCCATTCTCTTGCACTGCCAACTCTTCCCTCAGAACACATACTCAAGAAGCATGGAATGTTGACCATGTTTGGAGGTTGAGGAAATGGACATTTGCAGAGGGTAAATGATGCCCCAAAGTTAGAGAAACACCAACTAGAGAAGCAACTGTGTAAACAGACTATGAGCTGATGGTTTTGTTTTTAGGGACACAGCTCAAATTCCCTCTGACTGTGCTTTGCTTATAGTATACCATTAGATGGAAGCCCAGCTCTTGCACAGTGATTTCTGGCATCTCTGAGTGTAGAAGTATTTATCCTTCTTCCCTCTCCCTCCATACCTGCCTCCCCAGGCTCCATAAACTTCTCCCTTATGATGACCTGCCATCTGCTATTTCCAGAATCCACTCACAGATGTGCCTCTTCTACCAATAAACTGTGAGCGTGTGAAGCGCAGTGCCCATGGCTGACTCTTCCCTGTATCTGTTGACCCCACCCCAAGTATTAATGTAGGTCCTGGCGGACTGAGGTTTGATAAGTGAGCATGAAACAGGACCCATTATGGCGAGCAGTTTAAGATGAGGAAAATTCAGAGTTGGAAGGGAACTAATATGTATTGATCCCCTATGCATGCCAGGCTATAGCCTCAGTCCTTTACAGTTATTCTCCATTAATTTCTGAATTCCTATTACCATCCTCATCATACAGAGGAAGAAAATCACACTTGGCGAGATTAAGTCATTTGCCAGTCACCAGGATTTGTATCCAGATTGGGCAATTCCCTAATCGGTACTCTTTGTACTAAAAGACAACGCTAGGTGAATTGGCAGGATCCAAAGACTAATCCTATCTATATTCACCACAGGAGCATAATGTACCAAATACCTGAGAAGAAACAGGATAGGAAATTTTCTGTGTATTTTATCTGTGCAGGGAGCATCGGGGTCTATTTTCATTGGCTTTATCCCCCTTTTTTTTTTACTTAAAACTAATAACAACTGAATATTTTCCACTGGCGTATAAATGGATGTCTCAATTGCAAAGGTGCCGAGAGCTCAGTCTTACTTAACTTTCAGTTTAGGTATCCACCCTGCATTGCACAATCATCAAATGAAATATGATGCAATTTTTTTTAAACAGACTTTGCAAAACAAGTATTGAGTAACCAGAATCTCTTTTTCCTTGTATGTGCCTAGCAACCTTGCAGGTCTGTTTGACAGGAAAAATTTGCCCTTGGACAGCAATTCAGAAAGATACTGAAAGGCTGAGAAAAGCATGAGCCTCTGGAGTGTCGCAATCAGTGGGTCGGGCTGATTAACTAAAAAGGAAGTGCTTAGGCTCCCCCGTTGCTCCGCCCCTCTCTGTGTAAGGCAGTAGGGTCAGAGAGAGAAGCCAAATTCATCTGACACATTCCTCTGTTTACTTTGTGGACTGTAGAGCTTGGTGAAAAACTTTCTCATATATATATATACATATATACGTATATTTATATATATAGTATATATATTATTGTTAAAAGAACGATGCAACATTGCAGAAATTTTTGAAAAGTGAAAAATTAATCATGCATCATTTCATCACCCCAACAAATGTGTTTTCAGTTTTATTTATTTCCTTCCAGGCGTCCTCGTCATTCATACATATTTTACACACTGGGACAGAATCCAGGAAACACCATCTGCTGAGCACTATTTGGTCAGAAACTGGACTCAATGATTTAGATTTACAATCAAATTTATTTCTGACAAAATTCCTCCAAGGTCAAAAAATTGTCTCCATTTTACAGATTAAAATGCAACCACTACCTAAGAAAATAGCAGTACTTGCCTGAAGTTCCCTAGTCAAGTCATGAATCTGGGATTCAAATACAGTTTTGTTTGCCCACAGAACCAGTGGTTTATTCTACATCATTGTCACTCAGCTTTATGTTTTTCTCATTTACCATTATATATAAGTATGTTATTTTATGATACTCATCTATATTAACATGTTAATATATGTAATCTAAGTACTAATGATATGTCACCATTTACTCTACAATATTAAGTTTTGGAGCAGGTATTAATCTCAGCCTGCAAAAAAATCAATTTTGCAAGAATGTAATTGTATTTTCTATACATGGGCAATATTCATTTCAAACTTCTGTTTTGCTACATGGTAGAAACTTAATCTCATCAATTAGGGACTTATACTCCTGAAACCTGTAAAATTCCAGAGGTTGTTTTTATGTTCCATGTTCTTAATTAGTGCCATGCTTGGGTAAAAAGCTACGTGACCCTTAGATGTTTACCTCTGTCCATTGTAACATCCCCTGGGATGGCCTGATACCCTTCCAACTCCTAGTTATCTATCCTTAAACGCCACTGTGCGTCCTCCTTTGCCCGACTGCCACTCCTAGGCCTCTCTTCAGAGCAAGAAACAGGAGTAGCAGGACTGAGTGAATTGGTTTTCCACGACTTCGTGGCTCTGGCTTTCCACGGTCTTGCTTTCTCATTAGTTGGATTCCTATTTACAATGGATCTGCTGCATTTCCAAAGAAGACTCTCAGCCACACGCTACAAAGTTATCAGCAGTGGCTGTGATGATTAGGACGAAACATGGGATGTGTGAAGGCAAGAGAGGACACTGAAGTGGTACTTAGAAGTGTAGCCTCCAGCTGGGCGCGGTGGCTCACACCTGTAATCCCAGCACCTTGGGAGGCCAAGGCGGGTGTATCACGAGGTCAGGAGATCGAGACCATCCTGGCGAACCCAGTGAAACCGTGTCTGTACTAAAAATACAAAAAAATTAGCCAGGCGTGGTAGCAGGCGCCTGTAGTATGAGCTACTCAGGAGGCTGAGACAGGAGAATGGCGTGAACCTGAGGGGCGGAGCTTGCAGTGAGCTGAGATCACGCCACAGCACTCCAGCCTGGGCAACAGAGCAAGACTCTGTCTCAAAAACAAAAAAGAAAAGAAAAGAAGTGTAGCCTCCTTACAGATGACCAGTGAGTGGGTGCATTTGTATTAGTTCTCTGGAGAAACAGAACCTATAGGATGAAGATGTAGATATATAAAAATGAGATTTATTTTAAGAAATGACTCTGATGATTGTGGGGGCTTGGAGAGTCCAAAATTTGATAGGGGAAGCTGGCAGGCTGAAAACAGGAAAGAGTTTCAGTTTGAGTCCAAAAACAGTCTTCCAGAGAATTCCTTCTTGCTGGGAGAAGAGAAAGTCAGTCTTGTCAGTCTTACATTCTATTCAGGCCTTCAGATGGTTGGTTGAGGCCCACTTATAAATGTGGAGCATCATGAGCTTTACTCAAAGTCCAGCAATTTAAATCTCACCGAAAACACCTTCACAGAAACATCCAGAATAATGTTCGATGACATATCTGGGCACTGTGACCCAGACAAGTTGACACATAAAATTAACCATTACAACATTCCTTGCATGAATTGGCACCATAAACACAAATAGCAAAAAGGGGATACCTCTCCAAGGCCTCTGCGCCGGGATACCTCTCCGAGGCTTCGCTGCCGGGATACATCTCCAAGGCCTCTCTGCTGATTATTCTAATCCACCTTCTCAACTTTTTAGGATTACTCCAAGAAAGGGCATTTTCTTTAATTAAAAAAAAAGCAAAGAGATAAACAAAAAAAAATCCTGTATTTATAGCACATGATTTAATTCATTTGAGAAATATTAACAGTTCCAGGCACTATTCATCTCTATAGATTCACAGGTGAATAAAATCCTATTCTTTTTGTCTCAAGGAATTGACTTAATGCAAAGATAGAAAACTAAACAAGAAACAAGAAACACTATAATAATTGCTTAAACTGCAATAATCAAAGGTGCTAAGGGACTTTTCCATTTTGGTCTTTCATTAATTTTCCTTTACTTGTTTTCATGTTAATGTTATGCCACCGGCTGCCCCCAGACAGCCCTAAGAAATGTGCCGCTGTGTCGGTGGTGGGGATGCCATGGAAGGTGACATGCACAGCTTCACATGGTGGCTGCCCTATGAAGATGTGGGACAAGCAGTATCTTGGTTTTAGAAAAATAAAAATAAAAAAAAAAAAAAGCTATGCTTCTTCTCAGCCACTGGCTCATTTTTGCCTTAAGGACCAGTTGACTTTGCAAGTGATAATATATGTAGTTTTTCTTTGTCTTAGCTATAAAGGAGAGAAAAGACAAATGTGGGTACAATCTGTAGTAACCCTGTAGAACCATATGGCATTCATTCTGCACACTGACTGTGCTCCAGAGTGTCTCTTCTCTGCTCTCTCTCTTACTTTCTCTTTATTCCCTTATTTTTATCACTAGATTTTAAAAAATCTTATTTTAGTAAATGGTCCACTGACAGCCAACTCAGATCCATTTTGGAAAGACATAGAAAATTATGTAGGTGGGTGGATGGATGGATGGATGGATGGATGGATGGGGAGACAGTTTCCTTTGATAGAATTAAGGAAAATGTCATGGAAATAATGATACCTTCAGGCGTGGTCTAAGAGGATGCATGGCTGTTTATTGGAAGGGAAGGAGGGCAGCTTCTACCTGGGGTAGGTAGTGGGGAGGGATGGGGAAGCTGGATTGCACTAACCTTTGGTGAACAGAGCTAATTAAGTAAGTTACTTAGTAATCACATCATCTGGTTAATGCAATTCAGAATGAGTCCCAGATACTCTGGTCATTATGCTGATGGAAAGCTTTTTGAAAAAAAAAAAAAAAAAAAAGGCCATCTCCCTGTGCTCATCCTGTAATTATCCATTTCTTGCCTACCTCTTGCTGTTTTTGATAAGAGCCATTAGGATAATAATTACAGGCTCAACTAATGTATTAATAACTCTATGGACGTACATTTCTTGATGCCTCCGTGAAAGACTGAAATATGTTAACCTTTTAAATGTCTTCAGTCACAGGCTGTGTCAGACTTTTATTAATGGCCCAGTTCAGCTGCCCAAACTCCAGCTAGCTGCAAGCGCATATGATGTGTGGTAACAAAGCCTTTTCATCCTGCTCATGGTCACTTCCCTTTTTAGGAACTTGAAATGAAATACTGTGTTTATCCTGTATATCCTAAGAATGTACGTCAGCTGCAAGCCCTGAAATAGACACAGTTTGCTGCCCTAAATATTTGATTCTTGAGTCAAGTTATTGTAATTGCTAGACATCTTTCTTTAAATATAGAAGGACAGTAGAGCTGTACATTTGAAATAAACATCATGCTCACATATAACACAGTTTCGATTTGATTTTTTAAAAATAATTTCCTCAGGTTTGGTGAGTGCAGTAAATGATGAAATATTTAATTCATCGAAAATCCTACAGCTTTAAGGTGACATGATTAAGATGTCTCTGGGTTATGAAAGGGCATTTGTAGCAGTTAAAAGAATGCAGTTACTACAAAACAGAAACTTCAACACACCCTTTTGTAAAACCATTGTTAATCTGCCATTGCCCCAACTCTACGGCTGCTGTTTCGCTGATAAGTATTTTCAGATTAAAGAGTGAAAGCAAATACATTTACCACAGACAAAAACACATATTAGGGGACCTAACTGCCTTTGAACTGTTTGATAGCTTATCTCCTACCTCCAGGGCATTAAGCTAAAGTTGCAAGGCTGCCTGACACCTGCAGAAATAGCCCTGGGACAAAAATATTTTCAAGTATTCCTGCCTAGTACATGCTAAAGTTAGAGAACAAAATAAAGGACTCAAAGCTCCTGTGTGTTTATGGCATGCGAGATGCCCATCACTCAGCCTTCTTACCCTCATGTCAGATTTGATCTACTTTTAGACACCGAAATTGAGATTCCAATCTTAAAATTGAAAGTAGTTTGGTAGAGTTTGGGATAGATAGGTTCACCGAATTTAAACTTCATGGGAGGAGGCAAAAATATGGTTTGTTTATTTGAAGGAGTCATAGAAAAAGGAGTTTTTTAATGGTGGTTTAGAAAGTAATAGTCAAAGCTTTAAAATACTCTATATAGCATTTTATGAATTCCTTAATATATAATACATTTAAATATTAAATATATAATATGTATTAAAGTATTAAATATCTATATTCTATACTTAATACTTTAATGTGTCATATTTGATAAATTCCTCTAAGGAATTTATTTGTAAAATATGTATTTAAGTATTAAATATACAGTATATATTAAAAAATTTATAAAATACACTAACATGTATGTATATATACACACACACATACACACACCAAGATAAAAACAAAGAGAGAGTGCACTCACCTGGGACCAGCTTGACAAAGCCTGATGAGTTCTATCAATTTATGTCCAATACTCCTCACTTTTTCCATCATCAATTTATGAAGTTAACAAATATTTATTGACACTTACTACTTATCTAGTGCTGTGTAAGTTGCTCAAAATATAAAGTAGATTAAGACAGGCATTTTCTGCCAAGTTTGCACAAACAAATGCAAAAAAGACTGAAATTTCTTGAGAGAGGACTGATGATGAAAGTAAACAGAGGGCCTCCAAATGCTCCAAGAATGGGCACCATCCCCCAGCTGAGTGGGGGAGAAAGGAGAGCACCAGAGGCTGCTTCCTGAGAGGGTATTTGTGATTGTTTCTCATGGTATTTGCTATCCCTTGTTGTTTGGATATAACAAAAGCAGAGGCATGCATTAACCACGCTTCTTTGTTCATGGCTTGTTATCAACAAGTGCATGTGGAAGGACCCGGTCCTATTTTTGTTTGTTAATGTATTTGTTTATTTACTTTTTGAGTTCCCTTTCTCACCATTTCTCACTCCCAGTTCTCCTATCCCCACTATCAGCAACAATTCTATTCTGATTAATGTTGACGTCTGTGTGTCCTTATATACTGTGTGTGCTATCGTTTTATAGGCATACATCTTAATTCCTGTAAGTGGCATTTTTTTTATATCCCATTATGTTTCTTTTTCACCACGCACTATGTTAACGTCCATCCATCAGCCACATACTCATTACTCCTAATTGCAGTTCACTTTTGTCTATGCACCAGAATAATGAGGGGTGCACAGGTGTTCTCCAACTCTACCACCAGGAACAATGTCCTTGTGAGGTCCACTGTTAAAACATTTAAGAATTATGCCATTTTTTTTACTAAAAACAAAGTATTCAGTATTTTTAGCATGTGCCTAGTAGGTAATACAAAAATGTAAAGCCCACAGTCCTTTTTCTCTAGAAGTTAATTGTATAGTTGGAGTGGGAAGGAGGACGTATGATCTATAAATCAGTTACTCTTATAAAAACAGACAAGGGCTAGATCAACAATTCCAAGATGCAGGAGAAGATAACTGGCATTTGTCAAACATCTGCTATAGGCTGGGCTTTTTGCTGAGAATTTCCCGAGCACTGGAAAATTTCTCTGGTAAGTATAAAAGGAGGGAGACTTATGGGGGCAAAATCTAAGAAGCCAACTTGGAAAATGCAAGATTTATTCCAGGAAAGTAGAACTTCTTCAAGCATAGATGGGAGCAGGAAGGATATTATGGTCAAGGCAAACTTAAAGAATAAAGGATGAGTGCTCAGAACATGTGGGGCATTGGTGGGGGAGCAAGACTTAGGTCCATTTAAGGGATTCATAGATAGTATAAGAAATAGTGGGCATTCTTTAGAAAGTCATAGCATGTGAATTTAATAATATTTTAAATTATGAATAGAGGTGGTTTCCTGGTATCTAATCCTCTCAACTAATTTGTGCCATGCAATATTCTAAAATCTGTGATGACAGAGATGAACCAAAGAGACTTGGTTCATATCCTTGTGGAATCTAAATTCTAGTGGGTAAAAGCAGACGGTAAATAAGTTAAGACAGAGCAGATGAATAAATAAGCAAACCAAACACAAAAATATAAGATAATATGTGCTAGTTCATAGGCCATTATATGAATTAAAGACAACTGTCTCCTCTAGGAGGACAAAACAGAGAAGAAAAATACCACTCCCACTGCGAATGAAAGGCCTGTCTACTCAATACTGCCTCTTACTAATACAAAGAAGATGTTCCTCTAGAGCTCAGGAGGAATCTGTGAGTCAGATTTCAACCCACACTCATCCTCCCAGCCTGCAGCCATTGGCAATGCCCAAACCAAGCAGCCTTGGACATGGACACAAGACAGGGCCATGTGTTAAAGAAAAAGATGCAGAGGGCAGGTATGTCAGTCAATACAATTGCCTTGCACAAATGGTGATATTTGTCCTGAGATCTCAAAGAAGAGAAGCAACCTTTTATGCAGCATTAAGGGAATGTCACTCCGGACAGAGGAAGTAACAAGGTCAAAGGCTCCAACACAAGTGCTGATACAGTTGTCCCCAGACCAGAAGGGCCAGTGACTGACACAAGAGCAGAAGGCGATACAGAGATAATAGGGGCCCAACTACAGAAGCCATGCTGTGGCGTTTGGATTTTAAGATTTTACTTAAATGGTATGTGTATGCTGCGCATGTATTATTGTAGTTGAAGCTAGGTGGAGGAATTTAATTGAAGAATGGGTTTATAAGAATCTCCAGAATATCTTGGCTTCTACATAAGATAAAAATAAATACATTCAGGTTATAAAGCTCTCATTTATGGAATCAAGATTCTAGATTGCCATAACTGAAGGGAAACTCATATATTATTTAGTTCAAACTTTTTTTTATTTAAATAAAAAATGATATCCTATGTAGACACATTAATTTGTTCACATATAGATCGGTATATATTGATCTATATAGATATATTAATGTCTAGATATACTGATATCTCTATCTATTTATCTATCCATCCCATGTAGATATATTGAACAGTACCAAGTGCAAAAGCTCGAGAATAAAACAAGTGTAATTACTTAATCTGTCTATACCTGAACTTATTATGCATATTTGCAAACTTCCATTCTACCAGGGAGTGGACACTTAATTTAAGTCTATTCAGTGGCTCTCCTACCGTCATCCTGGTGCTCTTTCTAAATGATCAGGCACATACACTGCTCTAAGCCATTGATAGTACTGGAAAGAGCTAATAGGTCCCATCTTCATTGTTGTTTCAGTTCATGCAGGCAGCTACAGCAAAATGCCTTAGAATGTATCATTTATCCCCTGAGTCCCCAAAGTCCATTCATATGCCTTTGCATCATCCTTACAGCTTAGCTCCCACCTATAAGTGAAAACATACAATGTTTGGTTTTCCATTCCTGAGTTACTTCACTTAGATTAATAGTCTCCAGTCTCATCCAGGTTGCCGTGAATGCCATTAATTCATTCCTTTTTATGACTAAGTAGCATTCTATCATATATAAATACCACAGTTTCTTTACCCACTCGATTGATGGGCATTTGGATTGGTTCCACATTTTTACAATTGCGAATTATGCTGCTATAAACATGAGTGTGCAAGTATCTGTTTTTGTATAATGATTTCTTTTCCTCTGGGTAGATACTCAGTAGCGGAATTGCTGGATCAAATGGTAGTTCTACTTTTAGTTCTTCAAGGAATCTACCACTACTTTTCATAGTGGGTTGTACTAGTTTACATTCCCACCAGCAGTGTAGAAGTGTTCCCTGTTCACCGCATCTGTGCCAACATCTATTATTGTTGGATTTTTTGATTATGGCCATTCTTGCAGGAGTAAGGTGATATTGCATTATGATTTTGATTTGCATTTCTATGATTATAAGGGGGTGAGGGATAAAACAGTACAAATTGGGTGCGATGTATACTGCTTAGGTGATGGGTGCACCAAAATCTCACAAATCACCAGCAAAGAACTTACTCATGTAACCAAATAACACCTTTTCCCCAATAACCTATGGAAATTAAAAAAAAATTTTTTTAAAGAATGCATCATTTATAAACAACAGAAATTTACTGCTCACGGTTCAGGAGGCTGCAAAGTCCAAGATCAAGGAACCAGCAGATTAGGTGTCTGATGAGGGTCTGTTTCTCCCAGGAGGCACCTGCTATGTGTCCTCACGTAGCAAAAGGGAAGGGACAAGCCCCTCTGAGCTCTTTTGTAAGGAAACTAATGCCATTATAAGGAACCCAATTACTTCCCAATTATCCCACCTCAGTACTATCACACTGGAGAGCAGGTTCAACTTATGAATGGGGTGGTAGAATACAAACATTCGGAGTGCTGCAATTGTCATTGGCCCTTGCCCTCTCTCCATACTGGCATAAGTGACAATGTGCTTGTTCTTACCTGTTGAGAGCCCTGTTGTCTGCCTGCTCTTGGATTCTATCTGAACAACTCTTAGGCCCAGGGAAAATATTTTGTATTTTCTCATGTCACTCAGGGCAAGTAGATTTTATAAAACTGATCTGGAGCTTTCTGCCTCAGTAAACCCGTCCGATATTCCTTCTCTGACCACCTCATTCACAGGGAAAATCAAGGCCTTGCCCTTTTTTTGGCCTTTGGCACCGACTCTCTTCTACCCTCAGTTACTCAGTTCTTCTCAAAGACGCTTCATCCACTCCTCTCCTGGGAATCCCCAGCTTCTCTGCCTTCATCCTTCTTCTGGTCTGTCCCTTCCTATCTTTCCAGGCCAGGCAATCTTTATCTAATAATTGACCTAGAGGATGGCGAATTATATCTAACCAGCTAAATACCATTCTGAATCTTTTTTTTTTTTTTTTTTTTTTTTTTGAGACGGAGTCTCACTCTGTCACCCAGGCTGGAGTGCAGTGGCACAATCTCGGCTCGCTGCAAGCTCCGCCTCCCAGGTTCACGCCATTCTCTTGCCTCAGCCTCCCAAGTAGCTGGGACTACAGGCGCCCGCCACCACACCCAGCTAATTTTTTGTATTTTCAGTAGAGATGGGGTTTCACCGTGTTAGCCAGGATGGTCTCGATCTCCTGACCTCGTGATCCGCCCACCTCAGCCTCCCAAAGTGCTGGGATTACAGGCTTGAGCCACTGTGCCTGGCCCCATTCTGAATCTTTTCTTTTGTCCCTAGGTCACCTAGATCTGTCACTTTTTCTCTCTGCATTCTGCTGGAATAGAATTGGCTTCCTAGATGCAGGAGGTCAATAGGCTAATAGGACATATTCCAGAAAAAGGACCACAATGGTTAGTAACATAACAAAATATTCCCCCCACATATGAGTTATCAAAATAAAACAATGTCATTTAAAGACATAAACTATGTGTTGTTTAACCACATTGCAACTCAGTATAACCTAATCAATCTTAAATGTTTTGTAATTATTTCTCTTAAATATCACTTGCTCCCCTCAAATGCACATACACATTAGTATATAAACTATTGAGTCATGTATATTTATCTTTCTAGAAATAGATATAAATGTATCTCACATACTCACACACAAAACAACCCACATACAAACCAATGTAGTTAAGGCCCTAGGATACATCATGAATGTTAACCTAAAATAAATACCTGAAGGGAGCCCTTTTGTATGAGGCATTCTTCTGGTTCTTCAGAGACCATACATGGCTGAATTCTTTATTTGGCAAACATTTTGGCTATGTGTCAAACCATGAGAATCGAGCCAGAAAGCACACAGCAACCCTGCCCAGGCAGGAAGACTCCCACCTCTGCAGATTTCGGACAAGCACAGGGGCAAGACCTGCTTTATCCAAGAGGTCAAGCAGCCACTGAACTCAGCCAAGAGCCCACCCCCTGGCTCTACACGGACAGGGAGGCAATCCTCAATTGTGTATTTTGAAGGAGCATGGTCTCTGGTCCCACGTGGCTTGAGCAATGACGCTGCGTAACTGCGGATACCAGCCTGCAGCCTTGATCCACTACAGATCCTAAATAGCAGAATTGCCTGGCCGGAAGATGCATCTTGTGACCACCTAAGCAGGAGCCATTGTGGTACCCAGCCAGCCAACATCAGAGCAAACCCAGGGGCTCAGACAACTGCTAAACTCAGCCAGCCACCATCAGAGCAAACCCAGGGGCTCAGCCAACTACTGAACTCAGCCAGCCACTATCAGAGCAAACTCAGGGGCTCAGCCAACTGCTGAACTCACAACAAGTGCTGCGGACTGGTTGCTCACCAGCTGACCCTTCCAGAACCACAGTTTGGACAGGGAGGAATACTCTATCACTGCCAAAGAACACCTGTAAAGGCCTGAATTTACCTGTTTGTGACATGGAAAGCTGCACAAGGACTTTGAGTAGGAGAATGAAAATGTATTTGGATTCTGGAAGTTAAATCTAATACCAAAGTGAGAATATTTTGCACACTTCTTGGGCTTTTAAAAAATATATATATTTATTTGAGGCCACATAATACAAAAGAGAATGTACTTTATTTCCAAATGTTCTTTAATCCATTCTTTTTATCTACATAGTAAGGAATTAGTAAAGAGGAAAGCAAGATGACAGCATGGCGTGGTCTGTTTTGGCATTAAAAACTTTATTTTTAATTTACTGTCAGCCTCTAGAAAAAGTGTCTTGAGTGTTCATAAGGAACAGTAAATTTTCATAGTTTTTAAATAACTTGTGGATTTCATTTTTGGAAATAGCAATAGTCATTAGATTCTTAATAGGCTTTATTAATATGGTAAGTCACTAGGCCATCTTGTAGACTATTATGTGGCTAGCACCTTATTTTGTTATTATTTTTATATTATACTAATAATTTTTTGTTACTTTTCTTCCCATTTCACAGATGAAAAACTAAGTCATAGGTATTTCCCCAGTGAAACGCAATCAGGAAAGGATAGAGATCAAGTATTTCAAATACCAACTCCATTTCTCTTTCCATTAAGCTAAGTTGAATCAATAAGCTAGGAGACAAATGGGAAGTTATTGTCTGTGATGTTATAATGAAGCTCTTTTTGTTCACCAATATCCAAATCTAAGCAGAAACCATGGAATCAGAAGATGTCAGTAAGATTGTTTGTTTAATGAATCAATTACACTGAATCAAGTGTTACATATCTGATATTTTCTCTGGCATAATTTCTCCACATCCCCAGAGAAATTCATTTGTTTGGAGATTTTTTTTTTATTAAAACTACAATCCATGCATATTATGCCACAAATCAGTCTTATGAGTATGTGTGTTGATATTCACCATCGAGCACTAACTTATCTTTCAAAACTCATACCATTTATTATCTCTTTGAGACTTTCCCGACCTATCAAGTTAACATTGATGACTCCCTCTTTGTACTTCCATTGTTCCCTTTAGAAAAGCCTATGACAGCAACTGTAACGAACGTTTGAATGCATTTGTTTTGAGATTTGTTTCCCTCATCTGACTCAGAGGTACTTGAAGAAGGTAAATTTATCTTTTTATCTCTATTTCTCAAATTTAGCACAGCAATATACACAGGAAAAGTACACAAGTATTTTTTAAATACTTTTTTTCTTCAAAGCTCAAATACTTCTGAGGAATTAAATACAAATTTCAATCTAATTATTATTTGTTTCAAAATAGCATCATTTTGCTAGTCTTTTTAGTATTAGACTGAATTAAAATCAGATTCAAAAATTAAACCATGTGTACTGAGTATATACGTTGTGCTAGGCACAACACTTTATCTGTGCTGATTTTAGTATAGCAATTTTAGATTATTTCATCTTTACCCAGTCAATCTTTTGATGTGTGACAAGTGTGTATGTATGAGCACATTTGTGTAGGAAACTGAGGCAGTCTGTGGGCTGGAGAACTGCATGTTTGTCAGCTTGTTCCTGATCTTTCTCTCTTGCCTCTCTTTGCCTTGACACGAACACCTGGAAATCCCTCAGGTCAGCCTTGCTGAGCCGAAGATGTGGCACCATCTGTGCAGTGGAGGACACGTTCATCTTGTTAATCAAACTTGTTTATGACTTTGGTATGTAGCCAGTGCATTGAATTTCCTTCCTTTACATTCGTGGTTCCACTCCCTGTTCTCACTATGATAACGCTGGGCACAGCCTTCCTTAATCCACACAGAATGGAGCTCTTGAGCCCAACAGGTGTCTGAACAGACTGGATCTACCAGAACAGAAATTCTAGGGACTGAACTTTCTGGGACACAGAGATGGCTCTTTTTTCTGAGGGTCTCGTTCTGTCACCCAGACTGGAGTAAAGTGGCACAATCTTGACTCACTGCAACCTCCGGCTCCTGGGTTCAAGCCATTCTCCTGCCTCAGCCTCCTGAATAGCTGGGATTACAAACGCGCACCACCATCCCTGGCTAACTTTTTTTTTTTTGTATTTTCAGTAGAGACAGGGTTTCGCCATGTTGGCCAGGCTGGTCTCGAACTCCTGACCTCAGGTGATCTGCCTGTCTCGGCCTCCCAAAGTGCTGGGATTATAGGCGTGAGCCACCACACCTGGCCAAGATGGCTCATTTTAAAAAACAGCTTATGTGCCAGCTCTTAGCCAGATGTTGTGAAGAGTAATGAATCAGACAAGATTTCTGCCCTCTAAAGTCTGGCTGAGGAGACAGAGGCAGAGGCAGGTTCTTTCTGTTTTTCTTGGTGAATACAGTGATGAAGCTGTGCACAGGACATTAGGGACATCAACAATGGGTTTGACCTACAAAGCCCTGGGAGAAGACGCCTGGTGAAATGGAGGCCTGAGCTTAGTATTGACAGTTAAGAAAGAAAAAAAAGCTATCCTTATGAAAAAGAGCAGATGGAGGTGGTATGGGGAAAGCCTGATAGTCTAAATATGTGAGACAAAGAAAGGAATAGGAAGCTATATAATGTGTGTCATCAGAACCACAGTTTATGCTGATAGTATGAGTCAGCATTCTCTTCATTATACTGTAGTAACAAACAACCCCAAGACCAACAAAGGCTTCTCTTACATTTTATATCAGCTGCAGTCACTGAGTACTGACTGCAGCAGCTATGACTTAGTTTCATGCATCTTCTTTATGCTGGGATCTGGGTTAAAGAAGCAGCTTCTGCCTGAAACATGTTATTCTCGTGATAGTGATTCTTACAGCTGCTTTCTCTCATCATCTATTAGCCAGATTATGTCACCTGACCAAGCCTGACATTAAGCACAAGGAAAAGAATTATCTTCCAATAGGAATCTCATGGCAAAGGAAAGGGATACCCATTCATCTTAAAGGAAAGGCAGGAAATCCCTGGGAAGAACAACAATTAAAAAGAGGTGATTTTCCTACAAAGAATGCATGCCTCTGTGAGCAAAAGTAAAGGCAAAACCACCATCTCAGTGGCTCCTGGGGCCCTGTATGAGTCAATTCAGGCTGCTATAACAAAAGCAAACAAACAAATAAATAGACTGTGCCACTGTAAACAACAGAAATTTATCTTCACACAGTTCTGAAGGATGAAAAGTCCAAGATAAATTTTCATCTGGTTGCATTTCTGGTGAGGTCTCTCTTCCTGGTTTGCAGACACCCACCTTCTCACTGTGTCCTCACATGGCTTTTCCTTGGTGTGTGCATGGAGAGAGAGGGAGAGAGGAAGCTCTGTGGTGTCTCCTCTTATGAGAACACTAATCCTTATCAGATCAGGGCCACACTTTTATGACCTCATTTAACTTCATCGATTTCCTTACAGGCCTCATCTCCAAACACAGCCCCACTGGGGGTTAAGACTTCAACATATGAATTTGGGAGGGACACATGTATTCAGTCTACCACAGACCCACATTTTGAAAATTATATCAAGTACCTCTAGCCATGGATGGCTGTCAGAGCTGAGAGTAAAGAGGCCCTTCCTCCTGTTACCTGCTCAAGCACATTGAAGACATGGAGACAGGCTCTTGACTGCTGAGGGAGGCCTTCAGGTCAGAGTTCATACATTCATCATGCAGAGCCACTTGGATTTCCTTGTCATTTTCAAGCATTTCATTTTTGCTTATATTGTTTCAACTCTCCAAAATGTCCTTTCCATCCTTTCAACTCATCAATTCTCATTTATTTTGATATTTTTGTTTGTGTTTTAACATTAAAGAAATTATAAAACTCAGTCCAGTTTCTCCTATAATATTTTACACCCAACTTTCATTAACTACTATGTTCTATCTGCAATGTTCTTGTGGTCACTTTCCTAATTATTTGGTGATTTTTTTTTATGTACTTGGTTATATCCCATTCTTAAATATAAAACAAAGCCATCCCTGTAACTCAAACTCCAGCCTAGAAACTCAGTAGGTCAATGAAAAAGAAAAAAATAAAAGAAAGAAAGAATGAATACATGAATGACACAATTGAGAGTATATCATATCTTTCTTCAGGGAAATGCACATGCCTCATTTGGCCATTACATCTTTCTTTGAAAAATTTAAAACTGTCATTAGTGGAATTTGAGGCATGACTTGGAGGAAAGAAGAATGGGGAGAGGGTGAAAAGGAAGAGAAATATTCCAAAACGCCTCAAATCCCATCGTGTGGCTTACTCATTACTGTCAACTCAATCCAGGGCTGCTGACCCCCTGAGCCTCCACCCTGTGTGGTGTCTCTGGGCCATCAAAGGACTCTGTGCAGCCGGGAATCTAATTAGCCAGACTAGAGGACCAGGGGAAGACAGCGGCAGGCTCACTTCAGCTCGTTAAAAGCTCCAGTCTCCTGCTTGGGAAATTGCTCTCCCATTTTACCAGCGCTGTTTGTGTTTTGCAGCTCCCAGGGGACAGAGGGCAGTGCTGGTTGAATTCCTGGCTAAGCCATTTGGCCCAGATCCTCCATAAAACCTCGGCACCAGTCTTCCTGACTTGGGGCTTTCCTCATTAAACATGGAGACAGGAGCCTGCTGTTTGGCTTTCAGAGGCCAAGATGAGGCAGACTGGTCTCCTCTTCCCCGAGGGTTCAGGGCTGATAGAGAGCTTGGAAGAAGATGGAAGTGAGGGCAGTGGTGGTAGACGTTGGGTGCTGCTGGGGAAAGGGAGGGAGGTGGCAGTGAAAATAAATATGTGCAAATCAAAACTCTGGTTTCCAAAAACATAAGCCTCCTTTGTAATAGCTGATAGTTCCCTGCTTAGAAAACTTCACCTTTGAAAATCTACTACCCACCTTGAACTCGAACCTGAGCCGAGCCTTACATTTGACCATTTAATCATTTTGTTGATGGTCTACAAAATACTTGAAGAGTCTTCTTGCTTTTTAATAGTAATTGCAAGGCCATGTAGTTTGCCAAGAGACAGGAAGGGATATGGTACCATGGTTATAATATCATTTCAACAAGTAGAAGATGGTCTCTACGCATCTTCTAACAGTCACTAGAGGGAACTTTCTAAAGCTGATGCAGCCTCTCCTCTGTGTGGAACCCTCCAGCAGAGCTGTGCTTTACTCCATAAGGCACACATGCCTTCACTTAGAGTCCAAGACCCTCTGAGAGCAGGTAGTCAACGCAGCTCCATCCACCTCTGCTTCTCCATTCATCCTTTAGCACAGCCTGCTGCCCAGGAAAGTGGGTCTCCCCAAATCATCACTTTTATGGGACTTAATGGCCCTGAAAGAGAATGTATAGGATGTATGGGGAAAAAACGTATAAGTTCAGCAAGGAGCTGAGTATAGAACATAGAGAACTAAATTTCTAATAAGGAAAGGGGACCAGAAAATAGCCTGTCAATGCTACCATATATTCAAATACTATCTGATGTGCATGCTATTTTGAGGGGAAAAATCTAGAAGAAAAACAAAGGTGTACTTCACATCTCAGACAATGCACTGTGAAATAGGAACAACAATATGAGACAGTGAAATAAGCTTAACTTGACTCGAGAGAAAAGAGATTAGAGCAAAAGGGACCAGGAAGAATACAAGCCCCTCCCATCCCAAGCTCTCAGTAATCTCTTTCCTTCTACTGGACTTCTATTTCATTTGAAACCCTAAAACCAGGGCAGCTCAACTGAGAGTTGGGCCTAAGTCACTCAGTTCCCAAGTAGCAGGACTAGAGGAACCTCTCCTGAGCCAGCCACTCGTCCTTCCTGGCCACAAGGTCGCTCGCCACATCGCTGTGCTATTCGGTGGGCACAGGCTCACTGCACAGCTGTCCGGCATGTAGTGTACTTACAGAGTACTCTAAGTAGAGTGAGTTAGAGATTACAGGTTCTGTATCCAGACAAACATGGCTCCCAATGCCAGCTCCACCCCTAGTGAATGACATCACCTCAGGCAGGCTCCTTCAACTCGCCGAATTGCAGTTTTTCAAGTTTAAGATGTGGCAACCACACCTCTCTTGATGGGTGGCTAAAGGATTGGAAATTATAGATGGAAAGTGATTCCCATAATTCCTAGCTCACGATAAATGCTAAATCATGGGGGGCTAGAGTTGTGTGTGCTGGATGCATAAATTAATGAACAAACTAATAAGGAGGTAGTCCCTGAGGTATCTTCCAACTCTTAACTGTGTCTACTCAGTATCACAACACCCTTGTAGTATTTAAAAGCAAGTCTTTAAAATATGCCTGAATGCCGCAGGGAACTCAACATCTGGGCAGGAGGTGAACAAAATGATGTCGAATATGACTTTTTCCTCTCTAAATTCTAGATGCTGTGATTGATTACCAATTTCCCACTCCCTGGGATTTCAGTTGCTGCTATAATCTGGGATGAAATCATACTGCATTTGAGATGAGCATGATAAAAGTCCTCTGAGAGCCCTGATAGGTAGCTTTCTGGAAGCTATTGTATAAGAGTAGGACTGAATAAGAGCCCCTGCTTTGCCCTAAATTGTGGCTCTTCCAGTGCTTTTGTACTTAGTGTATTTTAAACACAGATAATTTAACTGCCAACACCTGTTATATGCTAGCATATAAAATAAGAAAAAAGATACAGACGTATTTTTTCTGCCTCTAGAAATAATAATAGTTATCACTTACTGAGCACTACTATATCCCACATATTTTGTTAAATTTTTATATGTAGTATCTGTGATTCTTATTCTAGCCTTGTTAGGTCAGAGAAGTTAGATAATTTCTTACTGTTACTCAGTGAGCACCATTTAGGGTCAAAATTCAAACCCAGTTACTTCTGGCTTCAAAGGCCCGATGTTTTCTACTACACTATACTATTCCACAAATATATCAAAATGATAACAATGAGTTGGTTATATAGGAGAAGACGTAGTAACTTGGCATCCCAACTCCAAATCTGAGAATTACTTAATGCAGAAATTGAGACACAGCATTTGACCTGGCTAGTGGTTCCCGCATGAAACTAGGCACCAACATTTTGTTGTTGCTGCTATTCATTTCCTTCATGTACCTTGACTTCTACCTTAGCCCTCCTGAATCAGAATCTCCAGGGACTGATCCTTAAAATCTGCATTTCTATGTAGCTTCCAATGCGGTTCTGGTGAAACCAATCCAGAGAAGGACATAAACACCACTGTTTGGCTAAAAGCCACACTACATCTTTAAATTTGGGTAGTTGCTTTCTTCTCTTACATTTATGATTCTTTTGTTTTCATCTTAAATATATATATTTAATATGGAGGAGTAAAAGCAAAGACAAAAGAAAACAACTCATTAGCTCCCTTCCAAGATATATTACCATTGACATCTACTGATATATTTTAAAAATAATATGTGTGTGTGTATATATGTTTATGTATGTGTATATGTGTATATATGTATATATGTATATATATGTGTGTATATATGTATATATATGTATATATATGTGTGTATATATGTATATATATGTATATATATGTGTGTATATATATATATAGAGAGAGAGAGAGAGAGAGTACAGAAAGTGCTATATGAAAAGTAAGGTCTTTCCATACCCACTCTTTGCTCTTCTCAAAGGCCACCACCATAAAAGTTACATATGTGCATATAGCTTCTTTTTCATTTTCACAACAAATTCCTACTACACATTCTACATCTTGCCTTTTTTTATCCTAGAATTTTTTTGGAGCTCTTTTGGTATTGTTACATTGTGTTTGTTCTCTATAGACAATTCACAGCATTTCAGGATATACCATAATTGATTGAAGCAGTCTAACATTGAAAAGCTCATTAATTTTGGCCAGGCTTTGTGTTTTTTGCTGTTTACATTTGACAAAAATGTTGCTTCAAATATTCTACACTGATCTTGGTGAACATACACAAAAATCAATGTTAGATAAATTCCCTAATTGTGACATTGCTAAACCAAAAGCTAAGTGCCTTTTAAAATTTGACACGTTGTCAAATCATCACCCAAACAATAATATGTGAGGCTTCCCATATTTTACACAATCACAAGCCTAAGTATCATCACATATAACTGAGACTGAGTCATGAGCCAATAAGGAAGCATGTTTCAAAGATCAGTGAGTAAACAGATGTCTGATGCCAATCTATTAACCAGTATCTGGCTAACAGCTTTCTGAACTCATACATTGAAATGCTGAAAACACACACACACACACATATACATATGCATGTATGTATAAGCATATATGCTTGTATTCACACCCCCACAAATGTGCATGTGCATACTTACATATGCATGCATACATATTCATATATCTGCATGTATGTGTGTATACAAACACACTACTTACTTATGCATACATTGAATATCATCAGAAACAAACATACATAAGATATAAATAATTAAAATGTAAAAATAAAAAAGAAAGAGGAACTGGTTCCTCCAGGGAAACGAGGGAGATTCATTCTCACTCTTTATCCTTTTGTTCCTTTTGAATTGTGTAGCACAGACATGAATTTATCCTTTTGTTCCTTTTGAATTGTGTAGCACATACATGTATTAGCTAGTCAAAGAGTAAATGATATAAAAAGTATTCCAGAAAAGAAAATTAGAAACACACTTAGACTTTGATTCGACAATTTCTCCTCTACAAACGTATTTTAAAACTAAACAAAACCAACCATGCAGAATGAAGTATATTTAGAGCTATTCACTGCAGCATTGCTTATGATAACAAAAGATTAGAAACCACCTTAATGTACCTCAATACAGGACTAGTGAAATGAAGATCGCACACACTAAAATGCTCTGCATCCATAACAGAGAATGACTTAATTTATTACATAATGATATGGAATGTTCTCAGAGGTATATTGTTAAGTGAACAATGGCACTTCGGCAAGTTGCAGAACAGTGGATGTGATATTTACCATTTGTATCAAAAAGGAGACAAAAATCATGGAGGACAGTGCGCATGTAGAACAAGTGTACTGTATATATAAATATATGTGACATAAATATAATATATAGTGTTATACATATGTATATGTACACACACATATATGTGTATTTCCCTGTATTAGACTAAAACACCTCTGAAAAGACACATGAACAATAGATAATAGTAGAGAAAACGAAGGATGGCTGCATGGGGGAGCATGATCCTCGGTAGAACTCAGCTAAGATGCGATCAGGAGTCTGCTCAGACGTTCTGACTGGAGGTCTAGTTTCAATTCAAAGTGACTTTGTGGAAGGAAGTTCTCTTCCATCACCTACAAATTTGACATTTTCTACTGAATTTTTGTGAAAACAAATCTCCACTTCACTTTCACAGGAGGTTGGTAAGGAGTCATAAACATCCCATTGTTCTTAATTCACACATGTGCAGATGGCTTTTGGGAGACCGGCACGCCCCACATGGTATGTGATAGAGCAGTGCACTGCACTGCAGTTGAATTTTAATCTCCACATACCAGTACTTCTGGGAATTGGAATGCCATTTCCTAAATGAAATGGTACCCCCCTTTATGCAAATGATTCATATAACATTCAATGCTTAAAAGAAGAAATATATATGCTCTTGGAAATACACTTAACTTCTCAGGGCAGAAGACAAATACATAAACAACAGAGAAAAAGTCCTCTTTGAGAGAGGTCGTGACAATTAGGGAAACCCTCCTGTTCAGAGGGTTTCGTGCATGGGTCTCATATATTCATGCATGTTCTTCATAGGCCTTTTTTACTTCCTTCAAACTCTTCTTGGCCATGTTCCAGAGAGTTAAATTAATCTTCAGTTTGAGAGATTTTTCACACATTCTTACAGCTCCAGGTCTTAGACACCAAATCCAAGCATACTTGTACTTACACTTTTAACATAAACTGCCGCTTAAATTCAATCCAGTAAATATTTTATTGGCATTTATCTTTTCCTCTCTCTCTTTTTTCCTTCTCCCCTTTTTTTCATGTGTTCTTTCGTTGCCTCAATAAAAACATATTTATTGCTATCCATGTTGTCAGAGACTTAATCGAGACCCTAAAATTACAAGGATCATTTTAAGGTACAGATCCTGCCCTAAAGGAGTCCAGACTCATGGGAAATACAACGTCACAACCTATGCTGCAGTGAAATATTGCTGTGGTGAAAGCGTGTCCCCAGCATCAATTCTTTTGATGAAGAACAAGATGAGAGCAATTATTTCTATGCAGCCAGGAAGGAAAATGATTCAGGAGTTTAGGAGTAAGGCAGAGATTCCAGCTAGCCAAATGGAAGAAAGGCCCTCCAGACAGAGGGAATAGCATTAAGCACAGGCCTGAAGACATGAAGCGCCATGACTGTTCCAACCAGGAAACACAGAACAGAGACAAGTGCACTGATGGGAGAGGGAAGCAGGGAGAAGCAGGACATGATAGGCTGGAACTAGTTTGTCAAGAATTGTCTATTTCACAGAGGTAGATCTGCGAATACTGGTTTTTTGAGGTTAAGGATGTAGCTACTGCTAGGAGAAAAGTCCGATTTGGAATTCTAAGAAGATCTGAGATGAGTTCTTAGCAGCCAAGGTGAAGACAGCTTTTAGCTCCTGATAATCCTTCCCCCAAGACCTGCCATCACCGCTCCTGCCTGTCTGACATCTGCTAACAGACAGATAGCAGACTTCTGGTAATCTCTTCTCCAGGCACACAGAGGCTGTTCTTCTCACCTCTTATCACCGGGAGCCCCATCACCTCCTGCATCAGCCCCCCTGCCAGCCTCTCCTCTTCTCCCAGCTAAACAGGATTTTCTTTCTTAATTTTCAGACTGGGGATAATCTTGTCACTTCTCCTAGAGTAGAAAGGCCTAGAAGTCCAGGGTTAGAAACTCTGGTGAAAATAATTCTCTAGTTGGAGCCTCTTGGCATTTGTATTAGAAACTGTGTTAATGTTTACCCCTTCCCTCTGCTCCTCAAATTCCTGTTATGCAAAATTAGGTCATAATTATGACTTTTAGAAATTGGAAATATGCATACACATCCTATAAAACACAAGGTAAAATATTGGTATGTACTAAAACATTCTTCTCAATGTAAACATTTCTAAAGAAACAAACATGCTTTGATTTCGTTTACATTGTTTTTAATCTGTATGCTAAGGGGGTTATATATCCACATAAGACAACGTTGGAACCTCTAGGAATTTGCCCTAAGAAAGTAACTGGATTGCAATCAAAGCCATGAATGCTAGGTTGTTCTGTCAATGCTACCAAAAGTAGGGAAAAATAGAAAGCATCCTAAATTTCCACCTATTGTTGAGGACAGTTCAGTTAATTTTCCTATACCCACTAAAAATTATAGTTTGGGAAAATAATGACAACATAATTTCAAATGAACCACTGGAAAACAGTATCATGTATAATATTTGTACATAGCCTGGAAGGAAGAAATGTTGGAAGGAAGGGCAGCAGAATGTTAGCAGCAGTTATATCTCAGTAAGATGTTGTACATGGTTTATTTTATTTTCCTTTTTGTAGGAAGGCAAATGTGATATTAGGTCACCTGCATGGAGGATCTGGGCCAGGTGTATGGCATGCAGGAGCTGGTTAGGCCATAGCTTAACATTAAAAGTATGAACAGTAAAAACCATGGCAGCCCGCGCTGACCAGGTGCCAGCTGGGGAGCACAGAGGCAAGCTCCATGGCTGACGGAGGGACGGAGGCATGTAAGTATTCAGGATATCAAAAAAAAAAGGATAATGCATACATAGACTTACAATCCTAAAGGGTTAAAATGGGACAGGGTTCATAAAAGAAAAATTAGTGATGCTTAAAAATCCAAATTTTAAGCTCCCAGTTCTAAGAAGCATTAATCCGTTTGCTTCACGGGATTCAAACCAAAGCTTTTATTCATTTTTGCCAATTTTTGGAAAGACTCCATCCCTCCAGTTACATCTTGTTAGGCTCTTCTGGAACACTAATACTCCCTCACGAAAGAATGTTCTAACTTCATGATGACTTCCATTTCACAGTGATTTCTGCTTCATGGAGAGAAGAGACGGAAAACATAACTTTTAAAGTGATTTTTGCATTCTTCTTTAGATACTTTGCATTATTTTTAAAAAAGCTATAGACTTAAAAGATGAAAATTATAGACTTTGCTATTGTTATGGGCCGAGAATTGCGCCTCACTTAAAAAAAAATGAGAGAGACAATTCTGATGTGAATCTCATGTTTATTGTTTTAAAAGCTCTGTGCTAATACCAAAAGAATGTATTTCTGGTGGGAAGTGATATATTTCCATGCCTTCAGGGAATTTGACTTCTGTCCTAAAAATATATTTCCTTAGATATTATAAACAGAACACCTTAAACAATAATAAAATAAAAATGGCAAAAAATATCTACCACAAGCATAGCGATGTTTTACATCCTCATCATGTAAGGGCTTTAAAGCTATAGGAAAAGCATGAACATCCACTCCCCCTTAATAGAAAAGTGTTCAAAGAATACAAAAGGCACTTTACAAAAGAAGTCTTGCAAGTGGCAAGCAAATATGAAATAAAAACGTTAACTTTACTAGTAATCAGTGAAATGAATATGAACACATCAGTAAAACAAAATCTGCTCTCAGTAGGTTAGAGAATGTGTTGTGTTTTTCTTATTGCTGTTGTTACATGTTCCTTGACATCGGTAAGCAGGTGTACAATAACATTCTCAGAACCTTCTGGTGAGGTAAATTGCTGCAACTTTTCTGCAGGACAATTTAAAATTGGCCTAGTTTTTTAACCCAGTAATTCTTATCCCTCCAATTTGTTATTTGAAAAGGCATTAATATGTTCATATTTCCAAATACGTAGTCACCGCAGCATTTTTATAATAGCAAAACTAACCCAAATAACTGAAAAGACCAACAATAAAAAATGTTCAAATTAATTATACTTAATCCATTTGATGGAGTCCTATGTGGTCAGTCACTAAAAATCATTTTTTAAAGACTAATTGCATGGGAGATTGTTTACAGTAATAAATAATTTTAAAAAACTTTAAAAATCTCAACATAACATGTTCCCCAATATGCTTATAAACATATATATTTAAAATACTATCAAAAGTACATCAAAACAATCATGGTTACCTCTGCATGATAGGATTACCTTTTCCTTCTTTCCTGCTTTTTTCCATATTTTCCAAAGTTTCTATCAGAAATGGGTGTTACTACCGGGCACCCTGGCTCATACCTGTAATCCCAGCACTTTGGGAGGTCAAGGCAGGAGACTTGATTGAGCCCAGGTGGTCTAGACCAGCCTGGCAAAATAGTGAGACCCTATCTCTACCAAAAAAAAAAAAAAAAAAAATTGCTGGGAGTGGTGGTGCACACCTATAGTCTCAGCCACTTGGGAGTCTGAGGTTGCAGTATCACTTGAGCCTAGGAAGTCGAGGCTGCAGTAAGTTGTGATCCTGTCACTGCACTCCAGCCTGGGTGACAGAGCGAGACCCTGCCTCAGAAAAAAGGAAAAATGGAGAAAGAAAAGAAATGCATATTACTCCTTTATAGTTCAATTAAAACTTCTTATCTGAAAACAAGATGCTATTTCTGAAAGTATAGAAAGCTCTCCTTGACGATGTATGGCAACTCTGAGACACTGGGGCTGCATAATAATATTATCTGTTCAGCAGTGTGTCTCCAAATGTGTCACAGCTTAAATATTCACGGATTTTGATTGTGAGGAGACCCAGAGGGATAAAGCAGTTTGTCCAAGGTCAGATGGCAAACCTGTAGCAAAGGCAAGATTAGAACCAAGACCTACTGGCTCCTAGTCCAGTACTCCTCCAGTAGTACCACACTGGTGTTTGTTGTTGTTTTGTTTTCTATATAAAGAATTTTTCTGACCTTAATGGCAACTTTAACAAACACTGAATAAAAGCAAGAATTAATTGAGTAATGGAAATGAAGGAGAAAGAAAATCTCTGCCTATGATAACAGCCACCATCTCTCTCATTATGCTGAACTGTGGTTAAAATGCCCAAAGTTGGCCGGGCGCAGTGGCTCACGCCTGTAATCCCAGCACTTTTGGAGGCTGAGGAGGGCGGATCACGAAGTCAAGAGATTGAGACCATCCTGGCTAACATGGTGAAACCCCGTCTTTACTAAAAAATACAAAAAAAAAAAAAAAAAAAAAAAAATTAGCCGGGCGTGGTGGCGGGCGCCTGTAGTCCCAGCTACTCAGGAGGCTGATGCAGGAGAATGGCGTGAACCCGGGAGGCAGAGCTTGCATTGAGCCGAGATAGCGCCACAGCACTCCAGCCTGGGTGAAAGCGAGACTCTGTCTCAAAAAAAAAAAAAAAAAAAAAGGCTCAAAGCTCATCTTCCTCTTAAAAGAGCACTCCCACGGGTGCTGTGGAGTTAGGCTTGGATCTCAGTATTGAGTAGACTGAGTAAACTATGCCTGGAAGTTTCACTATACAAAGTAACTTTTAGTTTCTTCCCAAGTCACCAGTTTAAACATATGCACAGGATATATAACGTCCTGGGTGGTTCACTCTCTCACTTAGCTGACCAGTGAGAGGCGTTCTTAGGTACTGCTTTCCTCAGTTCACTTTGAGCAAATACATTACTCATTAAGCCTCTGTTGTTCAAGAACCTGAAAACAAGTAGCAGTTGCAGTGTTGGTTTCTTCCTTCAAAATTTGATGTTTAGAGAACTTTCTAGAATAACTGTAAAACTAGTGAAATCTGGAGGAAAGCCAACATTGGCTTTGCAAAAACACTATCTTTCTAATCCAGTTTCGTAATGTTTAGCCATTACTTACAGCTTTCTTCCCTGCTTTCTTCCTTTTCTTTCATTTTCCTCTTTTTCCATTTTCCCTGTCTTTTTGTTCCCTTTTCCCCTCCTTTCTTCCTTCCCTTTTCTCAGTTTTTACTTCTGTTTTTTCTTGCTTCTTATGATCTTTCTCTCATCCTTTCTTTTTCTTTTTTTCACCTCTTCCTTCGATCTTCCTTCTGTCCCTCCCTCCCTCTCCTCCTTCCTTTGTTCCTCCGTTTCCTCCTTCCTCCTTCTTCTCTTTCCTTTTTCCTTTCTTCTTCTCTTTCCTCCTTCCTTCCTTCTTCCTTCCAACTGACACAGTAAATATTTTTGTCTCCCATTAGTTACCAGACCTCGTAGTCACCCCCTCAGAGACAGACTAGCAATTGCCAAAGAATGGGCCTTTGAGTCAGACAAGTCAAGAGTCAATTTTCTGATTCAATGTCAACTAACTGCCTGAACATGACCAAGTTATTTAATCTCTACATATTCTTTCATTTCACCAGCACACATTTATTGAATGCCTCTTATGTGTCTTAAGCTATGTAAGGTGTACCCAGTATACTTTTAAAAAACACTCTGTAAAGTGGGGAAAGCACAGGCTACCCTTGGGCTATTGTAATAAGCCAACTAAACAACATATGTGACAATGGATAACCTATTTCTGGCACACCGTAGCTTCCCACTTCCCGTATTTTTCTTTTGCATCCTAGATGCCAAGTATGCATATGTGAGACCCAGTTTTTCAAAGGATCTTACAGGCTAGCCAAAAAAAATCCAGAGTTCTTACTAAAAGGAAAAGAAGAGAAAAAACTATACTGTGTTTTGTGCATTCTAAATCATGTACTTTTTAGATTTTAACATCTTTTATATCAGAACGCATCTTAAAATTGCTGCTAGCCAGGTGGTGGCAATTGCGATGTAGTTGCTACTGGGGTCACATGTGGGCTCAGAGTTGTACACATTATCACCATTTTAGTTCATTAGGTTATATGATTAGTATTACACATACTGAGTTTAACTGCCTTTAAAATATATTTGAAGAGATGATTTTATGATTCCGTATTAAAACAAAAATCTATTTGTGTGCACAAAAAGGCAAAAAATAAGAGCAGTAGGGGAGTAATTTGACATGAATGAAGCAAATAGTCTTCATTAGAGAATTTACCACCAGCATCAAAATTTGCAGAATGGTGTCAACAACTTGGAAGGAAATATCATGGGAAATAGTAGAGAACTCTTCTTAGAAATGGTGCATTACCATCAGATTGAGTGGCCCGGATGGAAAAGCACAGCCATCTGTGACTCTGGGCTGAAAAGTGATCAAAAGCAATGAAAGGCTTTAGGAACAAAGCAAAACAAAAACAAACAAAAAGCAACAGCAAAATCCCCTCCATTCAAATCCTGACTCTGCTCTTATTCATGATTCCATTTTGCTAGGACTTAGTTTCCTCTGTTGGAAGAGGAATATTCATAGCATGTACCCAGCAGGGTTGTTATAAAAATAAATCCAAAAGAGGCTGTGGAATGAAATGGCTTTTAGTTGCAAGTATTATAAACATATAGACTTTTTGCAGAGCTCATTGTTCACATGGCTGTTTTTTGTTATTCTTTTTTCCTGAAGCTATGAACTCCTTGGGGGCAGGGATGGTTGGTTAGCATTCAGCTCCCCATTGCCAATGTGTGACAGGCAGCCCATAGTTCATCAATAAAAACAATCTGCCTGTGCCTAATGTTTTGCTGCTGTTGTTATCACTGTTGTTTTTAAAACCTATTTTGATGCTCACTGTCTCCCTCTGTTATAAAGCAAGTATTGGAATTGGTACTTTAAGTATAAGGAAGCACACAGAGAAGTCTGGTGATTTGTCTAAATCACACGGAAAGTTAGAATTGAGTGCTACCATGGGCCTGACATATTTTCTAACTGGGTCAGGACTGGCTCAGTCATGAGGGTGGGTCTGAGCCAGCCAGTGGGCTTCTTGGTACATCCAGCTCTCAGAAGCCGTGGGGGGGGCGAGGGGAGGGTTGGGAGAAAGGCTGGGCCTATCCCCAGCTGTGCGCTAGAAACAATTATATGGAGCAATCTCCTGAAACAGGCCAAGGCTACCCTGTGGCAGAAAGGAGCCTGAACATGTAAACATCTGTGAGGGTGGGGGTGCCTGGAAAGAGCTTCAGGAAGGGGAGCATGTGGGGCCCAGTGGGAAGGAAGGTGAGAACTCCAGGGCCTCACCAGGATAGGGTTGGAGGATGGGGAAGTCACTGGGGAGGATGTGCAAATTGCTCCCTGCAGGCCAGGATGGAAGAGAGAATGATCCTGTGGAAAGGGGGTGATTAGGACATCCCTCATGGAAGATGGAAAAAATGAGGGACACCTTTGAATCTGCCCAGTGTACATGCAGGAGAAGAGCAAAAGAGGGGCCCACCTGTTTAGAAGTTGTGCTTCCTTTGAGAAGTAGAGCCATGATATCTGGCATTGAACGGCACCTTTTCGAGCAGAAAGCAGACCTGAGTTTGAATTATAGATTTACCATTTATGAACTGTGTGATTTGAGAAATGCCATTTTTTTCCTCCCTATTCTCCAGTTTCCTCATAAGTAAAGTGGAGCTGAAATGCTGAATTGGTAGTACTGTTGTCAGGGCTAAGTCAGATAGTAGGTAAACATGCCCATTCAGTGTCCGGTGCCCATTAAGTATTGGATATACATGTGAATAAAAATGCAAATGAACAGATGACCTAGTGCACAGATAGACACTGATTTTTGAAGCATGATGAAGAAAGCTTCACTGAGGCCCTGGCAGGGGTAGTGGGGAAGACTATGGCTGGAAGAGCACAGGACAGAGGAGGCAGATGCCCACGTTCTCTCAGGGGCACAGCTCCTAACATGTGCCCTTTCTTTTTTGAGCCTAAATCTTTTCTCCCATACAATTGATAGCTTCTCTTTTTGTGTGTGGTTGGAGCTCCAGCAGCCACAATTGAGAGATTCTGCAATACATTTTTCCCACTATCAACCTAGCCCAGAGACACTATGAATCTATAATTAGTTAACTTGGAAAAACATAGAATAAAAATTAACAGTAATTGCGGTGCCCAACAACACAGACTAATTGAAACACATTCAGGGGAAAAAATTGGAATGTAGAAAGAATTCAAAATCATCTCCTATCAGGGTGATAATTCTCCATATGCTAAACCCAATTGTAGCAGACCGAGATAGACCTCTAAGGGTGCTCACACAGTCCAGAGAAAAGCACATTCTGCATAATGCTAAGCATTAACCGCAAATGTGGGCCGATAACCTAGAGATAGATAAAGAATGGCTCAATCTAAGGTATAACCTGTCAATATTTATGAACTGGAGGCCCCAGGAGGCAGTGCCTGTCCTGGCATCAGAGGGGTTTAAATCAAGGCATGAGATAGAGTTGGAGGAGATGGCCTTCCAGACTGAGCTTGTGAGTTGAAGATCCTAGTGGAAAAGAACTCAAATCAATGAAATAGTCACCAACTAATTTACAAATTTTTCAGAAATCATCCAGAAAGCATTCAGATGTATTTGACATTGAAATAGTTGAATTAAAATGATTTTCTTGTTTAGAAATTGAATTAGCATTCATAGGCAGAAAGTTATTCAAAATTATTAACTCTATTCCAAAAAAGTTTAGCTAAAATCAAATATAAATATATTATAATGCAAACCTTATAATGCATATAGAGGCCAAGAACCCCTCAGGGGTACTGGGAAGTTAAATTTTCTCCTTGTCCCTGTATCCTAAAACAGACTAATTTTTTATCTTAATTTTAATGCCATATGCTATAGGGCCAAACTACACAAGAAATATGATAGATTCAATATGTTACATTGTTTTGATAAAGAAAAAAGTAAAAACAGTTTATTGAGAGAGAAGTTTTTTACCTTTGCCAGCAAATTCTAGGATGGATTTATCCCGTAAGCCCTCCAGACCTCAGAGGACAACCCTGTTCTCCTGCCACCTCATACATTACTCTGTGCCCTACACCATCTTGCAACACTTCACTTTGCTTTCTTCTTCCAAGGATTTCTTATAGCACCCATTCAGCAGGCAATCACAGGGTCCACATATTCAGTTACAGATCCATTCACTCATTTGCTTTGAAAAAACCCAAAATGTGTTTTAGTGGAACATGCTAAACATTCAAAGATGAACAAGAGGGTGGTCTCCGCCCTCCAAGTGTCCACAAAGTCAAGGAAGCAAGAGAAGCCCAGATTTGCAGACATTTTGTACAAGTCTAAGTCAAGGACGACCTTAGAAGGGACCCACGTTTTTCGTTTGAATTGTGTCTATCAGCTCTTTGGACTAAGAGTCTGGCTACTCAGCAGAGGCATTGTCCATGCAGAGACTGACAGGGAGGGTCCCTCTGCTACAAAGCCACACCACTGCCTTAACCCGCCTCCCCCCACCCACAGCCTGCCATCCATTCATAAGCAGGGGGGCCGAGGGTTGAGGGCAGTGGGAGGCAGCCAGATAGCACTTAATGTGGGTTGCTCAGGGGTAAGATGGGGAGAGAGGTGTCTCTTAATCACAGCTAAGGAATTGAAGAAACATGGACCAAGGAAGCTAAGCCAGATAAGAGCCCCACCTACCACACACACACACACACACACACACACACACACACACCCCTAATGGCATAAACAAGAAGAACCTGCAGCTGGTGTGAGGGGTGGAAGCTGAAAGCCAAGATAAGGAAGGTAGGCCCTGGAGGATCAGCCAGCAACGCCAAGGGTCATAGTGGGTTGTTATAAGCTCTCTTCGTAGGTCTGTAGGCCCTATTAAAAATCCAGGATCAAAGCAAATAAATGGTAAAAAATAAATAAATAAATAAATAAAAATAAAGGTAGATTAATTGAATCAATATTTGGCTTTGCTTTAAATAATGTAGGCTTGGGTTCTGCTTAGCTACATCCTTGCAGTGGCGTGTTAATTTCACCATTTACTACATGGGCCTTGGTTTCCTCATTGTACAGCAGGTAAGCATCCCATAAATGTAGGATCAAATGAGATCTTCAGGGTGAAAACACTTAGTAAACAGTCAAAACGCTTTGCTGTTCTTGAACCTATAATCATAATTTTATACAGGGGGAGATTTTTGTTCTCCATGTCTTTAGGAAGTTTGTGGGTTATTTTGTTTGGTCTTTCATAATTAGAAATATATTGGTCTTAAGCTTTATTTCTAGTTTTTAGATTTCAAACTAACTGTTTTCAAAGCTGAAAGCAGCTCAGTCAATGCAAAGAGTATGAACTTTGCAATTCTTCTGAACTACTGATTTCTGCCATTTAAAATCTGTGTTACCTTAAATATGTCACTTATGCCTTCTGAATCTTGATGAATCTATAAAAGAGAATTAAAAATGTAACCTTCCCTATTTTAGGGTAAGACCACACTAGATTGATCAATTCTGAAAACTAGAGAATTGTTATTTTTCTAGTTGGGTCTGTCCCAATGGCATGTTACTCGCAGAATAGACCAGTGATTTCTTTTGCCCCAGCTTCTAGGCATATCAAACACAACCCTTTAGCCACTTGTAAGGGAAATGAAACACTGCCTTTTGTAAGAGAGCTCCTTGTGTGGCAGGCTGCCCAGCTCCCTGTCAGAACTCCCTCTGCTTATGTATAACTCCAGACTTGTATTGATATCTGCATGTGCATGTTGGCTCAGCTCCTCCTTCTCAGGCGATAGATTGCTTCTGCTGAAGCTGCCAATGCAATATTTTGAAAATAGACATCCATTTCTAGAAGAAAAAAGATCCAAATTTTTTTTTCTTTTTCACTTTAAAAATCATTATAATATCGGTGTCTTTCATGTCAACATGATTTCTGAAGCCGTTAAATAAGGCACTCCTGGGATGACCACCCAATGGTGTAGAGTAACATGTTTTGGGGCAAACCCTTTCTGCATTATAAAGAAGAGGGACAGGTGTACTCTGGAGCAGACTTTCCATTTATTGGTCTTATCTTTTTGTTATGGGTCAAATTGTGTCCCCCTAAAAGTCAGATGTTGAAGTCCCAAGCTCTAGGACCTCAGAATGTGAAGTTATTTGGAAATAGGGTGATTGCATATGTAATTAGTTAGTAAAGATGAAGTCATCCTGGCACAGGTTGGACCCCTAATCTAATATGACTGGTGTCCTTCAAGAAAAGGAAAACTTGGACCCAGAATGCACACAGGGAGAACACCAAGTGAAGACAAAGACAGGGACCGGGGGATGAGTCTATAAGCCAAAAAATGACCAAGATTCCCAGAAAACCCCCAGAGGCTAGGGGAGAGGCCTGGAACAGATTCTCCCTCACAGCCCTCCAAGGGAACAAACTCTGCTGACACCTTGATCTTGGACTTCTGGCTTCCAGAACTGTGAGAAAATAAATTTCTGTTGTTTCATCCACCCAGTTTGTGGTATTTTGTTATGGAAGCCCTAGCAAACTAACACACTTGGTGTGTTTTCAACCTTTCTAAGAGTTAGAGATTATTAGAGGCAGAAGGTGCATTTAGAAATCATTCAGTGAAATCATTTCGTGATCTGTAATATAAGGGAAGTGATATCTGGAAAGCTCCCCATGTCCTTGAAGGTGAGAAGCCATCTAGAAGCCTGAAGTCCTGGTAACCAAGAAGATGGTGTATGTATTTTTCTGAAATAGGAGAGCTCCCCAATCCCCCTGGCAGGACATGCGACAGGGGTGTGGCTCACCTGTTTGGTCACCCTGCTGCTCAAGCCCCTTGCAGGAGGGGGAGCACACAGATGGGTAGATGCAGAGGCTGGGGCGAGCACTTTGGGCTCCAGCTCCAGAGTAGTGTCTAGGGATGGGTGCCGCAACTCCAGTGTTACAAAGCTCTTTTAGCCTTGTTGTCCACAGATGGCTTGAGTGTTAACCAGCTCAATGGACTCTCTGCTTTTATGCAAAGGCAGAAAGCCAGCGTGACAGCTTTCTGTATCCCAAGCTCTTGTCCAGCATCCTGGAAAAATTGGGTCACACAAGGGCTTGAAGGATGAATGTGAGGTTTTATTAAGTGGTGGAGGTGGCTTTCCTGCAAGATGGATGGGGAGCTGGAAGGTGGGGATGGAGTGGGAAGGTGACCTTCTCCTGAAGTCAGCCACCCAGTGGCTGGACTCCTCTCTAACTGCCCCCAGCCAAACTCCTCTTGGAGTTTCAGATGTTCCTCCTCTTCTCTCTTTCTCTGCTGCGTCTTTCTGTCATTCCACTGTTCATCTGCTGGTCTGCTTCTGGAGTTTAGGGTTTGGGGCTTATATGGGCGCAGGACAGGAGGCATGGCTGGCCAAAAGGCAGCTTTTGGGTATGAAAACAAGAATGCCTGTCCTCATTTAGGGCTGCAGGTCTTTAGTCTTGAGGGTGGGGCCTTTGCCGGGGAACCACAGTCTTCTACCCAGTAGTTCCCTGGCTCCCATCTGTATCATTTCCTTACATCCCATGTTTCTTTGCTAAGAGATGCATGGGGAAAGGGTGAAGTTATTTAATATGAAAGTGCCATCAGCCTAGAAGGACCCAGACTTCCAAGATCACCTCCTGCTCAGTTCACTAATGCACTTGCCTCCTGCCCACACCCTCCAAGTACAGATGCTCTGATCTATGGTTCAGACACACCCAGGACACTGGCCAAGCCAATGCCTGCCCTTCTGTGAGGCCTTGAAGTATGACACTTCTCAGAGAAATAGAAGTTATGGCTAGAATGCTTTTTCCTCAGATTTGCTAATGACTCTTTCATCTTTTCAGTCAGTCTTTGCTAAAATATCACTGTTTATCCCTTTCTTATTCTGCGCTATTTCTTTCTAAATAGTGTTTCTAATACACCATGCAATTCACCTATTTATTATATGTATTGTGTGGACTACTAAAAGGTAGGTTCCAGAAAGTCAAGGATCTTTTTTGATTTGTTCACTGATGTATCCCAAACACCTAGAATAATAGTGCCTGCCATATATTGAGCTTTTAATATTTTCTTTTTTGTCCAACAATGATAGACTGGATTAAGAAAATGTGGCACATATACACCATGGAATACTATGCAGCCATAAAAAATGATGAGTTCATGTCCTTTGTAGGGACATGGATGAAGCTGGAAACCATCATTCTCAGCAAACTATTGCAAGGACAAAAAACCAAATACCGCATGTTCTCACTCATAGGTGGGGATTGAACAATGAGAACACATGGACACAGGAAGGGAAACATTACACACCGGGGCCTGTTGTGGGGTGGGGGGAGGGGGGAGGGATAGCATTAGGAGACATACCTAATGTTAAATGATGAGTTAATAGGTGCAGCACACCAATATGGCACATGTATACATATGTAACAAACCTGCACATTGTGCACATGTACCCTAAAACTTAAAGTATAATAAAAAAATAAAAAATATATATTTTATTTTATTAAAAGGATGCACAAATATTTTGAAAATGTTTATTTGAATACTTCCAATATTACTACTGAATTTATTGCTCTGTTGTTTTGAGAAACACCCTGATACCAGAGGTCTTAGAGACAGAGGGGACCACTTGAGTCTGTCCACCTTGAATTTTGGTCTAGGGTCCGGATTATAACCTAGAGCTGTGTTAATTGAGTGAAGCACCAAAAGAAGTTTAAAGGAAAAGTATTGGTAGAGAAAATTCAGTTTTAGAATTTAGCTGGTAATAACCTCTTTTGTGTTATTTGAAAATGTGCTTATGGTTGTATCTTTTAAACTTACTATATTTAGGCTATGGTAACAAAAAGAATTAAATAAACAGATCGGCCAGGCGCGGCGTCTCACACCTGTAATCCTAGCACTTTGGGAGGCCGAGGCGGGTGGATCACCTAAGGTCAGGAGTTTGAGACCAGCCTGGCCAACACGGAGAAACCTTGTCTCTACTAAAAATACAAAGTTAGCTGGGCGTGGTAACACATGCCTGCAATCCCAGCTACTTGGGAGGCTGAAGCAGGAGAATCACTTGAACCCGGGAGGCGGAGATTGTGGTGAGCCGAGATGACACCATTGCACTCCAGCCTGGGCGAAAACAGCAAAACTCCATCTCAAAAAATAAAAATAAATAAATAAATAAATAAACAGATCTAAATATCTAGTAGAGCTACATTGGTCAATAAGGTAGCAACTAGTCACATGTGGCTGTTTAAATTGAAATGAATTAAAAGTGAATTAAAAGTTAGAAATTTAGTTCCTCAGTCACATTAGCCTCATTTTAATTGTTCAATAGTCACATGTGGCTAGTTGCTGGCAGGTTTGAAAGAGCAGATGTAGAACATTCCCATCATCGCAGACAGAAAAGCTCCAGATGTGTTTCTTAGCATCTGGATGTTTTGCACCATAAAATGAAGGCATCAGAATGAGTGATGGCAGTTTTCACTCTTCCTTGGGTCATGTGACACACTGACTGAATTGATTTAGGCTAAGTTGACTCTGCTGGGCTCTGTGTTTTCTTTCTTTCATAATGATTTAACACGTCCATGACCAATAGGAACTATTAGAGTGTGTTTTAGCCACATTGTGCTATTAGTTATTCAGATTCTGAGATGTCTCAGTCCATAGACAGTAGAAGCAGTTTAGGCAAAGGGACGGATGAATGAATTGTTTGGGTGAGTTCAGGGATACACAGTTTAGAATGACGGAGATGCAGGGTCTGTGCGGGATAGCGCTTACGTAGTGAGCTATGGAAAGAAAGTCACTCAACTATAAACTCTTTGAGGTTGGCAGCTACAGCTGATAGATATTTATATTCTCACTACTTAGCATAATACATACTAGACTCTTCATTATGTTTGTTGTTGTTGTTAAATTAATTAAGCCCAACCACCTAACACGTCAGCCAACCAAGTAATAAATGACAGATAAACAAGGGCCAGATGCAAAGCTATTCTTTAGTAATAAATAAACCCCAAGTTCCAGGGATTTTCTACTACAAAAGTTTACTTGTTTATTTAATTGTACTGTCTAAAACAGGTCAGGGTGCAGATCATGTTCCACATGGCCATCCAGGGACCCGGGCTGTTGCATGATCTGCCAACTCTTAGATACAACATCCTGACAAGTAGCCTGCAAGGTTACCAAGGTAAAGGAGAAATGGAGGCAGTATACTGGTTCTCAGCTCTCTCAGCCCAGAAGTGATGGGAGTCACTTCTACTCAACGTTTGTTGGCAATAACGCCATTCCCTGCAAGGGAGACTCGGAAATGAAAGGGAACAACAAAGTTAGGTTAGCACCATGTCTGTCACACTAGATCACACAGGAACAGGACAAGAGGCTTCAACTTTACCCACTAGTGGCTTTCCAGCTATTTTGTTAAACAACAGAATCCACTCTTCAAATTAAATATAATACACAAATAAAGCAAAAATAGAGCTTTTCTGGTTGAAATGGGGGCACAGAGAGAAAGATCCACAATCTGCTTACTCAACGAACCCTCCCACACCATCTCTGTACCTTACACATTCCTCCAAAGAATCCAGAACTCCTCAAAGCGCAGAGCTAGGACCACTACCATAAACTATCCATTGGCCCTGGAGGCTGTAAGCAGGAAAGTGATGCAACCACAGTTTCCCTTTACAAAGATAACCTTGGCACAGTTGTGTGAGGGTGGCAGGAAGCAGTGGATTGGACTGTAGGCATACAGTACATGTGTCAAGATGAGAGGCTGGAACAGGTTCCCAGGCTGCTGGGGTCATTCCAGATGAGAGGATGAAGGCCTGAACCATGTCACGATGGGACTCAGTGGTATGCCTTCCCAATTTCTTCTAGTTCAGAATTCTGTTTCTCAGTCTGATCTAGCTTCGCCTTTATATAGGTTGAAGTTATTCCAACTTTCCTTTTAATACTGACCTAGGCCTATTACAGGAGTTGGCAAATTGTTTCTACAAAGGGCCAGGAAGTACATGTTCCAGGCTTGCAAACCATTTGGTGTCTATGGAAACTACTCAACTCTGCTGTTGCAGAGCAAAAGCCAGCTGTATGAACAATATGCAAACAAATGGGCATGGCTGTGTTCCAATAAAACTTTATTTATCAACACTGAAATTTGAATTTCATGTAATTCTCACATCATGAAACCTTATTTTTTAAAAAGTTTGTTTTCAGTCATTTAAAACCATGAAAAAACAGTCTTGGCTAATAGTCTAACCTTAGCTAATAGGCCATATAGGCAGGCTATGGGCCAGATTTGGCCTGTGGTGAGTATTATGCTGACCTCTGGTCTATTATGTTGAGTGATTATATCTATTATTAGGAAAAGGATTTATATTCATAGAGATGGTTTTCTTTTTCTTTTCTATTTTAAAATGGCATACATTATAACATTATAATGAAATGAAAATAAAGGTATAAAACTAATGCTTTCCATAGAACATAGAATTCAGAGTTAAAAAAAAAAAACAGAAACAAAAACAAACAAATCTCTGGAAATTATTGCCAGTCAATGATTTAGTCAATGTGAGTGTATTTTAATTTTATACCATCCCCCGGCACAGTTTAGAGTAAAGTCACACAATTAAAATAAATAAAGCAATGTAAAACAAGGCTGGAAGGCCCTTCTGTTCCTGGATTCCTTCTTGTCTCTGTAATAGAAACCCAGAAACAAAGAGGCTCTTCCTCAGGGCACCACCTGCTAAGGAGACCACCAGTTAATGTGAGAATTACCAGAATCATCAAACTGATAGAAAATTTGGCCTTCTGAAGGCAAAGAAAACAATTTTGTGAAATGTTCCCTTCCCAGAAGTCATCCTATCCCTTAAATTACCACACTGAACAAACATACCAACTAAAGCACCTGACGAAATTATTTGCTCATAAAACATTTTCTTCCCCATTTTTGAAGTAACGCAGGCTTGTCTTAAATAATTTGTAAAGTGACCTAAAGGTATAATGATGAGAGTAAACGTCACCCCAAATCTCAGAACCCAGAGACAACCACGTAAACCAGAGAGCATTTCTTTAACATGATGAGTATCGTTCTGAATCTACATATTTTCAGCCTGTTATTTTTGTTGTTGTTATTATTGTTTGTTTGAGATGGAGTTTCCCTGTTGTTGCCCAGGCTGGAGTGTAATGGTGCAATCTCAGCTCGCTGCAACCTCCGCCTCTCAGGTTCAAGTGATTCTCCTGCCTCAGCCTCCTACGTAGCTGGGACTACAGGTGCACACCACCATACCCGGCAATTTTTTTTTTTTTTTTTTTTGTATTTTTAGTTAGTTAGAGATGGGGCTTCACCATGTTGGACAGGGTGGCCTCAAACTCCTGATCTCAGGTGATCTGCCCACCTTAGCCTCCCAAAGTGCTGGGATCACAGGAGTGAGCCACAATGTTTGGCCTATTTTGTGTTTTGTTTTTAACTCAGCATTATACTCTGAACATTTTCCCACATCATTAAAGAGCCCTTGGACTTTTTTTTCATTGACCACATAATTTTGAACAGATATATTTTTATTTAATTAACTGATGTAATGGAAATGACCTTTCATTAAGGATCATGCTTTCAGCCAACAAATATGTGCTGCACGTCTCCTTGATGCCAGACACTGGCTTAGACACCAAGGGCTGACATGAGCACATGGTCTCTGTTCTCATGGAGCTGACATCATAAGCATCTTTTATGTGTAAACCCCACGCTAGATCCCTGTGGTGCTGAGATGAATAAAGCCCAGTCTCTGCTCCCTGGGAACTCTCAGTTAGTGAGGGAGACAGGCAGTTGAACCTACAATTACCCCACATTGTGATATGAAGAATGAGGCCCTGCACATACAAAGATGGAGGGAATGCATCTATGGGGGAGGGGCAGGAGGGAGGGCAGAACCTCTGCAGAACAAACGCTTAGTTTTAACATCATTATTTCGACAGATGTTGGTTCTAGTCCAAAGTATCTATACACAGACCATGCTGTGACTAATTAATGTCACTCTGCCCAAGAGAGTCTGTCCTAGTTAGTCACTTAAAGAGAACTTAGCACTGACGACTTACTGAGTTACCAGAGCAATGAAGATACAGATTGTCCCATCAGAAGACATAGGGAAGCAGCAGTATTGTCCAGTGGAAAATACTTTGGTCAGGATCTAACTGCCTTAAACCCTGGTCTCAGTACAGCCCCTGACCTGCTCTAGGAAGTGTCCAGGAGAATTGTCATACCTAAACCCCATAGCACCTTCCTCACAGTGGAGGTAATGGTATCCATAATCCTTAAGATATAGCCAATGTTTTCTATGGTCAGTCATGTCGGCAGATCAGGCTCTCCTCTGGAGAAGGTGCTGGCTCTGCCTAGGACAGAAGAGATTCTCTCTAACTGTGTGTTGAATTAATTAGCATTATCTTCACCCAGATCCCTGTCTGTGAATTTCTTTATTATTATTATTGCTGCTGTTGTCATACGATGTATGTTCTCAGTGCAATCTCGGTTTTCATTAACCCGGTACACTGGTTCCACACTCTGCCAATTGCCAACTCAGAGGACGTCCTAACCCCCATGGCTGTTAACTCATGTCTCTTTCATTGTGTATTTTTCTGGCTAAGTTTTTGGACCCCAAAACAGTCAGTTTTGCTGTAACATTTGTTTTGAAACTCTGCATTTCTTTCGGCGTAATCAGTATATTAGGAAACAGTTTGAGCACAATGTAAATATATCTTTGCAATGCATTATTTCATCTGCTAGAAACTGCATACAGCTGACCCCGGGGTTCCTAGGAATATGCAAAACACACACACACCTCCATGCCTCTACCGGCTACCGCAGATCACTGGGTGTGTTATGAGCCACACCCATTCACATCTGGTTTTAGAACTTTCTCTCTGATTTCTGATCAACCCCAGTCTCCACTTCACAGGGACTCCCAAGCTGCCCCCTGCTGGCACCCACTTCCACAAGCAAACTCCAGGTCTTCTGCAAGGAAAATGCCATGTTTATTCTGGTATTTAAGTACATCCTAACCATTTAACACGTGCACAACTCCACTACTGTTTTTATTAGATGCCTTTCTTTGTAATTGTGTGTCATTGATCAAGTGTTTTAGTGTTGTAACCCCATTTTTTCCATAAGTCTTGTGTTTTTTCTGGCATCGTTTCCCACAGTGCTGTAATTTATAGAAACACATATGTTGTGTTAGAGCAGACCTTACTGTAGAGGACTTTGTGTTCTCCCCTTACTATTTTATCTGGCTGGACTTGCCATTGAGATTGATCATGCTATTTTTATAATGTTGGATCAAGTGTTCCAAGCAAGTGTTTTATCCTAATTTTACAGGTGAATTATCTGAGGCTTAAAGACAATAAAGTCTAGCTTAACTCTTCATAAGTGAGTGGTACAATAAGGATGAGAATTACCTTGTGTTTCTTGATCCAGGGGAAGCAGCATGTTGCTGTATAAAGAGGGTGGTCTTTGGATGGGGCACATCTAGATTTGAATTTCAGCTTCATAAAATCTTTCGATGCGAGTGCCTTCAGTAACTACTCAGATCTCCAAACCTCATTCTCCTCGAGTATAAACATCAGGAAGTTGACATTCACTTCTGAGAAGTACTCTGGAAATTAAGCCACAAAATGTAAGGAAAATGTGAATCTAATGCCTTGGGCAAGGCAGACATATTTGCTCTTTCCTCTTTCCTTTGTATAATAATACCAGACTGTATAATTCAGGGTTATCCAGAGAAACAGAACCAATAGAAGATACATATATATATATACACATACACACACATACACACACACACACACACATATACACACACATATATATGTGTGTGTATGTGTATATACATATGTATACACACATTCATTATATATATGTGTCTATATATATGTATGTATACACACAGACATGTCATATTTATAATGGGAATTGGTTCACACAATTATGAAGGCCAAGAAGTCCCACCATCTGCCATCTGCAAGCTGGAGAACCAAGAAAGATGGTGATGTAATTTAGTTCAAATAAGAAGGCCGAGAACCAGAACTGCCAATATCTGAGGATGGGAAGAGATGACTGTCCCAACTCACACATAGTGAATTGCCCCTTCTTCTGCCTTTTTGTTTCGTTAAGGTCCTCAACACATTAGCTGGTACCAACCTACATTGGTGAGAGTGGGTCTTCTTCACTCAGTCTACTGATTGAAATGCTGACCTCTTCTGGAAATACCCTCACAGACACACCCAGCAATAATGTTTTACCTGCCCAGCTATCTGGGCGGTTCTTAGCCCAGTCAAGTTGACACATTAAAATTAACCACCACACAGGTAAATCTTATTGGGTTCTTATTTTAACTTAAGTGCCTACTAGCTTATTGGGCGCTGAAGAAACTGTTCTAAGCACTTTTGTATATTAACTAATTTAACCTTGATAACAACCCTATTCAGCAGATTTCATTAGTATTCGTTTTTCACAGATGAATAAATGCATGCACAGAAAGGTCAGGTGATTGGCTTAAGGTCAAGTAGCTAGTGTGCCAGTTATTAAGTTAGGGACTCTCAGCTCTAAACCCACCCTTCTGTACACTGCTTTGTGGAGCTGGAGCCGAAGTTCAGAAAAGCGCATTTTTGCCTTGCCAACTGGATTCCCATTATGCTCTACAAGGCTAAAGGGACATGCCCCTTCCTGTTTGTTGCTTGCCTCACTTTCTGTGCACTTGCTATTCCGCCATTAATACTTGTTCTCCCTGCCAGGAGCAATTTTCCCAGCTGCAGTAGCTGAACCCACTTTACGGTTTTTTCACCACTTGCAAGACAAGCTCAATCGTGTGCCCCCAAAGCACAACACCATCCAGCCAGCCGTCTTCTCGGAGGTCTCTGTTTTTGTTCCAAGGGGCCCTCTACTAAGGTTCAAAGATTTAACCACCTCACACTCATTTTGTTCCCTCAGTCATAGGGGCTGGCATGTGTCCTGCAGTTGCTACCTCTGTGATACTTTTGAGATTTCTTCTTACACTTTCAGTTATCTAATTAACAACTTTATACCTCTTTAACAATAATACCTATTAAATTCTCTCCGATGATTGAAATAATCTGTGTGCTCTGCATCTTGGTGGCCCCCTGACCAATGCATCTGGTAAGAGGCAGAAACAGAACACTATACCAGCAGCTGTGTGCAGGAGTAGACCATTATGATATACAGCCTCTCAGCTATTATTACATAATTACATATCCATACACAGCAGCTATTATCTTTGTGTGTCTGTTTGATTGATTTTTTTGACACAGGGTCTCACTCTATCACCCCGGCTGTAGTGCAGTGGCAAGATCATGGTCTCTGCAGCCTTGACCTCCCAGGATCGGGTAATCCTCACCTCAGCCTCTCAAGTAGCAAGACTACAGGTATGTGTCACCTTGTCCAGCTAATTGCAGTAGTTATTATCTTTAGTACAAACTGACTTATGACATAGCTGTCCAATGTTATACTGTCAGCTCTGATGTTCTAGAGTTACAAGAAGCTAAGTACTTCAAACTTCCACGGGACCTGACTTCTAGGGACCAGTGGAAACTGACCACTAGCCTCTTCTTGTGGCCCACTGACCACTAAACGAAAGAGAAAAGAGGCAAGGAAAGCTAATAGACAGAAGATGTCCATATTTGACCCACTGAAGTTTTCTCTGGAATTCTGTACTTCCACACAGAATAAAGGACAGAGTATTCTCCCTGGAATCTGCTAGTCCATAGCCTTCTAGAATGTCTGAGTTGGAAAGGACCCCAGAAAGCACTCAATTCAAAACTCCCATTTTAAAAATGAGTACATTGAGGCCCAAAGAAAAGGGCTAGCCCCAAATCACACAGTGAGTTAGTGCTGGTGCCCAGACCAGAGCACAGGTCTCCTGATTCCTAATCTTCCCATGGGTAAGCTTCTATGCTTTTCCTAGAGATCATGGTCACTTCTCTGAAATCTGACCTCTGCAGATGAGAATTCCCTTGCTTCTCCCTCATTCCCGTTCCTAGAAACCTGGAGAAATGGGAGTAGGAGAGGTTTTTTCCGCTGGTCTCATTCTTTATGCCTTCTGCCTCCTCTCAGGGCTGTAAGGTAACCAGGATGAAGTGAGTGAGCGAGTCTGGCAAGTGCAGGGTGCAATCCCATCTTTACTTACAATGTTGATATTTTCTTCACCACAGATATTTTTACAAAAATTCTGATTTTTCAAATATTGCACTAAAGTATCATTTATCAGGATCACTGAGTGTTTTGGTGCCACTTTATATTTTGCTCCCATGGTGAGTGCCTTTCTGGTCACATCCTTGACCTGTCCCACCCTCCTTTCCTGCCCTTTGACTACATCCCGTCAGGTCAGTTTTTGCCACTTTGTAACCATTTTCTGATGCATGGTCCCTTTTCTGTAATACCGGAAGCATTCCTACTGATAACACAGATGATGAGTAACATGAACAACGACCACCCAGGGCCAGCTGATAGAGATTCAAGATAAAACGGGGGAATTCCTGACTTTGATGAAATGGATGCTGTGGTGCAGTGGAGCAGCATAGGCTTTGAAGTCAGAGGCACCGGGGTTTCAGTCCTGATCACACCACTTAGCAGCTGTGTGATGAGCAGTGACTGATTGTCTGTGATCTGAAAGCAGTGGATACCCAGACATGAGCAGAGCCCACTTCCTGTTCCTACAGCAGGCGCAATCTAGATGGAGGACATTGTTTATTTCTCTGGGCCTTGTTTTCTGTAACTGAAAGTGAAAATAGCATCATCTCACAGTGAGGATTAAATATGGTTCTTTACATGAAATTGCCTAGCATAATATGGGTGCCCAGTTAAAATGTGCCTCCGCACAAGTAAATACAATCTTCACTGGAAAATTCTTGTTGACAGGAGTCATCACAATGCATATTCTTTCACTATTTAGATCCATCTTCATACAGCTACTTGTCCTAATTTAAGAAGACCCAGAAAAAAATAATTACTGAAAACTTTTCAATGGATGCCTCAATATTTAAAACAATTAAAGAGGAAGACACATTTCTTTTAGCTTCACTCAAGTCCTTCAGATTTTCATGTAGCAATTTTCATTCCAATGCCCCTGGTCCTTTGAATTTGCATTTTTACAGCAGAATCTTTGTGCTTCCTCACACCTTTCTACCACTGAACTTAGTCTTCATCCTTTAGTTCAACAATGGCTTTGAGTATGCCTTCTCATAAAGGGGTCAAGAATGACCTGAGGCCAGGCGCGGTGGCTCATGCCTGTAATCCAAGCATTTTGGGAGGCTGAGGTGGGAGGATCACTTGAGTCCAGGAGCTCAATACCAGCCTGGGTAACATAAAAAGACTCTGCCTCTACATTGAAAAAAAAAATTATCAGGGCATGGTGGCATGTGCCTGCCTGTAGTCCCAGCTACTCAGGAGGCTAAGGTGGAAGGATCACTTGAGCCCCTGAGGTCAAAGCTGCAGTGAACTATGAGCATTCCACTGAACTCAGACTGGGCAATAGGGTGAGATCAAGTCTCAAAAAAAAAAAAAAAGAATAATGTGAGAGCTATTCTGCACACTGCTGGTGTTGTGATTGCAATATTTATCTGAAAATAATGTGGGAGCAACCTTTCCTAACACATTGTGGTAGGTAGAATTCTGAGATGACCTCCAATAAGTCATGCCCTTTCATAATTTCTGGTTCCTGAGTGCAGGTGGAAACCGTGATTACTTCTAGCCAATAAAATATGACAAATTGAGGATAGCCACTCCCAAGATCATGATATGTCACATAAGACTCTATCATAGCAAGCTGAAATGAGAGATTCTCTTCCTGGCCTTGAGAACATGAGTTACTATGTTATGAGAAGAACTGCGAGAGTGTCAGGTGTCTGGGAACTCTGGGTGGCCTGTACTTGTTGACAACAGCCCTGTCGGACAGCCACCAAGAAAGCAAGAACTTCAGTCCTACAGCCACAAGGAACTGAATTCTTCCAGCTATATGAACTTGGACAAAAAGACTCTAAGCTCTAGAAGAAATGCAGCTCAGATAGTCTCTTGATTCCAGCTTTAGGAGATCCTCAGCATAGGTCTAGCTAAGCTTTACTGGCTTCGGACACATGGAAACTAGGAGATAACAAACTTACATTGTTTCAAGGCACTAAGTTTATGGAAATTTGTTACACAGTAATAGAAAATTATTAAGTGCTCACTTTGGCAGCACATACACTAAAATTGGAATGAAACAGAGATTAGCTTGGCCCCCGTGCAAGGATGACACACAAATTCGTGAAGTACTCCATGTGTTTTTTGCAATCTACCCATCTGACGAAGGTCCAATATCCAGAATTTACAAGACAAACAATTTTACAGGAAACAGCAAACAACCCCATCAAAAAGTAGGCAAAGGATATGAACAAACATTTCTCAAAAGAAGACATTTACATGCCCAACAAACATGAAAAAAACTCAACATCATTGATCATCAGAGAAATGCAAATCAAAACCACAATGTGATACCATCTCATGCCAGTCAGAATGGTGATTATTAAAAAGTCAGGAAACAATAGACGCTGGTGAGGCTGTGGAGAAATAGGAACACTTTTACACTGTTGGTGGGAATGTAAATTAGTTCAATCATTCTGGAAGACAGTGTGGTGATTCCTCAAGGATCTAGAATCAGAAATACCATTTGACCTAGCAGTCCCATTACTGCATATATATACCCAAAGAAATATAAATCATTCTACTCTAAAGACACATGCACACGTATGTTTATTGCAGCACTATTTACAATAGCAAAGACATGGGCTCAACCCAAATGCCCGTCAAAGATAGACTGGATAAAGAAAATGTAGTACATATACACCATGGAATTCCATGCAGCCATAGAAAGGAATGAGATCATGTCCTTTGCAGGGACACAGATGAAGCTGGAAGCCATCATCCTCAGCAAACTAATACAGGAATAGAAAACCAAACACTGCATGTTCTCACTCATAATTGGGAGTTGAACAATGACAATACATGGACACAGAGAGGGGAACAACACATACCAGGGCCTGCTGGGGGGTGGAGGTGAGGAGAAGGAACTTAGAGGCTGGGTCAATAGGTCCAGCAAACCACCATGACACACGTATACCTATGTAACAAACCTGCACATTCTGCACATGTATTCCATTTTTTTAGAAGAAATAAAAAATTATAAAAGAAAATTATTAATAATACACACAACTGGTTTACTTGAGAAGTCTGAAGTAGGGAAGCTAATTCTACATGTTTTCTTGGTTCTCTCCTCTCCACATAGAAGGTAACACTAAGGGTAGACCATTGAGTCTGGGTTTGAAATTCCATTTATTCCTCAGCCCAATATTTCATATAGAATTGAATCCTCTTGCATGACCTGCTCTGTGTTCCCTTCAGTGGCTCGATTGCCTCACATCAGTTTTGTTAAGGAACGAGTGAAGCATTTCCTCCAAGTGTCTATGTAGTAGTTTTGATCTAGGGGATAAGCATAGAATTCAGTGGGATCCAAACATGTGATGGACTTTGAGGGAGCTGATTGCTGTATAACATTAATCAGAAACCCTATGGAGCGAACTACAGTTAGCTTTCATTTACAACTTTTGCAAACATCAGAGACAAGGCTAATCAGAACATTCTCAAGACACATCATAAACAAATTATAGCCATTTGTGGAACAGATCAGTTATGTATTCATCAATGGTACCAGGAGACTCTATAGAACGGCATCAGGGAAAGTCTGCAGACATCTGCCTCCCATCAGCCAGACATGCACACACACATGCTAGCTTATCCCACCTCACAGCACAACAGTGACACCTTGATTGCAGGTTTAACTTTAGTCACTTTTTCTATATAACAAACTACCCCAAAACTCCATAGTTTAAAACAGCAATAATTTACTTTTTCTGATCATGGTGTAGATTGATTATGTGGCTCTTGTGTTCCATACAGTGTCTTGATTTTTCAGGCTGCTATAACAAAACATTTTAAACTGGGTAACTTGTAATACCAGAAATTTATTTCTTAGAACACTAGAGGCTGGGAAGTCCAAGATCATAGTACCAGCAGATTTGGTGTCTAGTGAGGGCTCCCCCTCTGCTTCACAGATGGCACCTTCATGCTGTGTCCTCACATGGTGAAAGGGGCAAGACAGCTCAGAGACTTATTTTATAACAGCATGAATCTCATTTGGCCTAATCACCTTCCAAAGACTTCACATCTTTATACGATCATGTTAGGGATTAGGTTTCAATACATGAATTTTGAGGGAAACACAAACATTTACAACATAGCACACAGTGGCATCTGCTATGGCCATTCAAGTGGTTTTGCATTCATTTGGTGGCTGGTTTCTCTCAGCTGTCTGGGGCTTTGGGGCTAACTGTCAACTAGGGCATCTCTGTTGTCCATGTGAACCCTCTCCCCTTATGGTTTCTCATCGTCACAGCTTTCTTCATGTAACCTCTCTTCTGCAGGATGGCTTGGATTTTCTTTGCAAGACAGCCAGGTGTCAAGAAGGCAAAAGAACCATCTTCCATGACTCTAAAAGGCTAAGCCTGGAAGACCACAGGGTCGTTTCCGCCATTTTTATATTAGTTACAACAAGTCATCAGCCAGTCAAGACTGGAGAAAAGAGGAAACTGACTCCACCCTTGATAAGAACAGTTAGATGTGTGTCCAGGGAGGGGTGGAATTCTTTATGGCCATCTGTGATGACTTTCCAGAGTATTAATTTGTGAGTTTCTCCATGAGATGATTCTTATAGTTTATCTTTGATTTTAATTTTTCTATTGCTTACGAAGTGTGGTATTTAAATTGGTAAATAATTAATTTTAAGTTATATTTCATGATTTATGTAATTTATATAATGCATCTCCCACACATATACATCCTACAGAATACTACTGATGTGTTTCTAGGGCAGTTTTTAGACATTGATCTCACAAGTTTTAGGATATGCCCTGATCTCCTTAAGTTTCCTGTAATATTTCATTATTACTCTGTTACTCATAACGTTATGATCAAAGAAATAGGTCTATATTGTCTGTGGAGTACAACTCAAGCCTTCACCCTGAGCCTTTCGCCTTTGAGATCAGTTAATGGACTATAAGATGCTCTAAGGGGCACCGAGTTAGGATGGGTCCAGTGAGACAAGCCTGGTTTGAATTCAAGTTCCATGATATCAATTCATCTTCTCTTAAAATAGTTGCATAGCTTTAGAAATATTTTTATCTTAAATATAGGGACAATAACTTCTACTTTATAATTTACCAAATAATATATGCAGAAGACTTGAAATTAGTGATAGCACCGTTATTTATACTTCACAAATATATCTTTGTGCACTGAGATAGTTCTCACTGAGAAGGAAATTTCAGTATTACCTTGGAAAGTAACCATTTTCAGTAAAAATACATGCCTGCTACCACACCCAATTCTCTCCTAGAACTTCTCATCTTTCATATTAGAGGATTTGAATTGTATGCTATTAATGTAGAGATGATTCTGAGATGTAGAGTGCTCCCAACTCAAAGCCCTTTCCTTACCAACCACTGGTATACTGCTTTACAGTATGAACATTTTCCAGCTCTCCCATTTAAACTTAAATGAAATACAAGCCGAAAAAGCATAAGGAACATCATTTCCATTGTACAAATGAAGAAATCTAAACCCAGAAAGGCTTGAAATCTTTCCTATGGTCATTATGTCAAGCAATCTTCTGACTTCAAGACCTATGCATTTGCATTCCGCTCTCTGAATGTTGAACAAATACAGTAATGTCATGAGACAAGGAAGAAACCAGACCATTTCCAAGCAGATTTCATGTGGGAGGAAGTTTTCTACAGACTTCACAGGTAATATTTTCACTTAATCCTAATGCATGAGAGATATGAATTATTAGTTTGACTTAACAGAAGAGAAAGCTAAGTTCTGAGGAGCAATAGGCTAGCTTATACATTGGCAGATTTTAAAAATTGGACCCAGAGAAGTTAATCTTATATACCAGGCTATTTTCATTTCCCCTTATGATCTATGTGAGAGAGGGGCAAAAAAGGGACTACGTGTATGAAGAATCTGCAAATGGCTCTTTTTTGTTCTGGTCTATGCTAAGCCTTAACCTACAATTGCACAACTTGAAATGGCAGGGAGTGTCCTTTTCACTACCTTTAAGTTTGTCGTGGTAGAATTTTACCTGCAGCTATAGACTGTGCAATGAGTGCACCAGAGGTGCAGAGTGTTACGAAGTCATATTTTTAGCTTGGTTTTCTAACTCTGGGGAACAGTTGTCTGCAGCAGCATGATTTGATCATGTTTGATTACTGACTTTGCACAGTTCTGTCTTCCTTACACACTGCCACCATTGGCTCACACAGTATTAACTCATTTAACCTTAAAAAAAATCCTGTCTCCTCAGTCTTTCTGTTATTATAGACTCACAGAAGCCCTCAGTGTAAAAATATATGCCTCTGCCTTGGGAAACCATGGACACACTTTGAAATTCTTCAGGTAATCTGGAGCACACCTAATCTGGAAAAAAAAATTGTTTTCATGTAAATTGGAGAGGAGAGGTGATATGGTTTACATCCATGTTCCTGCCCAAATATCATGTCAAATTGTAATCCCCAGTGTTGGAGGTGAGGCTTGGTGGGAGGTGATTTTTCATAAATGGTCTAGCACCATCTCCCTTGGTACTGTCCTCATGATAGTGAGTGAGTTATCCTGACGTCTGGTTGTTTAAAACTGTGCAGCACCTCCCACGATGGTTAACATTGAGTGTCAACTTGATTGGATTGAAGGATGCAAAGTATTGTTCCTACGTGTGTCTGTGAGGGTGTTGCCAAAGGAGATTAACATGTGAGTCAGTGGACTGGGAGAGGCAGACTCGCCCTCAATCTGGTGGGCACCATCTAGTCAGCTGCCAGCTCAGCTAAGATAAAAGCAGGCAGAGGAACGGGGAAGACCTAGACTGACTGAGTCTTTTTACCTTCATCTTTCTTCTGTGATGGATGCTTCCTGCCCTTGAACATCAAACTTCAAGTTCTTCAGCTTTGGGACTCTTGGACCTTTGACCACAGACTGAAGGCTGCACTATTCGCTCTCCTAGTTTTGAGGTTTGGGGACTTGGACTGGCTTCCTTGCTCCTCAGCTTGCAGATGGCCTATTGTGGAACTTCACCTTGTGATCATGTGTGTCAATACTGCTTAATAAACTCCCCTTTGTATATACATCTATCCTATTAGTTCTGTCCCTCTAGAGAATCCTGACTAATACACCTCCCACTCTCTCTCTCTTGCTCCTGCTCCAGCCATGTGATGTGTGGACTTCCCCTTTGCCTTCTACCATGATTGTAAGTTTCCCAAGGTCTCCCCAGAAGCCAAGCAAATGCCAGCACAATGCTTCCTGTACAGCCTGTGTAAATGAGCCAATTAAACCTCATTTCTTTATAAATTACCCAGTCTCAGTTATTTATTTATAGCAATGCAAGAATGATGAAGACAGAGGTTTACCTCTTCTGTGTGCATCTGTTTTTGTGTATTATCTCAAAACTGTAAAGAGTTAGAAAAAGCTAGAGCTAAGGGTCTCTGGGACAAGCAAGGGTGAGAGAGACTTCATGGGTAAATGTTCTGAGTAGTGAGCGCCTCATCCTCTAAAACCCAGACCCTTCCCCTCTCGTTTCATGATGAGGCTTTCTGTTCTTTGTCCCATAGGAGTCACTCTGAGAGGCTTGAGGTAAAACAAGAGGTGACACTCAATAAGTATTTTAGTCAGCTCATGCTGAATAACAAAACACCATAGACCGGGAGCCCTAAACAAAAGGCATTTATTATCTCACAGCGCTGGAGGCTAAAAATCTATGATTAAGTTGCCAACATATTTGGTTTCTGGTGAGGGCCTCTTCCTGGCTTGCAGATGGTTGCCTTCTCACTGTGTCCTCACACGGTCTTTGTCCTGTGCATACACAGAGAAAGAGAGACCTCTGGTGTCTCTGCCTCTTCTTATAAAGACATCAATCCTATCGGAATAGGGCCCCCACACTTATGATCACCTCAATTAATTACCTCCTTAAAGCCCCTATCTCCAAATACAGTCACATTGGGGCTGAGGACTTCATCATATGAATTTTGGGGTGGGGGCGAATTAGCTCATAAAAATAAGTAATAGCTATTAAAATATATGAGACACTATGTGGCAGGCATTATACTGTGGAATTTTATATTATTTCATTCAATTCTGGTAAAGTCTTCCATATACATACATACATACATAAACACGCATATATGTATGAGTATGTGTGTATAAGTATCTACAATCTCATTTTAAAGGTAAGAAAAATGAAAGAGGGGTTAAAAACTCACCACTGAGAGTAAATAAGGGCCAGATCCAGGATTTGAATCAGATGTGTTTGTCTCCAAAGACAGTACCCCAAGTCCCAGTATCTCTCTCTCTCTCCCTCTCTCATTTCTGCCTATGTTACAGCAGCAATGGTTCTCTCAAACAGAAAATCCATCTCATACTAGAGCTGAGCTGAGAATCAGAGCAGCCCTGCCTCTAACCAAGCCACACCAGGCCCACTTGGCTTTTCCATCCTTCCCACCCAGCCTCATCTGACTCCAGTTGGGAACTCATTTTAAACTGACATCAGGTGTTGGGGCAAAAGTCAAGTGGTAACGAAAGCTGTGAAATAAGTTTAAATGATGGGAAATTTTCCCCAAGTGCTTAAAAAGAGAGCCAATTTATATATAAGCTGAGGAATTCCACTGTGTGTGTGTGTGTGTGTGTGTGTGTGTTTGTGTCTGGGCGGAGTGAGGGATGTAGGGAGTGAGGAAGAAAAACAGGAAGGAAGAGAAGGTAAAGTGAGGGGGTAAGGAGAGAGTGAGAAAAAGAGAGAAATTGAAAATCAACTCTTGCTCAAACCATTAAAGAAGGGAAAAACTGCTGAATAAGGCTATTCATTATTCTCTTTTTGCACTTCAAACAAATGGTAATTGTTGGTTTAGCTAACAAGTTGTGCCTTAATTACAGGCCATTAGGCACCATTAATAAAGAAAACCAAATCCACAAGAATCTGAATCTCATGTCTTACATTTTATTCCCTAGAAAGAAGACCTACTCTAAAAGGATTTAAAACTCTGCCTCTAAACCATGTAACAGCTCAGTGATGCTCACTGTCCCATAGCTTTGCTCAGGCATTACTTTCTCTGAGAAGCCTCCTCGCTCTTCCCTCCCTCCCCCAACACCAGCCCTGCTGCCTTGAGTCCTGACCGATTAAAGCAGTCCTTCCTTCTGAGGAGTCTCAGAAGGAGGTGCTGATTTTGACCTCACCTGCATGGCCTGTCTGCCTCTCTGTCCTTCCAAATAGTCTTTGAACTACCTGCAAAGAGTAACACTTTTTTTTAAATCCTACTGGCCATGGAAATAATAAAAATAATTACTACTACTCTTATTTGTTGAATCCTCAATACACATCCTTCTATTTACTTTTTTATAAAATGTAATTCTCTCAACAATCCACTAGTGTGGGTATAACTGCATCTTTTTAAGGATAAGAAAAGCAAGACTCAGGGTGGCTAACTAACTTGCCTACGGCCATGAAGCTAGTAAGTGGCAGGGCCAGGACTGAAATCTATAGCTCATGCTCTTGCCAGAAGCAAAATTAGGTAGAAAAGTGCTAAATGTTTAGTTGTCTATTTACAATGTGAACTCCTTTTTTCCAGTTGTGTTAGTCCTTTCTCATGTTGTTAATAAAGATACACCTGAGACTAGGTAATTTATAAAGGAAAGAGGTTTAATTGGCTCACAGTTCACCATGGCTGGGGAGGCCTCACGGAACTTACAATCATGGTGGAAGGCACCTCTTCACAGGGCAGCAGGAGAGAGAATATGTGCCAAGCAAAGGGGGAAGCCTCTTATAAAACCATCAGGTCTCATGAGAACTCACTCTCTATCACAAGAACAGCATGGGGAATGCTACCCCCATGATTCAATTATCTCCACCAGGTCCTACTCTTGACACATGGAGATTATTACAATTCAAGGTGAGATTTGGCTGGGGACACAGAGCCAAACCATATCATTTTCCCCCATGGACCCTCCCAAATCTCATGCTCTCACATTTCAAAACACAATCATGCCTTCCCAACAGTCCCCCAAAGTGTTAACTCATTCCTGCATCAATCCAAAAGTCCAAGTCTAAAGTCTCATCTGACACAAGGCAAGTCCCTTCTGCCTATGAGCCTGGACGATCAAAAGCAAGTTTGTTACTTCCCAAATACAATGGGGATACAGGTATTGAGTAAATACACCTGTACCAAATGGGAGAAATTGACCACAACAAAGGGGCTACAGGCCCTATGCAAGTCCAAAATCCAATAGGGTAGTCATTATACCTTAAAATTCCAAAATGATCTCCTTTGATTCCCTGTCTCACATCCAGGTCACACTGATTCAAGCAGTGGGCTCCAATTGTCTTGGGCAATTTTGCCCCTGTGGCTTTGCAGGGTACAGCCCCCTTCCTAGCTGCTTCCATGGACTGGCATTGAATGTCTGCAGCTTTTGCAGGTGCAGTATGCAAGCTGTCAGTGGATCTACCATTTGGGGTCTGGAGGACAGTGGTCCTCTTCTCACAGCTCCACTAGATAGTGCCCTAGTGGAGACTCTACATGGGGGCTCCCACCCACATTTCCCTCCTGTGCTGCCCTCGCAGAGATTCTTCATGAGGGCTCCGCCCCTGCAGCAAATTTCTGTCTGGACATCCAGGACTTTCCATATATCTTCTGAAATCTAGGCGAAGATTCACGAACCTTAATTCTTGACTTCTGTGCCCCTTAAGACCCAACACCATGTGGAAGCTGCCAAGGCTTGAGGTTTGCACCCTCCGAAGCACTGGCCTGAGCTGTACTTTGGCCTCTTTTAGCCATGGCTGGAATGGCTGGGATGCAGAGCACTAAGTCCGGAGGCTGCACACAGCAGTGGGGCCCTGGACCTGGCCCAGAAAACCATTTTCCCTCCTAGGCCTCCAGGCCTGTGATAGGAGGGGCTGTCACAGAGGTCTCTGGCATGCCCTGGAGGCATTTTCCCCATTGTCTTGGTGATTAACATTCCTCCTTGTTACTTATGCAAATTTCTTCAGCTGGCTTGAATTTCTCCTCAGAAAATGGGTTTTTATTTTCTGTCACATTGTCAGGCTGCAAATTTCCCAAACTTTTTGCTCTGCTTCATCTTGAAAGCCTTGCCACTTAGAAATTTCTTCTCCCAGATACTGCAAATCATCTCTCTCAAGTTCAAAGTTCCACAGATCTCTAAGGCAGGGACAAAATGCCAGCAGTCTCTGCTAAAGCATAGCTAGAGTGACCTTTACTCCAGTTCCCAACAAATTCCTTATTTTTATCTGAGACCACCTCAGCCTGGACTTCATTGTCCATATCACTATCAGCATTTTGGTCAAAGCTATTCAACAAGTCTCCAGGAAGTTCCACACTTTTCCATATCTTCCTGTCTTCTGAGCCTTCTAAGTCCCTAGGAAGTTCCAAACTTTCCCACCTTTTTCCTATCTTCTTCTGAACTCCCCAAACTGTTCAGACCTCTGCCTATTACCCAGAACCAAAGTTACTTCTACATTTTTGGGTATATTTATAGCAGCACTCCACTCTCTGCAGTACTAATTTACTGTATTAGTCTGTTCTCATGCTGCTATTATATAAAGAACTGTCCAAGACTGAGTAATTTATAAAGGAAAGAGGTTTAATTGGCTCACAGTTCAGCATGGCTGGGGAGGCCTCAGGAAACTTACATCCATGGTGGAAGACACCTCTTCACAGGGCAGCAGCAGAGATAATGAGTGTTGAGCGAAGGAGGAAGCCTCGTATAAGATCATCAGATCTTGTGGCAACTCACTCTCTATCACAAGAACAGCATGGGGAATACTGCACCCATGATTCAATTATCTCCACCCAGTCCCACTCTTGACACATGGGGGCTATTACAATTCAAGGTAAGACTTGGCTGAGGACACAGCCAAACCATATCACCAGTTGTCTTTTTCTGGGTCAGTTTTGTGTTTCTGAAGATGTAGGGTGGTGATGGCTGCTCTTTGATTGTTGCAAAGTCATATGTCAACCAGATCGGCCTGTGCTAAAATTACTAGCAATATAGTAAGTGTTGATGAGGACATAGAGCAACTGGAACTCATACACTGCTGATGAGAGTGTAAAATGGCATAAGACCTTTGGGAAAACGTTTGGCAGATTTTATAATGTTAAATCTACTTATCGTATGACTCAACAATTCTACTTCTGTTTTACTCAAGACAAATAAAAACGTATGTTCACACAAATAGTTCTACATGAATTTTAAAGCAATGTTACTCAAAATAACCAAAACCTGGAAATAACCCAAATGTTCATTAACAGGTGAAGAATAAAAAATACAAGAGCTAGGGTATATTCATATAATGTATTTTTTAAATGATATCAAAGAGCGAATATGAACAAAGGACTGAATTAGATATCCTCTATTCATAATAAATGATATTTTCCTCCATCTCACTTCATCCTTGTAATTCAACATAGTACAATCCCACAAATATGAGAAAATGCAGCCATAAACAGAAAATTCCCAGCATCTAGACTAAGTTGTTGTGGAAAATCCACTATGTGCCATAGCAGCACAACATACAGTGAGTTCAGTCCTGTGCACCCACCTGCCTGGTTCTGGGATTACTGTGACCTTCACATCACCTCCTTCTTCTGGAAGCCACATTCTAGAGGAGTGAGATTTTTTTACTTTCCCATGAGCAAGAACAGAATGGGCTCCATTCATTGGCAATGGGTAATCTACTATTTATCTGCAGGAGAGAAGGTAATGCAAATGGAAGAGTTGTGCAAACATGGCCTAAGGGTGTGTGTGCCTGGATGAACCCTGTTTTCATGTCAGTTCAGACAACGATCAGTATCTTGGTCCCAGAAATTCACAGAGTTGCTGTTTGGTTTCCTTAGCATTAATTATCCACATCTGCCAGTATCCAGAGCAAGATTTATTGAGCACTTAATGTGGGCAAGATATTCACCCTTCAAGAAAAAGGCATAAGATGCACATGAAATCAGGTTTTTGCTTGAAATTACAATAAGATACTCCCCTAAACTGTGGGGGTTGGGCTATCTGCAGTGTGTGATATAGACATGTGATACCAAAATCCAGGGGACAGGGAGGGAAAACAGCTTGAAGCTACAGGGAGGCTGAACAGAGGATTTGGGGCTGGTTCAGAGGAAGAATTTCCTCTGGATGGCAGATAGGAAAAGAAAGGGCATTTCAGGGATTACTGTCCCCACCCACCCAAACAGTATCACCCCTGGATGCATGAGGTGGAGTGGAGATCAGGGCTTTGGGGTCTGGCAGAGCTGGGCTTCTGCAGCTCTGCTTTTTAGTAATCCTGTGACCTTGGCCAGCTACGGAACTTCACTGAGTCTCCATTTGTCATCTGAAAATGGGGATTATAGTAATGACTTTCTAATAGAATGCTGTGAAAATTAAAAGATTAAATAATATTGGAGAGAAAGGGGTAATATAGCCTCTGATATAAAGTACAAATATTGCTTTCTCCCTTGCTAAATATAACTTACTTAATTTGTCTTGGTCTTTCCAAGCCTCCTCTCCCTCTGTTTTCAGGCTGCCCTCTGCTATTCATCTCCCTGCCCATGGGTTCCACCAACACCACCCTCAAAAAATTAGGAACAGAAAGGAACTGATGCAGAAGACTCACTCCTAAAAGCAGTTCTCCAATCAAGGGTCTCAGCACTGGAAGCTTAAATCCTTTGGCGAATGAAAGGTGTTAGATCTAGGAGAAGGACGTTTCTTCATGAGTGAGAGTTTGGACTTTTTCCACACCCAGGAGTTATCTACCCCATCCCTAAGTCAATCCAGCTACATATGAAAACCTCAGGCTGATCTGGTTATCGGGTTTTTTCAAACCAGTTCTTTGACTCAGGTGACTTGCATAGCCGGGGTAACATTCTGAGAGAGATACGGAAAATTCAGCACCACAGCAAAGTAAAAATGCAAGATCAGTCCTAAGTGTCTTCTATAATAACATGCAAATCCAGTCATATTTCTGCCTTCCTCTGTCCTCTGCCTGGCTCCACATTGCCATCAGGGAGGAAGGAGGTTAGCACAACACAGACAGCCTCTTATGATCTGGATTCAGAGCTGGGCTCTGTACAGCCCAGCACACTCTACTCTGGGGCTCAGGTTTCGCCACTTGGGGAGATGACAATACATGTATTTGCTGAGTATCTAGTTAGAGATGAGAGTTCTCTGCCCTAAATGGGACTCCAGTTGCATCACTGGCTTTTACATAGATGTGTTGGGTTTGCTGTGACTTTTTATATACTATTCTAGAGGGCAAAACAAGCATGGTATTAAAACAATGGCAGAGCATTAAAGAAATCTTCAAATAAATGGAGACTTCCCTCACAAGAATAGGGTTAAGTTTAAATGGAAAAAACTTTGAATTCCACATACTTAACAAAGCAATTTCAAAGTTGCCTTTAGGCCCTCAGACCTGGTCTTTCTTGTTCACAAGCGTGTCAGCTTTGAAGGCCAGCATGAGAAATGGCATTGAATCTGACCATCTATGTAGGGGTGAAACTTCTCAGATCACTGTGGAACTGGTCTATGCAAAACCAGAAATCAGTATGTGATTCTTGATCTTTGTTATAATAGACAAAAGTTGTTTCTAGTTTTATAAGTAGCTTAATTGCATAATATGTCCATAATACATGCTAATTAAATGAATGAATACATATTAATAGACATCTTGACTAAGCACTCTAAATATTTCTAATAACAATAATAATAATAATAGCTGTCACCTTAATATTTCTAAAATTAAAATTTAACTGTTTTTTTTCCATTCATACACTGAATGATTAGTTTGTCATCATTCTCATCATCATGTGACCAGGAAGCCATGAACAAGGCACTCCTTTTATGTAATGCTCATAGCAACGTCTGAGGGACATGCTACTGTTGTTTATATTCATATATGAGGGCACTGACTTTTAGAGACTCTCAAGTTCGCAGAGGCTATGACCCAGTGCATAATCTATGCTCCTAAACACAGTGGGAAGGAAACACTGGGGCTCAGGGTAGTTAAATGACTTGCCCAAGGTCAAGAATTTCTGTGGCAGGACTCAGGGTTAGTTTTTCAGGCCACAGTTCCAGGTACCTCAAATACATTAAAGCAACACTTACGATGGAAACCTATCAATGTCCAGTTGAATAGCTTTTTCATACCTGGGCTGGAACGGACATCAGCTCTGGCCATTGAAGTTCCAGTTAACATTGATCCAAACAGGCAAAGGAAAGATCCAAACTGTCTTACTAACAATAGGTTTGGGCAGGATGGCTGATTAAATCTCAATTCCTTTTGATGCAATGGTAATGGACTCAGGCTCAATTTCTCTGATAGGACAAATGTCTTTGAAGCTTCTTTGTGCTGGATTTAATGAGCCTGATTGTCATCTTCCAGAAGACAGTGCAGGCAAGGCCTGTGCAGACAGAGTGGATGGGATCACTCATCGATTGTGTTGTCATGCCCATCAAGCAGTCGGAAGAACCAGGGCAGGATGTGAAATCAATCTGACCGTCTATTTATAGATGAGGCAGCGCCTTTGTCATGGTGATCCTACCAGCAACCCGGAAGGCAACATCTGCAGTGTGTGACTTCCACAAATTAAAAAGCATGTCCTGACAGCACGTAGAAGGAAATTTTATTTTTCTTCTAAAATATTTTATAAATATGGCCTGTTCTTCTTCTTGTCCTTTTCATCTTTATAATCTTCCCTCTATTTCTATTTCTCTCCCTCTCTCCATTCTCGATGACTTCCTCTCATGTTTTTTCCTTCTTTTTAATTCAGTAAGATTTATTTAAGTTTCATTATGCATTAGGAGCTGTATAAAGTGCTGTGGAGAATTTAGAGAAGATACTCCATGGACCCTGCTTCAAGCCATTTCCAATAACTTTGTGGAATAGAGAGCACTTGCAACTTAAAATCAAAACACCTATTTTCTAATTGTTTCCATGACTTATGCATTTTCTTTATGATCTCATAGCAGTCACTTGTTCTTAATCTCAGCGTCTTCATCTGTAAATTAAAGCAATAATATCTATAGATACCACAAACATGTTTAGACAGCTTACATAAAAAGGAACAAGCTTAGTACTAATGACAAAAAGCCTAGTTGTATAATCGTGAGCAAATTAAGCTTTCTAAGTCTCAGGGTTTAGAAAATGAGTATTATAACTGAGTAAAATATTAGTAAAATGAGTGTAATATTAGTATGCATGTCATAAGATTGATGTGATAATTAAATGAGATTACATATATGAAAGCTTAAAATAGGCAGGACTTGGCTTAATAAGTCCCTGGATCAGTGAGGGCTTAATAAAATTTGGTTAGTAATGTAAGATGTGGGCATTGCATATTAAGAATAATAAAGTGCTATATACAGCCCGCCTTCCTTCTTTCCTTCCTTCCTTTCTTCCTCTTTCCCTTCCTTCTTTCTTTCCTTCCTTCCTTGCCCTGTCTCTCTCTTTCATTTCAGAGTCTTATATTATTGTTAATCTCCTAAAAGAATAGAATTCTGCTTCCACTTGGGATGAAGAAAAGTTTAAAGAGCGTAACTCCCACCATGTAGCTGGTTTGGTCACAATCAGTCACTTTCCTTGAGGCCATCGGAGAACTGAAGTTGAAAGGTAACTACATACCCTGAATTCCAAATGAGGGCACCCCTTTCCAACATGAAATTCTTGTTCTCTCACTTGCAACAGAACTCAGAGATACAAGTGACTGCCACTTAAGTAAGTAAGAAGAAGACAACCAGAATTTAACAAATTTTTAAAGGTCAAGTGTCAGTTCAGAGCAACTGCAGGTCCAGACATAAGAGGAATTTGCACTCACTCCCAACCTTCTTGCCATGGCCTCCCCAAGCTGTTCACCAGAAAGACCAGGAGCAGAGCAGAAGACCAGAAGGGACCCTCTTCAGTTATGCACATGCAGGATGTACTTGATCGCTACGAGAGACCACTCACAAAACACTACCCATTTCCTGGACCCCAGTGCTCTTAGGGGAGGAGCAGTAAAGTACATCATTCCCAAGGTACAAGCAAAAACCAATTTCAATGTAGGAAGGATAAAAGAAAAAAAAAAAACCCTAGAGGACTTTTTTCTAAGGGAAAAGAGGCAAATCATTTTAAGGGACAGGAGGAAGCTCCAGTTCAAAAGCAACAACAGATACTAGACAAAGTGTTAATGCCATGGAGAGGAGAGACAGGAATGTTAAGAAAGCCTCACAATCCAAGAAATAAGGATCAGTGTAAAACTGACAGGGCACAAAATAACAGAGTTGTCCCCACAAACCCACCGTGAACCTAGATTGGTTAAGAAGGAGCAGCCAGTATGTTTGGGGCAGGAGCAGGAGCATAGGGTGGCCACCTCCGTGGCACAGGCAAGCAAGACTATCAGAGGGCTGGAGGTAGAGCAGGGGCTTTGAGGAAAACTGGGGCACCCCAGTCCCACCTGCCTTAGTCCATTTGTGTGTTGCCGTAAAGGAATATCTTAGTCTGGGTGATTTATAAAAAAAGAGGTGTGGCTCACAGTTCCGCAGGCTGTACAAGAAGCATGGCACTAGCATCAGCTTCTGGGGAGGGCTTCTATAGTCAGCATAAATGTTTCCAAAAGTGAAAACAATATAAGAATCTAGATAGTATTTTTCAGACTCACATAACCTTACATTCCCAGCAGTATTACAAGGAAAACAAAAGGAAGTTCTTCTGGCAAAAGTTTATGTTGATAGAAAGAAATATGGATCTATAGAGAGAAATAAGTGCTATAAGGTAAATATTAAAAAAATTCTTTATTTTTAATAATTAAAAAAATTTACCATCTGAAACAAAAATTATAGTTTTTACCTAGTAGTAAATGTAAAACTTATAATAGCAATAGTGCAAAAGATGCGAGGGATGAATCAAAAATATACAGTTGTAAAATTCTTATACTGTTCATGAAACAGTACCATATTATTTGAACATAGGCTGTGATAAGTTATAGATGTAGATGTTGTTAACCATGTGGCAATCACTTAAAAACTCAAAATGAGATATAACTAATAAGCCAATAGTGGAGATAAAATGGAATAATAAAACATTTGAATTCAAAGGTAGGCAGAAAAAGAAGAAAAAAGAAACAGATAATAGATAAGCAAACAGAAACTGTTAGCAGGATGCTAGGTTTTAATACAACGATATAAAAAATTATATTAAATAACAGTGGTCTAAATACCCAATTAAAAAGCAGAGATTGTTACATTGAATTCGCACACACACAAACACACACAACAACAACAGCAAAGACCTCATTATATGCTGTCTAAAGGAAACATTTTAAGTAGATAAATACAGATAGATGAAAAGTCAAAGGATAACAAAACGATATACAAACACTAGTCAAAAGAAAGCTGACATGGTCTCTCTCTCTCTCTCTTTCTCTCTCTCTGATCCTCTCTCTCTCACACATGTACATGCACACACACGCACAAGAAGCCTTTGTTTTGCTGATCAAGGCGGTAGATCAAATGCAAATGAGTTCTACAAAAGTAGAAAATCAACTCAGAATGTTAGCTGAAAAGTTGTATGCAGAGCTGACAATGAGAGTCTAGTCAAAGAGAAAATACATGGAAAAATTGAATAGGACTACAAAAAAAGAAAGAGCAAGTGAGAGAGAGGAGGAGAAGGAGAAAGCATATTAGGATGAGGGAGGGTGGCCAGAATGGTTGGTAAGGGTGAAAGTTTAAGGGAGATTGTTGGACAGTTTTGCTGTGTGATGTGGATAATCCCTTCTGTTTACCTACAACACTCTGCTAATATAATTATATGGGTTCTCTTTGTTAGTGGAGTTAAATTTGTGTATGAGTGTCAGAATAGGGGAGAGGGCTGGATCACATCAGCAGAAGTATATATGTTCATGTGTATTTCAGGAGGACATGCTCAAACTGCCACATGAAAGAGAAAGACTGTTCAGTTTGAGTCACGTTTGCATCTCCAGAGCCAAGCGAGATGCAGGACACAGTGAAAGAACTTTAAAAAGTAATCGAACTAAACTTGCTATGAACAGAATGTTTGTGTTCCTCAAAAATTAATATATGGAAGCCCTAACCCCCTATATGACTGTATTTGAAGATAGGGCTTTTAAGGAGTTAATTAAAGTTAAGTGAGGCCACAAGGGTAAGGTCCTTATCCCATAGGATTGTGGCCCTATAAGAAAAGGAAAAGTGAGAGAGACCTTGTTGTCTCTCTTAGCCTTGTGAGGACCTGGTGAATGTTCATCTGCAAGCCAGGAAGAGAGCCCCCACCAGAACCTGCCCATGCTGGCACCCCAATCTCAGACTTTCAGCCTCTAAAACTGTGAAAAATAAATGCCTGTTATTTATAAGCCACCCAGTTTATGGTTTTTGTTACAGCAGCCTGGACTAAGACAAAACTAAACTACAATTTATATCTTGATCAGGGTTGGTAGATGGACCCCAAGATAATAACCATATCTTACATCCAGATTTTGCTTGAGAATTTTAATTTAAATGTTCTGCATTGTAAGTGCCTATATATTTGTAAACATTTGGTACATTTTGCCTTATTGACTTTCATTAAGTTTGTGCTAAGTTATACACCTGACAGATACTATATGAGAATGCTTTTCTTGTCAGATAGAATATTCTCTCCCTGCTCATTTTCTTCCTCTTCCCCCTTCTGCTCCTTCTCCACTTCCTCTCCTCTTTCTTTTCTTCTTCCTCTCTCTCTCCTACCTTGATAAAATAAATATGCTTTTGTATTGTATAACCTGTTTCTTATTATCATTTTTACCTCATCTTGGTGAGTACTGTCTTAGAATGCTCAGGCTACTATTTTTAAAAAATAAAATCGGTGGCTTAAACAATAGATATTTATTTCTCACAATTCTGGGAGACTGGGAAGTCCAAGATCAAGCTGCCAGCAGATTTGGCTCCTAATGTGAGCCCTCTTCTGGCTTGTAGATGGCCACTTTCTCTAATGTTCCACTTAGAAGGACATTGATCCCATCATGAAGGCCCTACCCTCAGGACCTAATCTAAACCTAATTGCCCTGCAAAAGCCCCATCTCCAAATATCATCACACTGGGGGATAAGGCTTCAACATAGGAATTTTGGTGAGACACGAACATTCTGCCTGTAACAGGCATCAATCACTGAGGAAGCAGAATGTAGAGATTGCTCATGTTCAAAGGCAGTTTCACCAAGAAGCTAACCTCCACCTGCCTCTAAGGGCCCCCACCTGCATGAGGCTTCTCTGAGTAGTGGAAATTGCTGGGAGTTATAGAATTCTCTAGATAGGGGAGCAATTCTCAGTAGCAGTCAGGAAGCATGGCCAGCAGTAGCCTTTCTAGCAAATTGACTAAAAGAATCTCAGAAGGAAAGGACTGTAATCTCTAAGTTTTTGGTATTTTTGTGATTTATTTTCTCATTCTAAATAAATATTTACTCAAAAAATTATTTTTTTTTCATAATTCTTGAATTAATTATAAATATGCCTCCCCCTAATTGCATAAGCTTCAGGCCCCCACAAAACCTGGATGGTACCCTGCCTATAGTATTTATAACTGACACACTTACATTAACGTAGCCCTTGCAACTTACCTACACTCTGCCTGCTTTGTCTATTGCTACATTAAAAATTACCCCCCAAAAATTAGCATCTTAAAACAAAAATCATTTGTTTTGCTGAAGATGACATATATGTAAGGCCCATTGGGAATGGCTTATCCATCTCACACAGCATTAACTGGGATAGCTCAGTGACGTGGCTGGCAAATCAGTGTTGATGATGGATCTGATGGAAGCTCAACCAGGGCTTTGGGCTGGGGGCTATGGTTCCTCTCTGAATGATCTTCCACCACCTGGATCTGGTGCCTGCATCACATCTGGGTTCTTCTAGTGAGTATGTCAATATAGGTTGTAGAAGCTTCCAGGTTCTTACAGCCTTGACACAGAAACGGATTTAGTGTCACTATTCCAAGTTGTATTGATCAAGGCAGTTACAGAACCCACCCAAACTCAAGGGAAAGAACATGGACTCCTTCTCTTACTGGGAAGAGTGTCAAAGAATGTGTGGCTATCTTTAATCTGCCACACAATCCTAGGTACTGGGGAGAAAAAAACACTCAGGAAATCACCACTGACCATCATGTACACTGGAAGAAAATGCTTTTCTGTGCATATGGAATTTTTAATGGAAGCCTAAAAGTGTAAGCCCAGGTTTCTGCATTATATTTCACACATAATTGGCATTTCTATCAGACCAGTGTGTTTTAGTAATCGCTAATGCATGAACAGAATATTATTAATTTAAAAATATTTGAACTATGAGAACATTCATTTGTTAGGTAAACAAGTGATCAAGGTTTCATGATGTTTTCAAAGGTTTTCAAGAGACTGACACTATAATAAACCTTAAATAGGGAAAAACGTCTTGGAATTCAATTGCTGAAATTTTCCATTTTTGTAGTAAGGATGGGGTGGTTCAGAATTAACAGAAGTAGTGAAGCACACTAGTTAAAAACACTGACTTCAGAGCCAAACCTGGACTGAAATCTTGCCCCATCCCCTGTGATTGCATAACATTGAGGAAGCTATTTATTTTATCATGCCCTTGGTCCCTCAAGATTTTGTGCCTCCGCATGCTCATATATAAAATGGAACTATAAACAGATCAACCTCATGGAGTTATTACATGGATTAAACAAGTAAATATTTGTAAATCACTTAAGAGATGGCTTGGCCACCTAGTATGCATTGTACATGTTTAATAATACAAACATGCATCCATACATACACGTGTACATACCGTAAGATAAATCTGAGTCTGATTATCCAACAGAAGCCAACTTGACAGGTAATACAGTCTATGTCTCCTGTTTCAAAGTATGGATGCACTCAAACTGTCTTGAATTTTACAAAAACGTTTTCAGCTCACTGTGTCATGGGATATCATAGACAAAACTGAAACGCATTATTTGGACTTGCCTATGAATAAAAATAGCCCTATTCCTTACAAAGAAGTTGTTTTTCTTTTTGCCTTCTGATAAGAACTATTCTTGCCTCCAGAACTCAGTTTCGGAGCTCCAGAGACTATAAAAAGAGAGTGAGGAGGGAGGATTTCAGGAAAAGCTAGGCTCATTGTGACATAAATAATGCAAAATAGAAAGGAGTCTTGAAGCATTCTGTATCTGCAGTCTTCACATGGCAGCTCTGCCATTTGCCTGTAAATAACTGACAGGTCCAAAGTCTAAGGGATTACTTTAAATGCTGCAAGTGATAAAAGCAAGGCTCTAAAGGACTCAGAGGAAAGAAATAGTCCAGTGGAATAGCAGAGAAAAGAACTTGCAAGTGATAAAAAGAGTAAATAATTTAAGACTTTCTAGGGCAGAATGTGATCACTGGAGGTTTACTGTGTTTCCCTAAGCCTTTGCTTTGAAATTCATAGTCACACCGTAAGTTTAATCATTGCTCTACCCAGCCTTGATCTACATCAACATGATGGGACCATAAACTCCTTCCCTGTCACCAGATCAGAAATGCTGCATGCAGGATGGGGGACTGGCTGCAGGTGAGAGGTGAGACATTTGTGGGAAACCTTGTTTTTTGTTTGTTTTCTTTTCATTCATGACCAGAATAACATGCATTAAGAAGATATGCAAGCATTTAACACATTCAGTTGGCTTTAAATGTCCAGAAAGTCTCACTCTCTAGCCATCCTTGCACCCTCTTTATTTATCTCAGAGGCCATCACGCTTAAATTGCTGAAACAGGTTCATTACTTGGCCTACCAACTCTCAAGCCCCTGGCCAATCAATCCAGGCTGTCCTCTGCTCAACCAGATGAAGCTCACCACGAGGTCCCTTCAATTTTTTCCCCACAAGGCTCTATCAGCTGCCTCTGCCCACAAGAAAAAAGGACCATTGACTTCCAGAGATTCACTGCCACACATGTGCCAAACACGCTTGAATCTTGATTTCCTTGCTAAAGGTCCAAACCCAAACCCATATATCAAATTGCATATAATAATCATATTCATTTTGGTTGTCCACAAGCTTCTCAAACTCAGAATTTCCAAAACTGGACTCCTTCTACCCACTTCCTTCCCTTGACAAAATGCTGTTCCTGTTTCTTTCATTTCAATCTATATTGTCACTCATCCAAACAAAACACTGAGACCCATTCTCATATATCCCTCTCTTTCTCTTGCCAAATGCTAGCACATCGAGCTCTGTCAATTTTACTTCTTAAATATCTTTAAAATCTGCCTCCTCTCATCAATCTCAAGCACTTATCTTCTCACGACATAACTTCTGTAAAAGCCTCCCAGCTTGTCTTACCAGCTCTAGTCTCTGGTCTCTTCCTATTAAAACTATTCTCCACTTTGTCTTTTCACTGACAATTCAAGGCCAACTTTAATAGGTTGTTCTCACATTGACTTCCACCAGAAACTATGTAACACCCAGAAATATAATTTTCAGCTAAAAAGGTTCCACTTCTGATATGGTGGGGTAAGCTTCTAGCAAATCAACATGTATGAGGAAAATGTACAAAACAACTTCCACAAGACTCTGAATAGAAATCAAAGGCAGAATGATTTTGGAGCAGAATTGACATGATGAATGTGGGAAAACATGATTTGAGTTCTGTGTTTTTGCAGATTTTGCCAGAGGGTTATTGCATTCCAGCATGGCATGGGATGACTCAAGCTCCAATGGAAAACTCACTGACTTTCTGGTCTGAGGAATAAAACAAGGGAACCCAGGGTAACCATAACCAGCAGAAGGTGAGGAGAATCCCAGAAGGGAGAAAGTAAGAGAAGGAAAGCCCTAGTTTCTGCATGCAAACTCTGTAAGAATCTAGCTGACCCCTAAACAAACTGAAAGTAATTCCATTAAAAGATAAAGAAACAAAACTGTGATTTGGGCCGCTGCTCACCACGGGTGAGACAAGACCGCAGTTTGAGTCTAGCCAACTAAATTGTCAGCTAAAACAAAGACATCACATTCTCCAGAGGAATGTAATAAATCCACGATGTCACTGACAAAACATTCTCCATACTCAGGATGCAATCTAATATTGCCAGACTTAAGAAGAATCGGAAAAATGTGATCAGTCTCGAGGGAAAGGACAGTTAACAGAGGCGAAATCTTGAGATTATACACATGATGAAACTAGCAGTCAAGCACTTTAAAATAGTTACTCTAAATGTGCTCAGTGAAATTAAAGAAGAAAGTTAATTTTAAGTGAAAATATAGGATATCTCAGACTAGAAATAGAAGATATGAAAAATAACCAAAATTAAATCTTAGAATCCAAAGAAATAATATCTGAAATATTTTGAAAAGAGGGAGGGGTGTAATTGCAGAATTGTAATTGCAGAGAATAGTCAATGAACTTGAAGATGGATTAGTAAGAATTATCCAATCTGAACTAGAGATAGACTAAACATTGAAAGAGAGAGAGAGAGAAAGAGAGAGAGAGAGAGAAAGAGAGTGCCTCAGGAACCAGTGGTACAATATTAAAATGTTTAACATATACGTGGTTGTGGTCTCAGAAAGAGAGAAGAGACAGAATGGGACAGGAAAATATTTGAAAAAATAATGGCCAAAAATTTTCCTAATTTCAAGAAACTCAATATATTGCAAAGAGGACAAATATGAAGAAAAGCATGGGTAAGAACATCAGCACCAAACAACTGAAAATCAAGGATAAAGAGAATGACTTTAAAGCAATCAGAGAAATATTTCATGTTACATGGAGAAGAGCAACAATTTTAATTACCAAGGGTTCTTGTCAGAAGTGATGAAGGTCAAAAATTTTGGAATAATATGAAAAACTACATATTAAATAAAGAGGAGAAACAATTTGAAATTACCAAGTATTTTTCATCACTATTGAAGTCAGAAGCATTGAAAAAATATCTGTAAAGTGTTGGCAAAAACTAAACAAACACAAACTTTCAACCAAGAATTCTGTATCTTGCAAATGAATAAAGACAAATAAAGATATTTTCAGTTAAAAACAACAATACAATTTGTTGCCAGCAGAGCTGCACTACAAGAAATGCTAAAGGTAGTTCTTCAAGTTGAAGGCAAATATCAGGGTAAAACTCATATTTATGACAAAAGTATATCAGAAATACTCAATACATGAATAAATATTAAAGACTTTTTAAAAATAAACCTGTTTCAAAAATCAGTGTTTAAAGCAAAATCACAGCATTGCTGTGTAGGTTTTACAGAAAAATGAGATATAATGCATATGAAAACTTTAGCATATGGCATGGTTGAGAAAGACTAATTGGACCTTTTTGGCTGCAAAGTTTCCACATTTTATGTGAATTAGCACAATATAAAATCTAAGCAGATTGTGAAAGGATAGACATGCATATTTCAATCCATATATCACTACTAAAAATACAATGAGGTGCAGCTAAAATGCGAATAGATACAGTAAAATGTAATTGCTCAAAATTTTACTAATAAAAAGAAAGCAGGGAAGCAAAACAGAGGAGCAAAAAGCAGTGGGGACAAACAATATAATTAATAGAATAGTAAATAAGATAGTAGACCAACATCCAACCATGTAAATAATTACATGAAATGCTAATGGAATAAACATTCCAATTAAAAACAGATTATTAGAACAAATAAAAAGGCAAGACCCCAATATATGCTGTATAAATATAAATACAGTCATGTGATACATAATACATTTCAGTCAAGGATGGACCACATATACAATGATGGTCCCATTAGACTAATGGAGCTCAAGATTTTCTATTGCCTAGTGATGTTGTAGCCATTGTAACATGGGAGTGGAATGCATTATTGTGTTTGCGGTGATGCTGGTGTAAGTAAACCTACTGCACTGCCAGTTATATAAAAATCTAGCACACACAATTATATACAGTACATAATACTTTCTAATGATAACTAGAAATTATATTACTGGTTTATGTATTTACAATTTTAAACTTGTGTTTTACCTATCAAAAAAATAAGTTAATGATAAAAAAGCCTCAGGCAGGTCCTTCAGGAAGCATTCCAGAAGAAGACATTGTTATCATAGAGGTGACAGCTCCATGTGTGTGATTGCCCCTGAAAACTTTCCAGTGGGGCAAAATATGGAGATGAAAGGCAGTGATATTGATGATCCTGACCCCGTGTAGGGCTGGGCTAAAGAGTGTGTGGGTTTGTATAAGTACACTCTATGATGTTTGCACAAGGACTAAATTGCCTAATAAAGCATTTCTCTGAGCATATTCCCATTGTTAACTGATACATAACTATACACATATGGATGGAAAGTAAATGGATGGGAAAGGTACCATGCACATAATAGGCATGAGAAAATTAGAGTGGCTATATTGATATTAGATAAACTAGATGACACGAAAAAGTATGCTGTAAACATGGGCATGTGCTATAAACTGAATGTTTGTGCCCCCCACTCCAAAATTAGACGTTGATATCCTAATGTCTAATCTGATGATATTAGGGGGTGGGGTCTTTAGGAGGTAATTAGGTTATAAGGGTGAAGTGAGCCCTCATGAATGGGATTAATGCTCTTATAGGAGGAGATGAGAGCTTTATCTCTCTTTCCTCTCTGCCATGTGAGGACACAAGGAAAAGAAGGCCATTTGCAAATCAGGAAGTGGCCGCTCAGCAGACACGGAGTCTGCTGGCTCTTGATCTTGGACTTCCCAGCCTCCAGAACCATGAGAAATAAATTTCCGTTGTGTAAACCACACAGCCTCTGGTATTTTGTTATAGCAGGCTAAACTGACTAGACAACATGACATAATGATTTAGTCAAATGAAAATTCATCACAAACACATAAAACCATAAGTGTGTTTGTCACTGACAGCAGAGCCTCAAAATATATGAAGCAAAAAATAGAATTAAAGGGAGGAATAGTTGATTTCACATAGTGGATTTTTATAGCTCTCTCAGCAATTGGAAAAACAACCTGAAAGAAATTCAGTAAAGACATAGATGATTTAAATAATACTATTGACCATCTTGACCTCATTGATATTCATAGAAACTACCAATAATTGCATAATCTACCATCTTTTCAAGAGCATGTGGTACTTTCACCAAGACAGCCCATATTCTGGGCTATGAAACAAATGTCAGTAAATTGAAAAAACTGATATAATGAAGAGTATTGTATTAGTCAGGGTTCTCTAGCGAGACAGAACTAATAGGATAGATGTATATATAAAGGGGAATTTATTAAGGATTATTGACTCACACGACCACAAAGTGAGGTCCCACAATAGGCCATCTGTAAGCTGAGGAGCAAGGAAGCCAGTCCGAGTTCCAAAACCTCAAAAGTAGGGAAGCTGATAGCGCAGCCTTCAGTCTGTGATCAAAGGTCCAAGGGTCCCAAAGCTGAAGAACTTGGAGTCCAATGTTCGAGGGCAGGAAACGTTCAGTACAAGAGAAAGATGGAGGTCAGAAGACTTTGCCAGTCTAGTCTTTCCATGTTCTTCTGCCTGCTTTTTATTCTGGGAGAGCTGGAAGCTGATTAGATGGTGCCCACCCAGATTGAGGGTGGGTCTGCCTTTGCCAGTCCACTGACTCAAATGTTAATCTTCTTTGGCAACACCCTCACAGACACACGTAGGAACAATACTTTGCATCCTTCAATCAAGCTGATACTCAATATTAGCTATCAAAAGTATGTTCACTGACAACAATGGAATTAAATTAGAAATCAATAAAATAAGACATCTTGGGTTTTCCATACACTGCTGGGGGGAATATTAAATGTTTCAACAATTTGAGCAACCTGTTTGACAGTTTCTTATGAAGTTTAACTTACACTGAACACATGACTTTGTCATTCTATTTCTAGATATCTACCCAAGGGAAATGAAAACACAAAGACTTGTACGTAAATATTAATAGTAGCTTTGTTCAAAATAGCAAAAATCCTGGAAACAAACCCAATGTGCATCAACTGGTGACCAGATAATATGTTTCCAATCAGTGAAATACTACTCAGTAAAAAATAAATGAAATGAATATACCACTATAAATGAGTCTCAAAATAATTACGTTAGCTAAAAGAAGCTAGATACAAAAATTCTGGATAATTCTGTTATTAAAAATTTGTAAAATACAAGCTAACCTACAGGGTCTAAAAGTAGACTAGTGGTTTCCTGGAGTTGAGGGACTAAAAGTGTGTACACAGAAACTTTTAAGGTGATGAAATATTCTCTCTTTCAATGGTAGCAACATTATCTTTTGTATATGCATCTTTCAACATGCTTTGAGTTGTGCATGCTTAGATGGCTACAATATGTAAGTTATATCTCCATAAACTGATCAAAATATGTTACCTAAAGAAATTCAATCTGGTTAAAAACCAAATGCCAAGATTAACCAAAGAGGAAATGCACACAAATCCCTGTTGCTTCTCAACATACTTTGACATCGGTCTATCAGTTGTTGAAAAGCATGTCATAGCATGAATTATGAAAAGCAGTATACCATCGTGGTCAGTAATCTGCGAATGTTTTCCAATAGCCACAGGTGATTCAAATGAATCTTTACCTTTATTGTGAAAAGATTTAAATCAAACTTCACTAAAAAACTAAAGAATAAATTGGTTTCTAACAAATTAGAGATGGTTAAATGCATGGTCATGACAGTTATTAAAATAGACTACAGATTTTATAACATGTTTCATTTTTGTCCTCAATAATATATAGTGTGTATTATAACTGATGACATCTTAAAATCAAGAAACTATGACATATGTAAAAAGTGTTCTATCGAACACCTGGCATATAACAAATAATTGATTGTTTGAAGTTTTGTTTTGTTTTGTTTTGTTTTGTTTTGTTTTTGAGATAGAGTCTCGCTCTGTTGCCCAGGCTGGAGTGCAGTGGCGCTATCTGGGCTCACTGCAAGCTCCGCCTCCCGAATTCACGCCATTCTCCTGCCTCAGCCTCCCGAGTAGCTGGGACTACAGGTGCCTGCCACCACGCCTGGCTAATTTTTTATATTTTTAGTAGAGACGGTGTTTCATCGTGTTAGCCAGGATGGTCTCAATCTCCTGACCTCGTGACCCACCCACCTAGGCCTCCCAATGCTTAAAGTTTTAAAGCTAAGCTTTTAACATTTGGGAAAAGAGAAATAAAACAGGTTTGAGATATATATATATATATATATATATATATATATATATACACATACACATTTTGTGGACTACTATATATAGTATATATATAGTATAATATAAATATATACAGTATAAATTTAGTCTATATATTATATATAGTATATATATATTTGGTGAACTATTAGATATATAAAATATATATACACTATATATAAAATACAGTGTGTGTGTATATATATAAAATGTATAAAATTCACCAGAAGAGGTTCTTTCCTAAATATTCTGTCAAATTTATTTTACTGACCTGCATTCTATGATAATAGATGATCTCTTTAAATGAGAATTAAATAGCCTCAGAATCTGGAATACCAACGTCCCTCCAGGACATTTTCTTAGCTGGAAGCTTCAAAATTATTAACTATAATCTTGCTACACTATTAGTACTAAGATGAATCACAGTTTAAAACGTCATTAAAGATGGCTAGAAATTGGGCATTGCTCTTTTAAATAGAGAGGAAGAACAGGAAAGGGATTGAGATTTTTTTTCTACTGCAGTGGCGAAATGTCTCGTTTCCCCTTATAAATTAAACTACGTCAATGGAAATACTTTTCAGAGTTTCTAATCAGTTTAGAGTCATCAACCCATTACTTTTTTACAAAACTGATATAATTCCATTTGAAAGTAAAGAGGCTTGCTGTTTAATTAACAGCTAGATTTTCTCAATATTAAAATAGGTCACAGACAACTCACTGGTCACACACATGTTGAATGCCAAATACCATTCCCCAGTAGAGACAACCAGGGTTCCTTGGAGAAATGACTGCTCCAGGCCTAAGCCAGAGAAAGTACATCTCAAGATGAACTTGACAAATTTTGATGTGTCAGAAAAAAAAGAAAGTTCTTGAAGTTTAATGTGGTCATGACAAAATGATGGAGTAGCCAGCTCGAAGGAGCTCTCACTAGCCAAATTTAGAAGCTGTGAGAGTAAAATAAGAGAGAGAGACACTACCTGATTTAAATCATTGAAATAAGTAAAATTCTATGAGTTCATAGTTGCATTCCAACAAAGAAAAAAGAAAAAGAAAGAAAACATAGAGAAAAAAGATATTCCCTTTACGAAATAATGTCAGTTAATGGACATAGAAAGAATGACAGAATTGTAACTAGAAAAATAATTTTTCAGTCCTCAATAGATGATAATTGATTCAGGCAAGAATCATCAATGGATACAGAAAGCATGGCCAATATCTGCTTAGAAAAATAGGGACTTTGCATGGTACCAAAATATCTCCTCACAGATTACTTAGTAGTTACAAAGGCGAAACATAGCTTAACAATGGAGAGATATCATGATCGTAACCAAGCAATAAAGTATAATATTGGCAACAGTAATACAACCTGATATTATGAGCTTTCTGATGTGATACCTTGGGAAATATAACATTGCCTGTGTATTATTCATGTCAAAAATGTTTAATCTCAATCTAATCAAGATTTAGATCTAAATTTCAGTTCTGAGATACCAAGAAGCACTGATCAGACAAAGTCAGAATGTGGGAATTCTGTAAAACAGCACTCTTTTTTTAGATTATTTTTTATTTTACTATAAGTTCCAGGATACAAGTGCAGAATGTGTAGGTTTGTTACATAGGTAAATGTGTGCCATGGTGGTTTGCTGCACCTGTCAACCCGTCACCTAGGTTTTAAGTCCGACATGCATTAGCTATTTGTCTTAATGCTCTCCCTCCCCACTCTCCCCACCCTCTGACTAGCCCTGGTATGTATTGTTCCCCTCCCTGTGTCCATGTGTTCTCATTTTTCAATTCCCACTTATGAGTGAGAACATGTGGTGTTTGGTTTTCTGTTCCTGAAAACAGGTCTCTTGGGCTCTTCCAAAAGCCAATATCATGAAAAGAAAATACGCAGGAATTGTTCCAACTCAGGCCTGTCCATTAAAACTTCAAGTAATAGTGAATATATTTTTTAGCTTTGGTGTACAATATAGTAACCATTAGCCACATGTGGCTATTAAGCACCTGAAGTATAGCTAGTGATACTAAAGAATTATATTCGATAGGGTATTTCTAGACTATAAGAGACTGAAATGGCATAAGAACCAAATGAGATCCCATGCCCTGATGGGATTCTGATTCAAAACAATAAAAGCTATAAAATATATCTTTGGAACAATTAGTAAAATTTTAACAAGAAGGTGATACTAGGTGATATTTTTAAATTATTGCCAATTTTTCCAGGGCTGCTAATAGTAATTGTGGTTATGAAGGAGGCTGTCCTTGAGAGATAAGAGATAGATGCTTAAATGTGCAAGGTTTACATGAGAGATGTCTAAAATATGTGTGTGTGTATCTCCGTGTGTGTGTGTGTGCATATGTGGGTGTGTGAGAGAGAGACAAAGAAAGAGAAACAGAGAGATGGAAGCAAATATGACAAAATGTTCACAAATGCAGGAGGAGAGTGTACAAATGTCTGTTAAAATATTCTTCAAATTTTTATGTTTTTTGAAACTTTTAATAACAGCTGGGGAAAAGCAGCTCACAAATTCCAGCTTTGCTGACCCTAAGTGTCCAGGGACCTGATATTGGGCATCACTAGTCAAGGTTGAATCTGCATACACAGATCCAGAAGGAGAAGAATCAGAGGCCAGAAGGGAGAGGAATTTCTTAAGGACTCCCTGTCATTCATGGGCTAACAAAAGCCTCCCAACTTGGACCCAACACCCCAGCACAGCAGTCTACATTTTTGCACAGCGTGGTGCAGAGTCCCGACTCCAAGAAAAGTTACAAAATAGTGGCTCAGAGCATATGCTACAGGGTTAGATCATCCTCTCTTTGAAGATTGGCTCTATCAAGTCAGGTGACCTCCTCAGTTTTCCTATCTGTAAAATGGGTAGCATTAACTTCAAGATTTTTATTTTTAGGAATGTTAAGACAAACTATGATAATTAGCCCAGTGACTGGGAGATATTTTCACCATTGTTATCTATGTTATCATTAAGTAAAATGCTCACAGTGCCTGGCTTCTAAGTATTTGATAAATATTAATTAGCAATAAAAATAATGTGTTATGTATATATGTGCTCTGTTGGGAAGAGACCCTAGCAGTACTCTTTGTGGGAAAAATTTTGTTGGCTTTGAAAACAAATAAACCACACTAAGTTCAATTTGGATTGTACGTTAGATAAGATAGGCTAAGATATGTGTGAAGAAAAATTCAGCTTAAAAATCTAGCAGCTTAATAGAATGAAAGGTGATTTCTTGAGGGTGTTGGCTATATTTACTTCCTTAATGTGTATACTGGTTACATGGATGTATTTATTTCTTAAAAATATATCCAATGATTATTTTTTAATTTTATACCCTTTGAAGAAATGTCAATACAGTTTCTAAAAAATTAAACAAAAAAATAAAAATATTTCAGCCTTGTTTTATCGTAAACTTATTTTTCTTTCACACAGAACCCAATGCAACTCAAGTAGTTTCTGGAAGATAATGACTCAGACATTCTGGTGTTCCTTAGAGCTGATCAGAGATTTTCTACTTCCAGGCCCAGTAGATACGCCCCATTGAAGTTTAGTATGGCTGTGTATGTCAGGATTCTCCAGAGAAATAGAACCCTTAGGATATCTACTTACATTTATATGTATTTATTTATTTCAAGGGATTGGCTTACATCATTGTTGGGGTTTTTAAGTCCAAAATTTGTAGAGTAGGTGGGCAAGCTACGAACCCTTCAGCAACAGCTCACGCCGCAATCTTGAGGCAGAATTCCTTCTTTCTCAGGGAAACCCCAGTTTGGCTCTTAAGGCTTGTCACTGATTACTCTAAGCCTACCCACCCAGATGATCAGGAATAACCGCCTTTAGTTAAAGTCAACTGATTCTATGTATGAATCAAATATACAAAATAACTTCACAGCCACATAGTTTGGTGTTTAATTGAATACTAGCCATCACAGTGGGCAAGTGACTATCTTTGCCAATGAAATGAGAGGGGAATTGATGTTTATCATTTCTGAGAGGCAGACCAAGAGTTGTTGAATTGTAGAGTATACAATCCAACATTTTATTTCCCATCTCAGCAATCATGGGCACTTATGCAATGGACCACCATCAGCCTGGGTACTTGAGTAACTACAATGAGCACAGTCCCCAGCAACCCTTTCTTGTACAGGTAAAGCGAGGAAGAAACAAACTTGTGGTTTTACATCATCGGCAATTAGGATTTGCATTTCTTAGCAGCAGCAAAACTGTCTTCCATCTTAACATGCAGCTTCCATGGTCAGCCGGGTAGGGGAGGAAAGCTAGCGAGTCACAAACTGATTCTAACTGTGGTCCAGAAATGGCACACTCTGCTTTTGCTCTCAACTAGAGACAACTAGAACTGGTCTCTAGTTGTCCCTAACTCCATGAAGCTATAAAAACGAGCGGGGGCCACAGGGGTGCCAAGCAGTCCAATAATGTCTCTGCCTCATACTTCTTAACAGTCACCCTCGCTTTCTAGATGACTGAAATTCTTTGCACTTTGTTTCTTCTAGATAATAGAGATATAGATTCCCATGTTATGTGGTTGTGACGAGGATTCAATTAGATAATTTTTGTCAAAGAGTGTCACAGGGTAAGTCCCTAGAATGGAGTTACCTGCTTTTATCGGCCCTATAAAGTGGAGGTTCTTAACCAGTAGGAAGGAAAGCTTTTAGATTACGTATACCTGAAATTACAGCAAAATTTTGCTAGAGTATGCTTATGTGCATTTTTTTGGTGGCATGATCATGACTTTTCATCAGATTTTCAGAGTGAGACCTTGGGCCCAAAATGTTAAAAATCCAATGATTTTCTTAACTGGAATAAGAAAAAATAAATCCATGGCTCCAGATTGAGATTTATTCGATTCTCTATTTCCCTCAAGGAGTCAGGGCTCAGAATGAGGGCCTCCATGCTGCTCACAGTGAGAGCAGAATCCCTATTTTTGCTCCTGAGTTCACCTTGTCATGATGTCTCCACTTTTGATCTGGGTGCTGCTCTCTTAACATTTTCTTCTCACCATCAGGCTTTGTGTTCTGAGCTCCCTGAGATTTCTCTTGCTTGTTCCTGGCTCCTGCAGGGTCATTAACCTCGCTCTTGAGTAATAGTCCTAATGGGAAAAACCACTGCAATCAACAAATTAAGTAATTTCCACACATTTTGCTCTTCAACTTTATTTGATATTTTCAAGGGCCTGCACTGCACAGAGTAAAATTGGTAGGCTCTATTCAAGAGATCATACAGCTTGCTGAATTCAAAACTCCCATTTTTTTTTTGTCCAGTTGAATCTCCTACACCAATTCTTTGCTACAATTTGTCAAACTCTGGGGCCTTGAATATCTTTTTCAAGGAAATTGCAATTAGGGGAAATCACTTCTTATTAAACCTAGTAGAGTCTGTTCTTAGTTAAAGGCCTTTATTCCTCATTCAAATGCCTTTTGGGAATTTTAAGCAGATATGTTGGGTAGTTTTTTCTCATTAACCTTGAAACCATGTGGATTATTTAATTCTTAATGAAATCATATCATATGCACACCCTTTTGATCTTTAAATGAATTAAGCGGTTCTGTTTTCAACTTTCCCTGATCTTTCTGAAAAACCTGGCAGAGAATCCATGTACACTGCAGGATTAGTCCCAGAACAAAGGATATTTTTTATTATTCAGTTTTCCAAATGTGGATGCTTATTCTCTGGTCATTTCTACTTAGGCAAAAGTTGTGAGTTTGCAGTGAATGTAATTCTCTTATTTGCTGATGTACAAATCCCCTCCCCAGGAAAGACAGTCTTATGATTGTGTCTTAGAAAACCATGTGCATTGCCCATGGCCCCCAGGCATTCTTTTAGCTATTAAAGGAAGGTTCTAGTAGAAGGACCTCAGGCTCTGCTACCAGGCTGAGGAATGTGTAATCTTATCTTTAGATTTACAGGTTGTTGAACCATGAATTAATAATGTTTATTTTAAAGTGATTTGGGTGATGATGATGATGTCAGATAACTATACATCAGCACCTAGTACATAGTTGTCATTTTCCCAGTTGCCAAGTGAGCATCATGTGCCAGGGTTGTCCATGTCTCCTCAGGGGGTCTATTCATTCAGCGCCTCTGGTATGGTTGATCCAATCCAAACTGACATTTGTCTTTATCTCTGTTTGTTCTGTCTTTATGATTTTTACCAAGAAGTGCAATATTTGAAAAGATCTTTGAAATATTTAGTTTTCAATCTTTGATAATTATACTCATTTAAACCTGAATGAAGAAAAAATCTTACCATCTCTATTTTGCAGATGAAAAAACCAAAGACTTACATGAAGTAAGTGACTTGAAAAGCTGAAAAATGGCAAAGTTCAGCCATTTACCATAAAACCCTTCTTAAACTATACTGCTAGCAGGTATACTTGGAATATGTCTGTATACTTAAAATCATATCTGTCATGTGATTGTTATTCTTTACATGTACTTTTTTAGCAGTATTGAATGAAGAGCACATGAATTACTGTAAGTACTCAATACGTGCTATCATTATTATTTTTTTTCTCACTGGAATAAATGGATGAAAGAAGTAAAAGAGAATAAAATCCAGGATATGGAAGGTGATTAGGAGGGACAATCCTCTGTTTTAATTTAATTTAGTTTTTTTGAGATGAGGTCTTGCTCTGTCACCCAGGCTGGAGTGCAGTGGCACAACCACGGCTTACTGAAGCCTCAACCGCCGGGACGCAGGTGATCCTCCCACCTCAGTGTGTGCCACCATGTCTGGCCAATATTTTTATTATTATTATTTGTAAAGACACGGTCTCGCTATTTTGCGCAGGCAGATCTCAAACTCCTGGGCTCAAGTCATGCTCCTGCTTAAGCCTCCCAAACTGCTGGGATTACAGGCATGAGCCACTGTGCCCAGCCAATACCCTACTTTTAAAGAAGCAAACACCTTTAGACTAAAAATAGTTACGGAGTTATAGAAAACTCAGTAAAAACAGAAATAAAAACCTAACTCTATTTTAGTAAAAATCTAACTCTATTTTAATTTTTGACATAACCAGTCAGAGAAACTAAATAATCCAAGACAATTTTGAATGCAGTACTCCGAATATACACTTTTAGTATGATATTGCTTAAAGACAAAAAGAACCACCAGAAATGTTCATCTTTATTTAGTAAGTTTCTTGTTAGTATTAATATTGATATTAAAAATGTGAAAGTGTTTACTTCTACTACAGACAAGCAAATAAGTAAGTGCATTGATGTCATTAGAACCCAATATTTTCCTTATAAGAAAAATAAAATAAAAATATCAAATAAACTAAACTAAGGAAAGCCTGCCAGGTAAAATTTGAATTAGAAATGTCAGGATGATCTCATGGTTTAAATATGCAAATATTTTCTTGCTTTTCTACTGAAAGGGCCTAGAGTCAATGATGACACAGAAGCAGTGAACACACATGGCTCTTAGATCTTAGTTCCCAAATGCCAGGGAGTCAGGCCTCTCTAAGAAATGGCTGATTCCAGATCTGAGACTTCCATGGAAAGGCTCAATAAATCTGCAACATCGTGTGGCAAAAAGCAAAAAAGTGTAGAAAGCCTAGGGGACCATGAATAAAGGAAACAGCAGGGTGTCATGTGTATTTCAAAATATTATGAAGAATGCCTCCTCTTGTTTGCTTGTAATCATGGATATATCACCCCAAATGAAATAGCCACTCCAATAAGCATATGGCCACCTCATCTAGAAAGATATAAACATGGTGAGCGTGAGAACATTAGAAAATAATAGTGTAACTCTCAATAATTTAACTCAAATGATGTCACTCAGTGATGTAACTTTGAACTAATAGAAAATGAGATGTACCATAACTCCTGGGTCCTGCACTAACGTAAGACTCCTCAGAACTGCTACACTCCCCGCAGCCTGCTACATCCCCCCAGCCAGTGTCATTGAACAACCTCGTACTCTCTTTCTTGTGACTTTCCTGGAAACATTAGAATATTCACAGGCAGAGGACAACTCATGATGGGCAAGGCAGACAGAAAAGTACTGAACAATTAGGGATTCGGGTCATATTTCCCTTTCCCACCTTTTAATTTTGCTTAGCCCCTTAGCTTTTTAAGAAGATAATGCTTGAATTTGTAAATGCTGCAAAAAGTGTTGTTTGTATGATTTCTTGCTTCTGCTTTTGCACTCTGTAGCTCAAAGAACTACATTTTCGCTGTGACTTGAGTGACTTGAAATTGAAACTAAAATCAGAAGTTTGAGTGCAACACAGGAACCATCTTTACAAAGCTCTTATTGTCTAAATCTGTCATAATTTGACACAAATAGACTAATTTTGGAAATGGATTATAACATGTTGAATTAAAAAAACTATGTGTCTTTATTGTTATGTAGAAAACAGGTATAAAAAGGAGAAAAATGGAAAAAAAGTCAGCTTATAGGTCATATTAGTCAGAGTTCACTAGAGAAACAGAACCAGCAGGAAATACATACATACATAATATTTATAAAAATATATATTATACATATATTATATATTTGTAAATATATTACATATTATATGTTTATAAATGTATTATATCATATATAATATATTTATATATCATATAATCAGGTTTATAAATATATATTATATATTTATAAATATTTATATTTTATATATATTATATATTATATATTTTATAAATATTTATATTTTATATATTATATTATATATCGTATATATAATATACATATATTATATATCATACATATAATATACATATATTATATATCATACATATAATATATGTTTATAAGTGTATATTTTCTTTTTTTATTTTATTTTACTATTATTATACTTTAAGTTTTAGGGTACATGTGCACAATGTGCAGGTTAGTTACATATGGATACATGTGCCATGCTGGTGTGCTGCACCCATTAACTCGTCATTTAGCATTAGGTATATCTCCTAATGCTATCCCTCCCCCCTCCCCCAACCCCACAACTGTCCCCAGAGTGTGATGTTCCCCTTCCTGTGTCCATGTGTTCTCATTGTTCAATTCCCACCTATGAGTGAGAACATGTGGTAGTTGGTTTTTTGTCCTTGCGATAGTTTACTGAGAATGATGATTTCCAATTTCATCCATGTCCCTACAAAGGACATGAACTCACCATTTTTTATGGCTGCATAGTATTCCATGGTGTATATGTGCCACATTTTCTTAATCCAATCTATCATTGTTGGACATTTGGGTTGGTTCCAAGTCTTTGCTATTGTGAATAATGCTGCAATAAACATACGTGTGCATGTTTCTTTATAGCAGCATGATTTATAGTCCTTTGGGTATATACCCAGTAATGGGATGGCTGGGTCAAATGGTATTTCTAGTTCTAGATCCCTGAGGAATCGCCACACTGACTTCCACAATGGTTGGACTAGTTTACAGTCCCACCAACAGTGTAAAAGTGTTCCTATTTCTCCACATCCTCTCCAGCACCTGTTGTTTCCTGACTTTTTAATGATTGCCATTCTAACTAGTGTGAGATGGTATCTCATTGTGGTTTTGATTTGCATTTCTCTGATGGCCAGTGATGGTGAGCATTTTTTCACGTGTTTTTTGGCTGCATAAATGTCTTCTTTTGAGAAGTGCCTGTTCATATCCTTCGCCCACTTTTTGATGGGGTTGTTTGTTTTTTTCTTGTAAATTTGTTGGAGTTCATTAGAGATTCTGGATATTAGCCCTTTGTCAGACGAGTAGGTTGCGAAAATTTTCTCCCATTTTGTAGGTTGCCTGTTCACTCTGATGGCAGTTTCTTTTGCTGTGCTGAAGCTCTCTAGTTTACTGAGATCCCATTTGTCAATTTTGGCTTTTGTTGCCATTGCTTTTGGTGTTTTAGACATGAAGTCCTTGCCCATGCCTATGTCCTGAATGGTAATGCCTAGGTTTTCTTCTAGGGTTTTTATGGTTTTAGGTCTAATGTTTCAGTCTTTAATCCATCTTGAATTAATTTTTGCATAAGGTGTAAGGAAGGGATCCAGTTTCAGCTTTCTACATATGGCTAGCCAGTTTTCCCAGCACCACTTATTAAATAGGGAATCCTTTCCCCACTTCTTGTTTTTCTCAGGTTTGTCAAAGATCAGATAGTTGTAGATATGCGGTGTTATTTCTGAGGGCTCTGTTCTGTTCCATTGATCTATATCTCTGTTTTGGTACCAGTACCATGCTGTTTTGGTTACTGTAGCCTTGTAGTATAGTTTGAAGTCAGGTAGTGTGATGCCTCCAGCTTTGTTCTTTTGGCTTAGGATTGACTTGGTGATGCAGGCTCTTTTTTGGTTCCATATGAACTTTAAAGTAGTTTTTTCCAATTCTGTGAAGAAAGTCATTAGTAGCTTGATGGGGATGGTGTTGAATCTATAAATTACCTTGGGCAGTATGGCCATTTTCACGATATTGATTCTTCCTACCCATGAGCATGGAATGTTCTTCCATTTCTTTGTATCCTCTTTTATTTCATTGAGCGGTGGTTTGTAGTTCTCCTTGAAGATGTCCTTCACATCCCTTGTAAGTTGGATTCCTAGGTATTTTATTCTCTTTGAAGCAATTGTGAATGTATATATTTTCTACTTCATATATATATACACACAATATATGTGATATATGAAGAGGTTTTTATAAGTTATTTGCTCATGATATTATGGAGGCTGATTTGCCCTCTGGAAGCTGGAGACCCAGGAAAGCCAATGGTGTAGTTCACATGCCTGAGATTCAGAAAGCTGATGTTATAGATTCCAGTTCCAGTTTGGATCTAGAAACCTGAGAATCAAGAGCACTGAGGGCAGGAGAGGGTTAATGTCCCAACTCATGTAGTCAGATGGAGTGGATTTAACCTTCCTCTTCCTTTCCTTTTTGCTCTATTCAGGCCCTCAGTGTGTTGGGTGATGCCCAGTCACATTGGGAGGAGGTCTGCTTCATTTGGCCCACTGGTCCCAATGCTCCTTTCCTCCTGAAACACCTTCACAGACACACCCAGATACAATGTTCAATCAGCTGTCTGGGCATTCCACGGCCAAGTCAAAGTTGACACATAAAATTAGCCATCACATAAATGTAGAATAATGGTTAGGGAAAAATCACTATTTTGCAACCCTTAAGATAATAATTAATTCAGGCAAGTATCCTTGATAGATACTAAAGTCATTCATAAAAAGTTGCTGGGAAATACAATAATCACATGATCTTGAAGTTTCATCTCATATACTAATTAGTAATTATAAAAGGGAAAATGTATTTCTAAAATGAAGGTGCCAGGCTATCACCACTTAGGTGATCAAACCTAGTATTACCAGTAAATATTACCAATAATGGGACAAACTGACAACATCTGCCTCTGATGTTGAAATAAAATTATATAACATTATCTTTGTAGTATCATTTCCAAATTCTGCACATAGAAAATACTTTTTACATATCCATAATGAGGAACATTCTGTAAAAAAAAAATGACCGAGACTCTAACATTTTTAACACCATTTAAAATATTTCGATGATTATAAAAACTTAACAGTCAATGCAATGTACAGAGTTTGGTTGGATCTTTTTTCATATGTGTTAGTGATGTTGTATCATTTACAGGACACAGGTTAAAGTACTTGGGGATGAAGTATCATCACTTTCTTCTTTTTTTTTTTTTTGTTGGTATCATCACTTTAAAATTCCTCCCCCCAAAAAGTAGATAAACAGATAAACAAATGACACAAAATTTTATCAACTGATAAAATAAGTAAAGAGCATATAGATATTTGTTATTGGATCCCAACACCACATCTTTGTTTGTTTGTTGTTTATGATGCTTTGGTTGAAACCCTATTTATCCTTAGTCAGCTGTCCTCACATTAGGCTCCTGTGCTAGGGTGGCAGAAGACAGACTGAAGGCTGCAAGAGGAAGAAGCAAAGTGAAGCCTTCTGTCTACTTGCTGTTCCTGCAGCATCCCCCCAGCAATTCTTCAACCTAATAGGCAGTTGTTTCCCAGTAGCACTTGGTTCCAGTTTCCTTTCTCAAACATTCAAAGAACCGGACTCATTGCCATCCTCCAGCCTGCCTTTGCTCCGTCTTCACAAGGAGCCTCCTCCAAGCCCCCAGCATGTTAGCTCCAGCTGGGCAGCACCTGCTCTGCTTTTTGAAGTCTGGCTATAAACTCTGTGGACCCCTTTTCCGTGCATCTAGGTTTTAGTCTTCCAGTGTCTGTTGAACAAATCTGCTATGCTGAATTCTTTCTGCTAAAATAATGAGTGCACCTCTGTTTTCCCAATCAGACTCTCATGGGCACAATTGAACCATGCTTTCAATTTATCTGAAAATTTGAAGTTTCAACACATAAAAAAGTTGAGAAGAATTGACCGTGGTTTGGGATACTTAAAAAATAAAACAAATAAATAAAAATTCACCTATATGACCACCATACATTGTCAGTGATTTTGTGAAATCTAGAGAAAATGTGGAAGCATTTTGGAAGAACAAAAGTATAACATAATTTTTCGAAAAGAGAAAAAGTAGAATCTGCCAATTCTAAGCAAGTGTTCAGAAGCCAACATTATTTAGGGCTCTTTCACTAAATTGCCACAGTAATGTTGATCATCAGCAGCGTTAGCAGCAATAGGTGTGTATAAGATTATTTTCCCTGAAACCTTCAATAGCTGCATGTTCCAGAGAGTAATATCCTAGACCATTTTCTCTCTAGTAAATTTTGTGAGTTGCTGACATTCTTCCTTTCTTTGCTGTGGTCCATCATGAGCAAAGAATACTTCCCCATCCCATTCATGTGGGTTTGTCCAGATAACTAGTTTTACAAATAGAATATGGGAGAAAATGGCATAGTTTCTGTGATGAGCTGTGGCCGTAATAGACACTGAACATTCCCTCTCACTTATTCTGAGCATCTCCTGTCCACTATAGAAAATGTGTGTCCTGGATACCCAGTGGACCTATAAAGAGAGACATTTGGACCAGAAATGAACCCAAACCACAACTTGAAGCAGAGTCACTTAAGAAAACCTGACTCTTGAGCAAGAACAATATTATTATAAGGATACTGACTATAATAAAATCTTTAAAATGTGACACTATTTTGAAACTTTATGGAAACCAACTAGGAAACCACAATAGGAGATTGAATTTTAAAAAATGAAAACCTATGTAATATGCTGGAAAAAATTGGTAAATCTGTCACCTGACGCAACATAGATAGCAAGAAAAAATATATACGAAACAGATTTGGGCAAGGAGTTTTTGAGGCAGAATGTTGATAGTGTGAACTGGTTCTTTCCAGCTGCATTTGACTGTGTGCTTTGAGAAAGAGATGAGCTCAGAAATGAACTAATTAGTTTGCAAGCAGAAATGCAAAAGAATGTGGAGTTATCCAAAATGCTGGAGTTTAAAGAGGTTGAAAATGAAACTTTTTTAAATCCTCTACAGTAAAGTTAAAAATTAAGAAAACCTTTGAGTTAGAAAGGCCACTAAGACTCAGTCTCGAGGCAAGCTTCAAACAAGAGTGTGGCTATCATACCACTTATCAAGATCCCTAAGAGCAATATACTCATGTAACAAACCTGCACTTGGACCCTATGTATCTAAAATAAAAACTGAAGTTATTAAAACAAGGCTGTGAAAAAGTAAACTGTAAAAATATCCCTAAAAGGATTAAGGTAGTGCCAGGCAGATTCTTTCAGTGGGATAAGATGTTTCCTAGAAAGAAGACTAAAGGTGTGGCCTCAAATAACTTTAATTATACTCACAGTAGAGACGAGTATATGGAGTAAAAGCTGTATCTCAAAAAGATTTGTGCAGGTGGTTTTTGTTAGATGAAGTTGATTAAAATCAATAACATACAAGCATTCTAAAGAAAACCTATCCACCACAGCACAATAACTCAACTGAGAAAGAACAAATAAACCAACAAAAACAACCAAAAAAAAAAAACCCACTGAATCCTCCAGAGAAATACAGTACATTCATAAGCTAAAATCAGGATTGCACCATTTGCAGTATCAAATCTAGTTAAAAAGTCTCTCCTTTGAGAAAACATATAAATAAAGTTTATGCTATATGATAATATGGTCCCTGAATCACAGAAAAGCTCTTTTCCTACAGAAATTTTCCTTTCCAGATAATTAAAGAACCTCAAGGTTAATAACTTAAGTCAGAAAGGGGTCTACACTGTATATTTTACTCTAGCCCAGAATAGCTTGTCGTTTTGCTAAAGGAGTCTATTCTCAGTGTTGTAGTCTCTAACACCAAGGCCAACAGAATCCAGGTGGTCTCAAAGATGCAATGCAATTGTCATTCATGACCATGATTTCCATACCTTCTAGTAGTTACTCATTACTATAGGTCAAGAAAGATTTTACAGCCATCTGCATGATATGCGCAGAACAATTCCTTGCTCATCAGTTCACTCCAAGACTGTTCATTGCCCTCTACTTGAACTCCTCGAAGAAGCACTATGTTCAGACTCTTCTCACTAGACCAGCTCTCTAGCATGACTTGAATCCCATATCAATGGGCTTAAGCCCATGCTGTAGCTTTTTCTTAAATCTGCATCAAGATTTTCTGTAACCTTAAGGTGACATATAAACTTCTACATCCATTGGGAGGTTAGGTAATCACTCTGTGATTCTCCCTGTGAGAATCTGCATCAAGACAAACCATAAGGGATCAACTTTGAGAAAGTGCCTAAGTAAAGACTAAGTTTTACTACTAATATAGACCCTCAATAAAAAAGCAGCCATCAAACAACAGCCCATGCCACCCAGATACAGCTAATATGGCACATAGAGCCAAAGTTCCACACTAGTCCAGAAGAGAAACGATTGTCTTGACCATACTGGTTCAAATCCATCATAAAGAGGTTGATATCTGAACCCTGTGTTTGGCCATTGCTACTTCACTGGGTATAGACAGGACTCTAACTGGAGGTCAACTCAGAAAGCAGATCCAACAATTTAACAAATTCAATAATTTAAATTATTATTTTACATTAATGATACAACCTTTTACAGTAAAAAGAAGGTTTTCAGATATTACTTTAGATTAACATTTCCCAAAACATGTACAATAGAATTCCATGAGACATTTAAAAAATCTTTTTAGGAGGAAGTTATCATCTCCAGCATTTACAAACACATGAAGCCCTGCCCCCTCTACCTACTGTTTTCTATGAGCATCTTAAAGGGTTGTGTTCTAAAGAATATTCCTTTAGGAAATACCTACACTAAGTGAGCCACACCAGATAATTTGGGTCAAGATTCTTATGCCCAGTGAGGACAGGACATGATAATATGTTTCCCTGCCAGAGTCTGCCTTATTAAGGCTTAGGTGTGTAGGGGTGAAAAGAAAGGTTCCCTTTCACCCGTCAAAGTTTAACTGAAAAATCAACTCATAAAAGGCAGAATAGTCAGAGAAATGACCTACAATTTATTAACATGTACACAGGAAGAATCACAGAGTGATTACCTAACCCCCCACCCCACAGTGGATGTAGAAGCTTATATGTCATCTTGAGGTTACAGAAAGAATAAAGGCCGAGAGTAGCCAAAAGCAAGTTATGGTGGTAAATCAGGTGATTGTCAAGAGAGGCTATGGGAGGAGAGAAGAGGAGGCTTGGCTAACAAAGGTGGTCTTCTTATATAAATGAAACCTCACAGGTAGCAGTTGTCAGAGAGAATAGATGGGAAATGTTTCTTTCAGTCCTTCAGAGGTGTCAGACTCTTAGTTAATCTTTCCTAGATCTGGACAAGGGAAGGCCTGACAGCGTCAATGCAGATTCTCTATAGATGCAAATCTCTCCCACAAAAGACAGCTTTGCAAGCCTACTTCTGTTTGCTGGCTCTCTGAACAGCCAACTCAAAATATGTCAAAAACATATATTTTGAAGTAAAATATTTTTATTTCCTTCAGTGCATTTTTCAGGGGTGGGAGAGGGTAACACCTTCGCCCTCCATGCCCCTGCCACCCCACACACAGTACACCCCAATGATGCTCCCCACGGCCTTTTATACAGCACTTGGCTAAGAGTCAAGGCTCCAAGAATTTCCACTGAACTGGATTAAAAGGATTTTAAGCTTAAAATTACTCTTAGGTAAAGAAATAAAAAAAATCATTTCTTGGGAATTTATGATATACTTGGAAATGTAAACATAGCATTTAATAATCAAGATAATTTTAATCTAAAGAAAAAGAAAATAAAAAGCAGTATGAATCTTTCTTGTAATTATGAATCTCTATGAGACTGAAAACAGTAAAGGTAGCAGGATTCAGAGACCATGGAAATTCTATCATTTCTCTTGCATCTCTCTGTGAACGCCACCTGAATATTGAGTGAACACAGCTTCTAGATTCCAAAACCTTATTCCAGCTCAGTCGTGTGAGTCCAGGCTAGATGGGAAGGTTGCACCATTTCTGAATACAAATGGGATTTGCTTTTTTTTCTGATATTTCTTCTTAGGCGTATATATTTGGAAGAGAACTTGTGATGTTTTGGTAGAGAAACATTTATACCAGTATCAGTTCTCGTCTCGTCATTTACCAAAGTCAAACCACGATTGTGGATGAGAGGGGAAAATAATGCAGCCACAAGATGATATTCTCCAAACATTTATTGAGCACCTACTGTGTGTCAGAAATGCTCGAGAGCTGTGATGAATGAATGCATAAGAAAAAACTCCTTATACCATTGAGCTCACACTCTAGTGGAGAAGACAAATACACATGCAGTTGACATCTTCATTCAAGAAATAAGACTGAATACCAATAGTGGATCAGGAATAAGGAGTGAGAACATATCAATATCTAATAAAGCAGTGTCTACCTCTGATAAACTCAGTGTATACTTGGAGGAAAAGGCAGTGAGTAATTCACTGCATTGCAATTGGTAAGTGCTATAATATAGTTGCTAACTCTGTCTAGAGATTCAGAAACATTTTCACTCAAGGGTATTGTTTTTTCTGGTTTTTGAAGAGGAATGATGAATCCATCTGGCAAAGAAGAAAAAGACCCCTAAAAAGGCAACAAAAGCAGACAAGGGGAACCCTAAACACTGTATTTTTAGGGGGACTGTGGAGCCCCTCCGGGTACACTCAGTCCGTTCTGGTGAGGGGGGCGGGTAACTGCCTTAGGAGTTACCATAGGAGGCCATAGGAGGCCAGAGTCCACTCATCAGACAGCTGCAGGGACTGATCCTTTTGTGCAACTGACTGATGTACTTGGCCATCTTCTAAGGTAAGCAGCCCATGCAGCCACCTATCCTGTGCTGTTCTTGTGTCCCCATGCTGGGCTTTCAGCCCCTAATGTTCCTCACACTTCTCATTTTCAAGCCATTCCACTGCATCCCATTGAGTCTCTGCTCTCTGCTACACAGGGTCCCTTCCCCTTCCGCCTCTCCAACACGCCCTCCATGACATGTGAGTCATGTGAGTCATGTCTTCACTCACAACCTTCTCAAATGGGAGCATCTTATAAATACAACTGCATCCAAAGGTAGTTCAGGGTCAGGATCTGGGATCCATCTGGCCTCTCTTCTCCAATGGCCCTTTTGGTTCTCTGCTCTCCCCCGACTGTGGAAACATCTCTTCTCTTTTAATCATCCCACACTTGGTTAATAATAATAATGATTAATAGTTACTGAGAGATTAAGGTGCTTCAGATGTTTTAAATGTGTCATCATTGTAAGTGTTTCCTTTTCTTGCTGAAGTGCTAGACAAGGTCTTCCACTAAGACCAAGGTGGAGGTGGAAGGTCAGAAGCCTGAGGAGAGAAGAGGTATGAAAAAGTATTGGACAGTGGGAAAGCAGCTTGTTAAAAATATAACAAGATTTCCAGATACAGGCATGTGAAGCTAAGTAACTGTATTTATCTAAGGATGGAGCTTTGCCAAGCAAGCATTAAACAAAGGAAGGAGAGACTGTTCAGAGAGTTGGGGTATTTATAAGTTAATGTATTTAATGCTGGTTCACAAAAAACACACTGTTTGAGATGGTCAAGCCAGAATCACTTTGTTAGATGTAGGAACTCTGAAAGGTGGGATATTTAAGCAAATGACCTGGAATCATTGAAGCTGTGGTCAGGGAGGGTATGAATTTGCAGTATTGGATGTTTTGCAGTCTGATGTTTTCAAGATCTGGCACTTCCTCCCTGGGACTAGGATGGAACAATGGGGATGTTCTAAACCAGGGCTTTATAACTTAAAATACAATATTTTACTGTTTATTTATTTACATATATATATTTTAGAAATTACATTAGACAACTATTTTCTGTGGTCACAAATGGTATTCTTGCAGCTACCTCAAATTCAGCCTTTAACATTTTGAAGTCACTTGCTTATAGTACCTGCATAATTAGGCACAATTAACTTCCTCCTTCCTGAAATGCTTTCTTCATTTGGATTCTGGGACCCACACCTGCCTCTGTACACTTCGTTTTGCACCCTGACTGTGCTCACCTATGCTTTTTCCTATGTCATGGAACTACTTTTGTTAGTTTACACATCCCTGCAGATACTTTCACCCACTTTCAGGATTTTAAATATCAGATGCATTTTTTGAAACTCTGTCTTCAGCCCTGAACTTCATCCTGAGTTCCAAATGTGAGTAAAATTCTCTACTTTTTGCCAACTAGATACTATACAGACAGCTCAAAATTCAAATTTCCATACCTGACCTGGATTATCCTATCCACAAACTTGCTTCTATTCTTGTGCTCCTCAATTCAGTAAAACATTCATACTAAGGTGTTGTGATTTTGAAACATGTCTTTGAGGGTTTTTTTTGACATTACTTCCATAGCGAGACGTACTGTCCATATTCCCTCCTCTTAAATTTTGGAGAGATTGTGATTGCTTCAGCCAATATTGTGCTGCTGAAGTTCCCCTATGAGGTCTTTGAGATCGGATCAGAAAAGCTAATACAACTTCCACCTGAAGTTGCACTTGGAGCCATGAGCCACCAGGTAAAAGGCCACCTAGAGTGCGGCCGCCATGTTGAAATGAAGCAAAATCACATGGGGGATACAGATAGACTCTGGAGTTTTCAGTTTTCATCTTTACATTCTCCTCACCCATCTGCCAGACACGTAAATAAGATTAGTTATTCCAGCTCACGTCATTGAGTTACCCTCAGCTTTAAATTCTTCCAAGCAGAGGCCTCATACAGACATCACAGAGCAAAAACAGGCCATCCTTGATATGCTCTTCTGAATCAGTGAATAATAGAATGGACATAGTAGAATGGTTGTTATTTTAAAGTTTTAGGTGGTTTGTTATGTATCAATACTTACTGGAACAGACTTTGGCACTTGGAAGTAATTGTGGTTACAGCTACAACAAAATCCTGAAAGATGTAGCAGTGGCTATAGGACCAGGCAGTGAGTGGGACTAAGGGCTCAAGAAAAGGCTGGGAGTTCAGGGAGGCAATTTTGTCAATACCTTCAACTAAAGTGTCATGGAAATCAGAAAATACACTTAATGAATTGATAGATTTGCCTAAGATGATTTAAAGGCAGATTGTTAAAACTTTCAATGGCTTCTTTTAGCTGTGTATGATAAGATAAAAATAGAAAGAGATGAGCTAAAAATGAATCTTTCAAGTTTCAGAAAAAAAAATTAAAGGAAATAGAAAAGATCCAGAATTTTCTGCATTCAAAAATAAAACTATTATTTTTCCTAGTTTCTCCCAGAATAATACTCTCAAAGTAAGAAAGAGACTAGACCAAAGGACAAATTGAGGGTGATGCCAACAGGGTAAAGACAAACCAAGTATGTGATTAGAAAACCCTTTTGACAAGACCTCAGCAAGATTTAAATTGGTGCTTATAGACTCTTAAGAAGTCTTAAGACGATCTGAAGATGTCTTTCCATCTTTCTGCATGCCTCATAAGCCTTCTCAGTAAAGCACTTATGAATTATAAGACTATTGCCTCAAGGCAGTCCAAGTCAAAGAAGAGCTTATTGAAACACTGTTTGTGAGTGTGACTTTTGCCTAAATGAAAAGCATTATAAACTGATACACAGGAACCTTAAAATATTTGTAAAGGAATTGTATCAGCGTGAGCTGACAGAGACAGAAACAGTATGAAATAAAAAGAGACTTATTGACCCACAACCTTATATGGGGAGGAATCAGGTTGAGACAGAAAAATCATCTCTTTTGTTCATAAGTTTTTAGATCAAGAAGATTCATACTGGAGAGACTGTACTTTAAAGTCCCATCTGCACCTATATTTAATTTAGATGATGAGATCTTAGATTTTTTATTTGATTCTGTAACAGAGTGAGAAATTTCTGGTCTTAGAGGAGGAGCTAGGTGTATGTCATATGTGAGAGAAATATAAATCAGATTTCAAACTTCAGTAGTTTTAAAACATGGCTTAAGAAACTTTGGCACTTTGTATTGAGTGATAGGGTCCATGCACGTTTTCCTTTGCACCAGTAGAGCGTGTCTATTACAATGTTGGATTATTTACAATTCTAGATCACAAAAGGTACAGCTTCTACCTTGCTCACTAGCTCATTTGTATTTGGAGCCCCGAGTCACCATGGAAGAAGTACAAATACCTTAAGCCTGCCATATTATAAGGGATTTAAACCACATGGGGAGACAATATTGATAGTCCAAATCATTAGTTCTTTCCACCCAGCTGCCAGAAATGTGAGTGAATGAGGCTTTAGTTAATTCAAGTCCCTCAGTCTTTAAGTTATCCCCATCTTTCAAGCTTTTGATGAATCCCCAGACGTCATGGAGTTGAGAAAAACTGTCTCTGTGGTGGGTGCCATTTCTGAATTCCTGACCAACAGAAATCATGAGTATAATTAAGTTTGGTGTGGTTTGCTATACAACACTGATAATCAGCACACCAAATCAGAATCCCGGAGGTTAGCCTTAACACAATCAAGTATCAATTTTCTACTTCTAAAGTATCTCCTGGTTTTATCCTTACCAGAATTAACCCTCCCATCAACCAGCTTTCTCTCTGATGTAAGAAATAATCCTTCTATTCTACTTATTATTCTTCAACTAAAGTGATGTTTCTAAAGTAGAAATATAATTATCATTTTCTCAGTTGGTTGGACTCTCCCACCACCTAGCCCTTTTACAATGCAATATGGTACACAGCGATCCTCATGAGATGAGCCCCTGTATGCTGTTTAGGTTTGGCCCTCAGCCCTCATGTTATGCTCCATACTCTTAGCTATAAAGAGCTCCTTTAATTATCTCAAACATATCCTCCTTTTTCTCTCACTGCTAGGCCTCTTAATTGGCTATTCTCTTTGTTTTACATTCAGTGGTGCCCATTCTACTGCCTAACTCTTAGTTATTCATCAGTTCTCAGCACAGCTATCACTTTGTCCATAGCCCCTACCTTATTCCCATCCTTTTAATTGTCTATACATTGATTTTCTTACTAGACTGTAAACTCCTAGAAAGTAGGAACTTCCTTTTTCAAGTGAATAAAGAAATGAAACAGAAGTTGATAACACATGACCCCTAAACTCAAGGAGACATCTTTCCTCCAGAAGAAAGAGGGACAAGAATAAATTTTAAATGGACATAATTTAGAGAAAGATAGAATAATTTCTGTCTGGAGAAACAAAAATAGCCTTTTATAAATAGTTGTTTTTAAAGTGGGCCTCGGTGAATAATAATTAACAAAAATAAAGCCAAAAGAAACCTTCTACATTCCCAAGAAATCTGGTGATTTTATGTGAAAGTCTATAGAAATAAAATCTATTTATACCTACCCCAAGCTACTGCATCAAATTATAACCCATTTTTCCTTCAGAAATAAAACCTTTCTGAAATATTTTGAAATGTTGAAAACAATCTGTAGGTGCTTACAAATAGAGATGATTTGCACATGCTTACAAATAGATATCTATCTTTGATATCTAGGCCATCCTTTTTCTGAAATGCTTAATGATGGTACAGTTGTACCCAACCAGAGTCACAAGGGCCTGCTCTCCTCCTATCCTAGTGAGTGCAATTTTAAGGAAAGCCGAAGGGCATTCTCATCATAGCAATGGAAATTACAACCAGTAATCATCATAGAGTTTGTAGAGCCCTCAAAGAGATGAGCTACAGGTTTAATTTTGGATTGGAGCTTGTTAGAGCCAAGGTGAATATATCTAAAAGGGTTGGGAGCCCTTTTATAGTGGAATTCTGTGTTGATTATAGAATATGCCTCCTCCTAGGCAGACATCATGCATTTCATCATGGTTTGGGTTTTACAGGGTTTCCTGTCATCTGCTTATTTGAATAATTTCAAATAAGGCTTTTTGCCAAGAATATCTTGAAGAATAGTTTCTTGAGAACAGTTGTGAATGAGGCATTCTATTTCAGAATTCTAAGTGCCCCTGATGGCATTGTCCATTCTGGATATCCTTATTAGTTGTTTTGGCTTAGGCAGTAATCATAAGCATATAATGCCACTGGGTACAAAATCAAAAGAGAATGAGAATTAGGAAAGTTCATATGATGAAATATTTTTATGTTACATTCATCATTTATCTATCCATTTAGTCACTCATTTAATTCAAAGTATTTGTTAAGCTTCAAACACGTATTATCAGGCAAATCATCGTACTTATCTCAGGATTATTGTGAAGATTTTAAAAGTTAATATTTGTGAAGCATTTAGAGCAATTGCATTAGTCAGGGCTCTCCAGAGGGACAGAACTAATAGGATAGATGTGTGTAAGAAAGGGAGTTTATTAAGGAGAAGTGACTCGCACGATCACAAGGTGAAGTCCCGTGATAGGCCACCTGCAAGCTGAGGAGCAAGGAAACCAATAAAGGCTCAGTCTGAGTCCCAAAGCCTCAAAAGTAGGGAAGCTGACAGTGCAGGCTTCAGTCTGCGGCCAAAGGCCTGAGAGGCCCTGGCAAACCACTGATGTAAGTCCAAAAGACAAAGGCCAAAGAACCAAGAGTTTAATGTTCAAGGGCAGGAAGCATCCAGCATGGCAGAAAGATGAAAGGGGGAAGACTCAACAAGCAGCTTAGCCCACCTTCTTCAGCCTGCTTTGTTGGAGCCACTCTAGCAGCAGATTGGATGGTGCCCACCCTCACTGAGGGTGGATCTTTCTCTCCCAGTCCACTGACTCAAATCTTATCTCCTCTAACAACACCCTCACAGACACACCCGGAAACAATACTTTGCATCATTCAATCCAATCAAGTTGACACTCAATATTAACTAACACAGCAATGCTTGTCTCGTGATAAATATTATGTAAATTTTGAATACTATTTCTATCATGATTTGCATCCAATACATTTTTGTTGAATGAATAAATGAATGAATAGATAAATATTGACATTAATCAAGGAGGTAGCAGAATGGTGAATGAATTTGAACAGTTGAACAGAAGGGAATTTCTTAGAGGTTTTCATGTGGAGGGGTGATTAGATGCATTCTGTTCGGAAACAAGGAGTGAAAAAAGAACCAGTAAGTAGAAAATATGATCAGTGTAAGAAAGTGCTTTCTAATTGTCAGGGATATGGCCAGGCACAGTGGCTCACACCTGCAATTCCAGCTTGGGAGGCTAAGCCACGTGGATCACCTGAGGTCAGGAGTTCGAGACCAGCCTGACCAACATGGTGAAACGCCATCTCTACCAAAAATATGAAAATTGGCAGGGCATGGTGGCAGACACCTGTAATCCCAACTACTCAGGAGGCTGAGGCAGGAGAATCGCTTGAACCTGGGAGGCGGAGGTTGCAGTGAGCCAAGATCATGCCATTGCACTCCAGCCTGGGGGATAGAGTGAGACTCCATCTCAGAAGAAAAATTGTCAGGAATAGAAAACACTTGAGTAGGTTGCTTTAGGAAGTAGTGAAAATTATGCCCCAGAAGGCTTTCACATTTGCATTGTATTATCACTGTGCAAGTACAGTAGGGGGTAGGCAAGGAAGACTTTTAAGGTTCCTTTCAAATTGAGGTTTTATAAATTTTGTGGAATTTCAAGATTATTAATTCACTTCAATTAGTAGGCAGATTAATTTAAGCTAGTTTTTTTTTTAAGTAAAACAGCACAAAGTAGCTATAAAGCAGTTAAGTATGGTTCTTCCAATTCAGCCATACAAATTCTGTACTCATTGAGGTATCAGAACTATTTGCAGTGAATCTGGAAGGTTTCATCAAAAGATAATCAAAACATTAAATATTTTCTCATATTCATTTCTCCTGCAGGATTCTCTCATGAGTAGTCACAGAGAGTATTATTGAAACCTGAAGCTATGATTTCATCGTTTCACACACACACAGAGGCAAAGTGGGGATTCGAAGTAGAGCCTCACAGTTAAGAACACAAGCCTATGTTTAGAAAACACTGGCCCTGGATTCTTTTTATGCTATGTGGTCAGGCAAGTAACTCTTGCTTATCGAGCCTCACTTTCCTGATCTATCAAGTGATCTTTATCTGAAGTCTACTTAGAGAGCCAGGAGCTCCTGATCCCAGGGCCAGCTCTACCACTAACTGGATGAGGGATCCTCAGTGAGTCACTCGGTCTTTCTAGGGACCATCTGACATGTCTATCAAATGGACTTACTAGTGTATGGCCTGCCTGCTTCATAGAGTAATTGTAAGAATCAGAAAAAATTGGTATTTTTAAAACTGTATCTACAGAGAAAAACATGAGTGTTTAGAATATAAAAATTATCTATATTTGTCTTATATGAATTTATATAACTAACAGATAATAGCAAATCTGTATCAGCTTTATTATAAATTGAAGTGGGCTCAAAATGCATTTTCTGCAAAGCTCCTTCAGCCTTTTATTTGTCCTGTCCTCATTCAACGACATCTTTCCCATGGGTATTTGTTTCCTAGGACTGCTGTAACCAATTATCACAAACTTAGTGACTTAAAACAACAGAAATTAATTCTCTCACGGTTCTGGAGGCCAGCAGTGCAAAATCAAAGTGTCAATAGGGTTGATTCCTTCTCGGGGCCTCAGAGGGAAAATCCACTCCATGATTCTCTCCTAGCTTCTGGTGACAGCTGGTAATCGTTGATTTTCCTTGGCTTGTGACAGCATCACTCCAATCTCTACCTTTGTTGTCACACGGTATTCTCCCTCTACGTCTGTGTGTTTCTGTTTTCTATAAGGACGCGCCAGTCACTGGAGTGGGGCCCACCTGAATCCAGTATGACCTCATCCCAACCAACTACATCTGCAAATTTCCAAGTCAAGTCATATCCCTAGGTTCCTGTTGAACATGAGTTCTGGGGAGACACTATTCAACACAGCACACCATCTATGTCCCCAAAGTTTACTGCACAGAGGACTGTAAGAAAAGAGACTCCAGATCCTAAGTGTCTTTTAAATATGTACAATGAGCTCATTCTCTTGCACTATGATTTCTACTTTGTGCCCTGTATTCTAGAGCATATTATTTGATGATACATTGTCTCCCGTGAAGCGAGAAGAGCTTTGCCCTGAGAAGGAGTCTGAAAGCATCCACTAGGCAAGTGGAAGCTCAGGCTTATGTCTGAGTCTCAACCTAGCTCTCACCCTGAATGGGTTAGAGATTTACACTGGGCTGTGCTAGCCCAGAACTGAGTGGATTGTGGATCTGACATGATGAAGAGGCCACACCTGATAAACTACGTTGTCAGGCTTCACATAATTCCATCTGATTTTGTTGAATATGCTGTTTTTATCTCAGGCATGCTGTAGAAAATTTCAACTGCACATATGTTTATATATTGGCCAGGGCAGAGCAGTAAACATCTGAGGCCAGATCAGTGGTAGCAGCAGTAAATTCTCATGGATTCCCAGGACAAAGGAAAATGTTTGGAAGAAGAGCTGCCGTTTGAACATCTAGCTACTTCTGCTTCCAAACAGTTTCTTTCTCTCCAGTAAAAACCCCTGAAATTTATGAATTTTCAAGTTTTTATTAATTAAGGCTATAATTTTCATATGAAACATATACTCTTCAAGTCGATGTTTGTTTGATTTAATTGGGATAAAATCAGTCCTGTGAGCAATGTGTGTCATTGACGAAGCTGCTTACACCTCTAGATTTTGGCTACTCCAAATACAAAACGAATACTATTATCTGACACTTGTCAGTAGGACTGAGTCAGAATACATTCAACTAAGACTTTAAAATATACTCTGGATTTTTCAAAGGGAAGGTAAGGGCCAGGCCTCTTATTTACTTGGTAAATGTGAAAGAGCATGATCTCTTAAAAAGTCTACAGACCTGTGGTTGATATCGCCTTCCTTCTCATCTACAAAATAAAGTACAAATCATACTCTATCCATCACAAGGAGTCTCTTCTGAAAGTCTGGATACTAACTTCTAGTGAATGTTAAGGAGGAGATTTGGAGCTGGAACTATTGATATTCATTTTTGGAAATATGAAGGAGACCTTTCCACCAACTTTCTGCTGACTTCATTGAAATTGTCCCGTAAGTGACCAGCCTGGGCAGGAACCACAACCATCCCAAGGGCCTCAATGCAAGGGCATCCTTGGTTAAAACTCAATAAAGAGGAGGCTCTAAAAGCACTTTTAGAGGTTTCTTCTTATCGAAAATGTGACTTTCCTTGAGTGTGCATTTAAATTAAATTAGAAGAAAATAGGCCTATTACTCTTAGACATTTTTATTTAAAGCATTTTCATCAAAAAAGTGATGGCATGAAGCTATATTAAGACTCTGTATTTCAGCATTACTCAGGAAAATATAAAGCAGTTTTACCTTATGGTGTGAGGATACTGAAAGTAAGTTTCACGCTATAATATGAAGGAAGAACATTGGGTTGAACAATAAAAATTCTTCTTTTTTTTTTTTTTTTTTTTTTTTTTGAGATGGAGTCTCACTCTGTCACCCAGGCTACAGTGCAGTAGCACGATCTCAGCTCACGGCAACCTCCACCTCCCAGGTTCAAGCGATTCTCCTGCCTCAGCCTCACGAGTAGCTGGGATTACAGACACACGCCACCACACCCAGCTGATTTTTCTATGTTTAGTAGAGACAGGGTTTCGCCAGGTCTTGAACTCCTGACCTCAAGTAATCCACCCGCCTTCTGCCTCCCAAAGTGCTGGGATTACAGGCATGAGCTACCATGCCCAGCCTGAACAATAAGAGACCAGGATTGTGCCTGTTTCATCCATCACTTCCTGGATGTATCTTTTGCCACTGGGGAGCCATGCTTTTTCATCTGCAAATGAAGGGCTTGAACTACAGGCTCTAGAAGTTCATTTCAAATTTAAAATTAAATTATATATTTCTAATTTATTTTAGCTTAGTCACTACTCTATGAATTATAACATGCAAACTTAATGTTTTGCATTGTAACTAGAATTATTATTTTACCACTTCCAATGTAAGATAGCATCCTTGCCACAGTATATAAGTCTGGGGCTTGCTTGGGGAGAGAGAGGAAAAATACAACAGAAGATTCCCCACACTCTCTCTTTCAGTTATGGCTCCCCTTCCCCTTCCTCAAACCAGGAACAGTGTTTTTCCTAGGACTCTTTCTGGCTACACCAGTGGACAGTTCCAAGATTTGAGCCGACTTTGAATCTAAACTGTGAGTGTGCTCCCTCTACCTTAACCAGAATGAGAACCTTTCAGGAAGTCTTAATGCCCATTACCATGCAATACTCCTTCCTAAAAACAGTCACTTTCAAATAATTTGGCTGAGCTTCTCCTCAGTCCTTCTGTTAAGAGTTCCCGAATGGAAGGCGTGCAGGTGGATGAGATAATGTTCAGCTGCTTTCAGAGATTGCCTTCTGCCTTTTACTGCTCTGACTGGCCAACACCCTCTAAAACACAAACAGTTAAAGGGAAGTCCCAGGATGCCAAGCTAGCTGATGGCAAGAGATCATGATCCTTTTAGCTTTTTTGAGTTTGCCCTTTACCTTCAGTGCTTTTCCAGAAATACCCTGATGCACTTTTCATACTTCGCAACATTCAACCAATATTTTATACTCAACTAACTAAAATGGCATCGGGAATACCAAATATCACGTGCCATTTTCCATCTTTGAAATGATCTATACACCTGGGCCTGATACAAGGAGATGCTAGATTTAATAGAGGCATTTACCAAGTTTACTGGAATATAGTAGAGAGGCACTGCCTTTTGCCTGACATGGTGGGTGAGAGAGAGCAGTGACTCTGCTCTGGAGATGCCTTCAGATGGATGTTGAGGGATTAAAAAAAATCGCAAACAGAAACAACTCCTCTGTAAAATCAAGTGATTTTTATAACCAGAAATGGAGCTAGATTGATAAGGTCTAAATGAGGTAGGGTGAGAAAATGCAATCCTTTCCACTCTGTGTCATAAAATAACTCTAAATTTAAAAAGCATTGCCATTGCCAAGTATTGCATTGCTCTAAAATTCATGCCCATAGAATATTAAAATGCATTAAGTTCTACTTTTCAAAAAGCATTTGTTTATTGATCAGATAATTACATAAGTTTGAAGTGCCAAGCAGGTATAAATAAGCAGGAAGGACCTGATGTGTTATTCATCACTAAGTCTCAAGGACTTAATTATTAATGCTTACTGTAGTTGTGAAAAATAACTTGCAAGGAGATTTGCACATATCAGTATCTACCTGCTAGGTTTCTTTCTATTCCCTGAGAAGTCTTCAGTTGGCACAGAAACTTTGGGCATATAAAAATATTCCGTCTTGGCCTTAAAGATAAGTCCCAGCCCATTAAATGTTTCCCTGTGCATAGAATGATGGCAGGTGAGATGAAGACCAGGAGCCAGGAAATATTTAAGGCACAGTTGACCTGTACACAAATGTACACAAATGTACCCTGGACTGCACAATTGATAGAAAGTGACAACTATATTAAAATGGCCATTTTTGTGACTCAAAAAAAATGACTTTTTTTGTTATAGCAATATATATGTATATGTATATACACACACACATATATAGAGACAAAAATGACTTTTTTGTCATAGCAGTATATATAGCTATGTATACACATATATACATATATGTATATATTTGTGTGTGTGTATATATATATTGCTATGACAAAATGGCCATTTTAATATAGTTGTCACTTTCTGTCATGGTACATGCATGAGCGTATACACACATACATATATATACACCCATATATACATATATATATATATATGTATATGCCCATGCATGTACCTTGAGGTGTAGTCAGTGTGGTGGAGTTGCAGAGTACAAGCTGGAAAGCCACACTGCCTAAACTCAGATCTCAGCTCCCCCACCAACCAACTCCTCAATCTCCCCATCCCTCCTCCTTTCACATTTGTAAAATATGGCTAATTAGAGTACCCAGTTCCTGAGGTCGTTATGAGGATTAAGAAAGTGAATATATAAAAAGCATTTAGCACCTGACACACAGAAAGTGCTAAACATGTTCATTATTACTATCATATACTTAACAATCATATAGAAAGTTGTTTTTTTTTAAGTTACCATTAATTGAGTGCCTCTTGATTTTAGGAAGGGTACCATGCACTGGGCTGTTTTTGCTCATGTGTAGTAGAAACATGAGTTTCAAAGAGGTAAAGTAACATGTTGAAGGTTATAAAGCTAATAAGTGACAAAACTAGGATCAAAACCATAAGGCATAAACCCAGTAAGTATGAATGAGACACCCACTCTGTGCTAACCCTTCTGCTTGAAGTTCAAAATAAAAAGGTCAGACAGGGCCCCAATCTGAGAAACTCAGAGTCTGTTGGAAGAGACGCAGATGAAAGTAGTGCTGTTATAATGTGTGTTACTCTCACTCGTAAGTATAATCATTACCTCAATACAATGATTCCCAAATTTTTATTTTTTTTCCTGAGTCTTCATCTTTCACTCTAGACCCAAATTTTGATCTTTCCATAGGACCAAACTGGACATTTTATTAACTTTACTAATTTCAACATATCTTAAGTATAATTAATCTGTTTTTTTCTATGAATATAACTATTTCTATACTGCCTTCTTATCCAGATGCAAACCTTGGAGTCATATTTTTTAATCCATCTTTCTTTCTTGCCCTGATCTGATTGGTAAAATTATCAGTTAAAGCAACAATAACCTTTTCAATTGTATCAAAAATACACCATACTTAAGGATTTATTTGACAAAATAGGTGGTAGATGTGTACACTGAAAACAAAACATTACTGACAAAAAATAAAGAATACATAAATAAGCTGAGATATATACCTTATTCTATGGTTACAAGACTAAATATTATCAAGATTCAAAATCTCCACAAATGCAATCCCAATCATAATCCCAACAAGCTTGTTTGTAAAAATTAATACAGGCACACCTCATCTGATTGTGCTTTGCTTTATTGTGCTTCACAGATATTGCATTTTTAGAAATTCAAGGTTTGTGGCAATGCTGCATTGAGTAAGCCTCTGGGTGCCATTTTCCAACAGCATATGCTCACTTCTGTTATGTTTCACTGTGATATTTTGGTAATTCCCACAGTATTTCAAACTTTCTCATTATATTACATCTGTTACGGTGATCTGTGATCAGTGATCTTCGATGCTGTGATTGTAATTGTTTTGAGGCATTCACATAAGAAGGAGAACTTAACAAGTGTTGTGTGTGATCTGACTGCCCTACTTACCTGCTTGCTCCCTCTCCTCAGGCCTCCCTATTCCCTGAGATACAACAATATTGAAATTTGGACAAGTAATAACCTATAATGGCCTCTAAATGGGCAAGTGAAGGGAAGAGTAGCAGTTCTCTCACTTTAAATCAAAAGCTAGAAATGATTAAGCTTAGTGAGGAAGGCACATTGAAAGCCGAGATAGCCCAAAAGCTTGGCCTTTTGTGCCAAACAGTGAAAGGAAAAGTTCTTGAAAGCAATTAACAGTGTATTCCAATGAACACACAAATGATAGGAAAGTGAAACAGCCTTATTGCTGATAGGGAGAAAGTTTTAGTGATCTGGGTAAAATAGCAAACCAGCCACAACATTCCCTTAAGCCAAAATCCCTAACTCTCTTCAATTCTGTGAAGGCTAAGAGAGGTGAGGAAGCTGCAGAAGAAAAGTTTGAAGCTAGCAGAGATTGGTTCATGAGGTTTAAGAAAAGAAACCAACTCCATAACATAAAAGTCCAAGGTGAAGCTGAAGCGCTGATATAGAAGCTGCAATACATAACCCTCAACATCATTTAATATTAGGTAAATACAAACTAAAATCACATGAGAAACTACTTTGTATCTCTTGTAATTGTTAAAATTAAAAAGGCTAATTATACCAAGTGTTGTTGAGAATGTAGAGCAACTAAAACACTCCTACACTGCTGGCAAGAAAGTAAAAAAAAAAAAAGTTTGGAAACAGTTTGTCAATTTCTTTAAAAGCTCAATGTATATTTCTACCATATGATCCAGCTATTCTTTCATATGAACTTACTCAAGAGAACTGGAAGTTTGCCCCTAAGGGACAAGAACACTCCCTCTCCTGTTACTTGGGTTACTCAGCCCCCTAGGCAGCCACTGACAGAACCAAAGCCTCCATGGATCCAGGTGGATCAGTGGTGGGTGTTTGAGCCTCTGCAACTTCTATCTCAACAAGCCTAATGGCCCTTTCCTCCGGGAAGGCTGAGACAATCAGTGTTGCTAGAAAATGAAGAGAGAGAAGCAAATGGGCGCTAAAAACCACAGGAAAGCCATCACTAAGGCTGATGTACCCATAAGAAAGGCAAGCAGTCAAGAACCAAAAGTAGACATGGTTGAATGGATATGAGTTGACACATAAATTGCACGTAGCAAACTTTGTGATGCTGCCTATTGATTGTGTCCTCTATCAAGCCAAGCAAAGCACACAATTCTTCTTAAGAGCTCAGGCTTTGGAGACAGACATGCCTGAGTTCAGATCCCTGTTCTGATATTTATTTCCTGTGTCGCTTCTGCCAAATAACTGATCTCTTAATTTCCTCATCTGTTAAAGGAGGATTATATCTTCTGTAGAGAGTTCTTCTGAGGATCAACAGAAAGTATGTTTGCAAAGCATTTTGCACAGTTCCTAATGCATGGAAAATATTTCATAAAGAGTTACTGCTGCTGTTGCTATCTATCCAAATTTTCTCCACTTCACTGCTATTTTCCCTGTGTATGCCATCATCAACTCTCATCTGAATTATTGTAACCACCTTCTAATGGATTTTTCTAATGGTAGGTTTTTCTCCCTAGTGCCTCCTTCTTAGTCTGTCAAAATAATCTTTTTAAAATGAAAATCTGATCTGGAACTTCTTAACAATTCAACACACTTCATGAGGATGAGGAGTATGTCTTGTTCGGCATTGTATTTTATTTTCTATGCTTAGCGAAATGTCTAATGAATAATAGGTGAACAAGTTTCGGGATGAATATATGAGTTAACAAAGCAAGGAAGAAAAAATTGACTGTGACAGGTGGAGAAGAGAGTTGGAGGTTTTCCAGGTACAATGATGTCATTAAAGCTAGCACCTGTATCCTTTTTGAATCCTTTTATATCTTATATTTCAAATGCTTCTTTATCTTGCATTCATGGGGAGATGCTCCTATCTGTGGGGAAAGGTTTACTAAATAACTAATTATAGAATCTTTGATAGCAAATATATTTTAAGGATGAAAAAGCTTATGTTTGTGGGGGGTGGATAAAGAGGGGGCAGGGTGTGGTGGTAGGGGAAGGTGGGACATCCTAGCCAAGAGAGCGCCCTCTGCCAAGGCACGATGGCATGAAATAGGCTGGTGAGTTATGGGACCAAGAAAGGAGAACAGGAAGCCAAAAAACTGGACAGCCCCGCCATATTTGGGAACTGTTTGTCTACAGTGGGGGTAGGTATGGAGTAAATTTAGGGGATGTTGGCTGGTCTAGGGTCAGAATAGCCTTATAATAAATATACTGCGAAATGGCCCTTGCTCTGGTCTACTATTTTCTAGAATTCATATTGAGTAGCTTGGCATGCATCAGTGCATTTTCTGTTCACCATCAATTGAAACGTGAGTGTGAGGCACACATTTATGGGTCCTCAGCTCACGCTTTCCCATTTGTAACACAATGAATCTCCCCAATCCTCTGGGTGTAAATATTGCTGTCATCATTTTACAGAGGTCGAAATGGAGGCGGAGAGGCTTAAAAAATATATGTTTAAGTGATACAGCAGATAATAGAGAGCTAGATTTTAAACTCAGTTTTTCTGCCGTTTTCATTACTTTGTCTGATATTATGGACACGGTCCAAAACTGAAAGTTATAATTAAGCAAAATGGAATCATTCGAGGGGTTTCACCAAACAGCATTATAGGATCCCACTTTGGAAAAAGAAACAAAATGTTCTTTGGAAGGTGGATAAACACCTATTTACTGAGGAACTTCTACATCATGTCCAGTAATTATCTAGACAAGAAAAACAGGACATAATCTATACACTTAGGTTAACTGCCTGAGTAACATATAAGTCTTTAACTAAATATGTGGGTGAAATGAAATTTGAAAACTATTTTAATTCCTATGGCACCAGGCAGAATCAATCTCTGGAATGTTTGCCAGTATTTCTCATGTCAATTATCATGTCTAATAAAATGCTACTTAGCATCAGACCATCCTTAGAGTTCCCTGCTGTAGACACTATCACTGAATTTTACAGATGATAAAATTAAGCCTCATGGAATTACAGGATTTTTCCAAGGTCATGGCATGAAGTAAAAAAATCAAGATGAAAACCTAGACATGTCAAACCCCAGCTCTGTCCTTTCTCTCCACTAGACCAGGCAGTTTCCCTGCCCACTCAACTATTGTTTTTTCTAGACACTGGTCACCCACAAAATCCCTTGTGAGACTCCACTGTCATGTCCAACTCAAAAAAACCTTATACTATAAAAGAAAACAAAACTATGGCAGGTATATTGAATCCATGGAAGATAAATTCAATCTATGAAACATCAGAGATTCCAAATGTGCTCCAATTCAGCCTAACATCCCTTTTCACCCCATAAAAAATTGTGGTGAGATGCTAAAACTTCTGAATTTCCTACTTGACATTTTAAATAGTCCAGCTGCTTTTCTAACAACCAATGTCTCATGAGTACCCAATCATAACCTAGGAAAGTGGGACCAGATGCCCTGCCAAGTGCTTACAGTTTAATGGTAAATAAATGAGTCCCTGGTAGTTTTCTTACAACTGGCTGGGGAACCCATTCCCAGCTGCTGGGCCCACTAACAGCTGAGTAAATACATTGCTAGAAGCTGCAGCCAGAGAATTACCATTCAGTGCCCATAGCCCTGGATGTCCTAGGACTGCAGTTGTTTACCCATTAGCAGGTGGAAAATTACCAAAGCCCTCACTACTAAATCCCCTACTAAGTTGTCTATAAAAAAGATTTTTCTATTTATTGAACAGGAGAATTATAGCCAGGACCCTGTTGATTTAGATAAAAGTAAATTAAAATCTTGAAGTTGTACCCATAGTCTGTTTAAATGCTATAGCCTCATTACTAAGCCTACAGTCTTGGGCAGCTTGTCCACTCCAGCACACCTGTATGTATCAGCCACAAGCAGATGAGGGTTAAAGGAGCAAGCAGTCAGTAATTTTTTATTCCTTTATTATGTTATGCATTAACCTACTGAAAAATGATGTTTTAGGCCCCAGGCAATTATGCTCAGTGGGATTATTTGGGAGTGGATAACACTGTCCCCATCTTTATAATATAACATGGTATAAAGAAATCATTAGGGTCTATGTGATACGTAAAACAGTAGACATATATTCAGGCCAAAGAAGGGATCTCTCTAGAAGGTTAAGCAAGGCATCACCCAGCAGGGGATGTCTGAGTACGGTTTTAAGGATGTTTGAATGGGTTGTGTAAGTGTGTTGGAGAAGTGTGGATATCTGTTGAAAAATGTTATTCCATGAAAGAAAGTAACACATAGGAAGGAATGGAGGAGTAAAACAGCACAGAATGTTCCAGAAGTCACAGGAGTTGGAAATGACATGGAAACAAGACTGAGAGTTGCGCATAAGTGGAGATATGGCCTCTTACTCTATCAATACAAATTGCTTAGGTCAAGGCTGAGTTCAGCTCCTAGACTGGCAACCAGAGGGTGCAGGTTCCAGCATAAGTCCAGTCTGTCCTGCTGCTAAGTAGGATGCAATCCTTTACTAATGCCACAGAATTCTTTCTCAGACATCTATTAGATACATTCTCTGCTCCTATAGTTTTCACCTAATGCTATTAACAGCATAATTTTGTCTTCAGAGTAAGAATTAATTCCCCCAGTACTGCCCCACCCACCCAGCCCATGGTTCTCCAATGCATGTTTTGTCTCCATTGCAGTTCCTGTTGGAGTCTGGCCTGTTAACTAGAGCAGGAGCTTCTGGAGTGTCGGAGCCATTTATTCTGTATTTATAGAGCTTCTTTTCAGGCTGGAATCTCTGGTATATATTGATGATACATAGAGAAATATAAACAGAACAGTATTTTCCTTCAAGGAGTACATAATCCATTAAATTATGGGCAAAAAGCAGAAAAACAAGGACTATGCAATATGTTACAGGTGATTTGTCAGAGGTAAGTACCAGCAGCTGATGGGACAATGGAAACGACCATTCTAGCCTGGCCCTTTCAGCAGTCAATGGAGACATCAGTCTTAGTGGTTTCCTCTTCATCCCAGTACCAATCCCAGGGATATGGGCAATGTTTGTCACATTGTTGTGATAATATTGAGTCATGGAATAAGTATTGAACTGCAGTCTAGAATCCTGAGTTCACATTCATTTCTCTAATACTAATAGCTGGACAAATCTGGATCTTTTTTCTATTAATTTTTTTGAAATATCTTAATTTTGCAAAGAGCCTTCTAGTTCTCAAAGTGCTTTCATGTGTATTGACTCATGTTGTTTTACGATAGACTCATTTACAGGTGCAAAAACTGGGCTTTGGAGACAACAGGGCAGAGTTTGGGCTTGAAGTTGGGATTTTCTCTTAATTTCAAGTCCTAGGTTTTATTTCCGGCTTCCATGAATGATTTCTAAGGCACTGTACAGCTCTTAAAACTCCATATTCTGGATTTGAGATTTTCCATTCTCAAAGGAGTATTACAAACTCATCCTTATCACTTGTTCATCCCAGCCACGTCTGAAAGAATAATGGCCTTGACAGATGTCATTTTTGTTTTGTCCTGAACAGAAATAGCAATGGTTCTTCCTGCTGACAGGAGCTCCTCTCCCTGACCTCAATACACATTTCCACCTCCAGATGACAGAGGCCCTGAGGATATCTGTTCCCAGGCAATGCCGGCATACTTCCATGGTTTTTGAGATATAATAATATTCTGCAGTGTTTGGTGGTGACATCACCCTGTACAGACCTTTTCTTTACAGTTTTCAGAAAGGCTCAAATCTTGTTCACTAAGTTTTCCTTAATGATCATATGTCTCTTTTGGTTTGACGTGTATGCTGTGCTGTGTTGGATATTGTCAAAGACAGTGGACTTGGAATAAGAGGGCCTTGTTCTGGGTCCTGAATTGATGCCTTGGGACTTAGGGCCATTGATTTAGCTTCCTCAAGTCTTGACCATCAATAAAACGAGAATAATAATAGCAAAACTGTCCTATCTGCTGCTTAGTGTTGCTGTGATGATCAACGGCTATAAAAATGCTGCTCATTGTTATTACTGTAGTTTTATTAGTAGCTGAATTATTGTAGAATTGGGCTAACATACCTAGAAGAAAATTAACTTGCAGTGTGATTCATTCAAGTACATTTTGCAATGACTCTTTTAGTCTTTCTGTAGTCCAAGGTGACTGTACTAAGAGGAGGGAAGTCTCACTTCTGCAGATTTCAGAAAGGAACAAAATAAATATTTATGAGTCTCAGCATTTTCCAGATGTGTGCTAGGCATATGACATTTAATTTATTCTGAGTAACACATGCTACAAAGCGGTTTAATTATGGTCATTTTATAATTGAGGGAGCTTAATGGTAGAGAGATTAAAAATCAGATTTAAGGTCAGCAATTTGCTAATATCTAATATTTTGTATATTACATACACACACACATACAGAGACACATGGTCTTCTCATATAAGTATCAAGATTGAGATCAAATCCAGCCCTTCAGACTCACCGCCCAGTGAGGTGAGTCAAGAGTAATCGTTTTGAGAACCAATACTTGTGTTTGAATTTTACCTGTCTCACTTGGTTGGTTTAAAGATAATAATAAAAAATTAGACAAAATCTCTGGGTTTCCATTTTCTGCATCTGGAAAAATGATTCCTACTTGCCTCCCACCATTACAAGAATCCATGGCACACTCTCCGGCACAGAATCATGCTCAGTGAATGAGAGGTTCCTTTTCTCCTTGACCATCTGCATCCATTCTGGATTCACACATGAGCTGAGGTCTTCAGATTGTCCATTCCTCAGTTGTCCCTGCATCAAGGGCTACTGCTTATTCATCCTGGCATCTCCATGAAATCCAGCACAGTGCTGGGGAAATAACTGGAGTAAGTTGACCTGAACATCGGACTTGGAACTTGAAAGCTTGGGGTCAAGTCTAGGTTCTACTTGAGTGACATTAAACGGAGCTCTTCTCCCTCCTGGGATTTGATGTCTTCTTCCATGAAATGATTCCTCTGTCACAGGTTTATTGTAAGTAAGTGAGATGAAGCCCATTTTCAAAGTACTTTAATAACTCCAAATTTGAGATAATATCATGAATGATTGAATAAAGTTTGTTACCACCTGAAATAAGGCACCTAATTTAAATTTGGTCTAATGCTATTTCCCTCATTTTAACTTTCCTACCTATCTTTTAAAAAATTAAATTGACACATAATAATTGTACCAATTTAGAGGGTACAATGTGATTTTTGATACCCATATTCAATGTATAATGATAAAACAGGGCAATTAGCACATCTATCACCTCAAACATTTCTTATTTCTCTTTGTTAAGAACATCCAAAATCTTTTCTTCTAGCTATTTGAAAATATAGAATAAATTATTATTAGCGATAGTCACCCTACTGTGCTTTAAGAGCACTAGAACTTATTCCTCCTCGCTGTAACTTTGTATCCACTAATCAACTTCTCCCTACCCCATATCCCTCTCTTCCCTCCTACCCTTCTCAGCCTTTAGTTACCACTGCCCTACCTTCTACTTTTATGAGATCAACTTATTTAGCTTCTACATATGAGTGAGAAGATGCAGTATTTATCTTTCTGTGTCCAGCTAATTTCAGGTAATGTAATGTCCTCCAGTCTCATTTGTGTTGCTGCAAATGACAGAATTTTATCCTTTCTTTTATGCTTATTCTTCCTGGGTTTTGGAGGTATGACATTAGTCTACGTCTGGAAAACACTCACGGCTGTGTAAAACCAGTGAATGAAACAGCTGACCACATTAATTACAGGAAACTTGTTGAGTTTGAGGGTCATGCTTTCCAGTGCTGATGACTTAATGAGTGGGTTCCACTGCTTTCTGCTTCCTGGTGTTCTTACATATTTCCACTCACCTCTTGCTTTCTGTCATTGTTGCTTTCTACAAAGCCTACCGTCTTCAGTAAGTTGGGAAATAAATCAGGTGATGAAGATAAATGTTAAGTATATATTTGTGTCTAATTGAAGCAGTCCAACATAATGAAAGGAAGTAGAAAATATGAAGTTATCTTTTCATTTTAAAATGTCAAGACCAAATACTAATGAATCAGAAGACTTTCAAAGAACCTTGAGAACCCATCCATATCTTAGAAGAGAGATCGTGTGTATTTGTACTGAATTCACATACAGGCTCTCAGAATCTTACTGTAAAAGTCATCATAACTGAGAGGTTTATGAAATTGCATTGAGTTTTTGTCATTTAACACGTTTGGACTTGTCAGTCATTGTAGTCATCAATATTAAGTGATATATGGGAGAGGGTAAAAAGCAATGCTGATTGCTTTTCCTTGCAATGATATTCAAGGATTGTTATAATACGCAATGGTTTCAGTATGATAATCAAAGATTTTGTATAACAGAAAACTCAATTTTAGCATGGTGTGTAGATAAATGGATTAAAGTCAGCTTTCTTTCCAAATTTATAAACATTTATAAAATAAGAACATTACCCCAGAATTTAAAAAATAAATAAATTTACTAAAAAATACAAAGGGTGTGACCGTCTCTTGAATGTCTATTGACAGAATCAGAGAGAATCACTAGGTAGCCTTTTTGTTTCCCTTGTTTGAAATTTTTTCCTGAATATTGGTGGAAACTTTATAATTAGGTATAACTTACAGAATCTGCTCAAATTTTTTAGGTGAGGAAACAATTGGGGTAACTTCAGAAGAATAACTCATTATTTCTTCAGCAACTGTTATGTGTTAGACACTTGAGAATACATGAAACTATCTTAAGTATTTGTAAATATAGTATCTCACTTATTCCTCAAAAAAAACCCCAATACTAATATTTGCCTCCACTTTACGTATGAAGAAATTTGGGCCTGTAGGAGGTATCTGGCTTCCTAGGGCTATGTACTCAGTGTCAAAGCTGGGATTAGAACTCAGGTGTCAAACATCAGATACATTACTCTTTCCTGTAGGGCAAGCACAATATGTGTTTGAACAAAGGAATGACATAATGAAAAGATTTCCTTGGGAAAAGCATAAAACATATAACTGTAAGACTATAACTTCTTTTGATGTATCAAGCACAATATAGTGTTTTTCCTACAATGTATGTAAACTGAGTAGTAGCTGAATCCAGCGAATACAATGCACATGTTTCCCCCAGTTCTGTCAAATACCATGTACATAACTATGCCTAATAATAATGTTACACCCTCTGTTTGATTTTAAAATGCATGTACTCATTATTTTGTTTGGTCTGTTTATACAGCCTGCATGGGCCCATGAGCAAGTTAAAACAAGCATTTGCCTGAGTTCTTTCTTGTGCACACATTTTTTCTCTCTACAATCTTAGACACGGAGCACTGACTTCTCTGTAAAATCCCATGCTTTAGAGTCCAACGGCTCACCTGCTGCAGTTTGAGTATGAGGCAAATAAGGTCAAGATGGGATTTATGAATCATCTCTTCCACCACCCTTTACGGGTAAATTCGAGCTAAAAACCAAACCCATCTGGCATTGACTCAGGGTGGAACTTCCTGAAGCAGTGAAAGGAAAAGGAAAACTATTTAAAGTCATGTCTTTTAAAATAGAGTTTAGCCTCAGTGACTCTAGGACATGATAAGTAAGAAACTCAGCGTCCAGGGCCATAGAACTTTTCGGTGGAAAACCAAGATGCATCCTTGTGTCTTACTGGTTTTAGCTTCTTTCTATCCACATTCATATTAGGTGGTCAGAGAAATCCTGCTCCTTGAAATATCAGTTTGTTTCTCTTTCTTACAGGTCTCCTTCTGGAGAAGGAAAATCCACTCATTCATTCAATTGATTAATCAGTCAACAGGTATTGACAGGGAAGGTTGGAAGGTCACCATCATTTTAAATACTTACTACATACTTGATACAACTATGTGATTCTGTATATTTAATTTTACTTAATTTTAAAAAGAAAAAGAAAATGGAGTCATATGAAGATATATGAGAAAAGATCTCTGGTAAAGGTAAATGCATGAACAAATATAAAAAGCAGCATTATTGTAATTTAGCCCCATCACTCAACTTTTCATACTTTTATAAGATTTAAAAAATAAAAACATTAAATAATTTTAAAATTAGTCAGGCATGGTGGTGTGTGCCTGTAGTCCTAGCAATCTGATGGCTGATGTGGGATGATCACTTGAGCCTAGGATTTCGAGGCTGCAATGAGCTACAATTGCGCCACTGCATTCCAGCCTGGGTGACCAAGTGAGACCCTGTCTCTAAGAGAATAGTAATGATAGTAATTATGATTATAATTATATGTTAATGGCTACACAATACATGAAGTTGTAATTTGTGGCATTAGTAACATAAAAGAGAAGGTGGAGCTGTAAAGGGGTAAAGTTTTTTTTGCAGTTGAAATAATTTGGTATTAGTCTAAAATAGACTGCTAAAATTTTAGGATATCATATGTAATCCCCATATTAACCACAAAACAATCTATAGAATATGCATGAAAGGAAATGAGAACTCCAAATACGTCTACTAAACACAATGGAAGGCAGTAAGTAAGGAAATGAGGGACAAAAAACTGTAAGACATAGAGAAGGCAAATAACAAAATGGCAATGCTAAGTTCTTCCTTAGCAGTGACCACTTTAAGTGTAAAAGGATACATCAAATGGAATATTATTCAGTCGTAAAAAGGAAAGAAATTCTGACACATACTACAATATGGATAAATTTTGAGGACGTTTTGCTAAATGAAGTAAACCAGTTTTAAAAAAGACAAATACAGTATGATTTCACAGAGACAGGAAATAGGATGGTGAGTGCCAGGAACTGGGGAGGGAGTGAATAAGAAGTCATTGTTTAGTGGGTACAGTGCATGTCTTTGAAGATGAAACAAGTTCTGGAGACAGACGGTGGTGATGGCTGTGCAACAACGTGAACAGACTTAATGCCATTGAACTGTACACTAAGAAAAGGTTAAGAGAGTACATTTTGTTATGTGTATTTTACTACAATTTTATAAAAACATTAAAAAGAAATAAATTTGAAGTAAGTATTATGGTTTTCATTTTACAGATGTCTAAACTAAGATCTAGAGCTGTTCAGTGATGTGTGGTAGTCTTCCAGAAAGCCAGGGCCAGAACTTGGACACCTCATTGAGACCTCCATAAAAAGAACCCTAACCGGGGAGGAGCCAAGATGGCCGAATAGGAACAGCTCCGGTCTACAGCTCCCAGCGCGAGCGACGCAGAAGACGGGTGATTTCTGCATTTCCATCTGAGGTACCATGTTCATCTCACTAGGGAGTGCCAGACAGTGGGTGCAGGTCAGTGGGTGAGTGCACCGTGTGCCAGCCGAAGCAGGGGCAAGGCATTGCCTCACTCAGGAAGCGCAAGGGGTCAGGGAGTTCCCTTTCCAGGGGTGACAGAAGGCACCTGGAAAATCGGGCCACTCCCACCCGAATACTGTGCTTTTCCGACGGGCTTAGGAAACGGTGCCCCAGGAGAGTATAGCCCACACCTGGCTCAGAAGGTCCTACGCCCACGGAGTCTCACTGATTGCTAGCACAGCAGTTTGAGATCAAACAGCAAGTCGGCAGCGAGGCTGGGGGAGGGGCGCCCGCCATTGCCCAGGTTCGCTTAGGTAAACAAAGCAGCCTGGAAGCTTGAACTGGGTGGAGCCCACCACAGCTCAAGGAGGCCTGCCTGCCTCTGTAGGCTCCACCTCTGGGGGCAGGGCACAGACAAACAAAAAGACAGCAGTAACCTCTGCAGACTTAAATGTCCCTGTCTGACAGCTTTGAGGAGAGCAGTGGTTCTCCCAGCACGCAGCTGGAGATCTGAGAACGGGCTGACCGCCTCCTCAAGTGGGTCCCTGAACCCTGACCCCCGAGCAGCCTAACTGGGAGGCACCCCCCAGCAGGGGCAGACTGACACCTCACACGGCCGGCCAGGTACTCCAACAGACCTGCAGCTGAGGGTCCTGTCTGTTAGAAGGAAAACTAACAGAAAGGACATCCACACCAAAAACCCATCTGTACATCACCATCATCAAAGACCAAAAGTAGATAAAACCACAAAGATGGGGAAAAAAACAGAGCAGAAAAACTGGAAACTCTAAAAAGCAGAGTACCTCTCCTCCTCCAAAGGAACGCAGTTCCTCACCAGCAACGGAACGAAGCTGGACAGAGAATGTCTTTGTCGAGCTGAGAGAAGAAGGCTTCAGACGATCAAATTCCTCCGAGCTACGGGAGGATATTCAAACCAAAGGCAAAGAAGTTGAAAACTTTGAAAAAAATTTAGAAGAATGTATAACTAGAATAACTAATACAGAGAAGTGCTTAAAGGAGCTGATGGAGCTGAAAACCAAGGCTCGAGAACTACATGAAGAATGCAGAAGCCTCAGGAGCCGATGCGATCAAATGGAAGAAAGGGTATCAGCCCTGGAAGATGAAATGAATGAAATGAAACTAGAAGGAAAGTTTAGAGAAAAAAGAATAAAAAGAAACGAGCAAAGCCTCCAAGAAATGTGGGACTATGTGAAAAGACCAAATCTACGTCTGATTGGTGTACCTGAAAGTGATGGGGAGAATGGAAACAAGTTGGAAAACACTCTGCAGGATATTATCCAGGAGAACTTCCCCAATCTAGCAAGGCAGGCCAACATTCAGATTCAGGAAATACAGAGAATGCCACAAAGATACTCCTCGAGAAGAGCAACTCCAAGACACATAATTGTCAGATTCACCAAAGTTGAAATGAAGGAAAAAATGTTAAGGGCAGCCAGAGAGAAAGTTCGGGTTACCATCAAAGGGAAGCCCATCAGACTAACAGCGGATCTCTCGGCAGAAACCCTGCAAGCCAGAAGACAGTGGGGGCCAATATTCAACATTCTTAAAGAAAAGAATTTTCAACCCAGAATTTCATATCCTGCCAAACTAAGCTTCATAAGTGAAGGAGAAATAAAATACTTTACAGACAAGCAAATGCTGAGAGATTTTGTCACCACCAGGCCTGCCCTAAAAGAGCTCCTGAAGGAAGCGCTAAACACGGAAAGCCACAACCGGTACCAGCCACTGCAAAATCATACCGAAATGTAAAGACCATCGAGACTAGGAAGAGACTGCATCAACTAATGAGCAAAATAACCAGCTAACATCATAATGACAGGATCAAATTCACACATAACAACATTAACTTTAAATGTAAATGGACTAAATGCTCCAATTAAAACACACAGACTGGCAAATTGGATAAAGACTCAAGACCCATCAGTGTGCTGTATTCAGGAAACCCATCTCACGTGCAGAGACACACATAGGCTCAAAATAAAAGGATGGAGGAAGATCTACCAAGCAAATGGAAAACAAAAAAAGGCAGGGGTTGCAATCCTAGTCTCTGATAAAACAGACTTTAAACCAACAAAGATCAAAAGAGACAAAGAAGGCCATTACATAATGGTAAAGGGATTAATTCAACAAGAAGAGCTAACTATCCTAAATATATATGCACCCAATACAGGAGCACCCAGATTCATAAAGCAAGTCCTGAGTGACCTACAAAGAGACTTAGACTCCCACACATTAATAATGGGAGACTTTAACACCCCACTGTCAACATTAGACAGATCAACGAGACAGAAAGTCAACAAGGATACCCAGGAATTGAACTCAGCTCTGCACCAAGCAGACCTAATGACATCTACAGAACTCTCCACCCCAAATCAACAGAATATACATTTTTTTTCAGCACCACACCACACCTATTCCAAAATTGACCATATACTTGGAAGTAAAGCTCTCCTCAATAAATGTAAAAGAACAGAAATTATAACAAACTGTCTCTTAGATCACAGTGCAATCAAGCTAGAACTCAGGATTAAGAATCTCACTCAAAACCGCTCAACTACATGGCAACTGAACAACCTGCTCCTGAATGACTACTGGGTACATAACGAAATGAAGGCAGAAATAAAGATGTTCTTTGAAACCAATGAGAACCAAGACACAACATACCAGAATCTCTGGGATGCATTCAAAGCAGTGTGTAGAGGGAAATTTATAGCACTAAATGCCCACAAGAGAAAGCAGGAAAGATCCAAAATTGACACCCTAACATCACAATTAAAAGAACTAGAAAAGCAAGAGCAAACACATTCAAAAGCTAGCAGAAGGCAAGAAATAACTAAAATCAGAGCAGAACTGAAGGAAATAGAGACACAAAAAACCCTTCAAAAAATAAATGAATCCAGGAGCTGGTTTTTTGAAAGGATCAACAAAATTGATAGACCGCTAGCAAGATTAATAAAGAAAAAAAGAGAGAAGAATCAAATAGATGCAATAAAAAATGATAAAGGGGATATCACCACTGATCCCACAGAAATACAAACTACCATCAGAGAATATTACAAACACCTCTACGCAAATAAACTAGAAAATCTAGAAGAAATGGATAAATTCCTCAACACATACACCCTCCCAAGACTAAACCAGGAAGAAGTTGAATCTCTGAATAGACCAATAACAGGAGCTGAAATTGTGGCAATAATCAATAGCTTACCAACCAAAAAAAGTCCAGGACCAGATGGGTTCACAGACGAATTCTACCAGAGGTACAAGGAGGAGCTGGTACCATTCATTCTGAAACTATTCCAATCAATAGAAAAAGAGGGAATCCTCCCTAACTCATTTTATGAGGCCAGCATCATCCTGATACCAAAGCCTGGCAGAGACACAACAAAAAAAGAGAATTTTAGACCAATATCCTTGATGAACATTGATGCAAAAATCCTCAATAAAATACTGGCAAACCGAATCCAGCAGCACATCAAAAAGCTTATCCACCATGATCAAGTGGGCTTCAACCCTGGGATGCAAGGCTGGTTCAATATACGCAAATCAATAAATGTAATCCAGCATATAAACAGAACCAAACACAAAAACCACATGATTATCTCAATAGATGCAGAAAAGGCCTTTGACAAAATTCAACAACCCTTCATGCTAAAAACTCTCAATAAATTAGGTATTGATGGGACGTATCCCAAAATAATAAGAGCTATCTATGACAAACCCACAGCCAACATCATACTGAATGGGCAAAAACTGGAAGCATTCCCTTTGAAAACTGGCACAAGACAGGGATGCCCTCTCTCACCACTTCTATTCAACATAGTGTTGGAAGTTCTGGCCAGGGCAATTAGGCAGGAGAAGGAAATCAAGGGTATTCAAGTAGGAAAAGAGGAAGTCAAATTGTCCCTGTTTGCAGATGACATGATAGTATATCTAGAAAACCACATTGTCTCAGCCCAAAATCTCCTTAAGCTGATAAGCAACTTCAGCAAAGTCTCAGGATACAAAATCAATGTACAAAAATCACAAGCATTCTTATACATCAATAACAGACAAACAGAGAGCCAAATCATGAGTGAACTCCCATTCACAATTGCTTCAAAGAGAATAAAATACCTAGGAATCCAACTTACAAGGGATGTGAAGGACCTCTTCAAGGAGAACTACAAACCACTGCTCAAGGAAATAAAAGAGGATACAAACAAATGGAAGAACATTCCATGCTCATGGGTAGGAAGAATCAATATCGTGAAAATGGCCATACTGCCCAAGGTAATTTATAGATTCAATGCCATCCCCATCAAGCTACCAATGACTTTCTTCACAGAATTGGAAAAAACTACTTTAAAGTTCATATGGAACCAAAAAAGAGCCCGCATCGCCAAGTCAATCCTAAGCCAAAAGAACAAAGCTGGAGGCATCACACTACCTGACTTCAAACTATACTACAAGGCTACAGTAACCAAAACAGCATGGTACTGGTACCAAAACAGAGATATAGATCAATGGAACAGAACAGAGCCCTCAGAAATAATGCCACATATCTACAACTATCTGATCTTTGACAAACCTGACAAAAACAAGAAATGGGGAAAGGATTCCCTATTTAATAAATGGTGCTGGGAAAACTGGCTAGCCATATGTAGAAAGCTGAAACTGGATCCCTTCCTTACACCTTATACAAAAATCAATTCAAGATAGATTAAAGACTTAAATGTTAGACCTAAAACCATAAAAACCCTAGAAGAAAACCTAGGCATTACCATTCAGGACATAGGCATGGGCAAGGACTTCATGTCTAAAACACCAAAAGCAATGGCAACAAAAGCCAAAATTGACAAATGGGATGTAATTAAACTAAAGAGCTTCTGCACAGCAAAGGAAACTACCATCAGAGTGAACAGGCAACCTACAAAATGGGAGAAAATTTTCGCAACCTACTCATCTGACAAAGGGCTAATATCCAGAATCTACAATGAACTCCAACAAATTTACAAGAAAAAAACAAACAACCCCATCAAAAAGTGGGCGAAGGACATGAACAGACACTTCTCAAAAGAAGACATTTATGCAGCCAAAAAAACACATGAAAAAATGCTCACCATCACTGGCCATCAGAGAAATGCAAATCAAAACCACAATAAGATACCATCTCACACTAGTTAGAATGGCAATCATTAAAAAGTCAGGAAACAATAGGTGCTGGAGAGGATGTGGAGAAATGGGAACACTTTTACACTGTTGGTGGGACTGTAAACTAGTTCAACCCTTGTGGAAGTCAGTGTGGCGATTCCTCAGGGATCTAGAACTAGAAATTCCATTTGACCCAGCCATCCCATTACTGGGTATATACCCAAAGAACTATAAATCATGCTGCTATAAAGACACATGCACACGTATGTTTATTGTGGCATTATTCACAATAGCAAAGACTTGGAACCAACCCAAATGTCCAACAATGATAGACTGGATTAAGAAAATGTGGCACATATACACCATGGAATACTATGCAGCCATAAAAAAATGATGAGTTCATGTCCTTTGTAGGGACATGGATGAAATTGGAAATCATCATTCTCAGTAAACTGTCGCAAGAACAAAAAACCAAACACCGCATGCATATTCTCACTCATAGGTGGGAATTGAACAATGAGAACACATGGACACAGGAAGGGGAACATCACACTTCGGGGACTGTTGTGGGGTGGGGGGAGGGGGGAGGGATAGCATTGGGAGATATACCTAATGCTAGATGACGAGTTGGTGGGTGCAGCGCACCAGCATGGCACATGTATACATATGTAACTTACCTGCACGTTGCGCACATGTACCATAGAGCCTAAAGTATAATAATAATAATAATAATAATAAAATAAAATAAATAAAAAAAAAGAACCCTAACCAAACAAAAAGTGGAGCTACACAGAAATACCACCTGCATAATAAAGGCAGTTATTTTTTGTCACAGTATTTTGTAGGTGAGCCTCTTTTTTAAGGAAATAAGAGTTTTAGGACTTGGGAGGTATATAAACGTCTCAATTTGAGAGATGAAACGAAAATTCTTGATTGCTTTTATCGCCTTATAACAGCTTCCTTTTGAGTAATGAATGATGAGATTAGTAAACATCATGCTTTTTATATCTGGTCAATGAAATTTTGTCTTGAGGTATATCCAAAAGAGAGGTTGCATCTCAATAAGATCTCTCTCTGGCAAGATCCTAGCCAGGACAGCAGGTAAGAATGAATGTATGATGCCATAGATCCAAAGATCAGAATGGCCTTGGTGAGGTGGCTCATGCCAGTAATCTCAGCACTTTGGGAGGCTTATGTGGTAGGATTGCTTGAGGCCAGGCATTCAAGACCAGCTTGGGCAACAAAGTGAGACCTAGTCTCTATAAAAAATTTTAAAATTAGTTGGGAGCATGTGCCTATAGTCCTAGCTACTCCAGATTCTGAGGCAGAAGGATCTCTGGAGCTTAGTAGTTCAAAGTGACAGGGATCTATGATTGTCCTACTGCATTCCAGCCTGGGCAACAGAGCAAGACCCTCTCAAAAAAAAAGAAAAACAGAATCAAAACAATAGAAATGGATGGAGTTTTCTGCAGTTTGAATTATGTGCCAAAGATTAAAGATTATTTTCTGAACTCTGGGAACAAACAGACTTTGTTGAACCCTCCGTTTAGAAATTTTTGAGGAAATATTAATTTTCACTTATAGAAACTATATAATTAATCATGTACCTTTGCAAATATTACCCTAGTTCCCACAAGATAAACCTAGGAACATAAAAACATGTGAACTTGCCCTCAGGTAGGGTTGGGGAAGTCAGCAGCTAACACCAGGTGTTGGGGTTAGCCTGATGCTTAGACAGGAGTTATTGAAGACACTTTACCTCATGGGAGGAGGGCTAGAAGAGGATGTGTTAATTCCCAAGGTATTTCCATCTCATATCAAAATGTTACGTTGGTTCATTGACGGATGACAGCTCTTAGTGGCACCAACAAGCCGTGACTTATTGAATATGAAAGTTTCTAAGGTTCTTCAGTCAATGAAGAGCAGCCAGTTATTAATCATTTGAAAATTCCTGTGTAGTGGGTATTTGTTTTTCTTGATTCCCCAATGTCTATTGCACATTTTTGGTGATGAAATGTGATTTTTACTTGGGAATGATATCTTCATCATTGTATAAAATCAGGGAAGCAGGGACCTGGCCCAGCCAGGAAAGAAGCCTGTGCTCCGATCTAGCCCAGCTTATTGTTCCTTTTCTAGAATGGGAAGAGACAAAACGTGTGTGTTTCACGTGTTCCAGCAGTCACACCTGGGAAGCCTCACAAGCAGGCCCTGCTCAGAGGTCTCTGGTTCCTCTCTTTGCCCAACCTGGTTTTCAGTTTTTCTCCCATCCTATGAGCCTCTCCCTTAGCCTTCTAATAAACTCCCTTTTGCCTAAGTTAGCTGGGGTAGGTTTCTCATGCTTTCAACCAAAGGATTCTAACTGATATATGAGGCTGTTTCCATTTCTCATATGCTCATTCATTGATTTATTCATGCACTTATTCATTCAATAATTGCTCCCAAGATTACAGTCCACTGGGACTACAATCTACAAACTGCAACCACACCCTGCTGCTTCTTCATGCTTTGTTCATGTTGTCTTCTCAATCAGCAATGCCTTCCTTGCCTTCCCATCACTTCCTACTCTTACCTGTCATCAAATCTTCAGACCCTTCTGTGATCTTGAAACCTGCCCCATCGTTAACACCACTGTAGGCTCCTTTACTAGCCAGTTACTTCCCCGAGGGCAAGCATTTGTGCCTTTATCTCTGTACCCTCAAGGCCCAGGACAATGTGAGGCCCTCATCAATGATCTCATGAGGAAATGGAGGGTGATGATTGTTGGAAAAGATTTATACGCAAGGTGCTAGTGAGAGGACCCAGAAGGGAAGAACTAAATATACTTCCAAATGGAGGGTCTAGCAAAGTTACAGAGAAGAGGTGATACCCAAGTCAAATTTTAAAGGATGATCGGATGTTTTAAGGTAATAAAGAAATAAAAGTATTGAACAAGCAGAGAAATAACCATACGGAAAGTCATACAATCATGAGAAGGCACAGAAAAGAAAGGCCGAATACCTCAACAAGACCAGAATATGTAAGTTTTTAGTGGCATGCGGGTAATGAATCATAAGAAGAAGGCAGAGGCAAAATCTTGGAGGACTTGGTTTGTCATGCTAAAGGAGTGTAGACTGTATTCATATGCAACAAGAAGCAACACAACTGCATTAGCCTGCTCGGGCTGCCATAACAAAATACCAAGCTGGGTGGCTTTCACAACAGAAATATATTATCTTGAAGTTCTGGAGGCAAAGGTCCAAGGTCAAGGTGTCAGCAGGTTTGCTTTCCTCTGAGGCCTCGTTCCTTGGCTCGCAGATGGCCACCTTCTTGCCACACCCTTATGTGGACTTTCCTGCATAGGCACTTTTCTGTATGCTCTCCTTCTTTTAAATTTCATCTTCATATAAGGACACCAGTTGTAGTGGATTAGAGCCCACTGTAAAGAACTTATTTTAACTTAATTACTTCTTTATAGATGTTATCTCCAAATATGATCACATTCTGAGGTTCTAAGGATCAGGAATTCAATGTATAAATTTGGGTAGGGAGAGGAGGACATAATTCCACCTATAACAGTGGCCTAGTAGCCAGAAGCAGAGTCTCTGGAAACAGACTTCTTGGGTTCAGACATTTGCTTTCTTACCTAGAAGCTGTATGACTTTGTTGACTCTCTATTCCTCAGTTTCCTCATTTACAAAACGGTATTAGTAACTACCTCTTAGGTTGTTATCAATGAAAAGACTGTTTGATGTAACAATAAATAACAGAAAAATATTCAATGGGGAGGGACAACCAAGGGTCCCTCTGGGAGCATGGTAGGAATGAGTTGGAAGTAGAAAGGCTGGAGGCTTAGAGACAAACAGAACAGACAGACTTTTATAACCTAGTTTATTATATTTGAGAAAGGAGAGGGAGGAGGCTGATACACGTGAAGACACTGGCACCAACTGGGATAAGGAAATCCAATAGAAAGTAAGGGGGGCAGGGGGATTAGTTCAGTTAAAGACATTTTAAGTTTAAAATGCTTGGGATTCACCCAAAAATTGAGTCTAGCAGATAGGCCTGAAGCTTGGACAGAATTTGGGCAGAATAGAGTTGAGAGTCATCACTAAGTAAAAAAATGGCAGCTGTACTCATAAGCTATGAATGAAATTGTCCACATAAAACCAAGCTTCTATATGACTTTGAGACTGGAACCACAATTACGAACACAATCACCACAGAATATAAGACCAGCCCTCATATCCCTGTAAAAGGCTGTTCTATTGATCAGGGCCCCCACTTAAGAACAAGGCCAGGTCTTGATGCAGAGTGATTCACCAGCCTTCAGTTTCCAGGAATGAGTGTTGGAAAAGACAGGAAGGAATACAGGACTCTGAATTGCATCTCCTTTTCAATACATTCTGTTGTGTTCTCACCGAGTGAAATTTAGAGATCGAAAGTATCCATTTAGTTCACAATTGTCTCTTAGGCACAGGAAATAAAGGCGTAATCAAATGTAATGTCCTTCTCAGAAGCCCCCATCACCACCATATATGTAACTGTGACTTTGGGCAGATAGTTAGGTCATTGTGAGCCAGTGTTCTCTTCTGAAAAGTTACAATCAAATCACACTAGCCTTGCCCTTCCTCTGTTATCAGAGTGATGGTATTTATTATAACAGTAGTCTATAATTCCCCAAAGTGTCTATCTATAGAATATTTTTGTAGTATTATTATTCTTGTTAAGCACTGACATTATCCACAGCCAGCAGACCCAGTGGACCCTGTCTTTGTCTGTGTCATCACCTTTAAATCAAACTACCACCAGGTTCACTATTTGTTAATGCCCAAAGCAGCCGTCTAGTGACTGGAAAGTGGCTATGTGCAGAAAAAGCTATTTCATCACAAACCATGTGAGAAGTCATCTGAGAAAGCTATCCCCCAACCCCAAGCATCCTGTGATGAAGGGTAACATTTATTTCATTATTATTCACTCACGGGACAGCAACTGGGCAGGAAGTGGAGCCCAATCTTACAGATAGTTGATTCAGTCTCCAAACCATCTGCCGATGAGGACTAAGGCCCCGCCTCTTTAGCAAGCAGGAATTATCCAAAGGCAGCTGGAGAGATGAGAAGCAGCCTGGTTCAGTGAAAAGTTCACCAAGCTGGGAATGAAGACCCGTGGTCCCCTATCCCAGCCCCACCACAGATGGATTCCCTGACTGAACATGGACAAGGCATTTTTCTTTTCTAGGCTTCAGGTTTCTTCTCTGCAAAATGAGGTATTTGAGTTAGGTTCTCCCTTAGGGAAAGGAGCTCCTCCTTAATGATCATCTAACATTTCCTAGTGGTCTACATACGTTACCAAAATTTAATATACAATTAGCAAGGTAAGGGTTATCACCCTATTTTATAGACTGAGATGCTAACACTCAGCTCTAATTTCTCTCTCTTCTTCGTCTCTGTGCTACATTTTTCCACTGCCCCACATAGGACCAGCTCCACGAGTGTCCAGCTTTAGATGGGCCCCATGTTTGGTTGAATGCCCTACTCCCAGGTTTTGAAATTCTTAACAGTTTTAGAAGAAGGGCCTCACTTTTTCATTTTGCTCTGGGCCCCACACATGATGTCGCTGATCCTGCCTTGATTCTATGATCCCTGGCAATTGAGCCTCACAGTAGTAGGTGCTCAAAGGAACAGACAGAGGTGTCTGCCACAGTGCACAGTTCTCATCCCTTGGAACCACAGTGATGTGGGTTAGACGAAGGGGACAGAATGTGAGCTAATTAAAGTGAGTTGAGTACTTCCAGGGAAGGACTCAGGGTCAATAGTCACGGACAAAAACTCTCATGATCTACAGAGAACTGAGAACTGGCTCCTTGCCTTCGTTTGTTCTGACGTGCTGGTAAAAAAAAAATCTCTTTGTTATTAATTCGAGAAGTCAGGAGCTGTGGACGTGTTCAATGTGGAGTGAACACATTGAAAGGCGAACTTCCTTCAAAGCTTTGATTTCTCTGAAACCTCTGGTTAGTGATCACCATAAGATTTGAGTAGTGGATGGGAAAGGAAGACAAAGACTTCATTCAAATGATTACAATAAACCCTGGGATTCTAAATCCCACCAGAGTTCTTCCAGGGTGAGTGTCTGATGTGGAGCCTGACACTTCCATGAGGCACCCCATCCCTCACACCTGCTCTCTGTCCAAGCCAATATGTGGCAGTGGAGTCCAGGGCTGTCATTGCTCAGAGAAGGCAAAGCCGGCTGTCTACAGCTGTCCAGGATCTCCAGCAAGCTTCCTGCCTCCCAGGCCAAATGAGGAGGATCTGGAAGAGCAGCTCAGGAAATGTACCCAAGAGAATATGGGGGTGCCCCGAAAGAAAGGGAAACGGGAGGCCAGAGCCTTGGTTGAAAGATCTGCTGTGTGTCTCAGCAAATCAATTTCTCCCTCTGCTCCTTTTACTCTCATCTAAAAGTGAAACAGTTGGGCAGCAAAGGCAATACAGTTTAACAGATGGAATGTGGCATATAGAGTTAGTAGTTCTGGGTTCAGATCCTGCTTCCACCACATCTATAGCTGTAAGATCATGAGCAAGTTACTTTACTTCTCAAAGCCCTGCTTTCCTACTTGTCATTTTAAAATAGAGTTAATAATGTCTCTTTCACTGGGTTGCTGTGTGAAGTCGACTGAATAATGAGAGAATAGTATGAGTGTCCAGGTCCTAACCATGTAGGCATTTAATCTTTGAAAACTATTACTGTTCACTGAGGCATCAAGGCTTTTCCAAGCATCTGTGCTATGAAGATCAAATGGAGCTTGTCCTAGGGCCTGGGAAATGATCAGCAAGAGCAGGGGAAGCGAGGCTTTTCTAAGCATGCCTGGACCCAGTGCAAATTTCGGGATGTGGCAATACAGTGAGCAGAGACATCCATGATTGGGGAGGAGCACCTGAGTGCTAATTGGAAAAGGAGACCCCCTATGTCTCCAGCTCAGATGCTATCCTTGGATGCTCACTCTCAGGCTGGCCAAGAGTGAGTGGGCCTGGATTACAGTGTTCAGTACCTCACGGGTCCAATCTGTGCTCCGTCTAGACAGACAGCTGGAGATTGGCAGCATGGGGTGCCAAACACTCTGGGGAGGAGGGGACACCACAGCAAAACATGTTCTTTTCTTGCCTCTGCTGACTGCTGGCTTCCAGAAGACATTCAGGAGTAGCTGAGTCTTGGGGCTATTCTAGGACTGTAGTCCAAGACTATCAACCAAGGGAACTGTCTGGCTACTGGTGATTCCTGTGTCCTGCTCACCAGCCTCGGAGACAGCAGGCAGTTCTGTCTCAGTTGCATCAGGTCATGTGACCATGGTGGCTTGGCACCCTGGGGACTCCTAGGGAAAGCCCTACCCTTCCCAACTGGCTGTCTTCTATCCACTAATCCACCTGTAGATCAGGAAGCAGGATCATCCTGTGCCTCAGCTCCTGCTGGATTCTGGCCTGTCTATAGCCTCAACAAGTATAAAGGATATTTTTTACCACGTGGCTCCTTCCTGCTCTCTCATCAGATTTTCTTCTGCTTCCCATCTTCATGCTTGCTCTTCAGCAACACCAACTTTTATTAGGCTTGTACCTCCTCCTAGGAATCCATGTGTGTTCCCCCATCTTCACGGTTACCCTCCACTGTCACCGGTTGGACCAAACCCTTCCTTTCTCCACCAAGCTGGGCTAGGGCTAATTCTCCATGCTGCCATGACTTCCTGCATATACCTCTGTTATGGTTCTTCTCAAAATTCATAATAACTTTCTGCCTTTCACTAGATTTAAAGACAGGATATGAGCCTTCCTCCTTGTAATCCCATTATTGAGTACATTGCTAAAGCCCAATATAGATATTTAAAAGAACGAACTAAACTATACATTCACGAGTTGAATTCAATCTATAGGGATTCATTCTAAATCCCTGCTCCCACCATTTATACTCCACAGAATAGCCAATTTCATTTTTCTATAACACAAACCTAATTGTGCCACTTCCGTGCTCAGAATATTTCAGTAATTTCACATAACCCCTGGGACAAAGCACCAAATTCACATCATGCCTACAAAGGCCTACTCAAGCTGACCTCCTCTGCCTATCTCACTAATTGTTGTCTCTTGCAACAGATTTTTTTTGCATAAATAACCACTCAGTGACTTAATACAGAACCAGTTATTATTGTTCCAATGATTATTGTTTAAGCCATTGGTCTCCTCTGGATTTACTGATGCATCTGCTCCTAGGGTAAGCAGCTCTGCTGCTCTGGGCTGGACTTGCTTGTATGTTCAGGGACTGTCTTGCTATAGGCCAATCTAGGATGGTCTCAGAGGGATAAGTAGGCTGGTATTCCATGTGGTCTCTCATTCTGCATCAGGCTGGTCTGCTCTTGTTTACATGGGGGGGCAAGTTCTGAGAGAGGGTCAGAAGCACACACTACTTCTTGAGTCTTGGGCTCATAGTTGGCATGAGAATACTTCTATTTTATTCTGTTGGCCAAAGTGGTTCATGAGCCAGCCCAGATTCCAAAGAAAGAGACCCCACCTCCAAGAGCTGCAAAGTTACATCACACATGTCATGGGCTTAGGAGAGAGTGAAAAACACAACCATTTTTGCACCCAGTCTACCAGAGTTTCATCCCCACAGACTCTTATTCAACAACTGGGGATGAGAATCAGAATGTATTTTGAGTGTGTGTTCCAGATGATTATACAAAGTCCCTCAAGAATCATTGCTTGAAAGCATCACTTGTCCTCAAGCCATTCCACCTTCCTTCTGGGTCCTGAACACATCTGCTGTTTCCAGCAATATGGTCTTGACATATATGGTTCCTGCCATCTGCCACTATTGTCCCTGGACCTGGCCTAATGAATCCCTCCTCACACTCTAGGTCTCAATCTTCTCTGATTTTTCAGACTATGTTTGCCACACCCATTCCCCCTTTTGCATTTATATAACACCCTTCGTCTTTCTTCAAAATAATCTTCACAGTGTTAGTTGTTTGATGTCTTCCATGACAAATGGTAACTATCACGAGGGCACTGGACACATCTAATTTGTCATCACTGTATCCACAGACTCTTATTAAGTTCCTACACCAGAGAGGGATTCAATAAATATTTACAAAGAGCAGAAAGACACTGCTTTGAATCTTGTATTAGAATCAATCTCAACCAGACACTGATTCTATCCTCAGGAGACACTTTTGGGATAGCTGGTTTGGACCAGTAGAAAGTCATTGATGTTTTCTAGGCCAAGAGAGACAATATCAGAGCAACTGTGGCATTTGTGAGGTAGACTGCAGGGTGAATGTGTAGGTTTTCTAAAGGGGTCTGGCAACCCTGATTGAGATGGATGTGGGAAGGGAGGAGTATTTCATATAGAGGATGCCAGAGTCAACAGTCCCAGGGCAGTAGGGTTTGAGGGATGTTTGCCCTGGGTGGCTTAACCAAGAAGAAAATCCAGATGGTGAACAACAAGTGTTTCCATGGGCTGAGCATCAGAAAAGGAGGAAAGTGAAGGGAGGGGGCTTAGAAGGGAGAACAGAGACCTTGAAATGACTTCATAAATATGTGGGACTGAATGAACAATTGGTGATGTCAGAAGTCAGGAGAGTTAGGAAGACACAGAATCAGAGATCCAGGAAAAACAATGAAAGGTAAAATTAAGGTGTTGGAGACCCCTTTTCTACTTGGGATACAAGGCTGGACATGGATGTCTGGAAGACAAACAAGGCTGCTGTAAGAACCCCGGAGAGAATAGAGTAGCTGGGATTCAGATTTTAGCAGGCCTCAAATTTCCACTTCTTAAACTTGCCTCATTCTTCTGTGCCTTGGGACTTTACTGAAGTTGAAAGAACATGTGTCAGCCCACATCTGGCACATCTGCATCAAAGGCAGAAGACTCTCCCCTGTGTCCCATCATCTTCATAGCTGATCATGTTTAACTGAGAGTCTCCTGCAAGTGATTAGAAAAAGGATTTCTGCTCTCCCTGCACTATGAGGTAATAGCAGACATCTAACAGCAGTGCCTCTTTTCACAGGGGATGCTTTTCTTTGGCACGTTCAGGGGCTGGCGTGGGGAATCTCCATTCCCAAGCCCAAGAGATTGCATTTGAGACCTGGTTTCTCTTAGCAACAATAAAAAAATAAAAAAGCAATCCCTTCCAAAATCCCTCAATCTCAAAATCACAATCTGTTTATCAGGGAGTAAAGAACTGCCAACATCTGCACCCAAACCTCACTCTTCCAATCCTAAGACTTGAAAGATGGGGACACATTTGATTTTTACTGTTCAATTATGAAGGGAAATCTTAGTTTTCTATCACACTCACTCAGCTTGAATGCTTTTCACATGTTCCTCCGTTTCAAGCTCCTTTCATCTCCCAAAATAGCCACATCAATGATGAATTCTTCCTGCGTGTTTTCTTAAATAAGCTCATGTCTCGTTGAGATTTTATTACCTGCACAGAGGGCTGAGTCATGTGAGATTCACATATTATTCCTCTGGGCTGCATCTCCAGGCAGGGTGCTCCTACCTCCTCCCCATTTCACCATTCAAGCTCCCCTCCTTCCATCAGCTCTGACCCCACAGACTTCCTTATCCTTGCCGATAAGCTGAGTTGTCAGACGCACTGCAGAGCCACAGCTAGAGACACTGCTAAGTGATTGCCACAGATGAGGATGATTCTCTTTTAGCTTGGAGTCAGTTACCTTCATTTCTTGGATTTGGAAGCAGGAAACATCCACATGTCAGGTCCCACCACCCTCATTTGGAAGAAATGATTTTAACGGCTGGCTGGCGCTTGAGTTATCCACAGGATGTGTGGAACTGGGAAGAGATGTAACTCGATGCATAACGCTGGCAGACAGCACGTCACAGCCACATCTATTGCCAGAAAAATGGAATACAGTGATAATTTCACCTGATTTTCACCATCAAGTAGAACTTTTCCCATCAAACTTAAGTAACAATGTAGCCTTGGGAGCCAGAAAAGCCCAGTGAGCCAGGAGGAAAGAAGCCTTTGTTCACACTGTGGACCACATATTTCTTCACTGACACTAGGTCCCAGTTCTTCACCCTCCTGAGCCTCAGTTTTCTCCCTTGAAAAGTGGGGATAATAATGTTTACCCTGAATTATTGTCCGAATGAAATGACCTCACACATACTAAGCATCTGACATGGAATCTGCTTGATAATTTTTAGTTGAATGCGGCTCTAAGTTGAGACGGGAAAGGAATGCTGAAGGATGAAGGGAAAGGAATGATGCAACCCAGATGCTGCCAGAAGTGAAGGAAATGCCCATGCCTTGAAAACTTCTGAAATTAGGCCAGGCACGGTGGCTCCCACCTAGAATTTCAGCACTTTGGGAGGCCAAGGCAGGTGGATCACTCGAGATCAGGAGTTTAAGACCAGCCTGGCCAACATGGCAAAACCCCATCTCTACTAAAAAAAATACACACACACACAAATAGTCTGGCGTAATGGAGGGTGCCTGTAGTCCCAGCTACTTGGGAGGCTGAGGCAGTAGAATCACTTGAACCTGGGAGGTGGAGGTTGCAATGAGCTGAGATTGTGCCACTGCCCTCCAGCCTAGGCAGCAGAGCAAGACTCTATCTCAAGAAAAAGAAAGGAAAACTTCTGAAATTAAACTTTTAGTATCTGGAATGATAAAGCAATTCAATGCTTCAATTGATTAGTGCCCTAGGAGAAGAGAATAATAACACTTGAGAAGATGAGAGTACGAATGATAAGTCCTGAAAGAACAAGATGAACAGGCTCATTGCAAAATGCACAGTGCATTCAGGGAACAGAGATACAGTTTACTACAATGCTGAGAGAGTAATAATTATAAAAGAGCACGTGGTGAAAAAAACAAAACAGAACACTTAGCAAGAAGGTTTACACAGAGAGTGCCTTTGATATTAAACTCAGGTATAAGAAGCACATGTGGCGTATTCAAAAAACATTGGATGGTAATCAGGAAGCCTGGGTTCCAGTGCTAAATTGCTGATTCTCCTAAAATAGTCCCTTCCTCTAGGGTCTTATTTGCTTATTTTATCAATGAAGGGGTTGAAATGAGTGTTTTCAAAGATCTTTTCCACTGTGGCTTTTTTCTTTTGTTTGTTTTGTTTTTGTTTTTGCTTTTGAGACGGAGTCTCGCTGTCTCCCAGGCTGGAGGGCAGTGGCACAATCTCGGCTCACTGCAAGCTCCACCTCCCGGGTTCACGCCATTCTCCTGCCTCAGCCTCCCGAGTAGCCGGGACTACAGGCGCCCGCCACCACACCCGGCTAATTTTTTGTGTTTTTAGTGGAGACGGGGTTTCACCGTGTTAGCCAGGATGGTCTCGATCTCCTGAGCTCGTGATCCACCCGCCTTGGCCTCCCAAAGTGCTGGGATTACAGGCGTGAGCCACCGCACCCAGCCTCCAGTGTGACTTTCTATGGTCCTTGGCGAATCATTCCAATGAGCAGAAAGCTGGGATTTCGGGAGCTACGATCGCCAGAGACAGGATAACAAGTGTCAGGAGCTTCATGTTGGGAAGCACCTTGAGAATGTAGGCACCGACCCCTTCAGCAAGTGGGATTGGACGGATGATGGAAGAACGCTGAGGACCCCACAACCTCAGCAAGAAAGGCCAGAGGTCCCTCATCTCCGTCACTCGGAGTATGGTTCTCCAAATATTTTTTACACAAAAAGAAAGAGATCTCCCAGGGTTGGGGTTAACAATGGGCAGAGGCTTTGAAAGATGCTTTGCCAGGGTTTCTGGATGTTGAAGATTGTGCATTCTGGTGCACACTCAGCTTCCTGAGTCTAAGACATCAAAGAGCTTTTAAGTGTCACATTAATTGACAAAACCTTTGGAACAGCTTAAGGAGTAAATAATTTTATTTTTATTTTTATGTATTCTTTTTTTAAAATTTTTGTGGGTACATCATAGGTATATTTATGGCACACATGAGATGTTTTGATACATGCTTGCAATGTGAAATGAGCACATCATGGAGAATGAGGTATCTATCCCCTCAAGCATTTATCCTTTGAGTTATAAACAACCCAATTACACTCTTTATTTTAAAATGTACAATTAAGCTACTATTTAATAGTCACTGTGTTGTGCTATCAAATAGTAGGTCTTGTTTATTCTTTCTATTTTTTTGTACCCATTAACCATCCCTGCTTCCCCTCCAGCCCCCCACCACCCTTCCCAGCCTCTGGTAACCATCCTTCCACTCTCTACGTCCATGAGTTCAATTGTTTTGATTTTTAGATCCCACAAATAAGTGAGAACATGTGATGTTTGTCTTTCTGTTCCAGGTTTATTTTGCTTAATATAATGATCTCCAGTTCCATCCATGTTGTTGCAAATGACAGGATCTCTTTTTTTTATGGCTGAATAGTACTCCATTGTGTATCTGTACCACATTTTCTTTACCCATTCATTTGTTGATGAACACTTACATTGCTTCTAAATCTTAGTTATTATAAACAGTGTTGCAACAAACATGGAAGTGCAGATATCTCTTTGATATACGGATTTCCTTTCTTTTGAGTATATGCCCCACAGTGGGATTGCTGGATCATATGGTAGCTCAATTTTTAGTTTCTTTGAGGAACCTACAAACTGACCTTCATGGTGGTTGTACTAATTTACATTCCCATCAACAGTGTACATGTGTTCACTTTTCTCCACATCCTCGCCAGCATTTGCTATTGCGTGTCTTTTGGATACAGGCCATTTTAAACGGAATGAGATGATATTTCATCGCAGTTTATATTTGCATTTCTCTAGTGATACACGATGTTGAGAACCTCTTCATAGGCCACTTGTATGTCTTCTTTTAAGAAATGTCTATCCAGAACTTTTGCCCATTTTGATCAGATTATTAGATTTTTTTTCCTATGGAGTTGTTTGAGCTCCTTATATATTCTGGTTATGAATCCCTTGTCAGATGGGAGGAATAAGTAATTTAAAACAGGAATTGAATTTCCCTGAAAATACACGTGTCCATTTAACAATCACTCAGCATCTGTAAGCTGCTAAGGCCAAAGATGTCAAGATGAAGTTCACCACCAAACAAAGGTGTTCCTGGTTCTCCTGAGTTCAAGTAACCATCATGCTAAAGAGGTCATTTCTTCTGCCTCATCTCTCACAGGCATTTCTCATCATGTGCTATGCAGCAGCCATTTTGAATGAGTCACTTGAAAAGAATCACTTTTCTCCATGAGCAATGTGGTCATCTATTTGCCTTCCCCGGTCTTTTCCCCTTTATCCGGCAGTCAAAATCATATTCTTTTTTAAATTAAGGCACAACTCAGATGTCACCTTTAATATGAAATCTGCACCTCAGATGTCACCTGGACCTTGGCCTGAATTAGTCACCCTCTCAGCAGCACGTTGATTTCATCATGATAATAACACTTATTCCCACCTCTTTTTATATGTCAAGACTGGGTATGAGCTTCTTGTTTGTGAACCTCCATGTCTGTAAACTTCCTGTAGATAACAATTTTGGTTGTCCACCTAAAACTCACTGTCCTCCCGTTTTCCAGGCAGACATGCACTCAGAGGAAGCAAGCCTTACCCATCCCTGGAGGCTGACAGCACTTACATGTTCACTCGTCTACTGCCTCTTGAGGGTGTTGACTTAGGCATGGTCAGGTGAGTCTTGCTGGCAGCATAGAAGTGTTTTCTTTGCTGATTAAAAGAAAGACAGGTAATTATCCCCTAGATATGATTGTGCCTAGATGTGCTTCTTGGAACTGTTATAGCTGCCTTATGAGCTAAGAGTGGTTCTTAGCCTACATGCTTGAGTTGGTAGAAGAAAAGTGGAAAGAACTTGGGTCTTGATGATGCCATTGAGCAGCTACACTGACCCTAGGGGCCAGAAAATACTTTCCAATTTTCCTTTTCATTTAGTTCAGTTGGGTCAGCATATCCAGTTACTTGACATTGAAAATTTAATAACTAAAGGGCAGAGGTTATGTTATATTTGTCTTCAGCAATAATTACCATGGCTAAAACATAAAAAGATAATCAATAAATATTTGTTGAATTAATGAATGAATGGAATTTGCAGAAAGCCTACTACACATCAGCCCATGTGTGAGGATTAAGTAGAAAGAGATGCATTAAAACAAAGTGTTTTCTCCTAAAAGTTATCAAGGTCAGGTGAGGAAGACATAAAAGTGAACAGAGAATTATATAAAGTGCCATATGTGTTGTGTGCCTCACAGGTGCTAGTGGATTAGAGCTCTCTCCTGCGTAGAGTGAGTAACAAAGAATCTGGGATAGAAAAGTGAGCAGGGTTTTGCCTGGAGAAAAGAAGGCAGAGGATACTCAAAGCCAAAGGGGTGTCATGGATAAAGCATAGGAGGCCTAAGAGGAGTACCTGGCCTGAGTGGGGTTGGTCTGGCTCAGGGCATGGAGGCATTGCAGGAGAGGAGACTGGAAGGGTGACCTGGGCAAAGTCATGGTGACTTTAATGATTTATGCTGCAGCTAAGAGGGAACCATGAGGCACTTTTTAAAAAAAACCTGCCTCTCTGAAGAGTGAAGAGAAAGAAAGCACAGGTATAGGACATTTGAAACAAAAGTAGCCAGGTATTCTTTGGATGCTGCTATGGACAGCCTCTGTTCTAGAAACATCCAATTTAAGCATTTAAATATTGCCTTCATTTTTTAGTAGCTGTGTGAATTAGGATGAATTACAGTTTTTGTAATGCAGCTGTGTGAACTGGGATGATATACTTCTTGATTCACACACTGCTTGCCACATTGTATAAGCGACTAATAAGTAGTAGTAGCTGTTGTTATCATTGTTATTTTGGAAAGAGGACAGGTATTCTAGGTACCAGCTTAGTCTGCTTGTTTGTTTTGTTTTCAGACAAGGTCTTGCTCTGTCACTGGGGCTGGAGTGCAGTGGTGCAATCATAGCTCACTGCAGCCTCAACCTTCTGGGCTCAAGCAATCCTCCCACCTCAGCCTCCTGAGTAACTGGGACTACAGGCATGCACTATCGTGCTTAGCTAATTATTTTATTTTTTGTAGAGATGGGGCCTCCCTATGTTGTCTAGGCTAGTCTTGCACTCCTGGTCTCAAGCAATCCTCTTGCCTCAGCCTTTCAAAGTGTTGGGATTACAGGTGTGAGCCACAGTGACCTGCCGTAGCTTAGTTTGAATAATTATTGTTTGATGACAAGCAGATGTCAAACATTCAGCGTAGGAAGCAGTCACCCATGCTGCAGCTTCTAACATTTTAAAACAGCAGAGAAACCATTATTGCCCAGGAAACATTCAGCAAAATTAACTGTGGTCAATGTCCAGTGTGCCATCTGTATCCCCCAAGAGTGCACTAACATAGACAGTGCCCATTTACCTAGAAACCTGCCTCAGCCGGAGCCCCAGTGCCAGAAAAGTGGAGAATTAAATTATGCACACCTCAGCCCTGTACTAAATAACCTCAAGTTGCATGGATTTATCAAACAAGTAGTTATTGTGCTATGTTAGGAATATGTTTTGAAAGGAACACTAAGTTTTAAAAGGGAGTTGCCACTTCTATGATTTGGTTATAAGATTCAATTTATTTATTCATTGAAATTATTCTATTCCTGTGTCAGTCTGTTTGTGTTTCTGTAAAGCAATACCTGAGGCTGGGTAACTTATAAATAAAAGAGGTTTATTTGGTTCTGCAGGCTGTACAAAAAGCATGGTGCCCGCATTTGCTTCTGATGAGGCTTCAGGCTGCTTCCACTCATGGCAGTAGTTGAGGAGGAGCCAGCCTATGCAGAAGTCAGATGGCAAGAGAGGAAGCAAGAGGGAGAGGAGGAGGCGCCAGGCTCTTTTTAGCAACCAGTTTTCAGGGGAACCACAAGTAAGAACTCACACTCGCATGAGAATGGCACCATGACGTTCATGAGGGACCCGACCTCACCCCCAGGATCCAAATGCCTCCCACCCTATGCAACCTTACCTCCAACAATGGGGATCAAATTTAAATATGAGACTTGGCAGGGCCAAACAAACCATATTCAAACCACAGCATCCTGGAATCTGGACTGGCCAGTGATGAAGAGCAGGAGTTTTGGTCTCACAGCTGTTTTACCACTTATTTCTTTGGATTTAGTTTTACTACAAAAAAAGACTGTAGCGTTGTGTATTATAAAGATTGAGAAAAATATTGTAGTTAGGTAAACAGAGTGCCTATCCTTATTGATTGTTGTAGCTTCAGCCCCTAAAAGTTTAGAAATGGATACAACATGAGTTTCCAGGTGACGGGGCACCCAGACCTCTAGGCAGGTGTTCAGAATCCAATGTGGCACATAATCAAATAGGAATATACTATTTTAGCTTGAAGAAGGAGTTATCCGACTTTGTCTTATGAGGAGTTTAAGACAGTCTCTTAGAGAAGTCAGCACTTGAGTTGAGACTAGAAGAGCAACTGGGAGTTTACCAGGTAGGCAAGATGGGGATGTGAATGGAAGAAGAGGGAAAGAATTTGGCACAACCTGATAAGCACAAGTGGTTCAGTAGACCTGCAGCAGAGGAAGGTGACCAATGAGGCCAGACACAGACCTGAGGCTGTTGCTGTCATGATCTTCCCCATTTTAAGGAGCATGGATTTTTTTTTTTTTTTTTTTTTGGATACAGAGTCTTGCTCTGTTGCCCAGGCTGGAGTGCAATGGTACGATCTCAGCTCACTGAAACCTCTGCCTCCCGGGTTCAAGCAATTCTCCTGCCTCAGCCTCCCAAGTAGCTGGGATTACAGGCGCCCACAACCACACCCAGCTAATTTTTGTATTTTTAGTAGAGACGGGGTTTCACCATATTGGCCAGGCTGGTCTCAAACTCCTGACCTCAGCTGATCCGTCGGCCTTGACCTCCCACAGTGCTGGGATTACAGGCGTGAGCCACTGTGCCTGGCTGGATATTTTTCTTTAAGATTATGAATATCTATTGAGAATTCATTCCCTCACTTTAAATCTGCCATGGATTTACACACCTAATCCCATATTCATATTTTGCCAGGTTGAAGTGACCCACTTTTTTTCTGCAATATTTTCATACAGAATAACATTTCCTCCTTTATCGTTAAAATATCCTTTGAACAGTTCACTCCTTTGCTGAACAGACCATGTGCTCTATTCTAGGCATAGCTGTGAGCAGCCTGCTGGGGAGAAGAGGGGTGTACGCCTTTGCCATTGTTCAGAGCTCCCCAGAGAGTCAGCTCCAGGACGGAGATAGGCACTGTCGAATTTGCCCTGCTCACCTCTCCAGGTTCCTTTCCCACCACCATCTTTGCTACCGCTTGGTGGTGCCATACCAAGCTCATTCAGTGGAGTTAGACACACTCACGTGTGCTCTCGCAATGTCACTTCTGGGCTTCCCACCTGCCATTCCCTCTGCCTGGAGCCCAACCTCCGCACCCCTCCCCCCCCGCCCCGTCTGCCCTTCTAGCCCTTTACTCCCACTGACTTTTCCAATACCCTCTTAGATGTTTTTTTCATTCGAGAAGCTTTATCCCAAAAGCTTTATTCCCTCTAAGTCTGGTCCACCTGTCTTTCTCCTTTGCTTATTTCAGTAATGTTCTCTGGCTTTCTTTCTATCAATTTCCCCCTCTCAACTGTAAGCACCATGAGGCCAGCAACCATATCTATCTCTATGTCCCCAGGATCTGGCCAGTGAGTGGCACATATTCTGTCCTCGATGTGTGTGTATGTGTGTGTCTGTGCAAGTGCCTGTGTCTGTGTCTCTGTGTGTGCCTGTATGCATGTGTATCTGTGTGTGTGTGTGTCTGTGTCTCTGCATGTGTGTATGCATGTGTGTCTCTGTGAGCAGGTGTTCGTGTGTCTGTGTGTGTGTGTGTGTCTGAGTGTGCGTGTGTGTCTGTGTGTGTGCTGCATGTTTCTGTTTGGGTACATGTTAAATGAGAGCCAAGACACTGATTCAAGTGCTGGCTCTGCCACTTACCTAGGCTCCTCTATTGCCTGCTTTTCATCTTTTCCATCCTGTTAATTTCCATTGTCAATTCCCTAGTTCAGGTCTTTTCTGGACTGAACTGGATGTTTCTAGAACCTTCCTTTGAGTCTGCCCTCCCTCTTCCCAATGCTGCCCTTTGCTTGCTTTCATATAATTTTTGTTAAAACATTGGTAAATTCTATCTCTCATAAAAACCTTAGAGCTTATTTTAAAAACTTCCAACTCCTTAGTCTAGCTTACGAGGCTCTCTACCGTCTAATCCCAAACCAGCTTTCCAGCCACTCCTCCCATGAGCTCAGTGACGCACCAGCACCAGAGGCTGGCATTTCCTGAGTGCCTCACCAACCGTCACACAGCTGGGCCTTAGTGCAGCTCTTGTGTTTGCCCGCCTGCCTTTCCCCACTCCTTTTTCCACCTTGAGAAATATTCTGGGCTCACACAGTTCTTGTTCTCCACTACCCGCCTCCAGCATTTGCCATGTTTGTATAATGGTGACATTACTATCTGCTTTCTCTATTCGACAGTAACTTCCTTAAGCAGAGACACAATGTCTTCTCACCCTTGTCTCTCCCGTGGGACTGCATGGGTTGCTCACATGGCATGGGATGGAAGCTGGTCAATACATGTTTCTGGCAGGAATAAATATCCAAGCATGAGGGTCTAAGTGGTTCACTTTATTAAGGAAGACTTTGTGGTACACACTTTTTTCCCTATCAAGGAAATACAAGTGTGTTGGCAATACCATATTCCCTCATAAGGCAACATTTACAAATAAACTGCAGCTTAGAAGGTAAGTTTCTCATGAACCTAATGTAAGTTGAAGGCTTGAATAAATACATGGGACTCCTTGAATGGTTGTTTAGAATCTCCTGGAGAAGAAATCCTTGATGCCCAGGCTGTACTCTGCATTTGCAATTTTGATTACCTCCTACCAAGCAAACCAAAATCTCTTGCATTGGAACCTGGGCATTAGTATTGTTTAAGCTCCCCCCAAAATCAGCAGAAGAGCAGCCAAGGAGAACCAGTACCTGAGCAAAAGAGACTGAGGAACCAGTGAAGAAAGTAGTTCATCTGCCTGAGGCAGGGTGGAAAGAGCCTGGTATGTGAGGCAGAATCATGTTTCTTGGCTCTGAAAACCCTGGTCCTGGGGTCAATAGCCCTCAACCCTGATGGCATGTTGGAATCACCAGAAGAGCTGTTAAAGACTACCAGCTGGGACCAGGCGCGGTTGCTCATGTCTGTAATCACAGCACTTTGGGAGGCCAAGGTGGGTGGATCACCTGAGGTCAGGAGTTTGAGACCACCCTGGCCAACATGGTGAAATCCCATTTCTACCAAAAATACAAAACTTAGCCAGGTGTGGTGGTGCATGCCTGTAATCCCAGATACTCTGGAGGCTGAGGCAGGAGAATCACTGGAACCTAGGAGGCAGAGGTTGCAGTGAGATGAGATAGCACCACTGCACTCCAGCCTGGGTGACAGAGTGAGACTCCATCTAAAAAAAAAAAAAAAAAGACTACCAGCTGGATGGTTAATTTTATGTGTCAACTTGGTTAGCACATGGTACCAAAATGTTGGTATATTGGCCAAACATCAGTGTGGATATATTCGTGAAAGTAGTTAGTAGACTTTGGATGAAGCAGATTAACTTCCATAATGTGGATAGGCTTTGTTCAATCAGTTGAAAAAAGGCAGCTCTGTCCCAAGACAGAGGAAATTCCACCTCCAGAATCAAGCTACAGCACCAGCTTTTCCCTGGGTCTCCAGCCTGCTGGCCAGCTCTTCAGACGATGGACTTGCCAGCCTCCATAATCACATTAGCCAATATTTGAAAATCTCTCTCTGTGTCTCTTTCTCTCTTTAGACACACACACACACACACACACACACACACACCATTGGTTCTGTTTCTCTGGAGAACCCTGACTAATACACCAATCCCTGGGGTTCTTATGTTTGAGATTAGAACCCAGACATTGGCAGTTTTAGAAAGTTCCCCACGTGATTTGATGTGCAGCCAGAGTTGAGAACTACTATTCTAAGTGTTTCTAAATGTTATCCCATTGCTAACTGCCCTCATGGTTTTTCCATTTGAATATATTTGCAATGAAAATTTCACTAGAACACCTTCTTTTCTGACCTGTGCACTCTCAAAATGTGTATGTTGGCATCTTCACTCCCCAATGTGACTGTATTTGGAGTTAAAGCCTTGGAGATGACTAAGGTTAAATGAAGTCACAGAGATGGGTCCTAGCCCAATGCAATTGGTGTCCTTAGAAGAAGAGAGGGTGATACCAGGAGTGTGTGTGCACAGAGAAAAGTCCACATGAGAAGAAGGTGGCGATCTGCAAGCCAAGGGCAGAGGCCTCAAGACAACCTCAACCTGCTGACTCCTTGATCTTAGACATCTAGCTTCCACATGTGAGAAGTAACTTTCTCATATTTGTGAGAAATCAATTTCTGTTGTTTAAACCATAAGGTTTGTGGTTATTTGGTTACAGGAGGCCTAGCAGACCAACCAGCCAGCAATGCAGTGTTTTCATGACCTTGCTCAGACTGAATCTGAATTGGCCACTGGGCTTCAATTCACATGGCTTTTCTCCAAATTGGGGTTACAATGGGGAAGGTTTCTGGGTTGAGGTTTTATTGGCCATGTTGAAGCAAAGCTAGCCCCACCTGACCTGGATAAAAGAGGCGGGGGAGTGGGGAGAGGCAGCTGTTTCCAGTGAGTGGGCTCCAGTTTGCCTGGTTACCCCTGTATTGGTGAAACTTTGCCCCAGTGGCTGGACTCCACAAGCTGCTTTGTGCAGAGCAGCCTCTGTATGATGCCACACTTCTATGCCAAGAAACTCCATTAGGAAACACTTAGCCTTGGCATTTTCCATTTGTTCCCTCTTCCATTAACAGCATCGTCTTGACTTTGGAGGGCAGACCACTCTGCTCCTCAGTCCACTCCAAAGTGCTTAATAAACTTTGTTTCAGGATGACAGACAGTGTAATGGAAAAAAAAGGAGCAGGGGCTTTGCACCCACACTGACTTGCTACCAAACCCTGCCTCTCTCATCTGGGAGTTGAGAGAACTTGGGAAAACTTTTCTGAGCCTTCATTCACTCATATGCAAAATAGGAATGAAAGAAACTTTTACACAGTTGACATATGGGTGAATTAAGAACATAGCATGGTGTCCAGCACATTGTAGCTGTCTAATATTCCCTTTTTCAGTGATCTTTTGAATGTATACATTTTAACATAATTTGTTTTAATTTTTAACTTAATGTTGAGCATTTGCTGACAATGGAGAGATTATAGTATATTGGAGCTGAAATGTTCTTCGAGTTTCATGGTCCAATCCATTTCACTTTACAGGGAAAGCCATCTGCCCATGATTTGCACAGCAAGTTGTGTTCAGCTGGAAGGAGACCCCAGTCTCCCTGACTTCTGCACTTTCTAGAGGACCTTGTGCCTGATAGGGCACACAGCCACCAAATTTTGCTTAGTTCAGGATTACCACATGGGTTTCATTCCTTCCCAGACAATTTCCAGCTCACTCATTGGAATCTCAACCCCAATCTACCTCGTTCCTCAGCATTCCCATTACAATATAGGCCATTGAGTTACCTCAACTTTTCCCTGCTTAAACACATCTCTCAAGTTTGTTTGCACAGTCCCAGGTACCTCCTGGGTGAGTGCTCCTGAACAGCAGAGCTGTTCTTCCCTTTCTTCAGAGGCCTTCATTTTATAGAAAATTGGGCTTGATGGCTTTGAATGAAAGCAGTAGAAAAGAGCACATCACACAATGCATGAAGAAGGTACATTGTGTTAAACACCAGGTACTTGAACTAGGAGAAAGCTGTCTTTCCATATTTTAATATTTACCAACAGCTGAAAACAGTGGTATAGCATCTAACAGTCTCGAGATCTGGTTCTAGCCTTTCTCGGCATTCCCTCTGCTGTTCTCCCATCCACTTTCCTACAAGTGGGAGAGAGCTTCATTTGGGAAAACAACACGTCCTTGCACATGACTTTCTCTTTGCCTGGAAGGGTCATCCCTGTGTTTTCTATCTGAAAAACTTTCATTCTTCTGTCAAAACCTACTTAGAATCCCAGCTCTTCAATAGAGTCTTCTGATTTTCTACCACTGTCCTCTGTGCTAACTCCATACTTTGTGGTTATCTTTAAATATCGTCTTTGTCTCCCGAAAGGATAAGGTTGGCTCTTTGTACTGGGCTGTTATTTCCTAAAGTTGCTGTGGGTAATAGCCATGTGAGAAAAATGTGTGTGTGTTTTTAGGGGAGGGTATTACTCATTAAAAATTTGAGAAAGCTGTTAAAGTTAAGCTAGTTGCTTTTCTGACAGACAGAGATTTTCAGTGTGGAGATACATTGAATCTTCATGGAGATACACAATGTATCTCCATGAAGAATGAGAGGGAATACAACATTTTCTAAAACTTTTGCACATGGCATAGTTTTGATGGTTCATCCCCAAGGATGAATGCTCTGTAACACATTCAGGAGAATTTTGCACTGTTTCATAAGTCCTCTGAGGGAAAATAGTGAGTCCAATATATTTCTATCTTCCCAGGACCTAGCATTGAGCCTGGTGCTGAGTAAATAACTCAGTCAATGTATATGTATTGACTGGACTAAACTGAATCACATTAGATTACTCACTCTCCAACCCAAGGCTGAGCAGAGAATCTGGAAGTGGGTAGCAGAGCAAGGCGAGCTCTTCCCTCTTTCCAAGAATTGACTAATTCTCATCAGGAACAGGCAAGATGCTCAAGCGGCCACTCTCTGCTGCAGCCCCCACACTTCTGACTCACAGCAAGCTCCCAGTGCCTCCCTCAGGAGAAAAAAATGTGAAATGTTTTGGCTGGAACTCAATGGCCAAGAATCTCACCACCTGCCATACTTTTTTAGGAAGTGCTATTAATTTGACAATAGTCCTTGTTTTTTTGTTCTCGCACAGACTGTCTGGGTTGCGGAGAAGCTGGCCTGGCAGAAGGAAGTGGGGCTTTTGCAAATAGTTTCCAGCATGGATCCTGTTCTCAGCCTGGCAGCTCCCACACACTGTCTCTCAAAGTAACCCGAAGCAGATATGCTAAGAGACTCCAGCGTTTTCAAATTGTTCTCTTGGCTCACAGGACGAGCTGGAAGCCCTTGAACATATCACCAGGGTTGAGATTGGCAGACATCCCCTCAGAAGATGCTGAGTTCTCTGTTTCACTTGGCCGGGTCACTAGGGGTACTGGCTGAAGTGGAAGCTGCTAGGCAAAGAACAGTCCAGTGGCCCTGGGTTTTGGCAACGTCTCTAGAAGGATTTCTTAAATGTTCTGGTTTTAGCAGAGGCCAAATTATCTTTCTGAAGTATGTGCTCCCTTAATATCAAAACTTGCGCATTTCATGGGAAATTCAAACCATGTGTTTCCATGCTATTTACCTTTAATGTACTCAAATTCCATCTTGTAAGAGAAGCTTGATTTCAGGAAAAAAATTGAGTCATCAATAAGCCCCCTTTCCTTGAGTCAAGAATCAGTACTTTTTTCTTTTTCTTTCTTTTTTTTTTTTTTTTTTTTTGCAAATTCCCCCAAATCTTCTATGCAAAGAACTCAGGTTGGATCCTAAATCCTTGGACCAGACATTTCCAGAAGGAACATTTTAAATTCAATTATGTTCTAAACTCTTCATGCTTTCTGTCATCCATATTTACAACCATAAATTGTAGCCACACAGTCACTAGAAACAAAGAAGCCAAATAGATGTTGAAATGATGACGCTGGCGCTGGAGCGATGTGATTGTAGTCAATGTTTTGTTTTGTTTATTCTTGACTGATAAAGATCATTTCACAGTTTATTTTTAGTCTTGTTCATAGAAATGGCATTGTTCCTTGAGTACAAACGAATTAAATTTGTATTTAGAATTGTCATTTCATTTAAGTGGTACAGAGACTTATGATTTCATGCATTTGGGTAATAAACCAATTTTACCATGGCCCTGCCAGGTGCCAGTCACTGGGGAAGTCACATACATGAGATGTGACCACTGGTGGGAAAACACAAGGTCAAATGAGGAACTGAGTTCCTAATACACAGTCAGAAATGCATGACCAGTGATTGGGAAAAAGATCAGATGCAGGTCCAGATTGATTTACGGAGAGCATGAATGTTTACTGATTGTATAACAATCCAGTGGCTTCTTAAAAGTAAAAACCAGCAGAGATAAGCAGGCCTATCACAGGCTCAGAAAAGACATGTGCAGTGTAGTCATAGCCTTTTAATCAGATGTATAAAGAAATAGACAAAGTTATGAGCTCTAGAATCAATGCACCTGCATTTGAATCCTAAGTGCAAAATGACAGAATAAGTCAAGAGAAAGGCAGGCCTAGACCCCGGGTTTCCTGACTCTGAGGCCAGTGTTCTTTGACAGTAATAAGCAACATACACCACAATTCCCTCCACCTACTTCATCTCCAGATCTGGACAGTGGCCATTGTACTACATAGTGCTGACTTACTAAGTAAAGTCACTAGTGAAGTTCCTTAGAAACAACAAAGCTTTGAGACTTATATATTTTTCTAGACATTACCCATTAAACTACAGCAACTAGGTAATCCATTCCATGGTAACATTACCTACACAAATTGGTTTTTACTCGGTTATCTAGAAAATAAACAACAATAAATCTCCAAGGAGCCTTGGTAGGGAAGCATCTCTGCCTTCTCTTCAGTCTGACTGTGCTTCTCACATTAGGGTGAGGTCACTCTTCAAATTTGTGGCAGTGAACCTGGGTTTATGCAAATTCAGGCACAAATATGGTACCTCTCCTGGGAGGGTCAATTCTACTGGAAATTTAGAGGGAAACATTATTTTGTATTAGAGACACAGAGACAGCAAAATGCAACATTGCCTGAATTAAAACAAGGCATAGAGCTTACAGTTTTGTTTTAAAACAATAGCTTACATTTATGGAGCCCTTAAATACAGGAACTTAACATATATTAAGGATTAACATATATTAACTTACTTAACCTTTGGAGTAACTCAATAAGGAAGATAAAATCGTTGAAGCCAACAAGAATCCAAACTGAGAGAGGCAACGGAAGTTATCCAAGACACACAGCTCCCAAACGTATAGGGATTCAAATCCAAGACACCCTACCCTAGAACCCATAAATATAACCACTATGTTACATTGCCTCTCACTCTGGTATTTACTGGAAAGACAGTTTAACTATGTCACCATAAAGCAAGGGAGTATTCATTCACTCTCTCCTGTTGGCTTTGAGTACACAGTGGAAAATTTTGAGACGCCTTGGATTCTAGCTTCCCCCATGGCTGGTGGCAGTTATATAACATGCACATCAGTAAAACAGCTGAATTGCAAATAGTCTACTAACCTGGAAGGAATGTCTGAATGCCTCCCACACCACAATGGTGCTAATTCAGTTGGGAGAGTTTTGTGGGTTTGCTGTGATTTTATTGAAATAAAGGGTTTGGCTATCATAGTTGGTAACTTGAGCATGTCTTTTGATCCATGTAGAAATAGCTCATCTAAATGACATTTACATGTTATTCTTAACTGCCTGCGGAATCAGATAATCCTTTCCCCAGAAGGATGTCGGCAGCCTCCATAATTTGTGAAGGAAAAGCATCCGGGAAGGAACACGCTGTCAGGCGTGCCTTGAGGCATGATTTCTGGGTTGATGATTCACATACTTTTATAGCTTTGGTTTTTCACGGTCTTTGTTTTTAAAAAGCAATTTGAATGTACGTGAGCTTTATGACTGTGTGTATTCTTAGGGAGGCATTTGAGAGTATTTTTCCCCACATATTTAGGAACTCAGAATGTAATCTGGGAGACGGTAGAATTTGCTTTGAGGTTAGAGAGTGCCCAGGTGAATGAGAAGGCTGGAACCTCCTGTTCCAATAGGCCAGCTCTGAACCATGCCAGAGATAAATAGACCAGGAAAAAATATTGTGTCATAAACCCAGACCTTGACTTTTCACCAAAAGTCTCACCAAATGGCGTAGGGCTGTCTCAGGGCCCGAGTGTTCTGTGCAGGATGTGAAAGTTCAACATGGAAGAATTCCAAAATGTATGACTAGTCTGAAGTCAGAGGAAGAGTACCATGCAGGCTCTGATTCACTTAGTACTCAGGGATCTGTTTGCAAAGGCAGTGGAAGAGACACAGAAGTTAATGTAAGTAACTCTGCCTCAGGTGTACAAGGGGAGCAGTAAAGGCCACCGCCAGGAGGCCATCAATCTGGCCAGAGCCTTGGTCAGTAGCTTTAGCATTGCATGTGTGTTGATCTGAGACTTACTTGCCTGGCAGCCCTCTTCCCATGCCCAGTGTCTCACGTCCAGGTGGTAACTGTCAGTCCTGCCCTCTTGACATTCCTCAAGGCCAGCCTCATTCTACTCCCACACTCTCCACGGAGCCTCCCCATTTCTCTCCTGGATACCTGGAATAGCCTCTCACCTGAGTCCGTGGCTCCCTGCTGAGCCTCACTCTGCAAACTTTCTTATCCCTAGCTTCCGGGGACATCTTTCTAATACACAGTTCTGATTGTGTCTCTGCCCTGTCAATAAAATCTTGGGAAGCATTGCATGACAATAAGGAGTTGTCCTTATTGTCATGGCATGGATCACCCTTGATCCATGATCCTGGCCTTTTCCTCCCTTCGCGCCCCTCTTTCCACACACCACACTGTGCTCCATTGGCGTGCTGGACTCTCAGATCCTGTGCCTTTGCTGATAGCATGTGTTCCCTCTGCCTGTGGCATATCTGATCTCACACCCACACTGCTTCTGGCCTGCTGGGTTAACACATTTGTGTTCTCCAAGCCTCAGATATTTCTCCAGGGTCTTTACACACCCTCCTCTGTCAACGCAGGCTATCCTGTTGAAACCACCTTTGCAAAAATTATAGTAGTAACAAAATTATGGCAGTAAAAGATCTGATCAAACCCATCCTTATCTTGCCTTTCCCTTAATTATTCCTGGGCTTTCGGGTTAAGTTAACTTTGAGAGACATTTAGTTTATAGTTTAAATGATAATAGGCCTTCCCCCAAACTCAACTACCTTTGTAAAGCGAATGAAAGGGCATCAGCTGGGAGAGAAAGGGAATCTGAATTTTGGTAAGGTGTACACATAGATGATTGCCAGCCATTCCTGCAAATAACACCACCATTGTAGAACCTAAGATTGGCCATTTGAGCTATCTTTTCAGGTTTTTTGCATGTCTGACACACATGGCTCTACTTGGACCCACTGACCCTTGCTCATATGACCCCCATCCAGAAGCAACTCAGCTCAAGAGGACAGCTTTGACCCCCTATAATTTCATCTCTGCCCCGATTCAGCAGCAAACACCCATTACCTGGCCACCCCTGCCCTCTCCCATAGACTGTCTTTGAAAAAACCCCTAACCTACAAGCCTTGGATGAGATTGATTTGAGTAGTAACTCTATCTCCCACGTGGTATGGCCAGCCTTCCATCCATTAAACTCTTCCTTTACTGCAATGTCATGGTCTTTATTTGTGCAGTGGGCAAGAAGAACCCATTGGGCAGTTATACTGTCACTGCCACAACAGAGTGACTCATCTCTGTACCATGTCATTTTTTACCTGACTGTCTCTCCCTCTGCACCATGAGTTCCTCAAGGGCCAAAACAGTGTCTTATTTGTCACTGTGTCCACAACACCTCACATTGGGCCCAACCCTGAGTACATTTTCAGTAAATCTGTGCAAATTGAATGGAATTGAATTTACTTTATGCAAAATTGAGAGGCAGGAGAGATTTAAATGAATTATTTCTCTTCCAAACCACATGTCTGGATTATGCAAAAGGTAAAAGGATCTATTTTTGTGGCTGGTGACAATTCAGCCCCCAAAGGCAACGTGGGGGCACTGCTGCTCAGCATTTCCAGGGCTCCCTTCCAGAGGAAAGCTTTGCAAGCAGGCACTTGGCACAGTCAGCCACCAACTCATTGTAGGTCTAAAAAGGTGTGCACACTATTTTGGAGTAGAACACCACTTGGAACAATTTGTATGGCTACATAAATCCAGTGCTGCTTTCTTTCAAAAAGATAGATTTTCGTTAGTCTTCCTTGACCTTCTGCTCTTCAAAATTAGTTCATTTGTACACAAATTATAAGGTTTAGGGATTGGAAAGAGGGAGAAGCAGACTGGTCTCCTCTTATCCCTCTGCTGTGTGGATGAGCAGATATTTGAAGAAGCTAGTGCATCCAAATTCTCTGAGCAGCAGACTTCAACCTCAGGATACTGTCATTGGGCAAGGAAAAGGTCATATCTACAAATCAAATTCACCTCTGCAAATATGGCTTATCCAATATAGGTTGAAATTCTTATTTGCACAAAGACCTGCACAACATCCTTGGAGAAAGCAGGGAAAGAGATTTGAGATGGATGGTTGGGAACAAAGAAACAAAGTATTTCCAGAGTTAATGCCCTAGACAGGCAAGCAGAGAACCCAGAAGTCAGTGACAACCTTCAGCTTTGAATCCAACTACCACGATGGGGAACCACACAGGTGACATACTTGGTGACCCCTAAGAGCATCCTTTTCTTAGTCCATTTATGCTGCTATATGAAAACCACCAGAGACTGGGTACTTTAGAAATACAAGAAATTTATTTCTCATAGTTTGGAGGCTGGGAAGTCCAAGATCTCGGTGCCAGCAGAATCTGTGCCTGGTAAAGGATCTCTGCTTCCAAGATGGTGCTTTCTTGCTGCATCCTCACAGGGAAACTGTGTCCTCACATAGCACAAGGGCAAAAAAGAAAAAGGGGAGGACACTGCATGAAGCCCCTTGATAAGAGGACTAATCCCATTGCTCCACCCTCATGACCTAATCACGCCTAAGAGCCCCACCTCTTAAAAATACTGTCACATTGGGGATCAAGTTTCAACATATGAGTGTGAGGGGGACACATTCAGATAGTCTAATGCCCTGGAAGAACATGTTACAAGTTCCTTATTTTGTTTCCAGAGGATGGTAAAAATAAAACTTGTTGGTGTTATGGGCTGAATGTGTCCTCCTGAAATTCCTGTGTTGAAATCCTAACCCCTAATGTGCTGGTATTTGAAGGTGGGACCTATGGAAGGTAATTAAATTTAGGTTGGTTATCACAAGGGGGTTCTCCTGATGGAATTAAAACCTTTATAAGAAGAAAAGAGAGAGGGAAATCTCTGTGTGAACACACACAGGGGAAATGCCCTGTGAGCCCATAGTGACGGGGCTGCCTCTACAAGCCAGGAAGAGGGCCCTCATCAGAACCAAATCTGCCAGCACCTTGATCTTGGACTTCCCAGCCTCCAGAATGTGAGAAATAAATGTCTGTTGTTTAAGCCACCCAATCTATGGTATTTTGTTACAGCAGCCCAAGCTGACTAAGACAGCTGGGCTAACGTTTGGTACAGAATAAACTGTAAACTTTAAAGCGTATCATGAGTTGGTGGAAGGAGCATGGAGAATATTTGTAAGCCGACCAGAGATGGATCCTTGTTTCACCAGCTTTGCAAGCCTGAGTGATTCACTCATTGTCTCTGCACTTCAGACTCCTCTCTACAAAGCCCACCCCCACTGGGATGTTGTGCTTATTCAATATGGTAGCATATGTGATGTGACGAATGAGCACCTGCTAGGGGTGAAGGCAGAGATGCAGCAGCAGGAGGAGGGAAGGGAAAGCACAGGGAGCTGTTGCTGCATAAGGCTGCAGGGAGAGAGAGGAAGGACCCAGGGGGCAGCAGCCCAAGCAGGGAAAACCCAAAAGCTACCTAGGTCAAAAACAAACCTCCTGAGACCAAACAGGAAGGTAAGGAGACCTGCAGAGATTAGAATACCTGTTACTGCCCTATCTGGCGGCTTGAGTCCCAAGCGCAAAGACAATTTCACAGGTGACTTCCTCTTTCCCCTCCTCCCCAGGCCGGATGAAATAAGAGTGTGTGGATTTCCTTGCAGGAAGGAAGGTAAGCAGTATCCCCACTGACATCAGGCAGAAGGCGGGGTCAGTCCCACAGCAAGAGCTCAATGGCTGCTTGTTCTGCCTTTTATAAAGCTGAATGCAAGATTTAGGCTGGGTGTTTTATGTAAGGGAAAAGGACCTTGAAGACTATAGAAAGCAAATGGGTATTCCATACATACCCACTTCCTCTCTCCAGGAAGCTGAAGAAAGCTTAGCTCCTGAAGCATAGAAGAGCTAAACAAAGTACTCCAGCATCCTGTCGTTCTGACTTGTGTGATTCCAATTTGAATCACGCCACAAATGTAAAATGACTTCATTTTCCTGTGCCAGATTCCCTGGGGATCTCAGACTTTTTATGCCTCTCTGAAATGAAGTTCAGCCTAGCCCCAGTGAAGGAAAACACTTCTATAGGCAGGAGGCTGCTGGAGCCAAAACATGAGCAGAGTCTATTCATCCTCCTTTGACAAAGCTCATCCTCTTGGAACAAGGGAACTTCAGTCCCTAATGTCTCAGGCTTGGCAGCACAGTGAGAGCTGGTTTCATGTGGAGGTTTAGAAACTAGTGCTCAAATATAAAACTTAGTGCTGTGCCGGGAGTCCAGAAAGATCATCTGACTCTTACCCAGAGCTCTGCTCCTAAGGTAACTCTAACCGTAGCCCCGCCTCTTGACATCCTTTGTAAACAATGAGGTCAGAAGGGTGCTCTGCACACGCAAGTCTGTTAAGTCTCACAAACAGTAAGTGGCCTTGGGTTGGGGTTTACTGGCTACAGATCCCCACCCCACTTGAAAAGCAATAGTAACCTGTGTCTTTTTACCAACACAGATGTTCATTCATTAGTTAGAGGTTTACTGACCACCTACCATAAGATAACAGGCACCCAGGATACAGAGAAGAAAACAACGTGGCTCCTGACCTCCCATTCCAAGTTTGAAAGACCTCATGGTACAGGTTTAGATCCAAATCCTGCCTCTCCTGTATGCCGCTTCCTTATCTACAAAATCATGTGCACAATTTATACCTTGCAGTGGCACACGGAAGAATACACAAGCCAGCAGCTGTGGAGGACCCACACAAATGAGTTCCTCCTGGTCCCATCCTTGTTTGCTTACATTTGTGGTGGGGGCGGGGAGTTCTATATTCCCTGCCTTCCACTTCATCATCCTTAAGGAATTAACTGAAGGCAGTGAGTGTGAGTTGCAGTGTGAGAGAATTAAGTGGTTTGCACCCCTCAATGCTAATTAAGCAAAGTCAGCATGCTAAGCAGGTTGATACAATGAATATTCTAAACCAGAAATGAAGAGGCTGTGCATGAGGAAGGTATATCATACAAAGAAAGAATTGTTCTGATAGGTTAACCAAACAATTGTAATGCCCCACCCCAAGAATCTTCTGAATGTAAATAGACCCATGTTAATTTTGTACAAAAAAGACTTCCCGGAAAAGCATAGAAAAAAAAACAGTAGGCGAATTTGGAGATATCAGAAAGGCTGTACAGAAGATCATCTCAGAAAAGAAATGATCTCGTGTCCCCAGGCAGAGACAGAATTAGAGGAGGCTTTAGAGGTGGCCAGGGGGATTTATTTAATCAGACTTATAATAAAAAGTCAAGGCCCTTCCATCTTTAAATTCTAGCACATCAATTCATACTCATCCTCTGGAGATTTGGGGGTTAGGAAACTGCATTTGCCTCTTATTATGAAGTTAGTTGAATGATATTTCTTTAATCTCTGTGCAAGAAATTAAAGTAAAAAAAAAAAAAGTGTTTGCAAATGACAGTGCCTCCTCATCTAGGTGTTCCCAGGCCCCATTGACTGCACTTCTCTCCAAGGGAGACAAAGCAGGGAGGATGCCCTGGCGGTTGCTATTCCGGACCAGTGCTGAGCATCTGCAGGCCTGTGTGGGAATGAGGAGGGAAAGGCCCATAGGCAGAGGAACAGGAGCAGGCTTGGGAACCAGGGCCCTGGATCACAGCCCCAGCTCTGCCATTTCCTCATTGAGGAACCCGACCCCAGGGCACAGAGGTATGTTGGTTCCCGCTGTATGCCAGTCTTAGAATATTTCTGTAACTAGGAACTTGTAGCTCTATTGTGTAGATTAAAAGAACACAGGATCAGTGAGATTAGGGAGAGTAAGTAACTTTCCCAAGGTTGCCTGACTCCAGACGTCATCTCCTACTACACACTCCTCTGGAGGGAGCGTCTCTCAAGCCCTGGCTTTCCCAAATGAATGGTGAGAGGAGAGAACCAGGCTGTTTCTCCAACTCCCCCAGATTGAAAAGAAGCTGAATATGAGGATTGTCAATAATTGACATGGATATTTCTCTAGAAAGGTACAAAAGAGGCCAGGCATGGTGGCTCATGCTTATAATCCCAGTACTTTGGGAGGCCGATGGGGGTGGATCACCTGAGCTCAGGAGTTCGAGACCAGCCTGGGCAGCATGGAGAAACTCCATCACTACCAAAAATACAAAAAATTAGCCAGGTATGGTTGTGCACGCCTGTAGTCTCAGCTACTCAGAGGCTGAGGTGGGAGGAGGGCTTGAGCCCAGGAGGTGGAGGTTGCAGTGAGCCGAGATTGTGCCACTGCACTCCAGCCTGGGTGACAGAGTGAGACCCTATCTCAAAAAAAAAAAGGTACAAAAGAAACATAAAATGCTGATTAAACATTATTAAAGGCAAAGAACTTGAGAGTCAAGTACACACAAAGAAAAAATTAGTCATTAAATTAGTGATTAGTTGACCGTTTTCACTTACCACAAACATGAACAACGTAGTGCATAGTCTTTATCTGAGTAGCCTAAACTCGGGGGTAGAAGGGTAGAGGAGGCAGAAACTAAAGAGCAGTGAAGTTATAGAACCTGCTCTCAAGTCTATTTTCTGAAAATATTCCATTGCTCTGAAATAGAGGGAAACATCGTACATACATTAGGTTCTAAGATGCTATTGAGTCTAAACAATGCTTATTGAGAAAAAGAAAACATCTAGAAGGATTGTCATTGCCTTTAGTTAATCTGACACTTGCACTTTACCAATAAAGTTCACATCAAAAATCTCATAGGATATCCATTATAACCTCTTCAGATACAAGAGGCAATTTTATCTTCAAAGATAAAAAAGGGATGCTCACTAAATTCAAGGGACTTTTCCAGGTTCAAATGGCTGCTAAATCCAATCCTGAGGTTTTTTTATTCTGCTCTAGTATCTGTCTCCCCATTGCCTAGTCTTGTGTATGACAAATAGTTGGCACTTAGCAAACAGTTTAACAAATGAATAAATTTCAAATTAGAAAATCTACCCTTACAAGGATGCTAAAATCTTTCTTGTCTTTATACATAGGTGGAATGAACATGTCTTTGCCAGCTGCACTGAAATTGAAGGTTGAAGTTTCCTGGAAAAGATGCCTTTACCTGAAATCATATCATTAGAAATACTTAAGAAATCCTCTATTTTCAATGCCCATAGAAGAGAGAATATAGTTGCCGACAGGTATGTTCAATAATGTTGTGGTAAATAAATTAATAATCCTAATTCACAAAAACATTTAATGAACAATGACTATGTTTTAAGCCCTTGACAAAACACAAGGAACACTATGGCAAATGAAACACAGTTGCTGCCATCAGGTAATTCACAGTCTAGGGGTACAAAACAGGCAATTAAACAGGAAATTATAAAATGGCATGGGACAGGATGTTGCCAGACTGGTGATATGATCTCACAGAGTTGAATGAGAAATCAGATAAGGGGGATCCTAAGACTGCACAGAGAAGCAAAGGAGGTGCCAAGAGGTGGTTTTGGGGCCTATATCAGAATGATTTGTAGAGCTTTGCATTTTTTAAAGCTGAAAGTGACTTGGAGATCAATTTTGATTGAATCTAATCTCACTAAAGGATCAATCAAACTCAGAGAGGGAAACTGATATGCGCAAGATCACATGGGGGTTAATGTCAGTGGTAGAACGAAGGGATCCTAAGGCTAAGATCAATGTTAGTTCTCAGGCCACATGTGTGCATCACTAAGGAAGACTGTGAATAAATGATATCTTTATTTTGCTTTAGGTGGACAGTCCCTCAGTCCTCACAAAGGCCAAGTAAAGTATGTATTGGTCCTGTTATATAGGATAAAGGAACCACACTCAACTATCTAGGGATGGACCCAGGATTTGAACCCAGGCTTGCCTGTCTCTAAGCTGACTCTCTCAGAGGCATATGAATGAGACCACTCCTGTACGGAATGAAAGCTGGAGGCCACTGAAGAATCCCAGCTCCTCACTCCTTTTTACACATGGATGTCCCATTGTGGATGCATTACTGTGTGTTCAGAGCCAGTCTTCTGGAATACTAAGGTCATCCACAACCACTCTCAGAACTGATCAGACACTTGGATGTGATTTGGTCCAGATTATAGGCCACAGGATTTGCAGAAGGTGGCAATTCACAAGTCATTCTATGGAGAATAATGGAAATGATTGCTGTGCTCTGGTCACCCAGAGCCATTAACAGCCTTGGTCAACGATGATTTCATTACAGTCTTGTCTAAAGGAAGGGGATGTATGAGCTGACCTCTTCTGGCTTCTTCATTCATGGGCCCTTGGGATTGTCTTCATTGGGTTGAGGTGGTGGGAATTGAAATATACATCTCATCTGGAGTGATTTGTTTTGTATATCTTTCAAGATTCATGAAACAGATTGTTAGAACAGATTTTTTTATTTTCTTTTTTGTTATGTTTTAATACTATAGTATATGTAATGGCATAGAAAAAAACTGTTTGAAATCTGCTACATTCTTCCTTATTTTAAACTCCCTCTCATCTACACGTATCTACATATGGTGTTTGAGACATTGGCATAAGTAAGTACATAGCATAAAACCTCGAGAAAAGGGAAGATTTCCCTTTCCAATGTGGCCAAATATCTTCACCAAGTCTCCCCTAATTCATAGGAAAATGGATGAATACGTTCTGATCCTTGGGCTTGTAATTTACAGCAAAAATGAGGTTCCCTTTCACAGCAGATGGGAAGGTTCAGTAAATCATGTTCTCCTGTTGCAGCCAATGTCTATACATTGTAGTTTTATGTCATGGAAATCAGCAACGATGTGGTATGTGGTTATTGAATAATATTTGGGCTTGTGACCTTGAGTCTCTCAGTCAATTAAACTGGAATAGTTTAAAAAAATTTTTTTTTTCTGAACACCTATCAGGAAACAAAGTGCTATGCAAGAACCATGAATAAATCTCTGTCCCCTAGAAGATCACTGATTGATAGTAAAGGTAAGTTCAGAAACGTGGAATATTAAACATACATAGATGCCAGAAACCAAAAGCTATGAACCACAAGGTCTTTCTTTACATTACAGTGGCTGGATTAGCCACCCAAAATGGGAGCATAGAGTAAAGGCAGATTATGCCTTAAATTTTCCAGTGGTGATCAGCCCTTATTCTGAAAGGATTTTAGTAAAATTATAGATGAAGGAAAAGGAGCCAAGGCCACCTGCTGATGTCTGATGTTCCAGCTCTCTTACCTCCACAAGGATTGAAGCCATGATGTCTAGCCCTTCAGCTTATGTTCAATTCAACCACACTGTATTTCACCATTCGCCATCCTAATTGCAACAGCCTCTGTTCAGAAAGTTAAGAAGGAACGCAATGACCATACCACCATATGAGACCAATGCAAAAATTATGTCAAAAAGATAAAATAAAAACTAGGACAAAAAAAGAGACTATGAGCACTCTTTGAAGAAAGAATGTTTTCTAGGGAAGGGGAGCAAATTGTAGGTGACTACAGCTTTTTTATTTTCAAGGCAATTAAATAAAATGTAAATATTAAGAATATAAGATCAGAGAGAAAATGACAAAATGAATGATAAATGGTGTTAGCAGTGATGATGAAAATAATGAGGAGAACAAGTGCATAATACTAGTGTAGATTTTTTTTGAAGGCTGTAGAATCATCAATAAACAGAACTGATATGACACTATGGAAATTTAAGGCAGTGACATAGAGGATGGAATGAGAAAAATTCCAAAGAATGAGGAGAGAAAGGATAAAGAATTTTTAAAAGAGCACATCTGAGTAACAGACAATGCAGCCATCACTTTTGAATAATTAGTAATATAAATTTAGTGAATAGAATATACTAAACAGAAAACATTCAAATATGTAAGTGAAAAAATATCTGGAAATAAAAATCTTGATCTGCAATCCTAACGGCTCTGTGTGTTCTAGGAGGAATTCACAAAGAATGACTAACATTATGCCGTATTTTAACAAAAATTGCTAAACCTTGTGAAGAAGAAAGATACCAACATGTGTCTAGAAAAAATATTTCACCTACAAAACTGAAAAATAATGAATGGACTCAGAATTTACCACAACAGCATTAGGTAATAGAAAATAATAAAACAATTGCTGGGGGACTTTGGAATAAAATGATTTGTGACCCTAGAATTCTATATTCAGTCATATTCTCAGGTATATAAGGATAAAAGACAAATTTTAACACTTCATTCTTTTTGAAAAATCTGTTTTAAGCTGTATCTCACCCAATGGTGTAATCTTATTTTTCAAGAAAACAAACATGGTGATTCACATGTAAATAACACATCCAGTGAAAGAAGTGGCTATGAACATTGAATCCATTAAGGTTGAATTATGTCTAACATTTCTGAGGCTCTTGATTCATACTTTTTAAAGACAGATTTATTAACTCATTAAAGAAATAATAATAAACCCATTGTGTGATAACATATTTTTATAAAGAATAACTATATTTTTCATTTTTATTTTATTTTACTTTATTTTATTTGAGACGGAGTCTCGCTTGTCGCCCAGGCTGGAGTGCAGTGGCGTGATCTTAGCTCACTGCAAGCTCCGCCTCCTGGGTTCCCGCCATTCTCTCGCCTCAGCCTCCCAAGTAGCTGGGACTACAGGTGCCCGCCACCACACCTGGCTAATTTTTTATATTTTTAGTAGAGACGGGGTTTCACCGTGTTAGCCAGGATGGTCTCCATCTCTTGACCTCGTGATCCACCCGCCTCAGCCTCCCAAAGTGCTGGGATTACAGGCATGAGCCACCGTGCCTGGCAAGAATAACTACATTTTTCAATACCAAAAACCTCATTGAGGAAAGTAGCATTTTACATTTTTGCGAGTCTCTTAAATTCCTTGTTTAATACAAGACAATTATTTTTGTATCTGCTTCTGCATAAAATAAGATGCATTTTTTTTTTGGATTACATAAAAAAGAAAAATTAGCCACATACATACGTATTTGGAAAGGGAAGAGTATTTTAGTAGCTTTTTCAAATAATTGGGGTCATTCTTTTTTGACACTGCACTGAAACAAGTGGCAGTTTCTTAAAGGCAAATTGAACTATGGAATCTGAAACTGTACCAATGAATATTTTGTATTCTGTTACATTAACATCCATTGGTCTGTCTTGCCTTTTCCTGATGCATGATTTTCTTTTTTTTAAATTAATTTTGTGTTAGATACAGGGGTATATATGCAGGTTTGTTACATGGAACAATTGCGTGACATTGAGGTTTGGGGTACAGATCCTGTCACCCAGGTAGTGAGCATAGTACCTAATAGGTAGTTTTTCTAACCATGCCTCACCTCTCCTGTCCCCCTCCAGTAGTCCACAGTGTCTGTGGTTCCCATGTTAATGTCCATGTGTGTTCAATGTTTCGCTCTCACTTAGAAGTGAGAACATGCAGTATTTGGTTTTCTGTTTCTGTGTTAATTTGTTTAGGATTATGACCTCCAACTACACCCATGTTGCTGCAAAGGGCATGATTTCATTCTTTTTTATAGCTGTGTCGTATTATGTACCACATTTTCTTTATCCAATCTACCATTGATGGGCACCAGGGTGGATTCCATGTCTTTGCTATTGTGAATTGTGCTGCGATGAACATACGTGTGTGTTTCTTTTTGGTAAAATGATTGATTTTCCTTTTGGGTATATACCTAGTAATGGGATTGCTGGGTTGAATGGTAGTTCTGTTTGAAGTACTTGGAGAAATATCCAAACTGCTTTCCATATTGGCTGGACTAAATTATATTCCCACCAACGATGTATAAGTGTTCCCTTTTCTCTGCAGTCTTGCCAGCATCTGTTGTTTTTTGACTTTCTAATATTAACTATTCTGACTGGTGTGAGATGGTATCTCACTGTGGTTTTGAAAACAGACATTTTTCAAAAGAAGACATACAAACAGCCAACAATCATATGAAAAAATTCTCAGCATCATTGATCCATACTTAAACTATTTTTATTTCAGTTCTACCAATGTCTACTCCTAATAGCAATGTACGAACCCTGCTCAGCCTTAAGGATTTAATTTTTTGCTAATATGCCAGAATGATAAAACCTGTTTACTTTTTGCTATGCACGAATATAAAAGGAAAACTCCCACATGAATTTATTAGCCACCTTTCAGCTTTCTAAATGGTCATCTTATTCGTCCCCTGCATCTGTGTTAGACTAGTCCACACCAGCAGGCCTTGATAGGGGAGAATGAAAGAATAAAGAAATGGCTCACCTATTTTCAGGTTTCTCACTCCAGACATGGGGTGATATCTTCACTACCTGATACTGGTGGGTATATCCATTTGTTCACTGTAATGCCCCTCTCCCAGCAGGAAAGCTGGGATGGGCCAGCCCACCACTGGCTGTGGTCATATTCCTTACCCCAACTGTATTGCGGGTCATGGATGACGATTCCTAAATCAAACACAATATGCAAGTATAGGAGTTTAACCCCTGAACACCCAAGCAGCTTGTCTCCAACCCACATCCAATTCAAAGGGTTCCCAGGAATGCTGGGTAAAGGTAGGAAAGAAACAGCTGCTCTGAGTTGACAATCAAGTGGTCACTTTTAGTGGGGGTAGTTGTTTGCTCTCAGCAGAGTCTATAACTCATTAGAATACTCTACATAGGACCATGTTTTCAAAGATGTAAAGATAAAGGAAAAATATCAGGAACATATTATATGAACACTGCAGAAATATTTGAAGGGGCAGGTGGGTGGTCACCTCCCCGGATCACTCACTCTAGTATTTGAAATGCCTGTGTATTCCCAAGAGGACTGAATCACGTAGCTCAGGAGAGGACATCTAGCACATCTGGCATTCAGTGAAAATCAATTTTAGTTCCAAGCAGCTGTTTTGATTTTGTGACACAGCCCATGAAGGAGACGTTGCATCTGGCACCGACCACAAATTATTGCCTCAGTGTTAGAGTCAAAGCCATGCCAATACTAAAAGATAAAAGGCATCCTTAAATTGTTTTCATTTCCTTATGTAATGACATAATTACCTGAAGACAGCAGCACAGGCTCCCAGTTCTCTATACCAGATGAATTCTTTCTATTCAACAATCTCTAGCTTCTTTGAAAGTCTAATTAGCTAAAGTGGAAAGATTTCAAGAGTCCAGCTTAGAAGGACTAAGAGGTCCCTTTTTGTAGGTGAGGAAATTGGAGCACAAAGAGGAAAGAAACTTGGCCATTGCTGTCACCTCTGTAAACCAAAAAGTATCTGAGACAGATCTCAATCAATTTAGAAGTTTATTTTCCCAAGCTTATGGATCATAACCTGTGACACAGCCTTGGGAGGTCCTGGACATGTGTCCAAGGCAGTTGAGTTACAGGTTGGTTTTATGTTTTAGAGAGACATAAGACATCAATCAATGCATATGAGGCATACATTGGTTTGGTTCAGAAATGCAGGACAACTTGAAGTGTGGGAAGGGGGAGGCCTACAGGTCACAGGTGGATTCAAAGCTTTTCTGATGGGCAATTGGTTGAGTTAGTTATTATTAAAAAACCTGGGATCAATAGAAAGGAGTGTTTGGGTTAAGATAAGGGGTTGTGGAGAACAAGGTTCTTATTACGTAAATGAAGGCTCATAGGTGGCCAGAGGCAAAAGATGGCAAATATTTCCTATCCAGACACTTAAAAGGTGCTAGACTCTCAGCCCATCTCTTCAGCATCAGAAAAAAACCTGGAAAGGGAAGAGGGCTCTCTACAGAAGGTAAGCATTCCCCACAAGAGACAGTTTTATGGGACCATTTCAAAATATGTCAAACAAGTATATTTTGGGGTAAAATACTTTGGTTTCTTTCAGAGCATTGCCATCTGGGATGTGATGCTATACTAAGGTCAGGTTGGAATTTGGTATCTTATTGCTACAAAGAGTCTGTCTGTCAGTCTTGGGATCTGTATTTTAATATTAATCCTGGCCAATTGTGCCTGAATTCCAGAGTGGTAAGTATAATGAAGCAGGTCCAATCCTCCCCTTCTCGTTATGGTCTGAACTAATTTTTCAGGTTTAGTTGGGTCCCATTGGCCGAGAGGAAGGTTCATTCAGTCAGTGGAGGGCTTGGAATTTTATTTTTGGTTTACAATTCTAATCCCTGGTAGATCAGGCCTTCTGTTGGTGAGTAATTTTTTGATGTGGCAACAGTGCAATCAGTAAACTTTGTTCTGCATATTTTTAAGACAAGTAACTTCTCAAGGGCAAATGCAAGCACAGTACCTGTTTGTATTTGTGTCCTCAGTCCCTGGTGTAGGGGTGGGCACAGAGTAGGCACTTGTCTCCTGCACTGATGGAACTGCACATGACTGTGGGAATCCTGGGGCGACCTTGTGGGTGACCGTGGTCGTGGCTGTGGTCTCCTCTCTTCTGCAGGGTGCATGGCCCTGCCCTGCATGCTTCTCTCCTCTCCCAACAAACCACAAAGCAAGAAGGCAGTAGGGGGTGACGCTGTGGCAGTACAGACACATGAAAGACCCTGGGATTGTTTGCTTTTGTCTGGTAAAACTTGACAACAGCTTCAATTTATTTATCTTGAAAACCCTCAAAGATAATACCAACAGTTCGCAGGAGGGGAATTAGTCATAGGCACACATGGTTTCCCGATATTGCCCCAAGAAAAATACCCCCCTTAAAAGTTCTCTGGTTTCAGCATCACCTAATTTATGGAACATTAGGTCAAGACCTCGAAGTTCTGATTTCATCAGAGATTCTGCCACAAGAAACTGCTGGGCTGGTCATGCCTCACCAGTCCTTGGAGAACCCTTGAAAATTTCTCTGCATTTTCATCTTATACATAAGAGTGTTTCAAATATGCCTGCTGCCCTGTCCCCACTAGGATGGCATCTGCCATTATAAGGAAAGAAATGTTTGAACAAGAGAATTTACATTGGGTTGTTTTTCATAACTCTGGTCAGTATGCAGTAAATGGGAGTTCTTGAATGCATATATATTCAACTCATAATTACAGCCTAAGATACAAAACTTTTATCTCCTTTGATAAAAGTTGACTGAACATCTATTAGGTGCAGTCCCTGGGAATATAAATAAATAAATAAATAAATAAATAAATAAATACAGCCCCTGGCCTCAGGGAGCAGAAATGACAGACAGTAGGAGCTATGACAGAGGTAATCCAGCACGTCTATTAGGTGAGCATCTATTAGGTGCAGGCCTTGGGAATATAAATAAATAAATAAATAAATAAATAAATAAATAAATACAGCCCCTGGCCTCAGGGAGCAGAAATGACAGACAGTAGGAGCTACGGCAGAGGTAACCAGCACGTCTCAGTGCTTTGAGAAGGGATATGTGTCCAAAGGCCTTTCAAAAGACATGGGGTCTTAATTGTGTCTGAATGGGTGAAAGGAGTTGGCTAAGAGGATGGAGAAGCAAGAACACCTTGGTTCTATTATCCATAGGATAATTAACAATCTTATAGTCAAAAAGTTTTAGATCAGGGATCCCAGCATTTCATCCACTAGGATGCCATGTCTGTAACAGCGCATGAATAAAACACAGGCATGCTGTCCCAAGCCTCACACATATGGAAAAGAGGGCAGCAGCCATGCCACCTGACCTTGGCAGTCCCCCATGAAAAGCTCATGCTACAGATAGGAAGGCTGGGAAGCTCACAGGTCCAGACACAGCCCACACCCACCAGAACTTAGTGCACTCCTCCAGCTCTCAGGCCTATGATGTGCCGTGTGGGTTGTTTATGTGCACAGCTTCCCTGGGAGTTGTGCAGAGAACTTCCTGCCAGACTATATAAGACAGCCCTGCTGTCACTGGTTAATTTAACCATTTTGTTAAACAGATCCATCGCTTTTGGCTTGGTTGTCAGAGTTGGCATTCTGGTGGCATCATTCATCTCACAAATCTCTATCAGGTATCAATACATGATAGCTACTCATTGGTGCAGGGGTGTCTTAATGACTGTAATCACACCTGTGCCCTTGGAAGCTTACCCTCGTGTACTCAGCCTACTCTAGACCTATGCATCTCCATAGACGTGGAAGCCTGGGAAGCGTGGTCAGTGCAGGCCTTCATGCTCTGTTCACATATAACCATCCCCAGTTCCTTAGGCAGAAAGTTCTACCCTCTTTGATACATGGCAGGCCCAGGAAATGTGCACGCACAGGCACATGCTACATGCTATCCCTTCTTCATTTATCTATTTTGGGTTTTTTAGTTTATTTAACATCTATGTCATAGCTTGGATAAGTCAAAGGTTGGATTATCTGAGTTTTCACTCTTGTGTCCTTCATTCATACCCTGCTATTAGAATTACTATTCCACTTGGAATAAAAAACAAAGTCCTTTCTAAGTCCATGGGGACCTCTATGACCTGATCATACCTCTCTGGCCTGTCTCCTCCCACCCTTTTATTGGGCACTCTGCTCAGCCACTCACACCCCTAGATGTCCATCCACTGTGAGGCCAGGCATCTTACATCCAGGCACCTAGCACATAGTAGGGATCAAATATATGCTCTAGAGGAGGAAATGAATTAAGGGATTGCAGCTGTGAAGAGATTGCCTGTGATATTGGGCATTACTCAAGCTCTCCCACTCCCCATGGGAGGCTGGGAGCATCAATTCTGTTAGCGAAGTACCTCATGTATTCTCAGCCATGGCTTCATCTTCTCTCTTTCACCCCAGAACGAATGCCCACTGTTTGGCATTGCTGGCCTACTCTCTCAATCCCCTCTTTTTGGAAAACCTCTACAGGTTCTTCCCTCCAGATGTGGGTGATAATTCTGCCATTCAACTACGGCAACCTAGCCCTGCCTGATCTCAGCAAGGCCAGTATCTGAGTTGTCCGCCTCCTAATACTGTAAAATAGGCAGAGTCACCCTCATATGACAATTGAGGAGCTAAAGTTCACAGCGAGTTAGGGACTTGCAGAAGTCCTACAACTGGATTTAAACCCAAGCCTTTGTAACTCCAAAGCCGGCACTTGGCCCATTAAACCACCTTCATTCATGCATAAGTAAAGTTGGAAAATTTCATTATTTCCCATCCAGAGGAAACTTTAAGACCTTCCTCCACCCCCAGCTCCACAACTCCACTGGCATCTCCACAGTGGCAAAGCTTTTGTGTGTGTGAATATAAACAAGTGGTAATGAGTGGGAAACATACTGAACTACTGACCTTTCAAAGTTCTGGAATTCTATGAATTAGATCTTCTTTGTTTAAAAATTTGGACCTATTGTTTCCCCCTTGATCACTAAGCAATATAGCTTCTCCAGAAGCAAGAGCAGGCCATCTGATTATAACAAATGTTAGAATATCTTTTCTAAGGTATAATTTTATCCAATAGGACATAGGGAGCCATTGAAGGTTTTTCAGTGGGACAGGCACATGACCATCTCTGTATTTAGGAAACAACAATGTAGAAGATGGGTCTGCAAGTTGGCACTGGTGCCCAGGAGACCACTCAGGCAAAACAAGAAACGAAGGAGAATTAAACAAATGCTGAAGAGGTATGGAGAGAGAGGAAGGAACATTGAGGAGGAATATTATTCCTCACCAGAATGCATGCTCCAAGAAGGCAGAAACATATTATACTTATTCACTGCTCTGTTTTTAGCACCCAGAACAATGTTTGGCAAATAGTCAATGCTCAACGAATGTTTTAAATTTTGTAAACATTGTCATGGAGGACTTGAAAGAATGTTGAGTGTTTTAGTAAGAAAGAGATGGCAGTCAGCACACCTAAGAATCATTTGAGGATCATGCCTGGGGACTGAGGGAAAAATTGGGGAGGAAAACCAAAAGGAAGGCATACACATGAAATAAACATCAGGTACTCTTCTGCAACCGCTCAAAGCATCCATTGTGACACCCTGGCAATCAGCGCTCTGGGAAGAGGCAGGCACAAACCTGCCTGGGAATTGTATAAGAACCTTCCAGCCATCCAGGTAGGTAATATCACAGCAGCCTCTGATCATTCCCACTCCTTTACTGTTGATAACCAGCTGCAAACATCTATTGATTAAACATCTGCATTATCTCTTGCATCTCCTTGCCATAGTTTGGATGTTTGACCCCCTACAATTCTCAGGGAGGTGTTTGGATCATGGGAGTGGATCCCTCAATAATAGATTAATGCCCTTCCTGGTAAGAGTCATGAGTAAGTGCTTGCTCTATTCATTCCTACAAGAGCTGGTTGGGAAAAAAAAAAAGTAGAACCTCCTCTGTCTCTTTCTCTCTTGCTCTCTCTCTCTATTTCTGTCTCACCTCTTCTCTTGCTTTGTGATGTCTGTACATACTAGTTCCCCTTCTTCCACCATGAGTGGAAACAGCCTGTGGCCCTCATCAGATGCAGATACTGGCGCCATGCTTCTTGTAGTCTGCAGAACTGTGAGCCAAATAAACCTCTTTTTGTTATAAACTACCCAGCATCAGATATTCCTTTATAGGAACACAAAACAGACTAAGACATCCCTCCTCCCCATCTCCATTATCACTACCCTAGCTCACTCTTCATCACCCTCAGGGCTTTCAGCTGAACCATGGACACTGTATCACTGAGCAATATAGCTTCTTCAGGAGCAAGAACAGAACATCTGATTATAGCAAATGTTAGGATGTTTGCTTCTGAGATATGATTTTATCCAATAGGAAACAGGGAGCCATCAAATGTTTTCGAGTGGGACAGACACATGATCATGTCTGTGCTTAAAAAATAAGCAGTGTGGAAGATGGGTCTGCAAGTTGGCATTGCTGCCATGGAGACCACTGGGGCAAAAAAAAAAAGGAAATGAGTACTATAGCTCATTTGTCAGGGATGCCATCTCCCTGACACCATGTGCTCTAGACACTGCTCATCCTCAAAGTCACTAACAGATTATTCTTTACTTAATTATAGTTATGATTATGGTGGCCTCCTACTCAAAACTACTCTAGCATTCCTTTTGCCTAGCAAATCTCCATTTCTTGACTTACCACCAAGACTCTTCCATATGTGTCCTCAATCGTGCCAGTCAGCCTCATTTCCCACCACCAATTTTCATACCTCATTTCCATCAAACCATTCTCACTCTAGTTTCCATACATTTTCTCCCTGTTTCCTTAACTAGGAATACCATTCATCATATACTGCAGTTGCCATTTTTTTCTGCAAAGCATTCCCTCAGCCTTCTCTTTGACTCCTCAAGGGAACTTATTTGAAACTCTTTTATGATAACGATCACTTTCTGCCTTAGATTATGCTCATCTATGCACATATCTTATTTTTCCTAACAGACCCTGAGTCCTCAAAAACTAGGATTTGTATTATTTTTAACCCTCCAGAGGCCTAGTCCTTTATTTGACCTAATTTGTAATTCAGTAAAAGGAAATGAATAAATTAAGAACAATCTGGTTTTAATTATTATATAAAAACAGGTCCAACAAAAACATCACTCTAGAGTCCATAGAAGTGGATGATCAGGACTTAAAAGCAGATCACACACTGTTCTAGCTGGGAAAGTATGCTGGAATAGTGAAATTACTATTTAAATGGAAAGTGTCTAATGGTTTTTGCTATGGAAGTTTGCATATTTATGTTAACTGCAACGATAAAGAGAATATGAGCACATATGTGGTAGTGAATTGCTAGATTAAGAAATACAGAAAACCATGAGGCTGGTGGGGGCTGATGAGACTCTTGACACTTTGTGAAAAACTTCCAAATAATGCAGTGTAGTCTGTAAGCACTGACATACAACTGATGTCTGATTCAGAAACAACTAATAATAAGATCTAAGAGTTAATGATTACTCTCTATGTGCTCAGAAACTTCTATGATTTATGCATGTCTAATTAGTACCTAATTTTCACCTTAAAATAATCCTATGAATTGGATAAAATCTGAAACATAGAGAAGCTCACTAACTTTCCCAAGATTGGTGGTCTTTCTAGTTAATGTACCAATACTCTAAGTTGAATCCTTTTTTCATATTAGATTGAGAGAAATTTCCTTTTTCCCTTTGGAACTTAAGAAAGAGAATTATCACTGTCTAGTCCAGTGGTCCTCAAGTTGTAATTAATGGCCCCATAGAAAGGAGAAAAGGATTCCGAAACTCAAAGACACTGTATTATTGGACAGACCTAAGCACTGATGTAAACATCTCTATTTGTATTTTCTTTATTTTCCTTATAATTTGAACTTCTGACTGAGAGTTTATTGAAAGAAAATATCCTCCCACCTTAAAAAACTATTTCATTAGTTTCATCAAAACTATTTCATTATCTGTTAGTGGATGCCTTACCTTTGTAAAGCTCCATTTGAAAAGCTATGTGCTGATAAACTGCTTATAATAGAGCCAAGAACACAAAACATGCTCTGTAAAGGTTAACTATAGATACAATTATCATCATCGTCTTCATTATTTCATTTGCTATGTCTCTCACAATTCTTATTTGCATCCCCTGTGAGGTTAATATGACCATCTTCATGTAACAAATGTGAAAGCACAGCATTAAGGTGTTAATGATTTATTTATAAGGTCACAAAGCCAATAAGTAAAGGGATTAAACTTTCCACTGCTCTTAGGGTCAACATCAAGTTCTCAACAAGATGCACATGACCTCGTGCTGTCTGGCTGTTCTCCATACCTTCAGCCTCAACTCACCCCACTCTCTAGTATTCACTCCCCCACACCGTCTGCACTCTAGTAATGGTAGGGAAAGTGCCTGCATGGCCATCTTTGAAGTTCCTCAGGTGTGCTCCTCTCCTCCCACCATAGCACCAACCACACACTTGTCCCTCCTCCTGTAACTGCTCCACAATCCACTCCTTTTCTCCTTGACCCAAGTCAAGTTGAATGACGTCATACTTGACTCCAGTCCAAGCCAGGTCCCCTTCTTACACAGTCTCATAAAACTGGATACTTCTCCTTCCTAGTGCTTGTCTCAGTGTGTAATTACATGCTCATTACGTATGACTATTTGACTGATGTCTGAATCTTCCAATAGTTGATTATCTTCATGAAGACAGTGCTCATTATATCTCCAGATTCTTGGTACACATAGGCAGTAGAAATAATTGCTGAGCAAATATGTAAAGCCCATTGTTTTTCTCACATGGTTCTTTCTTCCCCACAACATTCCTACAATCTAAGGAAGGTTTCAGTTTCTACTTAAAGAGAAAAGCTGGAGTTGGCCACTTAGCTTATTAGTATTTTCTCGAAGCTACCATTAGAAAAGGGTTCATCTTGTAAAATTCTTTGAGCTAGGAAGAGGGATGATCTAGGATGTTATCAGCAAACACGAGACCTGAGACTAAAACTGAGCTGTAGACACCTGAATAAGCCCTGCCTGAGCTCTTCTGTCTGCATGCTAATGTTCAGAGATCTGCTGAGGCATTTCTATGCTTCTCTGCCTGCCTTGATGAGGCTTTTTCTGGGAACAAAGCCAGCCTCTGCGGCCTTCTGAGCTCCATGTGGTGAACACCAGTTGTCACCATGGGTGACACCAGCCTCAGTTTCTTCTAATCTGTCTGGAGCCCACATTGACCTCATGGGCTTGAAGGCATTGGCCTCAGTGATGGTTTCTCACTGTGGGATGATGGTGAGCAGGCACCACAGGAACCTACACCTGCCTCATTTGTCCCTGCTGGAACTTGTTGCCTTTGTCCCACACCCTGCAGGGCAGCTGAAGCTAGGTGGCCTGTTTCCTACAACAGCACGAGAGGACAGTCCCTGTGCTTATAGCTTCTGGGGACTCCTCACCCTTGATCACTCCCAGCTCACAATCTCTCAGTGGTCCCCTCCATTCCTCTGCCTGCTTTTGCTCACATTTAGACACAATTTTTCTAGAGGAGAATGAGCTCCATCAATCCTAACTACAGACTCAGAATTAGGAGCTTTGCAGTTCGGCTCCTCCAGGTGCTTTAACATTTTCTTGATAGAAAACGGTGCCTTTGGCTTGTTTTAAAACTTCATTTGCTTCCTTTGCTCAGGTCTGCTTAAGCACCAGGAAATAAAGACAGAAGGGCAGATATAGATACTTATTTTTGAGATTTAGTTCCAGGATTATTATTTCATCTGGGGCTTTCAACAAACTTGCAAGGCAGGCATTTTAATCTCCATTTTATAGATGAAGGAGCAGAATTTCAAGCTATTACAAGTGACGTTTACAAAGGATGTCAGAGACATAAAGGGTGAAAGACAACAACCTGGCCCACAAATTCTCTCAAATCAACAGAAGCAACAACAATAATGATACAAAGACTTTTTAAAGCCTACCTTTGATATTTGGAAAAATAATCCTTTTTCAAGAACAATATTACAGATTTACCTTCTATATGACGGTTGGTAGCACACATACATATTTTCCCATTTTAACCTTACTCCAACTCTCTGAGACAGAGTAAGAATGTGTAATTGTTTACTACATGTGGCTAAGGAAACTGAGGCTTAGAGGAGTTATAGGCAAATACAAGGTCACAAATGTGGCAGTAGAGCTTGATCTTAAACCAATTCTGCATGGCTTTGTCACAGAAGCTCAACAGGGTAGAGGAGGGAGGAGACAGTGCACCATATGCTTGTCTTGGAGAGGCGGAGTGGGCAACGATCCTTCGAACCAGCTTTTTGTGGAGCCACATATAGCCTGGGAGGTAGTTTTGTTCTAGCTTGACCCTGATGTCAAGCCAAATTCTGGGGGGGGTAATTCTTATAAGTACTTACAAGTCAGCCTGCCTTTTGTTTTTGGTCTAGAGAAATTGGTATAGCATGCAGAGGATGGAGAGAGAGAGAAGGCATGGTAGTTTCCACTTTTGTCCTAGACTTCTGATGTTAAACATGAACGTGGATGTTGGAATGAAAAGACTGGTGCCCAGCTCTAGCACTCCAACTAATTACCTGTGTCACCTTGGGCATGCAGCCTCCCTACATCTGTTTCTCATCTGTAAAAAGTGAATAAAAGTTCTCACTCACAACTCAAAGTCTGCACTGGAAATTTTGGATGAAGTGAGGGCAAGTCAGGTCTCCTCTCTGGGCCTCAATTTCCCTAAATTTCTCCCCAAAATGGTAAGGCAGACTAGATGATCTCACCCAAGTACCATGCCAGGTGTTTCACACATAGTTACTCATGTCGTTTGCTCAACAAATCTGCACATTCTGTATTATTATCCTCAATTTACAAACAAAGCAATTGAATTCCAGAGTAATTAAGAAATCTGATCAAAATAGCAAGGCTCAGATGGAGAGCAAAGATTAAAACCCAGGACTAGGAACCCGCTATGTTATCAGACCCACACTTTCAATTCATAGATTCTCTTCTCTTAGTTGTACAAGGGAGTAGCAATGGTGTAAAACCAGGCATGGGAGGAGAGACTGTATTAGTGACTAACTGATTAAGAAAGAAAAAGAAGAGAGGTCCAAGGAAGCATACTTGCTTCTATTGATGGGACAGTCAGGGCAGGCTGGGAGGGATGGTCATGCTCTTTAGGAGTGATGTCAACCCTGGCCACCTCCCCACTCACCTCCGGTCACTCTGCCACATTAGGTCTCACTTAATCAGGGAAAAATTCTTAGTCCTCTCCATCCCCAAGAGTCAGTTATGTACTCTCCTTCTGTGTTCTCATAGCAGCTTATGCTTATACTTATCACACTATTAAGTGCACTCTGTTTTAATGATCCATTTATTTCTCTTGACTTTTCCCCAAGCTTCATATGCAGCGAGTGGATTTAATTCATAGTTACAAGTCCAGTGCATGAAACAGCATCTACAGCAACGCGTTCCTGGAATAAATGAATGAACATGGAAATTGAGCACGTATTTGCTGCACATCATCAAGATCTTACAGCTCATTCTGTACCTAGATTATGTGTGAAGTCAGTGTTCAGCAGATCAAGATATCTCATAATTTCAGGATCCTAAAAGCTGTGGGAACCACATGAGTTCTTTTCACACAATGACTCATGTTAACCCCAAGTTTCATTTTGAAATTTAAAGATTCAAAGCAGAAAACATGCTTCTTGGTTAACTCAAATTTCAACCAGGCCTCAACTGCATATATTTGCATCATTTCCCCCAACTCTTTAGCTCTTCCCTGGTTCAAGACCCTCTTTCTCAACCTTTCCGTTTACAGTGCATTTCATAAAAGCATGGTGGTTGTGTAGATAATAAATCGACCCCCCTTACTTCCCAAAAGCTCTGATATGGAAATCATATGGGTGACTAACTTTCTTCTCCTATATTTAAGATTTTTCTGAATCTACTTGTAAATATTATTGGTCTCTGATCCAAACGACCCATTTGGTACTACAGTAGCTTTTAAGGGGTTTACCCTGGAAATAAGACCCATGACATGACAGACAGCCAAAGCAGCAAACAATGTATTCAGTAATAAGCAGTAGAAGTTGACGTTCCAATATATCTTTCTTTTTTTTTAAGCCATTTGCAGTTAATATATTTTCTGCAAAACAATTGCAATATAATAATGACTGTCCTTTATTCATCTGACAAACATCTACTGAGTGTCAAACATGCATTAGGTATTGTTATAGAAATTAAAGGTAAAAACAAACGTGAGACTCAGGCCTTGGCCTTGGGGCATCCACTAGAGGAAAGAGGCATAAACAAAAACAAAAACAAAAAACTACATTAAAATGAGATGAGCACAGTTGTCTCAGAAAATCAATATATACATCTATTAACATAATCTAGAAACCTATTTACTTGTATATAATTATTGCATAAACTGATGATCCTGGAACATTCTGACTAAAGGAAAACTTTGCTTATGAACATTCAAATTAAATTATTTCAATCATTTTGTTTTAACCCATCAGGACTTCATTGTTGTTGCTGTTAGTTTATTATACAAAAGGAAAAATAAGGCAATAAAAAATTGACCTACGATCCCACCTGTGGATTGCACTCTGTTTTTTTATTCTTTTTTTTTCTTTTTTTTTATTATTATACTTTAAGTTCTGGGGTACATGTGCAGAACGTGCAGGTTTGTTACATAGGTATACATACGCCATGGTGGTTTGCTGCACCCATCGGCCCATCATCTACATTAGGTATTTCTCCTAATGCTATTCCTCCCCTAGCTCCCCACCCCACCCACAGGCCCTGATGTGTGATGTTACCCTCCCTGTGTCCATGTGTTCTCATTGTTCAACTCCCACTTACGAGTGAGAACATGTGTTTGGTTTTCTGTTCTTGTATTAGTTTGCTAAGAATGATGGTTTCCAGCTTTATCCATGTCCCTGCAAAGGACATGAGCTCATCTTTTTTTATGGCTGCATAGTATCCATGGTATATATGTGCCACATTTTCTTTATCCAGTCTATCACTGATAGGCATTTGGGTTGGTTGCAAGTCTTTGCTATTGCAAATAGTGCCACAATAAACATACGTGTGCATATGTCTTTACAGTAGCATGATTTGTAATCCTTTGGGTATAACCCAATAATGGGATTGCTGGGTCAAATGGTTATTTCTAGTTCTAGATCCTTGAGGAATCGCCACACTGTCTTCCACAAAGGTTGAACTAATTTACACTCCCACCAACAGTGTGAAAGAGAACCAGCAAATAAAGAATGCAATCCAACACTGTTGGTGGGATTGCATTCTTTATTTGCTTGCTCTCTTTTAGGATCTAGTGATCTGTGCCAGAGGAGAGTTGCTCTCACGGCTGGGCAGTGCTGATAGCTCTTTTACTTTTAAAAGGAAACAAGAGACAAAGAAAGCTGGGGAATTCTATAAAAAGTTCTACTTCTAGTTTCAATCCTAATTCTCTCTCCAAACCAAATTGAGAATCAGAAAAATTTACAGGAAAATGGTACCTGAGAGATTATTTCTTCCAATCTCTTCTTGTACCGATGAAGGACTCTAATGCTCAGAGAGAGGCAATATCATGGCCCAGATGAGACAGTGATGCTGGTGGGGGAAGCCCCATATGGAGAGGGGAAAACTCATGTCTTTTCTCATGGTTGCTTTTGTTGTTGTTGTTGTTGTTGTTTTGTTTTGTTTTGTTGAGACAGGGTCTTGTTCTGTCACTCAGGCTGGAGTGCAGTGGTGTGATCATAGCTCACTGCAGCTTCAACCTCCCAGGCTCAATTGATCCTCCCACCTCAGGCTTAGAAGTTGGCTGGGATTACAGGTACATGCCACCATGCCGGCTAATTTTTGCATTTTTTGGAGAGATGAGGTTTTTGCCATGTTTCCCAGGCTGTTCTCATGTCTTTTGTCCAAAGAAGAAAAATAAAAATGATAGAGACAATTTAGGTGTGATGGGTATATACTTCTGATTGGGTCATAGAAAAATATTTTGGGTGTTTTATTTGAAAGCTGAAAAATAATGGATGAAGTTGCCTAGATCATGAAGAAAATGGGTTAAGCAAATTTGAACTTACTCCCTTCTATTTTTAAATCTTCCAACAAGAGCACACTACGGAGCTCTAGATCTAGATACTAAACTGTATACCAGTCATTTCTACCTGTAGATTTCACAGTCATATCCATCATATCCCAATCTTATTCATTATCTCCATCTCACACTGCCATGAGACCACATCTCTTCTCAGGGAATGGAACCACTACCTGTCCAATGGCCAAGCCAGAAATCTTGAGTTCATCTTGGTCTCTTTCTCCAGCATCTTTCATGTCAATCTAGTTTGAAGGGCAGTCTACTTTCCAAGTAAGAATTATATCATACAGAGAATTGGAATCAGAAGAAGAATGCATAACTATATTGCTCATATCCCAGAACAGAATGCCTTTCTACTATTTTATGTTGACTTTTTTTTTTTTTTTGACTTATTCCACTCGTAACAACCATTCCCATCAAGCAATGGGATCTAACCCAGGTCCATGGCAGGTTTCAGAGAACACTAAAGCTACAAAAACAAAACACAGACATGCACAAGGAAATGGGCACCATGATGACAGCCAGCCAAAGCGGCAAACAATGTATTAAATACTGTGAAGTATTCAGACACTAAAATGCATAGGAGGAGTATAAATGTTTACATATATGCTAGAATCTCAACAGGGAATCTCTTATGATTAAGAGATTATAAAAAAAAATAACCAGGCAGATTTGAAAAACAACTAAATAATTTTTCTAGAAATCAACACTGAAACATTCAAAGTGAGTTGACCACTGGATATAAATAAGCTGAAGGTTGAATATTTATGATGCAGCACAGCAAAACAAACTGCTGTAAACTATGAAATAAATAGTGAGAGACAGAGAATGAGGGAGATGCAACATAAAGAAAATCAGAGTTTGGGGAGGTTTGCATTGAAAAAGGGGACGAGGCAAAGTTTGAAGTCACAGTGACAAACTTTTCAAGACTGATAAAACATGGAGTCTTCTGAATTCAGGCAGCCCAACTCAACATACCTCAAATAGAATACATTTAAATTATCTAGAAATAGTCTCATGAAACCAAAACCCACTGAAGACAAAGAGAACTTAAAAGCATCAGAAAGAAAGAGCAGATTCGCTACTAAGGAAAGATAATTGTACCAATAGTAACTCACTACATCAGCAATGGAAACGAGAAGACAAGGAAGTAGTATCTTCAAACCGTTAAGAGACAAAAACTGTCAGCAAAATATCTTTCAAGAATAAGAGCAAAATTTTAAGACCTAATATAAGCAAGCCTAATAATGTTTACTATCCACATACACACACTAAACAAATTCAAAAATATGGTCTTCAGAAGGAAAGAAAATAACCCAAGAAGGAAGGTCTTAGAAGGAAGAAGAAATAGTGATCAAAAACAATAATGTAGGAGCCAGGAGCGGTGGCCCATGCCTGTAATCCCAGCACTTTGGGAGGCTGAGGCAGTCAGATCATCTGAGGTCAGGAGTTCAAGACCAGCCTGGCCAACATGTTAAAACCTCATCTCTACTAAAATTACAAAAATTTCCTAGGAGTGGTGACACACGCCTGTAGTCCCAGACACTCAAGAGGCTGAGGCAGGAGAATTGCTTAAACCCAGGATTGCGCCACTGCACTCCAGCCTGGGTGACAAAGCAAGACTCTGTCTCAAAAAAAAAAAAAAAAAAGAAAAAGAAAAACAACAAAAACCAATGACATGGGTAAATCTCAACAGATATTGATGGCAAAAACCATAATCATAATAAAAATATCTGATTCATGGGGTAAAAGAGGAGGAACTAAAATAATCTTGATAATTATATTCAGAAGGGGAATGATGGGAATTAAAAAAAGAGCCTAATATTGTTTAGGAGGAAGGTAAATTAACTTTTTAATGTGCCAATTTAATTATTATAATTTATAGGCTAATTAATAAATATAGACTGTTTAATTTTCAAATTTTTTAAGTAGAAATGAAATAAATAATTTATTCAAAAAAGGTAAGAAAAAATTTTATTCAAAAAAACGACAAATAGAATGTAGAAAAAACACACTCTGCAAAATAACTTAAAGCTTATTATAGTGATAATATGAAATACAAAATTTATTAAGGTCTATTTTTAAAATACATAGATATATTCTCAAGAAGAGTCTCTCACACAAAACACAAAGATCTATGAATAGTTCTATGTATATAATGTATCTTTTAACATAAGAAAAAGAGAAAGTTAGACTAAGCCCCAACTAGGGAGGCCCCTGAAGTTGCCAAGACTGAGCCTGAGTTCTGCAACTTTTCTGCCAAGTAAGTTTCACTCAAGGAGAGAAACATTCTCATCACCTAAAGCTCTGTGTTCATGGTGATCTGTTCTTCTTCACTGACATCTTACTGTGAGGCCTCAGGTTTTACCACTATTACAGTTGACCTCACAGTCTTGAAATGCATTCGATGGTTCATTCCTTCACAGCAGAAATGTCATTCTTTGCCTTCCCATGCAGATATCAGCAGTGATGGTTTCTTTCATTATCCCATGGGAGGCAAAATGGGGCCGCACTGATCAACTATTTTACCACAATTCAAAATTTGTCAACTCTGTGCCCAGAGATCTCATTTTAGACTGAGAGTACCTGGTTGTGCCCAAGTTCCAGCTCTGTCCAAGGGCATGGCTAACGTTTTAGGAACAGGGACCCTGAAGCAGGGCCCTGGAAGACCCTTCAGTCAGAAGACCCCATTCTGCCTCGACTCCATCTTTTAATATGCCTGAACTTTCTGAACTGAAGATTTCTGGGGAAAGACAGGTCATCAATGACTGTTCCATCCAATCTCTTAAAAGCCCTGTGAAGTAGGACGTTTTTAAAAATCCTCTGTTTTCCAGGTTAGGAAGTGAGGCTTCATTAGGGAAGCCATTTTCCTGAGCTTACACAGAGAGGGGCTTAAACAGAGCTGACATATGAATCTGAACTTCTGAAGCCAAAGTCTTGGTCCCGCTCCTGCATCAAGATGCCCTAAAACGATGTTGGGAAACAAAATGAAACGTGTTCAGAAAATGACCTGAATTTATCAAGCACTGGACAAATATCCATGACTGTTATTGTCCCCCAGTGTCTTGTTTGCTACTGATATGAATTCTGCCTAGTATGGTAATTTATAAGCAAATACACATGCTCTGATTCAAGGAGGGTATTCAAGTAAGCCCTCCTTCCCTCCAACATTAACCTTGAAAGGCCAATGTAAACAGGATAACAAGTTTATTGTCCTGACACTGAGCTTCTATTCAAGGCATGGAACTGGGGAGGGGAGCCACCCTTTAAACTTTCTCAGCAGTTTAAGTTTAGGATCTTTGTCTGTTCATAGTTGATGGGGGAGAGAAAAGAGAATCTATGGTCTCAAGGTGTTTGTGGTGAGGGCTGCCACCAGAGATGAGAAAGGATGAGAATGTGTTCTTGGAAGCCTGAGATGAGGTCACCTTCATCAGATAAGCATACTCCCCCAGTCTATGGCCATGTGAGAAGAGGGTCTTTGTTAAGCTTCTTCCCCAGCAACACTTTCTGGATTTATTAATTATCTCCAGCAACCCATTGTTCAATTTATCTGATCCAGACTTGGTAAGCTTTATCCTGAGGGCTAAAAATAAAGGTATAGTCAATTGACTTGAAAGAGAATAGAAAATTGATTTCCTATAGAAGCATTTCATAAATAATAACAGGTAACATTTATCAAACGTGTACTTTACTTAAGCCAGGCATTATCTCATTTAATCATTTCTTCATTTAATCTTTCCAACAGCCTTTTACTAGGTCAAGACTATTGTTATGTGCATTTTATAGCTAATAAAGCAAAAGCCCACAACTTTCTCAAGGTCAACACTCAAACTCAGGGTTGCCTAATTCAGGGCTGTCTATGCTCTTTATGTCAAGTGTTAGTTGGTGATTACCCAAAAACAAATTCTCATTTGGGCAGGTTAGTGGCTTCCTGGGTTTCGAAAAGACTCCTCTCCCAGGGGTGTGAGGGTGTGGAGCAGCCGGTGTTTGCCTTGCCAGCCTGGAGCTGTGAGCCAGACACCTTCCCAATCCTCTACCCCAGCTGACTGACTCTGAAATTTATGTCCTGGGCTCAGTTTGTTTGTGTTCTTTGAGGAATGACATGGAAATTTGCTATAGAACTGAATCATGTCAAAAGTTAAAGAAAGCCTAATGGCTTCAAGCACAAACTTGATGGTTTACAAATGGGGAATAAATAGTGAAAGTGAAGAAACGGGAATACAGAAAAAAAAACCTTCTGTAATTGGCAGAGACATATAACAGATGAGTAACAGGAAACGCTGGAAGGTAAGGTTCATTGCTTAAAAAGGGAGTATCTCAGGAAAGATCTTTATCATAGAGAACTTTATCATAGTGCTTCCTTTCATTTTGGGTTATGAAAGCTAAAATAAGTAGTCTTGTTTCAAGAAAACAGTTTTCTTAAAGGGCAAAGAACAAATGTATTAATGTATACTTAGTGGCTTTGGCAAGTGATTTAAAGGGAAAGTCCTACTCCTTCTGGATTGATGGCCTGCACCTACATACCCATCGGTGGCGTCAGCATAAACATTTGATTACGTTGAGGGTCCAGTTTGATTTCTTGGAGCATCAATTTTCTAACTTAAAATTGGGCCAATAGTCTTATATGACTGTTGTGCTATAAGAAATAAAATAATGATATAGGAGTTAAAAAGAAATTGTTTAGGCAGATAGTGAGAATAAGGATGTCCTCAGTAAGGTTTTCCTTTTAATAAAAAGCAGCCCTAAAATCACTTTTTTTCTAACACAAAGCAGCCTGTAAGATCAAGCTAAAGACATAGATAAGCAAGTTGGAAGCCTGCATGGGTGAATGCTGGCAGCCATGCCAATAGGAAAAGGCTACCTGGGGGTTAGGCATGTTCAACAGGGCAGCTTCATTTTCCCTTTTCTTTGTCAACCACGTATGCAGTGAGGAGCAGACAACATGGGGCAGGCCAGGTGGAAAATCCATTTGCATAAAAAAAGATAAGGGTGGTGTAGCCAGCTTCTTCGCAAACTATGTAAACGTCACACTTGGTCCAACCAATCTTTAGGCCCTATGTAAATCAGACACCACCTCCTCAAGCCAGCCTATAAAACCTCCTGCACTTCACCACAGACTGGAAGACCCACTTGGGCTCCCCTCTTTCTCTGCAGGAGAGAGAGCTACTCTCTGTTCTCTTTCTTTTGTCTATTAAACCTGCACTCTTAAACGCACTACTTGTGTGTCCACATCCTTGATTTTCTTAGTGTGAGACAATGAACCTCTGGTACTTAACCCAGACAAAGACAGCACTTCAATAATATATGGGAAAAAACAACTGTAACGAATGCTTATAATAAGCATTATATAATATAAAGAATTGGTTGCAACAAAATCCCTCTCTTTCTCTTTGACCCCTGAATCAGATACAGCTTCAAGTCCAGAGCACAGTTTCACAGTTAGCTACTGATGTGGTTTAACTTTTTCAGAGACTATATCTTAAATATTTTAGATTGTCAACCTGGTGTACAGATAGTAGTCCAGGTAATCCTAGGTAAATACTATTTGCTGAAAGATTTTTGACTGGTCCTATGGAGAACAAAGAGCCTGAGCCAAGGAAGGTGGGCATCCCTCTTAACATTTTTCCTTAGGGAAAAAAAAAAAAAAATCTCAAAGCATGGGTCTCCTAAAGGAGGTGGTAAAAGCTGCAGTTCATACATTATGCTTGGGGCCAAATATATAACTTGTGATGCCCAGAGTGAAATGTTATCACAGGTTCCTCAGTTTAAAAAGCAAGATAAAAGAAGATCAGGTAAAGGCAATAAAATACAAAACTTTTTTCTCTAAGAAATATTTTGTTAATTATAAAACATGATGGGGTAAAAGAAGTACATGACTAATGATATAAACTTAAAAATTATAAAAAATAATATTTCAGTGTCACAATTTTATTTAATACAATAAATAATACTTGATTAATGTGATGTCTTACTTGATCAAAACATTTTTATGTCTTGCTTTTCTGCAAATTAGAACATCAGAATTTATACTTTTTGTAACTTCATTTTCAATCTGTATAATTAAAAGTGACATCAGTCACTCTTGAAAAATGCAAGATCACAAATAATTTTTGATAATTTTTAATTTTCAGAATAATCTTTCTGCTGATGGAACTGTTCTTGAAGCTATTAAGAGTATGCTTAGGTTGTGACAATTCTGATACATTTTTTGAAAATATAAATTGTACATCTGGAGTTGATGATTCTTAGAAAACATTTTTTCTAAAAAGATTTAACTCTTTATACAATCAGTTTCAGGAAAGTCTGAAATTAACTTAAAATATAAGGTTATGCAGTGGTACTTCCTACAACTTGTGGTGATCATACAAGAAACTTAAAGTGACTTTATGATTTATAGGTGATTCAAAATATCTGTTCATGCATTCTGTCACTGTAGCTCCAATTACAATTAAAATTAATTTTAAAATTGTCTTCCTCATCAATTCCTAGTACATCAGAAGCTTTATTTGAAAACAGTGTTTTTTTCAAGTAAATATAGTAATCTTTAAATTTAACCTCTATTTCTAGACCAGTAGGTATTTGCTTTACTATGTTAAGCAATTTTCAAAAGCATAGATTCTAAACTCTCTGAAGAATTTTAATAACTGTCTTATATGTTTTTATTACAATGTCCATGTGTACTTTTTTTTAACTGAGGTAAAATTCACATCCCCTACAATTAATCATTTGACATTATACAATTCAGTGGTATTCGATGCATTCACAATGTTGTAAAACCACTACCTCTCTCTAGTTTCAAAACCTTTAATCACCACAGAAAAACACTCCATAACCATTAAGCAATCATTCTTCATTCCCTGCTGTTCTACCCTGGAAACCATCAATCTGCTTTCTTTATCAAGTTTCCTATTCTGGATAACCCATATAAAAGGAGTCATACAATGTGTAACATTTTGTGGTCTGGCTTCTTTCACTTAGCATAATGTTTTCAAGGTTTATCCAAGTTGTAGCGTGAATCAGCACTCCATACCTTTTTAGGATCGATTAGTTGTATGTAGATACCACAATTTGTTTCTCCTTTTATTCACTGATGGACATTTGGGTTGTTTCTACCTGTGAGTACAGCTGTTATAAGCATTTGTGGAAAAGTTTTTTGATATTGTTTAAATACCTGTTATCCAGTCTCTGGGGTATATACTCAGGGGTAGAATGGCTGATCATACAATAATTCTAAGTTTAAATTTCGAAGAACCACCAAACTGTTTTCCACAGTAACTGTACCATTTTACATTCCCACCAGCAAAGTACAAGGATTCCAATTTCTCCACATCCCTGCCAACACTTGTTATTTTCCTTTCTTTCTTTTTTTTAATACTCATGCTAGTGGATGTGAAATGGTTCTCGTGGTTTTGGCTGGTGGTGTTGAATCTCTTTTCATGTACTGGTCGGACGTGTTCATATTTTCTTTGGAGAAATATCTACTCCAGTCTTTGTCCATGTGGGAGATTGTTTTTCTTTTTATTGTTAAATTATAAGAATTCTTTATATAATCTGGATACTAGACCTTTATATCAGATATATGATTTGCAGACATTTTCCACCATTCTGTAGAATGTCTTTTCACTTTCTTGATAATGTACTTTGATGCACAAATATTTTTAATTTTTATTAATCCAATTTGTCTATTTTTCTTTTGTTGCTTAAGCTTTTGATGCCAAATCTAAGAATCCATTGCCAAACAAGAAGCCATGAACATTTATCCCTGTGCTATTTGTACTAGCTTTGTTGTTTTAGCTCTTATACTTAGGTCATTGATTAATTTTGAGTTAATTTTTATATATGCAGTGAAAAAAGGAATCCAACTTTATTCTTTTGCATATGGTTTTTTAGTTATCCTAGCACCAATTATTTAAGAGTCTATTCTTTCCTTATTGAAGGGTCTTGGCAACGCTGCTGAAAATCAATTGGCCATAGATGTTTGCGTTTGTTTCTGGACTCTCACTCTGTTACACTGGCCTATATGCCTATTCTTATGCCTGTGCTATGCTGTGTTGATTACCACAGCTTTGTGGTAAGTTTTGAAACTGAAAATTTGTGAGGCCTCCAATTTTGTTTTTATTTTGTTTTAATATTGTTTTGGCTATTTGGAGCACCTTGAAATTCCATATGAATTTGAGAATTAGCTTTGTCATTTCAGGGGAAAAAAGGCCATTGATGGGGATTATATTGATTCTGTAGATCTTTTTAGGGAGTAGTTTCTTTACAATATTAAGTGCTCTAATTCATAAATATAGATTATCTTTTTACTTATTTCCTCTTTAATTTATTTCAGAAATGTTTTATAGTTTTCAGTGTACAAGTCTTTCACTTCTCGAAAATTTATTTCTGGGTATTTTATTCTTTCAATATTAGTGTAAATAATTTTTTTCTTAATTTCCTTTTTGAGTTGTTCATTGTTGGCATATAGAAATGCAAATGATTTTGGTGTGTTGACCTTGTACCCTGAAACTTTGCTAAACTTTGTTCTAGTAGGTGTGTGTGTGTGTGTGTGTGTGTGTGTGTGTGCGCGCATATTCTTTGGGATTTTCTATGTAGAGAACATGTCATCTGCAAATAGAGATCATTTTACTTCCTTTCCAAATTGGATTATTTTTATTTCTCTTTCTGTTTCTTGCCTAATTTTTCTGGCTAGGACTAGCAGTATAATGCTGAATAGCAGGGCTAGGCAGTACTTCCTAATGAAGAGTTTAAGGGGATTTCAAACTCATTTGTTAAAATAGATAAAAAATGCCACATCTTCAGATGAGTTTGCAGTGACAATTGATTGACATCAGGAAAGGCTGACATTTATAAGCCAAATTCAAAAGCAAAAAATGGAAAAAGAAAATTTTACATAATTGGGACTAAAATATGTGCATCAATATTTAAAGAAAAGCCAAGGATGCATTTCTTCCATTTTGATTTATGTGTTCCTGTAAAGAAAACTTTTCAGCTACAGTATTTTTTTAGAAAACTATTAAATAACATGAAATTAAAATCAGATTCTCAATCACTAAGTGCAAATAATTAAAATAATGCTTGAGAAATAAGCATAGTCAATCATACTGTTCTCAATAAAAATGGTATTAATAAAAAATTTTAATCAAAATATTCTATTGAGTTGAAAAAATAAATCATTTTACTGTTATGTATCTTACTTTTTAAAAGTGTATTTACGAAATGAATTAAAATTACTTATAATAAATAGTATATTGGGCTGTATGTTCAAATATTTTTCCTAATAGTGTTGAGTAATCAAAAGGCTTTAGGGACTATTGCCAGAGACATGTATTTGTATGATTTATCTGTAATACTAGGCCATTAACTCAAAGAAATCAGTATTCATTTCTGATTCTTTTCTAACCCCCACGGCACATGGCACAATACCTTGTACATGGCAAATGATCAGTAATTACTTGTTGAACAAATGAAAGAATAAATTCACAAGACTGTGTAGTTACTTATCTGCAAGTAATGGTTGACCACCCATCTGCCAATTCTTAGTGAAGGAATTGTTTTCCTGCTTACTACACTGATTTTATTGTAAGTCATTGAAGTCAGTCAAAATACATAACCTCCCTTCCAATTTCTTCTCTACTCCAGGCCATCCTGTCAACATGTCTGCATTATTCTGTCTACCTAGTAGGTATTTACTAAATATATGCTAACTTAATTCAGTTGCACTTTTATAATGAGACAGATGTAAATATTTCCATAAAAAACAAAGACCATTAAAAATTAAATGATATGACAGGAAAAAAAATAAATGCTTAAAATAATGCAATGAAAGTATTACTTTCTGTCTTTCAGTTTAAAAGCTTTTCAGCAACTCTTTTAACTTTAATCTTTGAGTGTTGGAGAAGAGACATGAGTGTGTGCTGGAAAATAGCTCTTCTAAAGCATTGTTCAGGCAATGGGTTCTTGTTGGAGGGAAGGGAAGATTTTTTTATTTTCAGTGCAAATATGTAAGCAACTCAAGATGACGTCTTCGTAGTTCCTGTGCTCATGCCTGGCTCTTGAGGAGAGCAAGATACAACAAAGAATTTTCACAAAAATTACATATTTCTATTGCTGAAGTCCTGGTAAAGGGAATTTTTATTTTCGGCAATGCTGGTATAGGTGATTTGAACTAACTCCTCCACCCAGCACAACCTGCAAATTTAGAAAACATCCATGGAAACATAAAGCCACTCCAAAATGATTAGAGATATAATTGACATAATGAAAAGACCAATATAATACAGATGCAAAGAATTTCTACTTACCAAAATCAGCTACAAATTTGATTCCATACCAGCAAAAACTCCCATTAGTTCACTTTTTAGTTGAAAAACATCCTCAAATCATTTTTCAGATGATCTGTTCTAATACATAAAGCTGAATAGGTCACTGCCTTGTTTAATACCTTTTACTGCCTCCCCATTTCCCTCAAGATAAAATACAAACTCCTTAAAAGGGTTTCCTGGCCTGGCTCCTGCCTCCTTCTTCAGTCTGGGCTCACCTTCCTATCACCAGGAAGTGGCACCTCTAGGTGTTTGAAGAAGCGGTTTCTTCTTTCTGGAGGATTTCTATTTTCCCTAACTTCCTTGGCAGATACCTCCTAAGTGATCTCTCAGAACTCAGCTTATGTGTCACCTCCACACCAGCCGGATTTGGGAGCCCGTTCTCTAGATTCTGATGGTTCGTGTACTTAACTCTACCATGGCATGTACTTCCTCCATGTGCTGCCAACATTGGTGACTGCCCCATCTCCAACATTTGACAGTGGGCTCTCTGCATTTTCTCAGCTGGCATAGTGCTGTCACATAAGATGCTAAATAATTACTGAAAGGGTCAATGAATGAACAAGTGAATGAATTCAAGTAGCAAAAATACATTGATTTGTTTTTGTCTCCAAAGACAAGAGCTCACTTGCTGCCGATATAAACAGAGTGATTTTATGCTGCTGGGTAAATAGTTTCACCCCCCGTTTTAAGTTTTAGTGGGCTAAATGCATACCTAGACGTCTATATTCCATCTATTCATCCAACCAACAAATATTTATTTGTTACTTGCTATGTTCCACATGTGGTATTAGATCAAACCATAATTCTTTGATCATTATGTTAGAAATTGTTGACATTAGGTTGTTTAAAACATTTTCATAGGGTTCAACCTCCTGTAACCACTGTAGGGGAAAAGTACCTCTCTGGTCTCATGCTTATGGAAATCAGGGTGTGTAACAGACAAGTCTCATACAATGTAGTAGGTACAGGTACTCCTAAAATGATTCCCTCTTTGAAGTTATGTGAAATAAAATGCTAATAGCTCTGTGAATCAGGAAAACATTGACCTCATAGACATTTGTAATCAATTAGTTCACAAATGTTGGTTATTGAAGAGTCAACGTTTTCCAAGGCAGATAATGGAAAATAGCATTATCTGTAGACCAATGAAGAAAATATCTGCCCAGGCTTGCCTGTTGAAAAATAGCGTGGTAGTATATTTGAAAACCAAAAGACCCTAAGTACAACATCTTATAGAAGACGTGATGAGCACTGACAATACGACAGAATTTTATGTTGACTTAAAGCAGCCCCAGTCCCTGCCTAATGAATCTGCAGTCCAAGTTCTGTGGACAATCCTGAGAGGAGATAAAAATACACTAGAGGAAAGATGAATGCCTGTAATGAAGCGATCCCAAATGGCTCCTATCACAAATGGGGCTCCAGGAACCTCAGCGCTGCTTTCTGTATAAAGGCAGCACAAATGAACTTTAAAAAGGTGTTTTTCTTGTTAAAATTATACCATAATAGTGCCGTGGATTTCCTTTCAGCCCACTACCTCATGGACACAGCTGGAAGCCTGGGAAGCAGGTCGGTGTGCCCCTTTTCATCCCCTTCATTCCCCACCAGAGTGCTATGAAAACTGAAATATGGGCTTAAAAGGCTGTTTTTCTTCCAGTTCATGTAGGAGGTGAGGCAAACCAACCAAATTATTCTATGTGTATAAGGACTCCAGCTTCCTAAGGCATAGACGGGTTGATTGGGCACAGGCCTGGGCACAACCAGACACTCAGTAAACCATGTCATAACCAAAGTATGAGAATTAGAAAGGCATGAGTTTGTATGGTGGTGTTGTCATAAAGGCATACTGTATTAGTCCACTTTCACACTGCTAACAAAGGCATACCCAGGTAAATTTTAAAGAAAAAGAGGTTTAATGGACTCACAGTTCCATGTGGCTGGGGAGACCTCACAATCATGGTGGAAGTTGAAAGGCACATCTTAAATGGCAGCAGTCAAGACAGAATCAGAGCCAAGCAAAAGCGGTTTCCCCTTATAAAACCATCAGCTCTCATGAGACTCATTCACTCCCATGAGAACAATATGGGAGAAACCGCTCCCATGATTCAATTATCTCCCACTGGGTACCTCCCACAACACATGGGAATTATGGGATCTACAATTCAAGATGAGATTTGGGCAGGGACACAACCAAACCATATCACATACGGTGTAGAATCAGAGCCTAGAGCAGGTGTGGTGGCTCACACCCGTAATCCCAGCACTTTGGGAGGCTAAGGCAGGCGGATCACCTCAGGTCAGGAGTTCAAGACCAGCCTGGCCAACATGGTGAAACCCTGCCTCTACTAAAAATACAAAAATTAGCTGGGCATGGTGGTGGGAGCCTGAAATCCCAGCTACTGGGGAGGCTGAGGCAGGAGAATTGCTTGAACCCAGGAGGCAGAGGTTGCAGTGAGCTGAGATCACACCACTGCACTCCAGCCTGGGTGACAGAGTGAGACTCCAGCTCAAAATAAATAAATAAATAAAAGAATCAGAGCCTAAATTCAAATTCTTCTGCTGCTTGATTTTTTTATGGCCTATACCTCACTAGGATAGGTTTTCTTATCAGAAAAGAGGGGAGCAATAATACCTACCATAAATAATTGTGAATACTAAATAATTATTTTTGGAAACATTCAAACACAATGCCTATGGTCCAGTAATTCGGTGATTCACTCTCAATAAATGTGAGCTGAACTCAAACGTACTGAAACTGCATACATGTCCCCTGGAATAATTATTCACCTTCTCAGCAGCTTTCATGCATTCACTCCTTGAAGCTGGGTGAGTGAGGTGTGACAAGAGGGACAATTACAATTGGAAAAATCCATCTGTCTTAGGTGTGATCCTTTGATAACTATAAAGTGTCCGTTAGCCCCACACCACAATCTTTTGTTGGCAGAAGGATTGCTGATGATCTGAAAGTGCTTAGAATTGCACCTCAACTGCATCCTAATTATTAGGTTCCTACTATGAAATTCTTCAAGATCAAAGCTAGTAATTGAAGACTGTGCTATTGGAACACCTGCGGCATGGGCAAGAGGAACATTTAGCTCTCATTTGCTTTGCGCTTTTTCTTTATCATATAAAGTCTTATCCCTAATAGACATGAACAAGTAATAAAATCTCACCAAGGACGTTTTTTTTAACCTTAAAATTGGTATGATGATAGAATTTTAAGGAATAATGAGAGAAATAGACATGAAGTCCTTAGAGTGTGTGGGACATGTTCGATTCTCAGTAAATGGCCATTATTGCCATCATGGTATTGAAGGTAAGTAAATCTAGATACAAATCCTGGACTTTATCATTACTAAGTCTGTGACACTAGAGCAGTAAAACTTTCTGAACCCACTTTCTCATCTATACAAATGGGATTAATGCTACTCACCCTTTAGGACTGTGTAAAGATTAGAGAATGTGGAGAAAGTTCCTGGGCCTCATGGCCTTAGCAGAGTCCTTTTTTTTCTGTCTTGTAGTCCTGTATCTCACATGCTCTGAGTTTATCACCCTCAGAATGTCCTTGAGAGAGTGACTCAGCAAAGGGAGTTCCTTAAGAAGCCCCCAACCAACATAAACTGAGTTCAGATAAGGACAAACCATTTCCCACAACACCAGCAGAGTCCTGGGTCTCTTTTTCCCCTATCTTAAGAGCCACGTGTGTGTTAAAAGGGGGTCAGTTCATGCTTGCGTGTCTGCCTCTCAGCTATTCTTCAAGCTGCCAAGGTTTGGCTCAGGGTTGTAAAATAATATTAAGTTCTGACAGTGTAAGAAGTGTGCCCGGAAAAAAATAACCAGAGCAGGAAGGAGAAGAAAAGCATTAGAAGAGTGCAGATGGGTTTTGCAGCTGGTTTTGCATTAGAAGGGGAACATTAGCATTAGACACAGGAAAACGTCGGCTGCCGAGCCCAAGTTTCCTTCACACAAAGGTCACCAGCTCTTCACTGTGAATAAACTCATGTTGCAGGTATGATGTTGCTTATGCAGTTTCTCATTCCTCCATACTGAAAGGTTTTCAGCTTGGCAGCATTTTCCCCTGCATTAATCCAACTCTCCTTGGAAAATGTCATCCCGCTTGAATTTTCATAGCTCTGTCCTCACTCAGGCACCTGGGATTTCTGGATCAAAGCTGCCAATCCAGTGAAACTAGGAACCGGTATGTGTGGGAGAAGTAGTTCATTACTGTGGTCACCCAAGTGGGTTAATTTCAAATAAATGTCAAGAGGTTTCTTTTCTGCCCGTTTTCCTCGGTTTACTTTTTTTCTACATAGGCAAGGAAGTCTATCTCTGGCAGTCTTTATTGGTGAGTAAGATGGACAGTTCACATCAGTCCCTCATTCAGAAAAGGACTCAAGGTGTAGCTGCCCTTTTGCAAGGAATGGAAGAGATATGGTGGGATACTGATGAGAACTGTCAGGTCAGTATGTGCATCATCCCTGTAGAAAGGAGGGTCAGATAAACTGTGGAAGGAAATTACCACTTCCCGAGCTTCCATTCTATGCCAAGCTCTTCACAGGCATAAGAAGCTACATAAATTGCCTAATGATAAAGAGCAAAGAAGTAAAAAACTGCTCAAGACAAGCTGATCTCAAATCTCATTTTTTTGTCCTTGTACCATATGGCCGGGACCGTATGGGACCAATTTCAGAGACAGTGTCTTGGTGGCAAGACCTCAATTTAAAATGCGGTGTAACCAGGCATAATTTTTCCAACCTTTATGTCTTTCGTGGGCTTAGAGATGATGAGTAGGCTCCACAAAACTTGCCTTAAGCATCAAAACACACAACACGCAAATACTGTGTCTGGAAAACAGTGCTCAATTTTATGAAATTTGTTATTTATTCTGAGGCTCACACACAGGTTCTTTAATTAATGCCCTGTGATCTCATGTAATTTTGTTATACCTGAAACTGGTCAATTTCTAAAGAACAGAAATTTATTTCTCACAGTTCTGGAGGCTAGAAGTCCAATATCAAGGTGACAGCAGATTCCGTGTCCAGTGAGGGCTGTTCTCTACATTCAGGATGACACCTCTTGTGTGTCTTTACATGGCAGAAGGAATGGAAGGGCAGAAGGGGCCTAGATAATTCCCTGGAGCCCTTTTATAAGGGCATTAATCCCACTCATGAGGGTAGAGCCCACATGACTTTAAATCAACTCTGAAATGCTCCACCTCTTAATACTATTACATCGGGTCTTGATTTCCAACTATAAATTTTGAGAGGACACATACATTCAAATCATAGCAAACTCTAAATAATTAATCCACAGAAGAGGGGTCACATGAGGGGTAAAAGAAAAAAAAGGGTCTTGGATATGAGAAAAGAAAGTATTGTTATTCACACACAAGGAAAACAGCCAGAACTCATTCCAAGAAGACAAAATGGTGGAAAAGAAGGGGAGAAGAGAACTCGAAATACTCTGATTCCAGTGGGATCAGCCTTATCTGATGCTCCAGCTTGATCTCTTTTCCTCCATTCTTGTCCTTGCCTATCCAGCTTTCTCACACTCACCAGAGTTGACTTTCTAATCCACCAACCTGACAGTGTCACTCTTCTTTTGCTGTCAGTGGACTCTCACAAAGTATAGGAGAGGATCCAGGACAAGGAAGAACTTCAAAAAGCTGCTTGCAGCTCCCAACCCAGCCCCCCTCCACTGCTCCCCACAGAGAATCAACTCAGATGTTCCCTCTTCTGGAATGTCTTCCACCTGTTAAGCCAACACTATGTAGACATGTCAAAGTACTTACCACCCTATATTGTAGTTTCATGCTCTACATCTCACCTCAGAATTTTAAATACTTTTACTAATATATTTAAGAAAACAGAAAACAAGCCTTTTTTTTTTTTTTTTTTTTTTTTTTGAGATGGAGTCTTACTCTGTCACCCAGGCTGGAGTGCAGTGGTGCGATCTCAGCTCATTGCAAGCTCCACCTCCCGGGTTCACACCATTCTCCTGCCTCAGCCTCCCAAGTAGCTGGGACTACAGGCACCCACCACCACGCCCAGCTAATTTTTTGTATTTTTAGTGGAGACGGGGTTTCACCGTGTTAGCCAGGATGGTCTCGATCTCCTGACCTCGTGATCCACCCACCTCAGCCTCCCAAAGTGCTGGGATTACAGGCGTGAGCCACCGTGCCCGGCCGACATTTTCTTTAATGCATAGAAACCATAAAAATAATCATATGCAAATTATAGAACTAAAATAAAACAACTGACATAAACCATCAGTGGGTGTGTTTCAGAGAACTTTGCATATAGCTTTAGAGAACTGGTGAACTTTAAGCTAAATCTATAGCAGATATACAGGCTGAAATCCAGAGAGAAATTGATGGAAAATACAAAAAAGAAAAAAGAATATATGAGACATGGCAGAAAAAGAAAAGAAAAAAAAACTAACATGCAAGTAATTGAAATTCCAGAAAGAAAAAAAAGGGGGCAAAAATCAATATCTGAAGACACAATGTATGCCAATTTTCCAAACCAATAAAATATATCCCAAGAAAGAAAAAAACACAAATAAAATTCCATGTAAGACCATCGTAGCTGGACTTCAGAAAAAAAAAAAAAAATTCTTAAAATCTGCCAGAGAGAAAACAATGCACATTGCCTTTAATACAGCAGCAATAAGAGCCGTAGGGAAGACAGAAGACCAGAAGGATGTTATTAAAAAGTAACTGCCAACCTAGAATTCTATAACAATAAAAATGTCTCCAAACAATGAAAATGAAGATATATACCAGGACAAATGGTCATTGAAATCATTATAGATAAACAAAGCTGAGTTAATTTGTCACCAGCAGAAACTGACTTAAGGAAATACTAGATGGGATTATGTAGGAAGGAGAAGAGCAATCCCCAGTGAAAATTCAGAGATGTAAGGTGGTGTGATGAATACTGGAAAAAAATTAATAAATAGATAAATATAGGTAATTATGACTGCAGAAAAAGATGACAATTAAAAATACAAAAGATGAGAAGGGACAAAACATATCAAACTATCCTTAGCCCCTTGGATTATGATACTCTCAACATGTTTAACTTCTGTATGTGAAGAAGGGATTATGTAACCATTGGGTAACCATCAAAATAATGATGAAAGCATGTACAACTAACAAGCTTGGGAGTGTGCTTAAGGGGGAATTATTTTAAAATACTTCATTAATCCAACAATAGAAAGAAAGGACACAGAAGAAAATAGAAGAGATGTGAAAAATAGAAAACAAATACTAAGATGGAGGCTATAAGTCTAAATATATCAGTACTCACATTAAATATGCATTTAGCAACTAAAAGACAAACATCAGGTTATATTAAAATAAACTATACCTTGCTAATAAGAAGCATATCTATAATAAAAGAGTAAAGAAACACTGGCAATAAAAGGATAAGAAGATCAACACCATACAAACTCTAGGTGAGCCCAAGCTGATGTCAAAGCATAAGATGAAAAGAATACCAGAGATGTAGTTACAATAGGGTCCCCCCACTAGTAATACATAATTTTAAATTAGCCAAAACTATAACCATAAAAAAAGAAGAAACTTAAAAGGAAAAATGGAAAAATCCACAACCATAAAGAAAGATTTTCATATACCTCTCTCAGAAGTAATAAACCAAGCAAAAATAAATCAGACAAAATGGATACAGCAAATTTCAACATATGATTTGAATAATTCACCTAATTGACATATATAGAACAATGCACCCCAAAATTCCAAAAATTGCAAACCACATATGTAGGACATTTACAAAATGTGCCACACGCCAGACCATGAAGAAAGAATAAGCCAGTTCCAAAAGATTAAAAATCATATAGAGTATGTTCTCTGTTAACAGAAAAATTAAGCCGGATACAACAAAAAAAGATCATGATTAAAAACCTCCAAATATTTGGAAATTAAGCAAGACACTGCTAAATCATACATGAGTCAAAATGAAAATCACAACAGAAACTGAGAACTATTTTTAACTGACTGTACAACATGTTGTACAAATGTACAACATATTATTTACTATGAGATACTGGTAAAGGCATTCTTAGAGGGAAATTTATAGCTAAATTAAGCACAAAAAAAATAAAAGAAAGTAGATAAGAACTATAACAGCAGAAATAAATGAAATAGAAAACAAATAAAAGGATCAACTATGTCCCTTTTGAGGACTAAATTATTTTTCCCATGAGGATTTTCCATGGAAAAGTTGCCAATCCTAGATCTTATCTAAGAGAATATGCTGAAGTTTACTATTGTGTTCTTTAATCTCTTAGGGATTACATTTGCCTAAGCCATTGAGATAAAATAAACCTCTCTGTTCTCAAAGACCTACCTCGCATAAAAAACTAGGATAGTCGCTTTTCCAATTTTGGTTTTATTATCTTTGTCTGTAATAATAGGAGAGTTAAACTTCACTGGATAATATCTAAGGGCTTGGCTCGACCTTAAATAATATGTGTGCCTGATTTCACTGCTGTGATCAAGAATGTTCTACCTCTTCATTTAGATTTATAGTTAACTGCTCAGGTTAGTTTGAAAAATGTTTTCTAAACACCTATAATGTGAAAAGCATTATATACACGCACACTAACCTTGGGTTAAATGTCAGGTGGAAGGAAAGATAGGTAAACAAATGATTATATTAATAATACAGTATGTAATGTGCCAGAATAAGCCTATAGCATGTCAGCAGGAATGGTGGTCTGTGGACCTCCATAAAATCAGTGTTCACACTGGCAAAAATCAGCGTTTTTTTTTTTTCGTTAAAATTAACATTTTCAGAACTCTGAAGATAACTCAAAGGCTTGCAGCAATCCTGCAGAGTGTTTCAGGAAAAAAAAAAAATGCTGGATCTCAGTAAAGAAGACTGAGTTTTGACATTTTAACTATCCCTATTTCCATCCCCTTCTCCAAAGCTTTTTAGTAGTCTTGAAAGCCGATAGCTTCACAACTGGGTTAGCTATGGAAAGCAGCAGGCTAGCAGTGACTAGAATGAGCATAACTGGTTTGAAACGCTCCAAAGCCTCATGTGCCAGAGAATTGCCACTATTTGTCCTATTCACATATGCTTGAAAAGCTCCATTTTCAGGACTTGCCTTCATTTGACCTGACTCAAGGACTGCTCTGCGAAAAAAAGACTTACCTCTAAAGTGTCAAAAAAACAACCAGTGGCAATAGTTTAACATAATAACTACAAAAATGTGATACCTCTTAGAGCTAGCAAAAGGCAAACAAACAAAAAATAAATAAAAAACCGGAGATTGAAATATCTGTAAGATGCTTTTAAAAGCTCTAATATATTATTGTTTTGTCAATTATCACTTTATGTATTTTGATGACATTATTATATGCATACAGATTTATAATAATGATAGCTTCAGGGTAAATTGAAACATTTATTGTTAATAAATGTTACTCTTATCAGTAATAATGCAATAATGCCAATGCACTAGTCTGCTTTGTCTGAGAGTAAAATAGTTAGAGGAAATACATTTTGGTTGACTTTTACGTGGTATGTCTTTTTTGTCCTTTCACTTTCAATATTTCTGAATCCTTGCTTTCACAGTGTAATTCATATTTTAAGTGTTTTTTACTTTTCTTATCCAGCTGGAAATTCTTCATTGTTATTTCAAGTTTTAAATTACATGTGATGTAATTACTGATATATTTGGGTTGAAACTACCATATTTTCAGGCCACAACGAAGTAGCTGAAACCGGAATAGTCTTCCCATCATAAAAGACTATAAAGTTTTATACATTAACTCTTTGAGGACAACAGGCAGCTAAAGGCAGCAATCATCTCAGAATTGTGATTCAGATGGTGAGCCCCACAATTACCCACTTCTGTGCATGCTGACAACTTCTTGACTGAAGTTTAGAAAGCTGAGGTGAAAGCAGAGCACAAGCAGTCCTTCTGAGTTGAGTATGCATAGACCACACTTTAGACAGTTGAAGCAGCTGTAATCAGCAGCGAAAAGTATCAGAGAGGAGAAAACGACAGAAAAAAGGCCCTAGAAGCATGTGCAAGGATACCAACACATCTATGGCTAAGGGCTAGATTCACATGAATGAAGTAAGACCATAGCAGTTTACCAGATAATGATTGCTACCAGGTTAGAAGTAGAAAAGCAATACTAGAGGTCAAACAGTGCTGACAAAACTTTATGATGGGGTCAGGTATTACGAACAGGGAGACACTTTGACACATGCTTTACACCTTGGTGTGCAGCTGAGACACCAGACAGGCTGGGCCTTACTAGTAACAATTATACCCCAGGGTAGGACATGTTCTACACCCACTTTAGTACAACCTTGACAAGATCCAAAGGAAAAATGTAGTTTGGAACTTGAACTTCATCAAGTATAAGGGCTTGGAAAACAGCTTGGGTAGTTTTTTGGACAAACGTACATTAACAAAATACAAAATCTAGCCTAAGTTCCAGGTTATTACCCAGTAGTTGACTTGTCTCCTTAAAAAAAAAAATCTTCAGAGGAAAATGAGTGAATTCAAAGTATCTATAAGAAGATAATGGAATACACAGTCAACACTTACTAGCGTTTATTTAATCAAAAATAACTAGGCAATCAATGTAACAGGACCTAAACCCCAGATGAGACAGGTTTTAGACTTAATACAGAAAACTATAAAGCCGTTATTACAAATATATTGAAAGGATTTATGAAAATGTGTTAAAGAATTAAAGGTAAATATGATCTTCATGAGTGATTAGGGGAATCTCAGAAGAGAAAGTGAATAATAAAAATAACCAAATGGAAAGCTTGGAACTTAAAATCATACAAAATAAAATAGGAAAAAATTCAGTGGATGGACTTAATGGCAGATTATATATTGCAGAAAAAATTATCAGTAAATTTGTGTACAGAGAATAGAAAGAATTCAATCTGAAGAACAAAGCAGGGGAAGTTCAAAAAAAAGTAATGAAAACTCAAGAACCTGTGGACAAAATCTAGTGTCCTATGCTTATAAGAGACCAAGAAGTGAGAGAATGAAATCGTGGTAGAAAAAAAGAAACCATCTCTTTCAAAGAAATAAATGGTCAAAAGCTTTTGAAATATGATGAAGTACATTCTCTGCAGGTCCAAGACTCCCAGAGAACCAAGCATGATACAAGAAAACCATGCACAGGCACATCAAAGTCAAAAAGTTGAACATGCAGATAAAGACATAATCTTGGAATCAGCAAAAGATATGCAAAATACAGGGAAACAATAATTTACTTTGCTGAGAAATACTGGATGCCCAGAGACAGTGGAATAGCATCTATAAAGCACTGTTGGGGGAAAAACACACTGTCAACTCAAAACCCTATCACCAACGAAAATATCCTTTTACATACAAGGTGAAATAAATGTATTCTCAGACCAGGGAAAGCTGAGAGAATTTGTCTCCAGAATACTTGCATTTTAAAAAGTATCAAAGTATATATTTCAGGTAAGGGAGAAATGGTACCGGATAGAAACATGGGTCTACAATGGAATAAAGGGATAATAAAGGGTCTACAATGGAATAAAGGAATAGAAACATGGGTCTACAATGGGTCTACAAATGGAATAAAGAATAGCAGATATGAATCACTGGTTGGAGTTTGGAGCCTGGATAACAGGAAGAAAAGATGAGTAGAGTACAGATAGGAGGCTGTCACATAATTCACTAATTAACTGCCTAACTAAGGATATTTCGAAGCCCAGATCCCAGTGATCACCGTCACCCATTACTGACAATCTCTAATTAGCTTCATAATTAGAGAATAATTTTGTATTCTTAGGAGATGCCAATAGAAAATGGATTGATTAACCATATTTGTTTCCTCTGTGTCTGGTAGAATGACCAGATTAAATCAGTGCACTTCTTTAAGCGGTGTCCAGGCCTCAGAGATAAAGCATCATCTTGTAGGCTAGTCAAGGTTTCAGGAGAATCAAGTCCATGGACTTATTCACTTATCTCCAAGCAGAGACGACTAGGTCTACCCCGATTAATCCACAGAAGTGAGTCTGTGCAGGATTGCCTCAGGCAAACATAATCATGTATGGGGTGATTTGAAAGTAAGTAGGAGGAAGTCCATTACCATAGGCTTATGAAAAATGTCTCCCTTCTCCAGGATAGATTCATAAAGCAAAGTGCAAAACAATGTATCAAGTATGCTGCTTCTGGTAAAATAAAAAGGAAGGTCATAAAACTACCTTTGGTATTTGCTTTTATTTGCATACAGAAACTCTGAGAGGATATATAAGAAATCAATCAAAGTAGCTGTTCAAGGCAGTTGGGAACAAGGCACATGGGCATTGGGGTGACAGTATGATTTTTCACCATATGCTTACTTATATTACTTTGCTTTTTGAAACATGTAAATGTAGTTTAAAATTCTAGGTATAGAATTCCATGTTGGCTTTTTTCCCCAAAAATTCACACAACTCTGTCATCTTGCTTTTATTATTTCTGTTTGAAAGTCAGCAGAAGCCTTATTGTTGCTCATTTGAGTGTAAGTTCCCCACCTCTGGCTTCCCTTGACATTTTCTCTTCGAATTTGTTTGTAGCAGTTTGCTACGATTTGCCTAGGTGTGATTTTTCAGAGGAAGGTTGTTATGCTTCCATTATTTGAGCCCTGATATCTTTTTTAATTTTTGGAAAAATTTCAGCTACTTATTTTTTTAAATATTGCCTCTGCCATATTCTCTATCTCCACTGCTACTTAAACTCCACATACATGTGTATTAAGATGTCTCACTGTATTCCCTCTTCATCTTAGCCTCTCTTTTGTGTTTTCAGTTGTCTCCTGGTTTCATTCTAAATATTTCCCTCTGACCTGTCCTTGAGGTCATTGATTTTCTTTTCAACTTTATCAGATATGCCCTTGATTATATTCTTAATACCATTTATTATATTTCCAGTTTTAGTCTTTACATTTAGTTTTTTATTAAACTAAAACTGGAAATATAATAAAAATTTCTCTGCTGAAATTTTTAACTTTGTCTTTCAGCTCTTTGATCATACTAAACGTTATTTTAAAATTCACCTGTGATGACTTCATTTTTGGGATCCTTGTTTCTGTTATCTGCTATGTAATCTTTAAACCTGCTTTATTTCTTATTAACCACCAGACATTTATATACAAATTATAGAAACAATTTGAGGCCAAAGGTAACATTGCTTTCATCCAGAGAGAATTTACAGACAAGATCTAGAGACAAATACCAAATCCTAACTGCCAGTACCTCAGAATGTGATTGTGTTTGGAGATAAGGCCTTTAAAGAATAATTAAGGTAACAAGAGGTCGTATGGGTGGGCCTAATCCAGTATGACTATTTTTCTCCCAATAACAGGAGATCAAGAGAGACACACAGGGAAGGCCACATGAACCCACAGAGAGAAGACGGCCACATACAGGCCAAGGAGATCCATCTCAGAAGAAGTCCACCCCGATACGCTCTGATCTCAGACTTGGCCTCTGGAATTGGGAGTAATAGATTTCTGTTGTTTAAGCCACACAGTCTGTGATATTTTGTAATGGCAGCACTAACAAACTAAAACAAATATCAATAATTTAGATTATTCAAATATTCCATATCAATTAAATGTCAATGTAATGATGTTCAAATACCAAGAATTGTAATGATTCAAAACTAAGCTTCAATCCCTTTGAGGTCATTCTACGTGTAGTTTATCCTTTTTTCTGTAGTATTGTTTATTGGAGACCCAACTCAAGTTTGGGGGTTACTAGGGTTTTCTCTCCTTTGTAGAGGGTATAATTAATATTTTATAGATAAACAGTGTCTCTAAACAGATAAGTAATGTACTAAGGTCACAGGACTATTAATATTTTTAAAAAAATAAAGATAATGAGAATAGGGAAAAAATTACAGTGAACAAGCCAACTCTTAGACTCGTAGTTTACATTTTGATTCAAGTTTTGAAATTTCAACCAGGTGAATTTGGTTTATCACAAGGATTTTGTACAAGCCCCATCTCCACATGTCACCATTCCCACTAATAGGGATGACAGCTTGTCAGTAGCACATCTCAGCTCTCTTTCATATTCTGTCTACACAGAGAGGGAAGTCATAGCATTGCCATAACTTTGCAGTCACTGAGCAATGAGGACATGTTTATATCAAGGCAATTAAAACTGGGTGGGGGACTAGGGGAGGGATAGCATTAGGAGAAATACCTAATGTAGATGACAGGTTGAAGGGTGCAACAAACCACCATGGCACATGTATACCTATGTAACAAACCTGCACATTCTACACATGTACCCCAGTACTTAAAGTATAAAAAAAAAAAAAACTTGCTCTCTGTTTTTCAGACTGGGGCTGGGGGTAAATTTTTAACTCAAGTGAATTATTTTTCCCTAGAATAAAAAACATTTTCTCTTTATTATTAATTACTTGTAAAATAAATTACTAGAAAGACTCATCGATGAAGTAAAGCATATCTTTCATGTACTGGGTGGAGTTGGAAAAGTTACTTAACCTCTCTAGACCTTATTGTCCTCTGAAATATGAGGTAGAAAATTACCCTGGCACATCTAAAAATTTCACAACACATAAGTTTTGTTTTTGAAAAGTTTCCCATGATTAAGTAAGTCTTGAAACTATGTTCTCTTCTTTAAGATTCACCCTGTACCTTTTTTGTGTTAAAGGCTCAGCAAACCTACTGATGTTCAGTGGATTACATTTTTGGGGAGTACATTCTAGGTCAGAATATTTCTCAGCCCTCTTGAAACTCTCTCACTTTTCTAGGAATACTAACAGAAAATATGCTTAAGTGGTTTCATTAGTTACCAGCAGAAAGGCCCACAGAACTAAAATCTCTTTCTGGTTTACATGTTCCTTGTATTTAAAATGAAATTCTCAAAAGGGAAAGACAGAAGGAATACAATCAACTGACAATCTGATGAGGCAGTGGCACTCTGATTGTTTTCAGTTAAGGAAACTGAGGCTTAGAAGTCAAATGACTTGCTCAATGTCATAAACATTTGGTAAAAAATTGGCCAGGCATGGTGGTTCATGCCTGTAATCCCACCACATTGGGAGGCCAAGACAGGTAGATCACTTGAAGCCAGGAGTTGGAGACCAGCCATGGCCAACATGGCAAAACTCCATCTCTACTAAAAATAGAAAAAATAAGCCGGGTGTGGTGGCATGCGCCTGTAGTCCCAGCTACTCAGGAGGCTGAGGCAGGAGATTCACTTGAACCTGAGAGTCATAGGTTGCAGTGAGCTGAGATGGCACCACTGCACTCCATTCTGGGCAACAGAGAGAGACTCTGTCTCAAAAATTATTAATTAATTAATTTTAAAAATTGGTTAAATTGTGTACCAAGAACTCTAGTTGACGAGAAGCAATTTGGGGCCCATCTTAGGACTACAGAATCTCAATTTGGATAGCTACAAAAGCCCGATTGTTCCAGAAGCCCTTCCACATTCCCATTCTCTTGAATGAAGATTCCTGAGGGTTATTCAGAGGGACACAGAAGAGGGTATTTCTCAACTGTGACAGTTCATGGCTGACTCAAAAGCAAATATGCTAAAAGGCAAGAGGGCTCAAAACTATACGTACTTTTTTTCAGATTGATCAACAAACCACTAAAAATTATACTAGAAACCACAAGGGAAAAAGAAGCATTAAGCTTTCAAGTTCCTGTTGGTATTAAGCAGCTAATTCCAAAAGCACAAAACTCTGTCTACAGTGGATAAAATCCTGTGTTAACAAGTGTCCTAAAAATTTTTGTTAATTAATTTTATGTTTTAACATAGAATGAGAATAACAATGGTTTGAGTGTTTTCTGGGTATCGTTCGCTTTTATACAGTATCTCTTATTTTATGTAAATAGTAGGATTATATGAATACAGTTCAAAATTAAAGGGCATTTATTGTGTAACAGGTTTTATGCTAAAAACTAGATAAAGAGTTTAAGACTATGATCCTTGACCCTAAGTGCCAAGTGGCACATGGTGGATTGACTGTGTAAATAGAATTTCATAAGAGAGAATGCCAGAAAGAAGGCAAGTACAGGTTCTGTGTTAGCCAGTGGAGGGCGACCTAACAGAGAAACTTGACAGCGGATGATGGCCAAGGAGTTGGGTAGTGTTATTCAAGTTTAATGTTGAAGTATGAATAAGTTTAGCCATAAAAAAAGTGGTAGAAATGCTGCTATAAAGACACATGCACACGTATGTTTATTGCGGCATTATTCACAATAGCAAAGACTTGGAACCAACCCAAATGTCCAACAATGATAGACTGGATTAAGAAAATGCGGCACATATACACCATGGAATACTATGCAGCCATAAAAAATGATGAGTTCATGTCCTTTGTAGGGACATGGATGAAATTGGAAATCATCATTCTCAGTAAACTATCGCAAGAACAAAAAACCAAAAACCGCATATTCTCACTTACAGGCGGGAATTGAACAATGAGAACACATGGACACAGGAAGGGGACCATCACACTCTGGGGACTGTTGTGGGGTGGGGGGAGGGGGGAGGGATAGCATTTGGGAGATACACCTAATGCTGGATGACGAGTTAGTGGGTGCAGCGCACCAGCATGGCACATGTATACATATGTAACTAACCTGTACATTGCGCACATGTACCCTAAAACCCAAAGTATAATAATAATAATTAATTAATTAATTAATTAAAATAAAATACAAATAAAAAGTAAAAAAAAAAAGTGGTAGAAACAATCCCTGGGAAAACAGAAAGCTCTAGGATATTAATTACCATGTTAGATATTAATTGCTCTATGCATCCAAGATTCCAGATATCTGCTCAGGCATCCACTATAACTACTGGTGTTCTTCTGATTCAGCCACAAAGTCTCATGTGGCCTCCACCTTGATGAGGGCCACAGAGGAGACACATGGACTTCTTCTGTCCTCTAATCTAAGGCCAGAAGTAAAGGCTGTCTGATACAGTTTGGATGTGTGTCCCAACCCAAATTTCATCTTGAAATGTAATCCTTAATGTTGGAGGTGGGATCAGGTGGGAGGTGATTGGATCATGGAGGTAGTTTTCTCATGCATGGTTTAGTAACATCCACTTGGTACTTTCCTCATGAGAGTAAGTGAGTTTTTGCAAGATTTAGTTGTATAAAATTGTATAGCACCTCCTTCCTCGCTCTCTTGCTCCTGTTCCCATCATGTGATATGCCTACTTCCCCTTCACCTTCTGCCATGATTACAAGTTTCCTTAGGCATCTTCAGAAGCGGAGCAGATGCCAGCATCTTGCTTCCTGTACAACCTGAAGGACTATGAGCCAATTAAACCTCTTGTTTATAAATGACCCAGTCTAGGTATTTCTTTATAGCAATGAGAGAACAGACTGATACAGAAAATTATTACTGTGGAATGGGGCATTGTTATAAAGATATCTGAAAATGTGGCAGTGACTTTGGAGCTGGGTAACAGGCAGAAGTTAGAAGAGTTTGGAGGGCTCAGAAGAAAACAGGAAGATGAAGAAAAGTTCAGAATGTCTTAGAAACTGGTTAAATGGTTGTGACCAAAATGCAGATAGTCATATGTGATATGAATATTGAAGGTCAAGCTGACAAGATCTCAGATGGAAGTGAGGAACTTATTGGGAACTGGAGCAAAGGTCACTTTTGTCATGCCTTAGCAAAGAACTTGGCTACATTGTGCCCCTGCCCTAGAGATCTGCGGAACTTTGAATTTTAGAGTGATGATTTAGGGTATCTGGTGGAAGAAATTTCTAAGCAGAGAAACCTTCAAAGTGTAGCATGGCTGCTTCTACCACCCTATGCTCAGGTGCAAGATCATATAAATGACTTAAAACTAGAACTTATATTTAAAAGGGATGTGGAACATATAAGTATGAAAAATTGGCAGCCTGGCTATGTGGTAGGAAAGAAAAGCCCATTTTCAAGGGAGGAATTCAAGTGGGCTGCAGAAATTTGCATGAGTAAAAAGGAGCCAAGTGCTAATAGCCAAGACAATGGAGAAAAGGCTTCAAAGGCATTTCAGAAACCTGACGGCTAACAGAACATGTGCTTTTGCATTTTTGTGCTATTAAAAAAGTCTCAGGTATAATTTCTAGTACAGTTAATATCAATAGATATAGCCCACATAAATAAAAGCACTATGGAATCTTCAGTAATTTTTAAGAGTAAAAAGCCGTTGTAAAACCAACCCTTTGATAACCACTGTTGTGGCTAATCAGATAAAATCTATGTTAGTATTTTATGTTAATTAGAAAACATCTACAAATCGAGCTTCTATATGATATCACAGTCCACTCCCAGCTCATTTTAGATCAGCGCATCTCAGCCTTGATTATACGCTGTAGTCACCTAGGGAGGTTTAAAAACTAGTACTGACCTGATTTTCACCCTCCTAGCCCAGATATTCTTATTTAATGGATATAGGGTTTTGCTAGGGGATCTGGAGTTTTAACCTCTTCCCAGATGATTTCGCTATGCAGCAAAATTTGAGAACCATTGTCTCCTAGAATAGGCGATCCTAGAAACACACATGTTTGGTGGGCAGGAGAGACAGGGCTGTCATCAACCCCCCTGGATTCCTGGGACTAGAATGAAGTGGAGATGGGCTATTCAGAATGGGCAGTCAGAGCCGTTCCAGGGCAGGCCTCCTTCCCAGGGAATTACTTCATAACTTATGTCCTTGGACTGGGATGTCAGCTCAGAGGACTGAAACCTCAAATCTGGATTCTAGGTTCGAGCACCTCTCAAATGATAGCCTTTATTCACTCTATTCACTCTTTCCCAGCCTTCCTTGCTCGTGCAGTACCATGACAACTTTGCCCATTAGTGATCATAACCCTCCCCACTGGGTCCTCTACTAAATTGATAAATTAAGAATCCATGTGGAATGGAATCTTTTTGCAGTCTGTTAGGTCAGCACCCCTGCCAAAACCAAGTGGGCTGAATCATCCTATGGCAGTTCCTAAGTGCTGCTCCCCAGAAATCACAGCCAGGCCTGCAAACCTGCTGTCTGTGTGTCAGGAGAGAGAAGACACCTGGGCCAAATCTCATGGTTGTCATGACAGCCAAGTTTAAAATAGACTTTCAGACACAAGAGCTGTTTGGCTGACTCTGACCTACATGTAAGCATAAATATTATTCATGTTAGAAAGGAAGTGATCTTCTGTTTTCTTCAGAGAAAGATTTGGAAATTCAGGCTATACATTTGCTTCATGTGGATGTTACAAAGTTTAAAAAGGACTCCTAAGTTGTGAAGATGATCATGGTTTGTACTTTTTATAATAATGTCCTTGTACAAAGTGACACTAACATTCTTGATTACCACTTGGTTGCATGTTATGTATTCAGCCTGTATATACAAAAACACAATGTTTGTTATGTATTCAGCCTGTATATACAAAAACACAATGTTTGTAAGCCTTGGGTGCAAAGGTGAGCACTGTTATCAATACTCTTAGTCATAAATCCTATGTCACCTCCATTCATTCATAAGAAAAAAAGAAAGCAGAGAGACAAGTAAGGGGTGTTGGGGTATTTGCGGTAAGAAATGGTAGAGCCTAGAAAAAGCCTGGGAATAAGAAATCCAAAAATCCTTCATCTCCACTATGGTTTGAATATTTGTTCCCTACAAGTCTCATATTGAAATTTGATCTCCAGTGTTGAAGGTGGGACCTAATGGGAAGTATTTGAATCATGGAGGGGCAAATGGCTCAGGAATACCTCCCCTGGGGGTGAATGAGTTTTAACTCTATTCGTGCCTACAAGAGAGAGGTGGCTGTTAAAGAGAGCCTGGTACCTCTCCCTCTCTCCCTTGCTTCCTTTCTCACCATGGGATCTGTGCATAGGCTGGCTGCCCTTCTCCTGTCATGAGTAGAAGCAGCCTGAGGCCATCACCAGATGCCGGTCTTGAACCTTCTAGCCAGAAGAATCATAAGCCAAATAATCATGTTTTCTTAATAAATTACACAGCCTCAGATATTCTTTTATAGTGACACAAAACAGACTAAGACAATCTTAATTCCTCCTGTGTCAACTCTTGCTAGGTTTGCTCTACCACTGAAGCTCTACAATCTTACATTATATTTTTGAAACAATAATCCTGGCATTTTCCTCTAGAATTTTCTGTATGGGTAAAAATCTAAGCTGTCCAGTATGGCATCAGTGAGCCACTTGTGGCTACTGAGCACTTGAAATGTGGATGATGTGGATAAGATATGCAGTAAGTGCACAATACAAATTAAATGTTGAAGATTTAGTGTGAAAAATAATGTAAAACATTAAATTGATAATTTTTATACTTACATGTTGAAATGAAAATATTTGGATATAGTTGACTAAGGAAAATATATTATTTAGATTATTTTCATCTGCTTTTTTTTTAATGTGGTTACTTAAAAATTTGTAAATGATGTATGTGGTTTACATTATAGACAAAGGGATACGTGATAGATAATGAAGAAAAGAAGAAGACAAAAATGAAGACAAAGAAGGAGAAGGAGGAGAAAGAGGAACGGAGACAGAGAGAAAGAGAAACTGATCTGAACTCATATTGCCTGGATCTTGAACCCTGAGTTTTCGCTGTTATTGTTTTTCTATATGACTTTGATCATATTACTAAATTTCCTGTGTTTCCATTTCCTCATCTGTAATGTGAGAATAAAAATAGTAATGCTGCTTTTGGATTCTTTGGAATATTAAATACCCAAGAAAAAATATTTTTAATATTTTTATTACGAGATAAAGCCCAAACTCTTTTTCTGGCATCCAATATCCTCATTATTTTTGTGCCCAGTTATTTTCTCACTCCTATATTCTTATTTTTCCCCATTCTTTTATTCCTTCCACATTCCAATCAAATGAATATCATGGGACTGACTACAAGTTGTCACAATGATCTCTCCCTCTGTCTTAAACCAAAACTTATTTCAACCTCATCTTCCCATCGCAGGTGATGCTAAATCACCAGTTGCTGGGACTAAGAACCTGAATCATTCAGGATCCTTCTCTTGTGTTTTCCCTCATATCCCAGGCACGGTCTGCAGATTCTAATTCTGAAAAATAGCTGAATTTTCCTCCTCTCTCCATCCCACCCAGAATAACCTTCCATCATCTCTTATCTGGGTTACTGTAACAGCCTCCTCAGTGGCCTCCCTGCCTCCACCCTTTTCTTTCTTTTCTTTTTTTTTTTTTTTTTTTTGAGACAGAGTTTTGCTCTTGTTGCCCAGGCTGGAGTGCAGTGGCATGATCTTGGCTCACTGCAACCTCTGCCTCCTGGGTTCAAGCAATTCTCTTGCCTCAGCCTCCTGAGTAGCTGGGATTATAGGTGTGTACCACTATGCCCAGGCAATTTTTGTAATTTTAGTAGAGATGGGGTTTCCATCATGTTGGCCAGGCTGGTCTCAAACTCCTGACCTCAGGTGATCCACCTGCCTCAGCCTCCCAAAGTTTGTCTGCACATACCTGGCAGAGTTGGTGATCTAAAAGCACAAATAACATCATGCCTTTTCCCTTCTCAAAGCTTCCAATAGCTTCTCACTGTGCCTAGAACAAAATTCAAACTCTTTATCATTGTTTTACATGATCTGGCATTTGCCTACCTTTCCAAAGCCATCTGTGATTAATTTTCCTATTGCTCACTCTCCTAAGGACAAACTTATCTTCTCTCTGATCCTTGAGCAAAGCCGGCTTGATACAGCCTTTGCCCTTCCTGCTTTATTGTCTGAAAATCTCTCCTATTTGCTGTTTTCTTGACAACCTCTTTCTCATGATTCAAATCTCTGTCCAAATGCCATCTTCTGCAAAAGACCCTACCTGGCTAGTCTATAAAGCACCCCTTTCACCACCTTCATTCACTCATTGTCATATAATGCTTTTTGTTTTCTTCGTAAAGCTACATAGCATTTTCTATTCTGAGATTATCTTATCTGTTTACGTCTTCAGCCTGTCTTCTCACCCCAGGATATGACAATGAAGCTGCGTACCTTATCTGACTTGGTTATCATTTCATGCCCAAGAGTCAATAAATGTTTAATAAATATATTTTGGATGAATTCATTCATTCCCTCATTCATTTATTCATTCATTCTGAGCCTTTGAAGGGTCATGCTGATTCTTTTCTTAGACGTTAGTCTTTTCTTCTCTTTGTGAGATGATAAACTCATAAATCTCCTTCCAAAACTCAACTCAAGCATTAATCTAAACATCCCTTCACAGCACTCCGACTCCCTGGTGATTCCACAGAGCCCTGAGCTTATGACTGCCACTATGCTTCTGTGTAATTGCAGTTATATGTCTCCGCTCCTCCAACTATGAGTTCTTCCAATGTAAGAGCCACATCTCTTGTCTCTGAATTCCCATTGCTCACTGAAGAACCTGGTATCTTAGCTAGGGAGAAAAGCAAAATGATTTGTGTCAGGTAACTTGGGTTAAATCTATGACTTTGCTAATTGATTGTCTTTGAAGGCAAATCATAACATTTCTGATTATTTATTTCCTTACCTGTTAAATGGACCTTTTCAGCATAATTTTCTTTTGGAATTGTTTTTGTTTTTATAAGCATGTAGGTACATGTTCTTTCACTTTTGCATAAATGGAAATATATTATGTGTATTAGCTCTCTCTCTGCTACTTTCGCTTAACAATTTGTTTTAATTTCATCTTGAGATCCTTCCATGTCTGTTGCATAAACCTGCTTCATTCATTTTGATGGTTGCATATTATTATATAATATAGATTATCATAATTATTAACTGGCTCCCTATTGATGGGCATTTATTTTCAATCTTCTGTGATTCCAAAACAAAAATGTTGTAATTAATAACCTTGAATGTGTATGTGATCAATGGCAAATCTACTAGTAAGATAGCATTTTAGAAGTGGAATTACTGAATCAAAAGGCATATCCACTTTTGATATAAGTTGCCAAATTATTCTTAATGGAATTGTACTATTTAAACTCCTACCAACAATTAATAAGAGTACAAGTTGTTGTACATACTCACTATCATAATAGGTTATCAAATATTTTGACCTCTGCCATTCTGACAGGTAGGAAATGTTCAGTTGTAATTTCTATTTTTGTTTCTCTTCCCGTGAGTTAAGTTGAGTATGTTTCTTGAATATATTTCTATGTGTTTACGAAACATTCATATATATTTTTCTTTCTTTCTTTTATTTTTGACACAAAGTCTCTGTCACCCAGGCTGGAGTGCAGTGGGGCAATCTTGGCTCACTGTAACCTCCGTTTCCCATGCTCAAGTGATCCTCCCACTTCAGCCTCCCAAGTAGCTGGGACTACAGATGTGTGCCGCCACACGCAGCTAATTTTTGTATTTTTTAGTAGAGATGGGGTTTTGCCATGTTGGCCAGGCTGGTCTTGAACTCCTGGCCTCAAGGCATTCTTTCAACTTGACCTTCCAAAGTGCTGGCATTACTGGTGTGAGCCATTGCACCTGGCCCATTCACATGTATTCTTCTATGAATTATTCCATAACATTATTTTCCTATTAATCTATTCCATTGTTAGTCTTTTCTACTCAATATGTAGAAGCTCTTTATATATAATATTAACACTTTGTCTATATTGTCTATGCAGATATTTGTCCTAGTTTTTTTGTTTGTTCATATAGTAAAATTTATGACTTGTGAATTTAAACTTGTAAAGGCCTTCTCATTCTAGTATTTATTTTTAATTCTCTAATGTTCTTCTAGTATACAATTTCACTTTTTATGTCTAAGTGTCGAATTCAGGTTCATCTATAACTTATTTCATTGTAACATGTGAGAAAGCTATCTGTATTACTGTTTGCACATGGTTATTCAGTTGTTCCTACACTATTTATGGAATAATTGTGTTTGGTAATCATAATTCTCAACTTTATCGTAGTCTTAATTCTACAGTTAAATGGGTTCAGCTATCTCTATCATTTGCTATAGTTTCTTCTGCCACTGTTCTCAGAATTGTTTTGAAGGTAAAAGGTAATATGAATTAGCCTAACATGGGCTAGGTGCTCAATGAATTTTAACACTATTGCTATTGAGAGTCTTGTTAAATTATTTTGTTTGTTTCAATATACAAGTTACTCTATTTAGTTAATAAATATTATAATAACCCAAAGGAATAACTGTCACAGCATTTATTGGGCAACTATTTAAATATACAAGCTTTGGAAGATTTATCTAAGCAATTATTTATGCTGGCATGTGTAGGATCCTGAAATGAATGGGACAGAAACTCTTTCTGCAAGGAGTTTGCCAGGCAGTTCTATTGGCAGCCATTCAATGCTAATTTCAACAGCAGGAAAATTGGAACAGAAGTACAATGGAAGTGGAAAAAGAATACTGTGTGAGGAAGTAGAGGGAGTATTTATTTTTACCGTAAGAATTGGAGTAGGGCTAATGTAGATGACGTCCTTTAGAACGGACTTAAAGAATAAAGGAAGGCTGTAATTGATGGAGTCGAGAAGGAGGAACATTGCAAACAGCCAACAGCTTAGCCAAGGCATAGATCTGTGAGCCTGCAAAGCACAGACAGAATGGAAAGTAATATCCATCAACTGAATATTGATCCCTGTGCTGATATCGCTTGTGAAGGATTTTGTGCCAACGTGACCTTTTCATAAAAGGCTGTTTGTCCAGGGCTGAGCTGACAGTGCCTCTGATCTGTCTTCTTGGGCTCTGCTGCCCATCAAGCCTCAAAGGGCTCTGGACTAACTAAAGCTCTCCAGCTGCCTGAAATGAGATTCTTTAGTAATTTTGTGAGTCCCTTAACCTTCTTTAGCTTTGATTTTCTCATTTGTTTTATAGTGTGGTGATGAGTAGCTTACACAAAGCATCTATCACAGTGCCAGGCTCACAGCTATTTAAGAAAATGAGTGAGCACTTAGCCAAATTGTATTAAAAGCACACCTTTTGGATGCCCTAATGGAGTTATCCAAGGTCTGGAGCTCAAGAAAAGTTAGGGATTAGAAATAAAGATTTGGGGATCAATATCATGTAGGTGATGTTTGAAGGAATAAATAAGAACACACAAAAAAATAATTTCAAGAGAAGGGAAGCGAAGTCTAACAATACAGCCTCGAAGAACACCAGTACATAAGGCCCACATATTGTATCATACAAGACCTGACATACAGGGATGAAAAGTGCAGTTACCATAAAAGAAAAAAAAAAAACCTAGAAAAACAGGATGAAGAAAATAATATTCCTTAACTTTATATGCAGAAATAGTAACTTATAATAGTTTGATTTAATTCTGATATTTTTCTTATACATATTACTACTTTTTAACAGCTTTATCATATTTTTCATACTTTTTGTAAAATATAGAATTCTATGTGAAAATTTTCAACATTTACTAAACAAACATTCATTGAGCACTTACCATGTTCTGGATGTTGGCAGAAAATGGCCAATTAGACAAAAATGTCTGTGTTCTCATCAAGTTTACATTCTAGTGGTGAAGAAAGACAATAAACAAACAAATAGGAATAGAGATGGCAGCTCAAGGGATAAGTGCTATGAAATAAAAGAAAACAGAGTAAGTGCATATCAACTAATGAAAAAGTGGCTGGTTCCTTCACACGGGGTGGTCAGAGAAAGAGGAGATTGTAGTTGAGTACACCTCAAAAGATAAATAAACATAAGTAAAAATACAGTATTATCTTTCTGTATTGTGTGTTTTTGTAGCACATTTCAGCTTTTTAAATGTATAACTTGTGATTGTTTTCATTCTAAATAAGTATTTATTTTTGCATCAAAAAAAGGGCAATTACTTGGTCTCGAAGACAACAAAAGAGATTATGAATGAACAGAAAATTCTATAGATTGATTTCAGGAAAAAAAGTGTCACAGGAGCTGAGCTGAGAGGAGAAATATCTAAGTTAGTGGAATCTGGGACAATTCTATAGATTGATTTCAGGAAAAAAAGGTGTCACAGGAGCTGAGCTGAGAGGAGAAATATCTAAGTTAGTGGAATCTGGGACAATAGGTTACATTCAAATCAAGCCATGGTCAATCAAATAAATCAGGTAACAAAAGATATTACATGCAGAGTAAGCATGAGCACAAAAGTGTGCTTATGTGAGTGTGTGCTGGTGGTGTTAAGGAAGAGAAATATCTTAGGAGTCCAACATACAGATTGGTGAGAAGCAAGAAAGGCACACTTGGAAAAGTAGAGAGGTAGGTAGGAGAAAGAGTCTTTCAAATATTTAGTTCTAATAACCATATGTAATGTTAATGAAAGGAAATGTTGAGGGTAGGTGGTGTTCTAGAATCTAGTTACGCTAAAAGAGCACTGATTATTATACTAGTTAATATAGTTTTAGGTGATGTGTTTAGCCTATAACCATCTCAGAGGCAATCACATACTTTTGATTAGAACTATCTTCCTAGCAAGCAAATCTTTTTCTTACTGGCTTCCCTTTGTCCACAGGGTTTGCTTCAGTTTTATGTTGTAGATCACTTGCTTTAACAAATGTTCACTTTCCATCAAGTGCTACAACAGCAGCTCAAACCTGTATTTCTTCAAAGTTTTCTTATCTGTTGAAATAGGTCTTATATCCAGAGAGACAATGAGTTATTAATGCAAAATATATAGGATTCTTGGAATCAATTCTGAGTTTCATCCACTTACTAGGTAGATAATACTAGACTACTCATTTCAAACCTGTGAGTCCCAAAGACTTCATGGATAAACAAGGGTTAGAATCAATTCCAATTTTATGGAGTTATGGGAGGTCCAGATAAGATTGTGAATGTGAAAAATGCTTTTTTGTGAACTCTGAAATATCATATACAGTTCTTTTGATTTTGTAACCTCATCTCTCACACTAGCCTGAAAAGACAACTTGCATTCCATTTGTGTTGATGTCTTTGTTATGTAAATTCTTTTGAGCTTTGCTAACTTAAAATTGTTGTAAAACTAAATTGGGAGGCCTCCCATTTCTAGTTCATGTCATTTCATAGTTACACCACGTTGATAACTTTCCTGTTTTAAAGATATCAGGGATAAATTCTCCTACTTCTATTTTAGGGTACGTATCTTTATCTGTATTTATGGAAACTTTGTGAGGTTAATCCCTTTGTTGAAATTAAAGTGAAATAGACACACACTGCCTGTTCATGATAACAATACCAAGTTTCTACTATAAACTAAATATGTGAGATAATTTTCTGAGTCTTTTCTCCATTCTTCCTCAAAGATTAGGTGACATTGAACTAAAAAATTCTTTTTTTCTAAATCCATCTTCATTATTATGACAATAATTATCACTAAGTACTTTCTGCCTAGAACACAATGTGCTGTTGCATTTTGTGTACATTATCACATTTTAATCCCCAGAACAACTGTATGTATTGGCTACTATTATTATGTCCACATAACAGATGAGGTTCGCCAGGCTCAGAGACGTTGACTGATTCCTCAACGCCACATAGTTGGCAGGTGGCTGAGTAGGATTTGAGTGAGATTTTGCTTGGTTGCAAGACCAGACTGACAAAGAAAGGCTAGCAATGTAAATAATTATATTTGAAACCTCATATACACAGTATTCTACAGTTAGCAAGCACAGAATCCTTGGAGTATAAGCCGGGTTAAAGTCCAATTTTTGTCACTATTAATAGTTTAAACGTAGGCAAACTTATTTAACCTCTCTGAAGCTACAGTCCTCATCTGTAAAATGAAAATGTCTGCTAACTTGTTGGTCCTTCCTCATCTGAAATTCCAAAATTCTGTGTTTCCTTGGTCTATGTTGAATTTTTAAAGCCAGGAAAAATAACAGCAGCAGCAACCGGCTATTAGCCGTGTACCACTGTTACTTTTCATTTTTAAGAGTAAATACTCTGTAAAACTAGAAAATTCTGGAACAACAAATTGCGGGCCTACTATTTTTGTTTTCAGGTGTGTCACAGCCCTGGAAACTCACTGTAGAATCTTAAAATATTAAGTCTCAAAGAGGCCTTAAAATTAGATGGACGTATTATCTAGGGAAACACTAGCTACTACAACAAATAAACACCCAAATTTTAGCAACTTAGCAAAAGAGAAATGTATTTCTCTTTCAAATTGCAGTCAAATACTCTTACTTTGGTTTGAGGATACCTTTTCTTTATATACTAATCAAAGGATCCAGTCCCTTCATTTTAAAGCTTTGTAAGGGTCAAGTCAAGTCATTTTCAGGATATTGCTTGTGGAAGGGAAAATGGGAGCATAAAAGATATCCCCATTTCTTAAAAGCTGTGACCCCAAAATGGTACACAAAACTTCCACTTACATTTCATCAGCAAAACTCTCATGTAGTGGTTTAACTTTTGGAAACAGAAGAATGTAAGGGAAAGCACCTAAAATTGTGAACACTGAACAAATTCTGTTTCCATTCATTTTTCTGATAAGCAGATCATCCTTCCTCCTACCCAGAGATACTCTCACCATTGAGTTACTCAGCGGCTTGAAGTCCATGATCTCTAGGGGATAGAGTGACCTCTACTTTGAGTCTAGAGGTGACTCAAGGGCTGGGCACGGTGGCTCATACCTGTAATCCCAGTACTTCAGGAGGCTGAGGTGGGTGGATCACTTGAGCCTAGGAGTTCAATACCAGCCTGAGCAACAGAGCAAGACCCTGACTCCCAAAAGTATATATATATAATTATAATTAATATTATTATATTATTAAATAGTATTATAATTAATATATTTATATTAATAAGTATATATTTGTATATACATATATATGTATGTGTATATATATACATATATGTATATATATACACATACATATATATGTATATGTATGTGTATATATACATACATATATGTATATATATACACATACATATATGTATATGTATGTGTATATATATACACACAGAGAGAGAGAAGTAGCTCATGATCTGGAGATCTATGAACTCCAGATCATGAGTTTGGGCATCTCTTCCCCAAACATACATATAATAGAAAAGAGCGTAGCAGATCCAGTAGAACGACGAAATTCCCACCGAGAACGGGAAGAACAGGAAACACAAGGCATTCACTGGTCCTTCGTCATGATGCACTCCTGCTGGAGAAGTTATTCTTGATCTGGACATGGAGGAAGTTATTTGGGATTAGACCGTGGATATGCCTCCTGGGAGGAATTGCTTTGTCTGTTTCATCCATGACCTGGTTCTGGCTTGTGGGATGTGGATCCTCGTTCATTATCTTCCATGGTCACATGGGTGTTGGAGGCAGAAGAGCTTTTGCAGTACAATTTTGATTTTGTGAACGTTAGGATTTAAGAGTTGTTTTATAATAACTGGCATTTTAAAAAAATCCAGGAAAATTGTTTCTTTAGCAATATAATTTCCTAAAAAAGTTCTTGTTATGGGTTGAATTGTGTCACTCAAAATTGATTATGTAGAAGTTCTAACCATCAGTACCTTGGAATACGACCTTATTTGGAGACAGGGTCTTTAAAAAGCTCGGTCTTTAAACTGAGGTCATTAGGGTGAGCTGCAATCCAATATGACTGGTGTCCTTATAAAAAGAGGAAATGTGGGAGCTATGCATGGTGGTGCACACCTGTAGTCCCAGCTACTCTGAAGGCTGAGGTGGGAAGATCACTTCAGCCCAGAAGTTTGAGGCTGCAGTGAGCCATGATCAGTGGTAGTACAAGTGGTAACTGTACTACTCCAGCCCAGGCAACAGAGAACCTTGACTCTAAAATAAATTAATTAATTAATTAAATTTACAAAGGGGTAAATTGGAGACAAACTTGTATCCAGGGAAAATACCTTGTGAAGATCAAGATGGCCATCTGAAGACAAAGAGGGGAGGCCTGCCTCAAATGTGTCTTCACAGCCCTCAGAAGGAGCCAACTCTGCTGACACCTTGACTTTGCACTATTAGTCTCCAGGAATATGAGACAATAAATTTCTGTTGCTTAAGCATCCCAGTTTGTAGTAGTTTGTTACAGCAGTTCTATCAAACTAATACAGTTCTTTTAAAAGTTTCTGATCTATTTTCTAATGGTCAGTCCTATGTACATTTCCATACAAAATAACAAAGTTTGCTTTATCTCTCTGCCTTCTAAGCCCCATGCCTGTATCTGTTGACATAATGTTTGATATCATGGAGCCATCTGAAACATTAGGCTTGAGTGGAAAGGTTTTACCCTTAATCAGATCTTTGTCATAGGGCTGATTCTCTTTGTTTAGCCAAATAGACACAATAGGTCCTTTTATTGTTGACATCCTTTTCTAGAATTATCTTTCCCATTTAGGATCTAGATGCCATCTGCTTTCTAACTTGGCAAAATCTCAAATTTCTGAACTCTTTCTATTTTCTTATGCTTTTTCTTTCAAACCAGTCAGTCCTTTCTTGAGCTTATCTCTTTCTTTCTTGTAATACTTTACTGCAAAGTAAAGGCCAAAACTCACTAACATAATAGTTCTTACCGTTTTCCCTGGAGATTTGGGCTCAGTAGGAATGTCATCTGTTTCTAGGCAATAGTTTGATCACATCAATAGAATACTGTTCCAGGCTACAATATCTTTTATTATTGGTCCTGCCTAACTGCTAAGTCAATACCACCTATTTTAGGTATTTATTAAGTCAGCATTTTTATTTCTAGTAGCAATTTTTGTATTAGTTATGGTATTAGTAGCAGCTGTGACAAATGAACTCCCAAAGTTAGGTGCCATAATATAACAAAAATTTATTTCTTTTTCACATAAAAGTGAATTTGTTTTGTTTTGTTTTGTTTTTTTATACGGTGACTCAGAGACCTGGGTTTCTTTCATACTAAGACCCCACTAATCCCTGAGGACTCAGCTCTCCCGGCAATCAGCTGGTCAAAAGAAGAACATGGAGTGTGGAGAAGAAACAATTGCTTCTTGAAAGCCTTGCCCTGAATGGCGTAAATCACTACTGCTCCCACTCTACTGAAACAGTCAACCACAAGCCTGCCCCTAATTGCAAAAGGGGCTGGCATATTGAGTCTAACGGTGTATCAGTCCATTTTCATGCTACTAATGAAGACATAACTGAGTCTGGGCAATTTACAAAAGAAAGAGGTTTAATTGGACTTACAGTTCCACACAGCTGGGGAGGCCTCACAATCATGGCGGAAGGCAAGGAGGAGCAAGTCACATCTTTCGTGGATGGCAGCAGGCAAAGACAGAGCATGAGCAGGGCAACTCCCGTTTTTAAAACCATCAGATCTCGTGAGCCCATTCACTATCACGAGAACAGCACAGGAAACACCCACCCCCAAAATTCAATCATCTCCCACTGGGTCCTTCCCACAACTTGTGGGAATTATGGGAGCTATGAGATGAGATTAGGGTGGAGACACAGAGCCAAACCATATCAAGTGGCATACCCAGGAAGAAGGGTATGCATACACTTTAGTGAGCAGATGATGTCTTTGTCATTAGAGACGTTTTGCCATTCTTATAGATGAGAAAATTAAGGTTCAGAGAAATAATGTAACTTGTCAAAGATCACATAGCTCATAAATAATAAAATGGGACTTGACCATATATGTCTGAGTTTTATATGAGAAAAAAAACAAGAGACTAGCAGAATGATTAATATTCTAAAAGCTACAAATTTACCAAATTTAGAAAATAAAAATAAAAGCACTAAATTGAATTTGAATTTTAGATAAACAAAAACAGAAATTTTAGTGTAAGTATGTCTCATGCAATACATTACCTTGAAAGCTTGCATAAAAAGAATGTTTTAAGAATTACAGGGCGGCCAGGCGCAGTGGCTCATGCCTGTAATCCCAGCATTTTGGGAGGCCAAGGTGGGTGTATCACAAGGTCAGGAGATCGAGACCATCCTGGCCAACATGGTGAAACCTCATCTCTACTAAAAAAAAAAATATATATATATATATATATATATATATATATATAAATTAGCTGGGCCTGGTGGCGCGTGCCTGTAATCCCAGCTACTTGGGAGGCTGAGGCAAGAGAATCTCTTGAACCAGGGAGTAGAAGGTTGCAGTGAGCCGAGATCGTGCCACTGTACTCCAGCCTGGCAACAGAGCTAGACTCTGTCTTAAAAAAAATATATATATATATATATAGGCTGGGTGCAGTGGCTCACACCTATAATTCCAGCACTTTGGGAGGCTGAAGTGGCAAGATAACTTGAGGTCAGCAGTTTGAGACCAGCCTGGCCAACATGGTGAAACCCCATCTCTACTAAAAATACAAAAATTAGCCAAGCACAGTGGTAGGCCCCTGTAATCCCAGCTACTTGGGAGGCTGAGGCAGGAGAATCTCTTGAACTCAGGAGGCAGAGGTTGCAGTGAGCCAAGATCACAGCATTGCACTCCAGCCTGGGCAATAATAGTGAAATTCTGTCTCAAAAAAAAAAAAAATAAAAGAATTACAAATAGTTAGTAGGTACAAAAAGGACACAGAGATGGATGTGCAAAGCATATTTAAAGATACTCCACATCATATTCAGGGAAAGATAGTGCTTGAAAATTACAAGAATGCTAACTTTGGCCCAATCCAAGAAGGAGTTGCCAGTGAATTAGAGCTGGTGTTCAAGTGAGCTCCTTGTTATTGAAAGTGCAGGTGAGTCCTCTCTGAGGACCTGGCTGAGCACTCCTATGATGTGTGTTTTGTTTCTAAGAGATGTTTGTACATAATGACCTTCTATGTAAGATGATATTCTGAAAAAATTGCTATGGGTATTGACGGTAGCATTGGTAAAGTGCAAGTAGATAACTATTCTAAGATACACTAACATTAAAAATAAGCCCTTTGTATTATTTAGAACGGAAATTAAATGTTTACATTCTCTAAAATATAAATTTTATTACAAAATAACTGAGTAGACTTAATCTTTTTGCTTACAGCTTTTCCCCAAATTGTCTCTTAATTGTCTTAGTCTGTGCAGGCTGCTGCAACAAAGTATCACAGACTGGGTAATTTATAATCAATAAAAATTAATTGCTCACAGTTCTAAAAGGTGGGAAGTCCAAGATCAAGGAGGTGGCAGATTTGATGTCTGGTGAGGGTTCACTCTCTGCTGCAAAGATGGTGCCTTGCTGGTGCATCCTCACATGGTGAAAGACAAAATGGCTATACTCCCTCCAGCCCTTTTATAAGGGCGCTAATTCCATTCATGAGGGAAGAGCCCTCATGACCTAACTGCCTCCAAAAGGCCCCGCCTTGTAATACTATTGCACTGGGTATTAAGTTTTTTTTTGTTTTTTTTTTCTCGGATGGAGTTTCACTCTTGTTGCCCAGGCTGGAGTGCAATGGTGTGATCTTGGCTCACCACAACCTCTGCCTCCCAGGTTCAAGTGATTCTCCTGCCTCAGCCTCCCAAATAGCTGAGATTACAAGTATGCACTACCACATGCAGCTAATTTTGTATTTTTAGTAGAGATGGGGTTTCTCCATGTTGGTCAGGCTGGCCTCGAACTCCCGACCTCAGGTGATCTGCCCTCCTAAGCCTCCCAAAGTGCTGGGATTACAGGCATGAGCCACTGCACCCAGCCAGGGATTAAGTTTTAACATGAATTTTGTAGGGATACAAACATTCAACCCATGGCACTTGCCATTTCTGGTCCAACCCCTGAGTATATTATATAATTTTTTTCCAACCCCGGGCATATTATTTAATACTTGGAAAAATCTGACAGGTACTATTGGCCACATGCTATAGATCAGATCAATGAGGTTCATGTATGTTCCAAGGACACATTTCTCATCAGTTCTTGTAAGGCCTTAAATTGAGGTTTCTTGAGTCCTAATCTACCCTTCTCTCCATTCAGATAACCAAAAGACTGTTTTCTCTCCTGCCTGTTGTTTCCATATTTCTCTAACCCAAGACAAATATGAACAAAAGTAACAGCTGGACATTATGTGGTTTGTGATCAAGGCCATTAGATTAGAAAGATGACGGGCCTTCCCACCCTCTGCACATTTGTATCCATGGCCAACGTGCAGCAAACTCTGGGAGAAGACCAAGCCCAGCGCTTCCTCCTTCTGATCCTCCACCTGACACTCATTTGAATGTGATGCTCATCTGTAAGTTAAAGATGGTTGGTGAGCAATCTGTTTGGGCTTTTTGTTATTGTTTTTAAATAAAAGCAAGTTAGAATGGCAAGTAATATACTGTCAAATCCCCAGCAGATGCAATCTTTGACAGTAGCATAAAACAGGCCTTCATCGTTCCATTAGAGCTAATTAAGCAATGATTCCCAGTATTTAAAGAAAAGTATTTCGTTAAGCTCTAACGTTCTCTAATGATTTTCTCAGTATGTTTTCCAATACCTGGAAAATCCACGATTTATCCTTTTATTATAGCAACAATACGAACACAAGAGAGAAGGCATATGTCAAGGGGATATTAGAGGTAGGAGTATGGAAAGGACAAAAAACATGCCAGAATTATCTTTTACTGGGGAACAGTGAACTCTTCATGACAAAACATATATTTTGTATCCTAAATGTTAATCTTGAACAAAAGAGGAAGCTCCATTCTTCCTTTGAAAGCAGTCTATTTCTAGAAGAGCTGTTACAGTGAAGTTTGAATTAGTTTTGTCAATTTAATCAAATGATTCCAATCAAGTATTTACTGAACCTGATCTTCTTAATCATTATTTTTAAATATATATATACACATATATTTATTCAGCTTTATTGAGGTATAATTGAAAAATGAAAATTTTACATATTTATGGTACAATGTGATGTTTTGATACATGTATACATTGTGAAATGATTACCATAATCAAGCTAATTGACATATTAATTTATTCACATAGTTATCTTTATGTGTATGTGTGTGGTGAGAATGTTTAAGATCTACTCTCTTAGTAATTTTCAAGTATATGATACATAATTATTAACTATAGTCACACGCTGTATAATAGATCTTCAGAATTTATTCATTCTGATGTTTTTGACAAATAGAGAATGATTTACTTTAGAAACAGTCTAAGAATCACCTCAGACTTCCTGATGCATGACCAGAAGAATCCATTTCTCTGTGGAAAATTTACACTGGTAACTTCTGGCACCTATATTTTAAACTTTGTCTCCTTTTTCCAATGATTTACTCAAGTGTGGGCTGGATATACACTACATAAATTAAAACACAGGACTGAAATATCCAAAATGCCCCCTACATGTTATGAGCAGGTAGTTAAATAGGTGTGTTAAATGAAATAATTCTGAGCAAATATAGGGAATTATTATCTAATTGTTACTATCTAGAAAACTGTGTCCACTTTGATTAATTTTTTTTTCTTAGCACTCAGACACAATGCTCTTCAGTGGTCTCAGCATTAGGAAACTGCTTCTGTGTTCATTGAGTATTCTCTCCAAATGTTCCAAAGCACTCTGCAGATCTTTTTGTAGACTCTGAGGTACAGTGGGAAAAGGACATATTTTGGAGTCAGGTGAATTTAAGGTCAAATCCCAGCTCGACCCCCTACATGGCTAAGTGAAGTTGGGAAAATTAACCTCTATCTTACTCTCTGGCAGCACTTGGTGATGAATGAATGTTGTATGAAGTGTAAAGTTAATGCATGCAAAGAACCTAGCAAAATATCTGCCACATAGGAAACTCTTGGTAAATGTGATAAAAGTTTTTTATAGTATCTCAGCACTTGTAAAGCAGTTTATGCATTATTTCTGCCGCTCACCATTAATTTTGCATAACCATTAGAGGATCTATCACCAAGGCAGACAGCATCAGAAAACTACATTTAAAACATTAGAATGAAATAATGAAGAAAGATAAAAGAAATCAAAAAAGAGATTAAAATAATAAAATGCTAATTCAAGACTTTGCTTCTGGCAATATAGAAAAAAAGACTTACCGAAAAACATACTGTCAGTTCAAACACTAAGAATGAAAGATAAAAGTTTAGAAGCATCTTTTTAATATATAGATGAGTTTGTGGAAAAAAAAATAAGACAAACTCCAAAATACCAAAATTTTTTTTCAAAGGTAGAAATCAGATTGCTAAGTTTTTTTTTTTTTTTTTTTTTTTTTTTTTTGCTGAACTCAATGCTACTGAAGTAGCATCAGCTGACCTGATTAAACTAGACCCAGGAGATGCAACAATCCCAAAGGGAAAATAAGAAAATTTATTGGATTACTCAAGGGGAAAATGAGAAATTTTATTGGGTTAGTAAAATGTGGGGAGCTGGAGCTGAGATCTCCTATCACAAATCTGTACTCTGAATGGCTAAAACCTAACAGCAATGAGGGACTAAAAATATCTACCACCAGGAAAGATCAACAACTAAGGAACTTTCCAATTTTTGACTCATGTCTTAAAAGAAGAAAAAGTCTCTTCTAAGAATTCATAAGCATAAAAAGTACCATGATGTGTAGAGGAGAGATAGCTACCGAAGATAAAATAGTCTGCTGAAGTCTTTGTAATTTTGGAGGTTGACAGAGTGATTTATTAACTATATATTTTGTAAGATAGGTATGCGTATTACCATTTCAATAGTAACCACTAGTGGAATAAGCATAGAGGTTATAACTTCAAAACTAGTGGAGAAACACAAATTTTAAAAACCTTCAATCAATTAAGAAAAAAACATCAGGAAGGATGAAAGGGCAGAATGTATAGAAAATAAAATACAGCATAGAAGATAGAAATTTAATTATATAAGTAACACCAGATAAATATTAACTGAATTTGCACTTATAAGACAAAAAATCAAATTGTTAAAAATAAAATTAAAAAGGAATGGATACCATGATAATAAAAATTTTAGTACAATGCAGAAGATGAAATAAAGGAAGTCTCTCAGAAAGTAGAATAGAGAGATAAAAAGCAAAAAAAAAAAAAGAAGAAGTCAGACAATTAGAATATCAGTTTAGAAAGCACAATGTCCAAATAGCAGAATTTTAGAAAAAGAATAAAGAAAACAGGAATGAAAATGTCGAAGTATGGTCTAGAACCACATCATTAAACTACAAATCAATAACAAAAAAAATCTAGAAAATCCCCAAAATTTGAAAATTAAAAATCAAAATCATCTGTATAGGCCAAAGAAGAAATCACAAGGAGAATTTAAAAATAATTTGAACTGAATGGTGAGAGCACAACATATCAAAAATTATGGGATGCAATTAAAGCAATGCTTAGAGGGAAATGTGCAGTGTTAGATGCTTATATTGGGAGAGAAGTAACAGATAAATGGACAAAGTGTCCACCTTAAATTAAGGAGAGGAAAAAAGGAAGTAAATAAAATTTTAAAAAGTAGGAGAATGTAAATAATAAATTCACCAGTAGAAATAAATAAAATCGAAAACAAAAATCAACATAGAAAACAATATATCAAAGCTTATTCTTTAAAGCAACCAACAAAATTCATGCAATGTTTGCCAAACAAATAGACAAAAATAGAGAGAAGACAAGCATTACAAGTATTGAGAGACAGAGGACACAGTGTAGGACTTGTTCTGAGATAGAAAACAGATCGATAGAGCAGAGTAGAAAGCTCAGAAACATTCCCTACCTATATAATGGATATTGACCTATGACAGAACTGGCATAGAAAATCAATGAGAAAGAGTATAAATTGTTCATTGATGGTGTTGGGACAATGGTATGTGAGGGTAAAACACTGGTTATCATGGTGCTTGTGCTTCAAGAGGGCATCACTCTTGGGTAGACAGTGTCAAAGCCGTGTCCATAACTCCTCAGGCAAAACCATTGTGATGCAAGGCACTGTGACTCCCAACTGCATAAGAATATTTGGGGGGAGTGGAATCCACTTTCTCTTGCTAATGGCAATCCAGAAAGAGTAGAAATAATACTCCCTCAAACAATGACTAATATGACTTGGTATGTAAATGCTCTGCCTCCCTCACCATTCAAGTGGATAAATCTGAGATTTCATTTCTGCACTGCCTTGCATGGTTCCCCCCAGTAGGATTACTCTCTGATTCCTTTCTATGGTAACTAACTTGATAATGTAATTATTACTGGCTGTGTTCCCTTCCTGGTCTTTAACACCTTTCCAGAGTGAACTTTCTATATAAACTAGTTGTTCTCTAATCATTTTCCTGTAGCCATTCCGGAAAGGGGATAACCAAGATGGTCATCGTATAATTTAAAAATGAAGGAGAGGTGGATGGAGTGAAGAAAGGGATAATGAGATGACATAGTCAAAATGCTAATAGAAAAAGACTGTCAGCTAAGGATTCTGTGGAACATAGCCTGTTGCATGACCAGACTGATGCCATCTTGAAGCAAAACACCATGATGACCAGTGTTTGACCCTCACATACCAACATGTTCTGCAGTAAGATCTTGAATAACTACTGTATGATATATAATCTCCCATAAAGACGCTTCTCTAATCTACCCAGTGGTCACAAGTCTTGGCAAGAAAGTCTGAAGATGTGACTATCTGCACATGTTTTACCCTAAAAGCTTGCTCTATAAAGACTCCTTCCTGGAAGGCGGGTGCAGGATTCACCATCTTGCAGTCACCCAAGATGTGGCTTTTGTTTGTAAGTCCCTATTAAATGCTTTTTTTCTGGGAAACTGGATTTGTCAGGCTTCAGCCTTTCAGCTCTCTTGGCTTTTGGGGGTAGGTTTGCACAGACCTGCTCACCACAAACAAATTCCATGTATAGCAAAACTATGCTTCAGAAATGAAGAAAAAATTAGAACAATCACAGATAAACAAAACAGAGAACTAGTCACTACAAAAGGGGCCCTTCAAGATGAAATAAAAGGACAATAGATGTGTATGAAATCCACATAATGAAGCAAAGAACACTGATTAAAGTAAACATATAGGTAAATATAAATAACAGTGTAAATGTAACTTTGTGTCTGTATCTCATTTTTTTTCTCCTATCTCATTTAAGAGAAACTTGTATAACGCAGGGAGTATAAAATTGATGGGAAGATAATTTATAAAGATGTAATCTAAATGACAATGATTGCATAAAGAAAGAGGTAAGATATGGAGGTGTTTGGAGAACTTTTTGTATACTAGTGAAATTAGGTTGATATTAACCAGACTAAATTGTTTTAACATGTCAATTTTATTCACCAGGGCAGTCAAAAAGAAAATAACTTAAAAAAAAAAAAAAGTGACAAGAAAAATCAAATTGTAAGCTAGACAATACCTACGTAACACAAAAGAAGGCAGTAATGGAGAAATAGATAAACAAAAAAAGACAAATGACTTATCAAAAACAAATAACATGATAGATGTAAATCCTGCCTTAGCAATACTTCCATTAAATTTAAATGGACTAAAAACTCCAGTCAAAAGACTGAGATTGGCAAAATAGTTTTTTAAAAAATTCAGCTATCTGCTATCAATGAGAGACATATTTTAAACTTAAAGACAAAAACTAATTGAAATTGAAAGGATAGAAAATGATATCCAAACATTAACTACAAGAGAACTGGAGTAGCTATACTTACATCATAAAAAATTGACTTTAAGTCAAAAATTGTTACTAGAGACAAAGAAGGATATTTTACAATAAAAAGGAATCAATCCATCAGGAAGACACAATAATTAGATAAACACCTAATAACAGAATCCAAAATGGACAGAATTGAAGGGAGAAGTAGACAATTCAACAGTAACAGTTGGATACTTCAATAGTAAATTTTCAATAATTGATAGAAAAACTAGGCTGCCCATCATCAATAAGGAAGTAGAAGACATGAACAGCATTCTAAGCCAATGACACTGAAAAGACATCTATAGAAATATCCTCCCCAAAACAACATAACACAAATTTTTCTCTAGTGCACATGGAACATTTTCGATAATAGACCATACGTTTGGCCACAAAACCTTTCCCAATAAATTTTAAAAGATTGAAATTTTACAAGTCATATTTTTTAACCACTAAGGGAAATTAGGAAAATCAGTAACAGAAGGAAATTTAGGAAACTCACAGTTGTGTAGAAATTAAACAACACACTCCTAAATAACTAATGAGTCAAGGAAGAAAACACAGGGAAATTAGAAAATACCTTGTTATAAACAAAAATATAAACACAATACAGTAAAATTTATGCAGAGAAAATAATGTATAGAGGGAAATTTATAGTTATAAATGTAATGTTTGGCCACAGTGTGTAGCAAAGGAAACTGTTTAACTTTGCTGATAAGAGTATAAGTTGAAGAGAAACTGTAATAACTAATACATTCAAATATCTATTATTCTAAAATCTTGCCCTTTCCTTATAGACACATATACCCTAGAAAGAGTAGTAAACATATGCACAAAAAGATGTGTACCTGATTGTTTAGGTCAGCATTGATTTTAATACCCCAAAGTCAGAAATTATATATGTTTACATCCAAAGATGAACAAAGAAACAGAACGATTTTCATTTAATGGACTATTACCAGCAAATGAAAATAAAGCAACTATAGCTAATATTATCTACACTAACTTACATGTACATGTACAGTTCACCCATGAACAACTCAGATGTAAACTTTCAAGTCCATTTATACACAGAATTTCTTCTGTTCTGCCACCTCTGAGACAGCAAGACCAATCACTCTTCCTCCTCCTCCTCAGCCTACTCAACATGAAGACAATGAGAATGATGACCTTTATGATGATCCATTTCCACTTAATAAGTAGTAAATATATTTTCTTTTCCTTATGATTTTCTTAATAACATTTTCTTTTCTATCGCTTACATTATTGTAAAAATACAGTGTATAATACATATAACATACAAAGTGTGTGCTAATTGGCCACTTACATTATCAATAAGGCTTCTGATCAACAGTACACTATGAGTAATTAAGTTTTGGGGGAGTTAAATATTATATGCAAATTTTCACCTGCCCAGGGGAGTTGGTACTCCTAATCCTCACATTGTTCAAGGGTTAACTGCATGTTACACAAAGAAATGTGTATACACACACATACAAATATATTGCATAAAGGAAACACTGAGCATTAAAAAATCAAGTTACAAAAGAACACATTTAGTATGCAGCCATTTATATCAACTGTCCAAAATAATACCAGATATTTTATTAGTGATACAGACATACATTCATAAAAGTTAATGGAAATTCATATGAATAATAAATGCCTAATCCAGGTTACTGACTACATTTGGTGTGGGATTCGAGAGCAGGGAATGCGATGAAGGGAGAAACCATGGGGCACTTCAGTTAAACTATTTCTTAAGCTGGTACATGGCCATATTCTTTATATATTTTTACATGATAGAAATAATTATTTCAACTTTTATTAAAAATATGAATACTTTAATAGTTGAATTATGCAGATCCATACTTTTAAAATGAGTCATTCAAAATTGCAGATAATTATTATATCTGGGGCCTAAGGAAACTTGGGAAAATATTGCCCATGATTTTCTAATATGACACAGAGGAAAGAGAAGGAACATGGAGAAGGAATTCCAGAATTAATCTTTGAATTGGGGTAAAAAGGAGAAAGAATAGATTGTGGGGAAAGGTGATCAGTTCAGACCAGTTCATGTTAAGCTGGTGAAGTCTGTGGAACAAATAAGCTATTTGAATTGTGGTCCAGGGTTCGGAAAAAACGGGAAGTACTTATTTGGTTGTCATCTGCAAAAACATGGTAGTTTCAGCAATGGGAGTAGATGAGTTTCTTTAAGAAGAGCACATGTAGAGAGAAAACTACTGTAGTTTGCAAAGAGGCTTGCCAAGAAAAGGAAGTTTCTCAAGAAGAGGATGGTCAACTCTGCCAAATGCTGCTGAAAGATCACAGAAAAATACTGCAACTGCACTCAGCAATATGAATATGTCAACCTATTTTAGGACATAAAGATACAAGAACCCTAAGTTACGTTCCATGATAACTTAATTACCAGAATAAAGGAAAATGAGAAGCTGTATTGGAAGCAGTCACCTCAACAGCCATGTGGTTGCCCCAAACTCAGAGACCTCATAGAAAAATGTAATTCAGCTGTACTCAGACTGTAAACTGACTCATGAAACCCACCTTCTCTTTTTTCCCAACATCTTTGCCTCCAAGAAGACAGTATTTATCATTGACTTGGGTTTGGTTGCTACTATCTGACATGGATGGTTACTGCCACATCATTTTTGATGTTTTGACTTCCCTTATGCTTTTTCTGGTAGCTCTTCACTAACTTCTAGGCCAGTTAACCAACACCAGGAGAGCATGGTAGGTTTCATTTGATTCAAGGGTCATAAACTACAGAAATATATGCAGCAGAGAAGTATTGCTTGAATTGCCAAAGGTAGTAAGAGGTATCTGACAACAGCCTGTACTGTTTCCTTACTTTGTCATCACTACACTTTTTGGAACGACAGTTCTTCCAGTCTTGAACTTATGCCCCACTCTTCTAGTAGATAAAAGACTCTTTTCTAAATATACTTCCTTAAAAAATTTCCCTTTAACCATCCATGTATAGAAAAATGCTAATTTTAACACTTTGTAATTATTGCTAATTTGAACCTGTTTTAGAAGATGAAGTGATGTGTATCTATTTCATAACATGAAGCAACTTTATTTTCTTACAAGTTTCTGAGCATAAAAGCAATGTTAATATTACTTTTTGAGTTGGTAACCTTGAACTACAAGTGAAGAGTTTTGAATTAATTTCTGTGATTGCCTGAAATTGATGAAGAAAGACAATGGAGACACTCCAAAATTTGACTTGTAAATTATTTTGGCTTACAAATGCAAATGTGTGCACTATAACTTTTAAAAATAATTAGAAAATGTTTTAAAATCCATTCAAAACAATAATTATTATCTATTGCACCTTAAACCAAAAATTAATTTGTTTTTCCAATTTGGCCATGCTGAATGAGACCCATTGCTATTCAATTTATTTTAATATAACTTAAAATAACCGTCTTGGTTAATGTTTTATTGATTTAAAGGATTTATTGTAATGTTTTCTTTGTTCAGTAGTTGTTTAGTCATGTGGAGACATTATAAAATGCTTTTGAGACCCTTCATCACTTCCTTGCCATCAAGTTTCTTGTGTTTATCTTTGTGCATGTGGCATAGAAGAGCAAAGTGTTTTTTTCAGATTTCCCTTGAAAATCATTCTTCTTATCTTTGAACAGAATATAGATCTACATTGTTAAACCTATATAGAACATTATAGATCTAGTGCAAGTGTGAGCTGAGACCCAGAGAACGTAGTCACTGTATTAATTATATGTTTGGGGAGATGATTCTTCCACATTCTAGATGTTTCCTTCCATGTGGAGCAAGTTCATTACCTTTGTCAAAGGAAAGAAGTATTAATGACAGTTGTTAAAGACATTAAGGAAGACTTTAATCAAGTAGTAACTATTGTGATAGGTATAGGAACCCCTGTAAGCAGGCCTTGCAGTGGGGGAGAGAGACTGGGCTCAATTCCCAGTACCAAAAGGACAGATGGAGATTTACAGCCAAGGAGCTGGATGGGGGTCAGTGAATGGAAATCTAAGAGAAAATATCGGTGGTCAGGGGAATTTGGTCAAAACAGGCTTGACAGGATTATTGTTGAAGGCAGGCCTGGATGATAGCATATCCAGAAAGGAAAATAAAAAATCTGATCAGCTATCAAGGGTAGTTAGACAACAAGGACGGAAGATTTTCACTAAACAGACACAGCATGATTCCTACTAAAACTGGATTCTGCAAGGAAGGCTCAGAGGAGCCAGCTTAAGGTTAGGCCAAGGAGATGATGGTCTTTGTCACCTTATCACTCATGGCATCTCCATTCTTCTGCTCACTCTGTCCCAGGAAAAGGCAGTTGAGCTATCAGATTGGTGTTTGAAAACCGAAAAGAGACATTAATGTTTTTCCATTTTCCTCTCTATCTTGGGAACAAGGAAACTCAAAGGCACATATTTCTTTGTTACTGGAATCCAGACCTTGATAAACTCAGTGGTCTATTGTGGCTTGTGTAAAGATAGATGAGCCTCACTGATTTTGATATTTACTTTCAGAAAGTACATTTGCGATCTTAGGCTATAGTGATCAATATGGTGATGTTTTGGTCTCTGTCTGACTACACCTTGCCTTATTTGCCATTAAATTTAGAACTAGAGAGTAAGAGAAGACTGCTTTTTATTGGAACCCTCCAAAAACACCAACAACAATAATACTATTTATTGACACTTTTCTACATTCCAGACACAATTCTAAGGTCTTTGTAGATATTATCTCATATAATCTTTGCAACAGTCCTAAATGGCAGGTATATTATTAAGCACTCTTTAAAGATGTGAAAACTGAGCCACTGAGATGTTAGATGTAAGGAACTAGCCTTAGATCACAAAGCTAGTAAGACATAAAACTGGCATTTGGTTTAACAGTTTTATTCCAAAAATCCACATTCGTAACACTATTCTGCATTGATATTTTACTACAAAAGTAAATATTTATAAAATGGGACTTCCCCTACCTTAGCCAATTTTCTTGGTATCAGAACACCCATGAGTTTTTACAAAATGCAATAGTTCTTGCTATATGTGTTTTCAAGCTAAACACAATTCAAATGTATAGATACATATTAGATTAGATTCTATGATTGTTAGGCAAAGATAAAAGAGTAGCGCAATATCTAATGGAAGTGCTTATTAGAGATTGAATGCCAATCAGAAAAATGGAGATGTTATCTAGGCCCAGCATGTTATTCAACCTCTTAAAATTTTTGACTCTAAATAAGGTTTCGTAGGTGGTATAAGATCACAGTACACATAAGGCCTATGAGCTAAGACTAAAGATAATACACTATACAGTATGCATTGGAGGTCTTGGAGTTGCAAGAAATGATATGCTTCCCACAAACTAAGAGTTTTACTTCTTAAATCAATGAATATTTGATTATGTTAGATATATACTGGTACATCCAAATAAACCCAATGATTTCTGGGTTTCAAATAGGTCTTTGAAGGCACATAGAAATCTGAAAGGTTGTTAATAAATGGGTGTGATCAACTTGGGATGTAGAAAACCTGGGGGCCTGGGGTGGGCAGAGAAATTGAATTGGGCAGGACTTATCCCATGTGGCTCAGGGACTGGGGATCACTAAAAAGAGAACATAAAGGTCTAACTTTCCCAGCCATTCTTTCTGCAAAGAGGAAATGACCTTTAAAGTTCTAGCAGACAATCATTTCCATGGTCACAATCTAAAGCCAACTATACTAACAGCAAATTATAATGACAAGGTAAGGTTATTTTCAGACATATTAGATCAAGACCGTTTATTCTTTAGTTGCCTTTTCTGGTGAATTACTTGAGTTCATATACCATCCAAATGAAGGTGAAAAATAAAGCAAAAAAACATACGATGGAAAAAATGATGAGATAACTCAGGAGTTCAGCAAACTAAATCCCAGGAAGTTAATTACGCTGTAAGCTTGGAAGGCAACCAAAGTTAGAACAGAAAATGAATGGGCTCCAAGAAGAATGTCTTCAAGATGAAGATGAAATAGAATCCAAAGAATAAATAGAATGACTAAGAAGCTAGATAAGATTAGTGATTTAGTGGCACAGTGAAGAAAGCACATATCTCTTCTCCCATCAAGAAATAAAGAAGAATCAATTAAATAGTCTAGGAAAAACAAAGCATTAACAGCAACAAAAATACAGAAAGCCATGACCCAAATATGAAGCAAACTAAAATGTAGCATGATTTTAAGACATTTATTAACCATAAGTAAAAGGAATCCCTTTACCCTGAATGGTAGAAACAATCGCTTTAAAGTCACACAAATCTTAACATCAGATCCACAGAAAAAGACATGAAGTCAGCACAGTTCGTGGCTTTGCAGTGAATCCTATTTCACAGTCATAATGACGTAAATGCTGCTTATTCATTTTTAGTTTTTAGAAAAAAGTGAACAAAACCTGGAGGACTAATTGTTACAAATCAGAGTATAAGTGTCATCTAAAGTTGATAGAGCCTGGGAAGTGCAAAAGAATAAGGAGAGAGAGAGAGAGATACAGAGACATTTTTGTGGCCTTTGGTGGAAATTCAGTGGTAAGCCAAGAGATACCTGTCTCTTTTTTGCTTTTTAATTTTGTGTTGTAAATACTGGTCAATTATATTTTGGTTTTTTACATTTTCTCAAAGAATGTATCGAATAAAGTTTTCTGCTTATTTTTAAATCAAAGTATATACTTTGACAAGCATTTAAGTGAATAAAAACTTGGGTGCTTTCACAAGCATTCAAAAGCTTTATCTTCAGAGGTACTCAAATCTGCAAGATCATAAAATAGAAATTTAAGTGGATGATTTAAAGTTATAAAGACAACCAAATGTACTAGTTAAAATTAAACTTACCTGCAAGTAGCAAAGACCCCAGATAGCAGTGGCTTATGCAAAATAAAAACTTATTTCTCTTTCATGTAAAAACCTGGCAGAAAGAAGTCCAGAACAGGCCTGGCAAGTCTAATTTACAAAGTCCTCAAGGACTTAGATTTATTTCGTTTTGTTTCTCTGCTGTGGGAGTCATCTCTCACAAGTTTACTTTATTGTCCAAAATAGCTGCTTGAACTTCAGCAATCATGTCTGCATTCCAACCAGCAGAAAGAAAGAAAGGATACAACAAGAACCCACACTCCAGATAAAGTGATTGTTTAAAGTCCCTAGAAGCTGACACACAGCTTTGATTCTTAATGTTATTGGCCAAATCTTGGTCACATGGCCACATCTAGTTACAAGGAAAGCTGAGGAATGTACTTATTCTATAAATCTAAATTGTGCTTTATTTTATTTATTTATTTATTTTTGAGATAGGGTCTCACTCTGTCACACAGGCTGGAGTGCAGTGGTGCAATTATGGCTCACTGCAGCCTTGATCTCCCAGACTCAAGCAATCCTCCTGCCTCAACCTTTCAAGTAGCTGGTACTACAGGCATGTGCCACTGTTCCCAGCTAATGATTTTTTATTTTATGTAAAGACCAGATCTCCCTATGTTTCCCAACCTGGTCTTGAGCTCCTGGACTCAAGCAAGAGCTTGAGTACTCCTTGTCCTCCCAAGGTGCTGGTATTATAGGCATGAGCCACTGTGCCCAGCCCAAATCTAAAATCTAAAAAAAAAAAAAAAATAGATCTAGATTCTGCTGTGATGATGTTTGGGGACAATTAGCAGTATTTGTTTCACCAAAAAAAACACACTAGAAAAAAATTTGGAAAAGAACTGAACACAGCATAGTATAAGTGATATTTTCAGCTTTCCTAGGACCAAGTCATTGAAGTATGCAAAAAGTTCCTAACTCAAGAATAAGAAATATGGAGGTGAACATCAGAAAAACTGAAATTGGAAATCGCTTTTTAAAATTATCTCTGGTACAGTAGAATTTAGGGTTAGTAAAGAAAGGGACTAGTGTTTTTCATTATAAGCACATTAGCAGGTAATATTTAAAAAGTAAAGTTTATAAATAAAAAAGGAAGCCTTTATTAATATTATCAAATGCTATAAACAACACGGATAAGAAAAATCACCCATGGATTTGATGAATAAGACGTGGGATCGCAAGGCCTGATGCCTACCTCCCTGCAGAGGGGTGAAGAGTAAAGGAAACGAAACTATTGATTTAGATCACTGGATAATCAATCGCACCTTTGCATAAGAGATATGACTTCCAGTCTTTCTTCATCTTGTTTTCCCCTTTCTGGAATTTCTTTAGTTTGTGAATATCTATGTCATCCTCCAACATTTAGAACTGAGCTGACACAGTATATGATCTGTCCACCAGATAATGGGAAAAACTATAACTTACCTTATTCTGAACTTCTATTGAATAAATACCTATTGAAGCAACCTAAGTTTGCCCTAAAATTTTGAGGACATATACATTGTGGCATACTCATTCTGATCATAAACACACACACACAGGCAGACACACATACACATACCCCTCCTCCACACACACACACACACACACACACACATATATACATATGGATTTAAATCACATGAGTGTTACTTGTTTATTCTATCTAGCAACAGAATGCAAAAATGTACCAAGATAATAATCAACTCGCCATTCATTTTCATTCTCACTCCCCTTTTTAGCTGCTATTAAACTCCTAAAATGGAGAATTCTGTGTCACAGTATTTTTGTATTTTTAATTTTAGTACATAGTTTTTTTTAAAGGAGATACAGCAATTTACATACTCACCAGTACAAAAGTGCCCAGCCCTCTTCATCCTTTTTATATTTTTGTCAGTCTGAGGGATAAAAATAGCATATTTTTTCTTTAATTTATATTTATCTGACTAGTAGGGAGAATGAATGAAATATTATATGTATACTGGTCATTTGCATTTTCTCTCCTATAAATTGTGAAGTACTTTGCCCATCTTTCTGTCTCTTTTTCATCAATCTTCAGGAGCTCTGTGTAACAGAAAAACAACATTTTTTTCTGTCATCTGTGTTGCAAATATTTTCCCTACCCTTGGTTGTTTGATGTTTTGTAGTTTTTCATAAAACTTATACATATTCTTGTTCTTTTTTAAAAGATAGAATTTTTCCTCTAATTTTAACAAGCATCTGAATGAATATAAACTTGGGGGTGCTCCACAAGAATTCAAAGGCATCATCTCCAAAGATATCCGAGATATCAATGGATCTCACTCACAGGAACAATAAGGAGTTACATCATCATCTTGTGCGACAGTGGAATCAGCCAAGTCTTCTGGGCCACTGACTTCTGTAACGTGGAGAGGACTGAGGAGTCAGGCTGGCCTGCAGGGCACTCATTTAAAAGTTGAATAACTCACATCTGAAGTTATATTCACCCAATCTGGTCGTTCCACTAATGGTATCCTCTTGTGTACCAAAGGCAAAAGTGACAAATGGAATGAACGTGCCGTTGTCTTTAAATGTCACCTTACAAATAACAATAGTGAATTATTTTATGGTATGCTATAGGAAAACAATCTCTGAAAAATGGCATACATTTGTATTGCATTTTTAAATTGCTTTCACAAAAGAATCATTAATCAATCTTCCAGAAATAACAGTGTATTTCATCATCTGCAATCCTCAGATTTAGAAACAGATTAACAGATGTGAGAAGTGACATACTACAAATAAAACAAATAAGTGCTTAAGTTGGACTAGGACCCGGCCAAAGGCTGCCTTCCAGACACAAAAATTTCTACCTCGAAATTCTATGGATTAAGAGAAAAGGACTAATTAAATACCTATACTAAACTCTAAATATTTTGAAAATGCGCAATTCTAAAAGCAGTACCTAGTGGGGGCTTAGAGTTGGAATACTTCTTCCCATTGTTTCTTCTTTCTATGTAGATTCCCCTTCTGAACTTAAAACTCACGTCACCACAGTTCTTCTCGGTGTTTGATTGCAGATGCCAAAGGTATCATCGGATCTGATTAACAGATGCTTTGACTTTAGCTTTCAGTGGGATTGGCATCCAGAATAAATGTGGTAACCTTTCTCCTAAGGTTTTGTGTTTCACCTAGTGTTCTTCTTCCCCTTGTCTGAAAAATATTTATTGAAGACAGAGCCCTAGTCTCTCAAGATAATAAAAAGTTATCTAGGGAAAGAAGAAAACAAAGTAAAATACTCTGGTTTATTGTTGAACTGTTGGTTCAAGTTTGTTTCAACAAAGACCATGGAGGATGAAGCAGGAAGTCGAGGAAAGTTCGCTCTTGGGTATGAGCAGATGCGGGACATGTGGAGCCCTGTCTTGGCCACTGACTGGTGGGGCACACACCTTGATTGCTAATGAATGTGGCAGAGGTGACGACACCATTGCTGCTCTTTATTGATTTGTTGCTATGTTCTAAGATCTATGCACTATGTGGATTATCTCAATTAAATATTCACATAACCCGGGCCTGGCATGGTGGCTCACACCTGTAATCCCAGCATTTTGGGAGGCTGAGGTGGGCAGATCAGGAGTTTGAGGTCAGGAGTTTGAGACCAGCCTGGACAACGTGGTGAAATCCCATCTCTACTAACAATACAAAAATTAGCCGGGCGTGGTGGCTCCTGCCTGTAGTCCCAGCTACTTGGGAGGCTGAGGCAGGAGAATTGTTTGAACCCAGGAGACAGAAGTTGCAGTGAGCCAAGATTGTACCATTGCACTCCACCCTGGGCAATAGAGTGAGACTCCATCTTAAAAAAAAAAAAAAAAAATTACATAACCCTAAGAGGCTTCATGGGCCCATTTACAGAGTCATTGTGAGGATAAAGAACAGCAAAGCACAAAGTGACCTCATCGGGCCATCTGTGCTAGGTTAGGCCTTTGCACATAATTAAACTTCGATAAATATTGTAGTGGTATGAATGCTGGGGCAGAATAAAAGAGGTACTAATTGAAGAGTCCATTAGAGCAAAATGCAAAGGAATTTGGAATCTATAAAGGAAATGTGATCTTTGCCTAACCACAGTTAAAACTTGGTAGTGGTAGCTGAAGATGATTTTTTAAACAACAACAAAAAAATGAATTTGAGGTAAGAAACTCATTATACAAGATACAATCATTTTGGAAAGAAAAGTATTATTTAACACATCTCCCCACGTGATATGGCTCCAGATTGTAAGATGACTTTTCTGTATTGGAGTTCACTCAAATCCCATCTTGGGTACAATGTGTGTACAGATCTAATTCTAAAAATATCTCTTTGTATTTTGAAACTTATAACTAGTCTACTAAGTGGGGTAAGCAGGAGTGGGGAGAGTTTCAAGTTTCTCATTCTCTTGTTGCTTCTGGGAGAATTGCTACAATGCCCATCATTTTTATCTCTATTATGCCAAACAGATAATATTTTTGAAAGGCTCCAGGAAATTACTTGAGTGTAGGATTATTCAGGGATCACAATCAATGAACATTTTTTTCCACATTAGTTACAAGACTAGGTGGTTTCATTTCTGAACAAATATTCTGACACTCTTGAAGATGTTTTCTGACTGATGTGCCCCACATAAGACCCTGAATCTACTGCCAGATGAAGGAAAGCTCCATTGGAATCAAAGAGTTGTCATTACACAGCCAAATGGCTTTTTATGAAGCCAACCTATATGCAGGTTTCAGGGGAGTCTGTGAGTTTCTTTTTCTTGCAGGATTGTCTTTGTATATTTCACAGTGATTTCAGTAGAAATGAAAATCTAGGGTGTGGCATGGAGGTACCACTCAATTAAGACAAAGAAAGTTCTCCTGCCTCTCAGATGGCTTTATTTTGAAGAAAGTATAGAACAAGCTGTCCAGCCCATGGCCTGTGGGCCACATGCATCCGGGACAGCTTTGAACGTGGCCCAACACAAACCTGTTAACTTTCTTAAAACATTATGAGATTTTTTTGCGATTCTTTTTTTTTTTTTTTTTTTTTTTTAGCTCATCAGCTATCATTAGTGTCAGTGTATTTTATGTGTGGCCCAAGACACTTCTCAATTCTTCTTCTTCCAGTGTGGCCCAGGGAAGCCAAAAGATTGGACACCCTTGGTGTAGAACAGATCAAATCCAACACACTTGGACAAATATGTACCAACTTACACAGTCAGAGAAAGGGTTTGCATTTGATTGGTTAGCTTTACTGAACCTATTGTGTATGGGAAGTATACTATCAGATGAGAGCAATTTTTTTCCATAGCTAATATTGACAGCAGGGAAGAGGCAGCCCTGTTCACCTACCCACAACCTCTTTTCTATTAAAAAATTTCAAGAAAAGTTCTAAGAAAAAACAGGACTCTGCCCCCTGGCCTCTGAAAATTTTGGACTGATATTCTGTGCTCTCTAACACATGTGACTACTTAAATTTAAATTAATTAAAAAAATAAAATTTAAAATTCAATTCCTTAGACTAGGCACATTTCAAGTGCTTATGAATCACATATGGCTAGCAGCTACCATATTTCACAATACAGATCTAGAAAATTCCCGTCACTGTGGAAAGTTCTATTGGCAGTGTTGGTTACAGATTAAGCATTTTGTGAGCACCAACTAGGTCTGCTGGCCTGCCAAATTTTGGGCTCTCTTAACTCCCTGCTCTTACCACACTGAGACAAAAATGAGAAGACTCAAATGCTCAAAATCAATTTAAGATTTTATTCTTCAACTATTCCCTACTAATCAAAATTTCTATTAATTAAATAATCACTTAAAGTAGTCGATCAACTAGAATAACCACATTGGACTATGGCACAAGAAAAGACATAAATTTTTCTTGTGTAAAGCCATGGATATTGGACTTCTTTGTTACAAAAGTGAGCCTGTACTAAGTAATAGAGAAATTGGTCTTGCAACAAAAACTAAAGTATGTGGCATTGACTTAGCAATTAAGTAGCAGGCAGCAAGAAAACCAATATCAGAAAACAGAAGGCTAAAGAAGCCCTTTGATTTGGGGAAGAAAATTTAAAACTCTTCCACTGATAACTTGGAAGGCAGAACAAATGCCTCCTGGACTAGATTGGAAAACAGGTCAATGTTGTCTATTGCATTTTATTGGCTGCACTTAGCAAGGTATTAGAAGAAAATCTTAAGTTTGGATCAAAATTGCTTGGTATGAAAGAGAATGGAATAAGATAAAGTTTTTGAATTTGAAGGTTGGTACAAATTTTAGCTTCTAGACCTAAAACAGTAACAAAAGGTAGGAACAGTGTTTTGAGTAACAAATGTCCATTAAAGCACAGCCTTGTGTCAAAAATCAAATTAGGAGTGTGATTTCCACTAAAGCTCTTTCTCACAGATAGACTCAGGGTAGTTCCATTAGGTTTAAAGAGAAAGGTTAGTGGACCAGAAAGCCAAGATATACATAAAGTTAAAAAATTATTCTAGGAATGATGTGTAGCTATTGTCATAAAGAGGCAACTGTAAGGAAAAAGATGAGTTGCCTACCAAGTATCTGGGGAAATTGGATTGCCAAAGAAATCATGAGTCTAAACAATGAATCAACTAGTCCATCAATCAACAATAAATAAATGCCTTTGACATTTGAGAGTTAAACAACTTAGGGCCCCCATATTCCACTATCAGGAGGAGAGCTAGGAAGCTTAAGCTGCCTTCAAGGAAGGCATATTCTACAACTCCTCACATAAGGCAATGGAGAAGAAACAAACAATCAACAAAGAAACTCCCACAAGCAGATTAAAATGCCATGATTATAAAAGGACAAGGGATTTCTCCCAGAGAGCAGAATGAGGGTCCATGAAAGAAACTTCCTCTGCTTCCATGATAGAACACCTTCATGGTGCTTGTTTTAGTGTGATTTTACAAATGCTATGCATCATTGTTAGATGTGTTTCTCCCATTTTTAAGTAATAATCATTACATCCTGACCTTGATCTACTATTAAACTTTGAGTATGGGTTGGGCAGATGTCTTTCCCCTAGTTTATAGGTTGCCAAGCCACAAGATGTGTGAGTAAGATCTGAAGGAAGAAACTGCATACACCCCAGAGATCCTGGACTTTGAGCTGGATATTGTTGAATTAGTTGGATAGAATTTATGTTGTCTCACCTTGAGAGGGGTGAGTGTGAAGAAAAATGCAATGGATATAGTATTTGGTGATTAAATTGGTGAACTGTGGCAGAGACTTTAAGTGCCAATCAATCTCCATGTGCTCTTTTTTCTGGCCATGTATCAAAGCTGCATATCCCAGCTTCCTTTGCACTTACATGTAGCAATATGAACAAGTGCTGGCAGTGGAATATGAGTAGAAATGATGTTCATTCCTTTGCAGGAAGGGCCCATGAAATATCACCCCGTCACCCATCTCTCACTCCTCTCTCTCTCTCTCTCTCTGCCTCTGTCTCTGTCTCTCCTCATCAGCCACCTGAATGGAGAAGACTCTCAATCTCAGCATCTAGAAAAGGGTAAAATCAAAATGCCCTGGGTTCCAGAGACTTCCGCCCTTCATCAATACGATGAAAGAGAGATAGAAACTTGCCTTGTGTTAAGCTGTTGAGACTTGGAGGTTGTTTTTACAGCAGTTAGCCTACTGTGAGTAATATGCCAAGAATTGCTACTTCCAGTCCACTGAAAATAGGATTCTTGTACTATGCAAAACATTGACATGAATCATTTAGGGATACAGGTAGAAAATAGAGGGTGTTTCCCCCTACAGTTTCTAATATTAAGTTGCAGGAAAAAGAGAAGGGGATGGAGGCGTTCTTGCCCCTTTTATTAATTCACTCAAAGTAGAAATTGTGGACCCACAACCAACATATCTTTCTAAAATTTTTTTTTGACACAAAGAAAAATATTTTTTTTTTGTAATTTTATAAGAGCCTTAAAATCAAGCTAGCATGGTTTCTAAGTTAGATAACATTAAGTCGTAAGTTATAATCATATTCCATGTTCACCAGCCCATCTCAAAATGCAACCTTACAATAAAGTACACATAGACCTTGAGGTCCTTTTACTGAGAATAACCACCATGGTCCATTAATCTCTACTCTTCTTAAAAGAAAGAGAGTATTACGTTATGGTGTCATGGGTCTCAGGCCCTACCTACTAAGGGGATTTCCCTAAGGGATTTTCAGATGTAATCACTTGTGAATGTCCCATGGAAACTCAGTTCAAGTAGTCTATAAGAACCTAGAGAAATTGTTAATGTAATTAGAATACCTCCCTATCTGACTAGACACGGTGGTTCACACTTGTACTTTGAGCTCTTTGGGAGGCCAAGGTGGGTGGATTGCTTGAGGCCAGGAGTTCAAGACCACCCTGGCCAACATGGCAAAACTTCATCTCTACTAAAAATACAAAAAATAGCTGAGTGTGGTGGCATGCGCCTGTAATCCCAGCTTCTTGGGAGGCTGAGGCACAAGAATTGCTTGAACCCTGGAGGCGGATGTTGCAGTGAGCCAAGATTGCGCCACTGCACTCCAGCCTAGATGACACAGCAAGACACTGTCTCAAGAAACAAAAGAGAATACCTCCCTATCTGCCTCTCTTTATTTTCATTCCACCATCAATATGACTACATACATAACGGTGCAGCTGAACTCCTGGTTAGATGGAATGTTCTTGAAAAGTATGTGATTTGGAATGCACCAGTTGTTTTCCTGAAAAGAAACAGCTTTTCACCTTGGGAAAAAATTTCTTTTGTCATGATTCTTAAAAATCAGGTAAGGAAAGGCAAAAGGATGTGACAGTAGGTCGTGACAGGGTGTGTTGGTGCCAATGCTGCAGCCATATGGCTTAGGTTTTTTGCAGAAACTATTAATCTCAGATACCAAGCACAAGTACAGTTGGCTGAGGGTGATGTTATGAAAGTGTTTTTGTCCTCTCTCAAATACCAGCAGTGGATACAGCAGGGATCTGGACATTCCAATAACAGAGAAAGCTGCACGGGACAATACAGAAACAGTTTTATACAGTGACACTAGGACAAAACAGAAGCCATGGCAGCTGAAAACTTGAGACCTGCTCTATTCCATCAGTTGTCTCACTACATGGCAGTTAGAGGGAAGAGTAACATCTTTGGACTAAGTCCATACGTTTCATGGAAAATCTAGGGAGGAAAGAATTCACAAGAGACAAGTATTTAACTCTCTACTAATTTGGCACATGAGACCACGAACAGGTTTTAATTCAAAAAAACTTAAAAGATCTCATTTAAATTCAATGTGAATGACATTGGTCACACCTGGTATAAAAAATAACTGATATTACATGAATTATAAGGTATTATGCCAATGAGTTTTCATGAATATGATTCTTTACTTCTTTGTTAATGAGATAATTGAGATTCAGAAGAGCTAATCATCTGGGGCAAAATGTCATGCACAGTAGGTGGCTGTATTAGTCCATTTTCATACTGCTATAAAGAACTGCCTGAGACTCGGTAATTTATAACGAAAAGAGGTTTAATTGACTCACAGCTCAGCATGGCTGGAGAAGCCTCAGGAAACTTACAATCACAGTAGTAGGTAAAGGAGAAGCAAGGTATCTTCTTCACAAGGTGGCAGAAAGGAGAAGGGCCAAGCAAAGAAGGAAGAGCCCCTTATAAAAGCATCAGATCTCATGAGAACTCACTCACTGTCACGAGAGCAACATAGGGGAAACTATCCCCATGATTCAGTTATATCCACCTAGTCTCTCCCTTGACTGACACATGGGGATTATGGGGATTACGAGGATTATAATTCAACATAAAATTTTGGGTGGGGACACAAAGCCTAACCGTATCAGTGGCCAAGTGTAAACCTAGTCTTCTGACACTAGAGGCCTGTCATAGTCCTCTGCCCATGAATATGCTGCCTCTCTGTGCGCCTCTGCCCTGTATATTGGCTCAGAATATCATAGCCTCTTATCACCAAGTTAGTAAAACCATCATTTTTTCTTGGGATAATTCTATGTTGTGTTCACATGCCTGAAATCAGCTGCTTTGTGGTACAGAAGTTAAATACACCTTTGTTCCTGGACATCGAAGGACCCAGTGCAGTGGACTGACCACAGCTTACATTAGACAAAGGAAAATAATGTAACACTACAATGTAGAGATTAAATGTTTCACATGACGGAATGACAATGTAGTAGGTGCTCTTTGAAAAAACTATCATAGTTTTTATATTTCTGACAGCATGATCAATTAGACACTGATACGGTTTGGCTGTGTCCCTACCCAAATCTCATCTTGAGCTGTAGCTTCCATAATCCCCATGTGTCTGTCATAGGAGGGACCTGGTGGGAGATAATTGAATCATGGGGGTGGTTTCCCCCAAACCGTTCTTGTGGTAGTGAATAAGTCTCATGAGATCTGATGGTTTTATAATGGGAAAGCCCTTTCACTTGGTTCTCATTTTCTCTCTTCCCTGCCTCCATGTAAGATGTGACTCGCCCCTCCTTGCCTTCCACCATGATTGTGAGGCTTCCCCAGCCATGTGGAACTGTGAGTCGATTAAATCTCTTTTCTTTATGAATTACCCAGTCTTGGGTATGTCTTTATCAGCAATGTTAAAATAGACTAATACAGACACCTTGAGTGCTTATCATGCAAAAATAACTCAAACTGATGAAAACAATGTTTAACAAGATGGCCGAATAGGAACAGCTCCGGTCTACAGCTCCCAGAATGAGCGACGCAGAAGACGGGTGATTTCTGCATTTCCATCTGAGGTACCGGGTTCATCTCACTAGGGAGTGCCAGACAGTGGGCACAGGTCAGTGGGTGCGCACACCGTGTGTGAGCCGAAGAAGGGCGAGGCATTGCCTCACTCGGGAAGTGCAAGGGGTCAGGGAGTTCCCTTTCCTAGTCAAAGAAAGGGGTGACAGACAGCACCTGGAAAATCAGGTCACTCCCACCCGAATACTGTGCTTTTCCGATGGGCTTAAAAAACGGCGCACCAGGAGATTGTATCCCGCACCTGGCTCAGAGGGTCCTAGGCCCATGGAGTCTCGCTGATTGCTAGCACAGCAGTCTGAGATCAAACTGCAAGGCAGCAGCGAGGCTGGGGGAGGGGCACCCACCATTGCCCAGGCTTGCTTAGGTAAACAACGCAGCTGGGAAGCGCGAACTGGGTGGAGCCTACCAAACAGCTCAAGGAGGCCTGCCTGCCTCTGTAGGCTCCACCTCTGGGGGCAGGGCACAGACAAACGAAAAGACAGCAGTAACCTCTGCAGACTTAAATGTCCCTGTCTGACAGCTTTAAAGAGAGCAGTAGTTCTCCCAGCATGCAGCTGGAGATCTGAGAACGGGCAGACTGCCTCCTCAGGTGGGTCCCTGACCCCTGACCCCCGAGCAGCCTAACTGGGAGGCACCCCCCAGCAGGGGCAGACTGACACCTCACACAGCCGGCTGGGTACTCCAACAGACCTGCAGCTGAGGGTCCTGTCTGTTAGAAGGAAAACTAACAAACAGAAAGGACATCCACACCAAAAACCCATCTGTACATCACCATCATCAAAGACCAAAAGTAGATAAAACCACGAAGATGGGGAAAAAGCAGAGCAGAAAAAAATGGAAACTCTAAAAAGCAGAGCGCCTCTCCTCCAAAGGAACGCAGTTCCTCACTAGCAACAGATCAAAGCTGGACAGAGAATGACTTTGACGAGCTGAGAGAAGAAGGCTTCAGACAACCAAATTACTCTGAGCTATGAGAAGATATTCAAACCAAAGGCAAAGAAGTTGAAAACTTTGAAAAAAATTTAGAAGAATGTATAACTAGAATAATCAATACAGAGAAGTGCTTAAAGGAGCTGATGGAGCTGAAAACCAAGGCTCGAGAACTACATGAAGAATGCGGAAGCCTCAGGAGCCGATGCGATCAAATGGAAGAAAGGGTATCAGCATTGGAAGATGAAATGAATGAAATGAAGGGAGAAGGGAAGTTTAGAGAAAAAAGAATAAAAAGAAATGAGCAAAACCTCCAAGAAATATGGGACTATGTGAAAAGACCAAATCTACGTCTGATTGGTGTACCTGAAAGTGATGGGGAGAACGGAACCAAGTTGGAAAACGCTCTGCAGGATATTATCCAGGAGAACTTCCCCAATCTAGCAAGGCAGGCCAACATTCAGATTCAGGAAATACAGAGAACGCCACAAAGATACTCCTTGAGAAGAGTAACTCCAAGACACATAATTGTCAGATTCACCAAAGTTGAAATGAAGGAAAAAATGTTAAGGGCAGCCAGAGAAAAAGGTCGGGTTACCCTCAAAGGGAAGCCCATCAGACTAACAGCGGATCTCTCGGCAGAAACTCAACAAGCCAGAATAGAGTGGGGGCCAATATTCAACCTTCTTAAAGAAAAGAATTTTCAACCCAGAATTTCATATCCAGCCAAACTAAGCTTCATAAGTGAAGGAGAAATAAAATACTTTACAGACAAGCAAACGCTGAGAGATTTTGTCACCACCAGGCCTGCCCTAAAAGAGCTCCTGAAGGAAGCGCTAAACATGGAAAGGCACAACCGGTACCAGCCGCTGCAAAATCATGCCAAAATGTAAAGACCACCAAGACTAGGAAGAGGCTGCATCAACTAATGAGCAAAATAATCAGCTAACATCATAATGACAGGATCAAATTCACACATAACAATATTAACTTTAAATGTAAATGGACTAAATGCTCCAATTAAAAGACACAGACCGGCAAGTTGGATAGAGTCAAGACCCATCAGTGTGCTGTATTCAGGAAACCCATCTCACGTGCAGAGACACACATAGGCTCAAAATAAAAGGATGGAGGAAGATCTACCAAGCAAATGGAAAACAAAAAAAGGCAGGGGTTGCAATCCTAGTCTCTGATAAAACAGACTTTAAACTAACAAAGATCAAAAGAGACAAAGAAGGCCATTACATGATGGTAAAGGGATCAATTCAACAAGAACAGCTAATTATCCTAAATATATATGCACCCAATACAGGAGCACCCAGATTCATAAAGCAAGTCCTGAGTGACCTATAAAGAGACTTAGACTCCCAATCATTAATCATGGGAGACTTTAACACCCCACTGTCAATATTAGACAGATCAACGAGACAGAAAGTCAACAAGGATACCCAGGAATTGAACTCAGCTCTGCACCAAGCGGACCTAATAGACATCTACAGAACTCTCCACCCCAAATCAACAGAATATACATTTTTTTTCAGCACCACACCACACCTATTCCAAAATTGACCACATAGTTGGAAGTAAAGCTCTCCTCAGTAAATGTAAAAGAACAGAAATTATAACAAACTATCTCTTAGATCACAGTGCAATCAACCTAGAACTCAGGATTAAGAATCTCACTCAAAACTGCTCAACTACATGGAAACTGAACAACATGCTCCTGAATGACTACTGGGTACATAACGAAATGAAGGCAGAAATAAAGATGTTCTTTGAAACCAACGAGAACCAAGACACAACATACCAGAATCTTTGTGATGCATTCAAAGCAGTGTGTAGAGGGAAATTTATAGCACTAAATGTCCACAAGAGAAAGCAGGAAAGATCCAAAATTGACACCCTAACATCACAATTAAAAGAACTAGACAAGCAAGAGCAAACACATTCAAAAGTTAGCAGAAGGCAAGAAATAACTAAAATCAGAGCAGAACTGAAGGATATAGAGACACAAAAAACCCTTCAAAAAATTAATGAATCCAGGAGTTGGTTTTTTGAAAGGATCAACAAAATTGATAGACCACTAGCAAGATTAATAAAGAAAAAAAGAGAGAAGACTCAAATAGATGCAATAAAAAATGATAAAGGGGATATCACCACCAATCCCACAGAAATACAAACTACCATCAAAGAATACTACAAACACCTCTACGCAAACAAACTAGAAAATCTAGAAGAAGTGGATAAATTCCTCGACATATACACGTTCCCAAGACTACACCAGGAAGAAGTTGAATCTCTGAATAGACCAATAACAGGAGCTGAAATTGTGGCAATAATCAATAGCTTACCAACCATAAAAAGTCCAGGACCAGATGGATTCACAGCTGAATTCTACCAGAGGTGCAAGGAGGAACTGGTACCATTCCTTCTGAAACTATTCCAATCAATAGAAAAAGAGGGAATCTTCCCTAACTCATTTTATGAGGCCAGCATCATCCTGATGCCAAAGCCGGGCTGAGACACAACCAAAAAAGAGAATTTTAGACCAATGTCCTTGATGAACATTGATGCAAAAACCCTCAATAAAATACTGGCAAACAGAATCCAGCAGCACATCAAAAAGCTTATCCACCATGATCAAGTGGGCTTCATCCCTGGGATGCAAGGCTGGTTCAATATACGCAAATCAATAAATGTAATCCAGCATATAAACAGAACCAAAGACAAAAACCACATGATTATCTCAATAGATGCAGAAAAGGCCTTTGACAAAATTCAACAACGCTTCATGCTAAAAACTCTCAAAAAATTAGGTATTGATGGGACGTATCTCAAAATAATAAGAGCTGTCTATGACAAACCCACAGCCAATATCATACTGAATGGGCAAAAACTGGAAGCATTCCCTTTGAAAACTGGCACAAGACAGGGATGCCCTCTCTCACCACTCCTATTCAACATAGTGTTGGAAGTTCTGGCCAGGGCAATTAGGCAGGAGAAGGAAATCAAGGGTATTCAAGTAGGAAAAGAGGAAGTCAAATTGTCCCTGTTTGCAGACGACATGATTGTATATCTAGAAAACCCCATCATCTCAGCCCAAAATCTCCTTAAGCTGATAAGCAACTTCAGCAAAGTCTCAGGATACAAAATCAATGTACAAAAATCACAAGCATTCTTATAAATCAACAACAGACAAACAGAGAGCCAAATCATGAGTGAACTCTCATTCACAATTGCTTCAAAGAGAATAAAATACCTAGGAATCCAACTTACAAGGGATGTGAAGGACATCTTCAAGGAGAACTACAAACCACTGCTCAAGGAAATAAAAGAGGATACAAACAAATGGAAGAACATTCCATGCTCATGGGTAGGAAGAATCAATATCATGAAAATGGCCATACTGCCCAAGGTAATTTACAGATTCAATGCCATCCCCATCAAGCTACCGATGACTTTCTTCACAGAATTGGAAAAAACTACTTCAAAGTTCATATGGAACCAAAAAAGAGCCCGCATTGCCAAGTCAATCCTAAGCCAAAAGAACAAAGCTGGAGGCATCACGCTACCTGACTTCAAACTATACTACAAGGCTACAGTAACCAAAACAGCATGGTACTGGTACCAAAACAGAGATATAGATCAATGGAACAGAACAGAGCCCTCAGAAATAACACCGCATATCTACAACTATCTGATCTTTGACAAACCTGAGAAAAACAAGAAATGGGGAAAGGATTCCCTATTTAATAAATGGTGCTGGGAAAACTGGCTAGCCATATGTAGAAAGCCGAAACTGGATCCCTTCCTTACACCTTATACAAAAATCAATTCAAGATGGATTAAAGACTTAAACGTTAGATCTAAAACCATAAAAACCCTAGAAGAAAACCTAGGCATTACCATTCAGGACATAGGCATGGGCAAGGACTTCATGTCTAAAACACCAAAAGCAATGGCAACAAAAGCCAAAATTGACAAATGGGATCTCATTAAACTAAAGAGCTTCTGCACAGCAAAAGAAACTACCATCAGAGTGAACAGGCAACCTACAAAATCGGAGAAAATGTTCGCAACCTACTCATCTGACAAAGGGCTAATATCCAGAATCTACAATGAACTCCAACAAATTTACAAGAAAAAAACAAACAACCCCATCAAAAAGTGGGCAAAGGACATGAACAGACACTTCTCAAAAGAAGACATTTATGCAGCCAAAAAACACATGAAAAAATGCTCATCATCACTGGCCATTAGAGAAATGCAAATCAAAACCACAATGAGATACCATCTCACACCAGTTAGAATGGCAATCATTAAAAAGTCAGGAAACAACAGGTGCTGGAGAGGATGTGGAGAAATAGGAACACTTTTACACTGTTGGTGGAACTGTAAACTAGTTCAACCATCGTGGAAGTCAGTTTGGCGATTCCTCAGGGACCTAGAACTAGAAATTCCATTTGACCCAGCCATCCCATTACTGGGTATATACCCAAAGGACTATAAATCATGCTGTTATAAAGACACCTGCACGCGTATGTTTATTGCGGCATTACTCACAATAGCAAAGACTTGGAACCAACCCAAATGTCCAACAATGATAGACTGGATTAAGAAAATGTGGCACATATACACCATGGAATACTATGCAGCCATGAAAAATGATGAGTTCACGTCCTTTGTAGGGACATGGATGAAATTGGAAATCATCATTCTCAGTAAACTATCGCAAGAACAAAAAACCAACCACCACATGTTCTCACTCATAGGTGGGAAATGAACAATGAGAACACATGGACACAGGAAGGGGAACATCACACTCTGGGGACTGTTGTGGGGTGGGGGGAGGGGGGAGGTATAGCATTGGGAGATATACCTAATGCTAGATGACGAGTTAGTGGGTGCAGCACACCAGCACGGCACATGTATACATATGTAACTAACCTGCACATTGCACACATGTACCCTAAAACCTAAAGTATAATAATAAGAAATTAATTAATTAATTATATTAAAAACATAAATAAAATAACAAAAAAAGAAAACAATGTTTAAGACAAAGTTTTCAAAGGAATCACGAACATGGCAAGAAAGTAAAGAATGCACACATGCTAAAAATATTGTGAAAAAATAAACTTTGGGAGGTAAGCAAGCATTAAAATTTGCTTTTGCATAAAAGTATAGAAGTCACACCATGGTAATTTGAGCCTTTGTTTTGAGGCATAAGGTGGCAACAGCAGGCAATAAAGTTGAGAACTCCCCCAAGGCACAGAAACAAATAGAACATCTCAATGTAAATATAGAATACTAGGTAAGTATGCTTTCTCTTAGGATAATATATTAGTCCATTTTCACACCACTCTAAAGAAATATCTGAGATTGGATAACTTATAAAGAAAAGAGGTTAGATTGACTCACAGTTCTGCATGGCTGGGAAGGCCTTAGGAAACTTACAATCATGGTGGAAGGGGAAGCAAACATGTCCTTCTTCACAAAGCAGCATGAGAGAAAAGTTCAGAGCAAAGAGGGAAGATCCCCTTAAAAAACCATCAGAGCTCATGAGAACTCACTCACTATTATGAGAACAGCATGGGGGAAATGGCCCACGATGCAATCACCTCCAACAAGGTCCCTCCCCCAACACGTAGGGATTACAATTTAGGTTATAATTCAAGATAAGTTTTGGGTGGGGACACAGATCCAGACCATATCATTCCTACCCTGGCCCCTCCTAGGTCTCATCTTTCTCACATTTCAAAACACAATCATGCCTCCCCAATAGTTCTTCAGTCTTAACTCATTCTAGCATTAACTCAAAAGTCCATGTCCGAAGTCTCATCTGAGACAAGGTAAGTCCCTTCTGACTAGGGGCCTTTAAAATCAAAAGCAAGTTAGTTACTTCCTAGATACACTGGGGGTGCCAGCATTGGATAAATGTTCCCATTCCAAATGGAAGAAATTGGACAAAACAAAGGAGCTACAGGCCCCATGCAAACCCTAAATCCAGGAGGGCACTCGTTAAATCTTAAAGCTCCAACATAATCTCCTTTGATTCCATGTCTCACATCCAGGAGCAAGCTATCAGTGGATCTACCATTCTGGAGTCTGGAAGACGGTAGCCCTCTTCTCACAGCTCTACTAGGCAGTGGCCCAGTGGGGACTCTGTGTGGGGGCTTCAACTCCACATTCCCCTTCCACACTGCCCTAACAGATGTTCTCGATGAGGGCTCCACCCCTGTGGCAAATTTCTGCCTGGACATCCAGGCATTTCCATATATCCTCTGAAATTTAGGTGAAAGTTCCCAAACCTCAATTCTTGACTTATGTGCACCTGCAGGCTCAACACCACATGGATGCTGCCAAGGCTTGGGGGTTGCATTCTCTGAGGCAATGGCCTGAGCTGCATCCTGGTCTTTTTTAGCCATGGCTGGAGTGGCCAGGATGCAAGGCACCAACTCCTGCAGCTGCACAGAGCAGGAACAGGGCCCTGGGCATGACCCATGAAACCATTGTTTCCTCCTAAGCCTCCAGGCCTATAATGGGAGGGCCTGCCCTAAAGGTCTCTGGCATGCCCTGGAGACCTTATCCCCATCATATTGGCTATTAACATTCAGCTCCTCGTGCAGATTTCTGCAGCTGGCTTGAATTCCTCCCCAGAGAACAGGTATTTCTTTTCTACTACATGGTCAGACTGCAAATTTTCCAAACTTTTACACTCTGCTTATCCTTTAAACATAAGTTCTAACTTCAAACCATCTCTTTGTGAGTGTATATAACTAAAAGCTCTCAGAATCAACCAGGTGAGCTCTTGAATGCTTTGCTGCATAGAAATTTCTTCTGCCAGATACCCTAAAACATCTTTCTCAAGTTCAAAGTTCCATAGATCTCTAGGGCAGGGACAAAATGCCACTAGTCTCTTTGCTAAAGAGTGACCTTTGTTCCAGCTCCCAACAAGTTCCTCATCTCCATCAGAGCCCCTATCTGGCTGGACTTCATTGTCCATATCACTATCAGCATTTTGGTCAAAACCATTCAACAAGTCTCTAGGAAGTCCCAAAGTTTCCCATATCTTCCTGTCTTCTTCTGAGCCCGCCAAACTGTTCCAGCCTCTGCCTATTACCCAGTTCCAAAATCGCTTCCACATTTTCAAGTATCTTTATAGCCGTGCCCCACTACTTCAGTGCCAATTTAGTGTATTAGTCTGTTTTAACACAGCTATAAATAAATACCTGAGACTAGGTAATTTAAAAGAATAGAGGTTTAATTTACTCACAGATCCACATGGCTGGGGAGGCCTCAGGAAACTCCTAATCATGGCAGAAGGGGAAGCAAACATGTCCTTCTTCACAATGTATCAGGAGAGAAAAGTGCAGAGTGAAGAGGGGAGAGTCCCTTATAAAACCATCAGATCTCATGAAAACTCACTCAATATCATGAGAACAGCATGGGAGAACCACAACCATGATTCAATCACCTCCCACGAGGTCCCTCCCACAACTCATAGGGATTACAATTCAGATTACAATTGAAGATGAGATTTGGGTAGGAACAATAAGTCAGACCATATAAGATGAATTAAAAATGCATACCTTACAGAAGGGGAAAACAAAGAAACTTGCCCATCTCAATATTGGGGTAGGGCAGAGAGAAATCCTGAGAATCTGTAACCACAAAACACCCTTTCTTCAAAAGTGTCTGATCTGCTAATCTCGTACGATATAATTATTTCATTGTATTTTTCATTTTTACAAGTTTTATATTTTCTGTTTTTCATTTCCCTCTTTGTACTGTTTTTATGTTTTTTATCACATTCTTAAGCATATTTAAAACAACATTTTAAAATTCCTGTGTGTTAATCCTATCAACTCTGTTATTCCTGGGTTGTTTCTATGTTAAAATTTCCTCCTATGTGTTACATTTTCTGCTCTTTGCATATTTAGTACTTTTTTATTGCATGTTATGTTATTGAGAGCTAAATTTTGTTGTCTTATCTTAAATAGTCTTAGACACAGACATGCCACTAAGGTGTGGCCCTTCTGGAGCTCTACTGAATGCCCCAGGTGTTCAGTGATATCTTTCTACTCTGTCTGGTCAGAATTCTGTCCCTAGTCCTGCAGCGCTCTTGGAATTGCTTAGCTTACATGTTTGGTTTGATATTTGGTGACAAACTCATGAAGAGCCTTACACAGGTTTCTGGAGCTTTCTCTATGTAGTTCCCTCCTCTTCAGTACTCTGTCCTAAAAATTATAGCTGCCTCCACATTCTTGAATCCCAGTCTCTGTTTTCTTAATTCAGCAAGATTGTTGTAATCTGCTTGGGTTCTCCATACGTACACCACATCCCCATGTTCCTGAAAGTGCCTCTAGGCAGAAAGCCAGAGCAGTCATTAAGACTTCTCTGGTGTGATCTCTTCTCTTGAGGGCATAGTCCTGGGATGCTTGTTGTCCAAGTCTAAAAACAGCTGTTTCATAAATATGATGGTTGTTACACAGGTATCTGCAGAGTCAGAAGTTATTGAATTATATACCTTAAATTAGTGTATTTTACTATATGTAAATTATACCTCAGTAAAGCTGATTTTTAAATGATCCGTAAAGATGAAAGGATAATGCTCTGATACCTGTCACTCTGGGTGTTTATAATTATTATGAAGGTATAGCAATTAAGACATTAAAGTATATAAACCACTGGAGGAAAGAAAAGGAACCCAGAAAAAAACTTACCGAAATTTCAGTTTTGACAGATGTGGCAACTAAGATCAGTAAGACAAGAAAGTAAAAATGAATAATGCTGGAACAATTATTTATCTGTGTTGGAAAAAATATGATAAAATTGCATTCTTATCTCACATCATATTAAAAATATATAGGTTGCTTAAGGATCTAAGTGGGAAAAGTAAAAATAGAAAACTCTTAGAAGGTAACACAAAAAAAAGTTTGTATATTTTAAAGTCAGGGAAGAACATTATATACACACTCAACAAATTTTTAAAAGGGAAACATCAATAACTTTGACCATATTAAAATTAAAAACCTTCTGTTCCTCAAAGGATACCATAAAGAAAGGGAAATGACAAATTGAAAACTTTGAGCTAGTGACTGTAACACGTAACAGAAAAAATTTGTATCAAGAACATATCAAGAAATTCTGCAAATTGATAACAAAAAGAACAAAAATACTCTAGTAAAATGAGCAAAACGCTTGAATATGAACCTCAAAGAAGAGAATGCGTGGATGAGAAATAAACATGTAAAAATATTCAATCTCACCAGTAATCAGGGAAATGCTTAAAATCCAATAAGATATCATTTCCACCTACCAATTTGGCCCACATTTAAAAGCCTGGTAATATAAAGTGTTGGTAGTGATGTGGGTAATAGGAACTATTTGGTGATACTGATGAGAGTGTAAATTGTTGCAACCATTTTGAAAAATAACAACATTTTCAAGCCAATATGAAGACCCACAAACCCACTAACCTATCAATCTCCCAGACTCACTTACCTGGAAAGACCTTTACACAGGTGTACCAGGAAACATATAATAATATTCATAGAAGTTGTCATATTATCAAATAATTATAAACAACACAAATATTTACTACAGTAAGTAGATTTTGAAATAGTCATACAATGGAATAGTAGACACAAATGACAATTAACGACAGCCATTTAAAAACAACCAAACAATTTCAAAAGCCACAAAAACCTAAACAATATATTATTTGAGAATATTTTGAAGGGGGATCCTCAAAATATTTAATGAATAGTACCATGTGGGCATTGACCAAACAGAATAGATGCCGGCCATAGTGCTGGAGAAGGTTCCTGGAGGTACCTGATTGTGCCGGGAAGAAACCTTTTACCTTCTGGAGCATGGGAAGGTCCAGAAGAGCCCAAATAATAGGTCTGAACAGCCAGGGCAGGTGGGTCCTCCAGGGCTTGGGATGTGACTATTTACCTACTGGTCAGAAAGTATTTTAATATTTTACAAACAGGCATACTGGCGCTTAATCGTTGAATATTAGCCATAGATAAATTCATCAGCGAATAAACTACAGAGAAAAGTCAGGGCATGATGATAGACAGAAACTTCAGGGTGGAGGTCATGTGGGGTGCGGAATGGATAGAGACGGAACCGGGTCAGAGAGGAGCGCACAGTGAGCAGTAAAGGCTTGACGGCATTCTCACTGGTAAGACAGGATGTGGAAAACACCTAGCTTTGTATTGCTGCTGATCTGTATACCCTTCCCATATCACAGATTCAAGGAGGCGTGATATTCACTGTCTTCGTTCGTTTGGGCTGTTATAACAAACTACCAAAGACTGGGTAGCTGTCCTGAATTTGTTTAATATAGTTGCTGCCTCCGTATCCATCTTTAGGCCTGACATAAATTTTTTGACACCCACTCATATCCCATCACCTTTGGCCTAGTTAAAACATCCCCTCCCTGTGTGATTGTCTGCCATAGGGTCCACTTGTTCCTCATCTGGATCAAGTTCCAAACACTCCATAGCTTCTGACCAAGAGAAAACCTAATGGTCAATGCCACAGTTATGTTAATAAGCTCCCTGCTTTGTGTGCATTTTCTTTAAACTGCTCAATCCACAACCACCAAGGGAAAGCCTCGGAATAATGCCCATGGAACATTAATACAGGCATGTCCCAGCTCATTCTCTCTCTCTGTCTGTCTCTCTCTCTCTCTCTCTCTCTCTCTCTCTCTCAGTATTTCTCTCCCTCACCCACTGGTTGAGCTCCCCACAACCTACAGACTTCGCATCAGTCTCCCATCAGCACCCCTGTCCTCTCCAGGACCTGTAAGCAATGAATTTCTCCTGTTTCATGCATTTTTATTTCACCACACCTCCTCGAATCTCACCTGACCAGCACACCCAAATCCTAACCATCCCCTGGTCAGGGCTCTCCTAGAAAGTGGCTATCTGGGCTTATGGCCACTCTCAAGAGAGACCTCAAGACAAAATTAGAAAGAAAACATAACAATAAAAGTCACAACAGTGGCTTATAAGCAATAGAGATTTATTTCCCACCGGTCAAGAGGCTGGGAATTCCTAGAAAATTCAAAATTCAAAGTGCCAGAATATTCACTACCAGCCTCCTGGTTCACAGATGACTGTCTTCTTGTTATAACCTCAGATGGCAGAAGGGGCAGAAAAGCTCTCTGGAGCCTCTTTTATAAGGACACAAATCCCATTCATAAGGATTCCACCTTCATGACCTGATCACCTCCCAAAGTCCCCACCTCCTAACACCATCACATTTTGGAGACTAGGATTTAACATATGAATTTGGGGGACATAAACACTCAGTGTATAGCATTCATTATTTAAAACAAGCAATAAAAATTCATGAAAAATGCCAGGTGCGGTGGCTCGCCATTGTAATCCCAGCACTTTGGGAGGCTGAGGCAGGCAGATCATTTGAAGTCAAGAGCTCGAGACCAGCCTGGCCAACATGGTGAAACCTCGTCTCTACTAAAAAAATAATAATAATAATACAAAAATCAGCCAAGCATAGTGGCGGGCACCTGTAATCCCAGCTACTCAGGAGGCTGAGGTAGGAGAATTAGAGAATTGTTTGAACCTGGGAGGCGGAGGTTATAGTGAGCCAAAATTGTGCCACTGCATGAGTGCCCGGGTGACAAAGTGAGACTCTGTTTCTAAAAATAAAAATAAAAATAAAATAAAATAAATTGTTAAAAAAAACTCTGTTAAAAAAATTGGTGAAAAATATTGGAAATTATAATAATTTCAGATGAAGAAATAGAGATTGCAAGCCAGATGGAACAGTACAGTTGTTAAAAGAATGGCTGAGAAAATCTGGTCCTCGTTGTGCTTAACCACTTCTTCATCCTAAGCAGGAATCCTAATAGCTAACAAAGAGCTCTTGTAGAAGGGGTTAAAGGAAGTGATGACTTTGACAATGAGGCTTGAACTATAAGATTCCCTATGTATGTATACAGAGTAATAGTAGCATTGTGTGTTCTGAGTTTTTCTGTTACAAATATTCTGGTTAAAAAATTAAAAGGCAGAAACATAATGACATTTCCTAGACCTGCACAGCTAGCAGTGCACTTAGATTTAGTTTTGGAAATATAAAACATATTTCAGAAATGCAGCCTGCGCTCCTGTTATCGACCCACCTGGCTCCCACTGCACTCAACCCTTTGCATCAATAGTGGCAAAACCCTGGATCACACAGGCAGCAATATTTTCTTCAGACACTGTTTTCTCTCTTTCTTTTTGATTTCTATACCACATTGAAGAAGTTGGCTGATTTTGGAAACATACCATATCAAGAAATAAACTACACAGTTAAAAAGATAGCCCTGTTTCAGGAAAATCTTTGTTTTCATAAGACTGAGACTTAAAATGATGCCTCAGCCATTGTTGAAAGTAAATTCTCAGAAAATGTGACGCATTTAACAAAGTTGATCGTGGGGAAATCTGCAGAGCTATATCCAAGAGTTTGGCTGCTATTTACATTTTTAATTGACTAATTTTCAGGGAAAAATGCATTTGTGGCCATAAAGTTTGCTTTTTCAGGATGCCCATTCTAGAACATTATATTATCTTTGTAACTCTAGAGGTGAGAAATTAGTTTTTCTTAATTTCTTGGAATCTAGAAATCATTTCTGAGTGAAGCAAAATTTTTAACCCTGCCAATTTCAAACCTGGGTTCACTTTGACCTGTTGTGCTTTCAAGAGTCAGCAGTCAACATGCCAGATGGCTTCAGCTAATCTTATGTTGTTCCAAATATACTCATTTATGACTTCCATGGTATCTTGAGACTTAGCAATTTGTTTGTTTTCCTCTGTAGGTCTAGTCAGTATATGAAAGATCAACCAAGACGAAGTGAATTTAAAAATTTTTCCCAACTGCATTTTATCTGTGCAAGCAAATTCCAAAGCAGGTGTCCTGGAATCTGGAAGCTAATTGGTGAAATTGAGAAACTCTATCCCCAAAGAGGATAAAATTATATGCAGCCCTACTTAAGGGAGAACAAGGCCAGGATAACTGAAATACCTAAAAGTAGAAAAAGTAATTTTGATTCAGGCAAAGAGTTTAAATAATACTGTGATGCTGCAATGATTTTCCATTTTTTCATGGATTAGCTATGACATGAATATAAATTATTAGTCTTTTATCCAGTACATAATAACATTAGTAGAAAAATATTAAACCAACGTAAAGATGAGAGGAAAAAATCCTCCAACTGATAAAACTAGTCATTTCAACTGACAGAAGAAACAATATTGACAGAATATAGACTTGTAAAATGTTACCTGGAAGAATTGAACTTATGAGAAATAATAACCCCACATTAAAATGCACATAGCAAAATTTATAACTCATCATATTTTCTAGAAACCAAAACCATCAATAAAAAAGATCCTTATTATAAAAATTTACAGGGAAAATAGTGGATCCCAGTGAAAATCAAAGTGGAAAATATTTGAAACAGCTTGAGTGACCTGTATAGAACACGGATTAAGAATTTAAATGACTTAATGGAATTTGTTCTGCAGATTTCTAAGTGGAAATTTAATGATTTTGTTGCAATGTTGGATAATTTTAGTCAAAATGTTTGTTTGTGAAACATCTCAGGCACTCAACAGCATGTAGTATAATCATCCCTAAGCCAAAGTGACAAGATCAGAAAAGGTGGTAGAAAGGAAATTTGTATCGATTTTTGAGATTTTTCCAATCACAGTCATCTCCTCTACCAAATGAAACTTGCTCTTATTTTGGGATTTTCCCCTTTGTATACAAAATTTTCTGCTAAAATTCTCATTGTCATTCTGCATTCCTCCAATTCTCTCACCCTCAATTAAATCGATAATTCTATCCACTAAATATCATCCCAATAGGCATTATCCTCTCCCTTTCTCTTTGGTATAATTGCTACTTTTTTAAAATAGAAATTTCATCATGCCATCATTTTACTCAAAAACATTTGGCTTCAGCTTCTTATTTTAAGAAATTAACTGGTACCAGACTAGCCTTCTCACTATAAAAATATATATATATATATATATAAAAACATAAAACAGTTTTGGCCAGGTGCAGTGGCTCATGCCTGTAATCCCAGCACTTTGGGAGGCTGACGCAGGCGGATCACCTGAGGTGGGGAGCTCGAGACCAGCCTGGCCAACATGGTGAAATTCTGTCTCTACTAAAAATACAGAATTAGCTGGGCGTGGTGGCGTGCGCCTGTAATCCCAGCTACTCTACTCAGGAGGCTGAGGCAGGAGAATTTGTTGAACCCAGGAGGCAGAGGTTGCAGTAAGCTGGGATAGCACCACTGCACTCCAGCCTGGGCAACAGAATGAGACACCATCTGGAATGAATGAATAAATAAATAAACAAACAGTTCTGAGGTGACTGTTTTTAGACATTGGTTAATAGGGAGTGCAAGAGCGTCATCCTTTAGAGTGGCACTCCCAACCTTTTTGGCACCAGGGACTCGTTTTGTCGAAGACAATCTTTCACAGATGGGGTTGGTAAGGGGATGATTTCAGGATGATTCAAGCACATTATATTTATTGGGCACTTTGTATTATTATTACATTGTAACACATAATGAAACAATTATTCAATTCATCATAATGTAGAATCAGTTGGAGCCCTGAGCTTGTTTTCCTGTAGCTAGACAGTCCCATCTGGAGGCAGTGACAGATCATCAGGCATTAGATTCTCATAAGGAGCAGGCAACCCAGACCCCTCGCATGTGCAGTTCACAATAGGGTTCATGCTCCTATGAGAATCTAATGCCACCGTTGATCTGAAAGGAGGCAGAGCCAGCAATCAGGAGCAGCTGTAAATACAGATAAAGCTTCACTTATTCCCCTGTCACTCACTTCCTACTGTGTGTCCCAGTTCATAACAGGCCATGGACTGGTGCTGGTCCATGGTCTGGGCATTGGGGATGCCTGACTTAGAGAATAAAATACATGTGGGGCTGAGCCAGTGGCTCACACCTATAATTCTAGTACTTTGGGAGGCCGAGGCAGGCAGATCATTTGAGTCCAGGAGCTGGAGATCAGACTGGGCCACATAGCACAACCCCATCTCTATAAAAAACACAAAAATTATCCAGGCATGGTGGTGTGCACCTGTAGTCCCAGCTACTTGGGAGGCTGAGGTGGAAGGATCACCTGAGCCTGGGGAGGTTGAGGCTGCAGTGAGCTGTGATTGCATCTCTGCACTCCAGCTGGGGTGACAGAGTGAGACCCTGTCTCAAAATAAAATAAAAATAAATAAATAAACGTATGGTGGGCGTCACCTTCATCCAGCAATCTGCTCAGGGACAGTCTCCTAACTGTAGCCCAGGGAGGTAGAGAGGAAGCAGAGAACATCATAGGCCTAATGAGCTTAGGAATCAGATCAGAGTTCAAAGCTGCTGAAATAGCTAGAATTAAATTGCTGGGCAGGGTACCAGAGAGGGAGCAGCCTCTTACAGGGGAGACCCCAGAAGAAAGTTCACAGTGTTTCCATATCACCTCAATGAGCCATCCTCATATGTACCTCTGTGACTTTACAGATGTTACTCCCTAGGATTCTGTGGTCCCAGCCTTTACAAAGTACACTCCCCACCCTCTACCTTCAGGACTATCTCATGTTCAAAGCACAGATTAAACAGTATTTCATCGACGAATGAAAATACTCAACGGTTGTGGTGGCTTTAAGCAGCTTTGCTGTATACCCTGGTACCATTTGTTCACACCATTTAGACATCCCACTCTACACTCACACACATAAATACATGCACATATGCATTCAAGAAATGTTTGCTAAATCTTGAAATGTTGATTACATAAAGTTCAGAACATTGTCACTTAGATTGTTGCAAAAATTAAACCATTTTAAAAATGAATTCAACTTATAAATGTGTAGTTTACTTAAATTGCACATTCAAATACATGCTTCTTATAAAGACTTATTTAAAAACATGACTTTACCTTTATGAAAGGTATTCAAAACCAGAAATTGTTATTTCAAATATTCTATGTTTTAATTCCAGTTTTGAAGCCTTTCTTTACACACACACACACACACACACACACACATTCACAATCACCACCAGCAACAAGCTTCATATTTTCCAAAAGTATTTCCAAAACTGCTGGACCATTTTTGTGTCTCTGGTGTCTTCTTCATAAGTTATTTAGATCCCTATAAAGGAGTGTCCACTTCTTTGTTTTTTTGTTTTGTGTTGTTTTTTTGAGACAGAGTCTTGCTCTGTCACCAGGCTGGAGTGCAGTGGCGCGATCTTGGCTCACTGCAACCTCCACCTCCCAGGTTCAAGCGATTCCCCTACTTCAGCCTCCTGAGGAGTGTCCACTTCTGTTGCTAATAGGATCCCACTCTCCAAGCCTATTTTTCCAGGATTCTGTATTGCATTTTCACTATTTTTCTATTGTAGTTCTCTATTGTTGCTATAACAAATTAGCATATTCCTAGAGGCTTATAACAGCATAAACGTATTATCCTCCAGTTCTGTAGGTCAGAAGAGCAGATAGTGTTGGCCGGGTCTTTTGTTCATGTCTCAAAAGGCTGAACTCAAGGTGTTATCTGGCGGGGCTTTTATGTGGAGGCTCTGAGAGATGATTCACTTCCAGGTTTATTCAGATTGTTGGCAGAAATCAATCTTTCTGGTTATAGGGTTGAGGCCTCTTTTTATATTTTTTTGCGGACTGTCAGCTGGGAGCTGTTCTCAGCTCCTGCAGGCCTTCCTTATCTAGTTGCCCCCTCCATCTTCAAACCAACAGCAGCAGATGGAGTCCTTCTCATGTTTGGAATCTCTCTGATTTCTCCTTCTGCCTTAACTCTTCTGCTGAGAAATGTTCTGCTTTTAAGGGTTATATGATGAGATTGAGCCCATCCCAATAAGCCAGGGAAATCTCCCTATCTTAAAGTCTGTGAATATTTTCTCATCTATCAACCTCCTCCTTCCGTGCAATGTAATATATTCTGTTCCAGGGAATAGGGCATGGGCATTTCTTTGGGGAGTCATTCTGCCTGTCACAGATAATACTCACAATGTGTAGCCTTTATTATATTGTTGGAACAAAGCTTCCTCAGAATATTACCCTTCCCTCTGCAAAATAACGATGGCAGGCTGGCCCTGCTGGATCCGGTGGTTTAAAACTGTACATTTTGCTTGTGGCATTGGAACATAACAAGGCATGAGGGTTTCTGCTTGAGGAAAGCATGAAAAAAAAATCAACCTTCTATTTGAAAGGAATGGGTATTTCAAGAAATGTTTGTGTATTATTGCTCTCCTGCCAATCACATCATATTTTGGCATGGTTTGTACATTTAGCCTGATGCCTGCATGTATTTTCAGCAGTTGATAATAATCTCTGCTTCTCAGAAAAAGATATACTTAAGGGTGTGTTCTCAAGATTTGGATCCCTGGAATGTAATAGAAGAGGAATGGAGTTCATCAATTGATGATACAAATAACTGCACAAATAATTTTATTTTTCTTTTAACCAAGGCACTTAGGCATTACTGAGCATCCATCCATCTTGCAGGCACTGACCCTGGCATAGGGTCCAAGTATGTATGTTCTCACATGAAGCCTACATATCGATATTCCTCATGTTTCAAAAGCAAACCACCTTGACCTCTGGAGTTTTAAAAAATTGTTTCATGATTTGGAACATTAAAGTAGGGGCCCATTAGGCACTCATAGTACCTGAAAGCTGGATAATATCTTCCTATTATACAATCAGAAACCAGAGGCTTCAAGTAATTTACCTCTGCTCATCTAGCTTGAAATTCAATCTAACCTCACTGACTCCAAAGGCAAATTTTTTTAACTAAATAATATTTGAAAATACAGACTGGCCCATTTTGAAGGCATGATACAATGTTAGGGAAAGCTTTTAGAGTATAATCCTGGACACCTTTATTTCTACTCCTTGTAAGTAATCAGGGGGTAACATGAATGGGAATATATGTCTCCATCTTAATTTTTCTGGTTCTTTAAAAGCCAGGCTTTTTCAAAGTCAATGCAAACATGTGGCTTACTGTCCATTTTCCCTGCTGTGTCTATGGATTTTTTCCTTAGAACTGAAATGGTGTGGAAAAATGCCTGCTGTGTTCTAGTTGAAAGCAGCAAAACACAGCTGTTGTTCAGCCAGCACGTGTACATATAATATTTAATTTTATGTTGTTGATAAGTAACATCTATTTATTTTTAAGCAAGTACAACTTTGGTACTATGTGCACATAACAGGTGTATGAGGTTTGAGTGAATTATTATATTCATTTCTATGAGGATAATTTTGATTTTCTCTTTGCTTGCATTTGAGCACATAGCCACTAGTTCTTATCTTCCCTCTGAGGAGGTCAAATGTAATTGAGATTACATGAACAAGGATCCTTTCCACTCTCTTCTCCTCTCCTTTGTCCTGTAAATCTAATGAACCACAAAGCCTGTAGATAAGGCCTCAGCATGTTCTCCTAGATGTTGTGGAGCAGAACTGAGGTCCGTTTAGCCAGCACAGTGAGACCAGATATCCACACCGAGGTTTGCAGTGGGAAACAGCCAGGTGTTTATTTTCAAGACACCAAGCAAGGAGGACCAGGTGGCTCATGCTTAAGTCCTGACCTCCCCAATGGCTTGTAGGTGAGGGTGTTTAAGAGCAGGGGTAAATTTCAGGAAAGCAGAAATTACTGGCAAAATTATAAATCAATATATGATGTTTACACATTGGTTTTGGCCTAAAAAGATGGGGCATCTTAAAGTGCGGGCCCACAGGTAATAGGAAAATTCAAACATTTTCTGATTTGCAGTTGGCTAAGGAGGTGAAATTTTGTCCAAAGGTTTGAAATCAGCCGGGCGCAGTGGCTCATGCCTGTAATCCCAGCACTTTGGGAGGCTGAGGTGGGAGGCTCACCTGAGATCAGGATTTCAAGACTATCCTGGCCAACATGGTGAAACCCTGTCTCTACTAAAATACAAAAATTAGCTGGGCATGTTGGCGGGTGCCTGTAATCCCAGCTACTCAGGAGGCTGAGACGAGAGACTCTCTTGAACCTGGGAGATGGTGGTTGCGGTGAGCCGAGATCGCCCTACTGCACTCCAGCCTCAGCGGCTGCGTGAGACTCCATCTCAAAAAAAAAAAAACAATTTGGAATCGGTAGAAAAGAATGCTAGCTGGGCTTGTAGGCCTGACCTCCTCCAGGTTCCTAAGGATGTTAATTTAGAACAAAGAATGTTAGAGTTCAGTCTTCAGTTCCCCCTCATCTGAGGTCTATGAGGCAGCAGATTTGTTTGCCAGGCGGGGGGTGGGTCCCAGTTTCTGAAAAAAAAACTCAGGGACATATGCTAATGTTAGTAGTGGAGCATATCCCAGTCACATGGCACCAAAGTATGTTAGTGGCGGCGAATCCTACGGGTCTGCAGCAACCTCAGTTCTTGCCTCCTAAGAAGAAATAATTTAATGGAGGAACACTAAGGCAAGTTTTAGAGCAGGAGTGAAAGTTTATTAAAAAGCCTTAGAGCAGGAACAAAAGGAAGGAAAGTGTACTTGGAAGAGGCCCAGGCGGGTGACTTGAGAGATCAAGTGCAGGGTTTGACCTTTGACTTGCATAGGGTTTTATATGTTGGCATGCTGGGGACTTGCGTCTCTTCTCCCCGATTCTTCCCTTGAAGCGGGCTGCCCGCATGTACAGTGGCCTGCCAGCACTTGGGAGGGGCCGCATGTGCAGTGTTTACCGGAGCTGTATACATGCTCATTTGAGGCATTCTCCCCTTACCAATGTCCCTAGAAGGAGTTTTTCCCTTACAATGGCCCTAGAAGGTCATATATCAGTTAAACGCTGCCATTTTGCCTCTTAGTGCTCATGCTCAAGCCCACTTACCCAACTCCTGAGATCTTATCAGAAAGCTGATCACCAGCTTCAGGTTTTTCTGTCTATTGAGAGACTGCCTTTCCTTGGTGCTGGCTGCAATCAATTATTATTTTAGAGGAAGAGCTTAACAACTTCCTGACTATCACCTAATGTTTGCTGGACATTCCTGGTGGGAGTCGGGGGAGCTCTCTCCCAAACTGCTCATGTCCGACCAGCTACTTACTGTGACATTTAGATGTTATCTTTAGTTTCCATAGGGGAATCAAATATCTCTGACTATAACTTCCTTGCTTATTGTTTTAAGCTGCTATTACCTTCTTGCTTATCAAGATATTTGTAGGGAAAACTCTAACTTTTTCCTCCATCTCACACCACCAGAACAACCATCATCAACACAGAAGACTTCTGTGACCAAATGTGTGGGAGTTTTCCCCACTCACCAAACAGCAGACACCAACTGGGTGTCCTCCGATTCAGTTCCCATACTCTCTACCTGGAGATAGTGTCAGATCCCACAGGTTGGGCTGTCAGTCCCCAGGACTAACCCCCGACACACAAACCAGTTGCAAGTGTGGGCCTCCAGAACTTGCTTCTGATCAACTGGCTTCAAGTTGAGGTTCCCATGACCCCCTCTTTGGATTCAATTGATTTGCTAGAGTGGCTCACAGAACTCAGGGAAACACACTATTAAGGATATTACAAAGGAGACAGATGAAGAAATGCATAGGGCGAGGTATAGGAAACAGGGTGTGGAGCTTCCATGCCCTCCCCGGGTGCCACCCTCCGGGGACTTCCAGGTGTTCAACTGTCCTGAAGCTCTCTGAACCCAATGCTCTTGGGTTTTTATGGAAGCTTCGTCACATCTGCATTCCTTCCTCCAGAATATAGGGCGGGACCTTCTCTGCAGAGATGTTAAGACCCACAATTAGAAAGGTAGGGGATGATTAGAGTCCTGCCTTGGTACAGGTGAAATGAATGCAGGAGAAAGGCAGAGAGATTCTGTTTCCTAAGGCCTAACACCCACCATTATAATAAAATATTGTAACAACAGCAATGTGAGTTATAAGCCAGGAACCGTGGACGAAAACCAACATATATCATAACATCACAAGTTACTTATTCGCTTCTCAAGGCTAGCTAGGTTTCTGAAATTACCCTTGAAGGAACTTAAGAATTTCCTTAATTTTCATGCTTGGGGCAGGGGGAGAGGGGTGCACAGGCTCCTAAGAAGGGGTTCTTGCTCCATCTCCTAGGTTCTTCCTTTCCACATTCACAGCTACTTCTGGAATCAAAGGTCAATGGGACTTGGATCTGAAGAACTATAAAGCCTGAGGCAGATTCCCCAGCTGATGTCTGGTCTGCATATTTGATCATCTCCCTATGGCAACATTTTCACTGTCTCCTTTCCTCTCTAGAAATGTGCTGGCTCTACTTTGCCTCAGGTTACTCAACTTGGTTTTCTAGGCTAGGTTCAGTACATTCTCTTCCTACTCAACTCCAGACCTCAACTCATGGTCACAAACCTGGGAAACTAACCAACATAACCTTGAACAAATACTTAACATCTCTGAGCTCAAGTTCTTACCCCCATAAAGTGAGGATGCTAAATATGATGACCTTATATTCTTGCTGAATCATTAGGATTCATCATAGAAATCAGCAGCTAAGCTAAGACATAGATCCAATTGACAATCTGATCACTAGTGGTGCATCTGAATATATTGTTCTGGATGTTTTTACTTTTTTGAAAGTGGAAAAATTTAAATACATATGCAAGTAAAGAGAATGGATTAATTAATGTACTAACTCCACCATTTCCATTTCTTCTTTGATTATTTGAAAGTAAATACCAAGCCATATCACCAATGTCATATCACCTATAATAATTAAATATGTATAATTAAGAGACAAGATTTTTAAAAACATAATCACAATACTGTCATCACACCTAAAAATATTTACTTAATATTATCAATTATCCAATCTTGCTTAACTCTCAGGGTATTTTTATTGCTACATTGAATGGAAATCTGCTTTGACAATAATGTGCCACCCACACTGAAACTAGATCTATGCCACACCAGAAAAGTCAGTTAATTCATCCACTTAATAGTGTAAATATCAATGTTTTAGAGTCTGTTGTCTTTCAACGTCCCACTGCTAAAAAAGCAAAGGCCCCAGAGTTTCAAAGAAGCTGTTACTCCCAGAATAACCCATTAAAAGCGTTCCACGGCTACTTTTTCTTTGGTTTGTTGGTTTCTTTTTAAGAAACAAATATTATCAGAAGGTATAGAGCCAAGCCAAGACCAACAGAAACAAGTGATACTAATTGAAATAATTTCAGGAGGGCTACTTGGTGCTAAAATTCTGTGATTTTAATGGAGATAGAGATTGTAGAAGAATAAAGCCAGTCCAAATTAGGGAAAAGGATGAATTAGAGGATGCTTTCTAAAACAAGTCATAAATCGGCTTTCCCAGTAGCTGAATCAAGCCACAGACACGTCTTATTTGACTCAGTCACTTGATTCTTTCAATCATTCATACAGGAAATACTTCTTATGTTATAAGTTCTAATGATACAGCAGTGAATAAAATAAACCAAATGCCTGCCTCATGGAGCTTGCATTCTTATATAATTTGAATGAAGAAGGTGGCTCATGAATGCCTTAATGCTTTGCTTTCATTCTTCGTTTGTCTTTTAATTAAGAAGGTCTTTAGGGAAGGTATGCCTTCCTCAGCTGGGCCATGGGCCACATGACCACATAAACCTTCCTTGTTTTTCACCCTGGCCACCATATATGTGTGAGTGTGTGTATATATATATAATATATGTGTATATATGTGTATATATGTGTGTATATATAATATGTGTGTGTGTATGTATATACATATATGTATATATGTATATATGTACATACATATATATGTATATGTACGTATGTGTATATATATACACATATATACACATATACACATATATACACATATATACACATATATATATATGTGTATATATATACACACACACTCACACATATATGGTGGCCAGGGTGAAAAACAAGAAAGGTTTATGTGGCCATGTGGCCCATGGCCCTGCTGAGGAAGGCATACCTTCCCTAAAGACACATATATTATATATATACACACACTCATATACATATATATGCATTATATATACACACAGCATTTCAGTTTGTAGTACTCTGCTGTAGAGTTATTTTGCCTTCAGATAGATAGAATAATAATACTATCAATTCATCATTAACAATTTTTTAGAACAACTTTTCTGTCCAACATGTAATGACTGAACTTCTAATTTATGTAAGATACTAGGCCCGAAGCCAGTAATACAGAGAGTACTAAGTCCTGCCCCATGATATCCTGAAGCTCTGGATCTAATGGGGAGACAGACCCATAAACACAGCTCACTAATTGTGTTAGGCCGTTCTTGCATTGCTGTAAAGAAATACCTAAGGCTGGGTAATTGATGAAGTAAAGGTGTTTAATTGGCTCACAGTTCTGCAGGCTATACAGGAGGCATAAATCCAGCATCTGCCCAGCTTCTAGGGAGGCCTCAGGGAGCTTCCAGTCATGGCAGAAGATGAAGCAGGAGCAGGCATGTCACATGGTGAAAGTAGCAGCAAGAGAGAAAGAGTGCTGGGGAGTAGGTGCCACACACTTTTAAATGACCAGATCTCATGAGAACTCACTATCATAAAGACAGCACCAAGCCACGAGGAATCCACCCCCATGATCCAAAGAAACGCCTCCCACCAGGTTCCACCTCCAGCAATGAGGACTACAATTCACTTGAGATTTGGGTAGGAACAAGTCATCGCCAAACTATGTCACTAACGTCATGTGACAACCTCTGCATTAGAAGTGCAGAAAGTAATGGGAGAAGGTGGAGGTTAATGTTTCCCAATACATGGAGGAAAAGGGTCAAGGCAACTTACAGAAAGTACACATGTATCCCAGGGCAGCGTAAGAGGTGGATATTATATTTATAGATTTATTATGAATAATTTAAAAGTGCACTTGATAAAAGTGAGCTACCTTTCAGCAGACCTGTTTCCACAACTACATCAAGTCCTTGCTTTTTCCATAAGATGGTGCAAACGTAATTTCTAGATCCACTTTACTTCAGATAATTACAAATTATAAATTAACAAGACCTAAACTTAAGATGTTTTTTCTTCAGGTCATTAATGTTCACTGGTGTCAAACGACTATTTTTTCAAAAGGATAAGGAGCATTGCAAATACTATAGTATTATATGTATGGTGATAACCTCTCATTAGAGCCAAGATACAATTTCTCCTTCTAAAGATGCTTTGGCTTTACTTTTTAGCAAATATAAAAGGATCCTTCGCTGGGCACTGTGGCTCACACCTGTAATCCCAGCACTTTGGGAGGCTGAGGCGGTCAGATCACGAAGTCAGGAGCTGGAGACCATCCTGGCCAACATGGTGAAACCCAGTCTCTACTAAAAATACAAAATTTAGCTGGGCATGGTGGTGTGTGCCTGTAGTCCCAGCTACTCAGGAGGCTGAGTCAGGAGAATCACTTGAACCTGGGAGGTGGAGGTTGCAGCGAGCCAAGATTGCACCACTGCACTCCAGCCTAGTGACAGAGCAAGACTCTGTCTCAAAAAAAACAAACAAACAAAAAAAAAGGGATCCTCATAGTAGAACGAATATCACAAAATATTAGAGCTGAATAGATTCCTGAAGGGATAAGTTCAGTCTCCTGCTTCCAGATGAGACAATTCTTAAAGCATCCAGGAGAGCTGTAGATATTTGAGGACATTCCAGGACATCAGTCTCAACATCATCCTCCCCTGTGGCCTCTACAGGGTTTAATCAGAGCTGATGATGAGATTCATCCTCCCCTTACTGACCACACACACTGGCTCCAATGCAACAACATTCATTCCTCTTCCACCCTCTCTAGAGAAAAAAAAATATTGGACAGTATCTGTATTAGTCCATTCTCAAATTGTTATAAAGAACCACCTGAGATTGGGTAATTTATAAAGAAAAGAGGTTTAATTGGCTCACAGTTCTGTAGGTTGTACAGGAAACATGACTGGAGAGGCCTCAGGAAACTTACAATCATGGCAGAAGGGGAAGGGGAAGCAGGCACGTCCTACATGGCTGGAGGAGGAGGAAGAGAGCAAAGGGGAAGATGCTACACATTTTTACACAACAGATCTTATGAGAACTCACTCACTATCGTGAGAACAGCAAGGGGGAAGTTCACCCCCATGATCAAATCACCTCCCACCAGGCCCCTCCTCCAACACTGGGAATTACAATTCAACATGAGATTTGGGTGGGGACACGGAGCCAAATCATATCAGTATCCTCCCCAAGGAACACCTTACATGTTTGAAACCAGTTGCTTCCTATGGCTTTATGATGGAAAACATCTAAATGTAACTATGAACTTGAGTCTTAAACATTCCAATTAGCGGGCTTTCAGTCCTTTTGCCTCTTGGACCATTATTCGCCATGTGATCTCTACTCCCTAAGGCTTAGCAGAAACCCTCCCTTCTTCACCTAATGTAGCTCTCTTGTCACATCTCCATGGATCTGCTGCAATGCCTAAGCATTCTCTTTTGAAACAGGAAAGAGAATTTGGTCCTTTTATTCTAATAATTGCTTGATGAATATTTGAACAACCTAGATATAAACTCACACTAACTAGGAAGTTAGACAATTTGACTGGGAGAAACATTTGTTCATCCTTTTTAGATAGATAATGCTGGTTACTCAAAATGGCTGCAAAGAAGTATGTCCATGAACTGGGAAACTCAAGCCTCCATCCATCGACCCAACGCATCTCCATGTTTCTATGGTTCCACTCCTGCCATAACAGATATCCAACTCTTCCTCCCTAGCTTTACTCTCACTCACCTAGGCTGCACTTTCCTCGCCTTGCACCTGCACAGTTGCTACCAAAGATCCCGCCTCTGCTTCATTCTCTCCAGTGAAACTGAAGCAATCTGTTGGAAATCCAAATCTGACTATGCCATTCCCCTGTTTAAAATTAGTCCATTGTTCCATATGCAAACTTCTCAGCACCGCACGTGGCGTGGGATTCTTCAAGATGCGGCCTATTTCCATTTCGGGCTCACCTCCCAACACCTCTGTGATTTAAACCCCAGGGAAGCCAACCTACTTAGGTTCTCCAAACCCACACTGGTATTTAAACATCCCTCCCTTTCCACACCCTCCAAAGGACACCTCCATGCCTTTCTTCTCTCCACCTTCCTTGGGGTTTGGCCAGCCCTCTCCAACCTAGGAAAACAGTAGAAGGTCACATTCTTGTTACATTCTCACATTACAAAGCAAGATCCCCATCCTTCAGCCCCTCCCACCCCCAGGTTCCCATTAACTCCCCTACTTCATGTGAGATGAGAAACAAGTGCTTCAAGTTTTTCTGCTCAGCTGCATTTCCAGCCCCCACGCTTTTCCCTTATGCAGGCAATACACTACCCAGAAAACAGAGTAAAAGAACAACACAGGATAAGTTACAACGGTTAAAAGATCTGATAACGTTCAATGCCCACAAACTCAGATCCACCATCTCTCCATCCCATGCAGTGTGGCTCTCTGCGATCCTGGCATCCTCATTGTATTTCTGGCCAGCCTCTCCCTCTGCAATTCTGGCCTGATCCTCTGTGGTTCTGATGAGACTTTTGCTCTGAGATCCTGGCCTCTCTCTCTCTGTGATCCTGGCCTGACTCTCTGTGATCCTTGTCAGCCTTCATATAACAGGGAGCAAGCTGCTTTGTCTCTCATGAAAGTTCTCATGCCTAACTCTCATGTGACCGCAAAGAGAAAAGAGCTTTGTCTTCTCTGGTCCAACATTGCCCCCCGCCATCCTAATTTCTTATCCCCAATTCCAGCAGGATTGATAATGGAAATATCTACTTTCTCTTTGGGGGATCCCCATTATCACCCACAAGAATGTGGTCCTGAATTATAGTCCAAAAAGGAAAATAAAATTTCATAGGAGCAAAATGTTTGAACTCCAGTACATTTGAGGTTACTTAGTCTTGAATACTGTGAGCAGGACATCAACCATGCAGCAGGAAAAACTCTGATTCTGTCCTTTTACATGGTCTCCAGCTAGAAGTAAATGGAAAGCAGCCATGCATGCTTCGCCTTTAGCCATATGGCTCCTGGTACTCAAGCTCCGATAAGCAAATGCATGAACAAAAACATGCAGAGGCTTACTCTCTCCAAGAGCAAATCAAAATTGACCTGAATTCTGATGCATACATTGAGGAGCTAGGTTTACAGTTTGCAAATTCTTTGTGTTTTTGAGGAACTTTATTCTCTGCAAACTTCATTGCAAATTTTGGAATATTTCTTTTTCCTGTGTTAGGGTTCAAGATGATTTTAGTTTTCCTGAGAATAATAGGCGGCATTTGCTTTACATTTGTAGAACAGATAGATTCATGGTGCTCAGGAGAAAATCTTCTCTCCTCCCAATAAAGCTGTGAGCACTCTGGCCTTTGGACATTCTCCAGCCTCTCCTCCTGCTGCTGTCTGCTTTGCTATCCTCACACTTCAGCACCAAGGCCTCCTTTCCATTGTTGAAGAAGGCTAAGAAGCTAAAGTGATTCTCAGCACTAGAGCCTTCACACATGCTATTCCATCTGCCTAGACAATGATCTCTCTCCATCCTACCATTCATTCCTGAGTCTCCCAAACTCCTCCTATCCTTCAAGCACCTCCAGGTGACCTTCTGAGGACTCCCCTCCAGCATCCCCAAGCAATGTCAGGACCACCTCTGGCCTTTGCAATGTTTACATCTGAGTTGATTAACAGGATCGGTCTTCCTACTTATTAACTGCACAGACTGGCTCTGATGTAAGACCATTCGCTCCTCTTCCATACTCCCTAGAGAGAGAAAATTGGACAGCATCCTCCCCCAGGAATTCTTTACAAATTTGAAACCAGTTGTTTTCCTTGCACCATTCTTACGTAAGTCTGTGTTTCTTTATAGCACAGGCAATGCTTGTCTTTCCAAAGAGATTCCTGAGCTCCAGGGCTGCAGGAGCCACATTCTTCTCCTTTGCCTATCTTCAGTGCCTGGCCAAGTTCGCTTAATTAATATCTTTGAATGAAACAAAGACTTAATCTGGCCCAGATTTAAATTCTGAATTCTTTGGTAGATTAAACACACACACACACACACACACACACACACACACACACACAGACGCACACATAGAGAGAGAGATTTGTAAGCTATGAAATGGCAGGTTTTACCTTCTTCTAAGTGTACATATATTAAGTACACGTGAGGATTCTTTTCAGCCACAGAGCATTCTGTTACACTTAATTCACAGATGTAGTCTCCCTCTCAGTCTCCAGCCGAAAGGGACACAGATATTTCAGTAAGTATTTCTGTCATTTAGGCTGCCTGCCTCTCTCCCCAGCAACCCACACACTCCCTCTACTCTACAGTCGAATCTCACCTGCGTTTGACCTGCTCCATGAGGCCCCCTGTTCCATTCAACCACATGTGCCCCCATCCTGGCTTGGACTTAAATTCCATAAACATTTTCTTTAAGGATATTGTCACACTCCACCATGCATTATCATCATCTACATAATTGTCTTATTTTTTTCTTACTCATCAGCTTGTGAAGTTGTACTGTGACACTTGAGACTGTGGGCAATGGATAGCTTAAGAGACGCATGATCTCTTAAAAGACAACAGATCTGGAGTAGGACCAACTTCACTTCGTCTGAAACAGACTCATGGTATAACCTTAAAAAATGCTGTGAGCCTGCGCAGAGCTCGTCTTCTTTACCCATAAATTCAGACTTTTCTGATCTACCTCATAGGACTGTGAGGGTTAAATGCAACATTGGTTGTCATGTGCAGGGTCACCATGAGCTCAAACATGGTTCTCCTGCTATTCTTGTTAACATTGGCAGGCAGAAGGGGAAGGTCAAGAAGATTGCTTCCTTTTTCCTGTTACTGGATGATAGTCATCTATGATTTGACTTTTGCAAAGATTTCTCTACTTTGAAGATAAAGAAATTCTGTCCCCACACCACAATTTCCATTTTCAAAAACCGAAATTGTGGCTCAATTAGAATGTGATCATCACTACTTATACTTATCAAAACCTAAGCGATCAAAAACTTATCGCTGCTACCAGTATAAAATAATAATTCCTCAAATTTGAACACCAGGCCATATCACTGTCTGCTGTTTATGGGGAACTTGACTCTATCCATTTAAGTAAGTGGTGCTTGAAACAATCTGCTACGGACAGGGGGTCCTGTGATTTTTGTCTGGGACTCTCTTGCCATCATTCAGTTGGTAGATCTAGGCCGTTGGAAAAGCCACCAATGTTTGTTTGGGGGATGACAAAAGATTGATTAACAACTTGTGATTACAACTTCTGTATCTTAATCAGAAATTCTCTGTGGTTTTTTTTTCTTACAATAAATTTTCTAATCTGAACATGCTGAAAATTTGCCTTTATATTTCCTAGATGGAAATAATGCACAATCCTTATGCCTCTGTGTAACCTCTAGACCCTTCTTGTCTTATCCACTATGAACCAAAGAGCTATTTCTTGGACACTTTACTCATCCTTCTCTGTTCTCTCTGCTTGGAATTCCATTCTAGGTTCAACACAAATATATCTTTGACATGAAGAGATATCTAATCTTTGCCTTGCCCATTTTAAACCAATAGAATTAAAAATAAATTAACAAAATAAGTTATTCTATCATCAGATATATGTATATCTAGTCTCATAAAATTGTATGTGTGTCTTACAATATTTAGTCCCTGTTTTATTAAAAATATTTGTGGACCCAGCTTGCCTTCCTCATATCACTAAAAATATATATATTGAGTACCCACTATTCCCCCAAAATACTTACCAAGCACCTTCTAAGAGGTCTTTTAGTAGATATCCAGTAAATATTTTTAAATGAATGAATGTTTAGCTACACCATCCAATAAGGTAGCCACTAGCTACATTTAACTACTCAAATTTAAATTAATTGAAATCATATACAATAAAAAATTCTTCTTGTACCCCCATTTCAAGTGCTCAGTAGTCACAAATGGCTAGCGACTACAGTATCAGAAAGTGCTGTTATGGGACCCTTCCTCACAGCAGAAAGCTCTACTGGGCAGTTCTGAATTCAATACATGAATGAATAAATGCCTGAAAGAATGAATGAACAATCCATCAGAACCCCCTCTGCAACCTCTCTGACTTCAAGGATAGATTAAACTACATAATATTAACATTTCACCTAATTTAGAGATCAGCTTCCACTTAGGGAGGTGTCACAGCTTGGATTATTTAAAAGGAGCTCAGGAAAGCAGTGAGCACATCCTGCAGGCGTGGCTGTTGCTGTTGCACAGACTCATCAGCCACATTATGACAGGAGCGCTTTCCAGCTCCAATTTGTCTAATTCTCATCTGTTATATTAACAGAGAATGCCTGGCCAGAACATGTCACTCAGCTCCACAAAGAGCTATTTCCGTCTTCTCTCTTCTTCCAGAACTGCAAAGATTGATTTTAGGAAGATAACCATTTTTGTGTATTTCTGCACACAGGCTGGCTGCAGCTGTTCCCAAATGCAACATCAATACATGTTTTATGAGTCAGTTTTTTGTGTGTGTGTGTTTTTTTTTTTTTTTTTTTTTTGGTAACGTGTGAAGCTAATCATCTTGAGTACAACATAAAAAGCATTTGCCTTGAAATCTCAAGCGCTGTGTCCCATCACTCAATCTTGCTGTGAGCACAGATTTCCTTGAAATGTTTCTGGTCGGGACTGAATGTTTTGAATCTCAATTTTGTATTTCAGCTCCATTCTATGATACAGCAGGGTGAGAACGTGAGTAGCCTTCACAGTTGGGCTTCTGTCTTAGCCTGAGCCATCGACACAACAAAACCTAAGACTTTATTTGGGATGTGCAAACCCAGGATAGAGAGGAAGAAGTGAAGTAAAGGCAAAGAAATCTGGGATGCCAGGTGAGGTGATGCATCACCTTGCTGCTCCTTCCCCACAAGCCTTGAAGTTACAACAGGCAGCCCTAGGCTTGTCCAGAAAAATTACAACGAATATCTCTGTCTTGGGGTAGCACATGGGAGAAATGCAGGAGGTGGAATAACCCAGCTAGCTCCTTCCTATTTCCTGTTTCCATTGATCCATTTGCCACTTGGACAGTTAACACCCTCAGAATTCCAGGTTGCACTGGACCCCTGAGCAGTAGCTCATGATACTTCTAGTAGTGGATGAAGCACTGTGTGCACAGTTGGCCCTGCACAGAGTGCCTCATCCACTACTGGAAGTAGAAAAGTATCTCCTTGAAGATGGGCTTGGTGTGCAGGGCTTGTGAGCCAGGCAGGCTGGGGACTTCCAGCCGTCTCATGGACCATCAGAGGTTGTTGGTAAGCAGGTCTGGGAGGCGGGCTGTGCTTTAGAAGGAAGGAGACAGTCAGATAGTGACGGGAACCCAAAAGGGCACAGGATTTCTTCGTCCAGTACAGCTTCTCTGCTCGCATGCTTACAGGATTCATCTTCGGTTGTAGGAATTGTTATTTTTAAAAGGAAAACTATGTTCCTCTCCAGGCTCTTTAAAGTATGCTATCCTGATAGAAAAGGCCTTACAGGTAAGCAAATCCTCGTCCTCAAATGTTGCATATATAAAAATTAATATTAAATAATTGGTGTATGATAGACTTGAGTTGAGATGTTAAATACCTCGCTTACTAGAAGTAAGTGCCCCCTCCAGCCAACCAGGAAAAGGGGCTCAAATGTTCTAATGCTTCTGTTGCCTCTCTGCAAAACAGATAAATCATGTTTATTGCAGTGATTGGTGAAGGAAATGAGCATGCAGCAGTGGCACCTGAGCCTGAAAGGTGTCACTGGGGTTGCTCCTAAGGAGTCTGAGAGCCTCCCAGGAGCTGGGGTCCACTCAAACCTGGAGGCTCTTCATGCAGCATGCTGAGAGCTCTAGATAATCTCCAGGTAGGTGAGGCCCAGGGACTGTGTGGAGAGGAAATAATGGAGAATCTCACTTTCTAGAACCTGGAGTCAGGTGCCTCAGATAACTGAGGGTGAGGAGGATGAAGCTCAGTGTGTGCAGGGAAAAGAGGCCTGCATTCAGATGGGGGAAGTGTAGGAGCATTGTGCATTGTGGGGACAGCACCAGGGGACCCCAAAAACTATAGGCTTCAGTAGTTTGAGGACAATTCAATGAAGGGCCAATGGTATCCATCATGTTAAAGAGATAAGAGGAGCACTAAGGTTGTTTAACAGACCATGGATGTGATCACATTTGTTTTGTCATTCTAGTTGCTGTGTAGAAAATGGAACTGGAGAGCATTTTCTAGAAGGAAAGAAACAAGTTTACAGGGAGTTGCTAGGAACCAAGTGAGGAGTAATAAGCGTCTTCATATTTGAGAAGCTCAGCTTACTCATCTGTAAAATCATATTAATATGTGCCTCAGAGTGAAGTTAAAAAATTAATTATTCAATGTCTTTATAGTTCCCGATCCACAGTAGTTTTGTTGACCAGACTTAAGTTGGCGCCCATGATGTGCTCCTCCTGGAGTCATGCTGCTGTAGCACTCACACACTTGACTGTGGGTGGGACATTCAACTTGCTTCTAACCAGTGGAATACAGTGAAAGGAACAGATTTCACTTCCTTCGCAATGTTGTATAAGATTGTAATGACTATCACACCAAAAAACTCTCTTTCCTCTTGGTTTTGAGAAAACAAGCTGTCTTGTTGTGCACTGCCCTACGGACAGTTACGTGGCAAAAAATTGAGGACAACCGGCAAGAAACTGAGGCCCTCAGTTCAGCAGCCTGCAAGGATTTCAATGCTACCAGTAACCATCTGAGCCTATAAGTGTATCCTTCCCCAGTTGAGCCTCAGATGAGTACTCAGTTCTTACTGACACCTAGTTTGCAACCTTAGAAAGGGCCCAACTAATGCATGTCCAGACTCCTAATCCACAGAAACTCTGAGATAATAAATGCTTGTAGCTTCCAGCTTCCACGTTTGTGGCAATATTGTCATGTAGCAGTAGATAGCAGTTTCCCCACAAACTTAGTTCCCTCACTTTGCACTACCTACCCTGTCACAGCACTGAAATGCTAAGTGTGAGCAATACTACTAAAACCATTCATTTCCTGCCTCTCTCTTTAAATATACTGATATGGTTTGGTTGTATCTCCACCCAAATCTCATCTTGAATTGTAGCTCCCACAATTCCCACGTGTCCTGGGAAGAACCCAATGGGAGGTAATCAAATCCTGGGGGCAGGTCTTTTCTGTGCTGTTCTCAGGATAATGAATAAGTCTCATGATATCTGATGTTCTTGTAAAGTGAAGTTCCCCTGTACAAGTTCTCTCTTTTCTGCCACCATGTAAGATGTGACTTGCTCCTCCTTCCCTCCACCATGATTGTGAGGCCTCCCCAGCCATGTGGAACTGTGAATCCATTAAACTTCTTTTCTTTATAATTCACTCAGTCTTGGGTATGTCTTTATCAGCAGCATAACAATGGACTAATACAACTACCTATAAACGATCTTTAACTTTAAGCTTCCAAAGAATTTTAAAAGGTAGGGGGAAAATTAGGGGAAAGGAGTAAAAAACACTAAACTTCATTTATACAATAAACTGCACAGTAGGCACTGGTCTACCCCTGAGTTATACCCAGTCACAAGCACCAGTATCCACTGCCTAGGCTGTGAGTAACTACTGAAGTACATCTGCTCTCTGTGTCTAGGTTCCACCTCATTTTTACTAGTGACTTTTGTATCTAGCATTTTTGCTTTCGCACGTTCTCAGCCTCACTGATGTCCCAGTTCTTTTCTCAGGGCTCACACACAAACCACTTCCATTGCTCAGTTGTATTTTTATTGCTATGCTGCAAGCACACAAAAATTGTTCAAGGAAGCTGGACTTCCTTGTGTATTCTCATCCAAATGCCTTCTGCTTGACTACTGTGTGTGTATGGTGGGGGTAGGTACGAGGGACATTACTGTCCTCCTTTTACCCTCAAGATAGGGCTCTGTCTGAATGACTTGCTTCCAGCACTGGATTTAATTTTTTTCCCTTATATCTCACTTTCAAATATCTCCTGAACTATAAAGCCTGGAAATAAATGCTGTCTTTTTCTGGCAACATCTCCCACCTGGGAATAAGAAACCATTTCATGCTCACTAGACAAAGTTTGTGCCTATGTTTTGTATATTCAAGATGGGGTGATATTTTCTAGGTTGCTGATTGTTTTCATTTTATACAACACAACCATTTAATTAGCTATAGTTTATCATGTCTACTTAGGAACGGAATAAGAATCAAAATTTCAAGTGAAGACTACAGCTGCCACCCTAGGAAAGATAAAGTGTATCATAGTTACAATTAATCAAGGGTCTCAGAAAGTGCTGGGTATTTAGCAGGTCATGTTGACTCTTACTGAACTCTACAAGATGGGATCTGCAATAATCCCATTTTACAAATAAAGAGGACATTTAGGCTTTCGTGAACCTCCACTGGTCAAGGTAGAGCTGCTTCAAGTTGGCTTCAAATATCAAGCTCTTGCTCTGCAGAAAGAGGTGACTTGGACTCTCAAAGAGACACTGAGCCCCATACAAACTGCATTCTCAATACATTCTAGAGTTGTTTCTGTTATTCTTTCTTCCAATCCAAATGTAGCACTTTTTCCTCATGTAGTTTAACTATCTAATCACACAAAAATGTTATCAAAATTGAAGGCTGTGTTTTTGCTTCAAGGATATTTTAAAATCGTAGTGAAAATTGGTTTTTCGTAAATCTTTCTACGTTTATATGCAGGACTACACAAATGAAGATGATAACCCACTTTCAGACTTAGTATGAGCAGCTCCTCTCACATGCCTCTACTGCCTGCTCTTTTCTTTATTCTTAGCCTTTCTTTGAGAAATTTAGATCAATTTGAACTCATAAAATATAAAAATCAGTAATAAAAATGTTTACTGTCTAGAAATGTCTACATTGGAATTAGTTCACTAAATTTTAATGAAATGGTACAACATTCGATTTTACAGAATATTTCAAATTTTTCATTAATGTCTTGTCTGACAAGGTCCCTCCTGCCATTTTCAATTTTTATTTTAAAGCAAAAACCATGCATGTCCTCAACTCACTGACTCATTTGATGAGAGCAACAGGGTGTAATTTGCAAGCAAGTGGAGACCTTGATGAATGGGCTAGCTGAATGTCATGAGACCTCTCAACCACTGTAATTTCTGTCCCATGGTTGCTAGGAGTCACATAGAGTGCAGAGGGTAGGTCAATCCATGTCACTGTGACAGACAGGAGTGCCGACTGCAAATGCTTTTGAGTGCAAAAGAACAATGATGCATTCTTATTTCCTCATGAAGGAGATCATGGGTGAGTGTATGTTGTGGCATGGAAACTGTGTCCACCAAACAACTCAATCCTGCTCCATCTGGGAAATTTCCTTTATTAAAGCCAGTAGAATCAAAACAGGTTCTGTATAAAAGTTGCTTCAACCCCACTTAGAAACACCACAGAGCAGTAAGTGGCAGTGCTACCTTGCTCTGGAATAGAAGATTGCACACATCCCTGAATACCTGTCCCTAGCCAAGGTAGCATCACGGTTCTCAGGTACCTGTGATGGCTCCAGCCTGCATGATGTTGGAGAAGATATGTTTATAGGACAAGATGCCAATGATCACCTAGCTATGACTATACTTATTTCCTCACTGAAGAAATTGCAGCATGGAAAGGATGATTTCCAAGGTTGTACAGCCAGTTAAAGGCACAGTCAGATACAGGAAAAGCAGATCCCTGTTCTTGAGACTTGAATTGAAATGCCCCAGATCTGGAAGAAAAGATTAAAGTGAGCTTTCAGCACTAATTCAAAGGTGGCCATATTTTGCCTATTATACGTAATGTTGCAGTGAACGTAACAGTGCAGATATCATACAAATATTTCTTTAAGATCCTGATTTCATGTCTATTGGCTATATACCCAGAAGTGGGATTTCTGGAATATATGGTAATTCTATTTTTATTTTTAAAAAACCTCCATACTGCTTTCCATAATGGCTGAACCATTTTATATTTCCACCAACAGTGAACAAGTTTTCCAATTTTTCCATATCCTTGCCAACTGTCCTAGTCTGTTTTGTGCTCCTATAACAGAATATCTCAGGCTGAGTAATTTATAAAGAACAGAAATTTATGTCTCACAGTTCTAGAGGCTGGAAAGTCCAAGTTCAGGTGCCAGCCTCTTGTGAGGGCCTTCTTTCTGCATCATCTTATGGTGGAAGGGCCAAGAGGTGGTGGTAGCAAGAGAAAGAGGAGCCTGAGCTCATCCTTTTATAAGGAACCCACTCTCATGATAATGGCATTCAACATCTCTTAAAGGCCCCATCTCCCAACACCTTCACAATAGGTATCACGTTTTCAACACATGAACTTTAAGGGACACATTTAAACCATAGCACCATCTTTTGTTTTTTTTAGAATAGCCACCCTAACAGGTGTAAGATGATATCTCATGATTTTGATTTGCATTTCCCTGATGATTAGTGATGTCCAACAATGGATAATGAATAATGAAAATGTGATCTATACATACAATGGGATATTATTCAGCTTTGAAAAAGAAAGAAATCTTGTCATATGCAACAACATGGATGAACCTGGAAGACATTATGCCAAATAAAATAAGCCAGTCACAGAAAGGCAAACACCATATAAATTCGACAGATACGAGGCATCCAAAACAGTCAAACTCATAGAAGCAGAGAGTAGCATGGTGGTTGGTAGGGATTTGGGAGGAAATGCGGAGTTGCTGTTCAACGGATATAAAGTTTCATTTATACAAGATGACTAAGTTCTAGAGATCTGCTATTAATATTGTGCCTATAGTTAACAATACTATATTGTACACTTAAAAATGTGTTAAGAGAGTAAATCTCATGTTAAGTGTTCTTACAAAAAAAAAAAAGACTCTGGTTATCAAGATAGATATTAGTTTGGGCTAGAACTTTGTAATCCCTCTTCTGGTTGAAAAAAAAATGGAGACATATATTAATGATCTACTCAGGAGGAGGGCAGGGGGCAGTTGGTAACATAAATGTGATTACTGTCCCTTTAAGCTGTGTCAGAATTCCTGCAGAGCACAAAGGGCCTACTTGCTGTGGGCTGCTCTTTCCATTCTTGCTGGCAGAGCTGTCACTGTGCTCTGAGAGGCTAGAGGGTTGAGTGGAGGTGATACCTAACTGCAGAAACCTGCTCTAAGGAAACACAGTAACATCTCCCATGCCCTCTTCAATTTCAATGATAATAACCATGAACCTCAGGGCAAATCCCCTGTATGGGGACTAATGGGTCCTTGCAGTGCCTCAGAGGAACCACCGCTGAGCACTAAGTGGAGTTAAGCGGGGACGGGAAGGAAATGGAAGCTTTCCTGTGGTTTGCCAGTCACTCGGTTATATATATTCTTTTATGGGAAATGGCTCTAAACATGGAAAGGAAGCCAAGGTTTGATGCCTGACATCATTTCCTGTTTTCTACCAGTTTTTGTTTTGCCTTGCTTTAAATCATTCTGGATTTCGTTTTTCACTGTGCTTTGTCTTTCTTACCCAACCAGGGAAGATCAGTAATTAAAAGGCAGTAACAACTTGCAGATTTTTAAGTACTTTCACTGACAGTATTTTGTGTGATTTTTATGACAATCATGTGAAGTATGTATTTTGTCCACAGTCAGATAAGGAAACAACAGCAGCTCAAAGATAAGAAGGTGAATGCAGTAGTGTACATTAATAGATTGTATTTGTTAACATAGTAGTGAGGATTTTTAATATGAGTAGTTGATCACAATTTTCTGTTCTTGTTTTGGTGCTGAAATTACATTGGCTCACAAAATAAGTTAGAGAACTTCCGTTTTGCTACTCTCAAATCAGTTGGTTTAGCATGGGAGTCACCTGTTCCCTGAAGGTTTCATAAAATTCACCTGAAAACCAGGGAAGCCTGGTGTCACTTGCTAAGGAAAACTTTGATTACATAATTATGGTAACCTAATTTGATTACCCAATTTAATTAACAGTTATGAGTTTACTCAGTTTTCTTCTCTTTTAAAAATAAATGTATGCTTTTGTTCCCGAAAATTATCAGTTTTATTTAGGTTTTCAAATTTATTGGGATAAAGTTGTTCAGAATATTCTCCTATGGATTTGAATCTTTACTGTGTTAAGGAAGTAAGTTTTTATTCCTACTCATTTTATTAATGCTTTTTGCTGTTTTGTTTCAAAACTCATTTGATCCTGATAATAATCTTGCTATGTAGGTAAGTGACTGTTCTGAACTTGATCCCAGGTCTTACAAGAAAGTTTTCTAACTCCATGAAAGCAGAGATCACAGCTGCTTTGTTTCATACTCTAACCTCAGTGCCCAGCAAAACGCCTGGCACATAGTGGGCACACACTCAATCAATTCCTTAAATTAAATTGGACTGAAGTATTTCGAAAAGTGAGTTTTGAAGTAGATATTAGAAGAATTGGTTAGCAGAGAGGAACTTGAAGAATTTTTAAGGAAATAGTGTGTAAATAGCTTTAGAAAAAGATGGAAAGACAAAATGAGCAAAACTGATGAAGGTATAAATCCAGAAATTCATCTGATTTGGCCCACACCAAATTCTAGGCTTAGATTCTATTAGAAATTACATTACTTCAATATAGTGAGCAAGGGAAACAGTAAGAAGTTAACACCAGGAACACGATGAAAGATGACAATATTTTTAAAGTTCAAAACAAAGTCTCCTATTGTACTGTACTGTACACAACGGCATTGGGATGGTAATTGAATAGTTCTGTCCATTTGTATCTAATGAGACAAAATGAACAAATCTTGCCTTTTCCTTTTTTTTTTTTAATTTATGAAGTATTTATTGATGATTCTTGGGTGTTTCTCGGAGAGGGGGATATGGCAGGGTCATAGGATAATAGTGGAGAGAAGGTTAGGAGATAAACACATGAACAAAGGTCTCTGGTTTTCCTAGGCAGAGGTCCCTGCGGCCTTCTGCAGTGTTTGTGCCCCTGGGTACTTGAGATTAGGGAGTGGTGATGACTCTTAAAGAGCATGCTGCCTTCAAGCATCTGTTTAACAAAGCACATCTTACACCGCCCTTAATCCATTTAACCCTGAGTTGACACAGCACATGTTTCAGAGAGCACGGGGCTGGGGGAAAGGCCATAGATCAACAGCATCCCAAGGCAGGAGAATTTCTCCTAGTCAGAACAAAATGGAGTCTCCTATGCCCACCTCTTTCTACACAGACACAGCAACAATCTGATCTCTCCTTCCTTTCCCCACACTTCCCCCCCTTCTTTTCAACAAAACCGCCATCGTCCTCATGGCCCGCTCCCGATGGTCGCTGTCTCTTCGGAGCTGTTGGGTACGCCTCCCAGACGGGGCGGCCAAGCAGAGGCGCTCCTCACCTCCCAGACAGGGCGGCCAGGCAGAGGTGCTCCTCACTTCCCAGACGGGGCGGCCGGGCAGAGATGCTCCTCACCTCCCAGACGGGGCGGCCAGGCCTTTTCCTTTTTTGAAACTATCTCGGAAATATCCTTGAAGCTCCAGGTTCCATTGCTGTCCTTCAGTGCTCAGGCTGGTTAAACATGATTCCAGTTGTCTTGGTTTTTCAGCCATTATTGTTTAGTTGTATTTATTTTGTCAGTGGTAAGTGGCTAGTGTGGCTTGAACTACTTTTCTAGTGTGTTGCTAATGGTCAGATTGGAATATTGCTTGCCACAATTAAGGATGAATATTTCCAGTGGACAAATACAAGTATAACAAAAATAACCATACAATGATACACAGAGATCCAACATGGAAATTAGCAAGACTGAAAGAGTGATTTGGCAGAGGGCCCCTTTTAAAACCCCAGAGTTATAGGAAATAGTCCTGTCATCAAGAATACTTTTTCAATTTGTTTTATGCCAGACATTCTTCTATGAACTTACGGAAGACACGACAGAATTCCCACCTTGGTATCCACATGGAATAAAGGAAACCTGTGCACCTGATGGTTTGATATACCCTTTTGTCATCAGTTCTTAGTTACTATGCATAGTCTACTGATATGACATTTGTTCATTGTGTACTTTTTGTTACTTAAAATTCTTCAAATCACCCTAAGGTAAGAAAGTTTGGGTTTTATGTATGGTATTTGTAGAACTAAAATAAAGGGGAATTTGCACCCTAACATAACATACTCCATGTAATAAACTACCTGGTCAATTTATGAAATATGACTTGATTGAGATGCTACACATAAAATAGATAACAAAATGTATCTATTCTACAGCTAACAGATAAAAACTTTTTCATAGAAATCAACAACTGGAAAAAGCAAGGAATAAAGGTTGTCCTCATTGTGGTGACAATTTTATAGCATCAATTTTAATAATCTAGAACTGTACGGTTCTTTATAGTGATTTTAAACCTTTTTTCCATTCATATTCTTAATTGGTACAGAAAAATTGCTCTTGGGAAACTCATGAAATTATTCATACATTTTTATTTCACTAATTCTAGTATAAATAATGATTGAACTTTCTGTAGATTAAATGCAAGTATGAGATAAAAAGAATGTGAAAAAAGGATTCTCAGACAGACTATATTTCATTAATATCTAATTGGTTGCAAATTTTGCTGTCTCAAAAAGTTTCTGCTCTCCGCTTCATTAAATAAATTCTGTCATTGTTCAGTGTAATTATAACTTTGGGGAAATTTTCTCAATAAAAGCTTAGAAGGAAAAAAAAGAAGCGTAACAATTAATGATAAAAGCTTAGTTAATAGTTCTCAGCTTCCAGACCTTCTCAGAGTTCTAAGCAGTGTAAGTTTCTATGACCTATATGCGTGGGTTAGATGAATGTTCATAACTGATTTAGATGAGAGAGGGTGTCAGGAAAGCAAACAGATTTTTCTCCACTTAACAATTTTCCTATTTATCTGAGCATTTCCTGAATTTTAGGGTTTGCTCAGCTCTTTAAAGTATACTGAGTCCGTGGAAAACATCTGCAGAGTCTCTACCCTTTCCAGTTCTCCAAATGTTTGTTCAAATCCCAATATAAGGCATTCTAGATCCATTTGAGAAACACTCCATTTTGATCTACTTAGACGCAATTTTGTTTAAGCATTTTAATTCCTAACACTGTTGCTTCCTGTCTGTGTGGTTCCTGACCACGGATCAATGATTTGAATTCTTCCCTGCATAAAACCTAATGTATTTTCAAAGGTCAATTTTCCCTCTTCACCTTTTAGAATGTCTTTCTTCTGTGTTTTCTTAGACATTTACTCCAGAGCAATTGGCCATGACCTGAAGATCTACAAGCTCGTACAAACATCTTCCTACAGCTCATACAAAGAGTCCTGTGAGATGCCACCAATTGTATCAGATTCCCCACTTTAGGAATCAATTCATATCTATATTATATCATCCGGCAGATGGGAAGAATTTAATAAATGTTTGTTAAATAAATGCCTCTCACTAGTTTGAGTGAAACAGATGGGCCAAATCATTTATCATTTCAGATTTGGTGTTGAGGAATAAACTCAGGTAATTTCTTTGCAATACGCATTGAGCCACAAGTACATATTTAGCCCCTGTTTATTACATAGACACTTTGTAGTCTTGATTAAATTTACTTTAATTCTCACAGCAAAGTCCTCAAATTGATAGCACTGTCACCGTTTTAAAGATGAATATGTTAAGGCTTAGAAGGAATAACTGGTTTTCCCTGCCACTTTGCCCCAGCAAAGTAAAAAAACAAATAAGAGCTTCTACCCTTATTTCGAAGTACTTTTCATCATGAATGCATACCCCCAAAAACTGCAACATTTTCTTTTTTGATATAATAATGCTCTGTTAGAGAAGATAGAGAGATCTCTCAAATAAGATTCAGGTCTATAAGTAGAGAGAAATTCCAAAAAGCTCAGCTACCTAATGATAAAAACTTCCTACAGGGTCTGGCTCTGCCACGCAGGCTGGAGCACAGTGGCACAATCTCAGCTCACTGCAGCCTCCACCTCCCAGGCTCAAGCCATCCTCCCACCTCAGCTTCCAGAGTAGCTGGGACTCCAGGCATGTGTGATGACGCCTGGATAATTTTTGTATTTTTTTTGGTAGAGATAGGATTTTTCCATGTTGGCCAGGCTGGTCTCGAACTCCTAGACTCAAGTGATCCACCCACCTCAGCCTCCCAAAGTGCTGGGAGTACAGCTGTGAGCCACCGTGCCTGGCCAAAAAACTTCCCACTTTTATTGACTTCAAGCTTCTAGAAACATTCCACTACCAGTCTCTTCTTTTGCTTAAAAAACTGAAAGCTCCTATTAAAGGACAAAATTGGAATCTGTCAGTAGGAGGAAATTAGATGATTATCCCCTCAGCACCCAGAGTAGGTGGAAGTAAGCACAGCTGGAGGGTTGGGTTAGCCCACACATCTGACCAGACACAGATGCCATCGAACCTATACTGTCTTTCTGACACCATGTCACATACCTGTACGCACAGCTAGAAAAAAAATATCACACAAGCTATTGAGGGGTTCATAAATAAATGATCAATGATGAAACAATACAATGTGATTATTCTCTAAGACCAAATCTGGCTCTCCATCTATTTTTTAAAATAAAGTTTTATTGGAACACAGCTACCCCATTCCATTACACCATTTTCTATGGCTGCTTTCACAGTACAACAGCAGAGTTGAATAATTGCTACAGAGACCACATGGCCTGCAAGGTCTAAATATTCACTAGCTGGCCCTTTATGGAAAATGTCTGCCTTCCCCTGCCCTAGGCCACGTGCCTTACATCACAGCAACATCAGATTCTCAACACTTTCAGAACTCCCCATGTAACTCCAAGCACAATACAATTCCAAGCCTTTTACAAGCATTACCCTCTAAATCACTTAAGATTAGGTTCAGTTGGAACTAACAAATCCCACAGTCACACATGTTGTAAAAAGATTGAAATTTATTTCTTCCTCGCATAAAATCTGAGAGGGGTAGTCCAGGTCATTTGCTCTGCTCCAAACACTTTCACGGCCTCAGGCATTTTTGAACATTCCCCTCTACCACTGCCATCCTGAATGTGGTCCTCAACCTCACAGCATCCAAGATGGCAGCTGCGGCTCCAGCTGTCACTCCCAACAGAGTAGAGAGGGATCAAGAAGAAAGGGACAATGGAGCCATAGCTGATATTAAGGTATTTCTTGAAGGTGGCTCCTCAACACTTCCACATTTATCCCGTTGGCCAGAACTTAGTTATGGGGCTATCCCCCAGCCACACAGGAAGCTGGATGCCACAACTTCTACACAAACCAAACTCAAGACAGCAGCATGGGCGGTAGCTGGCCATCAAAGATTCTTGCTCCCTTTGCATAGCATAGAGCTGTTGTTGGAAGGCCAACAAAAATCAAAGCCTAGCCAGGGATTTGGTTCCCCAGCTTCTCTAGTAGCTAAAAGTAATCAATGGATTATGAACAGAGATGAGTGGCTACTTCTAAGCCAAGGGAATTCTGAGGAAGATGTACTCTCTCCTCTCTACTGTCCATTTCTTGATACTCCAGATAAACTTGGAAGCCAGATATTGAAGATAATGAAGTCACTAGATGGGAAAAAAACTGGATCTCTGAATTACTAATTAAAGGAGAATCTCCTACTAATTAGAAACACATTTTAGACTTCATGGGTGTTAAAAATGAACTTCTATTGTGTTGAGCCACTTATATTTTTAGGGTTTATTACACTTCCCACAGCACCTTATAATTATGGTTACAATTTTATATTCAGTACTAATGAGAATACCATGTCAATTTCTCATTAAGTCTCTATACCTCAATGTCTACTACACTACCTATTACCACAGTAGCTGCTAAATAAACACTGGGCAAATTATCACTGAGTAATAGAGGCATGCACAGATACTGTGAGAACACAGAGGAAATCCTATTTAATCAGCCTGGAAAAATTATATTTATTTTACAATGTAGGACCATGTGTGTTAGAATATTACATTTTATGTAAAGCATAAATATTCCATTGGATAAATTTTCTAGTTAATCTGAAACACAACTTTTTGTTTGTTCTGTTCTATGTTGCAAATTCAAGTGGTCCTGTCTGTGCTGCCTTGATAGACACCTCATATATTCAAAAGAGGAGGCCTTCAGAAAATTTATGAAGAGTAACTTCAAGGAGAAAGATAAACTTACAGGCAATGTGGGGCTCCTGTTCAGAGCCCAAAATGGTGATTGCATGGAAAACACAGACACTTTCTTCAAGCTGTTGTTTTAAAATATCCACACCCTATTTCTGTGACAGCCACAGCTTTTCCCACCAAGATGGAAACCAAGAGTGTTGATAATTTCTAATGACAAGAGGAGCTTCCAAACAGAGCTTTTTATTCATAAGTGGAGCTGTTAGATGAAAACCTGGCTTGGCCTGCTACCAGCTCACTTTTCTCTCTCCCTTCTCTTTTAGCAAAATTTTCCTATCCTGAACTTTACAACCTGAACATCTCCTAGCATTCTCCCCAGCACGTTGCTGTATGTTTATGTGTGTTATTCATGTCTCTCCCGCTAAAATGTATATGTCTTGAGAATTTAGATTTCTTTCTTATTCACCCTTAATGTTCCCCAAGCTCTCGCACAGGACCTCATACATAGTAGCAAATATGTGACTTATTTTGAATGTGGAAGGAACTATTTGGCCTTGAGTTGACAGGAAAACTGGAGGGGAAAAACTACATCTGCTAATGGGATAAGAAGAAAAACAAATTAACAGTAAAACTCTTGAGGTAAAAAGTGAGTCTTGGAGTTGCAATATTCTGAAACAAGTTCTGGGCTGGAAGGCAGGAGGCTTTGACTCTGGTCCCAGCTTGGCCACCAACTGAGGGACCACGGGCAAGCCAGCTGATCTCTCTGTGTTTCAAAGTCCCCAACCGTAAAATGGTGGTGCTGCAGGAGGAGACTTCCATGGGGTCCTCATTATCCACAGCCCTCTTCTACAGAGAAAAAGGCCATAATTTAAAATAAGACAGGGCCATCCACCAGCCATGTATCTTGTGTTTTATTTCATTTAATCATTGTATTTTATTTCGGTAGAAGACATGAGTGAGAGCCTCCAGGGAGAGTTGAACAATCTGTGAGATATCGCACCCCAGCCCCCATGGGAAAGTGGGCAGCCTCTCATGATTCCGGACCTGTCCATAGCCACGAAGGTATGCAGAGAATAGTGCCTTGCAGGCCTGCCTGCCCCAGGAGGAGGACTGCTTGCCTGTCAACCACCATGAAATCCTTTTCCAAAAAGATGTTTTAAATGTATTTTTTCAATTGACAAAAAAGTATATATTTATTATGTACAACATGATGTTTGGAAATATGTATACATTCTGAAATAGCTAAAGGAAGTTAATTAACATATTCATTACCTCAAATACTTATTTTTTTATAGTAAGAACACTTAAAATCTACTCTCTTAGCAAGTTTCTAGCATGCAATACATAGTTATTAACTGTAGTCACCATGTGGTACAATAGATCTCCTGATCTTATTCCTCCAGTCTAACTGAAACTTTGTATCTTCAGCCAACCTTTTCTTATTTTCAGTAATATTCTGCCTCACAAACAAAATATCTTGGCAAGTAACACCAGCTATCAATCTGGAACTCCTGGCCTAGGCTCATGGAAGCAGTGGAGCTTGTCTGAGAAATGGAGGTGCAGGATCCTTCATCTTTCAAGGATGGCAAAAAAAAGCTTGCCAACAAGGGCACGTACCCCCAAGACTAGAGAAAGCGGTATGGCTCTGGATTCTGCAAGAACAGGAGTCTACATCCTGTCTGGCTCTTTGTGAAGAGGCTACTTGAGAGGCCAAGCTAGACTTAGAGTAACAGGAATTTTCCAGCTTCAACAGGAGATGGTGAGACAGCCATTGATGTTGCCTGAACCAGCGGCTTTATCTGCACAGCTCTAGAACAGCACAGGATCATTAAATTGCAGAGGGCAGGAAGGGCCTCACCAAAATGTCAGACAATAGGTTGCTGCCTGTGGGAGAAGTTTCATCAGGACTCCAGGAGCCCCAGAGTTCATGGAGAATCCAGGGAAGGGAGAGCGCTAGAGAGCCTGGTGTTGGGTTTTAGATAATTCACCTCAGCCACCCACTCCACTGCAGCCAAATTGGTCTCCTTGCTGTCCCTTGAACACAACAGATGTGCTCCCACCTCAAGGCCTTTGCTCTGCCGTTTCTCCTGTTGGGAGTGCTTTCCACAAGACTGCACTTGCTAATTCCCCACCTCCTTCAAGAGTTTGTTTCCATCACACCTTCCAGACATGGCTCACCCTGAGGACCTGCAGCAACCCTATTAAATACCTGCAGCAACCCTATTAAATACCTGCAGCGACCCTATTAAATACCTGCAGCGACCCTATTAAATACCTGCAGCAACAATACCCGCAGCAACCCTATTAAATACCTGCAGCGACCCTATTCAATACCCGCAGCGACCCTATTCAATACCCGCAGCGACCCTATTCAATACCCGCAGCGACCCTATTCAATACCCGCAGCGACCCTATTCAATACCCGCAGCGACCCTATTCAATACCCGCAGCGACCCTATTCAATACCCGCAGCGACCCTATTCAATACCCGCAGCGACCCTATTCAATACCCGCAGCGACCCTATGACAGACCCGCAGCGACCCTATGACAGACCCGCAGCGACCCTATGACATACCTGCAGCGACCCTATGAAATACCTGCAGCGACCCTATTAAATACCTGCAGCAACTGCCTCATTCCCCTACCCTCTGCATTTCATTCCTACTCTCTTACTCAGATCTACCTTTTCTTTTTAACACAGAGCTTACCACTTTCTAACATGCTATAAAATGTAATTATAAATTGGGTTCCATTTCTGATCTGATCACCCCCTTCCCCCAGAATGCATGCTCCCTGGAGGTAGGAATCTTTGTTTGCTCACTAATAAATCTCAGGCATCTAGAACAGTGGCTGGCACAGGGTAAGCCTTCAGAGTACCCGTTGAATAAATGATGGAATGAATGGGCTTATTAGGAACCTCCATTGGTCTTAATTCGCTTTGGAAAAATGAAAGCAATTTGATTTCACTTGCTGGCTGAACCTGAGGAGCGAATCATACAGAAATCAGGCAAATCCACAGCACCCCAAAGACTCTTCACAATGATTTGTAGAAAAGAAAAACTGTAGCTGGACTGTATCAGGTGTTCTTCGAGAATAACCCTTGAGTTCAAGAGTCTCATTTTCTTCACTTTACAGATTGGATAATTGAAGCTCAGCATGTAATTAACATGCCCGCCTTAAGTATGAGCACTGTTTAAAGTGATTTACATATTTGTATTAACTTATTTAATCCTTGCGTCAACCATGAAGTAGAGAGCATTAGAATCCCCATTTCACAGATGAGGAAATAGAGACATAAATAATGTGACTTTTCCATGTTCAGCTGGACAGGGAGTGTCAAGCAGTCACTTCTAAACCCCTGCCATTTCTCTTATTCCACCCAGACAGGATATTCCTAGGGAGTTCCTTCAAAAAGTATCTTTTTTTTTTTTTTAGGAGTGTCACTCTGTTGCACAAACTGGAATGCAGTGACACGATCACAGCTCACTGTAACCTCAAATTCCTGGGCTCAAGTGATCCTCCCACCTCAGCCTCCAAAGTAGCTCAGACCACAGCTGTGCCCCCATGCCCAGCTAATTTTTAAATTTTTTGTAGAGATGAGGTCTTGCTATGTTGCCCAGACTGGTCTTGAATTCCTGGCATCAAGCAATCCTCCCCCCTCAGCCTCCCAAAGTATCTTGATAGGTGTTATACTGAAAATTCTATTAAAAAGTTTTGAATATGTTTATTTTTCATATTATCAATTTTTCCTTGTGTTTATTTTTCACAAAAACTTCAACATTTACACAAAATCCTCATTTTGATATGTAATCTGACAATTCAGACTGCTCACATTTGCATATTTATATTCTTTTTGCCATTTCCATTCCATGAGATCTGCTGGTCTGTGGGGTACCTCATTAAGTGCAGCTGTAACTTCCCCATGGTGAGCAAAGACTAGGAAAGGGATAAATATCTATGACGGTTCCTCCTCGCAAAAGTGCAGGATTGGTTCAGCAGCTCTTCTGCTGATGGGAATGGATAGCAATAAAGCAGATCAGAAAGAATGAACTCTCTTCCCTTCCTATTCTAAGAAGATGGTTCCCTTCATCTTTCATCACAAGGGTAATAAGCTCAGCCTCATTACAGAACCTGAGCAGCACTAATCTAAAACATACTGCATTTACTATGAGGGATTGGTGAGGCTAGCCCCTCTGAACAGTGGCTTCAGTCATTCCGTAGCGAAGATGCTAGGAAATGACTAGAGAGATAAGATGAGGGAAGAAGGATGAAGTCACTTTGGTCTGGCAACCAGATGGGGTCCCCAGACCCATGCTTCTCAAACCACATGTAGAGAGAGCAAGTTTGTTTGTCCTTAATCCTTAGAAGACCAAAATTTGAAAAATATATTGCAAATGAATTACCAAAAGAAAGATAAATGAAATGAAATATGAAAGTCAGATTTGTATTATTGTATTAGATTTATATTAATATATTAGATTAATATTAGTATTAGATTAAAAAATTGCTGTCAGTTTGCTATTAAAAGTTTCAAACAGCTTACTCTTAATTTCTGTATTAATTTCTGTAACAAGCAGACCCATCAACCATGCTCTGAGTAGCAATGCCCTGGACCAGGCTGGGCAGCCTGAGACCTTCTGTGGGTGGCAGTGGAAGGAGTGGCTATGAAAGGCAAGTTCAACCTAAAGAGAAATAGAGAACCCAGGATGGAGGAAACACAAACGGTATAACTCTGCCTAGTGATGAGGGCAAGAGGGAAGCAAATCCACACAGTGCAAAGTAATATGCAACTAAGCAGACAGTAAAGAGAAGAAAAAGAAGGGATGAGCTGGTGGGAGCATCACAGCATCCCCCTAACTTCTGAACAGTACTGTAGCATCCACACAGCTAACTGGTTATACATGAGCTATGTGCTTGGCACCACTTGGAAAATAGTTACACAGCATATGAGCTCCTTAGACTGAGTTCCATGGGAGAAGCAATGGCATTTTCTTTCCTCCTTAAGAAGGAAGGTCAGGGTACTGGTTACATGTCCTTGAATATGTCACCCAAGTTAACCTGCCCTGATTTAAGTAGGACTCTGGAAGAGTGAGACACTCATTTTGCAGAGAACAATCAGAATTGCATTTGACTTGATGATCCCATCCAGTGTGATTATAGGTTCTCTATAGGCACGGTGATTCCTAATGGATTTGTCTTACAGATTTCTTTTCCACCATTGTTGCTGTTGCCCTCAATGTGTAAATTGATGATCTGCTGCTAATGTCTTAGCCCTGCTATTGTTCCTCTTCATGCCACCTCTAGCTAGTACTGTTGGTTTTACAGGAACTGTCGAAGTAGCAGAAAAATGTTTCCCCCCAGAAATAATAGCTTTGGGGGTTCTTTAGAATCTTGCCCTTTTCATTTTATAGTCTCTGAAGGAAAATAATGAACATATTTTCCCAGGGACTTCACCAGTAGACATTTAAGAGCTGCCAACCATGCACAATCTTTATTAGCCGGAATCACTGTGCCAAGGCAGAAGACAGAACCCACATGCTTCAGCTGTGTCCCATCACTGGATGTTCAGGCTGCCTCCTCTGCATCCTGTAAAGTGTGGGCAGCCTTGCCTCCTGCTTTTCATTGGGAGTTGTATTCCAGGAGCCTGACTTTCAGCCCCAGCTTCTCATGCCTCATACATTTCAACAAACGTAAAATTTATCATTAAAAAATAACTCTGCACATCCAAATAGGCAAGAACTCCAAAGCAAGCAGATTCAGTTTCACAGCTCATAAACAACTCCCAAATACAGTTGGCTAAGATAATTGATATCCACGTGACAAGGATTCTTCTCAAAGGCACTGTCCTCAATCCAATCACCATACCAGATATGTGTATTGTCTATTGTCCATTCATGCAAAAACCTTCTGTCTGAAGAATCCTGCTTAATAACAGCTAAGTGTTGATTACTTGGACAATGATCAGGAAGTCACGTCTTGAGCTTTAGGAACTACCAGGTAGAAAAGAGTGAATTCAAAAAAGTTCTAGAGCAGTGGTTCTCAACTGAGAGTGATATCCTCCTTCCTCCAACCCCCTCCTCCTCTCCAGTGACATTTGGCAATGGCTGGAAACATTTCTTATTTTTGTGACTGGGAGTGAGGGTTGCTACTGATTTTTAGAAGGTAGAGGCTACTGATGCTGCTAAACATCCCACATTATACAGGACAGCCCCCACAACCAAGACTTATCCAGTCCATAATGCCAATGGTGAAACTGGAGAAACCCTTTTCTGGGGCCATACCATTAATGAACACATAATTAATCATTATGATTTTGATTGATTTGATATATTTTTTAGTAGGACAGTTACCAGAGTTTTCTCAAAGATAAATGTACAGTTATAGGATGTGCTTTGATAAACAGAAAAATAGCACTAGTTTGGGAAATCAATTGTTGAGGCAGTGGGTTATTCTCTCAGATCGAATGTACAATGATGTTCTCTTCATGGGCGCATAGCTCTCTTTGGTAACCATTGTTGGACTGGGAATGATTACTTTCCACTCCCTCCAAATTTGCTTCCAGCAGAGTCTCTGCCCCCTAGCATGATCCTGGCAAAAGATGACAACTCTGGCATTAGGAGCCCTTTTTAGAATAACATGCATGTGTTCTCTTCCTCCTCCAAACATCTAGCCAAAGACTCCTCAAATTTGAATGTGCACATGAAATCCTGGAAGCGGGGGATGTTGGATAAAATGCACATTCTGTTTCAGTAGGTCCTTAATGTGCCCCAAGATTCTGTGTTTTTAATGAAATGCTCTCAGACAACGCTGCTGGTCCATGGACCACTCTCTGAGCAGCAAGGTTCTAAGGCGGGCCCATGTTCTTGCTCATGGTCCTGTTTCTGTCTTGCCTTCTTATTCACTCCCAGGGCTTACCTGCCTAAAGAAGCTAGAAGACCAACCATGTGGAGTGTGGGCAAGGTATGCATTTTGAAATCTGAAAAGCACATATTTAATCCTGGAACTTCCTCATAATGGTTCTGTGACCCTGGACAAATTAACCAGTCTTTCCAATATCAGTTTTCTCATCTTAATATGGATATAATGGTTATTTCACAAGACAGTTGGCAAGGATTAAATGAGATCACAGGTCCTTCATCCCTTATCCAAAATACTTGCGGCCAGATGTATTATGAAATCCAGAATATTTTTAGTTTTAAAAAAAGTAATATGGTGTATATGCAATATATTATGTAGCTGGCTCAGAGGGGCCCATATAATCAAATAAATTAATATTCATGCAGCAAAATATATGAATACTATACCAACCAGAAGGAGTAAGGACCATAAACAGCTGAAGTTCACATCAGGTTTTCCTGCCAAATATGTTCAGGTCAGGTATGAGTTACAAGAAAGCTTTCAGTTTTCAGAGTTTTTTGGATTTTAAAACTATGAATAAAGGGACTGTGAACCTGTATTTGGCCTGTGAGTGCACTAATCTTTCAGTTGAAAGAGTGTGACACACTCTTTTCCTCCTACATCTCAAAGGGTAAGAAAGTAAAGCCTCTGAGGCTAGGACTGAACATGCCACAGAACCAAATCCAGGGTATGAGATAACCAAATCAAGGGAGAGGCCCGTTCACGAGGGCCAGGTGGGATTCAAGGTCAAAGCCATGCCAGCACCTAGAAGAGCTCTATATTGAATCCCATCATCATTATTTAAACCACACACACACACATTTGCACACACATACACTCACATTCCTCAAATTATCAGAACCTGGGGCATGGCTAAGTTCAGAAATTGGGGTCTGGCAGAAGGTGGAAGCAGAAAGCCAAATGGCTTCTGAGAAAAACACACCCTAATTCTCCCTTTAGCTCATAAAATTAGAGAAGAATTTCTCTATGGAGGGCATTCAACTTCTCTCTTGAAAATATACGTAGGGAAATGTGCACCAGGCAGAGGTAGAAGTCATTTCACAACTCTTAATTTACATGGACAATTAGATGTTTGTAGGTGTAGTACCTTTTATTCTTTTTTTTTTTTTTTTTTGGATGATGATGATCATCTTATAATTATAGCTCTTGGTGCAAGATTTGGAGATGAAAACTGCATAGCATTAAAAAGAAGAAGAAGAAAAAAAACACACTTGTCAATCCAAGCTATGCCATTCCCTCATTTTTTAGAACAGTCTTCTAGCCAAATTGAAGTGTGGGACCGCCTTCATCCTGCAGCTTCAGCAACAAGGCATATATTCCCTGGGCACATGCTGGAAAGAGAGGTCAGAGGGCAGGATCTACTACATGTCCTGAACAGTTGGGTGAAGTGTCAAGATCTGTTATGTGTAGCAGGTGATCGCCCTGGAATGTAATGCATTCTGCAATGATAATTGAAGTCTGAGATTGTTTTAGAGATTATTTTAGCAGAGACAGTATTGTAGTTATGAGCTTGGTCTCTGGAGGCAGCCTGCCTGAGTTTAATGCTGAGCCCCTCTGCTTACTGATCACGTGGACTTGAGCCAGTTGTTACGGCTCTGAGATTCTGTTCCTCTACATGTAAAACAAGGATAATAAGAGGACCTGCTTCACAGGATTACTGTGAATATTGAATGAGTTAATGTGTGTCGGGTCTGAACACAGCACCTAGTAGGTGCCTCCATGTTAATTGCTGTTATCTTACAAGTCCAGCTTCCGCTGCTAGACTGAATTGGATTGAAAGCCAGTCCCTGTTGACTAACCACCCCTGGAGGACAGCAGCTCTTCCACACAGGGAGGGAGTTGGGGTCCATCTCTTTGACTCTACCCCATAACTCTGGGGTGGGCCTTAGGGGAAGGAGTTATCTACCAAGCCCCAGGCATGATGCCAAGCTGTTGAATACTTCATCTCTCAGGTAGACAGTTATCTCCATTTCCCAGATGAGGAAACTGGTGCTCAGTAAATTTCAGTGACTTGCCTAAGTCTGTACAACTAGTAAGAGATAAAGCCACCCTTGGAAACCACAACTACATAGTTTCAAATTCCATATTCTTTCCACCAAATGCACAGTCTCCAGAATTTCACACAACCCCTAGAGTCCTCACCTAGAAAGTTTGAGGGCAGAGATAGGATCATCACCTTTTTCAGAAGAAGGGTAGAGCAAGTGAGGATATTAACTGCACTTCAATAAACCACTCATAACATAAAAATAACAAAGGAAAATCTCATGATCTGTTATCACCATCATGTCATTCAACCTAAGGCATGTCAATGGCAACAATGTAGACAGGATAGAATATCCTGGAAGATACGGCGCAGATGTTCAAATCAAACAGGTCCAGCTCTTTCAACAGTTCATTTTTCTCATGGGCAGCCCACCCTGCTGCCTCCCATTTGGGCCTCCCCTGGGCTGGCTTCGCAGTGGAAGCCCATGACCAGCAAACAGCGACCCAGTTGAGGCGACCCCTTCATCTGCCACATGGTTCCAGACTTCACAGAACCAGACAGAAAAACACTCTTCCTGTCAGCAGCTGAAAAATTTTGCTTTGGGCCCCAAGGGAAGTATGACTGGGGCCTGTGTGGTCTAGCAGAAGGTTTGCTTGGCTGCCTGAGGAAAGAGAGACACTCAGGCTCATCTTAGTGACAGGGAGAAACGTGCAATTTCCCCCATGTGTCCACAGCTGCTCTCCCGCCAGCTGGACAACACAGACTGGCCTCGCTCACTGAAAATGCTTCCAAACAAGTAACCTATGGCCTGCACGGGACTGCGGCCCAGGAGCCAGGAATCTGTCTGAGAATGAATGAGATACCTCTCAGCAGATTTCCAAGTTGGAAAGAATCATTAAAAATGTGGCCATAATTTCTCTACAGAAAAAAAAAAAAAAAGAGGACACATTCAGGGTCATTCTGAAATAGTCTTTGCAGAGACATCTGTTCCCGTTACAGCTTTGCTAAACCAAATATGTACGTGATGCTTCTGGTTTTCCTGTCAAGCTGATCAAAGGGTGTTTGTGTGTAGAATAATACATTTTAGGAACGAATGCCAGGCATGTCTGCAAATATTACATTAGAGGAGGGACAGGTTGGGGTGGTGTGGGGAGGGAGGGCACATGGCTGAGCTAATGGCCTTCCTGTAGCTGTTGCAGGCTGGAGAAGCCGAGGTAACTGTGGGGACTTTAATGAAACTGATAGCATCTCTGAGTCCAGGCTGGGAGATGACTCACCAGTGGAGACTCATTAGCACAGGGTCACCCAGGGACTGAGAGGTTTCTTTCGGAAAAAAGAAGCACAGACATCCAGCATCCTTCTTGCATTTCAATAACTCTGTTTAAATCAAGAGGAACTGGTTCCACGAGACTATGAACCTACATTCTCAAAAGAAAAGATGGATTACATCTAATTAGGCATAGTTTTATTGATTTCTAATAAGATTTGGGGAATTTTTAAATTCTGGGTATCAAATTGACAGTTGGAGTTCTTTCCTTCATTTCGTTCACGTTTTTTCTTGTTGTTCTGAAATGCTGTGTCACATTCATGTATCATGTGGGACCTGAGTGTCAACATGTGAGCCTGCAGCCTGGCTGCTGCACTGCTCACCTGGGTAACATTGAAAGCTCTATGTGCATTTGTGAAAAAAAAAAAAATCATGAATTAGATACATCAGTCAGAGAATCATGTCAGTCATAAAAGACAAAACACTCCTTTTGAGGATGAAACCGGGTACGCAGCTCACTTTCTCCAACAGAGCCACTGCCCAGACCTGTCCAGCCCTCACCATCTGGCATGTCTCTACAGCAGCTAATGTTAGAGACCTCCCTCCTACAAGCAACATCTCCCTTGGTTTTGGTGGGACTATTCATACCTTGTTTTCCTCCTGTTTATCGGATCATTCCTTCCAGACTTTTCTTCCAGACTCCACTGTCTCTACATCTCTTCTATGCTGCTGGCTACCCAGATTTTTGCCCCAACTTGCCCCAACTCTCTGCTGCATTTCTTCTGCATTTGGTAGGCTCTCACTCACTCTCCTGGCTTGGGTCCCCATCTCTACACTGATGCCTCTCCTGTCTCCCCTCCAGACCATCCTTCTGAGCTCAGGTTCCAAAGAGCCAGCAGCCTCTGCACGATGGGACCCAGGATCCCAGAGTGTGCGCCCACTTTGTCTCTAGCCCTCCTGCTATCTGGCAGCAGCCTCCTGGCCAAGTCGTCCAAAACACCGGGAATGATTCTGGACCTGTTCTCTCCTTCATCTGCCGCAAACTGAGTCTTGAGTTTTCTGTTTTCTCAGCATTAGATACTTTTTCCTTCTTCTTCATCCCCTATGAGATGCTGACCACAGTCCTGGCTCACCCTTCTCATGCCAAGACCACTGCCATCCTGGAAAATGGACTGTGTGCCTCTAACCTCAATCCCTGCCACACTTCCTTGAACACTTTGTAAAATTCAAATCTGATCACTCTTACTTAACCCTCTTCAGGGTCTTCCAGTGCCCAGGGGATCACTTCCATCCAGAGTAGTTCATCATACGAGACCCTAGTAATCTGGCCCCTGTGTTCTCACTCAACACCCCTCTTTGAAGAAATGCACAATTCTCCCAAATTGCCATGCTGTTTCATGCCTCTTTGCATGTCTTGAAACTGAAATACCACTACCACCACCTTCGGTCGTTCTCTCTTTTTCACTTTTCAAGCCTCAGTTCCTCTTCCGTAAATCTCCCCTCCTTTTCTGGGAGAATTATTCTCTTCCACGTTCCTACTGACTTCTGTCTCCCACAACTCACTCTGTCAGGCCACACTGCCCATGTTTACATGTCTGTGACTCTACCACCTGCTGGTGTGTCAGTTTAACTAATTCTCTCAGTTTGTCTTGCCTTGCTTTCTTCATCTATAAAATGGGTATAGCAATACCTACCTCAGAGGTCTGTGCTCAGGATTAATTGAGTTAATATATTTAAAGTCCTTAGTGCAACATCTCCCAGAGTAACAGGCACATATTAGGTTCTCAGTAAATGTACGATTGAACAGATAGAATAAGCAAATAGACACCAGCTACTTTTTCAGCCCATGTATTAGTTTTCTGGAGTTGCTATAATAAAGTACCACAGACTGGGTGGCTTAAACAACACAAATGTATTTTTCTTACAGTCCTGGAGGCTGGAAGTTTGAAATCAAAGTGTTGGCAGGGAGGCTGGAAGTTTGAAATCAAAGTGTTGGCAGGGCTGCCTTCCTTTAAGGCCTCTCTTCTTAGCTTGTAGATGGCATCTTCCTGCTGTGTCTTCACATGGTCTTCCTTGTATTCATGTGTGCATTCCAAACTCCTCTTCTTGTAAGGACATGGGTTCTATTGAATTAGCACCACCCCATGACCTTATTTTCCCTTAATTACCTCTTTAAAGGCCGCATCTCCAAAAACAGTCACATTCTGAGGTACTCAGAATTAGGCCTTCAACGTATCAACTTTAGGGGAGAACAATTCAGCCCATGACAGTCCCAGTCTCTCAATTTTTACTGATGTTTTATTTTAATCCTTTGATAAGTAAACAGAAGAGACAGCCATGTCCTACTGTTGAGGGATGGACAGTGTAATGTCACAGTGCTGACATTAACATGTTCTGAGGCCTGTGTGAATGTCATAGCTCCACTGGGCCTTGGTTTCCCGCTCTATAAAGAAAGGAGATGAACCTAGATGCTGACTTTGGTCTCTCCCATCTCTGACGTTTGGGGATTATATGAATAACAAGCGCACACCCAAAAGGTAATTTAGAAAATGTCTTCCTTCCGTGTACCTTTGGACCAAGGGTCTCCTATCTGTATGTCTAGGTCACTGTTGCCTCATGGGTTCCTAGTGGGTGCAGCTCATCTGTTTGCAAATTTTTTTTTACTTCATCAAATACTAAATCTAACATTTTTATATTTCTCTAAAATGTTTCCTCTTTTTATGTGTTGCTGCACATGCATTCTGCTATAAATTGTTAACCATAGTTTAAACCTAAATTTATAAAACTCAACCAGATACAGAAATCAGAGCAGTACTAACCTTGAGGGGGTGAATACAGAGTAGGAAGGGGCCGAGGGACCGTCCAGGATGATGACGATGTTCTATATCGTGACTGAACAGTTGTTACAAACGTACACACTGATGTAAGAAATCCATCTAGCTTTGGACCTGAGAGATTTGTGTATTTTACTAGATGCAATAATACCTCAACAAAAATAAATAAATACCATAAGGATAGATTGCACTTGGTGACAGCCACCATGCAGAAATGCTGACCTATCACTTTTCCCTGAGCAGTTGGTCCTGTGATCATTTTGGAATGTGACTTTTGTACTGCCTGTAATTCAGGAAGGGAGGCTGTGAGGAAACCACAGGGTTAAGTCTTTTTCAGTACTCTTTCTATCCACATATTATCTCTAAAAAAGTGGAAGGAAAGAGGAAATTCTAAAGGAGCTGAGAAAGGGCTAGATGTGTTGGGTGTGAAATATCTCAGTATCCAGAAATGCTTAAGGGATGGGACTCCAAGAAAGGAAGAAAGACACAAGCCAGTCACTATCTCCTGAGATGAGGCTGTTAGAGACCCAGAGAGAGACCCACTTCCCCTCTGGAAGGAGTTTCCACGGAGATGAAATCCCATTCACATTTATGCCTGTGTTCTTGCCCAGCATAGTCCTTATCCCAGCCATTAGTGGGCACTGGGTGACTGGAGCATTCTCCCTCTGCTCTTTCAGTCCTTCAAACTGGAAAAAAAAGATAGATTACATAGATGATAGATAGACAGAGTAATAGTGATAGATAGATAGATGATAGATGTCGTAGTAGTGATTGATAGATTAGACAGACAGATGGACAGAGAGAGATAGATAGATAGATAGATTGATAGATAGATAGATAATAGATAAATAGATAGTGGTAGATTATATAGATAATAGATAAATAGATAGATAGATGATAGATGTAGTAGTAGTGATTGATAGATTAGACAGACAGATGGACAGATAGAGATAGATAGAAGATAGATAGATAGATAGATAGATAGATAGATAGATAGATAGATAGATAGATAATAGATAAATAGATAGTGGTAGATTATATAGATAATAGATAAATAGATGATAGATAGAGTGATAGACTGACAGAGATAGATGATAGACAGATATATTAACAGATAGTGATAGATAAATAGATAGATGGACAGATAGAGATAGACAGAGATGATAGACAAACAGTTATAGAGAAAGAGAGGAAGGAAGGAAGGAAGGAAGGAAGGAAGGAAAGAAGGAAGGAAGGAGAGAGAAAGAGAGAAAGGAAGAGAGAGAGAGAGCAACAGAGAAGGAAGGAAGGAAGGGAGGGATTCACTAGTGATTAGAGTTCTGAAAGGAAAACATCTCCTTTGGCATCACTCCCTGATACTTAGTGTGATGGTACCAGCCCAGGCATAGCAGTGAGGACTTCCCTTCAACATGTGAAAAATATATCTTTCTTACTTACCAGCTTCACTCTCTCCAGGGATTTTGGATCTATTCCTGCCTATGTGTGCTTGGAAAGTAGTACTAAATGCCAAATGATTTTTTCTATAATTATGCTTACATAGTATTTTTATTATGTGCAATTTGAAAAATATCTTCATCATATTTTCTAACACAGGCAAATAAATGTCTTAATAAACATCTGAGAGGGCAATATCTAAATTTTTAATGTATTACCTGTTGTTTTCCTAAGTACTTAACCTTGGCCATGGTTCTACAAAGTGTCCACCCTCCAGAGGGGATGTTAGAACATCTTACGGAATGGATTCCTCTATTTATCCCACAGTAATAAAGACAAGTTCACACAAAAACCTGTGCACCTATGTTTACAGTGGCTCTCTTCATAGAAACGGAGGACTGATTAATGGTTACTAGGGGTTAAGAAGGGGATAGGAATGGAAGAGAAATGAGTGTGGCTGCAAAGGGGCAACAGAAGGGCTCTTTGTGATGATGGAAATGTTCTATGCTTTGCCTGCATCAATCTCAGTGCCTTAGTCGTGGTATTCTCCTATAGTTGTCCAAGATGTTACTACTAGGGAAAACCGAGTTAAGGGTACACCACAGGGTCTCTGTATTAGTTCCTACAATTGCATGTGAATCAAAATTATCTCTAAATTAAAAAATTAATTTTAAAAACTAAAAAAAGATGCCTCAGGCATGGAAGATAGGATCACAGGCATGGGAACGGGGTGCTGGGTAAGGAGGTTCACCTATTAAAGCCACCTCTTCAATTCTTCCTCTGACAGCAAAGGTGTGGGCTTGCTGCTGCTTGAGGGGAAGAGGATATGGCAATTGGGGACCAAAAGCTCACTCTTTTCCAATGCCAGTGGATGGTGGGAAGGAGACAGGGACAGAGAATATGAGTGCATGTCAAGCTGAAACTACCTAGACATTCCCTTCTCAGTATTAGAAAGGGACAAGGAAAGTGACAGCACAAAAGGTCTCTTGCCCTCACCAACCCCAGCAGAGCCATATCAGCTTTGAGGCTCAGTGTGGCCAGAGAGAGGGGAATCCTGAGGTTTTTCTTTCCAAGCCACCTACTTTCTTGAGTTTAATCAACTCCAAGATTTGAGCAGGGCATCCAGCAGGACTGGTAGCTACCAGGAGCTTAGGGGATCTCATCCAGGGGCCAGAGCTCCAGCTTAAGAACCCTAGATCTTCCCTCTGCCGAACACACACAGCTTGATGAGGAGGACTGGGAAGGGCAGGGGGGTTTCTGCTGGGGAACACATGGATGTGCTGCAGAGGTCGATGCACCTGCATTCCACAGGAGGTCAATGTATCCCCATTCCACAGGAGGTCAATGCACCCCCATTCCACAGGAGGTCGATGCACCCCCATCCCACAGGAGGCCGATGCACCCCCATTCCACAGGAGGTCGATGCACCCCCATCCCACCGGAGGCCGATGCACCCCCATCCCACAGGAGGTCGATGTACCCCCATTCCACAGGAGGGGGCACAGGAGCTCTGTACTTAAGTTCACACACTGCCAGACCTTTCCCTAAGTGTCCCCTTTATAATAAAACTGTAATCATAAAGTATAGTGCTTGCCTGAGTTCTGTGAGTTGTTCTAGCAAATTATCAAACCTGAGGGGGTCATGGGAACTGATGTGGTTTGGTTCTGTGTCCCCACCCAAATCTCATCTTTAATTGTAAATGCCACATGTCTAGGGAGGGGCCTGTAATCCCCACCTGTGGAGGGAGACAGGTGATTGGATTATGAGGGCAGCTTCCCCCATGCTGTTCTCATGATAGTGAGTGAGTTCTCATGAGATCTGATGGTTTTATAAGGGGCTCTTACCTCTTCTCTCTCTCTCTCTCTCTCTTTCATCTGCCACCATGTAGGATGTGCCTGCTTCCCCTTCCACCATAATTATGTTTCCTGAGGCCTCTCCAGTCATGTAGAACTTGAGTCAATTAAACCTCTTTTCCTCATAAATTACCCAGTGTCTAGTATGTCTAGACATATGTCTAATCTAATACAGATTACAGCAGTGTGAGAACGGACTAATACAGGAACCCTTGAATTTATAACCAGTTGGATAGAAGTGCAATGGCCTGGAGACCCCCATAGTGTGGCTGGCATCTTGTCAGGGCAGTCTTGTGGAGGCCTAAGCCTTTGACATGTAGAGTCCTGTACTAACTCCAGGTAGTCAGATCAGCATTGAATTGCAATCCACCCAGTTGGCATGGAAACAGGATGAAACCCTACTCCAAGCTCTAGATGTAGGAACAGTCTTCTCAGCAGGTCAGGGGTCCCTCCTTTGTGTACCACTGTGCCCTGCCTGACTTCTACCTTAGTGCCTCTGATGTGCTTGGGAATTCATTCGTTTGCATGAATGTCTCTCCCACAAGATCCAGGCTTCTCATGGGAAAGCACCAGAGAGCGCTCAGGTCTCATGGAAGTTAAAGTCTTTTGAGGGAGAGTTTACGTTTAAGTGTCACATATAAGTGTTTTATAAAATCCTAAGACCGTGTGCCACATCACCAAGGCCCCTCCGACTTGGAAGAGGCCAGGAGTATGGTGAGGTACCCTGAAGCTCAAGCACCACTGGCCTCACAGCAAACCTGCTGTGGCCAGGCCCACATCTCATCCTCCCTGGCATCTGGCTCGCAGAGGACATTCTGAGCCCATGTACCAATGAATGAAAGATTAAGTAATTCACCCACAAACACAGATCCAAGTAGGAGTAAGGCATTTCTTAACCTTAGACTTAAAAGATGATTTGATTCCTTCTGTTTAGATAACAAGGGCTTTTTTTTCCTTTGAGGTCTGACCTCACTTACTATTTTTGCCTGAGTCCCTGCAGTGGGACTTGGATGGACACACAGGCTGTGGTGACAGGGTCTAAACACACAGGAGCCGGGGAAGCTGGTCATCTGCTCTTTGCAACCAGTTTAGAAAAACCCCCCAAGAAATTTGTGTTTTCATTTCAAAGTTAAACCACTAAAGAATCAAAGAAGGAGAGCTGAAATGCAAATTTAGGGCTCATTTTAAGTTTAGGAGGATTTAAGGTCTTTGTCTCAGTGCCAAAAGCTTTCTCTTTGTGGAGAATCCAAGTCATTAGGTTGCCCTGGTATTTGCTGGGGTTTACAATAAAATAGTTAGAGGCTTTTTCACAGTCACCCAGCATTAGGAGACGTGTTGTGTGGCACGTCATGCTTCTCATGCCACAAGGAATTCTGGAACCACTCCTCCCCTTTCTTCCTGCTGTCACTGCCCTGGTTTGGCCTCAGAAGCGGGTCTGAGATGCACAAAGACGCACTGGATGTGAGATCACACCGACCTAAGTCCCGCTCTGACTGGCCCTGACGTACCAGCTGTGTCACTGAAACTTCTCTGAGCCTCTATTTATGTATAAGATCCCAGCATTCAGTAGTTTCCACCATCTTGGCATCTTCCCATACCCTGGGTAAAATTTCAAGCTTCTTTTGTATGAAACAGAAATCCCAATTTTTCATCTCAGGTAGCTGAAGAGTGACATCTGAAGTGTCATTTGGAATCACTACCCTGGCTTCTATCTTCAGCTGCAGAGAAGACTGTGCTACCAAGAGGATAAATATGAAAGGGTCTCTCTCACCAGCCTGAAAACAGCCGGAAGGTGCAGTCATGTGCCATGAAGGGCTCGATGGAGGTGGCTGGGTCATGCCAGGGTATGCAATTAGGAGCTGGAAACCATACAAAGATAAACTGAAAAGGTCAGATAGTAAAATCAAAAGATGATGTATGAGATAGGAAACTATCTTCTGGTAGACTCATGCCTCCCTAGGGAAGCATGAGACCTGTTTTGCCTCTAGGGTACCAGCAACTCATTACTGAATAACTAAAATGTTGTTGACGAACTCCTCAAGCCCCAGAAGGAAATGAGCTTATGTCCTTGCCCGTGTCTCCCTTTCATGCCTCTGAACCTCCTCCCCAGGCAGTTGATGAAATGGTCATTTGTACAGGGGTCACTGTGAGTTCAGAGCAGCCTGCAGTTCTCCAATTCACAGCAGTAAGAGCTGGATGTGTTTCAATTAGGTTCACAAGACTATGAAGTCATCCTGGATCCCAATCAGCTGATTAAAAATAATCACATTCCATTTTCAGAGAACTTGAGTATTTTGAGGTTAGGAAAGAGTCTAATTATTTTTCTATATGATTGCCTCATTCTAACTATTCCACAGTGGCAATGGAAACTAATGTTTTCCAGCACCTCCCATTGACTAGGCCCCTTGCTAGTTGCTTTTCCTGTGTTACTTCCTCTTATCCTGACATCAAACCTCAAAGGCAGAATCATCATCTCCATTTTAGAGGTAAAGAGACTGCAATTTAACATGCAAAGCTTAAGGTGACTTCCCTACACCTGGTACAGTCAGGACAGTCTGGTTCTAATCTTGGAACTTAATCTGTTCAACTCCGAATCGGATCCAGCCAGGGCCTACAGTTCACCTTCTTCTCTCTGGGCCCCCTGTGGCCTTCTTTCCTTCGGATCTGACTTTCCCGGAAACCATGTGAAGCAGTCAGGCAGAGCTCGTACAGCTCCAGTCCAGGCTGAGAAGAGCAGAGGCTGAGTAGTGGCTGTCATCATGTTCGGGCCAGGCTGGTTCAGCTTGATCAATGTCAATAGGATTTCCAAAGTCAGAAGTACCCTAGGCACCAGGTGAATTGACATGGTTCAGCTCCTCAGAAGATAGCTGTGCTCTCATTTCGCTCAGGGCCAGTATGCTGCTATTACTGCATTAATTTCCTGCTGGCTGTATTTTCCTATCCACCTTGCAGTTTTAGAATATGTCCCTCAAAAGAAATAGACACAAGTGTTCTCAGATTCTCAGTTAAAATCTCACCTTGGGGTTTCAGCTTTCCAGGATGGCGCTGCTCACACCATTCCTTCTCCTGGAATGCCTGTTCAGTCATCTTTCCACCTGATGTAGTCTTGTTCTTCAAGATGCAGGGCAGTGCTCCTTCTCCCAGAAAGCCTGACCTGATACCCTCGGCTAGGTGTGACCTTTGTTTCTCTGACCTTTGACATCTGCCTCTCTGGTGGCACTTAGCGCAGTGCCTTGGGGCCTTGGTTTACTCTTGGGGTCTGGGGGCTCCTTCCTGTCTTTCTCCCTCATGTATCCCTCCATTCCTTGAACATCCTGCCTGAGATAACATCTAAAGCAAGGGCTGTGCATGGAAAAAGGCACACATTACACTCAATCGTTCCACTTCATGCAAGTCCCTTGGTTCTCTCACTCAGGATCTGCAACTGCCTGCCTCCTAGTGTGTTGTAAAGATGAATTTTGTTATGTGTCTGTATACCGTATGCACAATGACCACTCACTCCTGGCCAGTCACAGTGCCTAGAATACAGCAGGTCACTGTGCACAATGAGCCATTGTCTCCTCAGACAAGGACCCTGTTTCAGTCCTGCCAGTGGTCTCTGCTGCCCCAGCCCTCTGAGGTCATCAGGAGATGGTGCCAGACGGCCTGTGCAGGCAGGACCCAGGGCAAGCAGTTCACCCTTGGCTTTGGGTATTTGAGAAGTTTATTTTCTCCCTAAATCAGGAGGAACTAGAGGGTGAGCCACACTAATCAAGCTCGTGGGTAACTGAAACAAAACAAAAGAGGTGCCTTATGCAAATTTCTCACCTTCTACTAAAGAACAGACTTCTAGCCTGAGATTCTCCATGGACACTGTTGGACTGTCCTTCTCCCGATAGTGAGAAATGCACTAAGTATCAGGAGCATTCTTAGGAAGGCCAGAGCTACAGCAATGGGCTTTGAGTGACCCCATGGGTCAGTATCATCCAGAGATCGCTTATCACTAAGCCAACTTCTGTTGGCTCTGCAGGCAGCCTACCCTGGTGGGCATCTCTGGACCTTTTAACCAATGCTTACTAGTTTCCTAACATGCTTTATCAATTATCAATGTGGCGATCCTCTGAGCAATTGTTGATTGCGGACATATTTTAATTTCTGAGACAAGACATTTCCCTATGCTTCATTTTAAATGACTAATAATTAACAAATGACTGATATTCACAGATTGTTTTCCTATTCATAAAATGCCTTCACAGACATTGCATTTAACTGTCCTATCATGCTGTGAGGAGGGGAATATTGTTCCATTTAACAGATAAAGAAATGAAAGCCAGTGGCCTGCATTCACTCCAAAGCCACTAGCTCAGGAAGAATAAAACCAGGTTTCAAGTCCAAGTCCTTTGACTCCAAATACTGTGTTCTTTCTATTAATTATATTTATAAAACACGTCTTTGTTTTCATAGTGCTTTACCTGGTTCTCCAACAACCCTGAGGTGTTGCATCCTGTCTGTTTCAGCATGTGAGCTCCAGGAGAGAGCAGAAGCTCCATGAAGCAGGGCTCTGTCTGTCTGTTGATTGCTTTAGGGGTTCTGAAAATAAGAATTGCTTAATAAATGTTTTATGAATAAAAGGGTGAAAAGTACAGAGAGATAAATTACACATCCCAAACTGCAGAGCTAATAGGTGCTAAAGTTAGGAATTGAGCCCTGTTTTTCTGTGTGGGTGTTTTGATTTTGGTCTTTTTGAGACAGGGTCTCTGTCACCCAGGCTGGAGTGCAGACGGACGTGTGATGGTTAACACTGAGTGTCAACTTGATTGGATTGAAGGATAAAAAGTATTGATCCTGGGTGTGTCTTTGAGGGTGTTGCCCAACGAGATTAACATTGGAGTTTAGTGGTCTGGGAAAGGCAGATCCAACCTTAATCTGGGTAAGCACAATCAAATCAGCTGCCAGTGAGGCTAGAATATAAGCAGGCAGAAAAATGTGAAAAGAGAGACTGGCCTAGCCTCCTAGCCTACATCTTTCTCCCCTGCTGGATGCTTCCTGCCCTCGAACATCGGACTCCAAGTTCTTCAGTTTTGGAACTTCGACTGGCTCTCCTTGCTCCTCAGCCTGCAGATGGCCTATCGTGGGACCTTGTGATCGTGTGAGTTAATACTTAATAAACTCCCCTTTACATATCTATCCCATTAGTTCTTCCCTCTAGAGAACACTAATACAGGTGGTGTCATCACAGCACACTACAGCCTCGACCTCCCATGCTCAAGCAATCTTCCTGCCTCAGCCTCAGCCTCAGCCTCTGCCTCAGCCTCAGCCTCCCAAGTAGCTGGGACTATAGGCACATGCCAGCAAGCGTAACTAATTTTCTTTTCTTTTTTTTTGGAAAGATGGAGTCTACACTATGCTTCCAAGGCTGGTCTTGAACCCCTGAACTCAAGTGATCTTCCCACTTCTGCCTCCCAAAGTGCTGGGGTTATAGGTGTGAGCCACCCTGCCTGGTTGAGCCTTGATTTCTTGATCTAAGTCTAATTATATTCCCAAATGAACATTCTGCCATATAAACGGAATACTAGATCATTTCCCCTATTATTGGAAGCAACACTCAGCTTTACATATTATCTCAAGGGAAAAGAGTCAGGAAATTAAAGCTGATTGCTTTTATGTGCACCATATCCAGTAATTCCCAAGTCACCCCAAAGGAAGAGAGTATCCTTTTTGTACAGACAACTAAATCAAATCTTAGAGAAGTCATATAACTTGTCCAAAATCACAATGGAGGAACACACATGTGTCAGGATACCTGATTGAAATAATATTCATGACAGCTACTGTGGTGAACAAGCTGAGAGGAAAATGTGCAAGGGACTAGAACACTACTATGTTTCATGCCAGTGCTCACCTGTGGGTGACTTTGCTTCTTTCATTTAAAAAAAAAATTATTAACAGATTAGGTAGTAGGACTAGCCAGTACTAAGCTATTAGAGAAGCATGACTAATGTGCAATGATGGAAAAGATGGTGTGTATCAAAAGTTTCAGAGTACCATGATAATTCAAGGAAAGGAGAATTCCCGAAGATGTGCAATCATTAGGGAAGGCTTTGTAGAGACCAAGAGATCAAAGGTCACCAAATTGGAATAATGAAAAGCTGCTTCTTCTACCACTTACTGCCTGTGACATGAATAAATAACTTAACCTCACTTATCCCCAGCAAAATGGGGATGATTAGAGTCTGCCTTATAAAGCAGCCTGCCTTACAGTAGAATAAATGAGATGATCTTAGAGAGCACTTAGCTTTGTACCCAGCACACCATCAGGACTCAATCAATGCTATCTATAAGAATAATCACAGCAAGCACCATATCAATAGCATCCAGGTTCAGAGCCGAAGCTCTTTCTCCCACCTCTATTTCAAAAAAAATACCCAGGGATCTTATGAGTCCTTTCTTAACCACTTCAGAGAGGAGTGAACAGCCTCCTCCTCCACATTGCTGTTACCCGTGTTGGTGTTAGGCTCTCTTCTGATACCTGCATATGGGTCTCTGCCCCATCCAAGGTCTTCCTGCTTGTCTCATACATCTCTCCATCCTCAGTGCCAGTGCAGGGTCTGGCACATGTTAAATACTCAGTGGATGGTTGGCAAATATGCTAGGGATTCAGAGATGAGTAAGAAAATGGGCGTTAATTTTACAAATTCACAATGTAAATTTCAGATTATCCGAATAGCGATTTAGTCTATAAATATTCAGGGAGCACCTACCAAGGTACTAGCCTGGGTGCTCATATTCTGGAGCTAAAATTCTGTTTGCTTTCTCAGAAAAAGAGTCTTAGCCAGTGGAAGGACCAGACAAATAAACCAATAATTGCATTGCATTACAGAGCTTTGAGCCCTCCAGGTACCGCAGTCTCCTGACAAACAGAGGAATCCAAATGATGGCCAAACCCTTAGGCCATCATTACATGAACCATTTCATCTATTTTCTAAAGCTGCCATCATTCTGCACAAGGAGAACAGAATTGTTATTGAATATGACTGTGGCTAAGTCTCAGCTGGGACAAAGGAACACCTAGAAAAGCAGGAGTGATCCAGCCTCCACGGGAGGAACAGCAATGTCACAGGCCCATGTTAGCATGTGTGAGCGCAGGCATGTCAGGAGCTAAGCTGAGATCCAGGAGCAAGAGAAGGCCAAAGCCCCAGGGAGGTATCAGTGGGGGGCAAGCTCTTGAGAACGAGCCTGCAAGCTTTAGTGTAGCAAGAAGCTAGGGCCCAGTAGAGAAAGGGGAGTAGAAATAACCTCAACAGCTTTCTGTCCCTGCGCCTGTGGATTGGCCAGCTCAGTGCCCAGGGCCACCTGTCACACAGCAGGCTGCTGTGGGCCAGAGCATCCTAAATGAGGTGAAGTCTAAAGAACATGTTTTTGCGATTCTGAGATCTGTCGGGGACAGTGTGGTTCTGGTATTGAGTGGTTCAGACAGTGGAAGGCTGGCCATGGGATAAAAGGAGAGATGTGTCACAACAGAGGAGAGCACAGCACAATGGGGGGCAACAAGGATGGACCCAGCGACCGCATGGCAGGAGGTGGCCAAGGGCAGGCAGAAGATGCAGTGGAGGAGGTGCAGTGGAGGAGGCACTGAAACTGAGAGGAAGAGGAATAAAGGAGGGGAAAGAGAATCTTCTACAGGAAAATGGGAACCAGATGATCCAAGCCCCTGGGGTACAAGCAAAAATGGTCTATGACATGCACGTAGGCAGCCCCCCACTGCAGTGTGGGGCTGTGAAGGGCACAGTGGAGACCAGACCAGGACAGCCCCAAGCCTGGGGGTGGGTCCCGTGCTCACTGCCAATATTGGAATTTGTCCTGTGAGCTGTGAGCATCCTAGCATTGATCATAACATTATAGAGAGTTTCCTTTTCATCACGTGAACTGTTGCCTTTCTTCCCTTTCCCCACGAATGTAAGTGCTATGAGAGTTTTGACCAAACCTGACACATAGCACGTGTTTAATAAAATTTGCTAAATGAATATGTGCTACATGCTTAGCAATGTATCCAGTGTATAAATGTCAGCTATTATGAGCTATTCTTTCAAATACAGTAACCTGTTATTTATGTTCTTCAATGCACGGTTGGTCTGTTTTTGGAAGAGAGAGTAATCATGAATACATGACTGTTACATCGCCATTCCACCTCTGATTTACTTTTCAGTGATTTTCATGAATGCCCTCCCACTTCTTCTCTCTCCCCCACCCCATGCCACCACCCCCATTAATTCCTTCTGGACAAGAACTAATCCTTTGACTGAGTTCACGCCAACAGGAGAACTCCTGAACCAGGGCATGTGAGGATAACGAATCCATGGAGAGTCAACAGAAATATTTATCCCAAGTTTCCTGCATGTCAGGCTATGACAGCTTGCCTTCTGTCTCAAACACTATGTTCATGTCAATAAATCTGCTAAACTCCTCCACCAACCTGCTCTCTCTTCCCAAGGCAGAGAAGCTGTGAAGAATGGGTGTTCTGTCTTAGAAAAAAAAAAATTACACTGCTCCCCAGGGTGCATTTGAAGTGCACCTTGCTAGAAAATTATGCCTTTGAAAACTTTGTCTAATTATACCTTAGTTGACAAAATTAGGCGCTGACCCCAAAGTGCTGCAATAGCTGCAGTTGTATAAACAGTGGGTTGAGACGTGTCTGCCTGTATGTGGTATGGGTGGTGCGTGGTGTGTGTGTGTGGTGTGTGTGTCTGTGGTTTATATTTGTTTGTGTGTGGTATGTGGTGTGGTATGTGTGTGTGGTATGTGGTATATGCGTGTAAGTGCATATATGTGTGGTGTATGTGTGTAGAAGGTGGTATATGTGGTAGTATGTGTATGGTATGAGTGTGTTATGTGGTTTGTGTTTGTATGTATGGTTGGGAGTTGTGTGATATATGTGTGCTTGTGTTGTGTGTGTGTGTGGTTGGGGGTGTGTGGTATATGTGTTTGTGTTGTGTATGTAGGGTGTGTGTGTGTGTGTGTCATCGGGCAGGTGTGTGGCATATGTGTCTTTGTGTTGTGTGGGGTGTGTGTGGGGGGGTGGTACCTTTCCTTTGCAGAGGTCACAGCATAATGAAGGATCCCAATGTCTTCCTAACTTTTGGCTGGAGGTCCCACTGTCCCCCTGAGACCTCCATATTTTAGAAGATGTATCATGGTGTGGAATAAGGCACAGGCTTTGAAATGCAGAAACTACAAGTCAGATTCCAGCTTCATCCACAGCTGGGTGAGAATCAGACGTGTTTTTTCACTTCTCTGAGTCTCATTTATCACATTTACAGCCTGGGGGCAATACAAGTTAGAAGATACTGTAAGGGCTAAATGGGAAAATATGGATAAAACCCAGATCTCAGTGTCCAACACACAAAAGGACTTCACACAGCAGGCTGAGGACTAGGCCTTGGCCCTGTTTCATCTGACGCACACTAGGTGCTCAGCGTGCGTCAGATGAAACAGGGAACTAAGCTGTACTAAGGCAATGATGTGCACATGACTCTCACCCTCACTGGTGGTGATTATGGCCTTGAGGAAGGACGGCAGAGCTGAGAGGAGAGGAAAGAAAGGCAGCCAGGAATTCTTAGGTACTGTGTACTATTTCCCAGTGTTAAGTTCTGCTGTGGGCTTCCACCTAAAAAGGACAAGACAATAAAGCTGGAGTTCCACCCTCTCCCAACAACAGACGAAAGTGCAGGTCCCTCATGGCACAAGGAGGTGCCTATTCCAATTGCAGCTGCCACTTGCTGGCGTCCTGACATCCTCTCCTCAGCCACTCTACGAATGAACCTGAGGTAGTCCCCTCCCTTTGGGGGCCTTGATTTCCCAAATTGAAGGAAGTTCCTGGATTGGATTGAGTGGTTTTCAAACCATGCTGCAGCAGCTCCTGCACAGGGAGTTCAAGTGCAGCTGGGAGATGGATGGAAGGAAAGCAGACATGGGACATCTCTTGTCTGCGATGTAAGCAACTCCGCATTTGTCTGTTTGGGGTTCTGAGCTCCTGCCTCCCACAGGAGACTTAATGTGAACAAAGGATACCATCCAAAGCTAAAATAAAAGCCAAAACAAACAAGCATATGTAGAACTGCCATCACAATAAAATCATCTCCCCATAAAGCAACAATAAATTTGGACAAACCTGCCTAAAACAGCCACTTCAGTCCTCTGGAAACCAACCCAAGTCATACAACAAACTGAGAAGCAGTTTTTCAGAAAACTGCTGAATTTCTTTTAAGAACAGCAGGAATCTGGGATGTTCTGCCCAGAGCTGCTCCCATCTCCACCCCCAACTCTGTCAATAGTTCAACAACATGGGCAGAGGCAGAGGCTGTGAAAACAATAAGCTCCATCCATTACCACTTTCAGAGAGCTAATGTGATTCGAGTTGTTGTCGGTTCAAGTGACAAACAACAGTGAGAGCAGGCAGCTCCACCATCCTGAGGCTGAGGTCCTTTTGGGGCAAGCAGGGGACCAAGGGAATAGTCAAGGAATTAATAACTGGTGGGCAAGTGAGGGATTTTACAGGGGGTTGAAAGGATGGGGTGAAGTGATGGTGGTGGGCTTTGAGAAGCTGCCCGCACATCCTGGGTTGACCACAGGGCACTCACACGCACAACAGAGATAGGAGCATAGTCCTGGTCTTCAGAACCCATGTGCTCTTTTGTACCCAGCAGATGTGAGAAGTGAGCAAACCTAGCCAAAAAAAAAAAAAAAAGAATAACAACTGGAAATCAAGGAAATAGAAACAGAAAAACAATAGAGAAAATCAATGAAAACAAAAGTATTTTTGACAAGATCAACAAGATGGACAAGTCCTCAGCTAAACTGGAAGAGAAAATACAGAAAAGATACCAATTACAAAACTAGAAATAAAAACAAGTACCTTTTTTATTATAAGGGAACATTATAAATAATTTTCTACCAAGAAATTGAGAAATGTAAATGAACTGGATACTTTCCTAGAAAGACACAAATTATCCCAAAACTGACCCCAGAAGAAATAGAAAAATCTTAATATATCTATAACTAAATAAATTGAAATAAAAATTATAAATTTTTCTATGTAGAAAATCCCAGACCCAGCTGAATTCACTGATGAATCACTTTTTAGAAAAGTCACAAACTTTTCTAAAAAATAGAGGAGGGAGAAATAGTCCTTTAGCTTATTCTGTGAGAGTACTGTTACCCTGCTATCAAAGTCAAATGAAGACATTTCAAAAAAAAGAACATTACAAATGAATATCCTTTATAAACATAGATGCAAAATCCTTAGCAAAATATTAGAAAACTAAATCCAGCAACTTACAATAAGTGTTAAATACTATTACCAAGTGTGGTTTATCCCAGGAATATAAAGTTTTTTAGCATAGCCTTTGACAAAATTTAACACCTATTCATGATAAAAAATAAAAATAAATAAATAAAATAAAAAGCTCTAAACCAGGTAGATATAGAAGAGTTCCTTAACTTGATGAAGGACAGTTATAAGAAACCTACCATTAATCTTTATATTTAGTAGTGAAGACTTTATGCTTTCCCCTAATATCAATAACTGCAAGGATGTAAATTTTGTCTCTTCTATTTAACATTACATTAAAAGGAAGAAAAAAAGAAGAAAGGAAAGAAGGAAGTAGGGAGGAAAGGAAGGAAGGAAGAAGAAAGAAAAAAGGAAAAACTAGGAAGAAAGAAAGCTAGGGGAAAAAAGATTAGACAGGAGGATATAAAACTGTCTTTATTCGCATGACACAATCCTATATGTAAAAAATCACATGACACAATCTTATATGTAAAAAAATTCTAAAGAATGCACAACAATACTACTAGAACTAATAAATGAGCTTAGCAGTTTGGAGTATATGCTGGCAATAAACAATCCAAAAATGAAATCAAGAAAATAATGCAATTCATAATAGCACTAAAAAGAATAAAATATTTAGGAAAAATTTTAACAAAATGAGTGCATAATTTTTACTCTGAAAACTGCAAAATATTGCTAGAAGGAAATGAAAAGGCATCTCATGCTCATGGAGTTGAAGACTTAGTATTGTAAAGATGGTACTTTTTACTAAATTGATTTATTGATTCAACACAATCCCTATCAACATCCTAGGAGAATTTTTAGTAGAAATTGACATGCTAACCTACATTTATATGAAAATACAAAGGATCTAGAAAAGCCAAAACCATTTTGGAAACAAAAATAATAAAGTTAGAGAACATTATTTAATGCCAAAACTTACTATAACTCTATAGTAATCAAGATAGTGTGGAAGGATAGATACATCAATTAATGAAATTGAATTGGTGTCCACAAAAAATCTTGTATTTATAGTCAACTGACTTTGAGCAAAGATTCCAAAGCAACTCAGCAGGGTAATGTTTTCAATGAATTGCAAATTGTGCTAGGAAAATGGAAGATTCATATAAAATAAAAATGGAAAGGAAAATGGAAGATTCATATAAATTTAAAAAAAAAAACCTAGACTCTTATCTCATATCATACACAAAAATTAACTACAAATGGATCGTATATTAAATATAACTGTTAGAAATGATAAGATTTCTAAAAGAACACATAGGGGAAAACCTTTGAGATATTAGTTAGACAAAGAGTTGTTGGATGCAATACCAAATGCATAAGCCATAACAGAAAAAAAGAAATGATAAATTGGACTCCATTAAAATTTAAAACATTTGCGTTTCAAAAGATACCGTTAAGATAATGAAAGAAACAAGCCACACATTGAAATAAAGTATTTGCAAACCATGTATCTGATGAAGGACATGCATCAGAAATGTAAAAACTCATTACTCAAAAATAGGATGCCCAAAAAGCCAAATACAAAGTTGGCAAAAGACTTAAACAGATATTTCACCAAAGAAGGCATATAAATGACTAACAGACATCTGAAAAGGTGTTTATCATTAGTAATTAGGAAAATTCCACAACCACTGGAATAGCTCGAATTTTAAAAGCCAGATAATACTGAGTGTTGACAAAGATGTGGAGTAACTGGAAAACCCTGCTGCCATGCCCTCATAGCTGGTGGGAACACAAAATGATACAGCTACTTTAGAAAAACAGTTTGAAAGTTTCTCAAAATGTTAAACACAAACTTACCATGAAACCCAACAGCTCTACTTTTAGGAATATACCAAAGAGAAATAAAAATATATATCCACACAAAGATTTGCACATGAACATATAGCATCATTATTCTTCATAGCCAAAATTGGAAACAATCTCACTGTCCGTCACACAATGGATGGATAAGCAAAATGTATTTCAGCTGTATACTTAAATACCACCTAGCATTGTAAAAGGACAAAATAGGGATAACCTGCTTCAACACAAATAAACCTTAAAAAATTATGCCAAGAGTAAAGAAGCCAGAAAAGACTATATACCATATTATTCCATTTTTATGACACATCCAGAAAAGACTAATTGATAGAGATCAAAATTAGATCGGTTCTTGGCTGAAGCTAGGAGTGAGAATGGAGGTTGACTGCAAAGTCAAGGGGATTACTGGGGGGTAATGGAAATGTTCTAAAACTAGATTTGGTTTGATGGTTGCACTACTCTGTAAATATTCTAAAACTCCTTGAATTGTACACTTACAATAGGTGAGTCTCATGGAATGTAAATTATAAATGAGCTATGTTTAAAAACAGATTGGAAACTCTGAATAAACGCCAGGCGTGGTGGCTCATGCCTGTAATCCCAGCACTTTGGGAGGCTGAGGCAAGTGGATCATGAGGTCAGGAGATCGAGACCATTCTAGCCAACACGGTGAAACCTTGTCTCTACTAAAAATACAAAATGTAGCTGGGTGTGGTGGTGCGTGCCTGTAGTCCCAGCTACTCAAGAGACTGAGGCAGGAGAATCACTTGAACCCGGGAGGCAGAGGTTGCAGTGAGCCGAGATCGCGCCACTGCACTCCAGCCTGGGCAACAGAGTGAGACTCCATCTCAAAAAAAACAAAAACAAAACAAAAACAAAGAGAAACTCTGAATAAAAGAGATCAAAACCCCCTTAAATACCTCACTGAATGTCCTTTGTGTCTCTCATGCTGCATGAGCTGAGACCTTGGATCTCAAGCTCGTTTCTGCCCACCCTTTGAGAACTGAAGCTCCCCGTGTCTGAGAGAACTCCGTGTCCACCTTCCCCTGAACTATTCAGTTCCATTCCCTAGGAAATGCTCACCTCTTTTTGCAACCCATAATTTACACATTTCAGAGACTGTTCTTTCTTTCCTTCTACCAGGTGTGAGCAAAGCCCATCCTCAGATGACCTGCACAATAACTAATATATAGTCTATTACAATAATGCTTTCAGCTGCATTTTTAAGCAGAAAGCCCACTTGTAGAAGAGTTCTCATTTTTTGTTATAACATTTTCCAATTAGATTGAGTGCATTTGACCCAATTTAAGAGAGAATAAAATAAATACTCTCTGGTATTTTCAGATAAGACATGTTTTTTCTTGTCAGTAACAGAGCTGCTTTCTCCATTTCCAGAAACCACTGGGCAAGGAAACACGTCAACAGTAGAGCTAACTCAGAACTGTGTTTGAATTCAGGCTGACAAGATCTGTTTGAATGCGGGTTCTGCAAGAATCCACACTTTTGTGGAGTAATATGACCTTCAGCTCCACTTGTTCTATCTGCTAGACAGTTCTACTTTTAGGGTGATCTCCTCTGGGCATGGATTCTGTCCTTAAGGCACATGTAAATTTTTAACCACAGGGCCAAACATCTACTATGTAAAACACACAGCGAAAGGCTGCAGGGAGATGTCAGGTTGAAGTGTATTTGGAGAGATCCTCATGCTAATTTGACAATCAGTTGGACATCAAAAGGATATTGTCTTCTTTTCTTTTTTTTTAATTAATTAATTTATTTATTTATTATTATTACACTTTAGGTTTTAGGGTACATGTGCACAATGTGCAGTTACATATGTATACATGTGCCATGCTGGTGCGCTGCACCCACTCACTCGTCATCTAGCATTAGGTATATCTCCCAATGCTATCCCTCCCCCCTCCCCCCACCCCACGACAGTCCCCAGAGTGTGATGTTCCCCTTCCTGTGTCCATGTGTTCTCATTGTTCAATTCCCACCTATGAGTGAGAATATGCGGCCTGCATGGTGCCCAAGACCAGATCCCGCACTCCAACTCAAATCAAAGAAAATAGAGTCGAAAGATCAAAATGACTCTATTTAAATCATAATTGGCATGTAACATCTGTTCCCATGTACCTTCTCCTGTCAAGGACACAGTCTTCAGGAGAACCCACCTGTCTCACTGCACTCTCCATCTTTACTCTAAAAATTCAGAAATCCATGTCTAGCCTTGCTCATCTAGTGCATTCTCCCCATTGTTGCTCAAATAATCTTTCAAAAAACGTAATCAATTTTCTGCTCATTATTCTTTGTAGGCTCTGTCTGCTTCTGGCATAAAGTTTAGACACCCAAGCCTGGCATCCACCCTATCATCTATATTTGTACTGAAACCTCTCAGCTAGGTTCCGGTTTCCTTGTGCAGCCCATAGTCTGGGGTCAAATGATTTGCCTGTCTCTAAATGAGCCACTCACACCCGTGGGTCAGCCCAGCACTCAGCTGCATCCTGTGCTGGCTTCTCCTTCTGAGAATGTTTATTCTTTCTTCAAGCCTCAGCTGCAATATAATCCGCTCTCAGAAAACTTTCCAAATTGCTCTCCACCCAGAGGTTAGTCACTTCCTTCTCTTTGTCCTGTGGAACCTCACAGATATATATTTCAAAGCATTTCTGTCCCGATGCCATAGAATTGTTCATAAGTCAGTGGCCTGGAAAGACCACAAACTCTTCCAGGACTGGCACTTTTTCATATTTATTTGGTGTCATCCTTTGGACAAAATGGGAAACATAGGAAAGAATTAATAATGAATAACAAATTGTGGAGGAAGAAGAGAGAGAAGGAGGTATTTACTCAAAGTCTTGTAGCTTGGGGGAAACAGTGGGAGGTAAGACAAGACACTGAGATAAAAAATGAGATGCAAAGAAGGCGTTGGGAATGGAAAAACAGTAAGTTTATTTGTAACATGTGGTATACCAAGGGCCTGTGGGGCACTGGGTGGGATTGTCAAGTGGACAGTAGGGTATGCTTCTGAATCTTCCTCAATGTTTGAGGCAAAGGAGAAAGTTCAGGTTTGGAAGCAAAAGTTTTTAAAAGTCAGCAGCCTTTGTAGGTAGCTACAGCCATGGATATCAGGAAAGTCTGAAAAACTGCGGAGAGCTATAAAACCCCGCATCATCAAAGATTTTAAAAGTAGACATCAACAGAATGAGAAGACATGCCCCAGACTGGGAGAAAACATTTGAAAAAGACATATCCGATGAAAGACTGTTATCCAAAATATACAAAGAACTCCTAAAACTCAGCAATGAGAAAATGAACAATCTGATTCTTAAAATAGGCAAGAGGCCTAAACAGACACTTCACAAAAGAAGGTGTACAGATGGCAAATAAGTGTATGCAAAGTGCTTCATATCATGTGACATTAGGGAACTGCAGATTAAAGCAGCAATGAGATACCACAACACACCTATTAGGACACCAAGGGACAAAACACTGACAGCAACAAGAGGAAAGTTGTGGAGCAGCAGGAGCTCACAGCCGCTGCCGGTGGGAATGCAAAATGGTGCAGCCACTTTGGAAGACAGTTCAATAGTTTCTTACAAAACTAAACATACAAATATCATACGAACCAGCAATTGTACTTCTTGGTATTTATCCAAATGAGTTGAATGCTTAGGCCCACACCAAAACCAGCACACAGATGTTTATGGCAGATTTGTTCATAATGTCCAAAACTTGGAAACAACCAAGATTTCCTTTAGTAAGTGAATGGACAAATAAATGATAGTACATCCAGACAATACAGTGTTACTCAGCACTAGAAAGAAATGAGCTATCAACCAGCCTGGCCAACACGGGGAAACCCCATCTCTGCTAAAGTACAAAAATTAGTCGGGCGTGGTGGTGTGTGCCTATAATCCCAGCTACTCGGGAGGCTGAAGCAGGAGAATTGCTTGAGCCCAGGAGGCAGAGGTTGCAGTGAGCCAAGATCGTGCCACTGCACTCCAGCCTGGCCGACAGAGTGAGACTCTGTCTCCAAAAAATAAAATAAAAAAGAAATAAGCTATCAAGCCATAAAAAGACATGGAGGAAATTTAAATGCATATTATTTAGAAAAACCAATTTGAAAGGCTATCTACTGTATGATTTCAACCACATGACATTTGAGAAAAGGCAGAACCATGGAGACTAACAAAATTAGTGTCACTAGGGATTTGCAGATTAGCTGGGAGGGAGGGGTAAATAGGTGAAATACAGAGGATATTTTGAGCAGTGAAACTATTCTGTAAGATACTACAATGGATATGTTATTATATATTTGTCAAAACCCAAAGAGTGCACAGCAACAAGTGTGAACTCAAACTATCAACTTTGGGTGATGACAATGTATCAAGGTAGGTTGTCAACCGTAACAAACGTGCCTCTGCTCAGAGATGTTGATAGTAGAAGAGGTTCTGCACAGTGGGAACTCTCTGTACTTTGTTCCATTTTGCTGTGAACCTAAAACAGCTCTAAAAATAAAGTTTGTCAATGTTTTCTTAAAAGTAAACAGAAGAATAAAAGTCAATGAAGGACCAGGAAGGAAAATTCAGAGTGACACGTCTCTACAAGATTTCAATGAAAATGTTTTCCTCTGATTTATTCTTTCCAGAAAATGCTCCTTGCAGGCCAGGCGTGGTAGCTCACACCTGTAATCCCAGCACTTTGGGAGGCCAGGTGGGCAGATCGGGTGAGCCCAGGAGTTCAAGACCAGCCTAGGAAATATAGTGAGCCTGTTGTCCCAACTATTCAGGAGGCTGAGGTGGGAGGATAACTTAGCAGGAGATTGAGGCTGCAGTGAGCTGTGATCATGTCACTGCACTCCAGCCTGGGCAACAGAGTGAGAACCTGTCTCAAAAAGAAAAAAATAAAAGAAAAGAAAGAAGGAAGGAAGGAAGGGAGGGAGGGAGGGAGGGAGAGACAGAGAGAGGGAGAAAGAAAGAGAAAGAAAGAAAGAAAGAAAGAAAGAAAGAAAGAAAGAAAGAAAGAAAGAAAGAAAGAAAGAAAGAAAGAAAGAAAGAAAGAAAGAAGGAAGGAAGGAAGGAAGGAAGGAAGGAAGGAAGGAAGGAAGGAAGGAAGAGAAAAGAGAGAGAGGGAGGGAGGGAGGGAGGGAAGGAAAGGAAGGAAAGGAAGGAAAGGAAGGAAGAAAGGAAGGAAGGAAATACTCCTGCAGAGTTCTGTCACATGAGAGAGGGACAGTCACCTGTGTGTGTTCGGGGATATGGGAGTCTAATTGATATTTACACAGCCTTTCAACCTCTCTGCCTGTTTTCGGCTCCATCATAAACCCTACGTTCAGAAATATCTACTATCTCCAATGTTGAAGCCTTCCTCAGGTTCTGAACTGCAAACTGCTTTTCCTTTTTATTTTTCCCCATTTCTTCCATGGGATTAAGCTTTTTAAATTCTGTAAATTCAATTATCACCTGTCCATCAGCTTTCTGGTTCCAAGTCTTTTTGATCTATTCTCCCTTCCTGTTCTGTTATTTTTTTGCGATTAATGCCATTTTAATAGTGCTACAGGGAGAGTAGAGGTAAATGTCTACATTCAAAATGCCATATTCAATGAGAACCCAGTTTTTTTTTTTCTGTTTTTCATAAGACCAGATGGCCGTATCTCAAAAACTGAGATTCTCCCCTAAAATCATAACATTTTAATTTTGAAATGACTATAGATACTCCTAAAGTTAGAGTTTGGTCGTATCACATAAACTAGTTATTTCTTTTTTTTTTTTTTTTTTTTTTGAGACAGTCTCGCTCTGTCACCCAGGCTGGAGTGCAGTGTTGCGATCTCGGCTCACTGCAAGCTCCGCCTCCCGGATTCACGCCATTCTCCTGCCTTAACCTCCCGAGTAGCTGGGACTACAGGCGCCCGCCACAACGCCCGGCTAACTTTTCATATTTTTAGTAGAAACAGCGTTTCAACATGTTAGCCAGAATGGTCTCCATCTCCTGACCTCGTGATCCGCCCGCTTCAGCCTCCCAAAGTGCTGGGATTACAGGCGTGAGCCACCACGCCCAGCCTAACAACTACTTTGCCAGCTACTGATTTAGCTACTGATTTAGCTGCTTTTCATGAATTATCTCATTTAATACTTAGAACATTTCTATTAGATAACTATTAACGCTTCTTAACAGATGAGAAAAGAAGCAATAAATAATCGTTCAAAGAAGACACCCCTAATGAATGGCCACACACATACACACACACACAGCCACCTGGAACCCAGCCCTTATTTTTCAGATTATAAACATCAGATTATAAATTAACAACAGATAAGACAACTTTCCTTTGACCACGGGAATGTCTTTTATTATTGTTATTGTTTTACAGATGCTCTCTAGGTTGTGGTCTGAGGAATGTTGCTCCCTTCATAAGGATGAGGCCACTCCCCTAAGCGAGCTCTAACCCAAAGGGCAGGTCACAGCAGGCTATATTAGTCACCTCAGTCTGGCCTCTAAGAAGAGCACTGAAGGGGAGGCAGCATTTTGGAAACTAAAGTTTGTCATTTGTCAACCTTGGTTAGGTGTCTGGACAATGGATACTTAATCTGGCTAATGATAAGATACAAGATCCGTGGTCCCACCCCAGATATTAAAATACACCAGGAGGGAAGGCAATGAACAATTTCCCCCATGCAGTTCACATTCTGTTGGAATGAGACATCGAAAGATGAAGAGTCAGGCAAAGTATCAGAAGCAAGTGTGGGCCCTTAGGTGCAATGATGTCGTTCTGTCCAGAGGAAGAAGACACACAGGAGATAGTGAAGTCACCAGCTGTCAAGTGTATTGTCCATGCAATGGTCAGAAACCAGTAACCAGTAAGCCAGACAAAACGTATTATTTTTCAATTTTCTTTATTCATTTTTCCCCAGGCTCTGAATATGGATTTTGAAGACATGGCACGTCTTAGTGCCTCTGACCAGAGTCCAAATATAATGGGGTGGGAGAGCAGGGTTCACCTGGGTCTCTGCATGGCAGTGGATGCTGCAGTTAGAGGGTGGGGCCCCAGAGGGCCTGGGCTGAGACCCAGGATGGCAGAGTCAGGGCTGCCCAATCACTAGCCCCCCTGGAGCCAGACAATGTCCTTCTATAATTTGGTTCTATGTTTCTGGAGGATCCTATATTTTGCTTTAAAATGAGTGGCCCTATCCTTATATAGTGGTTCTTTGATTGAGTTATTCATGTTCCCTAATATATCTGGAGATGTGCCACGGATATTGGAATTTGGGAAATTGATGTGGCCCATCTTCCTGGAATGTTGATTTTATTTCATGGTAAGCACTTTTAAGAATTAATCTTATATTTTAAAAACTGGGTTGTATTGTGGGATAGAAGGCAAAATTCACTGCAATATGTTTAAAGATGAAAGGAATCATTCCAAAAAGCATTTTCATAAGCAGAGAATGCTTGGAGCTCTGACCTGCAGACACCCACTTTCTCCTGCCTTTAAGATAATGTTTCATTTATTCACATTTCCATTATCAAACATTGACAAGGTTCCTGATATATGCCAGGCACAGTTGGTAGTGAGAGCAATGAGATCCCCATTCTCATGGCGGTTACAGTCTAGAAACAAGAGGACACACAGTGCTGACGCCTGAGGAGGAAACAAAACTGGCAGGAGCCAGAGTGAGTTGAGGGGAGGCTACTTAATGAAAGTGAGTTGGAAAGGCTTCTGTGACAAGGTGCCATTTGAGGTAAAACCCATATGTTGACAAGGAACCAGCCATGTGAAGAGCTGGGAACATTCTAGGCAAAGGGCAGAGCCAAGCAAAACCTCCCTGAGACATAAAGAAGCTGGAGTGTCCGAAAACAGAAAATCTGCAGCTTAACAGGTGCTCATGGGGAGAAGCAGGTGCAACAGAAGTTGCGTCAGAATCACCTGGTGAGCACAGACAAAAATGCAGCTTCCCCGGCTCCACCCAGATCAACAGATTCAGAATCTAAGAGGCAAAAGCCCAGAATTCTACATTTTAAGATTCTCCAGGTCCTCCCTGACACACACACACACATAGTTTAACAACACCATTTGAAATAAACTTAAGTTGAAACATTTTTGAAACACAGTCATGTGAGCTACCATGATTGCTTGGGAATTTCTTCCTGGATAAGCCCATGACGTTGTACAAGAAAGTGACAGGGCTGTCTTCCAAAACTGTATCATACCTCTTTTCCTGGTGAACCCAAACCTCAGATTTTCTTTATCTAGTGGAACTTTCCAGGAAACACCAAAAAAGTGATTCCCTACAAGGGAAAAATGGGCTGTTGTTTCAGAAGAGCAGACCCCTATTGCACTCCTGGGCTGTGTGGCAGCCTGCACTTAGTTTGATTTTTCATATGAAATAAAGAAGCACTGGGGTTTGATTGGGCAACAGCTGTTCTCATGAATTAACTATCTCTGAATTTAGAAAATTGCTGTGTTCACCAGATTATCTTCCCAGCTGGTTAAATGAAGACAAACAGAGACAATTATTATAATTTTGTGCAGTTGTGGGGGTTATTCCACAAAAGTTACAGTATTTCTATATTTTTTACATTAGAGATAAAAAGAGATGAATGACTTTAATTTTCTTGGAACTTCAATTACAGGGCTTGAATTGTCCCCAAGATAAGGGAGAGAAGTTGAGAATTCCCAATACAGAGCCATCCTATTAAAGATGATCTCTGAGATCAGTAATACAAACAGAACTGTGAAGCATGCCAGGAAACTCAGATTTGCTCTTATTTTCAATTATTTTAGTAGTTACTTTTTGATATTTACCAACTTCTCAATAAGGGGAGTGTCCATGAGGTCTGTCAGATACATAATTGGATGCTGACAGTGATCGTGATTTACAAAGGGAATCAGATGTTACTCGGGGTTTTAGCTTCATGTATCCCTCACCTGTCCTACAAGGAGAAGAGAAGGAGGGGAGTCATTTGTTTCAACCAAGAAACAGAGGAAGGTAGTTTAACTGAAGCTCAAGATTAAATCTTGAGTTATTAAATATATAAATGTGGAAGCTATATAAAACACAGTTTATGGCCGGGCACAGTAGCCTCTAATCCCAGCACTTTAGGGAGGCCAAGGCAGGCAGATCACGAAGTCAGGAGTTTGAGACAAGCCTGACCAACATGGTGAAACCCCGCCTCTACTAAAAATACAAAAATTAGCCGGGCATGGTGGCATGTGCCTGTAACACCAGCTACTCAGGAGACTGAGGCAGGAGAATTGCTTGAACCCAGAAAGCGGAGGTTGCAGTGAGTAGAGATCGCGCCACTGCACTCCAGCCTGGGCGACAGAGCAAGACTCCATCTGAAAAAAAAAAAATACACAGTTTATGTCACTAAGTTTATACCTTTGATTCTCACACAATGACCCTGGGAGGCTAAACCTGCATTGTTAAATAAATTGGGACCCTGAGAGATTCAAGTTTACCCCAGAGGGTCTGCCTGAAAGTGACTATGTATTCTCAATCTAGATACTAGATTCTACCATATGTCGTACTTCACAAAACTGCCAGGCTTTTCCACCTCTGTATCTGAAGAAAGGAAAAAAATTAACTTCATATAGACAGCCACGAGGTGAGAGATAGGAAATTTGGGGTCTTATTATGGATCGCTTACTAATTTAGTATTTCCCACACTGGTCCTAGTTTAGGAGAATAAGCAGATTGGATGGAATGACTTGTCTAAAATTAATCAATTCTGTGTGGAAGGACATTCTAGAATATGTGCATTATGCAATGTGTATATATTTATATATGTTTGTATATATGATGAAGTCTCATCCACGGTTTCAGGAGATGTCCATAACAATCATATCCGAGCCTCTAGGCTGGCTGTTCCAATGGATACAGCGTTAGAATCTACCAGCTCTTCAAACAGTTTGGACCTGATAGATTCTCAAAGACATTTTTCTCAGCACTTTCCTTCTTTTCATTTATATATGTTTTAAAGCTATAATTTTGCACTAGCTTGATTCACCCAAAAGGTAATCTGGAGAATAGAAACTTCCACTTTTGTTCCATAGCCAAGTTATCACTGTGAGTCAAGTGTACAGAAAGGCTCAGTTGGTGAAAGTTTCACAGGGACGCGTTATTCCCATGGGTGGACACCACGTGTGACATTGTCAAATAGGGGCCCAGAGGCTTTGGGAACATGGATGTGAGTGCGCCTCCAAACTCAGTGTCGCTTTGCACTTGCGATGTATGTGTGTACGCCCCTCATTCAGGGGAATTCTACTTCTGAGAACCACAAGAAAGAAGTCTTCGCATGAAGAAACCTAGGAACTCATGAGTAAAATTGACTTAGGGAATAGTCATTGGAAGTGAATCTATAAAAGCATTCAGAAATACTATGTGGTCCTTAAAATAAAACAATATACACATAGACATTGAAGATACTATGAATGGCATCTTAGACTTCTCAGTTCAGTAAAATGTAATTCAGAATAATTGCATTACACTCTTGCCTATATCTATAACTGTATATGCCATTTAACAAATCTGCATGATTTTCTTTTGGTGTCTACTATTTCATCGGAACATTCAGTGCTTTTCTGAAGAGAGAGGGGGATTTCTTATCAGGCTTTCTAAAAACAGTTCAAACTCAAACACTGAATAATTTTATCCTGAACAACTTAACTCATAGCCTCAAAGTTTAGAAACACAGTAGTATTAAAAAGTTTACATTAAATCATGAAGGCTGGGCATGGTGGCTGATGCCTTGTAATCCCAGCATTTTAGGAGGCTGAGGTTGGTGGATCACCTGAGGTCAGGAGTTTGAAACTAGCCTGGCCAACATGGTGAAACCTCAGTCTCTACTAAAAATACAAAATTTAGCCAGGCGTGGTAGTGAGCACCTGTAATCCCAGCTGCCTGGGAGGCTGAGGCAGGAGAATTGCTTGAACCCGGGAGACGGAGGTTGCAGCGAGCCGAGATCATGCCAGTGCATTCCAACCTGGGTGACAGAGGGAGACTGAGTTTCAAAAAAGAAAAAAAAAAAAAGATGAATCATGAGTCTCCAAGGTTAGAGAAGAAGTGGCTCCCATATGTACGCTTGCACAATAAGTACTGTTGGGCTTCATAAGGAATAGAAATCATTTCTGATTGCAATAATAAAAAAATTGCTTATTACCTTACAATGCAATTACTCCAAGCTTGAGGTGGCATTTGAGTTCTCCATGAAGACTAAGCATTATTTTTTAAAACTAGTATAGAGAAAAGGAAGTGTTTGAATAAAGGGAAATCCTCCAGGCAGGGTTGCAGAGGGGTCGGGGAGGAAGGCTGCAAGGTGTACGCAAACTCACGGAAGAGGCAAGTTCAAGAGTCCATGGTGGGAGGTGAGACTGAAGACTGTTGCAGAAGCTCTTACCGCTGTACTTTCTGAGATAAACAGTGGAGAGACTTTGAACATGCGGCTGCGTTGTTGAAGCGATCCCTTCCGATTGTTGCTAGAGTCCCCACGCATGTGCTGGGCCATGCACTGGGCTGTAGGTCATAACCTTGGCATTGGCATGACCTTGACCCCTTCTGTAGTATGATGGGAAATATATTTGGTCTTTGTCCCTGATAAAGAGCTCCTAAAACACTTGGAAGTTCCTGAGTGACAGGTTTATCCTTTGATATTCATAATGAGTCCCTTTTGGTCATACCTGAGTTTATACTTATGAGATGACTGAGGTTGGGGCCCCAAGATAGCCTCTGGATGGGACTGGTCACCAGAAAGACCAAGTGATTAGAGAGTTGGAACTTTCGTCCCCACCCACTGACCTCTGGGGGCTGGGGTGAGCTGGAGATGAAGCTCTATAAAAGCTCTTGAACAATGAGACTTGATGAGCTTCCAGGCTGCTGAACACGTGGAGGTGCCCAGAAGCCCCCACCCCACCCCCGCATCCCTCGCCCTCTGCACCTCTCCCATCAGGCTGTTCATCTGTCTGCTTTGTGGTGTGTTTTATAATAAACCCATAAACACAAGTAAACTGTTTTCCTGAGTTCTTTGAGCCATCCTAGCAAATTATCAAACCTGAGGAGGGGGTTAGTGGTGGGAATTTCCGATTTACAGCCAGTCAGTCAAACACACAGAAGGATCAGATTTGCCACTGGCGTAGGAAGGGACTGTGGTCTTGCAGGACTGAGACTTACCTTGAAGGATCTGATACTAACTCTGGGTAAACGGAGTTAGAATTCAATTAAATAGTAGGACACCCAGATGGCATCAGAGAATCAGTCAGTGTGAGGGAAGAAACAGTACATGCAATGTCAGAAGTGCCCAGTGAGAGTGGAGAGAGACTGTGTTTTCACAGATCTTCTCAGGCCTCTGCATTGCAGGAGAGGAACCAGGAACTGCATTTCCCAGGTCCCCTTTCTCCTGCTGGTTCTGGGTTCCAGATGGAAGGGAGAGCGACTTCAGAGAGGCATGGAAAGTTGAGAGAAGACAGTGCCCACCGGAAAATGTGTGGAAGGAGTGGTTCACGCAGGAGCCAAGCACGCTTCCCAGGAGGACCATCTTCATTGCTGCAGGCTGCAGGCCATGGTGTAGCCTCCCTGACTGGTTCTCCCAGCCGTCCAGTGGTTCTATAAGCCAATGCTTCCCTGTATGAACACACTTTCCTTCTTGGAAAGCACAGGGTATCTCTGTTTCCTGACTGACAGTTTGGATGGGGAGAGACTGCCAGGAAGAAGAAGGTTTAAGAGGCATATATCAGTCTGTTGTGCAGTACTGGGCTCAAAACCAGAAACGAATCTCGTTTTAAGCATCTCATATATTCACCCTTGATTGCTCAGTCACTCTGCACCAAAGTCCTCCTGGTCACCCTTGGAGACAGCCAATTTCACCTTAGTCAAAGCAGGGGTGGGAGGTGGCTCACTCCCAGTTACATTTACAAGCCAAATTCCATCTTTGTCCTTTCCCTCACTTGGCTTTACCAGGCTGGTATCTATATTTCAACCCTTAACTTCATTGGACAACATCTCTATTCAAATCCAGAAGGTACATGGCTTCCATGAGGACAGTTCTGATCCACTTTGATGGTTGAGCAGTTTTTAATGTCAGGATTTCAGTGAAGTCTGAGAGAGAGAATTCAATTAGCCCAGTGTATAAGAACCTCTCGTCAGTAAAGCTGACACAGTTCTCTCCTCAAATGTATACTTCTTCCATCTCTACTGACTCACTTAGAGCAAAATGACAAGCTTCCATGCCAGAATAAAGAGGCAGGAAATCTGCAGTCACAGAGGAAGCAAGGGAAACAGTATTCCATAATTAATCTATTAGGTGGTATTGCAGACGTCCTTCCATTCTCTCTCCCGGTCGCATCAGGAGAGTTTGGTATAATAGCCCCAGTTTGCTCAAAACTCTGGCTCACAGTGAAGAAACACCTGGCCCAGCAGCATGCAGCTGGTTGGAAAATGGCAGGGCCATTTCTCTCAGGTTCCAATGTCCCCCAGGATCTTACTCCCTCCATTACCCAAGGGGTCCTGAACCCCTGAATCCAACTGATGAGCAAGTTCCCAGGCCGGTATTCAACACAGAGCACACCCAAGAGAGCAGATGCTGACAGGTGTGGGGCAGCAGGTAGAGACAAGTGTGTACTCCGAACTTGAGTTAGGACATATTTTAACCAAAAGCCTTGTATGCTTCTAAACATAAGATGAGAACTGGAAGTAAATCTTGAGTGAGGTACTTCATAATGAGTTCACTTGGCTCTCCTGAATCCAATATTGAGGAGTTCTGCTGAATGAAATTCACTAGGAAAGGCTAGAAACAGGCTCATTATTTTTATTACCCTTTTAAAGGCTTCATTTAAATCCCAGGATTGTAAAATACGTCCCATGTCCTGAAATTGTAAATTGAATCAAGACCAAGAAACTGGCCCAGAAAACTCGCCTGAGCTGCTGAAAAGGGTGATGCTTGTGGATGTGATTTCCATATGCCCCTGACATTTCTATCTCAAGGCCAAGTCCCCTGTATCACAGCTCTACTCACAGTGCAGGCATTCCTCAGCCAGGGCACCATGTGTCCTGAGGCTGAGAAAGTAAAGCTGTGGGGTCTGCAGAGCCACCTGCTCATTGTGCCCTCCTCGGGGCTGAGGAGTGTCTCATTTGTGGCCCTCCATGGAGCAGAAAGTCCAAGTGACTTCTTACAGTGGGGAAAAGAAAGCCTTGCTTCGCCTTTGTTTCCCTTGAGGACTTTCCGTCACCTTCAGAATGAAGCTCAGGCTCTGCAACTTGGCATTTGATGTCCTTTGTGCTGTGACCCTGCCTTCTTCTCCAGCCACATCTCCTGACCCCCACTTCTCCTACCTGTGCCCCCCACAAACCCTGGGACCTCTTCGTTGCCCACTGCTTTTCCCTTTTCAAGCTTAAAAAGCTCCCCAAACTATTAACATATGATCTTCTCAATCCCAGTCAAACAATATCCTCATGCAAAGCTCACCTCTGCAACGACAATTTCTGAAACTCCCCAGAAAGCATTTTCCCTCCCTATGTATTTCCCTTGCAGCCAATGAATATCTCATGTAAAATGGTGGTGCATTCCCTTATAATCATTTCTTCCCATGTGATCCTCCAGATCAAGACCATGTACAACTCATTTTAATATTTGCTGGCCTGTCAGTGTGTTTGAAACATGTTAGGCACACAATATGTGATGTTTAAATAAAGTTATCCATTGATGATGTCCCTTAAATGACACATTTAGTGCTTTAAAGAGATTCCTGGATCTGGGATTCCAGGGCAGGACAAGGGAACGTTGTCTTCATCTTCTCTAACTCCTCCTTAGCCTCTTCTTGGTCCAGTGAGAAGGAAGCTCGCTGGGTCCTATTACCTTTGATGGTGAAGACTTCCCCCCAACAGACCCCAGGATAGCCACTGCCAGATGTAGCCCTTGTTGAATTCATTTGTAAATCATTGAGTCAGGAGGTCTTTAGAGTTTGTGGTTAAAGTTCCCCATGCCATTGATTTGACAAAGGATGTTTTCCAGACAACCACCCCTGGAGTCTTCAGAACTTAACCCTAGACATTGTCTAGCACCTAGAAGCCCTGATATCAGAAGATGAAGTTTAAACAGGAGACACTCAAAGCCTAGGGTGAAGATTGAAACAGCAGACATGATTTCCATAGGAATAACTGTAGCTTGGCAGGAGCCCAGCAGAAAATGGTCCTAGGATATGGCTGGAAATTGGAAAAGAAAGAAAGAAAGGCAAAAAGCAATGCAACCCCATGTCTGCACAAAGAAGGTATTTCTCTTTGCTGGAGTGTCTCAGAAGGATCAAACATGTAATTAGGAATAAAATATGTTTCCCCTGTCTTTGCCACTACTTATCTAATTGCTAATTAGCTGGACTATGTGCTGTTAGAAGAAAGATATGAATAATGTTTAGAGGCCTTCAGACAAGGATAACAGTCATAGCAATAGAGGAAACCAAGTCCATTGGTGTGTAGAAAAAGATGCTTGATTTCTGAGACATACTTATGTCTGTGATATTTAACCACCAAACATCTCTTCACTGGAGCCACCTCGCTTCTAAATACCTTTATCCGATAAGATGCATGATTTCCCTTTAGAAAAATCTATTTTCCTAGATTCCACTTTTAAACTAGATTGTAATCCTCATTTTCTTTGTCAGGACATTGAAGCTCTCGAGGCTGAGAGGAAACCTTAAGCCTCTGGAGACAGGATTTGTTCCTGCTTTGACAGTGGCCCTGATTAGAATCCTGCTGCACGCTGCTGTGGAATCTCCCTTCTTGTTTATTGCACAGACCATGATGAATGGCTCCTTTGTCTGGCTCTCCTAACTACACTGTCCCCCTTTAGGGCAGAAACTGGGTATCCCCAACTCCCAGCTCTGGGTCTAACACAGGTCAGTAAATGAGTGACTTTGCTGATGGACCTCATCTCCCAAAAAATGCTGCCTCTTGGGGACAGGGGATATTGGCACCCTCCCTGAGAATTACACAGGAAGTGCATCTTTCAGTAAGATTGCATTTACTCCTTCTTCAAAAATTAAATAACACCTTATTTTTTTCACCATTGCATTGTAAAAAAAAAAAGTAAACAGACTCAAAAATTGTCTGTGCTTCATTGAATCAAGGCATTAGCATATGCAGGCTTATGTCATCAGTTTTCATCTGGTGGTCACAGAGCAAAGTCCCTGCAAAATGACTCTTGCCTTTCATAGATAATTTTAGATTTTAATTCATTTTTTTCTCTCCAGTAGATAAAGTGCTAGTGCACTTAGCCTTAAATAACATGAGGACGTCAAATTACAATCCAATGTCTTGAAAAAGGGCACCACCTATGCGTTGATGGAGATATAAAGACTTCAAAACAATTGCAGGGAACTCTAGAGACAGAATGTATGTTAAGAGGCAGTATCTTGCCTGCTTCATCAGTTTTTCTATACTCTGAAAAAAAGATGACATCACCATATCTAATCATATTTGTCATGTCCAATGTATTCTATTCTAAGCTTAAAAATGGCATATTAAATATTACTGATCAGATACAAATTTGAGCATATTACTAATGTTTTAGCTTATTTCTCAAAAAGACATAAACAGTATTTCCAGGACTTCTAGAGATATATTGGGAGGAGCATATGTAGGGGTGCATAAGGACACAGCACTGTTTGAATGCATCTTTATGGGGGGCTGCATTTTGTTGGAGGATGCTTTTTAAAGGACAAATACCTGGCAGCAGTCACAAATTCTGGATCATGGTTCTCCATCTGGTTGGATTTTGAGAGTTCGGGAATTGAGGCCACAGTGGGCTTGTGGAAAATGCAAGAATGTCAGTGGCCATGGCGGTTCTCCTTTCAGCACCCTCACCCCAACCCCCTTCACAAACATACACACACACACACACACAAATATGCATGCACACAGTCTAACCCAGCTTTGTCCACAGGCTTTGAGAGTGCTTTGATGATTGGTCTAATTTGACTCCATCTGTACAATGAATGTGGCTAAACAAAAAAGAAACCTAAAAGATTCTTTCAAGCTAAACCAATAAGATCCAGACAGGTAAAACGAAGTTATGGATCCTGGGATTCTGAAAATACTCCGAAAGACATTTGTGGCTCCTGTGAATCAGTGGCACAGTTGAAAACACCAGAGTAAGAATGTCTGCCCAGTGTGCCACAGCTCTGAGCAGCAGCACACTGCCAGAGCCCTGGGCAGCAGGCCAGAGGCCCAAATGGAGAGTCCCCTGGGGAAAGGGAAGAAACACACTTCCCAGCTCCCCAGCTGCTAGGAAAGTACCTCCATAAAGACACCAGGACCTTCCTACTTACCAACTGCTCTATGCTTAGGTATTCATCCATACGTGTGAGTGAATAAAGGTGAGTTTGGTCAAGTACTGTGCCATGTACCAGGAATTTAGACATAAACCACATACTGCCTTTGCTGTTTGGTGTCAAATGCAGCGCAAATAATGATAAGAATAGCCACATTCATTGAAGCTGCTATGCTATGCTACACTCCTAAAATTCATTATCTCAAAATCTCAAAACAACACTGCAAGGACAGATTATTTTCCCTCATTTTTATGCTGAAGAAACTAAAGTGTGGGAGGTTAAGAAATTCATCACCACAGAGCTCCAAACGGCAGGGCAGGATTTGAACACAGGTCTATCTGCACCTTACCTAAGTTTACTAACCTATTTCACATGTAGCCTGTTTCTCTAGGTGTTAACAATAGCATCTGCATTTCACAGGCTTTGTTCCCAACTCTAGAGGGACATCCTCAGCTCCCTGCAATGCCCACCTCATCCTGGTGTTATTTCTCAAGGTCCCCAGAGAGTGTCTTGGAAATACTCCAGGATACACTGTCACGTATCTCATGACTTACATCCTTTTTCTCCTCCCTCCCCCCACCTGCCCCAGTGTCACCTTTTCCGGGCACCACCATGAGGGTGACCCACATGCTAGCTTCTCATAGGGGCCATGGGAAGGCCAGGCACCTCCAGGTCCAGCCCTCTGTACAGCCAAGCTGACCAGCAGGGCTCAAGCAAGAAGAAGGCCTTCCTCATCCCATCAGCCTCACACTTTGCAATCAGGGCACCAGAGCAGAGCTCCTTCTGTCCAACATGGCGGTAATGATATCAGTTTTCTGCTTGAGGACAATCCAAGTGACACATACCATATTATATCCTGAGTAGCTCTTCCCTCAGGCTCTGTTAGTTAACTAAACCTTTGTCCCTAATTAAGTTTCTCTTCTCATAGGTTGTGTTTTCTTCAGAAAGCTGAGGCCCCATGCATGTGCCAGATGTGCCAAGTGAAGCCCAGTGGCGGTCAGATGTCCAGGAGACCCAGACTGGGCTCCATCACTACACACACACACACACACACACACACACACACACACACACACACAAGCACACACCCTTCTCAAAGTGAATATCTCGTCTGTGCAAAGTAAAAACTGTGTATCTTTGCCAGAACAGAAGCTATAGTTTGTGTGTGACCCAAACTTAAGCCATGCAAACAGCTTTTACCTTGAGACTGACCATGCAAATGGACATACCCTTTCCAGGAAAGGCTGCGTATCCTAAGCTTTGTCTGAAAGCTCCAGCCACAGGAAATGCAAAGGAGAAGGCCAGGGAGGATGGATGATGCAGTGCTCAAGCCATGTCGAGGATCCTAACGCAATCTCCCCTTTAAGAAGAGGGGACGGGGGTTGCTTCCAAGATGGCCAAACAGGAACCACTCCAGTCCACATCTCCCAGTGAGATCGATGTAGAAGACAGGTGATTTCTGTACTTCCAACTGAGGTACCTGGTTCATCTCACTGGGACAGGTTGGACAGTGGGTGCAGCCCACAGAGGTCAAGCTGAAGCAGGGCAGCGCATTGCCTCACCCAGGAAGCACAAAGAGTGGGAGGATTTCCCTTTCCTAGCCAAGGGAAGCCGTGAGTGACTGTACCTGGAGAAGCGGTACACTCCTGTCCAAATACTGCACTTTTCCCACGGTCTTTGCAACCACCAGACCAGGAGATTCCCGTGCCTGGCTTGGTGGGTCCCACACCCATGAAGCCTTGCTCACTGCTAGCACAGCAGTCTGAGATCAACCTGGGATGCTGAAGTTTGAGCGGGGGAGGGGCGTCCACCATTTCTGAGGCTTGAGTAGGTGGTTCTATGCTCACAGCGTAAACAAAGCAGCAGGGAAGCTCAAATTGGGCAGAGCCGACCACAGCTCAGCAAGTCCTACTGCCTCTCTAGATTCCACCTCTGAAGGCAGGGCATATCTGAACAAAAGGCAGCAGACAGCTTCTCCAGACTTAAACACCCCTGCCTGACAGCTCTGAAGAGAGCAGTGGTTCTCCCAGCATGGCGTTTGAGCTCCAATAACAGACAGACTGCCTCCTCAAGTGGGCCCCTGACCCCCAAGTAGCCTGACTGGGAGACACCTCCCAGTAGGGGCTGACAGACACCTCATACAGGCGGGTGCACCTCTGGGATGAAGCTTCCAGAGGAAGGATCAGGCAGCAATATTTGCTGTTCTGCAGCCTCCCCCGGTGATACCCAGGCAAACAGGGTCTGGAGCAGACCTCCAGCAAACTCCAACAGACATGCAGCTGAGGGGCCACTCTGTTAGAAGGAAAACTAACAGAGAGAAAAGGAATAGCATCAACATCAACAAAAAGGATATCCCCACCAAACCCCATCTGTAGTTCACCAACATCAAAGACCAAAGGTAGATAAAACCACAAAGATGGGGAGAAACCAGAGCAGAAAGTCTGAAAATTCCAAAAACAAGAATGCCTCTTCTCCTCCAAAGGAACACAACTCCTTGCCAGCAAAGGAACAAAACTAGATGGAGAATGACTTTGATGAGTTGATAGAAGTAGGCTTCAGAAGGTCGGTAATAACAAACTTCTCTGAGCTAAAGGAGCATGTTCTAATGCATCGCAAGAAAGCTAAAAACCTTGAAAAAAGGTTAGACGAATGGCTAACTAGAATAACCAGTGTAGAGAAGACTTTAAATGACCTGATGCAGCTGAAAAACCATAGTACGAGAACTGCATGAAGCATACACAAGCTTCAATAGCTGATTCGATCAAGCAGAAGAAAGGATATCAGTGATTGAAGATCAAGTTAATGAAATAAAGCGAGAAGACAAGATTAGAGAAAAAAGAATGAAAAGAAATTAATAAAGCCTCCAAGAAATATGGGACTATGTGAAAAGACCAAATCTACATTTGAGTGGTGTACCTGAAAGTGACGGGGGACTGGAACCAAGTTGGAAAACACTCTGCAGGATATTATCCAGGAGAACTTCCCCAACCTAGCAAGGCAGGCCAACATTCAAATTCAGGAAATACAGAGAACACTACAAAGATGCTCCTTGAGAAGAGCAACCCCAAGACACATAATTGTCAGATTCACCAAGGTTGAAATGAAGGAAAAAGTGTTAAGGGCAGCCAGAGAGAAAGGTTGGGTTACATACAAAGGAAAGCCCATCAGACTAACAGAGGATCTCTCAGCAGAAACCCTACACACCAGAATAGAGTGGGGGCCAATATTCAACATTCTTAAAGAAAAGAATTTTCAACCCAGAATTTCATATCCAACCAAACTAGCTTCATAAGTGAAGGAGAAATAAAATCCTTTACAGACAAGTAAATGCTGAGAGATTTTGTCACCACCAGGCCTGCCTTACAAGAGCTACTGAAGGAAGCACTAAACTTGGAAAGGAACAGCTGGTACCAGCCACTGCAGAAACATGCCAAATTGTAAAGACCATTGATGCTATGAAGAAACTGCATCAATTAACGGGTAAAATAAACAGCTAACATCATAATGACAGGATCAAATTCACACACAACAATATTAACCTTAAATGTAAATGGGTTAAATGCCCCAATTAAAAGACACAGACCGGCAAATTGGATAAAGAGTCAAGACCCATCAGTGTGCTGTATTCAAGACTCACCTCACGTGCAAAGACATACATAGGCTCAAAATAAAGGGATGGAGGAAGATCTACCAAGCAAATGGAAAGCAAAAAAAAGCAGGGGTTGCAATCCTGGTCTCTGATAAAACAGACTTTAAACCAACAAAGATCAAAAGAGACAAAGAAGACCATTACATAATGGTAATCAATTCAATGAGAAGAGCTAACTATCCTAAACATATATGCACCCAATAAGTGAGCACCCAGATTCATAAAGCAAGTCCTTAGAGACCTACAAAGAGACTTAGACTCCCACACAATAATAATGGGAGACTTTAACACCCCACTGTCAATATTAGACAGATCAATGAGACAGAAAATTAGCAAGGATATCCAGGACTTGAACTTAGCTCTGGACCAAGCAGACCTAATAGACACCTACAGAGCTCTCCACCCCAAATCAACAGAATATACATTCTTCTCAGCACCACATCGCACTTATTCTAAAATTGACCACATAATTGGAAGTAAAACACTCCTCAGCAAATGTAAAAGAACAGAAATCATAACAAACTGTCTCTCAGACCACAGTGCAATCAAATTAGAACTCAGGATTAAGAAACTCACTCAAAACTGCACAACTACATGGAAACTGAACAACCTGCTCCTGAATGACTACTGGGTAAATAACAAAATGAAGGCAGAAATAAAGATTTTCTTTCAAACCTGTGAGAACAAAAACACAACATACCAGAATCTCTGGGACACATTTAAAGCAGTGTGTAGAGGGAAATTTATAGCACTAAATGCCCACAAGAGAAAGCAGGATAGATCTAAAATTGACATCCTAACATCACAATTAAAAGAACTAGAGAAGCAAGAGCAAACACATTCAAAAGCTAGCAGAAGACAAGAAATAACTAAGATGAGAGCAGAACTGAAAGAGACAGAGATACAAAAAAACCCTTCAAAAAAATCAATGAATCCAGGAGCTGGTTTTTTGAAAAGACCAGCAAAATAGATAGACCGCTAGCAAGACTAATAAAGAAGAAAAGAGAGAAGAACCAAATAGACGCAATAAAAAATGATAAAGGGGATATCACCACCGATCCCACAGAAATACAAACTACCATCAAGAACACTATAAACACCTCTATGCAAATAAACTAGAAAATCTAGAAGAAATGGATAAATTCCTGGACACATACACGCTCCCAAGGCTAAACCAGGAAGAAGTTGAATTTCTGAATAGACCAATAACAGGTTCTGAAACTGAGACAATAATTAATAGCCTACCAAAAAAAAAAAAAACAGTCCAGGACCAGATGGATTCACAGCCGAATTCTACCAGAGGTACAAAGAGGAGCTGGTTCCATTCCTTCTGAAACTACTGCAATCATAGATAAAGAGGGAAGCCTCCCTAACTCATTTTATGAGGCCAGCATCATCCTGATACCAAAGCCTGGCAGAGACACAACAAAAAAAGGAGAATTTTAGGCCAATATCCCTGATGAACATCGATGCAAAATTCCTCAATAAAATACCCAGGAATATAACTTACAAGGGATGTGAAGGACCTCTTTGAGGAGAACAACAAATCACTGCTTAAGGCAATAAGAGAGAACACAAACAAGTGGAAAAACACTCCATGCTCATGGATAGGAAGAATCAATATCGTGAAAATGGCCTTACTGCCTAAAGTAATTTATAAATTCAATGCTATCCTCATCAAGCTACCACTCACTTCCTTCACAGAACTGGAAAAAACTACTTTAAATTTCATATGGAACCAAAAAAGAGCCCACATAGCCAAGACAATCCTGGGCAAGAAGAACAAATGTGGAGGCATCACGCTACCTGACTTCAAACTTTACTACAAGTCTACAGTAATCAAAACAGCATAGTACTGGTACCAAAACAGATATATAGACAAAAGGAACAGAATAGAGGCCTCAGAAATAACACCACACATCTACCACCATCTGATCTTTGACAAACCTGACACGCACAGCCAATAGGGAAAAGATTTCCTCTTTAATAAATTAATAATTTATTAATAAATGGTGTTGGGAAAACTGGCTAGCCATATGCAGAAAACTGAAACTGGACCCCTTCCTTACACCTTATACAAAAATCAACTCAAGATGGATCAAAGACTTATACATAAGACCTAGGACCATAAAAATCCTGGAAGAAAACCTGGGCAATACCATTCAGGACATAAGGATGAGCAAAGACTTCAGGTCTAAAACACCAAAAGCAATGTCAACAAAAGCCAAAATTGACAAATGGGATCTAGTTAAACTAAAGAACTTCTGCACAGCGAAAGAAACTATCATCAGAGTGATCAGGCAACCTACAGAATGAGAGATTTTGCAATCTATCCATCTGACAAAGGGCTAATATCCAGAATCTACAAAGAAATTAAACAAATTTACAAGAAAAAAGCAAACAACCCCATCAAAAATGGCCAAAGGATATAAGCAGACAACTTCTCAAAAGAAGACATTTATGCAGCCAAGAGACATATAAAAAATGCTCATCATCACTGGTCATTAGAGAAATGCAAATCAAAACCACAATGAGATACCATCTCATGCCAGTTAGAGTGGTAATCATTAAAAAGTCAGGAAACAACAGATGCTGGAGAGGATGTGGAGAAATAGGAACGCTTTTACACTGTTGGTGGGAGTGTAAATTAGTTTAACCATTGTGGAAGACAGTGTGGCAATTTCTCAAGGATCTAGAACAAAAATACCATTTGACCCAGCAATCCCATTACTGGGCATATACCCAAATGATTATAAATCATTCTACAATAAAGACACACGCACAAGTATGTTTATTGCAGCACTATTCACAATAGCAAAGACTTGGAACCAACCCAAATGTCCATCAATGGTAGACTGGATTAAGAAAATGTGGCACATATACAGCATGGAATACTATGTAGCCATAAAAAAGGATGAGTTCATATCCTTTGCAGGGACATGGATGTAGCTGGAAACCATCATTTTCAGCAAACTATTATAAGATCAGAAAACCAAACACTGCATGTTATCACTCATAAGTGGGAGTTGATCAATGAGAACACATGGACATGGGGAGGGGAACATCACACACCAGGGCCTATGGGGGATGGGGGGCTAGGAAAGGGATAGCATTAGGAGAAATACCTAATGTAGGTGATGGGTTGATGGGTGCAGCAAACCACCATGGCATGTGTATACGTATGTAACAAAACTGCACATTCTGCACATGTAACTCAGAACTTAAAGTATGAAAAAAAAAAAGAGGGGACAATGATGGACAGTGATAAGGAAAGATGGAGAGAGGGATGGAGGATGGCCTCCCTCCACCATAAGCCCCTGTCCCCAAGGGAACCAATGTATTTCCTCATTTCCCCCAGGCCAAGCAGCCAGAGGATGCCAGTGCTGTGGGGTCTGCAGAGAGCAGGAAGCCTCAGCATCAGGGTCGAGGCCGTCCAGTCATGGGAGAGAATTTCACAGCAGGACAAGGCACATGGGGGCTGCCTGGCAGCCTGAGCCCCTCTGACTTCCCAGAGCCCAGGCCTGCCCCGGCAGCTTGGCGTTCGTTCTCCTGCCAGCCTGGATCACCTGTCCCTTCAATGTATTTCACTGTTTACATAAATGCGTGAATTTATTCCTTCATTCAATATTCTACACATATGTGTTGAATACCTAGCCTGTGCCAGGCATTCTTCTGGGCACTTGGTCAGGGCACGAAATAAACCAAACAAACATCTCTACCTCTTTAAGCCTCTATTTTCCTGGAAAGAGACAGGCAACAAGTATAATAAGTGGGCAAGCTATTGCTAAGGTAGAAACCGGGAAGTGTTCCGGAGGAAAGTAACAGAGGAAGGCGCACAGGGAGTGCGGGGACCTGGGGAAGCAGCTTACCCAAGAGTCCGAGGAAAGGCCTCCCTGTGAAAGGGGCATGGGAGCAAAGATCTAGAAGGGTGACAGCAGGTCAGGTCTTGCAGTGGGAGCATGTGTAGGACAGTCAAGGGCTGGCAAGACGGCCGGAGTAACCAGAGAGGAATCAGTGAAAGGGGGAAACAGAAGAGGCCAGAGAGGTAGGAGACAGTCAGGGCCCTCAGGGCCGTGGGGGCGTTGAAAGGGCTCTGGGTGTGGCCTTGGCAAGGGGGTCATCACAAAGTCTGAGCAGGGAAGAAACATGATCTGACTTATTTTTTATCACCATGGCAACTGCGTGGAGAGTGGATGAAAAGGCAGCACCACAGAAGCAGGTCCATCAGTTTCCTGCAGTGACTAAGTAAGAGATGAGGGCAGCTTGGCCTGGCTGTAGCCACGATGGTATAGAGAACTGCTCAGGTGCTGGGAATATCTTAAAGGTAGAGACAGCAAGATTAGCCAGTAGGCTGCATGAAGAATATGAGTTATAAACTGGAGGTAAAGTTGACTACAAGTGTATTAACCTAAGTATCCCAAAGGAGGGAATGGCCATTTCCTAGGGTGGGGAAAATCATGAAAGATTAGGGGAGATGATCAGGCATTCTATTGCATGCACATAAGGCTTGAGATGACTAACACAAGTGAAATAACAAGGCAATGGATAGATGAATCTGAATCCAAAGGCCAGGAGAGAGATCTACACTAGACACATGAATTTGGGAAGTACCGGTGCCTAGATAGTATCTAATTCCATGAGACTTAATGAGAACATCTTGGGACTGAGTGTAGAGAGCAAGAGAAGAGGTCCAAGGATTGGGCCCTGGGATCCCAACATGAAAAGATGAGGGAGATGGGGAGAAACTAGTAAGGAAGACTAAGAAAGCCAGTAGAGTCTTACAGCAGGAAGTGAGCAGAAAACGAACCCAAGTGCAGAAATTATTTCAAAGAACAGGAAAGTGATCAATTGCTCAAAGCCGCTGGGAGGCCAAGTGGGATGAAGGCTGAGAACGGACCTTCTGATGTAGCAGCATATCCATGTCAGGTGCCTGGACAAGAGTAGCTTCAGGGGAGTATGGGTGGAGAAAAGCCTGATTCGAGCAACGTGCCAGGGGTGAGATGTTTGTCTTATGTCTTCTTCCTGAGCACAAAGGAGGCCCATATTTACTTCACCCAGTCAGTTTCATAAGTCAGGAACACACCCAGAGTTTATTCCTGGACACATAGTTCTTATGTGACCTCTTTGCTTTCTCAGCACAATCCTCAACTCTCTCTCTCCACCCACTCCTTCCCTCCCTCCTTCCATTTCTGCCTTGCTCCGTCTTCCTCTCCCCTTTATGACAGAAACAGTCAGGTTATCGGGCTTGAATGGGAAGGCTACATTCTTCATCTGATCTTTGCTCTGAGTCACTCTATGCAACTGAGAAGTGCTCTGTGAAGTTTTCACCCAAAGCCTTATTAAATTTTTTATCTTATTAAAAGACTGAAGCAGGCTTTGCCAAGTCTATCACACATCTCTAGACTCTATTTGCTTTTATATTTGTTGACAAATTGTCCAGTTAATATTGAGCACATCTTTTATATCTAATGTCTTGCACATGCAGACAATAAGGGCCTCCACACACCACAGTCCACATGTTCTGTTTTCCACTTTACCTTTGAGCTACGATCTGAGTAAACAGGGACATTTACCAAATATATTGCTGCTACATAACATGGATCTCTAGCTCTCCAGAGTGTGGTATCTATTTTTTTTCTCACCTCTCAGACTCCCCAGTGTCATGTATTTTCGTTTTCTTAAAGCAAAAACTAATAGCAATTTCTGTATTAGTCAAGATAAATAATGCTAGCAGCTACAACAAAAAACTTTTAAATCTCAATGATTTAGTCTAATCAAAGTTTATCAATCCTATTTTCTTTTCCGAGGCACACTGGAATACAACATTTTTCAGGATCCTTTGTAGTTATGTTAGGGCTCTGTGACCTGGATTTCAGACCTAAGAATGGAAGCAGAAATGCTATGTGCCAACTCCAGGCAGGCCTGACCACATAAACCCCTGTGCATCCTGCTCATGGTCTGTACCTGTATGGTCACTGCAAAGGAGGCTGCAAGTGGAGGATGAAGGTGACAGACCAGAGAAGAATGATGGTCTGGGTTGTCCCCTAGAGGAGAAACAACAAGAAAAGCCAGTCAGCTCACAGCAGATGCAGATGGAAAGAAAAATAAATGACTCTTGTTTATACTACTCAAATAATTGTTGCAGAAACTATCCTGCAAGTATATGTGTATTCAAAATATGTATATACTGGGGAAAATGGAGGCAGTGAGTGAGGACAATTGATTTTGTGAGGATATTTGGTATAAATGAGGGAGATAAATGGAACAATAAAGGGAGAAGAAGAGAGAGAGGGTGTGTGTGTGTGTGTGTGTGTATGTGTGTTTATGTGTGTGTGTGTTGAAAAGATGTATGTTTGCATCCTCATGGGACAGAGCAGGTACAGAAGGAAAAGTGATGGTGAGGTCAGAGAGCAACCAATCAACCAATGGCAGGAGCAACATCCGTTGGTAGGAAGAGGACATGGAATGTAATACACGCCGCTCAGGAACAGCACTTGCTGGGAGCACAGACAATTCATCTACATGTCAGGAGAAGAAGCAATGCATAAGGACACAGGTTCAGGCTGGTGAGTAGATGGGTTGGTGTTAATTTACAGAGGTTTCCCTCTGAAAACTTCAATTTTCTCAGCAAGATCACCAGTGGGGATTGCAGACGGGGGAGAAGGTGTCAGAGATTTGAGGAAAGAGATGAAGGTGAATAATAAAACTGTTGTATAGGAGCATGGGACTAAGAATGCACTAGGAGATTATCAAATGTTTGCTGCATTGCTGTAAGGGTCCACTTGAAATTAATGATCATAAATTTACAGCAAGACCAGAATGTTTTTCTCCAGCAGAGTCCAGATTCTAGCTGGTTGAAATTACAGGCTATGGAATTTCAGTTGGGTAAATAGAGCAGTGATGATATATGGAAGACAGATAGTGGGAAAAAAATAATAGAATTAATAGATTGCAGGATGCTGTGAGGTTAAATGATTGTTGGAGTCAAGGGTACTAAGAGAAAGAAGCCAAAAAGATGGCAAAGGACAGAGAGAAGGATGCTTAAAATGGGAGATCATGGAGAAGTTGCCGTTATCACTGATAGTGATGAAATCATACATGTGATTGTGGGAATGAGTACTTAGGTGGATGAGAAAAAGAAGAGGAGGCCAAGGTATATGGAGGCCCCAGGGATAAAAGGGTCTCCTAAATGGATGCTGAGACCACTCACCCTGGTAATGTTTCACCTATTAATAGTGAGTTTGGAACTAAAAACTTCAAACAGTGTGGGGAGTGACCTAGGAGTTGGCACATGACTTCAAGAAGGAGTAGTGGTGGCTGGTACAAACTGGGACCATGGATACAGAACTGGGGGGACAGTTAGAATATTGGAAGGAAAGAAAAAAAGATCGGGAGTCTCCCAGAAGAGGCAGGGACACCCCCCTCACCACATGTAAGCCCATTTTGGGAGAGAGGCAGTGTCCTGGGTGGGCTAAGTTTCAGGGAATCAAAGGTAAAGGGAATCATCAGGAAAAAGCGATGCTAGAGGTGTTTTATATTGATATCTGACCATACGAAGAGATCGCAGGGAAAGAGTTACAGGAATTGGAAAAGATTTGATGAAAAACAGAAAGTTGTGTTACAGATATTTGTGGGGGTCAGAGTCTGGGGCTGAGAGCTGACCTGAGGCAGTTGGGGTGACTGATCCAAGCAGGGCAAAAGGAGCGTTGGAAGTGGTGAGGGGTAGCAGATGCTGTGGAAATAAAGGGTTGAAGGTTTGTCAGGAGCTCTCGGAGTTCCAGGCTCCCACCAGCATTCTGCCACAAACCCCAAAGCAGGCAGAAAATCCTCTTGTTGAAGCATGCTAAACTCTCACTTAATGCTTTAAATGAATGAGTGAATGAATCAATCAATCAATCAATGAGCCCAAGACTTTCATTCTAATGAAGAGGACAACCTAGACTCTGAAGGGGTGAAGTCCCTTGTTCCAGGACACAAGGTAGGAGAAGACACATCCCTTGGGTTGAATTTGGGTTGAATGGTAACACTCAAACTAACCAGCTCTGTCACCTTAAGCAATTTCCTCACCCAGGAACCTCGGTTTTCTAATTTGTAATTTTAAAAAATTTTAACAAGTAGATATTAAAAGCACCTGCTTCATCAGTTGTTGAAGAAAATGGGTTAATGAAGTCTTAAAACTGTGCCTAGCATTTAGTAAACACTCTTCATGTGTTAGCTATGATTATTAACTATGAGTCCTGCTCAATGTCTTCATATCTAAAGCTTTTAACCCATGTGTCCCCAAGTCTTCCAGCATTCTGAGCTCAACCTTTTCTAGTAGATCCACTTTAAATGACCTAAGTCCCCATTCCACATATACTGGAAAACCCAGTCTCTTCCAGATTTCCAAGGGCTTACTTTCTCCTCCCCACCCTGGCTCCACATTCCTGCTTCCTATGACTCCCAGGAGTTGCTAGTTTTCTCACTACCTAAGGCTGCTGGCTTTCTTCCATCACCTCAACCCCTTTGGTGTGCAACTCAAACTCTCTCTTTTATTCCTCAGAGCAACCCTGATACCAGGCTTTCCTGGAAACCAGACACTTACTGAATATTGATAGTGAACCATGGCACCATGTGCATGGCACACACACAATTCATTCACCTGTTTTCTTCATTAACCCTTTCTTCCGCAATCCTTGCCAAGAATTGCACAGTTTCTAGTTTTAAATTGATGGACTTCCTTTCATTAACAAGACTTTTTTTCTCTCTTCTTTTATTTAACTATTTTCTTTGCACTCCTCTGCATTCTCTACACTTGTACACACATACACACACGTAATTTCCACCTTCCCTATGCAATGCATCAGGAAGACTCCAAATCTCTACAAATTCCTGTTACTTAATTACGCAGATCAATTTCCACTCTCAACTCCAACCCTATTCCAGATTCTAGCCCTAACTTTGTGGTCTACTCTTCTAAATAGGAAGGCTTGACTGACTCTTTTTAAATTATTTTATTTTGCTTTTTAGCACATTCCAGATGAAGTCCCTAAACAGGGCTCCCTTCCCAACAAGAATTTATTCACGTGTTACATGCTTTATAAGGCACTATCCAGAATACCCTCCTTTGAAGTAAGAAATTGTATCAAAGTCCCAAGGGACAGGACCCCTGATGGGAGTAGAACATAGTCGCAGAAGTGCCAAGACACCAGCGTTCATCTTCGAGGGTTCCATGCTGGATAACAGTAGAAGCTCTTGGAAGGAAAGAGGCCCAAAAAACATGACACACAAAAGTTTTAATAAAGGTCAGCAGCATGCCATCGGCCAGCCCCCAAGCCTGATGTGAGTTTACCCCACAGTGAAGGGACATAGGCAGATTGAAGCCACACAGGCGTTCCTGTGACCTGCAAAACACGAACAGGAAGTGCACATTTGTAGAAAGAAATACAGCCACTTTGCTCACTGCACTACCTAGTTATGGAAGTTCATGTTTTACTCCACCTAAGAGAAAGGGAGAAATTAGAAAGAAGGAAAATGAGAAATGTGGGTTTTTTTTTTTTAAGAAAGAGAAAAGGGAAAAAGTGAGTATGATTGCAAGCAAGATCTTCTGTTGCCCTGCTCTGTCTCTTTAAGGGTGAATTTCAGACTCTGCTTTGCTTCAGGTGACAGCACAGGAAGTATCAGTGAGCCTGGCTCCTTTTTATGTCTAAAAAGAGAAAATACCCAATCCTGACTGTGAAAATTCAAGCAGAATTTGATTTATTCTTCATCATGAATGATTCCATTTAAAACAGGAAATAAACTCCAATAGCAAAAATGTAAATCAAACCTCAACGCATGAAGTCAGTCTTCGTTTTCCCCTCTTTTATCAAACTACCACTCCTTTTATTGGAAACATACAGTTGGCTACATCCACCTGCTTTCAAACACAATCTCCATCTTCATTCGGGCTACTATTAAGTTATACTGCTATAACTAAGTACTGTGAACTGAGGGGCTTATGAACCACAAAAATTCATTTCTTACAGTTCCAAGGCTGGAAGCCCCAGATCAGGTGCCAGCATGGTCAGGTTCGGGCAAGCGTCCTTTCCCAGACTGTAGGCTTCTGACTTCTTGCTGTGTCCCCACATGATGAAAAGAGAGGTGCTAGCTCTCTGGCCTTTTCCTATAAGGGCACTAATCCCATTCATGAGGGCTCCACCCTCATGTCCTAATCACTTCCCAGAGGCTCCACCTCCAAATACTATCACATTGGGGAATCAATTCCAAAATACGAATTTTAGGGGGTAACAGTTCATAACAGCCTGTCTTTGACATGAGATCACATAGCCATGGCAAAGAGTCCCCCAACCATCATACTTCCTGCACACACTGAAAATGCAGTGTTATACAGCAACACTCTCTCTTGGTTGGAGTAAGTCACCATTCTGAAGTCAACTACATCTTTTCATTCTAGCTTATAATTGACCAAAAGTAAAGGGGGAGAAGAAAAAGAAAAGAAAGCTCTTATATGACTACCCAGAGTTTTGTAACCTAGACATGTCTTCAAAGACATGACTTTTTTTCCTGAATGTTCTAAAAATGGATGTTATGTATCTGCTAAAAATATGATAATTAACAAGTATGCTTTGAATCACATACTAGCAAATGTCATTTTCCTGTAAGATAGAGTATCAGTCATGAGCACCAATGCCCAGAGAGAGAGTTAAGCTGCTGACCCTAAAGGGAGAGCCAGCTGCACAACTGTGCATGGGAGTGGCCAGAGCAAGTAGCTGAGACAGAGCAGACAGTGTAAGAGAGCTGCTGATGAGAGAGCTGTGAATAAAGCCGTATTTCACCTACCTACAGCTCCCCCAAGTGTTCTTTCAGCTATCTGCCATTCAGCCATCCACTCCCATTGGACCTCAGCCTGGGCTGGATCCTGACCCTGAATCTAACACCAAGCCTTATCTTTTCTTCATGAAACACCCTGAGACAGAATCCTTGTCTCAAGTCACACTATAGCAATAAAGTGGGTTCTTTTCTGCCCTCAAAGAAGGGAGTGACTGTTCCACATCTCTTTACTCATTTAGCAAACACCTATGATGATTTAGATACTGAAGTTGGAAAAGTGAATGTGTTTCTAGGTGCTGTCAGCCTCATTGGTTACAGAATATGCTTGGCTTCGTGGTTCCCCCAAAACTCCGGGCCTCACACTGAACTTTGTCAATAGCTCAGTGAAGCAGAATGCAGATCATGGCTGTGCTCATTTCAGCATGCTGGTTCCCCCTCCCCTGGGCTCCAGAGGGACTGAGTCAGGTGTCCTTCCTTTTTTGCATTATCCACCAAATATATGTCTTCACCTTGCCACTCAGAGTGTGACACAAGAACCAACAACATCACATCATCTAAAAGTTTTTTAAAAATGTAAACTCTCAGGCCTCTCTTCAAACCCACTGAGTCAGAATCTGCACTTAAAAGATCCCCAGGCAATTCAAAGGGACAGTAAAGTTGCAAAAGTACAGGTTCTCCAACGCAGCTTCACAATGGCCTCTTCTGGAGAACCGTAAAAAATAAAGGCGCCAGGGTCCCACTTCAGAGGTGGATTTATTCTGTAAAGGATGCAGCTGGGACATTGGAATGTTTTAAAGCTCCCAAGATCATTCTACTGTGTAGCTAAGTTTCAGAACGCCTGCAGTAGACAGGACTCACCTGTGTGGAGAAGCGCCCTGGTGTTATTTCAGAATAGGCAGAGGTGGGAGTGAGAATAAGGAAGGGTAGGGGCCAAGGACCTGGGAAGGAAGGTGTCATCAAGACACGCTCTGAGATGGCCTCTAATTAACCTCCAATTAGACAGCCTCTCATGTAAGCCCTCACTTTACAGGAAGCCAAAGTCAGGAAAATGTTGATTACTTGCCACAGTCATAAAGCAGGTGAGAATCAAAATAGAAAGCTGTCCAGGTGGGGGATTGGAGAATGCCAGCAGCAAGAACTCTCAGCCTCTTAAATGATTGATGTCTCTGCTATTCTCCTCTCCACCCCCTTTCTGTGGGGCTAGCAATGTCCACAGGTGCTTCCACTCTGTTAACTCTACTCATTCCCTTTGTGCAAACCGTAGAGGCTTTCATGGTTGCTACAACTCACCTGTACATTTGGCTCTCAGCTTCCTATGATCAATCCAAAAACCAAGATACAGTCGGTTTCATTACCACAAAGTAAAAAGTGTCCCAGCTCCTCAGAGGAAGCAAATTCTTTCCTGGCCCTTGCTCTAGGCTTCATCTAGAAGGAACCTGGAGCAATGACCTGCGCACACTACCTCAAAGACATCCCACACAGTAATAGTTTTCATAAAGCCATTATGTATAATATCTCTGGATGTAAGCCAAGGAAATAACATTAAAATGCATGAAAATTCTGCTGGGGACTAAGAACATATGGTCCAAGTGCACAGCTTGATGCAGGAATAAAAATTAGCACAACTAGAGGAAGGGATAAACAGCATGCCCTTCAAACAAGTCCTCATAAATATCACTTCCATTATCCAGGATTTTGATAAAGCAGTCAAGGATTAAGGTTTAATTCACTGCCTCAAATGCCATTGCTTTATGTCGTGGATTGAAGGAGAAGCCCAAACAAGCAAATAGTAGGGTTTCCATTCATTTGTGAAAACTCATAACTCTATCCAAGACATTTAGAAGAATAGAGGATCATCTGTTTTGTGCAAAATGGGGTCAAATGTCTATCCAAAAGGAAAATCCAAGAGTTTTCTCAAAAGAGTTTGTCTCTATTACAACACACAAATATACAAATGACTGAACAAGTCTTGAAATTCTTTTTTTTTTTTTTTTTTTTTTTAAGACAGTCTCACTCAGTCACCCAGGCTGGAGTGCAGTGGTGACATCTTGGTTCACTGCAACCTCCGCCTCCCAGGTTTGAGCAGTTCTCTCACCTCAGCCTCCCAAGTAGCTGGGATTATAGGCATGCACCACCACACCCAGCCAAGTCTTGAAATTCTAGACACCATGCATGGTATATAGAATGCACCTACACGTCACCATGGTCCCTGTTTCTAAATGTCATGAGAGTCCTGGGGCAACACTTGGTCAGAGGGCTGGGCTTAAGGGAAATTCCTGCAGAAAAGAGAACATCAAATAAATCTTGAGAGATGAAGCAGCTGTCAATAAGTCAAAATGTGCAGGGACGATCTGAATTGGAGAATAGCCTGAGCTTCAGAGGTGGGCATTGCTGAATTGTTGGAGGGAGAGTGAGAGCTGGACGGGCAGCCTGCCTGGGTGAGGTGGGGAATGGCGTCTATAGGGGAGTTGTGGAACATGCGGGTCAATTCTCTCCACTCCAATAACACTCATCCCTCATTCAAGAGCTCGACTTATAGAAGGGCCCATCATTTGGTGGTTCAAGCTAGAAAACAGCATCATCTTCAACTCCCTTCTCTTCATCATTCACATCTATTGGCACCATGTCAATTCTACCAATGCAATATCCTTCAAATCTATTTCTTCCAGCTACCTCTACTTCTCTTAGCTCAGATCTTGTCATCTAGGTTGCATGCCATAAATCATGACCACTAAAATCTGCCTTTAGAAAATGTGATGATTAATACTGAGTGTCAACTTGATTGGATTGGCAGATACAAAGTATTGATCCTGGGTGTGTCTGTGAGGGTGCTGCCAAAAGAGATTAACATTTGAGTCAGTGGGCTTGGGAAGGCAGATCCACCCTTCATCTGGTGGGCTCAATCTAATCAGCTGCCATCGAATATAAGACAGACAGAAAAACGTGAAAATGAGTGACTGGACTAGCCTCCCAGCCTATGTCTTTCTCCTGTTCTGGATGCTTCCTGCCCTCAAGTTCTTCAATTTTGGGACTCGGACTGGCCCTCCTTGCTCCTCAGCTTGCAAACAGCATATTGCAGGACCTTGTGATCATGTAAGTTAATAATAAACTCCCGTATATATATATATGGGAATATATATATATCCTATTAGCTCTGTCTCTCTAAAGAACCCTGCCTGACACAGCAAGGCATATGAGCAACTCACACATTCAAGAAATACTTATTGAGCAACTATTGGGCATCAAGCATTGTACTAGGAATTGAGAATAAATTGTTTAAAAAACACTAGTGTACAATGTGATAAGTACTGTCAAGGACAAGAAATGGACACTGCAAAATAGACTGTTGGACAGAAGGGTGGTGTCAGGCAGGGCTTTCTGAGCGGTAACATGTTCTGAGGCCTGAGATCCACACAAGAGCATGAGAAGACCATGCATGGCAGAGAAAATAACATGTGTGACTATCCTAAGGTGGGGAAGGACTGTCAGAGTGAAGAATGAGGGATGATGAGGGGCATTCAGTGGTGGGAGGAGGCTGGGGTGGTGGAATGACCCAGAGTAGTCAGTAAGGCAAGACCTTGCAGACTACAGGGAGGGGTTTGAAAGTTATTTACCCAGAGGCCACTAAGTTACTTTAATAAAAGTGTCATGGTGACCTGATCAGAATTGCATTTTTGAAGATACCACTGTCTGTTGTGCAAGCAGACAAAATTGGGAGAGCTGTAAATGGAAGCAAGAAAATTCACTGGGGGACGATTGCAGCTAAGCAAGAGATGATGGTGGTTCTGACTATGAAGGGGTAGCAGTGCCTGAGAGAGGTGGATAAATAGGGGTAGACTTGGGAGGGAGATGGACAGGACCTAGGGATGAGTTGGATGAAAGAAGATGAGAAAACACTAATCCAAATGATCCCCAGCTTTCTGGGAAGCAACTGAATGATAATGCCCATGGAGGAAGGCTGTGGGCAGAAGAGACAAGCCAACATGGTGACTCCAATAAGACACAGGGGGAGCATCCTCTGCTGAGGCAGTGTTGGTGTTGCCTCTTAATTAGTTCATGACAATGTCCAGTGTCTAAGTTCCTGCACCATCTCATCCCAGCCTCACCTCTTAGCACCGCCCACTCCTGCCTCAAACCTACTGTTTATACTCCAGGGATACGCTGGACCGCATTGCCCTCCTGTGCCCTTGGACAAACCTTTCCTTTTCCTGAACTACCCTCTCCCTTCTTGGGTATCTGGCAAACTCTATTCATCCTGCAGCGCCCAAGTCAAGTGTCACCCACTGTGACATCTTCCAGAATATCCCCGACTGGAGTAGTGCCCCTCCTCTGCCTCTACAGCACCGCACAGTGAGTTCCATTATAAGATGACCATTTTGTGCTAGGATTACTTGATCATCTATGAGCCCCTCAAAGCTGCAACCGTCTGTGATTACATATGATCCATTTCATGCCCTGCACAGCACCTGATGGTTTTGGGTATCAAAAAATATGTTGTTGAAGTAAACTGAATATGAAAAGAGCATAGAAGCATTACAATGCAGTCTCCTCCCAACCATTTTTTCTTCCTAAACTCTGGGCCTTTGCTGAACCTGGGCCTGCCTCTGACTCATTCTTCTCTGCCCTTCATGTGGATCTGATGGAGATCCAACTCCTCCTTTTGAACTAACAAGAACAGTTCTTTCTCTCTCTCATATATGCAGCATGACTGGCAATTCAGAACGCATTTAGGTGCTTCCAAAGTAACTGCGACTTCACTGATGCCACATGTAACAGTCTGTGGTTAGCTCTTCCAGGGGGAAGGTCTAGATTTAATGTGTTGTGTGTTTCTGAAAGTCAGTGCCCTTTATAACTGATGTTGATGAGGTATGTGACCTCCATTTCCCCATGCGTAAATAGGGGTCATGCTTGGTGGTCCCTACGGGCTTCCCAACTCTAGCTTTTATGACGCCTTGATGACTAACTGAAGAAGATGAGGTGACATCTCTGCATGCTCACTAGAGTGAAAATTGGGCACTGCTCATGGCCTTAGGGCATTAGTCATATCGTAAGCAGTATTTATGCATATTTTTAAATCCCTGGAGAATACATGCAGAGAGGAAAAATATACATTTATTAAATGCCAGAAGCTATTCTAAGCATTTGAAAGAGAAGCTTGGGGGAAAAATTGCCCCAAAATGCAGCATACTTTGTTTGCCTTGGGCTGGATCTGGAAAGCGCGCCTCAAGAACTACTATCTGCATCTTGTGGGGATGTCCAATCCCAGGGGGAGGCCAGGGGAGACTGAGTCCTGCATTTCACGTTTATTTGTGCAGCTTTGGTGATTTCACTGCACAAATGACTCAGACTCAAATAGCACTAGGAGTTGTTTTTTTTTTTTTTTAATTAGAGGAAGAGGATTCCAAAATAGAATCATAGTTGAAGATGGAAGAGGTAATTATCCTTTTCAAAATCATCTGTGAATCCAGGCAAGAGGCACACTTTTTTGACTTTTTGAAAGTCTCTTTATTGGAAAAAAACAAGCATCCCCAAATAGAAAGATTGATCCAGGCTGTAGGAAGCCAAATGATGGCACCAGGTCCCTAATTGGGAAAAAAAAAAAAAAAAGCGGTTCTGAAGTAGCAGCAGCAAGACCTGGTGAGTAATTAGATGTGGGCAGTGAGGGAAATGGAAGGCCTTAGAATGACTCCTATGTTTCTGTCTCATTTCCTGAGATAGGGAATGAGGAGAAAGAATTTAAAAAGAAGATGATGAGTCCCTTTCTGACATTTAAGGGCTCTATGGAAAATGGCAGGGAAGGTGCCTTGTAGGCAGTTGGCTATGTGAACAAAGACAATGCTGGACCTCTGAATGCAGCAGGCCTGGGTGTGGAGTACAAGTTGGAGCCCTGGTGGTGGACAGAAGTGAGCTGGGCTCATTAACATCCTAGATCACTGGCAGCATCCACACTGCAAGAGCACAGTGCACACCACACTCCTGTGGACAGGTGATGATCAGGAGCTCCATTGGAGGAGGACACTTCATGGAATGGAAGAAAAACAATGAAAACTAGGAAAACGTCTAACATTCCTCTTTCCAATTCCATCGAGATGTTGTTGAAGAAGCATATCTCCTCTCAGAAGCTCAGTTTTCCCATCTGTGAGCGGAGACAAAGAGCCCTCCAAGCCAGAACATTCAAGGACTGAAGGGCTCATAGTGTGTGTAATTGGAGTATGGGAAAACATATTAGGAAAAAAAATTGTTCATCCTCAGAGATGACAGCTATGTTGTTTGCATTCATTCCTTCAATGTGCATGTATTAAGCGCCTACTCTGGAATAGGCCACGGGGCAGATGAGACTTGGAATACTGAATCAAGGGGCAAGAGACCAGGGCACCAACTCAACATCAACCACATGCTCTGAAGTGTAAGCCAGTTACCAGGAGAGTGTCTCAGAGAGAGGCTGACACTGGCCTGAGATTTCGTTTTTCTTTTTTAAAAAAAATCACAGATTGGCAGTTTATAATTTTATCAATTTCTAGGGTACACAGCACTGTCAGGATTCATGAAATAAATGTGGAATAATTAAATCAAGCTAGTTAACATACCCATTACCCCAAATACTTAACATTTTTTGTGGTGAAAACATTTGAAATTTACTCTTAGCAATTTGGGCTTCTAGGATTGTTGACATCTGCTTCATAAAGTGAATAGTGCTCACTGTGCAAAGCTGTGTAGCCAGAGGTCTTAGGTTGGGAGCATAGAGTTGATATGACACAAATGTGGATCATGTTTGGAGTGCATTGAATACTCCTATGTAATTGCATCGTAAGATGTAGGGGTGACTGGCAGTAAGTGAGCCTGAAAATGCGGGTGACAATCAGGCTGTGGAAGGCTTTGAATGCCATACCAACCCTGGTCAGACATTACTTAATTTCCTAATTCCAGCCACTGGCTGGGAGGATACTACTGTCTTCTTATAAACAACATCTCCTCTAGGGCACCCCTTTACCCTATATCTAGTTGATTCTTATTTGTTATAGGGCATAGTTCCCAACGATAGATGCACATAATAAACTCCTAGGAACTTGAGGAAAAACAATAGTAATAATGATAGCTTGGTTCCATCCCAGACCAATTATATTCAAATATTTTTTCTAGATCCCAGGCATCAGTGTTCTTTTTAAAAGCTTTCTAGGTAATTACGAGGTGCAGCCAGGGATGAGAAGTAATGCCTTATATTCACTTTCACATGTCCATGGTGGAAATGGCCACCAACTAGTCTCCAGCTGTGAGGTTGTCTCTGTAAGGTTCTTAATGGTCATAGAGCCAAAGCAATTGTACTATTCAAGAAGCACATTTGAAAAACATTAGAAGAAACCTAAAACATTTGGCCAGGTGCGGTGGCTCACATGTGTAATCCCAACACTTTGGGAAGCCAAGGCCGGCGGATCATTTGATCGAGACCAGCCTAGCCAACATGATGAAACCTTCTCTCTGCTAAAAAAAGATATACAAAAATTAGCCAGGCATGATGGCACACGTGACTGTAGTTCCAGCTACTCGAGAGGCTAAAGCAGGAGAATTGCATGAATCCAGGAGGCAGAGGTTGCAGTGAGGCAAGATGGCACTACTCCTCTCCAACCTAGGCGACAGAGTGAGATTCCACTTCAAAAAAAAAGAAACCTAAAACATTTTACTTTAGTAGGTTCCTCCTCAGCAATCCTAGCATTTAAGTTCACACTCCCCTTAGCTTTTGTTCACATGAAGCAAATCCAAGCAGCAATCTATAAAGCTGTGCTCCTCCTGCCCCTCTTGTCTGGATAGATGCCCTGGATCACTCAACTGTATCCTGTGCCCATCCCAAAAACTCACATGAACCATCTCCTAATGAAGAAAGGCCAGCTGGGACCTTGGCCTCTACCTACCATTTACTAATCTACCATTGAAATGTTTTAGAGGATAGAAGTTTTCTGACACTTTTACTTTTGACATTGATTAAAACTGCAATGAGATGATCACATACCTTGTGAAAACCTTCAATATGTATTGGAGCTTTTGCTTTTCCTGCCTCAGATGTGATCTGCAGCACCTTTGAGATATACTCTTTAAATGCTATAAATATCTCATTGCTATTGATATAGGATAGCTATATCCATGGAAGACACCGCTTACATAGCTAACAAACATGACTTTCCTTGTTTGGATAAGGCCTTCAATGACCCAGAACCTAGAAGAAAAGCATGTAACCAAAAGCACCCCAGCAGAACAGAATCATGTATCTTTGATGAGAGAAATGGGGAAGGAGTCATATGAGTCTAGCCTCTGGCATATGTTAACGCACCTGTGACCTTGCACAAGCCATTCCCTTTCCTGGACCTCAGTTTCCCTATTGAGTTAGATTTGATAGTCTCAAAAAACCTTTTTCCAATTCTAAATTACATTTTTATCAATGAACAACTTTTGACTATGGAGGAAAAGTACTTTACTTGATTGCAATCACAGCTGTCACTAGCTGGTGATGTTGAGTAAGTCTCAGCCTCTTTTTTTTTTTTTTTTTTTTTTTGGAAAATGGGGAGGTAACCATTTACTGAGCAGAGCTTCGAATATAAAGCAGTGTCTGAAACTTCTAGGGGCTCAATAAAGCAAAAAGTAAAACCAGCTCTCATTTATTGAGTGCTCCTAGGTACTGGATGCTTTATATGCATTATTTGGTTAATCAACAACTTAAATTTTTCTGGAACTAAAGAAATGAATTGACATACTTTTTAAATCCTCATAATAGAGCAATTTTACAAATGAGGAAAGGTGATTGGGAGGATTTGAATTCTCAGGAACACAAAAATAAGCAAAAGTGGGCTAAGGTCTTGAATTAGAGATGCCCCAATTCCAAAGCACTGTCTGATGGCAGAGACCTTCCTAAAGCTGAGTGCCAGCTCCCTGCAACATGTTAGAGAGTCCCTTAGTCCCCATGTGCCTCCCCCGGCCCCACCTTCTTCCATCTGTGTTTCTCAGCGAATTACCCTGAAGAGTAAATTAATTGAGAATTAGGAAAGCACCTTGTAAACTGTGAAACACACACACAAAAGTGAACTGCTATTAGTATTGAAATGACTTCTCACATGCTGAAAAAGAACTTACATTATCACAAAGAATCCTCGTTAAAACTTCAATACGTAAGAATCCCTTTCTTAACCCAGAGTTTCAACAAAACTCTCTTTTAGACCTGTGTGGTGACGTGAGGGGGGAGGGGGTGGAGGAGGGAGACAGCACAGCACCTGTGCCCATCCGTGACCACCTCCAGGTCTTGGCGCTTTGCATAGCACCTGCTGGAGGCCTCACCACCACCTGATGCGGAAGTTGGGGGTGAGGCCACCTTGCAGTTCACAAAGCACAGGCATTGTCCCGAACTACACAACTACTAAGTGGCAGAGTTGGGTTCTAAACCAACTTGTGGCTGAAGTTTGCCATCATGTAATGGGGTCTCTAAAGCCCTCTTGAAACATCCGCTGGATTCATTCAACACGAGACTTTGTAAAGCAATGGCTTCCTTGGTGTTGTTTTGAGAGAGAAAATCTTAATAAGTTCATACGTGTGGCCATTGCATCCATTAAAATGTGATCTCAGGCCGGGTGCAGTGGCTCATGCCTGTAATCCCAGCACTTTGGGAGGCCAAGGTGGGCGGATCACGAGGTCAGGAGATCGAGACCATCCTGGCTAACACGGTGAAACCCCGTCTCTACTAAAAATACAAAAAACTAGCCAGGCGTGGTGGCAGGTGCCTGTAGTCCCAGCTACTCAGGTGGCTGAGGCAGGAGAATGGCATCAACCCGGAGGCGGAGCTTGCAATGAGCCAAGATCGTACCACTGCACTCCAGCCTGGGTGACAGAGTGAGATTCTGTCTCAAAAAAAAAAAAAAAAAAAAAAGTGATTTCAGCATTTACTTCCAGCAAAAGAACCCTAGAAAACTGTTGCTCCATTCAATCCAGGGAAGGATCTTCCCTGAAATCCAGGCACCTCTGAACTCCTAAGGATTTCCATCCTGGGAACCCTTTTCCTAAGGAGCTTGTGAGCGACACAGCCGTTATGGAAATGGCTTAGGCACTTGGGTTCATGGCACCATGACCGCAGTAAATGGCAGTGGTTACTCTCCCCATTAGAGGAAAGGCCCAGTGCTACTAAACAGCCCCAAGTCCATTAAGAGGAAATGTAGGTCATCTCTGATTTCAACAGACAGTGTGATCCTCAGTGGTAAAATAGTGAAATGAACCACTTCAAAAAATGCATTTCCCATCCACAACCCTATCCATAGCTAAAAGACAAGATGAGACCTGTCTTTGCAAATATGTAAACATTTTTTGATGCTCATTCTGTCCATTGCTATTCCAGGTACTGTTAGAGTGGCAAAGAGGCATGAACTTGCTCCCTGCCCTGAAGGAGCTCCTTCTTAGTGGATTGGATGGAGGTAGGGCACAGGCAGCACTTCCTTATGGGCAGAGCATAAAGTGTGGGTGGGAGCAAAGGGAAAGTGCAAAACAGGGTAGAGAAGAAGCTAATCATGGGAAACTTTCTGATTGATAGCAAAGTCCTGGGCTTGATCCCCAGGGCATATTCAGAAGCTATGGTAGGGCTTTCTGCCAAGACCTCCCTGGGCATGTCTCTATTCTGCATTCATTGTACTCTCATACATATATGAGTGATATGTATGAGCCATGTGGCTTCTAGCTGGGTTCATGTTTCATCAGATCCTTAAAGGATTCCCCACATTTATGGGTGTGTCTCACCCATGCATGAAGATCTTCATGGGGCAAAGGTGTCCAGCAAGCCCCAAAGTGTCCCAGGGCTGTAAGTACCTGCCCATCTTTCATTTAAGGGTCACCCAACCTCATCTTCTGAATGTCAAGGAGTCTTCTTCTTGCCTATACCAAGGCTTGGTCTTGGCTTGGCCGGATTTGCAGGTGAAACTTCTGCAGTACAGCAGCTATTCAGAATAGAAGTCATCAAATCTGAGAATTGCAGGACTGCAAGGCCAGTGACCACTGGGCTTCCCTTCATGTGCTGCTGATGGGTTCCTCCTAGAGGCTCCTCCACAAGGTCCAGCTCTACCAGGAGCTGACATTTGCCTTATGCTTCCCATCTTGGGAGAAGGGAGCCTGTATGGAGGTAGGAACATTCTCTCGACTCTTGACCAGCTCAACTGTTGGACAATTATTCTTAATACTGAGTTGAAATCCATCTGCTGGCAATCTGGATTTGTTGGTCTTAGTTTTAAGGGTCATACAGAATGTGCTGACTTCCTCTTCAACATGACATATTTATTTATCTGATTATCCCTAGAACTGTGAGGTCCTCAAGGGTGGAGATGATGTCTGATTCATGTTGGAACCCCCAGAATCAGCACAATGCCTAATCTATAACAAGTACTCAATAAATGTTGGCTAATTAATGGTATGCAAATGATACATGAGATTAATAAATGTATTCCTGATAAATTATGCTATGTGAATGTAAAAGCAACATTTGTAAGCAGCATTTATGTCTGATAACATCTTATCATCTTACCTTTCATGACTATTTTTTGACTATACATAAAAAATTCTCAACAGTAAAATTTTTTCATCTTTCAGCTAAGAACTTCCCTATAAGTAGCCCCAATTCAGGCTGAAATTTTCCATTTGAGAGGGAGAAGACATGATATTTCTCAGAGCCCATTTTCCTTCACAACATGGGTCAGTGTCTCAAATTAGCACTTTCTCACCTGGGAAGAAAACTAGACTCTGAGGAAATGGAACAGAGGGCAAAGCCATTTGCCCAGATAAATGGAGGTGAGAGACGCCCAGAGGAGGTGACCTTCCTTCATTACCTCTTTGTCATGCCTTTCCTGTGTTCCCCAGAGAACAGGCTTCTCCCTTCTCTGTGCCAACACATTATCTTTCAGCCACTCCCCTCCACGCGGCCACCTTTCCTGCCACATGCTAATGATCTGCCATAAGTCAGTCTCCTACAGCAGAGGAGTGAGCTCCCTAAGTGCAGGGAACTCTCTGTGTCTGGTTTATCTTTATGTCCTTAGCCCAGCTCAGGGCCTGGCATACTAAATAGCAAACTAGATTCTCCCTGTGCATGCACTTAGAATTAATTTATGCCCTGCCAAAAGCAGCCAACCACGGCTGTGTGTCTGCCCTTCAGAAGTGAGAATGCTTTGCCAGGTGCTCCCGAGGGAAGGTTCTTATTTCTTTGTAATATTTTTACAAATGAAGAAATTTTCATTCCCAATAAGTACATCCCCGTTGACTGCCAGGGCTTGCAGTTTTGTTCTCTCCTTTTGAAAACTGCACACCCACTACTTCATTCAGAGGGCCTGGAAGACATCAGCTCGACCATTTGCACGCATTAAGCAAAGCCATGCAAATCACATCATGTCACTTTGCTTCTTTGACTCTCCCACTTGAAATAACATCCAAACTCCTGACTGGGGCCCACAAGGCCCAGCACGATCTGTCCCTGCGTCCTTTCCAGCTTCATCTCCTGCTACCTTGGCCTTCTGCTCACGAAGCCCCAGGCACATTTAGGCTCTGCTGGTTCCTAGAACATGCCAAGCTTCCTCCTGCCTCAAAGGCTTGTTGCTTGCCGGTCCCTCAGCTGGGAATCTCTCTCCCTGGCATTTCCAGTGGCCAACTCTTCTCATCGGTCAAATGGGAGATTAAATATCACCTTTCCAGAAAGGCTTTCCCCCATGCCACCCCATTCTTTCTAAAGTAAAATCTGCCTCGTTGTTCTCTAGAGCAATATCTAGAACATTGCCAATTCTTTTGCAGTGCCAATTTCAATAGGAATTGCTCTGTGTAGTCATTCACTCATTACTTGCTGTCCTTTGATGATGTGAACCATGTCTGCCTGACATTCTATCACCTCCAACACCATACATCATAACAGAATAATGCAAGAAAGCAATTTCGGAGTGCTTGCCAAGGGCCCAGAACTCTCCTGTGCACTTTACAGGCATTGCCTCTTGGGGGATATTTACCATCCCCACTTTACAAATGAGAAAACAGGGCATCAGTGACTTGCCTACAGTCACACAGTAAGTGTCATACTCAGGATTTGAATCCCTATTGTCTGACTTCAACATCAATGATAATATGATTACAACCCAAAACCATACAGTATGCAGTAAATACATTTCAAATAAATCAATATTAAAAGCAATAATGGCAGACCTTATAATTGCCATGACTGTACGTTGCTAGAAGACTGGAATCATGTCAGGTATCCCTTTGGTGTTTTCCAGCACCCATCACAATGCTGCAATGGAATAAGTGAATTGAAGTTTGCAGAAAGTGGGACTGTAGTAACAACTCGACCCATGGCAGTTGTCCTGAGTATAATGATGTTAAGATTTTAACATGGATCAAATCCCATGGTGTGTAGCATATGGAGTATTTCAAGATTATTAGGCCAACTCCTCTCTTTACAGACTCTTGTTTGTTCTCAAGACCATATCCTTGCTTAGCCTGGCACACCCAGGTCTCCACGACCTGCCCTTGCCCCATCTCCAACTTTTTCCCTACTTCAGCTCCCCTAGCAGTCCTGGTGTCAATGGCCTGTTGACTTTGTCTTGTCAAGAAGCTTGAGCTTTAACTTTCCCAGTGGAGAAGCTACTGAGGAGTTTTATTTGGGGGTGTGGCATGGTTTGATCAGGTGAATTTAGGTGGAATACTGCAGACTAAATTGGAACTCATAGCCTGGGCCACCATCACGGGTGCACAGCACTTATAGGTATACAATAAATCATTGTGAAAGGAAGAAAACAGAGAAGGAATTGCCCTTGGAAGAAGCCAGCTGAGTGATGATGAGTAATTAGCTGAAGAACATGGTCTTTGATTTCTGGTTATGAATATAAGAGCATCCTAAAGGAGGCAGATTAAAAATTAATAATTTGGAGGATGTTCTTCAGGTTCTACAATTTCTCTGTTACCTACTCAGCACGTCACCAGGCAAAACCAGAGAAAAATAAGACAGAGCTCCCAACATCAAGGAATTCACAGGACAGAGCTGACCTAAGAAAACCTGTGGCCCAATCAGGAGGAAAAGGAGAAGGCAAGGGAAACACAGCCCTACCCTGGTGCCCAAGAGCCCTGAGTTCCAGTCATGCCTGGGACTCCTTCATAACCTGCCTGGGGTTTACCAGTGGAAAGCCACAAAGCCAGCTGAACCTGAACCTCAGACTCCAAACCTGTGCTCTTTACAACAGGAACAAATCAGCCTCCCTGATCCTCCCCCATCACCCACCTCATAGGATTGGGTGAGAGCCAGAAAAATCTCTAAAGAGCTATGCATCACATAAGTATTTCTGTACAAACCTCAAGGCTTAGAAATGAACTACCTGTAGCTCCCAGAGCAGAACCCTTTGGCAACGTCACATTTTCCTTCTCATGTGTTCTCAATATTTAAATCAACCCCTTGAGAGGCTCTTGTAGCAAATGGGCTGTATTTATCGTGCCCAGAGACTCTAGTGTCATCCTCTACCCTCCTTTTCCCTTTTCCTCTCTGTTGTTCTCCGTGTTTGTGCAAACCACCTAAAATGATTTCTATGCTTTACCAGAAATAGAATGTTAAACACTATTTTATTCATTACCAATAATAGCCTGTTTTTTGGTTTTGCTTTGTGTTTTTTGTGGTTTGTTTGTTTTTGCTTTTGTGTGTGTGTGTGTGTGTGTGTCTTACTATGAAACCAGCATGCATTTAAAAACAGTGTGGTGGGCCTTCGTTTTCTCTCATATAAAATAATTCCTAAGGCTTCCTCTGGCTCTGACACTGTGTGCTTTTTCTTATTCTAAACATGCCTACGGAGTTCATTACCCCTGCCATGGTTTGCACTGTTTTAAGAGTCCTGCTCTAAACAGATAGCAGCATTCTCATTGACCGTGTTCAATTCTTTCACTGTTTTTCGGTTTGCACATACACTAAGGGAAGTGAGGAAGCGGGTTATAGTATGGTCCCTGCCCTTGAGATACAGGGATAATGAGATCGTTCATAGACCTGCAGATGTTCGTATCATTTCAGATCCCAGAACAGGCATCCTCCCTTCACTCCACGTCACAGGGATGTATATGTTCCCAGGTACCATGGCATTGTTAAGAGGTCGCTCTGATTATAGATCTTACAGAACTCATATTTCATCCTAAAGAATGTAGAGCTTTTGTAGCTTCTAGTGTCCAGGCAGAGAAAAGGATATTTAAGGACTCTGAAATAACATGGCAGGAAATCGAGATTCACTTACTGCATATAAAGTGATCGAAAAATCCCCTCTTTCACTATCTCTTTTCCTCTTGGGTCTCTGGTTCACAAACTGCAGAGCATAAATCGTGAAGCAAACCATGCTGGAATATCAATAAACCCACATTGACCCGAGGCAGGAACTCAGCTTGCAGTGTGGGGACTTTTTTTTTTTTTTAGACATTGGTTGGCAGCCAGGTTGATGAAAGGAGAAACCAAAGAGAATAACAGCTTTGCAGCAGCAAAAAAGAGAGTTAGAATTCAGGAAATGTAAGCCATGTGCCTCTCTGTAAATTCATGAGGAATGAAATCTCACTGGTGGGGTGGGGAACAGTGTAAATAATAAAAACACCAACACTATGCCAGAGAAAGGCTACAAACCCCAAGTCTGTGTAGTCCCCAAATGTCATGGGTTGAATTGTGTCCATCCCCATCCACCCCAACCCCTAGCAAAATCCATATGCTGAGGTCCTAAAGCTCGGCACGTCAGAATGTGACCATATTTGGAAATAGGGTCTTTACAGAGGTAAACAAGCAAAAGTAAGGTCATTAGGGTGGGTCCTCATCCCATCTATGGGACTGATGTCCTCATACAAAGGTGGAATTTGGACACACATGCAAGGCATAAAGTTGATGCATGCACACAAGCCCACACTGGTGTGAGCATGGCTGGGGCCCCAGAGGAGGGTAGACGTGGACCAGGGGCAAGAGTGATAAACTAGAAACAGCTTGAGTTGCTAGAAAACCAAGTGTGCTGTAGACAAGAGCTCAGCATGAAACCGGACCTGCCAGCAAGCCCCAGATTGTGGAGAGCTTTTAGGTCCAGCTTGATTGATTTAAGACCACCTGGCTGGTGAGTAGCAGAGATAAGACTTAGGTCTTCTTTCTCCCAATCCAGTGCTAACTCTACTAAGTCATAATAATGGCTAACATGTATTAGTAGTGATAATAAGATATTGAGCACATTAAATCATTCAATCTTTATAAGCACCCAATAAAATAGATATTATTATTACTAATTCCACTTTTCCAATAAAAACTCTGAGACTTAAATGGGAAGTTTAAGTATTGCTCAAAGACACACAGCTGGTAAGTGAGTATCAGTTTTCTTCTTTTTTTTTTTTTTTGAGACAGAAGTTTCACTCTTTTTGCCCAGGCTGGAGTGCAATGATGCGATCTCGGTTCACTGCAACTCCACCCCCCGGGTTCAAGCGATTCTCCTGCCTCAGTCTCCCGAGTATCTGGGACTACATGTATGTGTCACCATGTCCAGCTAATTTTTTTTGTATTATTAATAGACACAGGGTTTCACTATGTTGGCCAGGCTGGTCTTGAACTCCTGACATCAGGTGATCCACTGGCCTCGGCCTCTCAAAGTGCTGGGATTACAGATGTGACCCACCGCACCTGGCCGAGTATCAGTTTTCTTAACCATTGTCACTGTCTTATGGTTCTTCTGTGTTGTCTTCCGTGGCATGAGTATGTACAGGAAAAAAAGTTCGGCTTATATAATGCATTTGAGATGGGAAAATTCAAGTACATGTGATTGTGCAAGTTATAAAGTTATATTTATTGAAAAGAGTACCATTTTATCCATTTATTTCTCAATATGGTAAAATTTGACATGAATTTCAGGGATGCTTAATATTTGTCTTCAATGGAAACAGCAAAACAAAGCTCAGGGTGACTTTTCTCTTGCTTTGCCTGTCTACGTCTCATGATGGTGTCTTGAGGAGCATTTTGGTCAAATACGATTAATGTGCTGATGCATTTATCCCTGAGAATCTCAAATATATCTATTGTGAGACCATCTAGAAGAAGAGTCTCTTATGAAGAAAATGTGGTTTAAGAAAAGGAAAATGAACCCTCAACCCTTATCTGGAATAATAAGCAATTATTTGTCAAAAAAGTTAGGGTTGGGCAGGAGAATTACCCCTAAATGCTACTATGAGCTCTAACTCCCTGCAGTTCTACATCAGTGTTTTGACGGAATGCGTGAAAATACTATGTTGGAATACGACTTTCAAAGAATTGAGGAAAATTAAAGTCCACCCATCTCTGTTTTTAACGCAGTGCTGAGTGTGTGTGTGTTCCACACTTGATGCTATGTTAGGAAGAGAACACAAGACAGGAGGCTGCTTTCTTGATGCAGAGCCAGGCTGAGAAAAGTAAATACCACAATGTGTATGATGTCAGATGGGCAGAAGCCCAGCAGAGAATGGAGCAAAGGAAACTACAAGGGCAGCAACCTCAAGGCTAGGGAGTTCAGCGTGCAAAGAAGATCGACATGGCATTGGTGCTTAAGGTACGTTCACTAGTGCTGAGCTTGGAGCCAGGGGGAAAAGAGGTGTGGTGGTCCCCTAAGAGTGTGTGGATGATGTGTCGGCCAGGGCCAGTGCTGGATCTCCACAAAAGGCAGGGCTACAGAAAGTTGCAGAAGGCTTCAGAGGGAGCAGTGTCCTCATGGTTAAAGCACAACTGAAGTCAAGGTTCCCACATTCAAATCCAAGCTTGAGCTTGGGCAATTACACCACTTTATAGGCCTCAGCTTCCTCATCTGTAAGTTTATGATAAATCACAGTCTTGATTTGATGGGGATTTGTGAACAGCAAGTAAAATAATTTCTATAAAACGCTTAGCACAGCCCCTGTCCTAGAGTTAATGCATGACAGATATTAGCAATGATTATTATTATTTGAAGAGCTGACATCTGAGCTGGGCTGTGAAAGATGAGTATTTTGCTAGGTGGAAAAGGGTGGGGGAGGACATTCCAAGGAGTGAGATTAACATTGGAATTGATTTTCCAGGCCAAGAAGAAAAATACCTCTTTTGTGAAAAGTTCCTTTTTAGCCTGACTGTTGGAAAAAGCAAGCCAAGAATTTCATATGGGAAATGGGATCTGAAACTCCACCTTTCATTCTGAAATCCAGGAGATATAAGTTTGCATTTTATTATTCCCAGTGGGTTGGTCTTTTTTTCTTAACCTCCATTTCCACTTCCCCTCAAAGTACTTTGCTAAAGCATTTTGCTCTCACACCAAGAAATGAATAAGTTGTTTCGGAGCATATAGGGATGTTGGTAAATGAAAACACAAAAGCTTTTTAAGTTGATCAGCCCCATCGGTCATTAGTTGGTCAAACATGTATTGGGTTTTTTCTCCATGCCAGGGACTATTCTCAGTTAGAGGATATAAAGGTACTTACATCATTATCCCTGCCTTTGAGGGGCTCTGACTAGTGAGGAAGAAGAGGAGGTAACCAAACAATTATGATTTCAAAGGACAGAGGAAACAGCGAGGTGCCCAGCAAAGACAAGCACAGCATTGAGGGCCAAGGGAAATATTACACAATAGCTAAAATCAAAATTAACCTCTTTAAATTCCTCTCTGGAAAGAACGCTGGCGTTCAGCTGACTATGTAAGATAGAGGTTGTTCTCCAAGTCCCACCTGGTGAGTATGATGAAGTGTGCATGACTCGGCCCCATATATAAGCTCTAGAAAGCTTCTTTCCCGTTGATAACCACATTTGTTACAGGAACCTTTTCCTCCCACTGGTGTTTCACACTTTCAATTTCCTCCTTCTGAAAGAAAAAGTTTAATCAGGGTTGAATTAAATTAGAAATGTTAATGCTGGGATTATTACCTCTGCTTTCGGAAGAATTATCTTTAATGACGTATTTCATTCATCAGCCCTGAATGCAGTTTTGAACCTACCACCTCCTGATGTAGTGGAAGCAGGGTGGAGCTGGGTTTCCAGGGCAGATTGTGGCTTTCAGGCTTTATCAGGCATTGAGGGCTCGTGTCCCACATGGAAGGCAGCATCCAGTCACTGCTCATTCAGTGTCAGCATGCAATGCTGCACAGCTGCGCGGGGATTCTTGGAACTCAATGAAGATGACTCACAGGGCTGGGGGTAGGAAGGACAGCCCCTTGGGGTGCTGGGGAAGCCCGAGGGAAGCAAGTTTAGTCAGGCCTCCTGGGCTGCCTCCCTGGGAACAAGTCATTGGAGACAACATTTTTCTTTTCTTTCTTTTTTATTTTTTGAGATGCAGTTTTGCTCTTGTGGCCCAGGCTGGAGTGCAATGGCGCAATCTTGGCTCACTGCAACCTCGGCCTCCTGAGCTCAAGCCATTCTCCTGCCTTAGCCTCCCGAGTAGCTGGGATTACAGGCATGTGCCAACACACCTGGCTAATTTTTGTGTTTTTAGAAGAGATGGGGTTTCACCATGTTGGTCAGGCTAGTCTCAAACTCCTGATCTCAAGTGATTCACCCACCTCGGCCTCCCAAAGTGCTGGGATTACAGGCATGAGCTACCGCGCCGAGCCAGAGACGACATTTTTCTATCCCAGTCTTGCTGGCTCTTCCAGGGAGGAAGCTGGGATGTAGCCGGTACAAGCCCTCGAGGCAGAACCAGGCAGACTTCCACCCTCCACCCCACCAGCTCTGACATTTTCTACGTGTACCTCGCCTAAAGTCTCTAAAGCCATAGGTTTCCCACTGTAAAACGGGTTAGCAAAACCTGCCCTATAGAGTTGTAATGATAATAAATATAGAAACACTTCCCTGACTGCCAGAAAAACTAAAAGTAAAATCATAAATGCCTAGCCTAAGTCACTGTGAATTCCTTTCTCTCTCACTGATAGATTGTGAGCAGGACACACACTCACGTTTTTGGATGCTCCGTGTCCTAACACAGCAGGGGTGTTAGGTGAACGAGTGATGAATAGTTGTGTTGCAGGAATATCTATGTAGGAGGCTCAAGTGTCTCATCTATGGCCTGTGGTATATCATTTTTATTTTCACTCCCAGCACCAGAGAACGAGCGCCTGAGAAAGGCAGAGAATAGAACTTAGCATTACCGACCTGGAGTCGGGAGCTCCAGATCTGCAACACATTTCACCTCCTTAGGCCTCAACTCTCGCTTTCTACAGGGGGAAGTTTGGGCTTGTGAAGATATTAGATACCTTCCAGCTCTACTCGCTCTAAGGAAGAAAGCCAGCATTTATTGAGTGCCTACTATGCGCCCAAACCTGGGCAGAGCTATGGGGCATTTGGTGACAATTCAGTGGACACGAAGCCTCTCGCCCATCCTTGATTCAGCTGCCCAGTGCAGAATCACCCTTGGGGGCTCACCTGTACACCGTGGAATGGGATGTCGGGCTGGTGGGAAGGCAAGAGGTGTGGCTGGTAGCTGGAGATATGCATGGCAGTGCCCTAAGTTGCACGGTGGTGCCTCTAGGAGCCTGTAGTATCTCCTCTCACACCACAAGTATCCAGGAGTCAGAGGGAGTGTGATGTTAAATAGCAAATAATAAACACCATGACAAACAGAGACAGTCGAAAAAAACAAAAAGCTTTATATTCTAGTGCCTTTACCAGCACATTTTTCCCTCGTTTTTGAATAAGGATTCCCCACATTTTGCAACAAGCCCTGCAAACTAGGTAGTCATTTGGGCCTGCCGAAAGCTGCGTAACATGAATCCAATCATGAGAAAAGATCAGACAAACCCAGCTGAAGGACCTTCAATCAAATCTCTCTCCCTCGAACTTCCAAGTCTCAAAGTGTGGGAGGTGAAAGAAAGACTTCAGAACTGTTCCCAGTTGAAGACAGAGCTAGACACAACAGGTATTTCTGAACTGAATCCATTTGCAATAAATTATACATTGGGAGAAATTGGTAAAACTTGAATGGTGTCTGAAGTTTAGATAATACCAGTACATTAATGCTAATTTTTTTGATGGCTAGATTGTATTTTTATAAGAGAATGCCTTGGTTTGTAGAAAACACAGTAAAATATTCCAATAGCATTGGGCATCATTATTTGGCTCTTTCAAATATTGGCAAGTTATTTGACAATGTTTTAGAGAAAAATTGTTTTGTATTTTATCTGAAACTTTTCTGTGACATTGAAATTGTTTCAAAAAAAATTTTAAGAAAAAATATCAAGCCATGTTAAAAAAAAAAAAAAAAGAAAAGAAATGGCAAGCAAATTGAAACAAATGCGCAGAGCAGAGAGGTTACATGGTGTGCCTAAAATTACTGTTGTCAGGGTCAGGAGCTAGGGCATCCACACAAGCCTCCTCTGTTCGAAGCCCTGGATTCTCTTTCCTCTCCTGCTCTCTTGTTCAGAACACAAGGACTATGCTTCAAACTCCTGGCCTTGGCAGGCTGGCTAGAAATGGTTTGTTTCTGTGCTTGCTGACCTTGTCTGACTTTCCAGACAACACTCTAGATGATTTTTCTCTCGACTTTACAGGCTTAAATTTATCAAGTGCTTGAGAATCAAGTTTTGGCCACTGGACACCATGACCCGGTAGAGTTCTTATCATTCCATTTTTAGAAAGTGATGGAGAAGCTGTAACAGAGTCCAATATACTTGGCCAAGGGTGCTAAGCAAGAAAATAAAATGACACAAATACAATTTAAAGGGCTCTGGACTCAAGACATGTGGAATGAGATAGATACAGAATTATAATTCTTTAAAGTAAATAGTGGAGCAGTATAGGCCCTGATGTAGAAGCATAAAGGAATTCATAATCATGCATCAGAAGACTTTTCAGACCAGATGGCCTTTGAGATTTTTGAAACCTGAATAGGTAACTTGACATCAATTAAAATATAGTCATCTATAAAAGTTCTTAGTTGTGCCAAAAGCAGAAAGATTTTGCTGTGTGGCTAGAACAGTTTATAGTCTGCAGTTCATATATACATGCATGCATTTGGCACATCATTAGCAGTGTCACTGAGACATACGACACTGTACAAGGTGGCCCCTGCCTTCCATAAGCTCCTATTCTAAGGAGGGATACAGAGAATTAAGCCAATTGAACAAGAGAACAGAGTGATGAACCCTGGGAAAGATGCATGGACAGAATGCAGATACAGAGAAGGAAACGGACCCCGACCAGGGAGGTCAAGATACAATTTCCTTCTAAACACATGGAAACATGGACAATCTGCTAACTTAGTATTTTACTGAATTACAATACACTGTCAGATAATATAATAGAAGTTGCACTCACACAGACCTGGGTTCCCATCACAGCTCCTATATGGTTTTAACCAAAATAGTTAACCTATTTTAGCCTCAGTTTCCTCATCTATAAACTAAGAAAAACTAGACATACCTCCTAAGAGAGTAGATCTTAAATGTTCTTATGCACACACACACACATACACACACACACACACAGAGTGAGAAGTATGTGAGGTGATGGATATGTTAATCAGCTTGGTTTAATCAGTCCACAGGGTATCTATGTATTAAAACATCACACTGAACAATATATACCATTCTGACTGGTCAATTATACCTTAATAAAGCTGGGGGAAAAAATAAACTTACCTTATGAAATTAATTGAGATCGTCGATGTGAAGTGCAATTCATTAGAAAATACTCAGTCAATTTTAGCATTACTCTTATTACCATTAATTATAATTTGTCTACCCATGAATTTTATTCAACATGAGAAGAAATGCTAGCTCACCAATCACCACACAGTGTGCTATGTCATCACGGCCACAGGAAGGGAAGGGTCATGTACGGCCTGCAGGATTCTGAGGGACATCTCGGTTGCACCCTTTCTCTGGAGCAAGATTACAGATATGATCCAAGTAATTTTGACAAGGGGTTGGACACAGCATCCAAGAAGCACCCAAAGGAATCCTTGTCTGATCAAAGTGAATCTTCACTGTCACACCACCTGACACAGAAAGCCTTCAATAAATTCTTACCAAGTGGATGAATTAATAAATGAACAAGTGAGTGCATGCATGAGGAAGGATGTGAACGACTCTTTTCCTTTCGCATGAGTTTCCCAAACTGAACAAACCAGGCACTGGGAAATCTTTATGATTCTTCAGATTCAGACTCACCAGCACATATGAAGTCCTGTGGTGCCAAGCCCTGGGCTCCCATATGCTTCATCCTTGTTTACTTTCTCAACAACCCTTTGGATTAGGATGGTGTTGCGACCATTTTATGAGTTTGGAAATGGAAATCCAGGAAGGTTCCTGTCTTATCCAAGAATTATTCTGCTGGTTTGCCAGAGTCTGAATCCAGTGATTGCATTCCTTATTTAATGACCCAGCTCTTATAAGGGCTGGGAACGTAAAGTCTTTCCACCAAAATGTGCCTCTCTTTCACTTTCAGTTTTCTCACTTAAAGCTCAGCTCTCTACCAGTCACTCATTCTAGAAACCTAGGCAACAACTAAGGCTCCGTGTTTTCCCCCATTGCCTGTATTCCCAACAAATTACCAAGAAGCCCAGTTCCCCTTCCTAAAAATCTCACAGATTTCCCACCATCCTCAGTCCTTCACACTAGTCCCCTAGTGCAGCCCACTGTCTTCTATGATCTTGTCTAACTCAACAGTCTTCCATGGGGTAGAGCCCTCCAGCCTCTGTCATCTCAAACCCATCCTCAAAAACAGGCACAAGGCACAAGGGTCATTAGAGAACACGTGGATGACACCTCACCCTCCTGCTTTCCACTCTTCAGCCACTCCTCTTTTCTCATGAGAAAACCATGCCTGGCATATGAAGTCCATCAGTGTCTGAGTCCTTGCAGTTTGTCCATCTTCATCCCCTACCATTGCTCTGCCCCCACCGTCACTCAGAGCTTACAAAGTGCTCACACCTTAACCCCAACACTTTGGGAGGCCAAGGCAGGAGGTTCACTTGAAGCCAGGAGTTCAAGACCAGCCTGGGCCTCACAGTGAGGCCCCATGTCTACAAAAAACTAATAATAAAAAGTTAGCCCAGCGTGGTGGTGGAAACCTGTAGTCCCAGCTACCTGGGAAGCTGAGGTGGGAGGATCACTTGGGCCCCAGAGGTTGAGGCGGAAACGTGCTATGATCATCCCACTGCGTACCAGCCTGGGTGACAGAGTGAGACACTGTCTCTAAAATTTTTTTTTTTTTAATTATTATTATACTTTAAGTTTTAGGGTACATGTGCACAATGTGCAGGTTAGTTACATATGTATACATGTGCCATGCTGGTGTTCTGCACCCACTAACTCATCATCTAGCATTAGGTATATCTCCCAATGCTATCCCTCTCCCCTCCCCTCACCCCACAACAGTCCCCAGAGTGTGATGTTCCCCTTCCTGTGTCCATGTGTTCTCATTGTTCAATTCCCACCTATGAGTGAGAATATGTGGTGTTTGGTTTTTTGTTCTTGTGATAGTTTACTGAGAATTATGATTTCCAATTTCATCCATGTCCCTACAAAGGACATGAACTCATCATTTTTTTTCTAACTGTCTTACATCTATTAACTCCTTCAATCTCATAACACAGCTATGATGGGGTTACTGTATTAGATGTGAAATCTGTGAGAGAAGAACCAATGTGACCACATCTTAAACAACTATTTATTCCCAATGCCCAGCATAGAGTCTGGATCATCATAGGTACATACTCAGTGAACCATTTGTTGGATGGATGGAGGATGTAGGGATGGATGGATGGATACAATAAGGGATAAAGGCATCTAATGCTAATAATAAAAATAATCTAAAGTTAGCTGTTCCAGCAACACTGGGCTCAACTAATAAGAACTCCATACTCTTCCTCTCTCCCAATTTAAAATCTCTAAAATCAATCGTATTTTCAACATGCTGGTTGCAGCTACAAACATACTCTGGAAGAGAAAAATGATAAACTGATGGCGAGGGTACGTGAGATACTGTTTGTTCTCTCCTTTCCCCAAACCCTTGTGAAGTCCTGCCAAGCAACCCATTGAGAAGACCAAGGTCATAATGTCTCTCTCTGTGTCCAGCCATTTGCATTCAACTGAGACCAAGGAAAGCTGACTTGCCATAGAGAATTGCTGTTTCTGGAATCCTTCAGCTATTGAGCTGATTTGCATTTTCCCTTCAACATGAACTGATTTTAAGTGGGAGAAAAATCAACGTCTGTTTTGCACTCTAATGGGAGGATAAAAGTTATACAACCATGAATTCCACTGATTAGAGATTCCTGCTCATTTTCTGCTGCCTGCTAGCCATTTGGTAGCATTTTAATTTAACTTTCCACTTGCATATTCTCCATTAATATTTATGAAATGATTACTAGCTTCGGCTTACTCTGTAAAAACTGGATTTGAAACATTCGGCAAAATACATTTGCTAGTAGTTGTGAACAAATAATGCCATAACAAGCTGTTAGGAGGCTTTTATTTCTTAATGTAGCTTTTTTTTCCCCCTGAAGCTAAGATAATTAAAAAGCAGTGTGGGCCTAATCAGCAGGTAGAGATTCCAATAATTACACTAAGCATTGTATATTACAGGAATCCTTAGAACAGGTCCAATTTCTGGCTTTGAGTAGACTCTGTGGAGTCTTTAATCCAATTAGATAGAGAAAAAGTTTGGTTCCCACGACTTAGGTTAACATCATAATAATAACTAGGATGTGTGATGATCATCATAGTTGGAAAAGTTCTTTTCCCCTTATGTTTCTATTCTATCCTCACAGCAACTCCATGAGATGAGTATTACTATCATTTCTACTTTACAAATTTGAGGTTTTAGAGTAAGAAACCTAGGTAATATCATTCATTAAATAGACACAGTCTGAATGACCGTCCTGCTCCAGATCCTGTGCCCAGTTCTTGCATCTGGAGGGCACACATTAAAGTCCTTGCCACCTGGGAGCTCATAATCTGTGCAGAGAGGCACTCAAGTAAATAGATCATTGCCATATAGCGAGGGACAAAAATGACCACCGTGGAGGTCTGTGCAAGGCACAGCATAAAACCAAAATGAGCTCATCAAAATGGTAACAGTAAGCCAGAAGGAGGGTATTAGAAAGTTTGGAAAGTTCTCACTCTCCCAAAGGCAAATAGAGAAGCTGAATACTAAGCACAACTAGCAAATATAGTGTAGGGGTGTAGAGCATAGTGGCCTACTCAGGGCCTGCTATGCTGCAGCAGTGAGGTGGGAGGGCTGCTTGGAGATGGAAGCCTGGACCAGATGACAGACGGTTGTGTGCTGGATTCACTTTTTATTTTTCAGGTGAAAAAGCATTGCCAAAAAGATTTTAAGTAGGACACTAAAGTGACAAGACATGTGGGCCAGATAAGTTGTTGAGCAACAAGGAATGACTAAATCAGAGAGTAGGTACCCAGAGACAAGCAGACCAGGTAGAAGTTCAGGAAAGCAGTGATGAAGGCTTGACCTTGGCCACGGGGCAGTAAGAGTGGGGATGTAAATCAGGCTGCAGGAAGTGGCAGAACCCATTATTGAACCAAATGCCATGCTCTGCATACCATACCACACTATCTTTAAAGACAGACTTTAGAAACTATCTCTACAAGCACAAAGAAACCAAGAGGGTAGCGCCAAAGAATGATGAGCCCCCTCCATTGGAAATGGAAGTTGAATGTATTGCTTACTATATATGTGTATACATATATATACATACACGCACACATATACACGTATATACACATATATGTACACACAATAATATATACACACTAATATATACAGTAATAAGGCAGAGTTACACACTAATATATATACACACATTAACATACACACACACATACATATATACACATATGTGTACACACAATATATATACACTAATATAGATGCACACTAATATACAACACACATACATATAGTAATAAGGCACAATATATATATACATGTATACATACACACACAATTATATATACACACTAATATACACACACTATAGTATATACTATATATACTATATACTTTATACATACTATATATAGTATGTGTATATTAGTATGTATATATACTAGTGTATGTATATAGTATATATAGTAATAAGGCTGAGTTACACACTAATATGTATATATACACTAATATACACACATATATACATATGTACACACAATAAGATATATATACACACTAATAAATATATACACACACTAATATATATAGTAATAAAGCAGAGTTACACACTAATGTGTATATATTAATATACACACACACAATATCCACACACTCTACTATCTCTCTATATATTTATTTAGACAGTAGTAAGGCAGCATTACATTGATCAGGCTCAGTATCAACAGTATTCTGAGCCAGTCTGGCTCATGGCAAAATCAGAGAAAGTGAGCAGTTTGGCCTTCTTGCTTCCTTCCTCCCTGTCCAAATGATAGCATTTTCAGGGTTAGTGGCTTAAAATGTCATTTCTCCAAGATGTACTGTCATGAAGAATGTTTGAATACTCTGGTCCAAGAGAATGTATCTTCACAGTGGAAATCCTGGAGTTTGAAGAGGTATTGGGGAGGTCTGGGGCCATGCTGGGGAGCCTTGGCCATGCACCTTCTTCCGGCTTGTCTTCATTTCCTCCTCCATGGTGGAATTCGAGGCTTCCAGGACAGGCCCCGTTTATTTTCATGAGCACAGTTTTTCCTTCTCCTAGCTTAGAGGTTCCTGTCTTTGTATTAGGGCCTCCAGAGGTTTGCAAGTAAAATATAATTCTCCTTGAGAGATAAATTCATGCAGTCATTATCCACTATTATAAAAGAGTAATGATTAAACTGCTTTGTAAGGCGACAGTTGGTTAAAAGGAAATAGAACATTGAACTGACCCGCAGTCTTCATAGGTGACAAAGGGGCAAGAACTTATGCAAAGAAAGGGGTTACTGGTTAAGTTTTCAAGCACTGTTGAGGTGGCACTGTTTGAAAAAAGACATGCTGTCTCATATACGCAGAAGCATATATACACGCACATTCCCGCTCACACACATACATGCGCACACAAAGCACTGCTGGGAGGAAGGTGCTGGATGACTAACCCGTCTGTCGATGACTTTCTAACAGAGAAAGCTGTCCCATGGTGAAAACATTTGTCAAACCCAAATCAAAACTCATGTTCTGAAAGAAATGGCTTTTTCCTTTTATTTTTCTTCAGCAAAATGAATATGCTAATAACATCAGAGGCTCATCATCTTCTTGCACCCGATGCCCAGAGGAACAGTGATTTCTGCCTCCCCACTCTCCCTCCTCTCACTCTCTACAGCACTCGCCTCCTATTTAGCAGAAATGATTGCGGCTCTTTGGTATAAATGCCTGTTCTCCCCTCCTCTTCAAAATATGTCTCTACCCAACTCTGTCTTCTTTTAAACATGATAAAATGGGATAACAAAAACTGCCTAAGCTCTAGTGTCTGACACATTGGAGACTGAATTCCAGCCCTGGCAATTATAAAATGTGTGACCCAGGGCAAGTTCTTTCTCATTTTTGAGGCTTGGCTCTCTCATCTGTAAAATGTCAGTAACAGCACCTCCCATGAGGCTTCAGGTACATAGTAAGTGCTCAATAAATATTCGCTTCCTTTCTCTCCCTTTCTCTTTTATTTTCAAACCCTTGAAAGCCTTAATACCTTTGTCTCTGATTCCAATGTTCTTTCTAAAATGGCTGTAGCTCTTTTATGCTGCTTTTTTCATCAGTGACACTGTGCACACTTCGAGATCCAATTTCAACCTGACTACAGTTGGGCAGATGTATGCATTTCTCTTTCTAATACAAGCAAATACAATGTTGTCATTACATATGCAATTTCAGATTAAAATACAGCATTTCACAAGAGGCAAAAATTCATTTTATTTAGTTGTGTGTGTGTTTTAAAATCTCTATGTTTCTACACTTCTGTAGTTTCTCTGAAATCAATAAGGCAAAACCTATTATTTTCAGTGCTCATTTTGGAGCTTATGAAAGAGAAATGAGTATATTAATGTTGCGACAAAATATTCACAGTGAGGAAGGAAGTGCAGATCATTTTTCATTTACGCATTTTGGAACAGTGTGCCTGAAGTAGTAATATATTTATGAGCTGCTTTGAGAATGAACGCAAATTATTAACTGGGCAGCACGCAAGAGAATCGATTAACGGAAGAGCTGTTTTCTATGTCTCCGATGCCACCCATCACCTTGCAAACACTGAACAAAATACTTTTGCCTTAGAGGTAATTTAACTAACAATGAGACTAAACTAGCAGAAGATACTTTGCATGTTACTAATTAGAAAATGCACTCGTTCCTGTCCTCGTCCCTCCTTCTTTCCCAAGCTAACATTTCTTTATTATTCAGATATCTAGTTCTCTTCTCCTCCAAGAATCTTCACTGATCTTTACAGCTGGGTTAAATGCTGCTGCTGTCTCAGCTATGGGGCTCTGGGCTGGCTGTCCCCACCCTGCTTGCTGCATTGCATCCCAGCTCTCTATTTCTTCATTTGCCGCCCTGGTTGGTAATTGTGAGCTCCATGAGTGTGGGAACTATTCATTTTATCCCAGAATCCACCACCTAGCTCGCTGCCTGGTCGATGTGGACATTCACCAAACTTTGTTAGGCAAATGAATAAATGGACGAGTCAATGAATGAATCAAAGAAGGAGTGGAAGGGCCCCTTAATAAAGCATTGCAGTGCTAGGTACACAGTAGTCATTTATAGAACTGGTGGCATTGAACAGAGAGCTAACTAGGAGGCGATGCTCAACTACAGAGAGCTTAGAAATTCTATTGAGATTATGTTGAGTACTATATGCCTGTCACGTTTGTATTGGCAGCTACAAGAATGTACTTCTTGCCTTAATTTTTTTTTTTTTTTTTTTTTTTTTTTGTGAGGACAGAGTCTCGCTCTGTCACCAGGCTGGAGTGCCATGGTGCGATCTCGGCTCACTGCAACCTTCGCCTCTTGGGTTCAAGCAATTTTCCTGCCTCAGCCTCCCAAGTAGCTGGGACTATGCACCACCATGCCCAGGTAATTTTTATATTTTTAGTAGAGATGTGGTTTCACCATGTTGGCGAGGATGGTCTTGATCTCCTGACCTCGTGATCCGCCTGCCTCAGCCTCCCAAAGTGCTAGGATTACAGGCATGAGCCACTGCGCCCAGCCAAAATATTTTGTATTTTAAAGTAAGATTGCAATAGGATTCAACCATTATGGTAATAATGGTAAAAATAATACCATATTGTAATCATCCTGTACATTTGTTCCAATAAAGCTTTATATTTACGCATTATTTTAAAATAGGTCATCTTGTGTAATTTCCCCCATTTTCTGAGAAGAAACAGAGCTCTGAGAGATTATGGAACTTTGCCTGGGTAATAGGCCTGTGGCCTCACAGGGTCTGTAAGAAACCAGTGCCTATACTGGCCTAATACCCCTTGGAAGCTGTCTATGCTGTTTGTGATTATTACCAGACTGAGTTCTGTGGTAAGATCGACATGTTTTTCTGAAAGCTGATGATAATTAAAGAGTAAATTTGTCAAAAATAAATTGACCAAAATGACAAGTGTTCTCAGTCAAAACTTTCTTCACATAATGTTAATTTTTGAACACAATGATCCAGTATTCAAGCTTTGTATGAATCTTTTTAAGCATTGGCATCTGTGCCTCAGAATTCATTTTTACTTTTAAAACAATTGTGCATATCTTTTATGTTGCTATAGGATTTGTTTTTCATACTTTTTCTTTTCTAATTCTAATTTACCTTCAACTTCAATTATGCTAGCTTCCACTTTTCTAAAAATGTTATGACATATCTAATTTTCATGTAAAAGAAAAAAAATTCAAAAATAAAAGCTGAGAATCACAACTTCCAATGATGATGATTTCTTGGCAACTCTACATTGATTTTTTTAATCTATGTTAGTTTGTCCATTTTCTAAGTTCTTTTACTAAAATGTGTTTTAATTTTACATTCATTTCAGATAGCTATTCCTATTTTACTTCTTTTGATTTTGTTTTCACCATGTTAGACTCTGAATTTATTTTATTTTAAATTACTCTTATGTAATGTAAGCATAATTTTTGCCACCTCATGACATTATATTGCCATCATTTGATAGAAATTCTGAAGTCTGAATTAAAGCCCTTGTAAAAGTTATGTTCCATGCAGATTTAAGACAAACCATAGGCTTAGAAAAATGAACCAAAATGAATGTTCCCAATGAAAGCATGTAAAGATTCACAAATAACTGAAAAGAACATGAGAAACATAATGAGAGCTCGAAGATAGGCAAAAGTATACACAATTACTCAGTGGTGTGCCAAGTTACCAATGCATAAAAACATTTGGTTTTGCTCAATTTGTTCTTTAAAGTCATAGTGCAGGGCTTATTGGTTAAACATATGAATTCATATCCTAATGAATGTGCATTCATGATGCTGTGATTTTAGTGACAGATTATTAGGTAATTCCTTAATTACCCTGATAGGCTTCATTTATTTGTTCATTTTTGACAAGGAGGAGTTTTCACCCTAAAAGACATGTCAATAACCCTGGTCAAGAAATGAGACTGGCCTTAGGATCAAAAGATGGAAGAACTTCCTCATTCACTGCCAAGACAAAAAGATGATAGGAAAGGGCTGTATGCAAAAGGGCTGGAAGCCCTCCTGACTCAGCCACACTTGCACTGTGTGCGGCCACCAATACCAGGTGATCATTTGTGAGCATGTAAACCGGAGGAGCTGTGGAGCTAAAGAGGTGAGATGGAGATGTCAGATGGGAGCAACCATCACTAAAGCAAGTCCCCGGGATGCAGAGATACTGTCTTCTCCCCCTGCACCTTCTGCTAAAGCATTGATGGTGGCAGTTGCCCCTGCCATTGAAACACTCAGTATTTGGGCCACCAGATTTGTGTGGAGGTGTGTCCAGGCAATCAAAGATAAGAAACAAGGCAGGCACTGGCTTCAGAGAAGCAACAACAGTTAAAGAGAATGGGCTCCTTTGAGGACCTTTTCCCGATATTCTGTCTGGTCACTCAGCCAGCCAAGACAAATTCCATGAATGGAGTAAGAATGTCTGGGGTGCATAAAATGGAACTGTCACAAAGAGAGTTAGATCCGGGTACTCTGGGACAAGAGAAAGATACTCATGGTTGGCAAGGTGGGGGCTTGGAGATTTGATTTTTATATTAAAATAAATGTGCCTTCCTTTTGCGCCCCAGATTAGTGAAGCAAGTTTTTTTTTACATTTATTCAACAAAGCATGATGTGCTGATTTTTATTATGTTGTATGCTAAAGACATAAGAATTAAAAGTTGATGTCCATAATGGACTTGTCATTTAATAGGAGAAAATCTTTCTTAAACTTAGCTCTAACTACTTCCCTAATTTACTTACCCCTAATATAGGTATAGTAAAATTAATTGTAACTCAATGAGTAAAAGAAAATAATCTCAAAAAAGCTTTTCAACCCTTTGGTAGTTCTGATAATGAATATTGCAGTAAATTCATTTTGGCAAATAGTTATTCATATAAAGAACTGTGAATGCCACTAGGGACAGGGTGATTTATAGAGATATGGATAAAATTTATTTTACACCTTAAATAACAATAATGGTCATTATACAGACTAAAATGTTGAATACATAGTAGTGTTTTTATTCCTTACATCAACTCTATGAAGTAGATACTATTATTATCTCCACTCTCCAGGTGTTGATTTCAGTCTAATGATTGACATGTGTCCAATTAATGGTAATACGAGGCGGGAAAAAAATAAGGACTAAAGATATATATAAATAATGTAGTTAAGGAAAGGAGAAACAATTCCGGGGGGAAGGATAAACCCAGGATGTAATAGAATAGTTATATTTCAGTTGAACTAGAAGAATGAGAATAAACTTCACCAGCTATAAATAGTTCAGTGTAAAGCCAACTTGCAATAACAGAACCAATATCAAGTCAATGCCAGTATCAAATAATCAGTCAAGATTTGTCTGCTTACACGGAGCAAACTTTTCATGTGGACTTGGCAAGCTCCAGCAGGAGCAGCATGTAATAATACTGTTTCCCATTTAGCCTGTGGTTTTTGTCCACTTTCTATTTATACATTGTGTTTCCAGGTCCCACAAAGGACAGAAGACAATGTTTTCTTTGAGCTCCTGGACAAATCCATTGCTAGCCCTGGAGAGAATGTTAGGAATGGGGTCTAGGAAGTTCAGCTAAACTGGGAAGGTGGTTTCCCAAAGCATAAAAAAACGAAATCACATGTGGTAAGAATGGTTGATACGGGGCCGGGCGCGGTGGCTCACACCTGTAATCCCAGCACTTTGGGAGGCCGAGACGGGCAGATCACGAGGTCAGGAGATCGAGATCATCCTGGCTAACATGGTGAAACCCCGTCCCTACTAAAAATACAAAAAAATTAGCCGGGCATGGTGGCAGGTGCCTGTAGTCCCAGCTACTCGGGAGGCTGAGGCAGGAGAATGGCATGAACCCAGGAGGCAGAGCTTGCAGTGAGCCAAGATCCCGCCACTGCACTCCAGCCTGGGCAACTGAGCGAGACTCTGTCACACACACACAGAAAAAGAATGGTTGATATGGGAAAAAATTCTAGTCAGAGTCAGTGTCAAACATCAGGCCTGGGGGTAAAACAAGACAACATGGGAAAATACAGCATGCAAATCTCAAGATCGTGAAGATATGGAGAAAAAGGTATAGATAGAAAAACTATGAATGAGACAGAGATGGAGACTCTCACTCAGGTAGGACGTTTCTGAGTGTTGGGTCTTATCTTTCCACTTTGGCTACATTTAGGGATGAAAGGGAGCCAAGACCAGAGTATAGCTTATTCCCAGCTGCGGAGCAAGGCATGGCTACCCAAGCTGAAGGACTTTCAGAATGAAAGCCCAGTCTCAACACAGAACAAATTGAGAACTGAGTGGTTTAGTTTGGAATCTACATCACCAAATTCAAATAAAATAAATCCAAAAATAAAGTCAAGATCGGATAGATAAAAAGTAAAAACATAAGGGTGACAAGGATAATAGAGCCCAGATCTAGAGTATTGGTCAAGCTGGCCAGTAACACACTGCATTGGGGGTAACCAGACCCTGCAGTTTGGGAGAAAAGGGGGTGCCATTCCAGATGTAAGGGTATGAGGGAAATGAGCATAGGCCCAGTGGCTTTCTCATGAGGCTAACAATTTAGTTGTCAGTATCACATGCAGCTAATCTACTCTATGTATATAGTAATTTATAATTTTCCATGCATATTCTTTACTGGCATATCGCTTATTTGAAACCAACTTGTGGGGAGAAGAGAGTCGGTATGATTAGTTCCATATACCCGCTATGACTGCCAAGCTTTTGGAGATGTTCCAACCCGTAGCATTCTTTAGATTGTTTTATTTTCTTCACAAATGTAAAGACTTTCCATTGCTAAGAAAAGTAAATATGTCAGTCTGCTCTGTGCTCACCACCCTCACTATGTAATATAAAATTTTCAAAGTAAAATGACTGATTTATTTCTGCTTCTTACTCACCAGAAGAATGATTACGCCGGTGTCATATAGATGGCCAGCAGGGTGTTAGAGTTCTGTCTCAGAATGTTAACATTCTTTTTCTGCCTACTTCCCCAATATTACTTTCCAGTTTTTGAAAGCTCCTGGCTTTGTGAACTCACAGTAGCAAACCATGAATGATAGATGAGAAGAAAAATTCTATCCTTTCTAACTAATAAACTGGAGGATTTCAGACAATGCTCCCAATTTCTCAGATGAAAGGAGATTCCGATTATTTGCAGGAATACAATAACACAAAAAGCAACAACAACACTTGTATGGAAAACAAAATTATTTTCATGGGGCAGAGGAAGGAAATAAAAATAAAAGAGAATTAGAAAGAGAGGTAAGTAATTTATGTTGCAAAAGGTGTAATTTTTTTTTCCTTTCATGTTTCAATGCTTTTGTCTACAACAAGGCAATCTGAAAATAAAAATTGTTTACATACACGCCCCTCACCTGTCCTACTCAAATCTATCTTCTTTGCCTACTGCATGATATTTTAAAAACTGGATCTACTTTATTTTCCATTGTGTTCATTTTAATTCAACCAATATCATGATGGAATTGTGACTATTTCTTAATCAAAGCAAACAGCACACAACTCAATCCATCCGGACTTTCACCAACCATGCTGGCTCCATGAGACTGTTCAGCTCTGGCCACACTGAGCCGCCCAGCTCCCTGTGGCTTTGATCCTGGGCTTGATCCTGAGGCAGCCAGGGCAGGAGCCTGAAGGGACCAGACTGCTGGAAACCACTGATTCCCTCTCTTCCCCATAGAGACATATTTCAGAGTTTTAACTCCTGTTTTGCCATTTAGCAGCTTTCTAGTCATAGGCAAGTTACTTAAACTCCATGAGTCTATTTTTTTCTAATCAATAAGTTGAAGGCAGCAATGTCAGCTAAAGTCTCCTATTAAAAACTAGCTGTAACATATGCAAAGCATATAGTGTCTGGAACATAATGCATTAAGTAACTGTTAACTATTAACTCTAGATTTTTTAATATTAGAAATTAGAGATTTAGTCCTCCTTGATTAAGGACATTAGTTATTGTTTCGGTTATTCTTATAAGTGCCTATTCTTGGTTATTACACTTAATTTTGTCTATAAAATAAGTGTTATAACTCCAGCATCTGAAAATGAAGTAATAAGTTAGCCAATGGTAAAAAAAAAAAAAAAAAAAAGACAGCATATTCTCTCATTTCCTTTTTGATTAACTCTATCAATCAAAATTATATCATTAATGGTAAATGACATGCAGATCAGCTTGTATTGTATTAGAAACAGCATTGAAGCTCAGAGGAAAGAGTCCTGGACTTGGAGCCAGGCAGATTTGACCTTGAATGACGAGACTATCCCTTAATTGTTGTTTTGCACTTGGGCAAGTCAGTTAGACTCTTTTTTTCAGCTTGATTCAGAAAAGTATCCATTGAGAGCCTAGTACTGTTTTAAAGGCTAGAGATGCTGTGATAACATTATAACCTCTAAGAGTTACCATTTCCTCATCTGGTAAATGAGTACAGTAAAAGCCAGCATCAACTCTTGCCTGACAACAATAAACCTTTAACTGTTCTGTTCTCGCTCTTGTCCTGTTCCTCCCCCTGCCTCACTTCCCATCTTTTCTCCCCACAAAATCAACGCAATCTGCTAAAATATGTAAATTGCAGATCAGCACACTCCCTTGCTCAGCCCTCACCGGTGGCCTCCTAACACAAGCAGAGCCAAATATGTGAAGCTCTGGGCATGGCCCCGAGTCCCTGGGGCCTGCCCTGCCCATTTTCCCACCACACATCTATCTGCTCACTGTCCCCTCTGCTCGGTGGCTCCAGACACACTGGCCGTCCCTTCTTCAAATGTGCTGAGCACTTTTCTACCCAGGACTTCTGCATGTGCTGTTTTCTGTGCCTTTTCCCTTGAACTATGGAGCATTTGATCCCTCCCCTTAGTAAGGCCATTCCTCCAATGCCACCTCTCAGAGAGACTTTCTTTCACCTTTCCATCTGAAACAGCCACTCTTATTCTCTCCATCTCCTCATCACCCACTTTGCTCTCACCTTATTTAACTTGCATTCATAACAGTCACCATTGCCCATAACTATTTCACATACCTGTGTATTTATTTAGGGTGTTTTTCCCACCATAATGTAATCTTCCTAGGGGCAGGATCTTGAGGCTGTGTTCATTACATTATCTTTAGTACATAGACCAGTGCCAGCACATAATGAGTGATCAACATATTATTTGTTGCCTGTCTCTGAATTAACAAATGACTCCAAGTCCATGTGATGATTAAATGAGATATGATAGGTAGTGAGAACTGAGTGCCTGGCCTCAAGTGGATACTCAAAGAATGAACTAGAAGGACAAGATACTTGTACTGATTCAAACATACCATGATCCTACACACAGGATTTATGGACACCCTGATTGTCTTGTTATCATAACAGGTCCTCACTGTGATTGTGCAAGCACAGTAAAGGACAATGGGAGTCCTTTGTGCTAGAGAAAATGAGAATGAAAGTGTTCATTCAAGAACAAAGCAAAAAATGCAAGGGCCCAGAATGGGGATGCACACATCTGAGGCTAGGGACAAGGAGGAAGTTGAAACCTAGGCCAAGAAATGACCATGATGTCACAGCAGGCTTGCCTGGGAAGAGAGAGATCTTAACTGGAAAGAAAGGGTTAGGGAGAAACTCCTTCGGGAGAAGAACATTAAGGCTTTGGTGATACTGGAGGCTCGGCCCTGGATGTGAAATGTCTCAAAGAGATAGGAAATTCTTTTTTCTTTTTGAAGACTCTCCATCTCCCCATTTTCTTACATCAGTGGTCTGTTGATCCTCCCACCTAAATGTGTGCCCCCTCCCTAGGGTCCTTGCCACAGCTCTGCCTCAGGTGTTTATTATCGCTCACCTGGACAATTGCAATTACAGCTCATTATTGACCATCTCGGACTTGCTCTGTGTGGCTCTAATTTACATTATATTTAAATTTATCTTCATGACTGATTTTATCTTTTTACATTCTTAATTGTATTATTTTCTGAAGGAGTAAATACTAGGGTTTGAGTAGAATGACATGAAGTTCAAAAATCTGCAGCAAAAATTCTCAAAAATTGTCATGAGGGGGGCATTGCAAAGGGAATCCATATACGCTACTGATGCTCAATTGCCTTCTCTAAAGTCTTACTAGAGGGCAATTGAGCAATATATGTCAAAACATGAAATAACCTAGCAATTCCACTTAGGGGAATTTTTGCCTAAGGCAATGTAATGGTTAGCTTTATGAGTCAACTTGACAGGGCTAAGGGATGCCCAGATAGCTGGTAAAACATTATTTCTAGGTGTATCTGTGAAGGTGTTTCCAGAAGAGATTAGCATTTGAATCAATAAACACAGTAAAAAAGATCCACTTTCACCCATGTGAGTGGACATCCTCTAATCTGTTGAGAACCTACATAGAATGAAAAGGAGAAGGAAAGGCAGATTTGCTTTGAGCCAGGACATCCACCTTCTCCTGCCTTCAGATATCAGCACTTCTCACTCTCTGGCATTTGGACTTGAACTGAACTAACTGCGAGCTTCCCTAGTTTCCCAGCTTGTGGATGGCAGATCACGGGACTTCTCAGCCTCCAAAGTTGCATAAGCCAATGTCTCACAATAAACCTCTTTCTATCTATCTATCCTATTGTTTCTGTTTCTCCGGCCAACCCTGACCAATGCAGAAAGTAACTGAATAATTATTCAAATGAATATATAAGGCACATTCATTGTGTCATGATCTTCAATAGTGAAAAACTGGAAACATCCGAATTGGCTATCGTGTGATATAAATAAGTTATAGCACATTTAAGGAATATATTATACAATAAAAAGATAAGATATATTGAAACATACACATATATGGATAAAGAGTTATAGATATTGTTAAAGAAAAACTTCAGCCAAATTAAATGTAACAGAGTTTAATTGAGTGGAGTGTGATTCATGAATCACGCAGCCCACTGAACCAGAATAGGTTCAGCGAGACTCAGGTGCTGCAGTGGGGTTGAAGAAAATGTATGGGCAGGAAAAGGCAAGAGACATACAGAAAACAGAAGTGAGGTATAGCCACAGCTGGATTGGTTACAGCTTGGTATCTGGCTTATTTGAGCACTGTTTGAACTGTTGGTCACCTTTGAGCGGCCAAAACACAGTGATTGGTACAACAGTAGGTTACAGACTGTTTACATGCCTAGTTAGCTTACAGTGGAACATACATAGTTCCACTATGTATGGAGAAACCTTTAGCCAGAATTTAAAATATGTAAGGAGGCAGCTTTGGTCTAAACTTAGTTTAACATCATAAATCTAGAATTGTATATATGAGCCAGGTGTGGTGGCTCACACCTGTAATCCTAACACTTTGGGAGGACAAGGTGAGCCAATTGCCTGAGCTCAGGAGTTCGAGACCAACCTGGGCAACACAGTGAAACCCCATCTCTGCTAAATTACAAAAAATTAGCTGAGCGTGGCGATGTGCGCCTGTAGTCCCAGCTACTAAGGAGGCTGAGGCCTAAGAATTGCTTGAACCTGGGAGACAGAGGTTACAGTGAGCCAAGATCACACCACTGAACTCCAGCCTGGGCAACAAAGCAAGACTCCGTCTCCAAAAAAAAAAAAAAAAAAAAGAAATATATATAAGTATATGGATACACAGAAGGATATATAAATAAAGATGAGAAGATTTTTCTCACAAATTGTTAAATGTGAAAGGTCACAGACTAGTATATATAGCTCCACTTTTATTGCAAATAATATAGTATTCACATATATGTACTTATTAACCACATTAAAAAGTTTAAAAGCTAAAAGTATATTTGCCAGTTACCAACAGTTCTCTCAAAAAAGTGGATGATAGAGTTTTTATTTTGTTTTCTATATAATTCTGTATTGTTTGATGTGTTAAAGGTTAACTGATATGCTTTAACAATAAGATGAATTTTAAAGAGATTCCTGTCTGGGAAAAAATAACTTTCATGTGCTACTTTTTATTCTTTATGGTATATACTTATTATAGTTCTGTCTCTATTTTGTAAAATGTACCCATGAAAATATGAAGATATTCTGTGTTCATGCTTGCAGTCTATCCAGTTTTGGGTTTTTTTTTTTAGACAGAGTCTCGCTCTGTGGCCCAGGCTAGAATGCAGTGGTGCTCTCTCAGCTCACTGCAACCTCCACCTCCCAGGTTCAAACAGTCCTCCTGCCTCAGCTTCCCATGTAGCTGGGATTACAGGCACACGTCACCATGCCCAGATAATTTTTGTATTTTTACTAGAGACGGGGTTTCACCATGTTGGCCAGGCTGCTTTCAAACTCCTGACCGCAGATTGTCCACCCACCTTGGCCTCTCAAAGTGCTGGGATTACAGACATGAGCTACTGTGCCTGGCCCCACAATCTATCCAGTTGTTCAGGAACATGTGTATATCATGTATTGAGTTTTACCCTCGTGTTTGCTTTGAAATAGATACAAGTATAAACTGTTAGAAAAATCAATGTATTTTTAATACATTCATCTTATGATATTGTAGATTAAAAAAATGGATTTTAAAATCCAATATAAGAATGTATGTAAAGATTAAACCCCGGAATCAAAGAAGCTTGTGTATCTGGGAGCGGATATAACAGAGAAATGGCTAGGTTGGAAGAATTTGAGGGAGTGCTTCCGAGTAACACCATGTCCAGATTAGACTATTGTACTTTTAGTTTCAGTTTATTGTTTTTTAAATTTATCAAAACCTTTGTTCATCCTTCTAATCTAATCTAATCAAAGGTAACGGGCTATATTTTGAGACAAACATGGTTTAATAGAATACAATTTCTAAGGTTCCGAGAGCCAAGCTACATGTTACATATCAACTTTATGATCATGGTTTTGTCACTGATTCCTGAGACTAGGTTTCTTCATTTGTAAAACAATAAGAGGTGTTCCCTCACAGAATTCCTCCTAAGGGAAAAATATTTTCAAAATTATTATCCCTTTTTTGTCAGCATTTCTTCAAAATTTCCAGAGGCCACCCTGGTTGCTAGTTCTCAGGATTTTTTTTTTTTTTTTTTAAATAAAAAGTCTCTACCAGGCACAGTGGCTCACACCTGTAATCCCAGCACTTTGGGAGGCCGAGGCAGGTGGATCACCTGAGGTCAGGAGTTTGAGACCAGCCTGACCAACTTGGCAAAACCCCATCTCTACTGAAAGTACAAAAATTAGCCAGGTGTGGTGGCGCATGCCTGTAATCTCAGCTATTTGGAAGGCTGAGACAGGAGAATCGCTTGAACCCGGGAGGTGGAGGTTGCAGCGAGCTGAGATCACGCCATTGCACTACAGCCTGGGCAATGAGAGTGAAACTCCGTCTCAAAAAATAATAATAATAAAATAAAATTTTAAAAAAACGTCTCATTGTTTGAGTCCAAGTAGGAGGGATGAAACGTTTGGAGAGTTCGAGAAAAATTTGGATTCAAGTCTTACCTCCACAACTTACTTTCTCAATGTCCACAAACAAGCCAACATAGTTTGCACCCTCACCTGAAAAGTGAAATTTCTAATCCCTGCTTCACGGCGTGGTTGTCCCGCTCAAATTAGACAATGGATATAAAAATGCTTCATAAACTATTATGTGTCCTATGGATTAAAGCTAGCATTAATATCATGGATATTGATAATATATATTAATTGCTGATTCTTTTCATATTACATTAATAATATCAATTAGTGCTATTTATAAGAATTATAGGGTGATAATGGAACTTAGAATCATGGTGTAATAACCTACCAAGCTTTAGAGTCAAGGCTCTCAAAAAATATACTTTGATATCTGAAGCTTACATATTATCTGAACCTTTATCAGGTGCTTGGAGGGTCCAGGTTTTTCTAGGAAATGCAGTGCCTTGGAAGGTCCTGTATACAAGAGTGATAAATGCTCACCTAGCTGGAGTGTGTTTGTAACCGGAAAGGAGTCCTTATTCAGACCCCAAGAGACCATCTTGGATCTCGCACAAGAAAGAATTTCGGGGGAGTCCATAAAGTGAAAGCAAGTTTCTTAAGAAAGTAAAGAATAAAGAATGGCTACTCCATAGGCAGAGCAGCAGCTTGGGCTGCTGGACTAAAAATACCTATAGTTATTTCTTGATTATATGCTGGACAGGGGATGGACTATTCATGAGTTCCCAGAAAGGGGTAGGCAACTCCCAGAACTGAAGGTACCTCCCCCTTTTAGACCATATTGGGTAACTTCCTGATGTTGCCAAGGCATCTGTAAACTGTGATGGTGCTGGTGGGAGTGTCTCTTAGCATGCTAATGCATTATGATTAGCATATAATGAATAGTGAGGACAACCAGAGGTCACTTTCCTCGCTGTCTTGGTTTTGGTGGGATTTGGCTGGCTTCTTTACCACATGCTGTTTTGTCAGCAAGGTCTTTATGACCTGTCTCTTGTGCCAATCTCCTGTCTCATCCTGTGACTTAGAATGCCAAACCTCCTGGCAATGCAGCCCAGCAGGTCTCAGCCTTATTTTACCCAGCCCCTATTCAAGATGGAGTCACTCCGGTTCAAAGGCCTCTGACATTTTGGCTGGCACAAAAGAGCCTCTCTCTCACTCCCCCTAACATTTCTCTCTCACTGATGGCATCCTGCACTGTGAGGGGATTGGGCCCTGACACTGGGCAGAGCCAGGATGCTTGTCCCCAGTGCACACAATCTGTGTCGTTTCTTCCTGCCTTATTTTTACCTTTTAAAAGAACAAGGAGTCTAATAAAATAAAATGATGTATGTGAAGCACTTTGTAATGCAAAAAGAGCTAGTACTGATGTTGGCGTTTCTTCAGGGTTTTTATTTTCATCATTTATGTTACAAACTATATTGGGAGCCGGCTGGCCCGCCATCTGTGGATGCACCTTCTGTAGAGCACGCTGCGTGTACGATCGCTGTGCTCTGGGTCACTTCTCATGCTGTACTGGGAGCAGTTGTTAAATGGGACTTCCGAAGCTGCAAAGCAAGCATTGTGACCCCTTATCATCATTATGTGAACTTGGCATTATCCTCTTGCCAAAAACATCTGCCTGAAAGATTGCTGCAGGAAGCAACTGGTAAAAAGTAAGATTCTAGCTTAGCCTGTCATTCACTTTGCTCGAATTAAACCCATTTGCATTTCTAAAATGTATTAGTTCTATTCAAAGCCTGCCATAGAAATGGAAATGGCCTTGGGGAACAGCCTGTTCCTAATCAGTGGTCCTGGAAGATGAGGCAGTGGCTGACTTTGAAACCCAACCTAGCTTCCTCTGCAGGAAACCCCAGATGCAAGTTTCCAAAGGTAATCAGATGTAAATGCCACTTTCCTTCTGAGCGCCACTAATTACCCAGGGTCCTGGCACTCAGGAGCTGTCAGAGCTGATTCAAGAGACAGAGAAGAGAATTTCCTCTAGAGGATACGAGACAGAAGTTGCAAAACAATAACAGAAACCAAAAAGCCACTCTTTTTATTTATTTACTTATTCATTTTTATTTATTTATTTATTTACTTATTTTTGAGACAGAGTTGCGCTCTGTTGCCCAGGCTGGAGTGCAGTGGCACGATCTCGGCTCACTGCAACCTCCACCTCCCGGGTTCAAGCAATTCTGCCTCAGCTTCTTGAGTAGTTGAGATTACAGATGTGCACCACCACGCCCAGCTAATTTTTGTATTTTTAGTAGAGATGGGGTTTCACCTTGTTGGCCAGGCGAACTCCCAACCTCAGGTGATCCAACAGCCTCAGCCTCCCAAAGTGCTGGGATTATAGGCGTAAGCCACTGCTCCCAGCCCAAAAAGCCATTCTTAAATCTTTAGCGAACTTCTTTTGGATAGGAAAGGCAGAAGTAAAGCCACGGGTTAAAAGTTGAAAGTGTTCTAAAATTCTGATTCTACAAAGGAAGGGAATAATGAGCAATTAAACTCAGAAAAACAATCAGTAGGAGAAAAAAACTAAAAGTTATTTATTTATTTATTTACTTATTTATTTATTTAGGTCAAGGTCTCACTCTGTCACCCAGGCTGGAGTGTAGTGGTGTCATCTCAGCTCACTGCAGCCTCAACCTTCCAGGCTCAGGTGATCCTCCCACCTGAGCATCCAGGGTAGCTGGGACTATAGGCATCCACCCCTATGCCAGGCCAATTTTTTTGTAGAGACGGGGTCTTTCCATGTTGCCCAGGCTAGTCTCAAACTCCTGGGCTCAAGCGATCCGCCTGCTTCGGCCTCCCAAAGTGCTAGGATTACAGGCATGAGCCACCACAACCCACCTGGTTTTATATTTTTTAATGAGCCACTAAAAATTGCTACTGAGAACCGGTATGTTCGAAAACCAGCAATGATGATCCATGAGTGTGTCATCTGTCCCTTCACATGAGTCTACAGGCAGTGTCAGCCCAGCACTATCCCAGACATTAGTTGTCACTCTGAGGTCAGACAAGTGCCCCACATGATTTATGGTGTTTGGGGGAGTTTCCAAACTTTCATCCATGTTTCTCAGAGCCTGATTCTTCTGGGGTTAGAACTAGGCTCGCAATTATAATTACAAACATGGATTCATAATGTAACACCCCAAAAAGTCCAAACACCCATAATGGGTATTCATTTGCACTTTGCAAAACATCACCCAGACGCTGCATCCACCAAGGTGCTCGAGTAGTGAGTGAGCCTAGCACGTGTCTGCATGGCTCTGTGATTTGCCACCGTTACTGGGTACACGACAGATTTTGTGAAAGATAAAATGCTTCTGAGTGAAAAACAGCTCTCACATGAAAAAAAAAATGCATGAAGAAAATTTAAAAGATTTTTCTTAGAAAGGTATGCACAGGAAATACCTGCCTGTTGATTGAAATGTGATTTGGGGATGACATCTTCAATCTATTCTATCTTTTTTTTTTAATTGGTGAATTCTGAGATTTACAGAAGTTCTTAGGCCTGGCCCCCTGTAACTGCTGAGGACCTGCTGTATTTGCCTGCCTCAATTCCCACCTGCCCTTTTGGAAATTCCAGGCCCTCTTCAAAGTTTCTTCTAACTGTTTCAGGGAGCCTATAGGAGATACCACATATGTTTATTCAATAACTAATTATTGTGCCCCAACTGCTGTACACTGTGTCCAAAAATGGGAATACAATGGTATATAGATAGAAGTGGCCTCTGCTGGTATGGAGTGCTCCTATAAAATCATCATTTATTTCCCTCCTATTCCGATCCCCAGATGGACTAGGCATCGGATTCTCTGGAAATCTCAGACACTGCTGGTGATCATGAAAAATGAAATCATTATTGTATCCGGTTCCTATGGCTGCTGAAATGTATTACTACAACTTCTGTGGCTTAAAACAACACAAATTTGTCAAATTACGGTTGTGTAGGTTGTGTGCAGATCTTTGGAATGAGTCTTATGGAGCTAACACTTGGTGTCAGCGGAACTGCTTTCCTTTTGGAGGCCCCAGCTGAGAACCCACTCCTAGCCTTTTCTCTCTTCTAGAAGCAAATCACTCAAAACTTTGCCTTCATCAGCACACTCCTTCCCTGAATCCGGCCCTGTCACTTCTCTCTTATAAGGACCCTTGGGATTACCTCGGGCCCACCAGATGATCCAGGGTAAACTCGCCATCTCAAGATCATTAGCTTAATCACTGCTGTGAAGTCCCTTTCGCATGTAAGGTGACATCTGTGTCAGTTCTGGGATCAGGTTATGGCCATCTTTGAGGAGCCTTTATTGTGTCTGCCACAATTCCTGTCACTGCCAAAGCTGCTGACAAATGCTACTGTGAGCCCCAGTGCACAAGATAATAGTACCATTTTATGTCACTGGAAAAAAAAAAATATGCTTTCACAGTTTCTTCATTCTTTTAAAAGTATGTTAAAGGAAGTTTAGCCTAAAGCTGCTTCCTTACATATTTTCAGTTCGGCCTAAAGGTTTCTCTGTACATCGTGAACTATAACCTACATAGAGTTGTAAATAGACCGTAGCCTACTCTTCTGCCAGTCACCGAGTTTTGGCCAGAGGTGGCAAGTTGTTCAAACTGTATTCAAATAAGACAGATGCCAAACAGTAACCAATGGGGCTGTTTCTGTACCTCACTTCCAATTTCTATAAATCATTTTCCTTTCTCTGTCCATAAATCCTCTTCCACCACGTGGCTGTGCTGGAGTCTCTGAGCCTACTCTGGCTCAGAGGCTGCCAAATTCACAATTCTTTGCACAACTAAACTTTTTATAATTTAATTCGGCCAATTTTTTTCTTTTAACAAGGGTTTATTACACACCTATTGAGTGCCAGCATTATTCGCAGAGCTGGGCTGAGTGATCAGCAGGCAAGATAATGTTCCTGCCCTCCAAAAAACCTGTATTTCTCATTTGGGGGAAACAGGCAGTAATTACGCAAAATGTAACCAACATAATTTAAATATTGACAAGTCCTCTGAAGAAATAATAGAGGAGAGTGATACGGCATGTGACTGGGGAGGTGCTGGCCACGGGAGACCTTTCTGAGGAGGTGGGTTGAAGCTGAGACCTAGACGTGTGGAAGCAGCTAGGAAGAGAGCCCGAGGAGCCCTCCAGACAGAGGGAGCAGCTGATGCAAAGGCCGTGGGTAGGAATGAACTTTGCACACTGGGGAAGACCAGTGTGGCCGGGGATAGGGAAGTCAGGGGAGAGTGGAGCTAGATGGAGAGTGGTGATACCGGTTGAGGCCAGATAGCAGAAAGCCTTTGTAGGTGTGGTAGAGGACTTTGGCTTTGTCCTGGGAGCAATGCAATGCCAAGAGTGGTGTTTTTTTGTTTTTTGTTTTGTTTTGTATTGTTTTTAAGTGACCTAATCTAAATTGCTAAATGAACTCTTTGGTTATCTTATGGAGAATGGACTTTTTGGGAAGCAGGGATATGGGTTTGAAGATAAGTTCAGTAATCTAGGCAAGAGATAATGGTAGTTTATTGTATAATGGAAGTTATGTAATATATATTTTTATATATATTGGACTCAGGATATATTTTTGAATATTTTTTATCCTTCTGGTGGATGAAGATGCAAAAAAAAAGACTCAAGGAAAACACATGCTTTTTTCTCAAGAAGATACGTAGATTTGCTTAGGAAGAATGGGAAAACAGCAACACAAATGGATTACAAAGTTGGTGGGGGCAGCAGAAGTGGAGTTCCATTTGGGATGAGTCAAGCCTGATGGCTACTAAACTTGGAAGAGGAGATTCAGATCCACAGTTGGAGATCTGAGTCTGAAGCTTAGAGGAATGGCCAGGGAGAGAAATATAAATGAGGAGTCATCAGAGATACAGAGACACCCACACCATCTTCTGTGGGTGACCCTCTTTCCAGGCACCCTGCTGCTACCACCAATGTGGTCAGTTCTCTGAGACCCAGATGCTGCAAAGACAGGTGGACTCTAGGAAAGAGGAGTAGCAGCCCCTGGGCACAGAGAGTTATCCATGTCCTGGAATCCACAAAGCCAATTTCAGCCTGAATGAGATTCCACTGATCTCTGGCCCATCCCAAGTCCCTGTGTGGGAATGGGGGCTCACCAAGGAAGGAGCCACCAGGAAAAGATGCCACAGTCTAAACGAGAAACTACACTCTGGTGTCCTTGAGGGCAGGCATCAGCAGCAGCCTGGGTGTGTTTGTCCCAGACCACTTTGAAAATATTTAATTATTTGCCAATATATTAAACTTTAGAGGGTTTTCTCCCTCTTGAAAATTATGAAAAGGCATAATAATCCAGAGCCCACATTTCCTCTCGGCAACCATCAGCTGCAGCTGAGACAGCTACTCTCTAGTCACCACCGTGCTCACTCAGAAGGGCATTAAGCCTGCACCTTAAATAAATAAAAAGGCAGATTTTGCAGAGGAAGAAAAAAATCACCATTCCTGCCATTGGGCCAATAGAATCCCCAGCCAAACGTTGCCACCCCAAAACATTGCTGTATTCCACTGAGCAAAGGAATAAGAGCCACTTGCTATAAAGGTCCAGTCCTCCATGAAGGAGCCTGGTCACCCATCAAGATTTAGGGACATGGGCTTGAAAATGTCATGAAAAAATCAGCTCTCACTTCTCCCACAATTTTCTAGTACAAAATTTTTCTTTGCAGAAATAGCTTACATGACACCTAGATAGCAGCTTCTAATGTACCTTCTCTCAATTACCCAATGCCACCCCACCCTGCAAAAAAAAAAAAAAAAAAAAAAAGCCTGCAAATACACACAAAAAAGGTGAAAACTCAAAGCACACCAAACAATAAGACTGACAGGCAGCTAAAAGTTACAATCTGGAATTTTCTCCTAGAAAGAACAGATTTTTAAGAAAAAAAAAAAAATAGCCAGGGTTAAGCAAGTAGTAGACTCCCATTTCTCTAAATGATGGTGCCCTTTCATAAATCCCCAATATCATCACTGGCCCAGGGACCCCAGGCCCATCCTCACCATGTATGGCCATCTCTCATATTAACCTATCATGTGGTGATCTGAGTATTGATGTCTTTCCTCAATCAAGGCTATGACCATCTTCAATCTCCACACCAAATCTAGAAAATAAAAAACAACTGGACATGCAAGTTATATAGAGTAGTGCTGGTGCATGTTATCTCAGAGGTTAGTCCCATCAAAGATAACGCAGTTGTTAGTCAGGAGTCCCTTGCTTTTTGAATACCTGGTTAAAATTGATTCAACCTCCCATTCTATTTCTGTGCATCGTAAGGGTACTCGTATTCTCAAGAGCATCCTTTTTCTCCTGGCTCAGCAGGTGATATCTTAGCAGTGCTTCAACTCAGATCCAAAATGCCTCATCTTCCTTGATTCACCAACAAAAATTATTCTTTCAAAGGACTAGTGAATACAGCAGAATTTGCTCAAGATGACCTGGTTGGAGGCACAGAGAACAAAGGAGGGTTTGCATAGCAGAACTATACTGAATCAACCAGGTAAGGCTAAGCTAACAAATGACCCCCAAATCTTACTGATTTCCCATAATAAAGTTGTACTGTTCATTCACCCTACATGCACATCACAGTCGGCCTTGTTCCCATTTTCTTCTTCATGGACCAAAGCCGGCAGAGCATTTGTTACCTGGAAGAGGGCCAGTCATCACAGAACAGGGAATCACTCACTCATAAACTCTTAAAGCTTTTGCTTGGAAAACCACGCACATCAATTTCACTCATGACTGATTGACCAAAGCAAGTCACATGGCCGAAACTGAGTACTAAGAGTGTGGAGATGTATAATCCTCCCACAGAGGGTGGCACCAAATATAGATGAACAGTAATACAATCTACCACATCAGCATTTTAAAATGCAGGAGTAGATATCATCATCTTAAAATACTTTGGCAAGACCCTAGGAAGCTCAGTAGTCCTCACCTCTCTACTGCCTCTTTCCCACCCTCCAGAGCAATACAGTTCTTCCCCTTGTCTCATACGAAACTCCTTAAATTTTAGCTGTTGTCAATACACAAACCCTCTACCCCAACCCCTTATCTAAGAATTTTGTTCAAGCAAGGAATGTTGGTGTCAATTGCTGAAATAATGTTTCCACTGTCTGATTACACGAGAAAATTCTAAGTAGGAGTGGTAAAAAGAAGAACCCTGAATGCTGAAAATGGCAATTTTGCATCACAATTTGTGCCAATTCCAAATACCAGAAAAGCCACAGTAGGTTTAGGGAGAAGTTGCCGTTTTGGAAGGGCAGAGGAGTGCCAAGAGAAAGTTTTCTAGAAGCTGGGCATTGGGTTTAGACCCACTCATGCCCATCTACCTTCAGCTCTAGCTCTAGCTCAAAAAGGATTCCAATAAAACCCATGAATAGAGAGCAGGGCCCAGGGCACTCTGTTGGCAAAGACCTATTCAAGATGTATCTCATCTTTGTTTTGTTTGTGAGGTTGGTAAAAGAAAAAAGCATCTTTTAGTGGGCTTATTGGCTCTTTGCATAACTTTCTTCTAAAGTGCATGTTCAAGTGATTTGTCCAATAAGAAAAAAGTCAAATAACTCTAATTTTTAAAAGGGGCAAGCGATTTGATCAGGGACTTTGCAGAAGTGCATGCCCAAGTGTCTAATGGACAAATGAAAAGATACCAACACTTATCTTTAAAAAATTAACTAAAATAAACAACAAAATTACTATAACATAAAGTTTTAGTGAGGATGTACTGCAACTGAAAATCTTAAATATTGAGAATATAAATTATTACAAACACAGTTAATAACTAGTTGGTTGTATCTACTAAACCTAAATATAGACCTACTCTACGAACCACGCTGCCCAATCATAGTTTCATACCCAAGAGAAATGAGTACATTTTCCCACAAAAAGAAATAAACAAGATTATTTACAGCAGGTTTATTCATAATTGCCAAAAGCTGAAAACAACCCCACTGACCATCAACAGAAGAATGAATACATAAATTGTGGTGTAGTCAAATAATGGACTACTTATATACCAATTAAAAAAAAAAACATTGATACACACATAATTTGGATGAATCTTTAAAACATAGTATGTGCAAAATAAGCCAGACAGAAAAAGTGCATACCACATCTATATGCAGTTCAAGAGTAAGAAAATCTAATTGACAGTGATTGAAGTCAAAATGTGATTATTCTGAGGTAGAGTATTGATGATGAAGGCGCAGAAAAGAACCTTCACGGGTCCTGAAAATATTCTCTATCTTAATCTGTATGGTGATTACACAGATGTATATAGAATTTTATCAAGCTCTACATAAGGTGATTGTTCTTCACGTGCTTACAGTCTGTGTGATACACATTTATGCTTCTTATTTCACCAAAAAAATGGAAACTTTGCCCACTCCCACGAGAAAACTAATTTTCCCATTTCAAAAAAAAATCTTGAAACTGTGAGGTTTAAAAACAATTCAGGGTGCATCTTGAAAGACTGGTAAAAATTGATCAGGTAAAAAAGAAAATCAAGTTTCAAAGACTAGGAAGCAAGACAAAATAGGAACCATTGAGAATTATAATCAGCACGGAACCAACAGGAAATACATGTGAAATATTCTAGATGATTAACATCTTGAGAAACTTGCTCTTGAATTTCCAGAAAAATAGGAATCATTATGAAAATGCAAAGTCATCTAAAAGGCCTACCTCAATGATTCATTTACATGAATTAGTTTTTCACTCTGGAAAATAAACAAAAAAACTGGTGCTCTGTTCTTTCTGAAGATGGAATCCAGCAGTTACCAAAGGATGCCAGTCTGGCTTGAATTTTAGCATCTACATCCTCATCCCAGATGCACGGGCAGAGGATTAATAAAAACACAAGTCAAATTGTTTTCTCTATAACCATCGGCCGCATTCTTCGTTTGTAAGAATAAAGTCTTGGGTCCCCTTATTATCATTCTTCTTGTCCTCCTCAATTATGCCTCGGCAGAATGCCTGTGGGATATAGACTAGTGACTAAAAGTATCCTATTCATTACCATGAATGTCAGCCTTTCAACCCAGACCAAGAAGCCCTGAAATGTGCAGGGGACAGGCATTCCTCAGCTAATAGTAGGCTGTTGTTTCAGTTAACTAAAGCAGCACCTTGGCCTCCTAAGCAGTGACTGACAGGGGCAGGCCTAGGAATACTTATCTCATGGGAACAGACTTGATGCTATCAGGTCTGGCTCTATGACATCTCTGTGTAACATCTCTCATCTTTTGGTGGCCAGAGAAGTAGGTCAGAGGGGGGAGGCCCGGGTAAGCCACAGAGGCAGAAGTGGGGCCGTGCCTCGCATGCACCATCACGTCATCTCCATGACACGGACATTTTCCCCTCTGGTCTGGTCCCTTCCTATCACTGGCTACAACATGAGGGCCCACCTTGTGGTTTCAGCCTATTTAGAAAGGACAGATTCATCACTGCAACTGCCTGCTTGAGTCAAAGATACTGTGGGTCTTTATCTCCCAGCTGCAAAAGCTGATAAGAACGCAGAGGTGATGTGAGAATTTGTAGCTGATTATAGGAATTTTTGACCTACAAATGGAGAGAGAAAGAGAGAACGAAGAGAATGATTGCTGATTGCTGCTATTGTATGTATCTTTTTATGCTTTTATGTTTTGGATTTTGCCAGGAAAAGCGAGAAAACCCCATCATATTTCCTGAGATTGACTTTGGAAGACACGGGGGTGAGGACTGACTCTAATATTTCCTGAATATGAAACTTCAGGGCAGTCTCTTAAATTCCATGGATCTAGGATATTTCATCTGTATAAGCAGGTTCTCAACAAGAGGCTCCCATAGGTCCCTCTCATCTTTGACATTCTAGAATTCTGTAAGGTTTTGCTTTTTTATTTCCAGATTAAAATATACCAAGATCAAATCTAGTAACTTGAAACAGAGCAGCACTTTGCAGGTGTGGCAGGTGCCAGCATTTTCAACCTCACACTGCCAGCTGAAGCTCACCTCTGCTTTCACTTACTGGATGTGTGACCTTGGGCTCTCTCTGTAAGACGCTTAAACCTGCTTCCTTCTCTGTAAAATGTGGGTAATAACGCTTACATCCCAGAGTTGTTGCATTTTCTATAAAGCCAGCTAAGATGGCTGACTTAGAACATTAACTATTATTATGACTATTCCTCAAGCTCCTGTGTACTTGGGCACTGACTCTGGAGCCAGACTTCTTGGGTTCAAATTCAAGCTCTGCCAGTTTCTATTTGTGTAACCTTGAATAAATTGCTTAACTTCTCTGCCTCAGTTTCATTATCTGTAAAATGGGGATAATAATATCATTTACCTCACTGGGTTGTTGTGTGAATTAAATGGATGAATATGTATCATGTCCTTAAAGTGGTATTTGGCATAGAGTAAATACTATGTGTTTCATAAGTGAAATAAAATAAGTGAAATACACATATATTTGCGTGTGTATATATATACACATAAAAGTGCTGGTGCAACACAGGTTCAATAAATGTTGGACATGATGATCATCGCCACAAAAATCCCTTTTTTAGGACTAGAGATGAAGCTGTAGAAGCCAGTTCCTGTGTCTGGCATGTGTTGGCAGTGGAGACAGGGAAATAGGAACCTGTCAGAGAAAAAGCACCAAGGCCATTTCAGCAGACCCAGTCACTGAGAATGCTTCTGCTTGGGGATGGAGGTAAGCAGAAGGCAGACACAGAAGAGGACTCTAGATTTCTGTCTGGGCAGCACTGTAGATGGTGGTAGCTTTATTTGAATGGAAACTCCAGGAAGCATCAGATTTGAGATGAAAGAAAATGGGTTCATGTTTGGATATGTTGAGTTTGCGGTTCCTACAAGACACTTCAAGGCAAAAGAAACCCTCTTATCCAAGCAAGACCTGCACAGAATCCTGGCCAATGTGCTGTCCAACAACCATGTGAACCATTTTGTTTTGTCCACAACAACTCATATTCAGTTTTCAAAAACACTAAAGACAATCAATAGATGTACTTGTCCCCTGCCACCTGCCTGTGAGGCCTTTTGGAGGTCTGCAGGTCCAGCATCCTCCTAAGATCAACAGCCCTTGACAATGTTCAGCCATTTGTCCTTTACAAAGTGTTTTCACGTCTCTGATCCTATTCGAGCTTGTGAAAAGATTACCATCCCTATTTTATTTATAGGAACTGGAGTTGGGACTAGACCCATGTCTTCTCTTTGTCCAGAACACTCTTTGCTATCACTTGATTAGCACCAACTGATAGGAACTGTTACCTACTTAACCCACATTATGTTATTTAATTCTCCAATCAACCAAGGAGACAGATGCCATCAGCTCTGTCTTCAAATGATGTAGAGGAATTTGTATAAGATCACATGGGCATTTGACAAATTTGGGATAACTGAATCTAAATCCATGTTATATTTTTGTACTTTTTTTGGATTTTATTATAATAATATTTAGATGATAATACAAGTTTCTTAAAGACAGACCAGTCTTCATGGGTTCAAATCCCAGCTCTGTCTCTTAATAGCTGAGGAGCTTTGGGCAAGTTATTTAACTGTGTCTCTATTTCCATACTTATAAATTGTGATAATCATGGCATATGACACAATGCCTTATAATGAAAATTAATTAAAATTTGTAAAAAGCTTAGCAAAGACCTCAAAATTCTGTAGGCTCTTGGTTAATATTAGGTATTGCCATGGCTACAATTATGATTACCATAGAACCCATTTTCTTCGAAAGTGGAGATCAAACTTTGGACATCAGTCAGCTATAAACCAAGCTCAGTAATTATTTCCCTTTACAATGTTAGGGCCACAAATTCACCTTAGAATTTCTAGCAGTCAATGCAAAGAAGAAAATATGATTACAGAAAACAAAAGATAAAAGAAATATTCAGCTGAGGCTCAACTAGTCTTTAAGATGAGTTCGGAGAGGAACTTCTCTCATTGTTCCTAATTCAATGAACAATGAGCAATATGTTCACAAATGCCCCCATTGTCAAACCCAGCCTGGTCAACAAGTGGCAATCTTTTTAGAAGTCACTGGCCCAAAAGATTCCGCAAGAAAGCAGCCATGGTAGATCATCAGCATTGTGGTGATGCTGTTTTTGTTTTTTTCCACCAGAGTTCTGGGCCTCCCTAGCCCTCAAGAAGCCCTTTCTTTCACTTCTGCTTTTTGTTTTTTGTTTTTTTTTTTTGGTTTAGAGGTTGGGCTGTAAATAATAATAATGATGATGCCAATAACTGGATCAGGTATTGGACACTAGTTGAGTATGATTTGAGGTCCCCAGGGCTTCTTAGAGGTCATCAGTGTATTGTCTTTATTGATCTTGAAAGATCTATGGAACATAAGAAAGAGAAGAGACTTTGCAATCAGGCAGACCCTATCAGTCCAGGTCCCCACGTGTCTCAGGACCCCAGAGGAACACTTGGTTCTCCACAGTCTCATTGTGATGTCCCAGGGCCATTAATCCTCTTTATATTCCAACTTTCAGAATCTCTAAAAATACTGGGCTCATTAGAGTGGCCTCAGATGGATAAGATGCACCTTCATTTATCTCAAAATCGTAATTCTCTTAGTATTCAACTCCGGTTGGTTTTTCTTGAGAGAAGCAAAACTTCTCCTTTCCACAGCTGTCTTCCCTCCTGGGTCTCTCCGAAGCTCCACCATTACCAACAGGCACAGCCCCATCACCAGCCTTCCCCAAATAACCCACAGACTTTTTTCCCGTGGCACCTTCCCTGTGGGTAACTGCAGTTTATATATAACTCTTTCTAATCCCTGAAAGGATTTAAATAGTTGCAGCTGAAGACATTGCTTTATAAAAAGTCGTAAAACATTAAAATAAGCCTTTCGTATCTCCACTATAGATACAATCTCTCCCATCTCTGGGCTCCTCAAGCATCTTAATTTTTTTTAATTACTCATCACATCTTGCATGGTTTCATAGTTATTCACATCCATAGTTGTGCAATCCCTCTAATCTAAACCATGACTTTCTTGAGGCAAAACCCATATAAAATCCATAAAAGTGATTCTTAAATATCCAAGAAATGAATAAAAAGTATTTAGAAGACATCTTGGGGGTGGCAATAGGGCAGCAAGAGACGGGCGTCTCTCTGAAGGAGTTCCTCATGTAGTGGGTGAGATAGATACAGGAGCATGATTATAGTTCAGATTTATAAACACCATGATAGACTCAGTAACTGTAGGAGCATGGAGAAGAAGTGCTCAAAAGACTTAGGCAAATGAATTCTTTATAGTAAGCATAATAAAAAGGATATGAGCAAGCCATGAAAGGAGGCTAACGGGAAGCACTGACAGTTAACGCAATACTTGGTTAATACAGCCCCCAGGAGAAAATGGAAACAGAGTGCCTTGCAGAGCTCTGAGTGTCAAATTAAATACACCAGGGAATACAAACGTTTATCCTTGTCTGGTCCTGCTTTTGACAATACTTTACCTAAGAGACACTGAGTTACACAATGAAGAACATAATAGAAATAATAGTTTTAAATTGTAGAAATGACAAAATTCAAGGGCATGTTTCTGATCCCTTTGGGGAAAGTAAATACCCATGAAAAACTGAAGAAATAAAAAGCTGGTGTGGATGTGGAGAAACTGGATTATTCATGCATTGCTGGTGGGAATGTAAAATGTTGCAACCAGGCTGGAAAGCAGTTTGCTATTTCTTACAAAAACAAATTTGCATCTACCGTGCAACCTATCAACTGCATCTCAAATATTTATCCCAGAAAATGAAAACATGTTTGCATAAAAGCCTGTGCACAAATGTTTATAGCAACTTTCTTTGTAATAATCCAAACCTGGAAACAACCCAGATCTCCTTCACCTAGTGAATGGGCTAAACACACTGTGGCATATCCGCACCATGGAATACCACTCAGCAATACAAAGAAACCAACTGTTGATATGTGCAACACCTTGAATGGATCTCCAGGGAATTCTGCTGAGTGAAAAAAGCCAGCCCCAAAAGGTTACATAGTGTATGATTCTATTTATATCACAATCTTGATAGATACAATAGAAGTTATAGAAAATGATAGAAATCAGTAACTGATTACTGATTGTCAGACAGGCTGGGGTGGGAAGGATGTAAAGGGCCAGATAAAAGATTCTTTGATGGTGGAAATATTTGTATCTTGACTGTAGCAATGTCAATCCTGATTGTGATATTGCTCTATAGTTTTGTGGGATGTTATCATAGAGGGAAACTGAGTAAAGGGTACATCGGATCACAGTACTTCTCTGTAGTATGCTTTACAACTGCATTGCAGGTTGTTCTACAAGTTTCTCAAAATAAAGTTTACTTTTCAAAAAAGCAAATCAGCAAAATGGTATAGCCATTTTGCAAAATAGTTGATCTGTTTCTTATAAACTTTGGCGTAGACTTACTGTAAGACCCAGCAATCACACGAGTAGGTATTTGTTGAAGAGAAACAAAAACATATATCCACACAAAAACCTGTTTGGAAATATTTATAGCAACTTTATTCATGGTCCCCAGAACTTGGAACAACTCAACTGCCCCTCAACTGGTGAATGGATAAACAAACTAGTATGCATCCACAACAATGGAATAATAAAAAGAAACTACTGCTAAATATAATGACATGGGTGAATCTCAAGTGCATTACACTACGTGAAAGAAGCCAGACTCAAGTCACTACTCATTGTGTAATTTCATTTGAATGACATTCCAGAAAAGGCAAAAACAGATTGCTGGTTGCCAGGGGCTGTGGGTGGGGGAAAGGTATGAACCACAATGTAGCAGGAAACATTAGGGATGATGGAAATGTTATTTTTTTTCCCCTTCCCTTCAGCCTTTCTTTCTTTTTTTTTAAGTTCCGGGATACATTGTGCAGGATGTGCAGGATGTGCAGTTTTATTACACAGGGAAACATGTGCCATGGTGGTGTGCTGCACCTATCAATCCATCACCTAGGTATCAAGCCCTGCATGCATTAGCTGATGGCAATGTTCTATATCTTGACTACGATGGTAGTTACAAGTTCTATGCAGTTTTTTTCAAAACTCACATAACTCTAAACCTAAAAAGGCAGAAATTTACTGTATATAAATTATGCCTCAAGAAAACTAACTTTAGGCCGGGCTCAGTGGCTCACGCCTGTAATCCCAGCACTTTGGGAGGCCGAGGCGGGCGGATCACGATGTCAGGAGATCGAGACCATCCTGGCTAACACGGTGAAACCCCGTCTCTACTAAAAATACAAAAAAAAAATAGCCGGCCGTGGCGGCGGTTGCCTGTAGTCCCAGCTACTTGGGAGGCTGAGGCAGGAGAATGGCGTGAACCCGGGAGGCGGAGCTTGCAGTGAGCCGAGATCGCGCCACTGCACTCCAGCCTGAGCGACTGAGCAAGACTCTGTCTCAAAAAAAAGAAAGCTAACTTTAAATTAAAAAGTGGATCATTAAACTTTCTGCTGTTATTAAGCTGAGGTTCAGAGAAGTTAGACGACTGTTATACACACTCCCTTTGCTCATGTAGTATGGACAATATGTCACACAGAAAAAGGCATGTAACACACTGTCCCACTGTCCATGTAGTATACCCACCTACCTTGTGTTGGCAATATGGTCACTGAAGCACAGAGATTTTAAGAGATCCATACAAGTCCTCAGCACTAATACTAAGTGACAAAACTGGAACTGAAACCCAGATTTCTCGGGGCTGAGAAATAGTGCGTTTTTTGCACCGTGGCACTAAGGTGCTGCTGGTGAGGGACTGGAGTGCAGGAATTTTAAATTGTGAATTCACAGAGCAACGTTGAGCTGGTAATGGTGTGTGCATTTAGTTCTGAAGAACCCAACTTGGACTTGGAATCCTACTATGGGCCCCTTCCCTCTGCTCAGAGATCAGTGGGCCACAGGCCTATGAACTGGCCCTGAATCTGGCTATGAAAGAAGCTTCAGATCCTTCACATCCTACCATTCAAGCAAAACAACTTCCAGTTTTCTATCCAAACAGGCCTGGGGGGTGCAGCCAGTCTGCTGAGTTGATGTAGCACTTGGGCAGCCAAGATTCCATATTGAAATAACAAAGACATAGACCAAAGTCTGCTGCAGACGAGAGATGCTGGCAGGAGGGGAACAGAGAGCTGCCTTGTCCCAAACACCACCACTCAGCTCATGGCCAGCACAAGAGGCCCCAGGAGGAGACACTGACGGAGACCCTCTGTCTATGCAACTGGGGAGTGATGAGCAATAAGACGGGCTCAAAACAGCCTGTCTGTCGGTGCTGTTTTGGCATCCTGCAGGAATGTTATTCCCAGCATCCGTTTATCCAGCAAGTCATTGATAGAGGGCCTGGAATACACAGTGGTGAAATCAGGCAGGTCCCCGGTCACATTTGGGGCCATGCTCCCTCTTCCTGGAGTGCTACCATGACTCTCTATATAAGTCCTTCAAGTCTTCAAGGAAAGTACCCTCTTTTCTGGAAATCTTTCATCTCACACTTCCTCTCTCACTTCCCCACCCCCAAACAGAATTCGTGGCTCCCACCTTTGCATCTGTCCCACAAGACTGTGACCTTCTCAGGTGGCCAAGACTCAGTCTTCCTTATCGCATTACCTTTACTCCTAGCTCAGTGCCTGGAATATGGTCAAATTCTAGTGTACATTTCTTTGAATAAATGAGGGAAGAAAGGGAGGCAAGAAAGAGGGATCCCTCTCAACTCCTGTGATAAGGGCCAGCGTAATCAAGGAAGATGAAGTCAACTGCTGGAAAAATTAGGTCCTGGAGGCCACCATACAATGACACTAACTATCTTAGGGAACCACAGATTCTTAGAGGTACATTGAAAATTGAGGAGTGGTCCACAGCAAATCAGAAATAACGATTTCAATAGTTTTTATTCATTCATTTAATAATTTTTTACCGACAGTCCCTTCTGCACCAGGAAAAATTATGTACATTATTCATTAATCATTCCCAAAAACAAATTTGTAGGTATAATTATATTTGTCCTAGTGAGGAGGAAACTGAAGCTCATGGAAGTTAAGTAAAAGCCACTATCACACAGCTGGTGAATACAGAACCAGAATTCAAATTCAGGCCTCCACGACTTGGAAGTGTGCTGTTCAGCTGCACTTCTCCTCTCCTCCCAGCCCTTTCCTTCCTTACCATCCCCTTTCCTTCCATTTTCTGCCTCTTTTAAAGGTAATCTTGGGGCATAATATATCTAAATACAGAAGAGAACAGAGTCCCCTTATTCTTGAAAGGCAAAAGGCACAGCTTCTTAATTGAAACAAGATAATCCGAACATTTGCTCCACTTCAAGTTTACAAATTCCATTTTGTTGACTTACATTTTCACAAATGGATGTCATGTCAAAGTTATTTTATTTTTACAGAAGTTAAGAAAATACGAAGAGAAGAAGTTTTAGAACAAAGTAGCTTACAACATATTTGATTCCTCTCTTCTTGGTGTTGTAAGGAAAGTTTAGAGGTTTCCAAGGTGAAATTTTCAGGCCATGTAACACCATGCCTCCAGGCACCCTGCCCATGGGCCAGACACTTGAATACCCTGGATCGCTGACAGCCATGACCCTACGACCCTGTTTCTGTGTCTTAAATTCACCTTCCTTACCTCCAACCTTGAGATAATTTTCTAGCAGGCCCCCACCTTGCAAAATCAGAGACAGAAATAAAAGCAGAGGCCTTCCACATTCATCCAGTCACCACACCAGCAAAGATGCTCTTAACCCAAAATGACCAGAGTCAGTTTTTTCTTCTCTTGAAGAAAGGAGTCTTAATGTATATTAAATCCAGGACCTTGGGTCATCTTTTATATAGAACAAGGGAGGCAATACCCACTCTTGCTGTGCATGGGCATGAGCATGGGGCCCCAACGTGCTCTTCTGACCTAAAGCCCCACTGCTCTCTGATCTTTGGATGTTCTGAAGGGATATGATGTGGTGAGAAGTCAACGGCTCTGGAATCAAAAGAGCTGGCTTCTCATGCAGGCTTCACTATTCCCTTGCATTTAAGACATTTGAAGTTGAGTTCCTTCATCTGCAAAATGACTCTGATTCCATCTACCTTTCTACCTCATTGGTTTGCTGAGCTTCACATGTGATTACGTGCATGACAGCCTTTGAAAGCTACCTTGGAGCACCTTCGAAGGCCATTACCACGTCCCTACCTACAGATTCGCTCATAGCACTCAGTCACAACACGTAGACTCCCCTCCACTCTCCTCTAACTAATTGCCTGTCTACACATCTCCTCCCCACCTTCTCCAGGGAGGCTTCGACAACCACTTCAAGCTGCAGCTACCACAGTCTCTCCGAAAGCACCAGGCCCAAATCTAGAAGCCTTTGCTTACCATCTTCCTGTGCCAATACTGTGAATACAGTGATGGGATATACTGTGGATTCCCCTGGAAAAAGCAGACCCTGAGAGCAGGATTCATGTGCAGGTAATTAATTTTAAAGGAACACTGTCAAGGAGGTGGAGAAATGATACAGGGGTGGGAAGGCAGTCGACAAAGGGCCTGTCTGGGGCTAGCTTCATGGCATGCAACCTGCACAATTCCACAGTGCCTGTGTGCAGAAGGCCTCCTGCTTGATTTAATGCTGTGGGGTCTCTGCTTGAAATTCTCAATGATTTCATCCTTGAACTTTAATATATGGGCTGTAGAATATATGTTGTATAATTCTGGTAATTCCACATACTAGTTAAATGCTGTCATATTTGCATTTAAAACTGGCATTGCACACTATAAAGACGGAAGATAAAACTCATTGCTAATAATTTAAAGTTTTCATTTTCCTTACTTAGAAGAACATTAAATAACAATTTTTTTAAATACCATGAAAAATTGAGGGAGAGGCCATGGGAAAAAGAGAAATATTTATATTTGAATATTTTTAATAGCACTTTTCCTTGATTTTTAAAAAAGTGTCCATACATTTTCACGAATTATGTAGCCAGCCCTGGATGTGTTACTAAGCCCAGTAATACAGTGAGTGAATGATGCTTAATAAAGCAAGGAAGCTTGGGAAAAGTGATATAGAACACAGGCCTCTGAGCTATCCCACTTGAGGAATGAGGAGCTGGGGTATTTATACACCCACTCCCATCATGCCTCAGCTAAGAACTGCTGAGGGGAGACAGGGAGTTATTAACTACACCTCAACTGGCTTGCCAATGACAGAAAGTCATCTGGACCAAGACCAAAGGATGTGGACAGGGTGTTGACAGCAATAGCGAGGAGGTGGTAACCTCAGGAACTCCCAGTGCAATGTAGGGAGAACAGCAAGTAATTCAACAGGCCACATACCATGTGTTAGGTGTAGTTACAGAAATAAACACAAGGGCTTCAGGAGCACAGAGGGCGGGTCCCCAGCCAAGCCTGGCCACTCCAAGGAAGCCCTCAGAGCATTGGTGCCTGGTCAGAGCATGCAGAGAACGGGCTTGCCTGATGAAGAGGAGAGAAAAGAAAACTCTAGGTAGGAGCCCTTATTTATTTTCTATCACTGCAGTAAAAAAAAAAGATAGTCAATTTAGTGACTTAAAACAGCACAAATGTATGATCATCTTACTTTTTTGTCAGCGGTCTGGTATAGGTCTCACTGGGCTAACAGCGAGGTGTATGAGGACTGCATTCCATCCTGTATGAATGTGTTTTCTCTCTCATTCAGGTTGTTGGTAAAATTCGGTTCTCTCTGGTTCAGGGCTAAGGTCCCTATTTGATTGACGGTTGTCAGCTGAGACCCTTTCCCAGTTTCTAGAGGTCACCTGCATTGCTTGGCTTGGACCCTTTGTCTATCTTCAGAGTCAGCAGCAATGGGATGAGTCCCTCTCACACTTGGGATGTGTCCTGCCTCTGCTTCTATTGCTGCATCTCCCTGACCAACACCTCTCTGTATCTCTTCCATTCTTTTTTTTCTATTGAAGTGAAATTCACATAACATAAAATTAACCACTGTAAAGTGAACAATTCAGGGACATTTAACTACATCCATGATGTTGTGCAAATCACATTTTCATCACTTCGAAGTAAAACCCCTGACCCATTAAGCAATAAAACCCCCATTCCCTCCTCTCCCAAGCCTCTAGCAGCCACCAATCTACTTTCTGATTCTATGGATTTACCTGTTCTACAGATTTCATATCAATGGGATTATACAATATGTGGTCTTCTATGTCTGGTTTCTTTCACTTAGCATATTGTTTGAGAGGTTCATCCAGGCCATGGTGTGTATCAGTACTTCAGACCTTTTTGTGGCTGAATCATTTTCCATTGCTTGTGTAGACTGCATTTCATTTATGAAATCATCTGTCGATGAACATTTGGGTTGTTCTCACCTTTTGGCTATTGTGATTAGTGCAGGTACGAACGTGTATTGGAGTATCTGTTTCTAACTCTTTGGGGTATATACCCCTCATCTGTTCTTAAGGGTTTATATAATTATGTTGAGCCCATCCAGATAATCCAGGATAATCTCCTTATTTCCACCTGCAAATATGTCATGTGACATAGATTCCAGGTATTAGGTTATAGGCATCCTTGGGAGACCATTTTTCTGACTCCTTCAAGACCAGTATGACCACAGTTTGGGAACAGTATGGTGGCTACAAGAGACTAAAAATCCTTCTGTGCCAATACTACACCCGTGCTGCTTAAATTTGAGGACATAGGCAACCTGTTTAAAGAAAGGGAACATCAGCAGAGCTCAAGAATATGTCCACTAACCCCCAATCTGATAGACAGTGCACTGGAGATTAACTGTCAGGTTATCAATCATTGGCTCCAATAGGACCCAGAACACAGAGGTCAACCCAAACATCAAGGTCTTGCAGCAGGACTGCGTAACGATAACATCCAATCAATCCAGACCATATTTTATGTAAATTTTTTAGATCACCATCAAAAGAAAAGTAAATTTTTTTTAATTCTCATAGAATTCACATCTAAGAATTTGGGGTCCCTGGGTATCCGTGGATCCCTGGGTGAGAAATATTTGGCTACTGCTTGAATGTTTCATTCATTTCTATGTCTCCAGTGCCTAGAACACTGCTTGGTACATGGAAAGTACTCAGGAAAGACTGCTGAATAAATGGATGGATTATAACAGGGGAACCTGGCAGAGGCAGGTGTGTGGGATGATGCTGGCAAAGGCCTAATATGCCATGGATGGGTTTATTTAGAGTGTGTTCTGTACCATCCCTAAGAGTCATCTGAGGGTCCTTGTTGTCTCAAGACCTCACTTGGTGACTAGCATTTATTGCTTTACAATACTTTCCATCTTCATTAGCAGGGACGAGTGATGTGTTAAATCTCTTTGAAGAGACTAGGGCAATGTCAGGAAAACATGGGTGGTTTTGAAGTGATGCCAGTGAAAAATTGGCCCCACGACCGCCTCCCTCTAGAAACCCTACCCCTCTCTTCTTTCACCCTTCCCTTGTGGAAAGGACTGGGAGGTGCTGTGCATAAGATGTAAAAGATACCCAGTGAATCAGAATATTTAAAAAAAAAATCAAATTGGCCATGAGGATTGAATGTGGAGTGGATAACACCAAGCTCAGGAGCTGTTTGGTTGTAGTATCTCATTGTTTAGGGGAGGAGGGCGGGATTTTGCTGAGTCTTTTATAGGAAACAAATATCTTAAACCCTCATGAGGAAAGGAGTCACTGTGGTCTGCTCTCCCTGGAATTAACGCAGCAAAGGCAGGCGGTGGCCCCAGACAGTATTCCTAAGACTTTTAAGAAGGAGAGACATTTCGTTCTTGAAATGTAAATACAATATGTTTCACTCTATTCTTTTAAACACAACTTGGCCCTGAAAGTTGATCTATTAAAAGGAAAGCTCGCCTTAGCCAAAATGTCTAAATCCCACAACTGAAAATGCATTCAACAAATAGCCATTATTTCCTATTTATATAAACATTTCTTGTTCCACGCTCTAAAAACTTTGAAAACCTTCAGAAGTTAGGCTGTGTCAATGTATTTCAAGAGGACTGTCAAGGGGAATAAAGATGTAGTGCTTTCCAAATAACAGAATTTCATGAAATCCCTTTTTAAAAAGCAACTTGTATCAATACTTGAGTTCAAATGGAAACATCTCAAGGATAAATTCCTTGTAACTTGGTAGTTACAGAAATTCTTTGTAACTTGGTGGTTACAGAGAAAAAGAATGGCACTGTGTTTCCAGACTCTAAATGTTTAGACAAAGCCTAAGAATTGTGCAATTCACATTGCACTTTAACTGGGCATCATGAATCCACTACTCTAATCCAAGTTCGGCCACCTGGAGCAGGTCACAACTATTCTCTGGGCTGAGCTTCCCTCACTGGAACAGGATGAGAGTAACCAAGGGGTCTCTCTACCAGGATTCTGTGAATTCTTTGCAACATATCTAAAGAACCCAAATATGTTCTATAACCCTGGAGATGTATTTAATCCCAGAAATAAACAACGTCTCTTCCGTTCCAAAATATACACTTTCTTTTGAAAAACAAATCTCTTGCAAGAACGTATGGAAGGCATTCTTTTTTATAGACCCGTCTAACATTATAGCACTAAGTGTTTCCACCTGTACCCAGCATGGATGCGGCCACTTAATCAAGATGTGATTATCTAGCTCAGAGTTTAGCCAGAGTATGTGTTTTAAAGAAATGGAGAGCTGAGCTATGTGCTTAATGGCAAAGAATTCCTGGTCTCCAGAGGACTCTCTCTCCAACATCTTTATTGGCAGTGAACATTCAGAAGGTCATAAGCTTTCAAGGATAAATATATTTTAGCTATAACTAGAAAGGATTGGCAGCACAAACATTACCCCTCATGCTCTCCTGCTCAGCAAGTCCTCGTGGGTCCTACCTCTAAAATATGTCAAGCCTGTGCCCTGAAAATCCCTCGGTTGATGCTCTTATTCAGAATCCCTTTCCTCTCTTTTTTAGTTAATGATCTTGCCTCCAGGGCTCCCCTTTCTACATCATCCTCCATGGAGCCAGAGTAATATTTATAAAACAGAAATTTGACTATATCACTTCTCTGTTTAAAAACCTCCTAAGGCCACTCCACAAGATTGAAATTGAAACTCTCTCACTTTTAAAGAACTTTTGGAGAACTATATAATGTGGTCTCACCTGCTTTATGTTCTAGTCTATGGTTGGCAGATTCAGCAAGTAAAAATACAGAACACCAAGTTTAAATCTACATTTGCATAAACTGAAAATAATGTCTTTAATGTAAGCATTTTTCATGCAATACTTGGGACATGCCAAACATATTCATCATCTATCTGAGATCCAAATCTCACTGTGCCTCCTGTATGTTATCCGGCAACAGCACTCTAGTTATACTGCTCTAATCATTATTTCCCAAGCCATGCAGTTGCCTGCCCTTGTGCAATTATTCATGACACTTTCACTGCCTAAAGTGCTACTTTCTCCTTCCCAACCTGAAAATTCCTATTCATCCTTTATATCCTAGTACATCTTCTGTAAAGCTTCCCTGACAGCCAATATTCTAATTAACCACTCCCTTCTCTGTCCTTCTTAATGTATCTGCCCTTCTATACTCTCCACAGTGCTTTATAATTACTTATGAGTCACTCTCTTCCACTAGACTGAAAGATCCTTAAAGTGCAGGGACAGACTTTAGTCCATCTTTCACCTCCAACCCCCAGCTCAAGACCAGCATAGGATAGAGGCCCAATGAACCATATTAAATGAATGAAGAGTAAACCACTAAATAATAAATAATGGGTATGACTTCAAACACATTCTCCCACTCCCCATAAGAGTGGAATTCTGTGAAGAAAATACTACAGTATTTTTAATGATTTAAATCCTCTTCACCAAGAGACAGGGCAGGGGCCTCTGGAACAAGTTCCCAAACCACAAAAGTAAACATCCCCTCCCTAGAAGTGTTTCCACCCTTCATACTCAGCCCAGCAATGACTGCAATGCATTCAGGGTCCCTGTTAGTGGGTAGGATCTCCATATCCCCTGGTTCTCTGCAGTTTTTAATCTTGTCTATCCGTTTCCCAAATGTGAATGTGGATTGCAATTGTCCTGACTAACCAGTAATTTGTCTAGAATGCTCAGAACTGTCCTCGTCACCTGCCCCACTCACTCTCCCACAGCACTCTGCTAGCCCCTCCAAGGTGGACTTACTCCTCTTGCTTTCTGCTCTGGGCTGTTCGAGGTGGCAGGTCCACCTCTCATACCCCATGTCAGCACCCAGCGAAGACACACTGAATACACTTGGCACATGCACAGTCTCCCCCTTGAACTCTGTGCCTCCTTATTCATGCCAGTGCCCCTCCCTGCCTGACCTCCTGGTCTCCATCCAATCTCTCCTCCATAAGCATTGATATTCACCCCCAAAATGGAGCTCCTTAAAGTAGTATACAATCTTAAGCATCTGCAGAACTTCTGTGATTCATTCATAGTATATTTTTGTTATATGAATGAATGAATGAATCATGCTTGTTCAAGAGCCATTCATTGAGAATCTAGTGGGAACCTGGCTATAGGCACATGATAATGATTACAACATAATTTCTAACTGCAAGGAGTTTGAAATTTAAGACAGCAACACCAATAGTTTCAATCTTTCCTGGACATATATTCAACTTCAAAGATAATTTGTTATCACACAGAAGACATCCAATTGGTGGAAGAAAGGAAGACTATTTTTCAAAGAAGGATCTTCCTGACTGCTTACGCATTTACCCAAAATAAAAGCATCATGTTAGAGTCTGGAATTACTCAGACCTACTGTCCCTTCCCCACCTTGGTGAGCGTCCCTGTAACCCTTTGCAAGCAAGAGGAAGGGATAAAGAAAGTCAAATGGTCCAATGAAGAGTAAGAAACACAGAGAATCCCCCAAAGCAGTGGATGTGCTGTACTCTGTTAAGAAGGCAAGGAATGTTAGTCATACAAAACAGGTCTACAGAAATGATGAAAAGCCTTCATATAGAGTATGTGGAGAGCTGAACGTGGACATTCACATATGCGGTATTCTTCTTCTTTTTTTTTTTTAATTATAGTGGCTAAATCAACCAGGACCATATTTGACTTTATTTTGTGCATTCATGTCTAGAAATTTTTAAATCTTACTAAGTAAAGGTATTGTTCCATGTATAAAGAAAATATCTGTGAGATTTAGTTCAACTCTCTTGACTTTTGGAAGCTAAGTATGATGGTGAGGATGATGACAGAGTTTTGAATTGCATGCACCTTCTGTGTAGCAAGTACTGAGCCGGCCTTTGACATGTATCATTTCATATAAATCTCAGAACTGCCTTGAAATTAAGCATTATTAGCCTCCTTCTTCAGAGGAAACTGCAGCTCAGGGAATGTGTGCTGTATCTAACGTCACATAGCTAATAAGGGTCTTAGTATAGCTCGAAACTGAATTGCGTCTCTAAAGCTCGTGTCTTTTCAATCCCTAAGCATCCGTCTGACATGGATGAAGATTATGATCAGTCACTCAATCAACAAAGTGTTTTTAGAACATGTGATGAGCACAGGGAAAGAGCAATATATTGAGGCATTCCCAAGAAAGTGTACAAAGGTCCTGGATGAGTATCCTAGGATCCTGGACTCAAGCTCCTAGCAGAGTCAACCCTCCACCAACAAGCCCTGTGGCCTTGGACAAATCTCCTACCCTGGCTGGGTCTCACTTTCCTTGTATGTTTCATCTGTGATGACAATAGCCTCCTCACAATCACACAGAGTTGGTGTGAACATTGGATGAACCAGTGTGTAAGAAGTGTTTTTGTAAAGTGTCAAATGCTGTGGAAATTTGAAGCGCAAACTTGTTTTTCTGACAAGTTTTAAGGTAAATAAGGACTGGAAAAATTACCAGAGGTTTTCTCGAGCAGGAAGTGGAGTGAGAAGAGGCAGAAGGAGCCCTGGGTTGTCAAGGGCCCCCCTCTCTTCAGCGAGGCGACCATGCACACAAAGGAAGCTGAGTCACCCCTGCTCGGCAGGACCCCTGCGGTCCCAAGGCCATCAATTGAGTCTTCCTGTGAGAAAGCGGAAACCCAAATCCTCTGTCCCCATGGCCCCTCCTGCTGCCGGCCCCCTGTGGTTGGCCGAGTCACCCTCAGGGCCCTGCGGTTCCCTTCTGTGGCTCAGCTGACAGAAACAGCTGGCATGGTCCATGCTTCACCAGCCTGCACGCCTCTCAGGGTGGGTGTTAAGAAGTCAGAGGGGCCACTACAAACCCAGAGACTCCAAAGTGACTCCTCTGTGGCTCTCCCCCTTGAATGAATTCTGCCTGCAAGGACATGCACCTGTCAAGCCACTGCTTTGGTTTATTTTGAGGTCACATGCAGTAGGAGACCTTCATGGCACCATTTATGATGAGGGTCTCATAGGAGGTAGAAGAGACTAACTCGAGGGAGTTCTGGAAGGTCCATCTTCCAATTACCTTGAAGCATGATAAATCCCCCACAGCTTTGAAGGCCAGAGGCCCTCTGTGGAGAACAGGAGCATCTCAGAGCCCCCACATACTCAGCAGACAGCTCAGACCCAGAGACCTAGGCAGTGTCGGCAGAGAGACCAGTGTTCCTTCAGCCAGCTGTCTCCGTCTGGTCACCCCTGTCTTTTGGCCTGAGAAGCCAGAAGACAAAAGTTAAAGGGAGGTGGGTAGTCATTTAAAAGGATAATTTATTCAGGTATCGAGAGGAATATGAATCAAAACCTTCCTAGAGCTGTCCCCCAGGCCAGGGCAGATGGCACACGAAGGCTGTGGAGTCACCTAGACCAGGGGCCAACCTCCAGCCTCACCACTTCTTAGCCAGTGCCCTTGTACAAGGCAATATAAACTCACTGGACTGCCATTATTTCTCCTATTCCAAGGAGATAGTATCTACTCTATCCTAGTTCAGCCCCCACATGGGGCTGTTGTGAGGATCAAAAATGATGTATCTAATGGAAATGTGTCTATTAGGTTCTCAACCTAAGGAAACCATATTATTATATGTACTGCTATATGGAGCCCGCAGCAGCAGTGTGAAGTCAGGCTTGATCTGAACTGATCCAGCATTATCAAGAGGTGATCTGGTATGAATGCTTGAAGTCAGAGAGCAGCTGCCTCAGACTTTCACGTACAGAATGGACCATGGAAGGCAGGAACAGACTCTAACCCTTTGAGTGGGTATCAGAGTCCTATTTAACAAACTGGAGCTGCAGGCAGAGCTCCAGAATTAATTGTAAAGCAATGCTCTGGCAGGATTTGAGGCAGAACCTCTGCATCACATCCTCAGAAGGTGGGGCTCAGCCTCTAGTTAAAGTCTCTCTTCCCAGACCCTTCCCTGCTCAGGTGAGGACCTCAAGAAACCCCCACCTCATGTCCATTGCAGCCCCCTGCAATTCTAACCTTCTTGCTAATCCCATAATCCATCCCTAGCCTGCTGTTATGGGTTGAATGATATCCCCCCAAAATAAGATACATTCAAGTCCAAACCCCCCAGTACCTCAGAATTGACCTTATTTGGAAACAGGGTCTTTGCAGATTTAACCAAGATAAGGTCATTAAGGTGGGCCCTAATCCAAGTGACTGGTGTCCTTATATAAAAAAGGGAAATACGGACACAGACACAGACATGCAGAGGGAAAGTGATGGGAAGAGACACAGGAAGAAGATGGCCCCGTGAAGACAGAAGGCCATGTGTGATGCATTGGCATGCCAAGGAGCACCAAAGATTGCAGCAAACCACCAAAAACTAAAAGGAGGCAAGGGAGGAGTCTCCCCAGAGTCTCAGTGGGAGCATGGCACTGCTGGCACCTTGATTTTGGATGTCCAGCCTCCAGAAATGAGAGATGGACTTAGATTGTTCTCAGCCATCCAGTTTGTGCCTAGGAAACTAGTACACCTAGGAGTGTGGATTACTTTGGTTCAGCAAATATTCATTGAGTTCAGTGTAGTGGGTAACACAGAGAGATAGACAATTACAATCCTTTATGAGAACTGCGATGGTGGATGTACATTCAGAAGGGAATACAACTAACCACAGGGGGCAAGGGCTGGAGGAAGCCCTCTTAGAGGAGATAATGGCTGAGCGAAATCGTTCTCATATGGGAAAATGCAAGTAATTTGAGTTCTATAAATTTATAATCATTATATTCAAGGCCAAAAGAATCCTTTCAACAATTACAAAGAAAGGATGTGTGGCTCAGCCAATGAAAAGTGTGGATAGAATTAAAGAAAAAGAAGCTAAAACCATAAAACAAATTAAGAAAAAAATTCAAAAACTCTGGTCCCTGTTGAATTCAGATGACTTATCTGCTTGTTAAAGCAAGAACAGTCACTGCAGCTGTGGGTTCAAAATTATCAGGGCTATCCCTTTAAAATAGCCTATAATTCCTTCCTTTTTCCTGACTCCAACTGGCATTTCACCAACGCTGGAGTTTGGCTCGGTTGTTTGTGTTTAGGCTCTTGAGAAGCTTTTTCTCACCCTCTGCATTATCAACTCTCACTTAGACGACCCTCCCTTGTACTCCCCAAGCCCCATTCTTTTCCTCTACATTAGGCCCACCCTAGTGTACTGTGTCAGTCACATGCCAAGCACACACCATGGGAGCTCTTGCTGCAGGGATTGCTCTTTCCCATCACTGTATCCCTGAAGCCCAGCCCAGGACCTGGCATGGAGTAGTGTTCAATGCATGCCTGTAGAGGGGATTTTCAAAGGGCAACCATCCCAGAATGGCCCAGGTCACTGTTTCTCACTGGAATCTGTAACTCCTTGGGATTTTTGAGGCCGTGAATTCAGATTTGAGAAGCACACATCTAGCTAGTAATGGATGAGTGTTTGTGGTAGGATTGCATGATTTCACACATTTGTTTAGTTTAATTCAATTAGCAATGTTTGAGCATCTACTTTGCACCTGGAGTTGTGCTGGAAAAAAAATACGGATGGAAAGAAATTTTTTTCGGCCTCACTTATTGGTGTCTACACCTTATTAGTTCACAGAAGAGCTAGTGTTTTTTTAAAGCCTTACTGGTAAGCTAATTCCATCTCCTTTCATGTTAAACAAAGAGAAAGTGAAGCCAAGAGAGGTGAACTACAGGGAGCAGAGCGCTGTGCTTATGAGCTCCAGGTTGGGAACCAGACCAACATCCAGCTCTTAGTAGACAGACCTTGGAAATTTCCTTACTCTCCCTGAGCCTCATTTACTTTATCTGCAGAAGGAAAATAACCACCGACTCAGAGCATTTATGACAATTGGATGAGACAATGCATGAAAGCCCTGAGTTCAGAACCTGGCACATAGTAAGAGTTCAACAGACCTTAGCTCTGAATATTATGATCCAAGCTACACAGCTATTTAGTGGCAGAATTGGGAAAATGAGCCAAGTTTTTTAACTCAATATATATCATTTGACTTTATAATGATATATATTTATAAAGCTTTGCTTTATAAAATAACAATAACAATAACTTTATTATATTTTAAGGATGTACTGTGATACATATAGGTATAAATATAAATAATATTACTTAACTATGAAAATTCCTTGATAACGTTTGGCTGTGTCCCCACCCAAATCTCAAATTGTAGCTCTCATAATTCCCATGTGTCATGGGAGGGACCCAGTGGGAGGTAATTGAATCATGAGAGTGGGTCTTTCCCATGCTGTTCTCGTGATAGTGAACAAGTCTCATGAGATCTGATGGTTTTATAATGGGGAGTTACCCTGCACATGTTCTTTCTCTTGCCTGCCACCATGTAAGACATGACTTTGCTCCTCCTTTGCCTTCTGCTATGATTGTGAGGCTTCCCCAGCCACGTGGAACTGTGAGTCAATTAAACCTCTTTTCTTTATCAATTACCCAGTCTTGGGTATGTCTTTATTAGCAGCATGAGAACAGACTAATACAATCCCATAAAGGAGATATTATATTTCCTTTTCAGATAAGAAAACTGAGGCTCAGAAACTTAAAAATTGGCTAAGAGCACATAACTTAGTGAGGGATGGAATCAGGACTCACACCTGGGTTCTTGGTCTCCCCATCTCTCCATAGACAACCTGCAAGACATCCCTGCTCTTGTCTGTGACCTTATGTCAACCTGCATATGACTTTAGTGTAGAGTGTTTAATGTACAGCCCCAAACATTTTATGTTCTGGACTTTTCTTTCTGATATTATCAGCCTAAATTCACAAGTTTGTTCCAACAAAAGGTTTTATCTGGTCATAAGTCTCTTTCTCAGTAATTATTTATTCTTCCATCTAAATGAGCAGATGGATATTTGAAATATACTATAGCTGTGCAGTTCCCCAAGAGGTTGCTTGAAAATCTTCCTTACCTAAGGAATAAGAATCAGTCAATCATTTATTCTGAAAGTATTTTTGAAGCACCTGGTGGACACAGGAGTGAACAAAATAGACAAAACTTACTGCCCTCCCAGGGCTTATCACCTAGTAAGGGAGATGGACATCAAACTAACTAATCAGATAAATAAACAAAGACATGAACACATAAGTAGATGTAAAGTATACTCTGGAGAAATAATGCAGGAGGATAGGGAATGTCAGAGACGGGAAGGAGTCCCTCATCAGTGCCTCATCAATGCTTGCACCGGCTGCCTTTTCTGTCTCAACATTGGTTAGTGTTGCAGGATACTTTCCCAATCACTATGCTGTTTACTCATTCAGCATATTCAATACATACTTCCTCAACACATAATATGGGTCAGACACCGCTACCTTCCCTTGACAGCAGTCTTCTTCCACTAAGAGTCATTTCTCCTCTCCCTCCAAGTGTGTTATCAATCCATCACCCTCCTTTTTAGGCTGATAAAAGAAAAAGGTACAAGAAATCCTTTTTTTTTTGAGATGGAGTCTTGCTCTGTCGCCAGACTGAAGTGCAGTGGCACAATCCCGGCTCACTGCAACCTCCACCTCCCGGGTTCAAGTGATTCTCCTGCTCAGCCTCCCGAGTAGCTGAGATTACAGGCACATGCCACCATAACCGGCTAATTTTTGTATTTTTAGTAGAGACAGGGTTTCCCCATGTTGGCCAGGATGGTCTCGACCTCTTGACCTTGCGATCCTCCTGCCTCGGCCTCCCAAAGTGCTGGGATTACAGGAGTGAGCCACTGTGCCCGGCAGGTAAAAGAAATCTTATTTCCATTACACGTTGATTCAGGAAATATTTAATGAGTCCCTAATAACCCTAAATAGCATGTGTACTGCATTTCTTATCAAATATATTTCCACAACTATAATCTCCTATAGTGTCCAATAGTGTCATAATGAAGATACAGTAGGAACCATTTCATTCATTTTATTTATATTGTACCTCCTTTGGAATAGGATTTGAGGAAGTTTACAAAAAATAATAACCAGTAGGATTATTATAACCATTTTATGGATGAAGAAACATAGTTTGAGAAAGTGTACAGGACTTGCCTGACATCACACAGCAACCAATAAAACTGGAATCAAAACTCAGGTCTTCTAACTCCAAACCCACACTTCCCTCTGCCCCACACAACTGCCATGTTTGGTCCCTCATCAGGTCCTCTGGGTGCAATGATGAAGCAGAAGTAGCTCTGCTCTCACGAAGCATAATTTCAGTAAAGACCACAAGCCAAGACTTAAAACAGCTGTAATAGGAGATGGTGATGTTTGGGGAGTGATGCATGGAAGTTTGGAGGGGCATGAGCTTATATACAATGTTGGCTCTCTGAGTCATAAAAGAAAGGCTTGGTGGAGGAGGTGGTAGGATATGGACTACTTAAAGGCAAGAAAAAGTATGTCAGGTTGAAGGAGTATTAATTGGCCAATGTGTTAGAAAACACTGGCCAAAAACGTGACAGTATCCCCTCCACTCTCTCTTATTCACATAAAGTTTGGCTTTCCCAAATTACTATAGGCCAGAAGTTTCTCAGGGAATGTTATGGTTCTCTTTCACATCTGCATTACAAAAGCTTCCAGGTACACTAAAGGAAACGGGAAGAAACAACCATTTATTGAGAACTTACTATATACCAGAAATCGCTGCATCATTTAATCCTCACAGCAGCTCCGCCAGGTAACTATAACCCCCATATTATAAGTGAAGAAAGTGAAGCACAAAGACTTAGTTGATGTGCCCAAAGTCAAACAACTAACAAGCAGAGAAATTGATTTGAACTCAGGACTGTTGGAAGTCAAAGCCAGGTCTCTCTGTGACTCTAAACTTTGAACCATATTACACAGCCAAGGATCAAGAAGTGCCTGTTCTGTGAATGTGAAGTTGTGAGCAAATAAATTCAGCACCTGGTGAAGAATCAGCAAGTCAAGTTGATCTAAATTAGATTTATGAAACTAAATCACAAAGAAAATGTTACGAATAAAGATAAATATATAATTTAATGTATCCAAGTATAAATTCTTTTTTGAGACAGAGTCTCACTCTGTTGCCCAGGATGGAGGGCAGTGGTGCAATCTCAGCTCACTGTAACATCCACCTTCCCAGTTCAAGTGATTCTCCTGCCTCAGCCTCCTTAGTGCTAGTGTTACAGGTGTACACTACCATGCCCTGCTAATTTTTGTATTTTTAGTAGAGATGTGGTTTTGCTGTGTTGGCCAGGCTGGTCTCGAACTCCTACCTCAAGTGATCCGCCCACCTCGGCCTCCCAAAGTGCTGGGATTACAGGCATGAGCCACCAAGCCCAGCGAAGTATAAATTCTTTATGCAAGATTTTTCCATGTGGTAGAAATGTTTCTCTAATCACCATATTTTTTTCTACATTCCATAAGAAAGCTTGCTAAGATATGGTGGGTTCTTGTTTAAGTTTGTGTCTATCACATCCCACAAAAGCAATTATGATCACCCATTGATTCCTGAATGTGAATGTGGACATCATTAAATATTTACACAAACACATTGATTACTTACTTTTATAAGCCTATGGGAAGTACCAGTCTGTTCTTTAGCACGATGTTGGAAAAAATAAGGTTCTTTGCAAATACAGTAATCAGCCCACATTCACTACTCATTAGACTAACTCTTGAAATAATCTTCAGTTTGTTTGCAAAGATGATTCACATCTGCACCAGCACAGCTGTGGTGGAACCAGAGTGGGTATGTGTAGAAGGAAGTTCGCTTTGGGCTACGAATCCAGAGTAGCTTTCAGCATTTACAGGAACAGGAGCAACCCCACGGTAACAATAGTAATAGCAGCAGCAACTGCAGCAAAATTCATTTCCAGGAGACCAACTCTGCCTCTGTCAATGCTGAGGTAAATAGTAAATGGTGCTGTCACTGGAGGTTTTTGGTAGCAAAAGATACTAAGCAAGTTGCCTTCTCTCCTTTTATCCCCACCTTTATCTCTGGATTCTGATGGTAAAAGGGTTTTAAAACTATTGAATTCCCAGAGGATAATTAGTATGACTGGACTCAATGCTGATAGATAAACAGAGCATTTAATTTGTATTTCAAAATATCAAAGTAGCATAAACTGTTGTTGTTTGTTTACTGATGTAAATCTGAAGGTTCTACAATTTGCAAAACATCCCTGTGAGTAAGCAGACAGAAAAAAAAAAGGAGAGATGAAGTTTAGAATCAAGAGTGAATTAGAATCAGTTGCAAGATTTTTTTTTTTTTTTTTTTTTTTTTTTTGAGAGGCAGAGTCTTGCTCTGTCACCCAGGCTGGAGTGCAGTGGTGCAATCTCGGGTCACTGCAACTTCCACCTCCTGGGTTCAAGCGATTCTCCTGCCTCAGCCTCCCTAGTAGCTGAGACTACAGGCATGCATCACCACGCCCAGCTAATTTTTGTATTTTTTAATAGAGACAGGGTTTCACTATGTGTTGGCCAGGCTGATCTCGAACTCCTGACTCCAGACGATCGCCCACCTCAGCCTCCCAAAGTACTAGGATTATAGGTGTGAGCCTCCGTGCCCTGCCAAGATGTTTTATTAACCCATGAACTTCATGGATTTATTTTTTTCTCAGCACTGCAGAAAAGGTATTTGCAACTTATGTGTAACCCTCATCCCATCTCTTTCCACTCCTCTAAATTAGCTTAAGGAGAGAAAAAAATTCTAAGGACAATCTTAATGTCAAATGCAAACTTTATCTAGAAACAACTTTATTCAGAAACACAAATTGAAACAATTGTACTCTTCTTCTACAGTTGATGTTTTTGTTGGTTGATTGCTGTAGTCAGTGTAAGGGGGGTGTGTGTGTGTGTGCATGGGTGTAAAAAAAGGAGAGTGCAGGGTGGGAGAAATAAGGGTTCACTTCAAGCAGGAAACGATGAATTTAAGTTAGGAAGTCAACTCCCTTTGAAACTGAATGACAGGGACCATTGCTACCAAACAGACACTACAAATAAAAGGTGAAAGCTGGCCGTGCATGGTTTCTCAAGCCTGTAATCCCAGTACTTTGGGAGGCTGAGGCAGGTGGATCACAAGGTCAGGAGATCGAGATCATCCTGGTCAACATGGTGAAACCCCATCTCTACTAAAAATACAAAAATTAGCCAGGTGTGGTGGCGTGTGCCTGTAATCCCAGCTACTTGGAAGTCTGAAGCAGAAGAATCACTTGAACCTGAGAGGCGGAGGTGGCAGTGAGCCGAGATCGCACCACTGCACTCAGCCTGGCGACAGAGCGAGACTCCGTCTCAAAAAAAAAAAAAAAGGTGAAAGCCATTAGAAATTGTTTCCTGATACAGCCTCTAAGAGTAGGTTGAGGCCATAACAGAAGAAAACTAACATTCCTTGAGTACCTGCTGGTGCCAAGTAACATGCTAACAACCATCTGTCCCAGATCAAGATCCCTGGAATCAGACTTTGAGGCAGAGAGTCGCACTACAGAGCAATGCTTCTTGAAGGTACACCTCGAAGGAAATGAAGAAGCAGGTCTGGGAAGAAGGGGAAACCGAGCAACAATGCGGCTGCCACTGAGTCCTCGCTGAGCCCTCACTGGGCCCTCTAGGGGGCTCTGGAGCCAGGATTGCCCTTCTCCAGATCCCAGCTTGAGGCACAGAGCCTACAGCTTTGTACCCCTGCATCAGTTAGCCATGACAAGAGCTACCCTCTAAAGGGGATGAAACCTTGATTAAGGCCATTCCCTCCCTACAGCCAAGGGCAACTCCTAGTGAGGCAGGCTGTGAACCAGTGGCAGTGGTTGGTATTTTCAGCAGCTAGGCACTTGGCATGTTGGCCTTGGAGAAGGGATTCAGGCTGAACAGCACAACCTTTCCTAATCCACCCCTTGTGGCATTCAGGTCCACCTGCTTCCTCTGGTAAGTTTGCCCCTTCAGGGAACAGCTTCTCCAGGGTACTGATTTGTCTTGTTCCCTGGAAAAACCTAAATGAGGGGATTTATGGTACAAAATACAATCCCCACAGCTCCCATTGGTCTCCTGGCTGTAAATGATACTCACCACCCCTCTTTTCCAGGGTATCACTCAGAGCTTTCCAAAGAAACAAAATTGGAGAGAGACAGAGACAGAGAGAGAGAAAGAATAGATAGAAACATGATAGATAAATGATGATAGCAAATAGGTAAAAAGATGGACGGATAGATAATAAATAGATAATAGGTGAATGGATAGATTAGATAGATGATAGATAGATACACATACATACATAACATAGATATGTGGGTGGATGGATGGATGGATGGATGGATGGATGGATGGATGGATGGAGATATACATACAGAGAGAGAGTTTTATTTTAAAGAATTGGCTGGTGTAATTATTGAGACCAACAAGTCCAAAATCTGCAGGTGGCCAGCAGGCTAGAGACACAGGAAAGAGTTGAAGATCAAGTCTGAGTCCAAAGCTCTCTGCTGACAGCATTCTGTCTTCCTTGGGGGACATCAGTCTTTTTTATCCTAAGGCCTTCAACTGATTGGATGAGGCCATCCCACATTAGGAAGGATCATCTGCTTCATTTAGATCAGTCTACTGATTTAGATGTTGATCTTAACTAAAAACACCTTCACAGCAACATCTAGACTAGTATTTGACCAAATATCTGGGTACCATGGCCTACCAAGTTGACAGATAAAGTAAACTATCACATCCAGCATCTGTTTTAATTTTCCCTTATCTTGATCTGCACCTCTGCTGGTGACCTGTGGGTGACCCAGACCTTCATCCCTGAAGATTCTAAGCCCTTGGCTACCAGTTACCTGTGGCTTTGCTCTGGTCTGTGACTACAAACTGCAGAACCAGCAGCAAAGCCTAAATAGGGGCAAGAGAGTTTAAGGATGGCTCCATGCAAACGTCACCCACTGCTGGGAAGCTCCTTGAAGTGGTGTCTAATTGATGGAAAGTCAGTAGTATCCCTCCTGCCCATTAAAATGTACTGGACTCACATTAGTAGGCATTCCCCAAGCACCTGCACTGCACCCAGGCATCCTGCACTATGTGCTGAGACTTCAGAATTAAATAGCACACCATTTTCACCTTGAATAAGCACATAGACCAGGGAGTAGAAAGAGTGGCAAATAAATTAGTGAGTTACGTCCGGGCGTGGTGGCTCATGCTTGTAATCCCAGCACTTTAGGAGGCTGAGACGGGCAGATCACAAGGTCAGGAGATCGAGACTGTCCTGGCTAACATGGCGAAACCCCATCTGTACTAAAAATACAAAAAAATTAGCTGGGCATGGTGGCGGGCACCTGTAGTCCCAGCTACTCGGAGGAGGCTGAGGCAGGAGAATGGCATGAACCCAGGAGGCAGAGCTTGCAGTGAGCCAAGATCGTGTCACTGCACTCCAGCCTGGGCGACAGAACTAGACTCCATCTCAAAACAAAACAAAAAAATAGTGACTTATAGTGTTCCAGAAACTGCCTAAATCTGTGTGGGATGCAAAGAACACGTAAAGGAGAGAGCAACCCATGCTCCCTGGGGCAAGAAGAAAGGAATGCCAATTTCCCAACAGAAAGGAGGTGGTTGTTACTGTCAGAGGAAAGGAATGCCAAAAATCCAAAATCAACAGATGTCCACAGCACTAATAATAAAGTACCAACTTTTTAAATGTTACTTTTTTCATAAATTAGAGCACATTAAAGGTTATCCCCATCATAATGTCACTCTCACTCGCATAGCAATATGTGCTCCAAAACGGGAAAGGAGGGAATGGAATTAGAGTGAACAGCTGGGGACAGGGCTGGGAAAAGCATCCAACAGATGTTCACTGAGCCATAGGTCCTGGGCACTGCGCTAGGCACCTGGGAGGAAACAGAACAAGACCCCTGCCCTGAGTCACCTCAAAACTGAGAGTGAAAACGACCAAACCAGGGCAGGTAGCCCCAGCTACCAAGACTTCAAACCATTCAGAAATGGGATCTGCAAAAATAGGACCTTCTGACTCCATTCTGGAAAAACTGCTATTTGATTTTGCTTTCATCTTTGCCAGCTTCCAGATCAGGAAAATACATTTTGCTCAACAAAATTGCTATCTGAGTCTGTCAGTCTATTGCTTCCCCCACCTACAAGAAGGACCCATTTCAAACCCTCACCAGGGCTGTTGGGATTTTCAGATTCTGCTCGGGGAACTGTGGGGATTTGTTTCACGATCTTGTTGAAAAAAAAAAATTAAATAAATAAATTGGTGGCGTTGCAACTGCTGTTGTTTTGAAATGTTTCGGTTTTATTTTGAGGCTTGTATTTTATGAGTATCTGTTTCTACATTTGGAGCTCATGCAATATGCATGGTTTTTTTATGAGATGTGATATGCATTTGTGGAGACTGCATTGCCTGCCAGACTGTGTTGAGAAAATACATTTCAGTTACACCTGACCGGAAAACCATCTGCCGGTGCTGCACGGACACATGGCCGATACTGGGATAGCATGGGAAGCCCCGGCGACTGCTCAAGGATCTCTCAGTTAGAAGACATCCCAGAAGAGAAGTGGTAGATTATGACTGTTGAGGAATACTTGTTATTTGAAATAAATATAAATTTTTAGTCTACAGCCAGACCACCCTGAATGTGCCCCATCTCGTTTGAAATAAATATAAATTTTTAATGACTTTTTCATGGAAAAGTGACAAGTAATTAAAGGTTTTTGAGGGATAGCAAGTGGTAACCAATTCTTAACTAGGATTCTTCCTCTCAAAGCTGTGTGAGGGGTAAACACAGGAGCAAAAGCATGAGTACCCAGCTGAAAACAACTAAAAAGTGGTGAAAATTATCACTATTCTTTGTTCTCACTTCATGTTATTATTGCCTAGCACAGGGCCTGGCACATACTGGGTACTCAATAAATGGCAGCTACATTTTGCTATTTTTAATACTATGTTTGAACCTTCAGCACTTGGCTCAGGACCTGGGACACAGTAGGCACTCAGCAAATATCTATCAAGTGCATGAATGAATAGCAGTCAGAGCTGGTATTTGGCTGCAAACTCCTTGGCAGATTATGATACTAATATTTTTTCTCTTAACTCAGCTGCAAAGATCCAGATTATGGGCCACTAGAAGCCTCTCCCTGGAGAAGACAGCTCCACCAAACCTGAAGATTCCAAAGCCCTGGCTGAAATCGTAGCTGTAGACGCCGTATGTAGAGCTGGTATTGAATTCACTCCCTGCCAAGTCCTGAGCAAGCTTAGCAGTAGGCTTAAGGCTGCTTCTCAAATTGTATGAGATGCTGATTGAAGATCTCAGTTGAAAATACGCTTTGTACATGCAGAGCACACCCACAGTGGCTTTAATCACGGTCCAAAGGAAAGGGAACTTGTTTTGTTTTGTTGCACTGAGGGTATGCCCACATCCTCTGCAGGCCAGTAGCGGCAACGCCTAGCCAGGAGCAGCAGAAACCCTCTGGGGTGTTCATCCTTCCACACATGCAAATGACAAGTGAAAATAGATTCCTCTTGTCTGCTTGAAAGACTGCTTTTTTTCTCCCCTGTTTCCTCTTCATCTCTCTCTCCATTTTGGAGTTCTTAGTGGTTGTGATCTCCTAGATGCTAGAACTCATCATGACCCTCTATCACCTCCTAGATGCTCTTTGCTCCTCCTAAATAGAGGGGCATGATGGTAAAAAATGGCAACTGTCATTTCATGGGCACCAAGAAGGGCTAAGTGATTTCTTTATATTGATCCCAATCCACACAAGGTAGACTTTATGATTCTCCCTGTAGATGAAGAAACTGAGTCTAGAGAGGCTAGTAAATAGTGGAACTCAAATTTGAAACCAAATTCATCCGGCTCCCAAGACCACGCTTCCCTAAGCATTACTTCCAATATGGGGAGATGGGAGCCCAGGCGGCCAATATTTTACCATAAAGGACTAGACATATCTCCAGTTTTGGAGCACTTGGAGAAGTTCTTAAGCAATGGCAGTGTTTGGTGTTCCCTCCTCTTTCATTTTTTCCATCCAAAAATCCATTTATCTGATCCTGTCAAATGAATATTTTGACCAGCCACCCTTCTAAGTCCTCAGCTTTTTCACATGCTGTCTCCTGGAATTCCTTTTCCCATCTCTGGAATAGGGCAAATAACTCAAGCAGAAGAGCAAAGAACATTGGATCAAACCCACACTTCCACACGTATAAGCTTTATGAACCTGGAAAAATTATATCACTTCCATGATCCTCAGTCTCCCTTTCCATTAATCAGGAACTAAGTGATTCTACCGCTTCCTAGAGTTTCCATGTAAATTACATGACTCCCACCCTGTGAGCTTTAGGCTGTCCTATAAGTTTAGGTCTGGCCAATTCCTTAGAAGATCGTGGAGAAGGCAACTTAGTTTCACTGACTAAGAGACGGAGTTTTAGCATTGATCTGTCCCTTCACACCAGAGACCACACCTGTTTCTCCAAATACTTTTCTGTGTGCCTTGTTCTTTTGAGTGAAGTTTACTCCAAAACCTGAAGCTCATCCCTGGCAAGGTCTACAGAGCCTTGAGCTTCTCAAAGGCACCAACCTCCTGGAAGCCCAAGCTTTTTATGCACCTGTATTATAACATCCATTCTGCCTACTAGTATCTGCCTTCATACCCTAGGTCCATTGAGGGCTAATAGAGCCTGAATCAGGCTAAACTCTACCACATCCCTCAGACACTGCAATTTGGACTACTGACCCTGCATCTTAGGGACAGGGTAAAGCCTGCTTTATTCTCCTAGCACCACTCCTGTCCTCAGAGCAGAACTTTGATGTCAGAAAAACCTGAGCTTAAATTCTGACCCTGTGTTCTCCTCTAGCTATAGGGATCTTGGTAAATTTTTCATTATTGCTGGTTTTATGGTTTTGGTGATTGGCTTTGTGCATATGCAAACCAACTGGCACATATTAAATAGTCCTATATTTGTTTTCCATCAAGATGCATCATCTTTCCCATAAAAGCGTTGTGCAAGGTCCAGTATCATTTGTTTCTTTTCTTTTTTTCTTTGTATAGAGACAGCATCTCCCTCTCTTGCCCAGGCTGGGGGGCAGTGATGCAATCATAACTCACTGTAACCTTGAACTCCTAGCCTCAAGCAATCCTTCCACTAAATGCTGGGATTGCAGGAGTGGGCCACCACTCCCAATCTGGTCCAGCATTCTTTATAGCTGAATTCATCCAAATTAAGACAGTTTAGATAAGAAACATTCTTTGAAAATGTCTGACATATAATAAGAGCTCAATAAACATTAGTTGTTGCTGTTGTATTATTTTATCATTATTGTTATCATTATCATTATCATTACCTACTATGTGTGGAGCCTCTTATATGTGCCAAAACCTGTACTGGGCACTTGGTAAACACTATTTCTAATCACTGTAACCCTGCAAGGTAGAAATCATTATCCTTTTTCCTACAGACAAGGAAATTGAGGCTCAAGAGAGAAAGTGGCGGACTCTAATAAGCCACATAGCTAGTTAAGTGGCCAAGTCAGGATTGTCTAATTGGATCTAACCAATTTGTAATCGCCCTTTAAGAATTGAGTGAAAGAGAAACATAAAAAATAAATAAATAAGGGGATTCCTGCTCTACCACGAGAGTGCTTGGAAGAACAAAGTTAAGTACATCCAACTAGGACCCAACTCAGAACTGAGAATGGGGCTGTTTGGAAGAGAGAGGATGCATGCAGGGGAGCTAGGGAACACTTGTGGGCTTCAGCTGGACTTGAAGATGTGTGGGGAACAAAGGAGAACTTCCAGGAGCCTGGGCAAGAGGAGACAGGGATGGGGTGAGAATGCTGGGGAGCAGCCACTGATACTCACTGAGCATCTACTGTGTTCCTGCCCAGAATGGACAGCATACGTGTGAGCTCACTCAATCCCGACAGAACTACCAGGTGGTTCTCTTTTATCTCCACTTTACAGAGGAAGTAGCATAGTCATACAAGTAATAAGTATGAAAGCAAAGGTGGAAATGGAGAGGGCATATCCAGGAAATGATTTTACTTTAGCATATCTCTAGGAAGTCCCTTTACCAAGGACTCATGAAGGAGAAATTACCAGGTCACTTTTGCCCTAAGTGCAGCATACCATTTCCGGATTTCGTTTTGTTCTCAATATTTGTCTGCTCAGCCTGGGTGGTGGGCTTCACATGTAGAACAAAGTTGTCCATTCTTTCTCAGTTCAATAGTGTGGATCTCATGATTTCATTCATTCCCTCAACCAACCAACCAATCTTCATGGGCCTTCTCTTACTGTGTGGCTCCCCTCATAGAGGCTGGGGCATAAAGATCAGTCACTCCAGAGACCCTGCCTTCAAAGCTGCTCTGCCATGGCTCCTGAACTCACACTAAATGTTGTGCTGTCGCCAAATGAACATAATGATGAGTGCATTGAATGTTAATTACAGCATGGAGTAAACTCAGCTATACCATGTTTCATTGTCTACTTTTCTTGATTGTCCAATCTGTAACCCACTGACCAGCCATAAATACTTATAATTATTTTCTTTCATCATGCTCAAAACCACTAATTAGAGTAATTACTGCAAAGTATAGTTAACATGAATCAAGCTGGCATGAATCAAATCATACCCTATTCCCCATTTTGGTTTTCCTTGAGGTTCCTCAGTCTTGTCTTAGTTTCCCAGGCCAAGATCCACCCAATGTGCTGAAACGTTTCAATTACCTGGCTAGGCCACACTGTCCTATCCACTGTGACTTTAGGCAGGGTAAACATTGATAATAAATGAATATTTCCATAGATTCATATTTAGCTGGTCAGATCTCTGATAATTTCCAACTCCCTTGTAATCAGCTACGCTCTCTTGTCTCATGTAGCTTAATTTTATGGCCTGGATTCCAGGCCTGAAGGCTTGAGTGTCTGTTGCTTTGTCATGATAGTCCCATTAGCATGAAGATTTATTTTTAAAGACATTGCCCCTGGCACACAAAGAAAAATGGTATACAGTAGTAAAAAGAGCTCAGCCCATAAGATGCGCATGCTGTGCAAGGCCCCTGGCACTCATTCACTGTGGAGCGTGGGGGAGTCACTTCAACCTGCTGAGCCTGGGATTCCCCAGCAGTACAAGTGAATGCTGATACCTGTCTCAGAGGATGGGTGGGGTGTGGACGCGAGGGTGCCTTATAAACTGTTAAGCACTCTCCAGTTGGAATTATTTTTACTCTGTAAAGCTCTGGCCATGTTGTGAATAGGGAAAGAAGTAGTAGAGTCCATAAGGAAAGAAATGCATTTCATGGAAGATGCTCTGCTTTTAAGTTCATAGGTGTTTCAGTGGTGGTGGTGATGGTGGTGGTGTTTCATTTTTGATGGGTTTATTGTTTCAGAAAATCCACCTGCATCCTCAATCATCCTTACTTATGCACTAAAATGAGCCTACAGAGAGCAGGCTGGCAGGTCCCCTTCCTTGCCCTCAGGTGGTGACACTTGCCTGATCCGCACATAACACTCCAGACACATCTGTTCCCACTGCTCCCCCACACTCCGCTAACACGGTCATAGCCAAGGGCTGCTGCCACTCGGAAGGCAATTTACAAGGAAACCCGTGAGGCTTAGGCTCCAGGACCCTTCACTTGGGCAGAACCTTTCCAAAGCTCCAAACCCCATTTTGTATTCACAGTTTTGTATTCTGTTACGGACTGAAATGTGTACCCCCAAATACATATATTGAAGCCCTAACCCCAAGTACATCAGAATGTGACTGTATTTGGACATACAGTCTTTAAAGAGGTAACTAAGTTAAAATGAGGTTACTAGGGTGGGTCCTAATCCAATCTGACTGGTGTCCTTGCAAGAAGAGATTAGTATATACATCTACTATGTACCCAAAAAAATTAAAATAGAATAAAATAAAGAAAGGTTAGGATGCAGACACACACAAAGGAATGGCCACGTGAGGACACGGGGAGAAGACAGCCACCTGCAATCCCAGAAGAGAGGTTCAGAAGAAACCAACCCTGCCAACACCAGGAGCTCAGACTCCCAGGTTCCAGAATCTCTGCTGCTTCTATAATGTCTGTTGTTTAAGCCATGCAGCCTGTGGTACTTTGTTTTGGCAGCCAGGGCTATTTGTCTATTCTTTTTTTCTAAGGTTGCCAAAAATGTAAAATCACCAAGCACCACAGAGCGTGATCCACCTCAACATGCTGTAAACACATGATTGGCTCACACGCCAATGTCGGGCCAGAGCTGATCAGAAACTGAGGTGTGGGAAGACAGTGGGAGAGAGATGCATTTTACTGCAGAGTGAGAACGAGATCTTCATATGGGGAAGGGAGAACAGTTCCTGAAACAAAGGGCCGGTCCTAAGTTTGACTCAGTTTCCCTCAGGGCGGACCTGTTCTCGAGTCCTGTGCCATGCATATCCCCTGCTCAGCTTCTGGTTCATTTAGTCACATGTGCTAGACACTCCGTGTGCAGGTGCCCAGCACCCATCCGTACTCCACCAGTGTGAGTTCTCTTTCCCTAGGTCTCTGAAAAGAAGGGACAAGCAGAGCTGGGAAAGGGCTCCCATCAAAGTGACAACCGCAGAAACTCAAAGCAATTTCTGGAAACCTTTCTAAAATTCCCAGCTCACAGAGCAAAGGCCTACCAAGATTCTGAGTTAGGAAAATTACAGGCTGTTTAGCTTCTCAAGTTATTCTATAATCACTGAGTGGAGAGAGAAGCAAATGATAGCATCTACCTGAGAACTGAAAAAGGGAAAACAGAGGGCAGAGATTAAAAACATGTATGATTTATCTCTCAGAAGGAAAAATAGATCTTCAAGTATGACAGTTAGCATTTGGGTGACATAGTGTGCAAAACACTTTCACCTTCTCTGTCTCATGTAACGGTCGTAACGACCAGACAAATCAATGACCTTATCATTCTCCCCTTTTACTAGATAAGGAAACAGAGCCCCAAGTCTGCACAAACAGTAACATCATTGAATTCTGGTCCTTTGAATCCAAACTCCTTTGTCATCATAGCATACATTTATATATAGCCCCTCCTACGTGTGCCTGTCAAATACTTTGTGCTTACTATTTTTAATGAGAAAAACCATAAAATGATTTTTTTTAGTCAAAAACATATCAGGGATCTCTGTTTCCTAATATTCAGGCTCAGGCTGACCCCTTAGGCCACTTGCACTTGGCTTTGGAGTCCTCCCAGGTGAATGGAGCCCTCCTCTTCCTCTCCTCTGTGCCCCACACCCTACAGTACCTGGCACACCAAAGGTGTCCTCAAAGTTTGCTAGGCCCTGATCTCCCTGCCTGTGGTTTCTCAGATCCAGACCCATCCTTGGCTTCGATTCCTGCCCTCAGCCCCCCACCCAACTACCCTGCTCCCAGAATTCCATCCTTCCACCTAGGACTTCCTGCTCCTCCATCCTCAACAAGCAGCAGGGGATGAGAGCCCTGCTGCCTCTGATCCGACCACTGCAGGTGACACCCTCTCCTGACTCACCCCTGCAGCCTTCCACCCACCTGACCTGGACCCTTCTTCTCCTTTTACAGGCCCTGGTGGCTCCAGTATCTCTGTCATGACGAAGCAGACCATCCACCTCTGGTTCTCCCAGGCAGGCCCTAGCCCTCCCTAATAATGAGAATAAAAATAACTGGCATTTACTGAGTCCTTACTATGAAACAGATATGCAATGGACTGAGTGTTTATGTCCTCCCCAAATTAATATGCTGAAATCCTAACCCCAAGATGGTGGTATTAAGAGACAGGATACCTGGGGGGCCATTAGGTCATGAGAGTGGGATCCTCATGAATAGGATTGGTACCCTTATTCAAGGGACCCCAGAGGGCTGTCCCGCCCTCTGTCCACCATGTGAGGACACCATGAGAAGACAGCAGTCTGCAGGCTGGAAGAGGACACTCACCAGAACCTGACCCTGCTGCCACCCTGATCTTGGACTTCCAGGCTGCAGAACTCTGAGAAATAAGTTTCTGTTGTTTATAAGCTGCCCAGTCTATGGTACTTTGTTACAGCAGCCCAAACAGACTAAAACACAGATATTATAAAAAGTGCTTCCTATCCATCATCTCATTCAATCCCCACCAAATCTATGATCTTGTAAGTGGTATATATATATATATATATATATATATATATGTAAATGGTATATATGTAGACACATACATACATATCTTAGTTAATAATTTTAATTACCTGATTGTAATTATACAATTTCCACTATTTTATAGTTTGTATAAAACCAGTTTCAACTCACATGATTTTCAAATGTGACAATATGTATCAAACTACACATATATGAAAAGTTCACAGGCCATTAGGAAGCTTTATCTTAAAAACACCTTCAGGAAAATAAACATTCATTCAACCAGTTCTCTTGGCTTGAAAACATATGATTAGAAATATACTATAAAAAAATCAGGACAATGATTGATCAATACTGATAGTTACATTTTAAAATGGTATATATTTTAACCCCTGGGTTAGGTACTATAAGCTGCATTTCATGAAGGAGGAAACTGAGGCATAGGGAAGGGAAAGGGTGTGGCTCAGGGACAGGCAGCCAGGAACAGAAACAGACCCCTGATGTGCCTTGCTATTTGCACAGCCTCACATCTACAGATGCAGAAACAAAGCCAAGGCTTGCAATGGTGTGACCAAAACCACACACATCACCCTGAGCAGACCCAGGGCTCTCATCCCAGGCTATCTGCCCCCAGGATGGGCTCTGCCCTCCATGTTCTGCTGTCTCCCTAAGTGGAGAGGGTTTGGAGCAAGATTATGGCTCTCAGAGTATAACCAGGATAAATTGAGTCTGGGGCTGTGCTTAGATCATTCAGCTCAGCTGATATTTTAAGAGGCAGGGTAGAGTCAGAAAGCTAGGCCAGCCATTGGGGTTTGTTCAAGGAGAAGTCACATGACATGGTTCAAGAAGGAAGAGGAAACTGATAGGGCCTGAGCTGGGGAAAGGGGAGAGGAGAACTGGGCAGCCCAGACATGAGCAGGGACCAGGTACATGTGCCGCAGATGAGTTTCTCCAACGCAAACGTGTTGCTTTGGGTTCACTGGCTCAGTTAGACATAGAGTGACCCTCCCTGAGCCTTATTTTAAAGGACCCACAGAGGGCCAAGACTGCCTTTGACCTAAGTACCTGGGGTAACCTAAGGATCCAAAAGATCTCACCCGTAAGTATTGAGACATCATCTAAACCCACTTAATAAACCATAGACCGTCTGAATGGCGAATTTGGCTTTTATAGCCTCCCCTGCATCTCTGCCCAAAACGAACCTGGAAATAGCGCTATAAGGGCCTGTAGAAGAGGAACGCTAGCGTCAATCAGCCCAGGTTGGCTCTGAAGGAAGGTCTGGCCTGCACTTGCACACCTGGACCAAATAATTATGAATCATACCTTTATTCCCAAATAGAAGACCTGAAACCCCACCAAGGTCTGTTTTGGAGTTTGGTTTGATGGAACAACATAGCCACACCCCAGGGGCTTGGCTCACTCATTCATGGAGACAAGTCTTGGAAAACGTTTTATGTTTGCAAATCTTTGAGCTTGATGAGCTGTGACGATGTTTGCCCAACACAGCCAGTCCTGTGTGCCCGGAGTTTGGGCATTGCTCACACACTAGTGGCATTTCAGCACATGCTGCACCCATAAATATAGATAGCATCTGCCCCGAAGGGTTCAAGGGCTTTGTTATGGTTGTTATCATGGAGGGTTGTGGTTTTCTTTTATTTTATAAAACCCACAAAATGATTGTTATGCTTTTCTAACAACAACAATACGATGTTGTTAAAAAAATTTGAGCTGGGATTCAGATGGCCCGGGTACAAGGCCCAGCTCTGAATTTACTCTCTTTGTAACTAGGAAGAAATCAACAAACTGCTGTGAGTCTCAGTTTTCTCATCTGTAAAATGGGGATGACAATATTCATTTCCTGGATTGAGTGTATGCCCTTCCTGTTTCCCATGGATAAGGCCCCAAATCAAAGCATTCATGAAAGTATAATGTGAATTGCAACTCACTGTGTAAGTGGAATATATGCCACTTTTTCTCAATTTTGAACTCAATGAGATATGCTGCACTAGGTCAGGTGACATATGCCTAAAAGTTAAAGCCATATAGATAATTGGATGTGTCAGAGGAAAGTCTCTAATCTGTAAGTTTACCTATAAGGCTGTAAGAACCAGCTATTGACTGCTTTTTATGCACCAGATATGACTAGCCATTGAGAATGCAGTGCTAAATAGCATGGTTCTTCCCTAGAGTGAAATCCACAGTCCAAACTTTAAGTGAATAACTAGAACCTAAAAGTGTTAAAAGCTGTCATAAAGAAATGGTGCCAATGCTATGAGGAATGAAAGAAAAGGCCCTCCTAGAGGAGGGGACAACTGTGCTGGATGCTGAAAAGGGAGGAGAAACTTGCTAATAAAGCCAACAAGTCAGTATACACAAGACAAAGAAAATGGCCCAGGCATCGCAGAGGAGTATGCTGAGAAAGACGTGGGCTTCCTTCCACAGTGCTGGGTTGGTGGGGAAAGGGGAGCTGCGATGATGTATGAGGGGCAGCCCGGCTTTCCTGACACACCGAGCCACCTCACTTGGTAGGAAGGTGGGAGATTTCAAGGAGAGGTGATGAGGGGTGAGAAGGGGCAAAAGTCTGGGTGTGACAAGGGGCTGCTGAAGAGAGACGTGGTCAGGAAAGGCTTCACCCACTCAGGAGTGAAGGGAAAAGGTGATGCCACCTCCACCTTTGCTATGCCCCATTTATCTTAAAGTCTTGATGCATGGCAAGGCACCAAGCTGCTCAGAAGCCAATGAAAAGAAAGAAGCAAACTGAGAACTGCCCAAACGTGAGCTTCAGCTTTGTAGGAGGTGGGCTCCAGGAAACACGCGACTGACTCTGCAGTTGGTACTCCCAAGGTGACATCGTGTAAAGGAAAGTTCAAGTTTCAGTGTTGCAGAGTAATTTTATCGCTCCCTTTTTGCATCCTAATTGGTGGCTTTCGAGCCATCTTCTCTCAGCTCTCATCTTCTCCAGCTGCGGAGTAAACCAAGGCATGAGAATGGGCAGCTTGGGCACATTCGCTGGGCCTCGTTCCCTCTGGTGGATAAAGTGCCTTCTCCTTAAACCAGAACCATCTGTGAAAAATGACTGGGAGGCACAAAAAGTGCTGGAACCACAAAATTCCAACTTTGGTTTTGGCTTTTTGGCAACAAAAGAATAAAAACACAGTTCTTATTTCTCCAAATATTTCTTTCTCCACTGTCTGCTCTGGCCTGATTTCAGTCCCCGACGAGGCAGCACTGATGCCTCTGTGGCCCACTCCCTCTGCTGCCTTTGGAGATATTGCTGGAATGCACGTTAAGGTCATGGTATTGGCTAGGAATAAAATGAGTCTTTCAAAAAGGACAAACTTCATAAATCCTGGCTTGTTCCTACACAGGTGTATAGAAGAAACAGAAGAAATGCTTTTTTCTGTGTTTCTGTCTTGCCAAGACCCAAAAATGAAGACCAATTTTTGTCCATAGAAGGTGTCTGTTAAAGGACTTGAAGGGAGTCCAGAGAAAGGCAGATTGTGAGCTATTAAAGTGTCTTGCCCAATATCTGCCAATAATGGCCATCAAGGCTCCTCAACACAGCATCTGCCCACGTTATTATAATCGGGCTGCCTGTGCGTCACCTGATGAAGACTGCAGCTCGGGCCGACTGGATGGGGTGGGACCAAGATATTTACAGAGATGAGAGAGGGATGTTGGAAAATTCAGTCTCCTCCACACCACAAGAAGGTTTAAAGATCCAAACCAAACCAGAGCTCGTTCAAGTGTTAGGAGATGTAAAATAATGTGGTTTGGGGTGCACAAACGTTTTTAGCTATAAATACCTTCTAGATTGTTCCAATGCATTGAGCCAAAACCTAAATGTTGTGAGGTTTCAACCAAACGAATGGTTCCTTAAATAAACACCATGCAAGGACAAAAATTACCAAAGTGAATTTGAAAGAGCAGAGACTGACTCTAAACGGATGACCTGAGTGAGGAGGGTGTGCCCAGGCCTTCCATAGCAAGTGTTAGCTGGGGGCCTTCGGTGGGTTGGGCCCTGGTCAAACTCATTCAACTCTACACCTGTGTTCACCCGTCCACCAGGAATCCCATGAGAAGGACACTGGTGCCCTGCACTGTAAAAAGGAAAAACCCCAAACTCTGAAAAGTTTAAGAAAATCAGCTCCCAACTGGAAGTTGCTTCGGTCTGACTCCAAAGCCCACCATCCTCCACATGGGACCCACTGCCCCCATTCCATGGGTCTGTTCCTCCATTGGTGTTACCTCTTCAGGGCAAAGACACTGTCCCCTTTACCTAACGCTTCTCGGTGCCAAATGGCATCTGGGATATTGGACATTGTCTGAGTTTCCTGGGGCTGCCATAGCAAATCACCATAGACCTGATGGCAATACACAGCAGACATTTATTCTCTCTCAGTCCTGGAAGTTAGAAGCCTAAAACCCAGGTGTCTTTAGGCTTGGTTACTACTGCGGGCTTTGAGGGAGAATCCATGTCCTACCTCTCTCCTGGCTTCTGGGGGTTTACCACAAATCCTTGGTGCTCCTTAGCTCATGGACACATCACTCCCACCTCTCCCTCCATCTTCACGTGATATCCTCTCTGAGTCTGGGTTTGTGTCTTTTCTCCTCTTCTTAGAGGGGCAGCAGTCATATGGAATTAGGGCTCATTCTGATTTCATATGACATCATCTTAATTTGATTATACCTGCAAAGACCCAATTTCTAAATCAGGTCACATTCACAGGCACCTGGGGCTAGGACTCCAACATACTTTTGGTGGGACAGAAGTCAACCCATAATAGAGATAATAAATACATATTTCTTGAATGAATCAAAAATCAAAAAGATCCTGCAGTGGACGCAGTGCTCTGGGAGCCTCTCTGGGCACATCCGGTCCCTGAACATTGCTGCTCTGTCTTCCTCCCATGGCCTGAAGAAACTAGCCAGGCTGCCAAAGCTCACACCATTCTGGGACCCCCTGTGTCTTGATGGGGTAAGAGAAACCTTTTCACCTATAAGGCATCACACCCCATTCCCTTTCCCCCTAAAAAAACCAGAACACTTTTACAACTGCACAATGGAGGCAGAAGCTTCCAGAAAGAGTAAATACATGAATCTAAGAGCCACTTTTTGACCTATGACTCAGAGGACAGAAAGAATGCTTGGTATTCTGAAAAAAATTCACTCAGCAGGAGTAAACACTAAACCTCATCAATTTTTTAAATGTAGCAATTACTTGTATAATACCTATCAACCAACGACATTAAAAAGAAAGTAGTGGAAGCTTAGACTTCCACTACTCTGGCTATAAAATATTTTGTTTTGTTTTTTAATAACTGATTTTTCAAGAATGTTATACTTACAAACACATATACATTTTATGTCCTACCTCCAAGATAGCTCCAAATGAGAATGTTACTAGCCAAGAAGCTAACATCAACAAAAATGCATAAAAACTGGTTAATAAAGTCCACATTAAGAGAACAGTAGAAAGTAGCTAAGAAAATGTAAATTCATTCAGGAAATAAGCATTTGCATATACTGTTAAATATAATTTCCACCAGGTGCATGAAGCACATGAGTAATTATAGACCAAGAAAAAAAAAAGTGATAACCTTTTCTCAGCATGGACACCATCTCCTTTGATTATGAGGCAGTGCTTTGAAGAGTTAAATGCCCTCTGCAAATGCCAGGGGGTTGTGTTGCTGTTGCCTAAACTGTTCCTCCTCACAGCCTGGGCTGCATACAAAGCAGTTGCATAGGAGATATTTTACCCTTCCTTTTCTTTCATCTCTGTGGAAATACATGTTTCATTTGAGCCTGTGGTGTTTGGAACATGTTCCAAAGAACCCCGCGTTCTAACACCAAAATCAAAGAATGCTTGTCTTTTCCCAGCTTGCAGAGAGAACAATAAGTAAACGAGCAGAAATTTCTCACTGTTAGGTGTTATTTTATAATTTTTTGTTAAGTGTTATTCTATAATTTTTTCCTAAGTATTTGGAACTCACTATCTCTAGCCTACTAGGAAGTCCTGGAGATGACCCAACAAACGAGCATCATACCACCTCAGGGTCCCCACAGTGCCACGTGCAGGCCACCCCTCACTGCCTGCCAGGAGGGGTAATGCCAGCTTGCATTTGCTTATCAGTCCCCCCACCCCACTCTGAGGGCGATGACAGCAGGGCCCCTCTGGGCACTAGTGCGTGTCCCAGGTCTTGGCACCTGTGAGCTGGCAGTGAATGTTTGCTGTAAGAATGAGCAGATAAAAATGCAAATAAAAACCACAATGAGATATCACCTTGCACTCATGTGAATGGTCACTATCAGAAAACGCACGCACACACACACACACACACATACATAAAATAACCATTGGCAAGGATGTGGAGAAACTGGGACTCTTGTGCATTGCTATTAGGAGAGTTAAATGGTGCAGCCATTGTGGAAAACAGTATGGTGGTCCCTCAAAAGATTAAATATAGAATTTCCACATGATCCAGAAATTCCACTTCTGGGCATATTTCCAAAAGAATTGAAAGCAGGGTCTCACACAGACACTTGTGCATTCATATGCACGGCGGAATTATTCACAATAGCCAAAGGTGGAAGCAACCCAAGTGTTCATCAATTGATCAACAGAGAAACAAAATGTGCCACATACATCAATGGAATACTACTCAGTCTTCAAAGGGAAAGAAATTCTGACACACCACAATACAGATGAACCTTGAGGACATTATCCTAAGTGGAGCAAACCAGTCCCAGAAGGACAAATATGGCATGATTGCACTTACGTGAGGTACCTAGAGCAGCCAAATTCATAGACACAAAGAGCAGAATGGTGGTTGCCAGGAGTTGGAGTGAGGGATGAGGAACTATTATTAAATGGGGACAGGGTATCAGTCTGGGATGATGAAAAGACTTGTGGAGATGGATGATGATGGTTGAACAACAATGTAAATGTACCTAATGCCACTGAGCGGCACACTTACAAATGGTTAAGTTGTAAATTTTATGTTAGGAATAGTTTACCAAAATTATTTAAAAAGAAGCAGATGATGAATGTCAACATTGAATACATTCTCTCATAAGCACATGGCTTCCAGCAGCCCCATCACCTAACAAGCTTTAGAAATTTGACTGCAGTTGGTAAAGTACAACTGGTAGGTATTTTAAGAATGTTAATTTAAAAAAAAAAACTATAACTTGTTTTTAATACAGAGATCTAGAAAGCCGAAAATATTGGCTTATCATCCCACCACTCAAATAATCCCAATTGATCTTTTTATTTGAGATGGAGTCTCGCTCTGTCACCCAGGCTGGAGTGCAGTGGCACGAGCTTGGCTCACTGCAAGCTCCGCCTCCCAGGTTCACACCATTCTCCTGCCTCAGCCTCCCGAGTAGCCGGGACTACAGGCACCCGCCACCACACCCAGCTAAATTTTTTGTATTTTTAATAGAGACGGGGTTTCACCATGTTAGCCAGGATGGTCTTGATCTCCTGACCTCGCGATCCACCCACCTTGGCCTCCCAAAGTGCTGGGATTACAGGCGTGAGCCGCCACTCCCAGCCCCAGTTGACCATATTTTTTAAGGTAAAAATAATACCCTGCATTGGATGAGGCTGCTCAGTGGTGTGCAATGTTATAAAATGAAAAGTACATACAACTTTCCCTTCTTGGTCCCTCCCCCAAACGATAATCACTATCATCAGATGCTTACTGCATCCTTTTAAGAACAGCAACATACACACACTATGCTTAGACTTAATGTTATGCTGAAACTTACGAATGCACTTATAATTTTTAATTTTCACTTGGCATGTTTACCTTTACATTCTGTTTTTACACATTTTATATTTACATTTTTAAAATGTGTATATGATGAGATTTCACTTCATGGTCTGTGTTTCTGAAACACATGATTTTGTGGAAGTTCTGATTTGTGGGGGGGAAATTATACAATTTGGTCCATATGATGTGCATTTTACAGTATTTTAAATCTTCCCCTGAAAATATTTTTAGAGATTTTTCCATATTAAGATACATGAAGCTACCTGATGACTGTTTAATATTCCTGATTAAACATTTACGCTGCTTCCAAGCTTGTTTTCCTTTTTTTTTTTCTTCACTCTAGCAGGTATTCATAGCAATGAAATTTGTAGATCAAAATATGAGCAATTTGTATTTTAACAAACATCGGCAAATTACAATCCATAATAGTAGCAACAACCTGTACCCCCATAATTTGTGAGCATATCTGTTCTCCACCCCATCAGCCAGTCACTAGCAGCACTTTCCATGAGCCAGTGTTTTAATGTTTACCTTCCTAAGGAAAAAACACAGTAATTCATAATTTTTATTTGCATCTCCTTAACTAAGAGATATATTGAACACCTTTTAAATGTACTTGTTCATATTTCTTTATTGGGTTTTCTATTAATTTATAAATGTCTTATTGGTGGGCTCTTTAAAGATGAAGAAAATTAGCCTTTCATTTGTCCTATTTGTTGCAGATCTGTTCCCCAGATGTGTTTGTTTTCCTTTGTTTGAGCTCTTCTGTGCCAAACAGAAATGCAAACTTTGTATACAGTCATACGTATATATCTTTTCTTTTATAGCTTCTGGGTTTTCTATGCTGCCTAGAAAGACTTTCCCTTCTCCAAGTTTAAAAATAAATACACTGAAACTTTTAGACAGGCTCTCTTTGATCTGTTTATACAAGGGTGAGCCAGCGGTATTGCCTTGAATGGGATAAGGTATAAGATCATGAATGGGAATGTTAAGGCCAGCTATTAAAATGGAAGGGAATAATACTTATATCAATTGATTTTCAACAAGCATGACAAGATAATTCAACGGAGGCAAGAATTGTATGTTCAACAAATGGCATTGGGACAACTGGATGTTTTACAAAATTGTTGTTTTAAAACAATATGTGGCCAGGCGTGGTGGCTCACACCTGTAATCTGAGCACTTTGGAAGGCCGAGGTGGATGGATCACGAGATCAGGAGATCGAGACCATCCTGGCTAACATGGTGAAACCCCGTCTCTACTAAAAATACAAAAAATTAGCCAGGCATGGTGGCAAGCACCTGTAGTCCCAGCTACTTGGGAGAATCGTTTGAACCCTGGAGGCAGAGGTTGTAGTGAGCCGAGATCATGCCATTGCACTCCAGCCTGGGCAACAGAGGGAGACTCCATCTCAAACAAACAAACAAACAATATGTAAAACATGAAGTTGGACCACTACTTCACAGGTATGAAAAATCAACTCGAAATGGATCCTATACCTAAATATAAAAGCTAAGATTATTAAACTTATAGAAGAAAACATAAGAGTAACTCTTTGTGTTTTTGGGTTAGGCAATGGTTTCAATCCATATATGACACCAGGAGCACAAATGATAAAGGGAAAAAAATAGATAAATTGGAGTTCATAAAAATTAAAAACTTTGGGGTTTCAAAGAACATCATCATAAAGTGAACATATAACCCACAGAATGGGAAAAATTACTTGCAAATCACATTAATAAGGGATTTGGTTCCTGAATATCCATGTGTGTGTGTGTATGTGTGTGTGTGTGTGTGTGTGTGTGTGTATATATATATATACACAATCTCATAGAATGCAACAAAAAGACAACCCAATTTTTTAAAGGGCAAGGGATTTAAATAGACATCTCTTTAAAGAAGATACATAAATGACCAATAAGCACATGAAGAAATGCTCATCATCCTTAGCCAATAGAAAAATTCAAATAAAAAATATGATGATATACAGTTTACACCCACTAAAATGATGAAAATAAAGAAGACAGACAAAATACCAGTCCACAAAAGTATTGTAAAGCAGAATGAAAAATAACACGTTTTGGCAAAGATGTAGAGAAATGAGAACACTCATTCATTGCTGGGTGGATTGTAAAATGGTAGAGTTACTTTGAAAAATAAGTTTGGCAATTCCTCAAAATATCAGACAGAGTTACCATATGAACCAATAATTCCACTGCTAGGTATATATCCAGGACAAATGAAAACACATGTGCTCCTAAAAATTTGTACATGAATGTTCATAGCAACATTATTCATAATAGTCAAAAGATGGAAAAAACCCAAGGGTCCATCAACAGATGAATATGTAAACAAAATGTGGTATGTCCACACTGTGGACTACTAAGCAGTATAAAAAGAAATGGAGTACCATTGAGTGCTACAACATGGATGGACCCTGAAAGCATCATGCTACCTAAAAGAAACTGGTCACAAGAGACTGTATCTTGTATAATTCCATTTATTTGAAATGTTCAGAATAGGCAGTTTCATAGAGTCAGAAAGTAGATTTGTGGTTGCCTAGGGTTAGGTGGGGCCTGGGGTAATGGGGAGTTACTCAATGCATATAGGATTTCTTTCCAGGTGATGGAATTGTCTTACACTGGTCATGATTGCACAAATCTCTAAATATACTAAAAACCTCTAAATTGTATACTTTACAAGGGTGAATTTTTTGGCACATAAATCGTATCTCAACGAAGTTGTTATTTATTTCAGCTTTATTTTAAAAAACAAGTGGTGGGCCATAGTTTGGCAACTTCTGTATTAGTCTACAAACATCTACAAAATGTATTATGATAAAAACTGAAAACACTAGAGCTAATATGTGATAAGAAAGGAAAATGAGTGAGAAGAAGAAGGGAGGTGAAGGTCAGAAACTGATAGAGAGATAAAAGCTCTGAGAATGACTTAAGGAAAAAAAAATCACATTTCTCTCTTCCACATATACACACCTGTAGACAAAATGCTTCATCATCCAGGAAAAAACATCAGGTTTGGAAGGAAGAACCTGGTGAGGTTTGTCCCAGGCATCTGTGGAGTGGACCAGAGAATAAGTCACCACACAAGTGTGGAACTTGGCTCTCACTGTTTCCTAAATGGTGAGGCCTCGGCCAAGTCACTTGGTCACTCTGGACATCTGTTTCCTTCTCTCTAAAAGTGATATCTGTCTTTCCAATATTGAGCTCACTTAGAAAACACTTGGAAAACCTTGATACATTATAAAATGTAAACATTATTAATAGAAAACTGATATTCCTCTGTTGGTGTGCCATGACATACGGCTTATTTTAATTTTTTCTTAATATGAATTTAAATAAGCCCAGAGCAGAGTAAGAAATCAATACTCATCTTCCAAATAAAATTTGATACAACTCAATCTAATAGACAGAGGTTCCAGTTCAACCCATGTAATCCTCAACAGTTTACGCACATTACCTGGGCCACAGTTTTACCACCTGTGAAGTGAAGTGGTCTCTTTGGTGCCTCCCAACTCTGCAGGTCGAAGATGTCAAAATGTTGCTTAGATGTCAGATTCAGAATATGCTTGTAATGGCTGCTATAATGAGTAATGCACATGTGAAACCCTTGTATTTTTAAACGTGATTCCCAAAAGGAAAAAAGTAAGTTTGATAGGATAGATGTGATCCCTGGAATAATTTAACTAACTCTTTCAGCTTTGCTTATCATGTTTATTATGACCCAATGTTACTGTATTAGTCCATTCTCACACTGCTAATAAAGGCATAAGACTGGATAATTTATAAAGGAAAGAGTTTTTGTTTGTGTTTTTTTTCAGAAGAGGAATTTTACTTTTACCCACTTACAGTAATATTTGCAATATTAGAATATAATTAGGTTAAATAAATCAAATAAGGAATCCAGAAGAAACAGTTCTTGAGTTAAGCCAAGTACACACTGGCAATTTTGAGAGAGGAGAACTCTACACATTAACAAAGAGAACACACAAGCTCAAAGGCAAGTTTATATGGTGAGTGTTTTTAAAGGATTTAAAAAGCGTGCTCCAGCATAATAGCTTTTTCTAATTTATGTAACATATGCATTTCTGTCTGCTTGTGTACAGCAAAGGGTTAGAACCTGAATAAACTTATTTGTGATTTCAGAAATGTGCTATTTTAGAAATGTACTCCGTGGAATTTACTTCACTGCTCCTACCACTGATTCTTCAAATAAGCAAAGTACGGAAGGTCTTATCCCTTGAAAATGTTTTTAAACACCAGCACTTTAATTGAAACATTGGTAGAAATGTAGCAATGTCAGGTACAATGCCAATATTTAGTTTTATTTAAAATAAGAATTGAATGCACAACAGAAAATTTATCATTTTCTTTATCATTGGAGGGGAGGGAAGGAAAGCAAGCAGAGGTGGGGGTATGGTTACATTATTTAAGGAAGAGCTGAATACAAAGACAATGAGTCTTTCATGGTCTCAACAACTCCACAATGAATAACTGTGGATTATCTCATTTATAATTCACATTGGATCAAAAAAATTGGTTCCCCTCTGTGTATATCAATTTAATTCAAACCTTATTATCTTCAGAATACAAAGATGAATACTACAAGATAAACTCTAACTGCAATAGGTATTTTCTAAGTAGAAGACCAAACACCAAAGGAAATCCCTCTTTCCCATGTCTTCTGATATGGCAAGATTTTGCCAGAATGGAAGTCTAACACTTAAATAAGCATTCTCACGGCCAAGAAAGTAACTACAGTTGTTGTGGGTATTACCCTACAATTACCATATGTTTTGCATATTAAATTAAACTCAGCATTAAATATGCTTGTATAATTATGCTGTTAATGATGATAGCAGTGATGATGCTGATGGAAAAAGCCTGTCTTTAGCCCAAGAAAAGTAAGGGAGAAAAATGTAACAAGCAGAAAGCAAACACAGAGTTGGGCAATTTTTGACTAGGAAAGAGAATTTTAAGCATAGAAATATAAAAAGAAAAGCACTCCCTTATTTCCCTTATATGGAAATAATATGAAACACTTATTAGATATACTGGACAAGAAGAGAACTAAGTACTCCAACTCTACCGCAGCATTACAAAAAAAATCATCCCTTCACCACAGTGTAAGATTTAAGGGTAACCTGCCCAAGGATGCGTGTTATATAAAACACAACAAGATTGCTGCTGTCCTGCCAAGTACTTCCAATCCCTACCCAGGTCCTACTGAAATATGGGTGGTCCCAATTAGTTTTATTGAAATAAATCTTTAAAGAAAAAGATAAAGCATTTAAAAAGACAAGTCAAAATGCATCAGGAACTATATATCCAACACAAACTTTATCCTCAAATGAGTTATGTTTGCCTCGCACTAATAACTTTTATTTCACTCAAATTAGAGCAATAATCTTCCATATATAAGTATCTTCCCTGCCCAATAATTCAAAGAAAAAAATCCAAAATGATTAGTAAAGAAAAATATAAGAATGAACAGACCCTTTAAGTTTGTTTTAAATATTTTGAAGATTTAAAAAGTGTTTAAAGTTTGTAATTCCTAGTAGGAAAACATTATCTGAATGAATACCTGAATGGCAAACCACTGTAAAATGCTTCAGCTGCATTTGGGGGAAAGGGGTGGGGATTATCTTCAAAGCACCCCAGCTCTCTTGATGTACATGTCAGAGGTACATTGGTTTGTATTATTGCGACATCCATAAGGTGACCTAGGTTGCTTTTCCTTCAGCAAGGGCTTTATTTATCAGAAGGGCATTACACTTGACCTCCAAACTTGGCTGACAATTTACTGATGAGATTCATAACCTTTGGGTTGCTCTGGTATTTTGACATATTTGCTGGGTTCTGGGCCACATCCTGGAAAGCCACCATAACTTCTGGATCCTGCATGGCTGCAAGAACCTCTGGATCACTAAGAATTTCATTGAGTCCAGGCATTCCAGCCATTCCAGGCATGCCCCCTCCCATTCCAGGCATTTCTCTGGGAAAATTGCCAGGCATTCCCCCAGGAAAGCCACCTGGAAAAGAGCCATACTGAGTTCCTGACTGTCGTCTGCCTTCTTCCTCCCGCTGGGCTCTCTCCTGCTCTTCTCGAGCCTTCTTAACGCATTCTATTCTTTCTTTGATCTCTCACTTTTCACGTTTTTGCTCATACTTTCTCCAATGTTCTGCAATTTTCTGTGCCCTAGGTTGAACTTCTTTCAGCGTTGCACTAGTAGCATCTTCATCATAATCCAATTTACAGGCAAGGGCAAGATCATGGGCTGCTTCTTTCCAGTGGCCTAGAAGTCTGTGTGCTTTCCCTCACCACTTGTGAGGCTGAGCAGAATCAAGATTTATTTCAATGGCTCTGTCACAGTCTCGGATGGCAGCATTTGGCTTCTGTAATTTGACGAAGACACTGGCCCTCTTGGCATACAAAATGGCCAAGCAAGGATTCAGCTTGATGGCATCTGTGAAAAAGTCAATGGCTTTCTGGAGTTCACCATCATTTAGGGCTTCAATAGCAGCCACTTTCTCATCGTTTGCCTGATCCATCATCTCCTCCATTATCTCTGCATTTTCATCTCCCATTTCTTGAGGGGCAGCAGCGTCTGGTTCAATCACAACTTCTTTATCAATTTCTAGATCACTTTCCTCACTTGATGGTTCGTCTGCCTTTAAGTCTTCCTCCACCTTCTTACTATCAGGTTTTTCTTCCTTGGTATTTTCTTCTGATTTAGCTTTCTGAGAAGCAGATGGTACTTTACCCACCATGCTCTCCACCCACTCCCTCAGGAAGAGCATTTCCTCGGTGTGCAGAACACTCAGATACTGCTTACACATTTTCACAAAGGCCCGAAGCTCGTTCACTTTGCAGGGGTCCATGGTAGGGAAGTGGTGGGCAAAGCTGGGGAGCTGTGGCCCAGTTCCAGGCCCAGGCACTGGCTCGGTGTGACCACGCAGAAGGGGAGGAAAGAGTTTTAATTGACTCACAGTACAGCAGGGTTGGGAGGTCTCAGGAAACTTACAATCATAGTGGAAGGGGAAGCAAACATGTTCTTCTTCACATGGTAGCAGCAAGGAGAAGAAGAATGAGCAAAGGGGGCAAAAAGCCCTTTATGAAACCATCAGATCTCATGAGAACTCAGTCACTGTCATGAGAACAGCAGCATGGGATTAACTGCCTCCATTACCTCCCACTGGGTCCCTCCCATGACATGTGGGAATTATGGGAACTACAATTCCAGAGGAGATACGGATGGGGGCATGGCCAAATCATATCAGTTACTTTTAGGAATTTTATACATATATACACCAGAAAAATGAATGGGATTGTAAATAAATGAGAAAACTTACCTCGACATTGAACCAACTTCTGAGTTTGAGTACTGTGTTTTCATGGCCCACTTTGCCCCAACCTCTCATTTTTCTCAAACTTTTTTTTTTTTTTTTGGCCCAGCAGCCTCTGATCTCAGATTGTCCCCTACATGCCACTTAGGTCTGACATTGCTTTGCCCCAGCTTTCTTGTAGTTCTCCTCTTATTTGTCTTCACAGGGCCACACCTTCAGCTTTAGACTTCCTACTTAGCATGGGAAGCATGGACACACCCTCACTTGCTATGGCACCTTACTACACTAGGCATTGGCTGCCATACTTGATTGTATTAGCTCCTGTGTTCCTTTCCCTCTTAGCACAGAGTAACTTAGGTGTGTGTACCTATCAGGTAAGGAAAGTAGCAGGCAGAGTCATGGAAGCCAGGACATCAATTGCTGAACTGAGGCTGTACCATGGCCCGTCTCTGTGAATATTGTGGCAAGAGATATACCCACCCAAAAAAAGCACTGAAAAACCTTCATAAGGGAGATGTATAGGGTAAGACACACGAAATGCATTCAAAAGGTAGTCTGGACTTGCCAGAGTCTCAAAGTCTTCTTTGAGGGAATTGGGAGAGGAACTGGAAGGAATTGTTGAAAACACACACATGTTCTGATCTTTGCCCATTTTAGGGTCACCCACTAGTAAACTGTACGGATGTTCACAAAGAGGAGATGTATTTCTTCCATAAAAAAGCGAGAATGCTAAAGTGTCACCAAGTCTTTCCCCTTCTGAATGCTGTCAGCTGCTAGAAGTCTTGCTACCAGCAGAGAAAATACCTAGTGTGTCCACCTCACCGGAGTCCTGGACAGAGCAGGGTTTGCCACCAACTACGTCCCACCTGTGCCGGTCCTGTGGGCAGCAGGAATCAGGCTACAATGGAAACTCTGCTTGTGACCAGCCCTATCAAACTAGAAGCAAATGAGGGCACAGGGCCTTTGATTGTCAGCTGCCCCACAGCTAGGGTTCAGTTACCTATGTAGCCCTGCACCAGGTCTTTCAGGAGACCACATTGTATCTATGGTTCATCTTCCCAGCAGCCCTCCATGTCAATTCCCAGAAGGGGCTTGAGCCTTTCTTGCCCATCACTTACCCCAACACTTCTCCAACTGTGAGACAGAGTCAAGCCTCGACTTAGTGCAGTCTCCTCAGCCACATCTGACCTCCCCTTCCAGATAGCATTCAGCTCTGCTAAGAAATCAGGCAACCATCAAGCTGGGAGTTTTGCCAGGAGAAATTCAAAGAATTTCTCATACTAGTGAATTATAATGCTGGATAAACCAGTCCTCCATCTGAAATGTCCAGTCCTGAAGACAGAATTAGCTGATTATCATGATCACTTTCATTTTTTAAAAAATCTTCTTTTCCCAGCTCAGCACCCTGCCCAGTCTCCCTTTGTCTCTGAGGTGGTACTTCAAGTCCCACCACACCCTGAGACAGGGTTAATCCACACCCCTTGCACCCTAGAGCCAACAGAAATATCAGTGGTGAATTCTTGACTTGGATCCATAGCTATTATTTAATAAGCAATATCACAGAAAACGAGTCAAAAATCTGATATAATTACTCCTTGAAATTCCCACTGCAGCTGGTGCCAACAAGGTGTCACAATTCAACAATCCAGTCTTTCATGGCTCTCACTGTGTCCCAACACTGCCCTCCATGCTCTACGTGTGATACCTCATTTTGTTACTGAAACACCAGGGTTTCGGTCTAGGTTCTGCTGCTCACTGCACAGAAAGCCAATCACTGATAGAACAAGTATTGCCAGGGAAGAAGGCTTTAATCAGGTGCTACAGCTGAGGGGATGGGAGTTTAGTCTCAAATCCATCTCCCTGGCTGACTAAAATTAGGGGTTTATATACCAGGGAAGAAATGTATCTACGTGCAGAAAAACAGGAATTAGGGAGGGGTAAAGAAGAGGAGCTGGTCAACAGGCAGCAGATGGTCGGTTAGGCAGTCATGATAGGTGAGGGGTCTGACTTCTCATTGCCCAGATGCGGTGATCTGGCACATTTCAGTTACTTGATACTATCTGAGAGGCCTGACTAATGGTTTCCTGGGAAAGGAACTCAGATAAGACAAATGTCAGTTTCTCAAGTTTCAAGATGGGGAATGTCAATTTTTATGCTTATTCAAAATAAACTATAAACATCAGTTCTATGGAACAATTGGGTCAGTTTCAAATTACACCACATGCAACTCTGTTGGGGGAATACAATGAGTATCCCTATATCATGGATGAGGAAACTGAGGCACAAAGGGATTCGATACTTGCTCCAAGTCACACTGCTATGAAGCAGTAAAGCTAGAACATGCCTAGCAGTCTGGTTAAAGAGTCTGTGCCTTTAACCATCATACCACACTGCCCTGTATCCAAAAGACACACCCAACCCCAAGGAAGAAGGGGAGAAGCTTAAAAAAAAAACACTTTAAGTGTGAAATGGATTTCCTCAGAGGTACCAATGGGAAAATTACATTTTCAGACACACAGCAAAAATTCTAAAAGAAACTTTATTATCCCCAAATCTTACTTACTTTGACAGCTACTCTTCTCTAAAATCTCCCTTCTCTGATTCATTTCTAAATTCTCTCTAAAATCTGTAGACCACCTGGCTGTCCAGGCCCTTTCTTCTCTCATTTCTTTCTTGATATTTTATGGAAAATTTGGACCTGTTTCTTACCATTCTCCTTTTCAGTCATCTTTCTGGTCAACAAAACAAAGCCACCACAAGTATCCAGGGTTCCGAGGGGAAAGGCTGTGAAGGCCTCTTTCATACATTTACATCGTAGTCACATTTATGTTAACTGGTTCAGTTTAGGTAAGTCAGAACCTAAACACTGCCCATGTGGAATTTCCCCACATCTTTTGAACGTACAGGTATGCCCTTGACCTTGGCTGTCACCTCCATGCCAGGAGATGCCAGTGGCCGGCTCTCCCCAGCTCCCACTCCCTCCCAACTCTTCCAAATCCCATCCACAGCCTAAGGCAAGACTGCACCTTTGTCTCTCCCAAGGATACATGGAAAAACAAAACATCTCATTTAAGTTCTGCCTTCAACTGCATTCTGACTTGTCTCTTATTGCATCTTCCTATGAAAATCATAATGGTAGATTATACCAGGAGAATTGACAGTACTGACAGAATCAGTGGAGCCATTGACTTGGATGGGCTGAGCTCTAACAACACCACAATTTTGTATTTAAAACCAAGACTATCAAATCAGCTCTGTGTGGCCCTGTTACCTACCCAAGCCTAACTGCTCTCTGACCTCAGGCTGCACTGCCCCCCACCAGCCATGCCCTTCTCAAATATAGGTGAGGGATGAGCTGGGGAGACCTGCAGCCAGGTGGGGATAACTTAGCTGAAATTCAGGGCCATGTTCCTGTCCCCCTGATGCATCAACACCATCGCATTCCAGTAAAGAAACCTGGACTTCAGAATTGAAGTACTTTCCAGAAGTGAGTCTATTAAAGTTCTTCCTTTATGCCCTGACAACCCCAGAAAAGGCCTTCAGAAGAAAGAGAATGACGTCAAATTAGAAAATGGTCATTCCTGTGACTTACCGCCTCCACAGGAGATGGGTCTCAACCTCAAGAGGTGCGTATATCCCCCTGAGGATGAATGGCAATCTGCAAAGAGACACAGAACATTTGAAGAACTATATTCTATGTTTAATACATTTGTTGTAAAACTCAAAATGCTACAACAGACATCAAGCAAAGCTTAAAATCTTGTTGGGTGGGGTAAGGTGGAATTTAAAGGGCAAGGAACACTAATCTACTATATGCCAGGCATTGACCTAGGAGCACCCTGCATGGTGTGTCATGTAACCCACGACAAACACATAAGGGAGGTGGTTCCACAAACTCAGTAACTTCATTCCCTAGAATTTGAATAATAGCACAATCCTCATAGAGTTGTTGTGAGAATAAAATTAGTTTTGTTAAAAGTAAAACTTCAGCTGAATTACATTTAAAAGAGTTTAATTGCGCAATAAATGATTTGCAAATCGGACAGCCCTCAAAATCACAGTAGATTCAGAGACACTCCAGATATGTCTCGTGGTCAGAACAAACCTTACAGACAAAAAAGGGAAGTGACATACAGTGAGGTACAGAAACAGCTGGATTGGTTACAGGTTGGTATTTGCCTTATTTAAACATAGTTTAAACACTTAGCAATCGATGAGTGGTTGAAGTATGGCCACTGGGATTGGCCAAGACTCAGCTGTTGTTACAGGCACATATTCCTAAGTTAGGTTTTCAATCTTGTCTGCCTATGAAGTTAGGTTTCAGTTCATCCACAAGGACTCAAACAGAGAAATATGGAGTGCTTCTCAGGCCATATTTACATTGCTTTAACAGTTTGTATATATACAAAGTGCCACACATATATATGGCACTGGGAACAGAGCCTGCACACAGTAATCACAACATAATGACTAATTTCTTATCAGCTATCATCCTTTACAGATCATCATTTTAAAGATGAAAAAGATGACAGCCGTGCTCCTGCAGGATAGCAGAGCTGAGACTTGATCCCAGGTTCTGAATCCAAATTCTAATCAATGCTACAGACCTACTTCTGTTACCTTTCCAAAAAAATATTCTAAATGGGTGGTTTAATCTCAGTTAGCAAAGGTACCTTAAGAAAGTTGTTGTTTTAAAGAGGAAAAAGATCTCAGCTTGAAGTCAAAGAACTTATGCTCAAATGCTGGGTAACAGAGGTGGAAGAAGAGGTATTGAATTTAGGTGGCTTGTGGGGAACTTGAAAGGCAGGTCTGAAGTTCAAAAGAAATTCAAGGCTAGAAATATATAATGAGTTATTCGTTTAGGGATATATGGTGAGTGAAGCCCTGGGAAAGCATGAGACAGACCAGAGAAAATGGGTAGAGTTTAAAGAGGAGGCATAGGAAAGAATACAGGGAAGAACAATGACCTGCTCCAGGGAAATAAAGATTTAGGAAATGTCAAACGCACCTTGATATCGTCAGTTTCAAGGCACCATGGCGATGCACAGCAGAGAACGAGCACTCCTGTATAATTCTCCCATATAATTGCATCTCACACTTTCTACATAATACAGATTTGCTCTGAGATAAGCTATCTAGGACTTTCAATTTCTCTGCTGGCTCAGATCCAGCTTGAAGTTGGCATTTCCCAGAGTGTTAACAACCATGTCTGTATTTTGGTTCTGTACCTATTAGGAGTTCTCTGAAAATAGCCTCTAGCAGCTTCTGATCTGTCTTTCTGAATGTGACGCGGCAAACACTTGCAGCTGAATCTAATTTTCAACACTTCGTTTCTTCTGAGGAGAATCAGAGTGGGGGTTCACACTGGTTCCTTCAAAGCCTAGAGAGTGGCACCCTTGTCATCTTACGGAAGTCACATCGCATCACACGGCCATGTTTGATGGTGGTTGGCAACAGCATGTTGCATACTTCTGTAGCGTAAAAGTTTTACACTGCTCAGCATTAATTCTCAAGTGGGAATTCAAGTCAAATAGCCATAAAAGAAAGAAAGATTACTAGCATATAACATGAATTGAAGTCCTCCTAAAAGTTGTGCTGAGGATAGAGCGCATTAAGGAGAACCAAAGTAAAATGAGGGGAAAATAATACGTAAGAAAACTAACATCCCATATGTGATAACTAAATATCTTAAAAGAGAAGAGTGGTAAATTCACTTTCCCTTCGATCTAACAAGAGCAATGAATATGTACTAGAATCCAGATGCTGTTCGGGCATTTGTGCACCTATTTTCTTTACTATTCATAATATTGAAATGAAATTTTTTATATTGTTGTGCAGATAAAGGAACTGTTGTTCAGAGAGGTTAAGTGTCTCTCCACATCACACAGCAAGAAAGTATTAGAGTCAGGATTCACACACAGTTCTTCTGAATCTAATGTCCATTCTTTGCTGAGAGAACTTGCATTAAACTGCACAGAGATGAATCCCACACACCAATCATATCTTCTAGAATAAGGCAGTGTGCACACACTTGCAAGAGACTGAAATGACATGACAGAGGCAGGGTAAAGAGGCCAGTGTCAAAATGCAAAGACCTGTGAGTGGCCCACTTAACTTCAGCAGCAGAGAGGTCTGAACAGCTGCCTATCAGCTCTTAAAGATATGAAATGAGCAATAAGTATTCTCAAAAATATGGAAATACTGTGATGAGAGAGTATAGGAATGGGAGTGCTTGAAAAGTGAGGAGGAACTTGCTGCTGTGGAAGCTGAGTATCTGTGGAAATGAAATGGGAACTTAAGCTAGAAAGGAGTTAGGACTGGACCATGCAGAGCTGTGAGTGCTATGAAAAGAGATTGGCTGTTATTTTGTAGGAAACACAGGGACAGAGAGCCACTGAGGGTCGAAAGTGAGGGGTGTGTCTCAGATCTTGCACTGGGGCAGTGGAAAGGCTGGATGTGGAGGATGGAGGAGCATGAAGTCTGATTTGGAGGTTATTGGAATGTGCTGCTTTTTGGCTGAACTGTTGCAGGCCCAGTAGAAAAGGAAGAAGGGGCAGAGAGGAGAGCTACTGGCAGGAAGCAAGACGTGATGACTGACATGGGGCCTGGGAAGATGCAATGGTTGATGTTATGAGTCAACCTGACTAGGCCACAGGGCACTCAGATCTACAACTATTTCTCAGGGTGTTTCTGTGAGGCTGTTTTTGCATGAGATTAGTCAAGCAGATTGCCCTCCTTAATGTGGGCAATATCTGATCAGTTGAAGGCCTGAATAGAACAAAAGGGCGGAGCTTCTCCAAAGCAAGAGAATTCCTCCTGCCTAATGACCTTCACACTGAAACACTGGATTTTTCCTGCCTTTGGACTTGAACTGAAATGTTTGCTCTTCCTGGGTCTCCAACTTGCCTACTCACCCTAAAGATCTTGGGGATGTGTTAGCATCCATAATCATGTGAGCTAATTCCTTTTAATAAATCTCTTTCTATAGACACAGACACATATCTGATTGGTTCTGTTTCTCTAGTGAACCCTGACTAATACAAGATGACATCCAAAGTCTAGCCCAGGTGAATTGGTAATTGGTGGTGGCAGTCCCAGAGATCAGAGGACAAGTGGGTTCAGGGAAAGACAGGCAATTTAAATCAGACATAAGGTCTGAGGTGGATAAGAACTAGGATTCTGTTGGATGCATGAGTCAAAAACCCAGGAGAGAGGTCGGGCATGGTGGCTCACGCCTGTAATCCCAGCACTTTGGGAGGCTGAGGCGAGCAGATCACTCGAGATCAGGAGTTCAAGCCCAGGCTGGCCAACATGGTGAAACCCCATCTCTACTAAAAAATAAATAAATAAATAACCAGGCATGGTGGCATATGCTTGTAATCCCAGCTACTCAGGAGGCTGAGGCAGGGGGATTGCTTGAACCTGGGAAGCAGAATTTGCAGTGAGCTGAGATCATGCCACTGCACTCCAGCCTGGGTGACAGAGCGAGACTCCATCTCAAACAAACAAACCAGGAGAGAGGTCTGGGATGACTCCAGTGATTTGGGAGCCTTCAACAGGTGTGTAGCAGCTGATGGCATGGACAGAATCACCAGGAAGAGGTCTAGGGCAGAGCTGACTCTGCTCGGGACAGGCATCCCGGCCTCAAGCCAGGGGCACAATGCCTTTGGGAAAAGTGACCTTGAATATGTCTTTCCAGGCACATAGGATCTCTCTTCATTTACATCCCTGGGAACTGGAATGAAAACCCCTAAGTCATCTTCCAGAAAGATAATCTCTGAGATGACTCCACTGTTGTTCTCTTATCCTTTCCCTTATTCCACATCACCAAAGTCTGCAGAGCCCCGACCCATTGCTCAGGATCAGCTCAGTCCTTCAAAACATTGTTTTTTTATTTTGTTTTGTTTTGTTTTTTGCTAGATTTTTAGCTCCCTTAGTGTGTCACCACTGAAACTGAACATCACCGTCATTCCAGAAAAAAAATTCATAAGTCTGTCCTTAACTAATCTATTTCCTGCCAGAGTGAAAGACTTCTCTCTTGGGATTCATTCTGATCATGGGGAATCCATCAGGCAAAGCCCAAGAAATTTGGAAAACCTGGACCAAAGTGACCTCCTCACCCACTTAGTGGGGATGATGAGGTGTTCCCAGGACTTTGAAAAGGTCACTTCACTCCAGAGTTAAGTTTTGAAATAAACGTGGAGATGGAAATCACCATTTAGCCCTTCCTACATCCATCCACTCCTGGCAGGCCACCAGGACTGGATGACTGGAAGAGCCCTCTGCTCAGCAGAGCTAAGAATTAGACAAATGAGGCTACGATAGCCAAGGAGAAACAGGAGAAATTATAAGTGCACCTGGGCAAGGCCACATGGGGCTTCCCACAGTGCTGTGACTGGCAGAAAGATGCCAACTCCCACACTGTGCATGTGTCTGCGTGCACTATTTATATAGTCTAACATTTCCACTCAAAAGCAAAGGTGAATACAGGTCACAGTCCGGATCACGCCTGTGAAGCTGGGGTCTACCAGCTGTGCTATAGTTTAGCCTCCAATGAATTAAAGCTATTGGAGGCCACCGGACAGTTTCTTTTCCTTGATAAATGACTGAGAAAATGAATCATATTCAGGCTCACCCACCTCGAAGGCAGTTGTTCTTAGGATTAATTGGAAGGTTGGCCTGCTTAAGCCTCCCATATTTCTCTGGTAAGGAAAAAATATCACAAAATCATGTGACCTTCATATTTGGTTCATGACTAGAAACAAATCTTCCTCAGCTGCTATTTCCAAGAATGCCTGTGGGGAAGTGAAACAGTGGCCCTGTTTACAGGGCACTAAATTGTGTGATTAACAAATGTGGTTGGACAGTCGGAGCAGAAAACATAGATGCCAACAGGATCGGGAGCCAGAATTCTGCCCGTGGCTGCTGGGTTTCACTTCCCCAGACTGATGGCCCGGGTGTGTTTGGGGTGTGGTCTCTGTGGCAGTGACACGGACACAGACACAGAAGAGAAGCCTGAGAAAAATGCCTGCAGAGTAAGAAGGGGAGTGAAGAGGAGTCACACAAGGAAGGGGAATTCCAAGCCACTGAATGCATTTCTCTTTTCAAACCTGGGGAAACTGAGGCAAAGTAGGGCAGTGACTTTCCCAAGATCGAACATTGCTTCAAGTGATCCTTCTCCAACATTGGCCGTCAATTATAAACTAATCCAGGCTCACCCTACTCTTCTTTCTTCCCCCTCCAGCATGCTCTTCCACACACCAGGAGTATGCAGCCACATGAGATGCACACGCTTGGTAAAAATGTAATTAATGTGTGTTTCAGGAAAGAGACATAGAATTGAATTGAATCAGCAATGGCACACTCATTGACCATCCTTGGGCACTCCATGACACTGCATCTTTGGTATTTGTTTAAAAACATAAAGACCTTCTATAACACACCACCTAAACCAGAACAGAAACCTTTCCAGCAATTAATATTTATCTTATGTTCCTACATATGTCATCCTTCTGTCTCCTCTTCCCCACCAGGGGTAACCAACATCCTGAATCTGGGGTTCGTCGTAATATTGCGTGTATATGTATATATAACAATGTATCATTTCGTTTTCTTAATCTTTAATACCACAATATCATCAAACTCTGTATCAGACTTATTTTTCCCATTTAGAATTATGTTGATATTATTTATCCATATTATCATTAAATTCATTCACTTTCACAATTATATAATATTTGTTTATGTCACTATTCCACAGTTTACTAATCCATTCCCCTGTCAGTATATCTGTATGAGTTATTTGATTTTTTATTAGAAAGAGTACTGGCTGTAAATATTCTTATACACATCTCCTGGTACACATAAGCAAGATTTTCTCTTAGGTATATACCTACAAGGAAATTGCTGGATGCTAGCAAATGTGAATATTCAAATTTATAAAAGAATCACAGCCAGGCATGGTGGCACACACCTGTAGTCCCAGCTACTTGGGAGGCTGAGGCAGGAGGATCTCTTGAGACAAGGAGTTTGAGGCCACAGTGTGCTATGATCATGCCTATGAAAAGCCACAGCACTCCAGCCTAGGCAACACAGTGAGACCTAGTCTCTTAAAAACAGAAAAGAATTGCAACGTGCTTTTCAAAATGATTATAGCAGTTTACATTTCCATAGCAAAGTAGCAGAAAAACCATTGTTCTACATTCTTTTCAAAACATAGAAATGTCAAACTTCTTAAATTTTGCCACTCGGATGCATGTAAGATGGCATCACACTGTGGAATCAGCTTCCATTTCCACATATTTATTCATCCTATGTGTCTCCTTTCCTGTGAAATGCCTGTTTGTGCCTTTGCTCATATTTATTGGTTAGATTTTTTCGTAATGATTTGCGGAGTTCTTAATACTAGGATTTTTTCAGTTACTGGTGTTACATTCATCATCTCCTACTTTGCAGCTGGTCTTTTCACTTTGTTTATGATATCTTTTGAGGATCAAAACATCTCAATGTAGTATAATTTATCAGTCTTTAATTTTATGTTGGTATATTCAATTCCTACTTCTCAAACCTAGATCCCATTTATTAGATTATATTTCTTACCTTACTTGCATTTCAAAAACCTAGTGAGTGTGGTTTTAACATTATCCTCATTTTACAAATGAGGAAACTGAGTCTCAAAGGTAAGTGATTTTCCCAAGCTCACAAATCTAGAAGTGGCTATGTGGGGACAAGAGCCCAGGTCTTCTGGCCTTCAGAGGCCCACACTGCCTCTCTCTCCTCACACCAAACAGTTATTTGGGGATCTTACATGCATTATGCAGAGTGCTGAGCCCTAGGGAGATAAGCAGGACATCATCTTCATCCTTGAAGAGTTTATGTCAGAAGAACAGTCGCTAGCCAAGGCTACACATGAGACATAAGCTTGGACTTAAAGGATAAGTTGATGTTTTTCAACATGTGGGGAAATTTTGAAGGGGTAGGAACATGCTTGGAGAAGGAAGCAGCACGAGCAGGCATGAAAGAGCATGCCAAAGCAGTGAATAGCAAGCTGTGCCATGTAGGGCCAGGTGGGTCAAGTTGTGGGAAAAGAGGGTGGACCCTTAGGCAAGGGTCAGACTGTGAAGAAGCTTGTGTGTCATGCCAACTGGGAGGGACTTCAATTCATCTTTGACTTCAAAGCTCTGAGACGTGGCCTGCAAAGTCACCCTATCTTGTAATATTCCCTAGAAGATTTTCTTCTAGAAGATTTCCACCTGCCAGGTAGGACATTCCTTTTATTGGTCCCAGGGTTTTCTTCTGAATGTAGCACTCTCCAATTTGCTAAGCAGAGCCTCATTCTCACTCAAGAAATACATAATATTCCATCCTCTTTATGCTACTACCCTCAGCATCATCAACCATCCAATGAACACTAGCACAGTGTTGACCTCAGGTTACAGCCTGACAGCACACAGCAAGGTGAAAAGAGCACAGGCTTAGGTTTGATGTTTTTCAGCATTGTCACTGATCATGGCTGCATTTTCTCATGTCCCTGAGCCCCCTTTGGCTGACTACCAGGAGGGTTTAATGAGATGTTGAACAGTTGAAGGCAAAGGAAACATCCAACAGTTATCAGGTGACTCCTCACCAGAAGTCCTAGATGGTACCCTTCAGGGATGAGTAATCTGGACAGAAAAAGAAATTTCCTACAGAAACCAAATCCCAAGGTTTTGTGTGAGTCCTGAAAGAGAACCCCTGCACTAGGAGAGGTAGTGGACCTGGAAACCCCGACTCTGAGTCATCCTCCCCAGGGGGCCTCCACCTGCAGATTTGAACTGGTCTATGCCAATTCCTGGGAATCACAAACAGGCCAGGGTGAGTTGCACTTGGCCCCTATGACAAGTCAAAAAGTCAGAGAAAACAGTCCTCATCTTTCAAAATTCTTCTTCGTTACAGAGCTATCCAGGCTTACTACAATAACAGCAAGTATCAAAATAAAAACCAGCTTAATGTGGAGAAAGCAGATCAGATAGCTAACAGATTTCACAGGCCTTCAACTGGGCATGGAGACACCCAAACAGGTGCCATCCCTGAGTTAAAATGACCTACAAAGGCACTTTTACCAACAATCATTTGGATCTGCTTAGAAGAATCATCACACAGAAGTTAATGAGTAATGATGAGTTCTAATAGAGAACAAACAGAAACTATGTTTGTTTTAAATGCACACATGCACAGTACAAGCACATACCTCTGAAATTTGGAGAAAGGAAACTAGAAATCCAGACAGGTATGCCTAGCTCAGGAAAGTGCATAGCAAAGCAGAAATGGGGGGAAAAGAGGCAAAATACACTTGCTCCCTCGCACATAGGGAATAGTTACACAGATTTATCATCTACTAAGCCATCAAGCAAGACTCAACAAATTCCAAAAGAGTCTATTTTGAACACTGGGTCCCATGAGCAGTTTTGCATTTGTTTCTGATGTGCACCCCCTGAAGTTTCAATAGATCCAGTTTGGTGGGGTTTTTTTTTTTCCCCACTTCAGATTCTCATAACATGTGCCAAGCATTTGGATATCACATTTGAATGTGTCAAAAGATTCTTCCAGAAAACTATACCCCAACCAAGAGCTGCTGGCAGAGAGAAGCCTTCTAACATCTCCCATCAGGCGGGATTTATCTTAAGACCCCCAAATTCTGCTTCTCTTTAAATCTAGTAGTACTGATGGGAAAGTATATAATTTTTTTAAAATCACCTTCCTTCTGTATGACTTCCTGAGGGTTAGGAGGGTCAGTCCTATGCCAAGCTGTGCCGAGTATCTTCTATTTCCTTCATCGGACCTGCCTATCAAAGTGTATGACATCACTTTTTACCTGTTTCTTTGATTGCTTTGCTACTGGTGAATCTTTCTTGCCTTTTACAGCTTGTGTTCCCTCAGCTGGTCACTGAGAGAGATTTTGCAATCCATCTTCTTCTAACTGCCATTGCCCGAAAGTCCCTGTATCAGCAAGAATTTATTTAAAAGCTTCTCTATTCCCAGCCTGTGCCAACCTTGCTAGGAATAAGAAATAATTTAAAAAGATCCATTTCCAGGAGCTTATTTTGATCTAGTTATTAAGTTACAAAGACATGGTCAAAAGCTACAATAATCGGGCTTAATAAATAGAAATAAAGAATGTCTCCTAGGGGAAATAATAAACTGCATCCCTCCTGCTAGCATAATAATAACAGTCTGCACCTCGTAGATTTCAAAGTGCATTTATGTTCACGATCTTGTCTGATCTTCATCCAGCCAATGATCTATGCAGGGTTAAAAAACAAACAAACAAACAAACAAAAAACCCATTGACTTGTCTGAGGTCAGAGGAAAGGGTGTGAGGGGACTGGAGGCAGAGAGAGAGGGACTGGGAGGAGATGGAATTATCACACACGTAAAAATTCACCATAAGCTGACCACAGAGACCAATACAGGAAAATGCTGATTCATACAAAGTTAAACAGGGTGAATTATTAATTCATCAAATTAAATTTTTAAAAAATGGATTTGTATGTTTTAGTTAAAGAGTAAGTTCTATTGCGTCCAATATGTTTTCCCACAGCCTACAAAGTGATTTATATACAACATTTTCAGGAGTACACCTGTTGCATAAATTCTGGCTACGAATGTATGTTCCAAAGCAAATGAGAGCCTATGATGTCTCTCTGGCAAAACAGGTCCCAGAAGTCCCAGGGGATCCTCTCACTAGCTCCAACATAACTGTTCTCTTCCTGGTGCTGGATGCAATCTACATTCTATTGCTAATTAGAGAAAATATTTACAGGAGTCATCAAGAAGTCATACAGATCACTGAAAGGCAGAAAACTCAGATTTATGATTTTCGAGATTCATGATTTATGATCAAAGTATGAAAGAATACATACAGCAAGACTTTGAGGTTCAAATTTCAACTGATCACCTTTGAAATGCAGATAATAGGATCAACAGATTCAGAAATATTATAAAAATATTCAAAATATCAACTGCTTGGAACATAGCAGATATTCAAATGTTTTAAGTATAGTGTTTATTATCCAGATAGAGGAGTATATTCGTTTTCTAGTGTTGCCACAAGCACCATAGACTGGTTGGATTAAACCAAAAGAAAATGTATTTTCTTACAATTCTGGAGGCTACAAGTCCACCATCAAAGTGTCAGCAGTGCCGGTTTCTTCTGAGGCCTTTCTGTGGCTTGCAGATGGTAAATATAACACAAATTTTCTCCAAATGAGTCAACATGAATGGGGAAACAGAAAGTGATATCTTTCTGTTATGAACTGAATTATGTCCCCAAAATTCATGTGTCAAAGCCTTAACCCCCAATGTGACTGTGTTTGGAGACAGGGCCTTTACAGAGTTAATGAAGGTTATTAGTGTGGGGTCCTAGTCTGCTAGGACTGATGTCCTTATAAGAAGAGATTTGGGTACAGACACGCATGCCCACAGAGACAAGACCATGGCAAGACACAGCAATAAGACGGCTGTCTACAAACCAAGGAGGAACCGGCCCTGCCAGAAATTGGAAAGATGCAATCCTCGATCTTGAATTTTTAGCCAAAAATAAATTTCTGTTGTTGAATCCATCCAGTCCATAGTATTTTGTTATGGCCACCCTAACAAACGAATATACTTCCTTCCTAAGGAAATGGGTCAAAAACAAAATAAAAAAAAAAGGAAATCTATATTTTTTCACCTATTTGGTGACTTTAGGTTGTGTTCTCTACCATACATCAACAAGTTAAGAAGGAAAAAGTAAAAGTAGTTAAATGTGCAGCCTGGGCAACATGGCAAGACCCTATCTCTACAAAAAATTAAAAAACTAGCCAGGTGTGGTGGCATGCACCTGTCATCACAGCTACTCAGGAGGCTGAAGTGGGAGAATCAGGAGCCCGGGAGGTCATGGCTGCAGTGAGCCATGTTTGTGCCACTGCATTCCAGCCTCAGCAACAGAGCAAGACACTGTCTCAAAAAAAAAAAGTAGTCCAATGTGTAGCCAATATGTTTGTATGTGGCTGTGTGTAGAGATGTGTGCTTAAAGCTAAAGGAGTTACTAAGATATCCAATATTCATCCTTTTTATATTTTCTAAAAAATATTCATTGAGAAGACTAGCCATGTGCTAGCCACCATGCTTATAATGTATTGTTTACTTTAATCTTGTCCTTTTCCTTATAATCCTACCAGTGTTAGGAATTCATAGCCCCATTTCCACTCTAGAAAAAAATAAAAGACTCGCACTTTATGTGACTTACCCAAGGTCAGGGAACTGGTGGGACAGAGCACAGTTTCCAACACAGGCCTCTCCAGCTTCAAAGACTGCAAACACATCCAGCACATGTCCTTGCCTTTGTAATATAAAAAGAATTGCAAATGTTTCGCACCACAATATACCCAGAACTGTTTCAAACACATGTCAACTCATCTAGGGCTCTGTGCCTAGCCCTTTAAGGTAGGTACTATTATTATTTATAATCCCCATTTTACAGATGAAAAAATGTGTTGAGGAACTCAGCCTGGGTGCCACACTTCATCTTATTAAATTAACAAACAGCATGTGGCAGAGCTGATCTCTACACCCAGCTCGAGTACAGTATGATCATCACCTATATGTGTCTGGCCTCCAAATTAGGGAAATGAACCCAACAGCCCCTTGCACCCTTTCCACCCCTGGGATTTTATTGCTCTGACTTCAACTGATCAACAAAACAGACAAGACTCAATGTTAACATGTTTTTAACCACATAGAGACTCTTCTCTTAGAAGGGAGGGAAATTAACCCTCCTTTAACACAAAATTTGACCTCAATTAACCAAAAATTTTTGTTCTGTGTTTTTACGGAGAGCACTGTCATAGCTGAGAAACCCACCAATAGCTAAGCATATGCAGCCACAGAAACTCCTACGGTAACTACGGCTCTTGTGAGCCAGGCCCATCATGGCTGTGTCAATTTCCCTCTGCACTGAGTGAGGGGTCCCAGAACACAAAGGCAGAGGCCGCCTGGTTCCAACCTTCGATTACGTCATCCTGATGGAATGTGGACACGATTGTGAGGACTTTCTGCTTAAGCCTTGTTTTATTTAAGTTTCTAACATTCTTGGAGACTTAAATCTCATCTACAGTTGCTTGGAATCCAGGCTTCAGTTGGATTATTGAAGGGATGCAGTAAACTTATCCTCCTAAAAGCTGAACTCAGCAAATGGTTAAGCCAAAGCCATCCTGCCCCAAGGCTCAAAGCAAATCTTTCAGCTCATTACATTTAAAAGATTGCTAGCAGTCAGCAGGCTTTAGATTTATGTAACACTAAGTTATACACAGTAAAAGCATGTGCTAGTTACATAACAATGTTCACGTGAATGGTTAAAATGGGACAGGTAAATCAGATGCAGAAAACCAGGACAAAAAGGCTCCCAGCAGCTTTAAAATATATTGTTTAAATTCATAACAAGGAGATAATTTTTTTCCTTTTCTCTCCAACAATGACAGACATTTACCGAGTGCTCACAAAATGCCAGGCACTTCTGCAACACGGGTCAGTAGAAGGAGCAAAGCCTTTGGAGTGAGGTTCAAGTGTACTTGGTATGTGACACTTGGCAAGTTTCTCCAGCCTCAGTTTACCCATCCACAAAATGGAGCTAGCCATGCCTACCTTATAGAGTCAATGTGAGAATTAAATGAATCATGTTGCCAAGTGTCTGACATAAAATATATGCTCAATAAAGACCAGTTTCTTAGTCTGCTGCTCTTAGCTGATTTGGTCTAATACCCCTGCAAGCCTGGGAATGTGGTATTATTATAATCCCCCTTTACCAGGTAAGGAAACTGGAGGTCTCTGCCAGGGTGACGTTGCTGTCATGGGGCAGAGGGGCTTTAATACATAACTCATTAGAGGCATATCTCAATTTTGCAACTCCCAGGTTATCCCATCTGCAGTTTGTGCAGGTCTTTCAGCTTCTCTGCTTTTCCTCTGGCTGCCTGCCATTTGGCACTTTCCCTGCTAATTAGCACCTCGACCACAGTACAGCAGGGGAAATCCAAAAGGGTGAGCTTCGGTTAGTAGCTGAATCATGTGGTTTAAGAGCTCTAGGGGAGAGATTTTTCTTTTTTAAGTTTGGTAAAGAAAGAGATGGCATCTAAGCAGTGACATGAATATTTTTAATTATATTTGGAATTCAGTTCTCTATTATCGTGGCCTCCCACTAATAGGTAATTGAGAATGGATCATTATATTTAAGATCTGATCTTCAAGGTGATTAAAGTTTATTTATATGCTGAGACTTTAGGTGAGAATGTTTCTCAAAATCATATCAGAATTCCTATTCATCTTAGCTATTACTACCAAATTGCACTTCTCTGTATTTATGATATGAAATTCACATGTCAAAGTTGTAGCCCCTAATGTGACTGTATTTGAAGACAGGGCCTTTACAGGCTTAATTAAGGTTATAAGTGTGGGGTCCTAGTCCAATAGGGCTGGTGTCCTTACAAGAAGAGGACATTTGGCTGGAGACATGCATGCCCCTGAGACAAGACCATGTGAAGATACAGCAATAAGATGGCCATCTACAAACCAAGGAAGTAGGTCTCAGGAAAAACCAGCCCTCCTGGCACCTTGATCTTGGACTGTCAGCCACCTCTCTGCAAGAAAATAAATTCCTGTTGTTGCAGCCACCCAGTCAGTGGTATTTTGTTATGGCAGCCCTAGCAAAGTAATATACTTCCTTTCTAAGGAAATTAGTCAAAATAAAAGGAAACCTCTCTGTCCCTTCGTTTTCTAACCTGTAAAATCAGGAAAATATTAGTTCCTCATTCACAAGGGCATTGTGAGGACAAAATAAATTATCATCTAGTATTCAGAATAGTACCAGAAATATTCATAAGCACTGTAAAAGTGTTTTATTATTGTCAATATCATTACCGCTATAGCATTACCATCACGTCTACCACCACTGAGAAACCTAGATTGTAACATACAAAAGACATGGAGCATTCTGGGACAATGGATGGAAAATTACGTGGACAGAATCATTTGCAACTATTGCTCCCCAGGTCCAGACTCACCCGGGCATCCCTTCCCAGTCCAGGTCGCAGGTGCCTGGCTTCCATCCTGACCCTACGGGACAGTGGCAAGTTACTCACTACGAATCCACATCAGGCTTCGCCAGGCCTCAATGAGGGCCAGGCTGACTGCCAACCCCAGGGAGTTTGTACTAGAAGAATTTACCTGTAAAACATGAGTAAGGCCCATCTCATGAGCCCTCATTTCGTTCTCTAAGATTTACATCAAGGACTGAAACATTCACTCAGTGGCAAACCCCTTCCCTACCCACCAGCCTATGGTCTCATCCCAAATTCCCCAAAGTATAATCCCAAAGCAGTCTGACCTGGACGTTTTTCTCAAAGTCTCTGCTATTCAGTCTTATCATGGACATCATATTAAATACAGTTTCCAGGTTTTATACAATTAAAAGATAATACTTTAACAATGAGAAGTCGACAGTGGTTATGAGTTTTGTTAATATTGCCTTTAAGATTCTGCAGGATTTTATGTGGTACCACAGAAATCAAACAGACTTGTCCAGAAATTATAACTCTGGCGGTGTTTTTGTAACTATGCGCAAGGCTGCATGCAGTGGGATGTTCCAACTCTTTTTTTTTTGAGACAGAGTCTCGCTCTGTCACCCAAGCTGGAGTGCAGTGGCCCAATCTTGGCTCACTGCAACCTCTGCTTTCCAGGTTCAAGTGATTCTCCTGCCTCAGCCTCCCAAGTAGCTGAGATTACAGGCATGCGCTACCATGCCCGGCTAATTTTTTTGTATTTTCAGTAGAGATGAGGATTCACCATGTTGGCCAAGCTGGTCTCAAACTCCTGACCTCAAATGATCCACCCGCCTCGGCCTCCCAAAGTGCTGGGATTACAAGTATGAGCCACCGTGCCCAGCCCATTCCAACTCTTTCTAAGAAATAGTTATCAAAAATCTGTTTGTTTCTTCTGAAATATAAAAACAGCAATTTGCTATTTTTATCAATTCCATCTTTTCTGGGCCTATCACAGTCAATAATTTGAACTGGGGTAAAAATTAGAGGCTTCTTTTATATTCAAATTTTACATGCTCAAAATCCTATCCTTCAGCAAAAAGTATTTTTAAAATGGAAAAGAACTTGTTGGTTTGGGGCACAGGAATATCATTCAAACCCTTAAATTCAAAATAACTTATGCTTCTCCAAGTTCCAGTTATGTTTCAAAATAAACAAAGATATCTTATTCTAAATTATTTTCACCTAACTTTGAAACACGCCTGCTAAATTTCTCAAATAACATATTTTATGTGTTTCCGGGTATTGAAAAATGCCAGAAAACCAGTCCAAGGATTAAGAAGGTCTCATTGATCTGGCTTGTGAGAGAAAGTAATGACCTTTTCTACCTTCAGCAAATGGAAAACTCTCCAAAATTCCTCAGGCACCAGTTTCATAGCCATCAAAACTGTCTGATTCAGTTATTTCTGGAGTACAAGTTACATGCGTGAGCAAGGAATTGCATTCGTCTTAGTGAATATACACACTCGTGTATTATTTGACTGACTCTATGGCTTGCCTGTTAGTAGAGGAGATGTTTCTGAATAAAACAAAAGCCTGGTATGTGAGAGTGAGAAGGGCCCATGAGTAGAGTTTTATCTCATGATACTATTTGCAAAGCTCATACTGGTTCACATGGCAATTCAGTCTCAGTGAGGACTGGAATTTCAGCATCCTGTCCCTGCAGCAGGGCGGCCTTTTTAAGACACCGGGCAGCTGGGACCCACAGCACTGGGAGGAGAAATGCCCACGCATTCCTTTTTCCCACCCAGGGTCCTTATGGAACATCAGTTTGGTGGTTCGGTGGGAAGATCACAGACTTCAAAACCAAACCAACTCAGGTTCAAATCCAATTTGGCCATTTACTGTAAACTCTTAATAATGTTGAGTTTCTTTATCTTACAGTGGGAGTGTAGGGTTTGAGAGTGAGAAACATTCAGAGCCAGCAAAGTGACTGGCACATAAAAGGTTCTCAGTGGTAGTCGAAATAACTATTATCTGTCTATAAACTGATGTGTGGTGTGTATTTGTGTGTGTGGGTGTGTGTGTGTGTGTGTGTGTAAATGTCTTAGTCCATTTGGGCTGCTTTAACAAAATATCATAGACTGGGTGGCTTATAAACAACAGAAATTTATTCTCACAGCTCTCAAGACTGGGAAGTCCAAAATCAAGGCAGAGTTGGTGTCTGGTGAGGGTCTACTTTCTGGCTCACAGGCAGTGCCTTCTTGCTGTGTCCTCACATGGTGGGAGGGGTGAATGTGCTCCCATGAGCCTATTTTATAAAGGCACTAATTCCATTCATAAGACTCCACCCTCATGACCTAATCACTTCCCAAAGGCCTCACCTCCTAATACCATCACCTTGGGGGTTAGGATTTCAACATATGAATTTTGAGAGGACATAAACATTTAGTTCATTGCAATATGTACATTAGATATAGTTGATATATAGAGATAACCTAACATTTATATTTAATGTGTGCATATAGATAGATACATAGACAGACGGATGGATGGATGTATTAGATGGATAGATAAGTGATAGATAAGATGATAGATAGATATAGATAGGATGGATGAACAGATAGATGGATGGATGGATAGATAGATAGATAGATAGATAGATAGATAGATAGATAGATAGATAGATAGACAGTGACCCATTCCTATACTAATATGTAACTCCTATACTCTTATAATCTTGGAGTAGCGATTAAAAAGTTAACAAGTCCCTACAATGCAACTTAATTCATTCAATCTCCTTTTGGATAATCTGTGAAATGCCTCAATGTGTAATCAGACTAAAGTTACAAGAGGTGCTGATAGAACATACCCTTCCAAACAGTCTCCTGACAGTTGCAGAAGGTAAAGAGACCACAACAGGAAGAGGAAGGGAAGTAAGGAAGGTGAAGAGAAAGGGCAGGAGGAAACAGAGTGAACAGAAGATCCTGAGGTTAAGGATGAGGTGAAGGGGTGTCTGTAAATCTGCCCAATCATCCAGGAGGCAGTCAACTGACCTCACTTTCAGCCCCACTGGGCCAGTGGACTCTTATTCCAATTCTATAGTTATTTGAAGCCCCAAAAGAGTCTGTTCATGTATTTCTTCATTCATTCATTTGCTCATGTCATAAATAATATATCTTAGATTTTGGGGAAACTCCAAAATGGTGAAACCTCATAAATGTGAAAGCCAAGAATCACTCTTTCTCAATCATAGGGGGCCAAACTCAATTAATGCTGAATTGTTTCACTCCCTAATCACCATTGCTCCCAGCCTACTCTTCTCCATTCACTCTATTTTGGTTACTAAATTTTGTAATCAAATGCAGAGATCCAATCTCCATAACATATTTTACATTCTTTAAAGAGCATCCAAATATTGAGTGAGAATTTTTTTCATAACTCTGGACACCAAAAAGCATCCAACACAAGATAGATAATCAGGTACCCTGCATAAGTCAACTCTCTTCGGCAAATTGAGAAATGGTAGAAATTCACACCAATATACATGGATTACAAATACTCCAGGAGATTCTTTTGTTGTAGGTAGATGCCAAACCCAAATGGAAAAATGTTCTCTCTTCATGAAATAAGACATTGGAAAAATGAGCTGTTTATAAGTCCTGGTTTTATTTAAGTCTTTTTATTCATATCTGACACCCTACTTGCCACCCTTATGATTTTTGTCTAAACTTGTCCAAATCCTCCTCATCCCTCAAGGCCCACCTCAGATACCATCTTTTCCAGGAAGCCTCCCCATGCTTATCCCCAACCGGAAATTATCCCCAACCGGAAATGATCTTACTGTCCTTGAAAGTCCCAGAGAGCACTTCATCTCATTTCTTGTGAAATTGTTATAAAATTATTATGAAACCCATCTTCTATCTCCTACAAGGCTGGGAGCTGTTCGTAAGCCACCCTTTCTCACCCTCCACCACTTTGCTCCACTACCATCCAACCTACACTTTGTTGTGCTTTTCCTGACTCCAGTTGTCCCTTCTGCATGGAATCCCTTTACATCTATTGCCATCCTTCCCTCATCCTACCCTCAAGTATATTCCCAATAACACTGTCACTACTACTTCCCTAGATCCCCTTCAAGCCATGAGCTCTTTAAGGACTAAGACTGTGACTTCCATATGTGTCCCCAGCTCCTAGTGTAGGGCCTAGAATGGCACATGACAAATTTGTTTGAACAAAGGCACAAACTTGTCCAGTTCTTCTTAGCTGTCCCTTATGCAAAAGCTCTAGAACCTGATTGCCTGCATTCTCATTCCATACCGTACAGCACTGTAACCTTGGGCAAAATTATTCAACACCTCTGACATCTGAGTTCCTTCTTCTGTAAAACAGGCTTAATAATAGGACCTATCTTACAGGATTGTTACAAGAATTGAATTACCCATTTTAAATGTTTGCTAGGCTTTCTGAAACATGGAAATTAATAACTATTTTCAATACATGCCTTTGAATAAACAAGAGAATAGATGCTTAATGTTTCTATAAACATTTAAACTTTGGGATAGCTCTTTTACATCTTCTCCCTACAGAGATTAACAGCTAAATTTGAGAAATTTCACTCAGAAATTATATTCTCTGCTCCAATATATCAACAAGACTCCTAGTAATGGCTGAAGTGTGCCAAGTTTAAGATGCTGTGTCCACATGTAAAGCTTCATCTCCGTTAGATTGATGTCTACCATAGGAGCAAAAACAGATGTGGTGACCCCATGACCATTCCCAGCAGGCCACTGAACTCCTTCTTGGATCGCATTATGGCAGCCCCTCTAAATCTATCTCAACACATAGACCTTATATTCCATTTTGCCTTTTGGCTTTATTCTTAGCAGAAAAGGGTAAGAGCCTGGGACAAAATGTCTATCTGGTGAAACTTTGGAAACCACTTTGGCAGGGAAAAGGGCAGCTCTTTAGGACCAAAGAGGAACTCAGAACTTGGCTCTCATTTTCTTTCCTCGTAGACATCCCCTCTGCTCAGATGAGCATCACAGGCATCGGCCACTAACATGTCCACTGTGGCAGAGTTTGCCATTTTTGAAAACAAACCATTTCAACCCTGGGCTCCTGTTATTATTAGAAATCTTCCTCCCTCAAAATCCCACCTATTTTTGCCCTCTGGAGTTGCACAAGCTGAATATACCCCCACCCTGGCTCTGTAAATGTCGGGAGACATGGCCAAGCTCTTCCTAAGACTTTTGTACCCTGGCTAAATATTCCTGATTTCTTCAGCCACTCTTCATATGAGAGAATTCAGCCAGATTGAGAACTGCTTGAGACAGGATCTGTGCAAGATCTACTTTGGTATCCCAACATAAATGTGCAATAAAAATATTTGTCAAACAAAAGATAAATAATTAAATACTTTTGCAAAGCTTCTCACTAATATATCTATTCAACAAATCAGCATACAACGCTAATTACCATTACCATCTTATCCAGCCAATAGGGATGCCAAGTTGAGTAAGACACAGTCCATGCCCCAAGGGAATCTATGGCTCGAAGAGGTACTGCCTGTAAATGACTGGTATGGATTAATCTACAGCATGTGCTGTAGCACAAAACACAAGATGTGTAGATGCCCTTGAAGGTCTTGAGGGAGGAGCAGCAATTCCCCAAGGGACAGATAGGAAAAGGCATCCCAAAGTGACCACCCACCTAGCGTGGGTAAAGCCTCAATTGTCCAGGTTAATAAGACCTATTTCGTTTTGAACTGTAGCCCTTACAATTGGAACACAAGACTCAAGTTAGGCCCTTGGACATGCAAATCAGACAAGAAATAACAGTTCTTCTAAAAAAAAAACCACAATTTTTTTAATAATGCAACTTACTTTTGAATTTGCTATTTTGGTAGCCATGTCACATGGTTTGTGTATAGAGAGCACATAGTCATCTCAAACCACTGAGACACAAATTTAAATACTTGTCTTCACCAAACCCCAAGCCTGCCAAGCTACACTGGCACAATGGATTAATTTTTATATTTTTACTTAAATATAAGAGTTTTGCATTTCCCACAATTAAATTGCATTTCATCCCCCTGACCTGCGCTCCAACCACCACCACTGAACTGTGTGTCAAGCTTCTCCTTTGTGAAGAATACAGGGTATTGAGATTCTGCACTGCTTGGTTAGGAAATTTGGGAGGAAACGAAATGGAATTTTGGTGAGGTCAGCATTCCAAAAGCAGCTGTCATTTCTGATCTCTTCATGGTATACTGGAATCAAGTTCCCATAAACATTATTATGATCATAGGGAAGAAAACCATCTAGGTGTGATGGCCACATCTCTGCATTCCTGGATCAGTCTCAACTTCTAATGTTCTCCTGCTTCATTGTCTAAAAAAGTCACCAAAAGTCCTAGAAGTTATAGTATTTTACTGTCTATATTTACTACATCTCCCAGGCTGGCATTACTTCATATGTTCCCAGTGTCCTTTGTCAGAAAACACATCCTCAAGGTTCTCTGAAATGAGCTTTGAAGAAGATTTGAGTGATGCTACATGAAATGTCCCTTTAAATACTGGTGATGCTCAGAGCTAGAAAGGAACCAGACATGTTGGCAGCTGCATTCCAGCCCCACATCCTCCATGGGTTTACAAGAGAAAGTGGCCACGTCATCTGATAGGTTTCCTGCTTCACTGCAAAATATGTCTGAAGTTTCTTATTCTGTTTCTACATGGTTTAGGTAGGGATTGTTTAGTAGATAATGGCAAGAGGAGATGGTAAATAATATTTATTATCTCTATTCTATGTTACAGTATTTTATATTCATAGGCCCATTTAATCCTCATAATTTTGAGGTGAATATGATCATCCCCATTTTACAGATAAAGAATACTATAGCTTAAAGAGTTTTAGCAACTTCCCCAAAGTCATACAGAGCCCAGGACTGCTGGGCTTTGAAATTCATATTCTCTCAATATACCATATACTTGCTAACTATAGAAAATTCGAATTTGAAACAAATCTTGGAGGAGATCTACTTCAACCATTTATTTTTCAGATGTGTAAGCTGAAGCCCAGGGAGTGCTAGAGATGATGGCAACACTTTGGAGTTCATTCACGGCAGGACCACAACTGGAACCCAGTTCTCCTGAAACCCAGTCCCATGCCTTTCTTTTTTTTTTCCAGAGCACACAAGTTTTCTCTGAATTCTAACAAAACATTCACTGAACCAGGAAGCCACACAGTGATTGCCTGATAAGATGGTGGGATGGACAATTTGGGGAAGAAAAAGTGAACTAATCCTGAAGAATTCCATCTGATATACAAAATTATGAACCAGAGGTTACTTTCTTGCTTTATAAATCATCACTTCCATAGGGTAATTGGGCAGTAAAAATTCTCTTATGTAAAATAACCTAATGGCAAAATACACATATCAGAAGAACTATTTTAAAAATTGTTTGAGAAACAAGGTGTAAATAACAAAAACAAGTTCCTTACAAATGATGGAAATGTTTGAACATGGTGTATTAGTCCATTTTCATGCCACAGATAAAGACGTAATTTATAAAGAAAAAGAGATTTAATGGATTCACACTTCCACGTGGCTAGGGAGGCCTCAGAATCATGGCGGAAAGTGAAAGGCACATCTTACATGGTGGCAGACAAGAGAGTATTGAGAAACAAGTGAAAGGGGAAACCCCTTATAAAATCATCAGATCTTGTGAGACTTATTCACTACGGCAAGAACAGTATGGGGGAAACCACCCCCATGATTCAATTATCTCCCACTGGGTCCCTCCCACAACATGTGGGAATTATGGGAGCTACAATTCAACATGAGATTTGGGTGGGGACACAGTCAAACCATATCACATGAAAAAGTTCCAAGAAGTGTTTTCCTTCTCTAGCTGACCAAAGTGGGAGAGTTTGGAGGTGATGCTCTAAGGAAGAGTATAATTTTTACTTAAATGAATTTTTAAACATTTAGTGTGCTCACGGAAATGCCACTTATAATTAATTAGCAAATAAGAATTTAGAAAATATGAATAGTCCATGGAGTTCACCTACTTTTATAGCAAGGCATTTGACTTTAAAATGATCATTGGTGGTTAAAGTCACTGGATTAGATTTGCTCCCAATAAGCCAAGAGGCATTTATAATGCTCTTCTCTCCATAAGTAAGCCACAATAAAAACTAGGTCACATATGCTCTTTGAGAATAATGACTAACATCTGCATAGCCCAGTTGTGGCTTAGAGTGAATTCATATCCATTATCTCATTTGATGCACACAAAAATTTATGAGGCAGATATGATTTCCCTGTCAAGGCTCAAAGTTGAAATGACTTGGTCAAAGTTATACAATGAATATCAAGGCCCCTGACCTCCCTCTAACACCCCTGAACACACCATCAACTAGAACTGTAACTACCCACAAAATTTCTGTGAGTTCAGAATTCCTTGGAACCCAATTAACCAGAATCTACAAATGTCTGGTTTTGTTTATTTGTTTATTTATTTTGTTTGTTTTTTGTGGGGAAAGGAGGTAGGGCTGGGAAACACCCTATTTTTAAGATAGAAAAAAGCATAATAAGAACTCCTCTAATTGGTGTTCAGCTACTCTGATCTCCAACATTATCCTGGATAATTTTTCTGTTGTTTCCAATAAGAACCTAAAGTCAAGATATTCAATCATTAAAAAACAACATCAGTTCTGTTTAACATAGTGTTCCATTTGGTTGTGAATTTGGCTGCAATATTTTCTAAAGATGTTTATTTAAAAGGGTGAAACAGGAGGCCGGGTGCAGTGGCTCATGCTTGTAATCCCAGCACTTTGGGAGGCCAAGGCGGGTGGATCACAAGGTCAGGAGATCGAGACCATCCTGGCTAACACGGTGAAACCCCGTCTCTACTAAAAATATAAAAAAAACTAGCCGGGTGTGGTGGCAGGTGCCTGTAGTCCCAGCTACTTGGGAGGCTAAGGCAGGAGAATGGCGTGAACCCAGGAGGCGGAGCTTGCAGTGAGCCAAGATCATGCCACTGCACTCCAGCCTGGGCGACAGAGCAAGACTCTGTCTCAAAATAAATAAATAAATAAAAATAAATGAATAAAAAAATTTAAAAAGTGTGAAACAGAAAAGGTTTTTCTGGTGAACCAGAAGAGCAAACTAATGAGAAGTTTTGTTCATGAACCACTGTATCACCACTGCAGAAAGATGATCTTTGAGATTTTCTATTGACAAATATTGGCAAGGTTCTCTTTCACACTTGCTCTGCTATTTCCTTTCCTCAGGGATGATAACCACAGCCAGGAAATGAGATGTCAACAAGGAATTTTCAAGTTTTTATACATATTTGTGCTTAAAGTTAGAATTTAGGCATATAAAACTCATAGTTGGAAGGAAGATTCCTCTGTCAGGTAGGATTATGCAGAACCTTCATGGGGAGATGTAGGAGAGGTCAAGAATATTCCCAAAGAGGAGTTTCTTCAGGCCTGCATTTTTTTGGTGGAAGACAGCCAGTTTGAGCTAGTGTGGCTCCAGAGAGTGTCTGAAAGCAAACCTTCCAGCGAGAGTTGGGGGACTTGAAGTCTACACTGAAAATGAAAATGTTACAAGAGGAGACTGTTGGAATTGAAAACAGACTTTTATTTCCAAGAGTTTCTGCACGTAAATCACAGTATTTTTTTTTTACAAGGAAAGAAAGATATTCTTACTAAAATGAAACTGATTTGATATACGATCCTCAGAAGCAAATACTCCTCAGGCTATTAAAGCAATAGACTTGAGAGAATGTGATATTACATCTAAAAAATTCATAGATGAAGAAACATATCATGAAGCTTGGGTCTATACAGTATCAACTTCGAAATAACATCATCAGTCAAATAACCAAGATTTATCTTCTTAATGCCAACAAAATGGCGTGGCTAGTTTTCTCCCCCACTGAAACTGTCTAATTGATGTTGGTGACTATATTAGTTTGAGTTGCTATAATGAAATACCACAGACTGACTGGCTTAGATAACAGAAATTTATGTTGTCACCATTCTAGAGGCTGGAAGTCCAAGATCAAGGTGTCAGCCAGGCCTGTTTTTTCTGAGGCCTCTCCTGGGGTTGCAGATGGCTGTCTTCTCACTGTGTAACTCACACAGTTGCTCTGAGCTCTGTGTGTCTGTGTCCTCATTTCTCATCTTCTTATAAGGACACCAGACATATTGGATTAGGACCCACCCATATGACCTCATTTTACCTTCCACATCTCTTTAAAGGCTTTTTCTACAAATAGAGTCACATTCTGAGGTACTGGTGGTTTGGACTTCAACATACGAGTTGAGGGGCATTATTTAGCCCATAACACTCTGCCCTGTCACTCCACAAAAGTCATGTCCTTCTCAAACACATAATATATTCATCCCACCCCAATATCTGCAAAAGTCTTAACCCATTCCAATATCAACTTCAAAATCTCCTCTAAATATCACTATATCAAGTATTATAAAACTCAAGGTATAATTCGTCATGAGGTGAAATTCTTCCTCAACTGTGGACCTATGAAATAAGACAAGTTATCTGCTTCCAAAATGCAATGGGTAGGACAGGCATTGGATAGATATTCCCATCCCAAAAGGGAAAAATCAGAAAAATGGGTGACAGGTCTCAAGCAAGCCTGAAATTCAGAAAGGCAAATACTATTAGATTTGAAGGCTCAAAAACAATCCTCTTTGGCTCCATTCTCTGTCCTCTGGACCACCAGGGAGGCAGCCCTATCCCTGAAGCCCTGGGTGGCTGCCCTGCTCCCAAGGCCCTGGGTGGTAGCCCCATCCTATGGGCCAAGGAGGAGATAGCCCCACCTCCTGGAACGCCCTCTGGACCCATGGTGGCAGTGGCAATGGTATCCCTGCTGACCTCTGAACTGCTTTTGCAGTTCTTCTTCCCTTTTTTTGAAGGATAATGCATGTTCACAGCTGTTCACAGCTGGATAGCTCTATTGGTCCATCCCATGGAATCTCAGAGGCCTGATATCCTCCCTTCATTCTGCCCCATCTCTCTCTGATCCTTCAGTCCAAGCTGGCAGCATTGCTGCTGAGATGATTGATTGGATCCATGAGTCACACGTGTAATCTCTTCATTGCAAATGATTGTCAAACACAACCTTGATGTTCTCTCCAGAATGCACTTTCTTATTCCTTGCAATATGGATAGACTGAGAATTTTCCACATCTTCGGGTTCTGGTTCCTGTTTGCTTAGTAATTCCTTCTTCAATTTCTCTCCCTCCTCTCTCCCATTTTACTATCAGCAGCAAGGAGAAACCATGCAGTGCCTTTGACACTTTGCTAAAAATCTCCTCAGCTAAATATCCCAGTTGATCACTTACAAGTTCTATCTTCCACAAAATACTGGGAAACAATGCAGCCAAGCTCTTTATGATTTTAAAACAAGGATCATCTTCCCTCCAGTTTCCAATCATATATTCATTTCTATCTGAGCCTTAACCAGAAGCACCCTTAACATTCATGGTTCTACCAACAGCCTCTTCAAGGCAAACTCTGCTTTTTCTAACATGCACCTCAAAAACTTTTTCAGCCTCCACTCATTACTCAGTTCTAAATCCACTTCCTGAGTTTTAGGTATTTGCTAGAGCAACACCCGAATTCTCAGTACCAAAATTTGTATTGGTCAGATTGCCAGAGAAACAGAATCCTTGAACAACATAGGTTTGAACTAGACAGGTCCACTTATACAGAGATTTTTTTAAAATAAAAGTTTCACCAAGTGTGCCTGTTTCTCCTGCCTCCCCAGGAGAACAGAGAAAGCCTTGACAACTCCAGTATTTCCAGGGTAGGCTGTCAGGCTGGAGACTCAAACTAAGAATCGCAATTCAAGTCAAAAGGTGGTTTGGTGGTAGAATTCCCTCTTCTTCTAGGGATGTGATCCTTTTTCTTTAAGGACTTCAAATGATTGGATGAGGCCCACCCATATCAGGGAGGGTAATCTGCTTTATTGAAGATCAGGAAATTATTGTCTCACTCTTTAAATGGACAGATGCAAAGCCTGGAATGCACAGAAGACTTGGATGTCCATCGGGGCCTATACTAAGATGCCCTTCATAGGGGAGTGGATGGTGTCTTTCTTGTTCTCAACACGTGTTAAAGCCAAAGCTTGAGTTTTCACCATGAAAATTGAAGTCTAGCAGCAGTAAAGACTTTCTTAAGGCTACTGTAGGAGCAGAAGGAAATGTCACAGTCTCCTCTAGGAATGCTACTACTATTCTTCTAATGACATTGTAACTAACTCTGCTGACAGGCACAGGTCTGAGAAAGATGCTCTCCAGCTCTAAGATCCTATAAAATGTAATTGAAGTTGCTGACCCAAACACAGAGATCATTACTAGTATTAATAAAAAGTCTCTTAAAAGTGGGGGAAAAATCTTTTCCCTGCTCCACAGTTTAGGCTTAGTAGAGAGTAGATTTAGTAATTTAACCCTGTCTTCTGAGACCAGTGAGATACAGATCTAGGGAGAGGATTTGTGCAGTTTCAACCTCTTGGAAAGAAAGGAACAGAATGAACTAACCAGCTGCCCAGCACAGGGCTCTTTTCCCATGCATTGTCTCAGTCTTTCCATAAATCCTGCAGCACAGATATTATCTCTACAGGGGAACAGCTGTGAGGGTTGCCAACAACTTGGAAATTAGGGAAGTAAAGTTATTAACAGCGAGTTAATAACAGTATCAGAGACACCAGCTCAGAGCCAAGATGTTGAAAGTTAACTGAAAAACAGAGAATGGCTTGAAAGCCAAGCTATTATATTAATAACTGGAGACATTAATACAGGTGAAGTTAAGCAGGACACCTGGTCATTCCTGGAAGCAGAGTAAGAAGAGCACAGAGTAGTGCCCATATCAGCAATGGCCAGGGAAGAAGCAGGTCTAAGGACTCAACCCTTGCAGTCTCTGTGACAAATTTAGTTCAACTACAAAAACGGACAGAAGAGGCTACTGGAGCACAGGGCTATGGGACACTTAAATTATCTAACTATATATAATCATACTCCGAATGCATTTTCATCAAGTAACTTTGATACTATCATTGACTTTCCCATGTAACTTGCCCACAAGAAGAGAAGTTGCTATTTGACCAGTGCAAGTATTTTGGCCGGTGTGACAGATATGTCTCTCATTCTAATTTAATATGCAATGTATTAGGCTGTTTTTGCACTGCTATAAAGAAATACCTGAAACTGAGTAATTTATAAAGAAAAGAAGTTTAGGCCGGGCGCAGTGGCTCACGCCTGTAATCCCAGCACTTTGGGAGGCCGAAGTGGGCAGATCACGAGGTCAGGAGATCAAAACCATCCTGGCTAACACGGTGAAACCACAACTCTACTAAAAATACAAAAAAAAAAAATTAACCAGGTGTGGTGGCGGGTACCTGTAGTCCTAGCTACTCGGGAGGCTGAGGCAGGAGAATGGCATGAACCTGGAACCCGGGAAGCAGAGCTTGCCATGAGCCGAGATTGGGCTACTGCACTCCAGCCTGGGGGGACAGAGCGAGACTCTGTCTCAAAAAAAAAAAAAAGAAAAAAGAAAAAAAAAAGAAAAGTTTAATTGGCTCACACTTCTGCATGCTTTACAGGAAGCATGGTGCTGACATCTGCTCAGCTTCTGATGAAGCCTTAGGAAGCTCACAATCATGATGAAAGGCAAAGGGGGAACAGGCACGTCACATGGCAAGAGCAGGGGCAAGGGAGACAGAGAGGAGTTGGGGGAGGTGTCACATACTTTTAAACAAACAGATCTCATGTGAACTCAGAGCAAGAGCTCACTTGTCACCAAGGGGATGGCCAAAGCTATTCATGAGGGATACACTCCCATGGTCAAAACACCTTCCACCAGGCCCCACCTCCAACTCTGGAGATTACAATCCAACATGAGATATGGGTGGGGAAAAATATCCAAACTATATCACATTGGAAGTATGGTTTTTACATCAGCCTTAGGAGGTTGGTTAATGTGAGTCTGCACCGAGAAATGGAGCACAATCTTGGTGCTTTGCTCTTATAACAAGGCTAAAGATCAGACCTTACACCATGAAAAATTCTCCTTGATACTGACTGCCTTGTGAAACATCTTGGTAGACTAACAATGGACGTTGCTTGGCCTTTTCATATACAATCCTATTTGAAAGTTCACACTATCATATGTGTTGTAACTATCCTTCTCAATAATAATTATTTGTCTAGGAAACTCCTACTTACTCTTTAAAACCTAATAAAATGTCACCACAGCCATCCCTGACTTTTCCAGGCCAGAATTAACCACTTCCTATTTCATAATCCTATACCATTATACACGTTTCTCTGTTCACTTAATATATTGCAGTTTACATATTTGTCTCTGAGGCCATACTCTGGGCTGTTTGAGAAAAGTAATGAGGTCTTATTTTTTATTCTTAGTTTCTTGAAAACAGCAGGTGTCCAATAAACATTGGCGAATTAATAAACAAGGTAATGTAAATCCCAATGGTTTATTCTAATTTGTGGCAATCAATAATTTAAATCAACTTAATGCAACCACAGAAAAGTAAGTCTAATTTTCTATAACAAGTACTGATTAATTGAACTTCCCTAAAACACAAAATTGGAAAAGGAAAAAAATCAGATTTGTATAATGACAGAAAAAGCATAAAGTTTGAAGCTGGGGCTATCTGGCAATTATATCCCAGATTTACCTCTGCTACCTTCCTTGAGCCTGAATTTTCCTTACCAAAAAAAAAAAAAAAAATCTCTGGTTGCCAGAAATTAAATAAGATAGTGTAAATAAAGTAGATAGCAAAGGCCATGAACACAGGGACTCAATAGAATAGTAGGAGCTCAGTAAATGTTAATTCCCTTCTTTTCTGGTCCCCATGAAGCCATTTTCCTGAAATCAAAATTAGATAATGCATTATACCAGGATTCTTATTCCCTTAAGATAAGAATTCTCCACTTCCTAAGGAATGCTTATTCTTTCAACCAGCTGTCCAATGGTCAGAACCTCTCCCCTATCTGACCTTCCCCAAAACAGAAGCACAGGAAAAAACAGGTAGGTAACTACCGGTAGCAATATCCATTTAACAAAGGTATGAGGGTAGGGTGGGTCCCAAGGACAAGAACCCTATCCCAAAATCTGAGTAACAATAACTATTTGCTGCCAAGGAAATTGCCCATGAGCTTGCTGGGTTGAGTGGAAATGCACTGGCTCCAGGAAGAGGACATTACAGGGCAGCCAGGCTGAGGCACATGGTGTGGAGACCATGGTCACTGGGGTCACCACGAGGTCAAGGGATCCCTCAACTCTGGGGCCACAAAAGGCATCCCTGTCCTCTTGGTCATAGACACAATAATAAAATGGGTTTTGCTGTTTTAGAAAAATCTGGAGAAAGGGAGGGGGACATAGTGAAAAGCAAGGAAAAATTCCAAGGCCATTTCCTCCCAGAGGATGTCCACTTCGACATCCAAGTTGGCCAGGTTGAAGAAATAGCAATCCTTGAAGCATGCTGTCTGTGACAGGGATGAACTCCTCCTTCACTTCTTGAGTGTTTCAAGATGTATCTTTATAAGTAACAAACTAAAATGAAGATTAATGGGTGGAGGGAGACATGGAGCCAAACCTTACCCCAACAGGAACCACACAGTGGGGCACGCCACAGCCTGGGGAGTTTGGTCGGGAGAGTTGCCGAGATGGCTGTCAGAGCAGCAGAGGAAAGAATCCTTCTCCCTGGGCTGGGACCGCTTCCTTCTCATCTCCTGGAGGAAGACAAGGATTTCCTCGAATAAAGTCAAAGTCTCCGTCAGTCCAAGGTCACAGACATCCCTGTCCAACTTTGCTTCCGTTTACACACAAGGAAATGAGAACACTGAAGCCAATTAACTAAAGATGAAATAGATGTGGTCCAAGTATAAGTTTGAGCCAAAAATGTTCTTTCAAAGTCCAGTCCAAGAAAGCTCTTTCTAGATTTGGTGTCAGCATTTGGATTTTCCCCCAAAGATTTAGTCCATGTTCTCAATAAGGAAAGGGTTGGGATTGGGAGGGGTGGAGAATTAGAGATGGAGTGATGAGAGTACACACAACAGAGCAAGCTCTGGAATCAGACAACATTGGCTTCCGATCCTGGCTGTACCGCTAATGACTCTGTGATCTTAGGCAAGTATTTTAACCTCTCTGCGCCTCAGTCTCCTGTCCTGCAAAAGTAAGCTTGACATCGTCGTCCTCACATAGTTGTGCAGATTACATGAAATGACATATGCAAAGGTGCATAACACACAGCCCTGGCATGTCATAGAAGATGCTTGCCAAATGTTAGTTTCCTTCCTTTTCAAATTACCTATTTAGGATTTCTGAATGTATTCGTACTGAGAAGTACTGTTGAGAAGGGTGTCTTCAATTATACTTTATAGAGAATATGAAACATATGGGAGGAAGATATTGATCCCAAGCTGCCAAAATTATTTTTGTGGAAAGAAAATTCAGAATCACTCCAGATCCATACTGCACTCTTAGCTGCAGGTGCACCTATGAAGTCTTTGACAAAATTAAGTTGAATATATTCATTATGACATAAATAGAATTCAGGGAGCTACTTCATTCAGGTTGGAGCTATGAGTGGCACCATCTTCTGCAGAATCACTCCATCGGGTATGTATCAACACATTTGAAAATGTCAGACTGAAAAGAGGAAGTTTTCTCTCTGGGATTTGAACACCTGGTGTGAGAAATCTAAGAGAAAGGTAATGGCAGAGAAAGAAGAGATTAATTTTTATTCTTTCTGTATAATAAATTCAGTCACCACCAAACAAAGCAATAGATCTTCCTTTCAATATTGTCACTTGATAGATATTATTAAATGGCCTTTTCAAAATAATCTATGTAGCATATTTGCACTCAAATAGTGAGTTTCTGAGATACGCACAGGTAAAGAGTGTTAGATGCTTCACAATGTCATGCAACTCCATCTGCTTAGAAGTGGCTGCTGCTGGGAACTGTGAAATCATGACACTAGTGTACCGCAGGGGCCGGGGGCCAGGGGGAGAAAATGAGCATGTATTGATTGTTCTGCTATGTGCCTGGCACAGGGTTTGGCACTCAGAGATGTTATATTGCTTGGAACGCACAGTATTTTTGTGAGGTCGAATTACCACCTCATTCTAGAGAGCAGGAAATTGAGTCCAATGAAATTAACTAACTAGTCGACGGCAAGGGTTGGATTTCAGCACAAATTCGTCTCACTCCAAAGCCAAGCCTTTTCCATGGCCACACTGCCTGCCCAAGACCCCAGGTGGGCTCCATTCACCCCACTCTTGCTCTAAAGTTGAAGAATTTCCAGCCCAGAAAGCTGAAGTACATCACTTTAAGTCAAACTGAACTCATCCTCAAGGTTGAAGTAGAACGCAACTTCTGTAAATGCTGGTAGAGTTCATTTTCCTCCATGTCTCCCTCATTGAAAAGGCCACTGGACACAGACATCATGAATCTGGTTCTCCCCTCCCCAGTCACCTCCAGCGCAGTCAATAGAACCACCACGTGGAACTACCACAGGCTCCGGGCAACCTTGGCATCCTCCTACACCTTGGCATCCTCCTACAGCTCATCGGCACATCTTAGTATCTCTACCTTCAAAAGATCCCTCAGGTCCACCCACATCCCACCCCCTCTGCCATCAGCCCCACTCCAAGCCCCCACCATCAGCTTTTGCCTGATGGTTGCAGTCTCCTAACTGGTAGCTCAACTCCTCCTTGTAAACCCTGCAAGAGCCAATCCCTCCAGATGGATCCTGAGTAGCTAACCAGGCCTAAATTCAAATTACAGACGAGCAGCCATTTGTTGACAGGAGGTCAGGCATGTACTCTGAGTGCCCAGAAAACTCACATCATCAAGTAACTTTGGGACTTTCATAGCTGTCTGTTCCTGCTCATGCCGCCTGCATCAAAGGTGCTGGAAAATCCCATTTTGCCTCCTATACCTAATCAACAGACTGTGACCTGTGTCAGCCAATCAGAACCAAACAAGTTTGCATCCTTCTTTTGCATAGTGAACCAGAGCAGGAACCTGGGCAGGAACGTTTTCTATAAGAGGCAGCCCCTCTCTTTGTTCTCCCAAAACGCCCCTCTGTTGGGTTCCAAAAGCTGCCACTCCCAGTTTGCAAACTGTACACTGGAATTAAGTCTCATTCCTTTAAAAAACAAAATCATTTCAAGAGATTTGTTGACATACTCTTCACTCTTCATGTCTGGTTTTAGAGCAACTTGAAGACACTTTCCTTCACTCTCTCACTCATTCAGTCATTCAATAAATATTTTTGAGTACCTACTGTGGGCCAGGCACTGTTTTAAGTGGGAATTCAGCAGTGATAAAAATAAGCTAGAATCCCTGACCTCATGAAGCTTACAGCTTAAAAAGGGGAACAGGCAATTTACAAAGTATGTAAAACATAGAATAAATTATATAGTGATAACTTCCAGGAAGAAAAACAAAGCAGGAAAGGGTGCCAAAAAATTCTCTCCAAGAAGATGACTTGGCTGTGAATGCCCGAGGGAAGGGAGGAGTGAGCCTGAGCTGTGTGTCTATTTGGGAGAAGGATGTTCTGTGCAGAGGGGACCCAGCGCCAGGGCCTGGGACAAGAGCAGGACGGGCACATTCCAGGAATAGCAGGGAGGTGGGGCCAGGGCTAGAACAGAGAGAATGAGGGGAGAGAAATAGGACAGACCATAGAGGAAGCCCTCCAATGGTAAAGAGTTACCCTTTGCTGAGCCCCATACACATACCAAACATCCTATGGAGCATTTTGCATTTATTTATTTCTAATTCTCACAAATCAATAGCCTTCAAAATATCCTTATTTTTCAAATGAGAACATTGAGATTGGGAAATGTTCAGTGACTCGCCCAGGGTCACACAGAGCCCAATCTGTCTAATTTCATTGCACTGTAGCTGCTTCTCTATTGATCTGGGTTTGTGCGATGATACTAAGTCAGGGCATGGCTTAAGCAAAATCCGCTTAGCTATGAGGTCAATCACAGATTGAATTATGACCTCAGTTCTGAATTAGAAAGAGCTGCTCAGAACAGGCTGTGAGTGCAAACCAAAAGCTCACTGTGAACAACAGCCTGAATTGGGCTCTATGTTCTTAGAGACTTGAGGTTCAATTCCATGGACTTCAGTTTCTCCAGTATAAAATGAGATTGGAGTTCATTAACTGGTCTCTAGGCTAGAAATGCCCTTAGAGATCATGCAATTCAACATCCTCATTTGCAGAAGGTGAGACAGTCTCAAAGAGGAGGCATGACCAGCACAAGGTCACAAGGTGGGTCAAAGGCAGAGGTGGGACTCCCACCCAACTCAGTGCTCCCCCCACTGCAGGGCACACACCTGCCATGGAGACGTGTGAATGACCCTGCCTTTGCTTCAAGGTACTAGAGTAAGGGGAAGGGAATGAAAACTGGGGCAAGTGTTCCAAGTGAGTCCTTGAAAGAATCTCCCCTACCCTGGCATGATGCTCAGTCCTTCCTCACACCTAGTAGCAGCCCCCAAAAAGATATGTCTGCATTCTAATAGCTGGACCAGGGGATAATACTTAATATAGCAAAAGATGGGATTAAGTTTACAGTCTTCAGAGGAGGAGGAGGAGCTCATGCTGGATTATCATGGGGGTCCTAAACGCACTCACAGGTGTCCTTCCTGAACAGCAGTAGGAGTCTTGGGACAAGGGAGGCAGAGAATGAAGTGGTGAAGCCATCAGCCAAGGAATGCCTGGAGCCACCAGCAGCTGGGAGACACAGGGAACGGATTCTCCCCTAGAACCTCTGGAGGGAGCACAGCCCTATTCATACCTTAATTTCATTTTCTGCTCAATGAAACCGATTTCAGACTGCTAGCCGCCAGAGCTGTGAGAGAAGACATTTCTGTTGTTTGAAGCCCCAAGTTTGTGGTAATTTGTTCCAACAGCCCCAGGAAACTAGTTACCCCCATCTGCTAACTTCTTGCTGTTTTCCCGACCTCTTGCCACTCTGTCTACTCCCTTGTCTGAACGGCCCCAGACTCCAGCTGCAGATACCTTATCCCTCTCCACTGCAGCTCTCCCCTCAGCCTCAGCCCTTACCTCTCCAGCTTACACTCTCTTCTCTGCCCCTTGCCACTCATCCTTCCCAGCTCCTCCAGTCCCCAGAACCTCCCTTCCCATCAGCAACTCCCCAAGGCACCCCCTCCCCATCTGCCTGAGAAAACAGAGGGCTGGAAGCCTCTTCTAGCAGCGTCACAAATCTTCATTAGGGCCATAATGATCATTAATGTGCTGGAACCGCAACGGTCTGTTAGCAAGCCTTGTTAGTGGCAGCATGATGGATGAGGACCCGGCTGCCAACCAGCCCCTGCCCCCCACCCCTGCCCCCCAGTTGTCATTGCCTTGCTGGTGAGTGTTATGAATGAAAGAAAGTATGATGGAATTGCTATTAGGATGAACTCAGGGCTGGGCCAGCGTGGGGGCTGCAGCTCCCTCTCTTACAGTAGGCAGAGCTGCTCCTCAGTACCGTAAGATGCACCACCCTTAGTAAAGCTCCCTCTAACCATCCAAACCAGACCATGAGCAATCCAGGAGGCTTCCCACATAAAACAGGAGACACTCAAATTTGAATTTCAGATGAGCAACAAATAAGTATGAACCATGCAATATCCAACACATGTCTATGCTACAAATGTATTTATTTTTTATCCAGAAGTCAAAGTTCAGATACAATTGGGGCATCCCCTATTTTTATTTGCTAAATCTGGTGACCCTAGACCTGGCCTGGGTCTCCGCCTGGCAGCTCTGGTCAGTGTCTTTTACTCACCACATCACAGCCTACCTTTAACAGCAGCACCTGCCCAGACCACCAGGAGCAGCACTTGGACAGAAGCCAAGGAAGCTGTGGCATTTTGAGTATTTGCTAGAATTCTAAGAGGCTCAGCCAGGTAGGCTCATGAATTGAAACTTCGGCAGAGACAAAGAATTGATGTGCTGATGTGCTGATGTGCTGATGTGCTGATGTGCTGATGTGGTGGCCATGGAAAGTGGGAGACAGTAGATGGCTAGGAAAGGCTGTGCGACAGTCATGCGATTCATCCAATCCAGCCACCACGTGCTCCACACAGCACTGCCAGCGCAGAAGGGAGAAAAGCACAGCCTCTGTCCTGAGGGAGGCACGGAGGATGCTGTGCAATTTCCCTCCCTAATAACCCTGAGGTGAGTGAGGGTGGACTCACCCTCACTCACTCTCTATACCTCCTCCCAGCTCCTGAAATCACCTGCTGTTCCCACTGTCCCTCACCTGCAATCTCTCACAGCAATCGGCATTTCTGTAACTTTGGTGCTCTGCTATAAGCCCTCATCCTGTCCCTCCACCTTGGATCATTGCCCTCCATAAACTTATTCTGTTTCAGGTCACCTGCCACCCAGCTGCCACGTTTCTGGCTCTAAGAAACCACAAACTAGATGGAGCAGCTCTTTTTACTGCTATTGATTGTCTCCCCTTTGCCTGCCCAATAAAGACCAAACTCAAGGCATGGCACTTAGGAGCCTCTGAGCTCAGCACGGTCCCACCTCATCTCCCATTTGCCTTACTAGCCACCCAGTGCTAGAGGCAGGGGGATGGCAAGGTTCTAGAAAGTGATGTGGGTGAATTTCTTCCTCCTGCTCCTCTTAGAGAATCTGAGACCCAGAAGCTCTGGCTAAACCTTTATTATCCAACTTAGCCCAATGTGACCTGAGAGAGATCTCTACCCCCTTCCCTACCCTGCCTGGATAAGCCCATGCCAGGAAGTGTAGAGCCCCCAGGATGCTCTGGCCTGGCTCAGTGAGCTCTCTCACCTCTACCTGAGCCACAGGTGATTTCAAAACTGGCCCAAAACAGTAAGGCAAGCAAGAGATGGGGCTGGGTGTACAGCTGGGCAACCCGACGCCAGAGCTGGTGCCTTCAGTTGCTGTACTGTGCACAGCCCTGGGTGCTTCTTAACATGTATGGGATGTCTGTGTACAGGCAGCACTGGAGAGAGGAATCCACATCTGCTTCTTAAGGCCATGGGTATACAACTACCCTATCTCTGAAATTATACTACAACTCTACAGGCCCCCAATTTTCCACTCAGTGATCCCCTCAGCATCTTTGTCTTTCCACCTATGTTAAAGTAAGCTGACTGTTAAGAGTCACACACCCGGCCAGGTGTGGTGGCTCATGCCTGTAATCCCAGCACTTTGGGAGGCCAAGGCAGGTGGATCACCTGAGGTCAGAAGTTCGAGACCAGCCTGGCCAAAATGGTGAAACCCCGCCTCTACTAAAAATACAAAAATTAGCCGGTCATGTTGCAGGCACCTGTAATCTCAGCTACTCAGGAGGCTGAGGCACGAGAATCGCTTGAACCCCAGAGGCGGAGGCTGCAGTGAGCTGAGCTTGTACCACTGCACTCCAGCCTGGGATACAGACCGTGGCTCTGTCTCAAAAAAGAAAAAAAAAAAAAAGAGTCAAGAGTCACACACCCCAAATTTCTGCGACTTAGCAACACAGGAAGTGTTTGATTGTTGTTCAACACTTTGGTCTGGGGAGCTTTGCTCCAGGCAGCCACTCAGGGCCCCGGGCTGCTTTCATCTTGTGGTTCCAACATCCTCTAGGTCCTTGGAATTCTCTTCATTCAGAAAATAAATGAGGTAAGGATTATATGTACAAGGTTTTTACGAACCAGGGCTGCAAGTGGGGCATGTAGTGGACATTGTGATATGCCACCCAGACGCCCCATCAGGCTGAAGGGCTGACTTCCTCAGTCAATAGGAGTATTGCCGGAAGCTCATCTTTACCTTAAATCACCTTTCAGAAATGTCCTGGGCTGAAGGAAGTTGCCTCACACAAGGTCTTATCCCATTTCTAGGGCAGATGACTGGTCAACACAGGGGTCTAAAGGCCCAGCTCCATCATCCCATCCCGCACCCCAGTGCAGAAGAGTCATCCCAGCCTTAGAGTTCTGCCTGGGCAGCTGAGGCCATAGCTGAGTCGGCATCACTCAGTCATCATAGTCTAACCTCTCCCTCCTCCCACCTGCTTCCTTCTCTTCCCTGTTGTTGGTCTCAATCTCAAGAGCACTCCCAGATGAACCTGCATGCTGATCTCTAGTTCAGAGGCTGCTTCCCAGGAGGCCCAAACTACATCTGCGCAGGTCACTTCTGCTCATATTGCACCAGCCCAAACTCAGGACAGTAGCCACACTGAGTTGCAGAAGGGCCCAGAGAGTACAGTCCTGTGGTCTGCGCAGGAAAAGGGAAGAACACGGGGACCAGCAAAGCACATGCCCTTTGCCTTACACAACCTTTCAACCTTACAGAGCCCTACGGTGGAATGGCCGGAGGGAGCATCTGAAAGTGAAAGTGGAGGAAACATTTGAACCTGAGATCATGAATCCAAAGCACTGGGCTTGGGATCAGAATGTGGGATTTGAGTCCAGCCCTTCTATTTTCTAGGATCAATAAAATGTTATTTTTCTTTCTTCTGTAAATTTCATCCTCAAATATACAAAATGAGACTAAAAATAGTGGAAGACAAAGCAGTTACTGTAAGGATCAACAAGAAAATCTATGCAAAATCAATCATCCCAGCAGTTGGTAAGAAAAAAAATCCCTCTGTGGATACTTGGTGGGTCCAAATCTGTCTCCTGACGTCTGCTTGATCCATGTAAAAACAGTGACTTCTTTGACTCTACACTTGTGGGTTGGGGCACTCAGACATCACATCCTATGAAGAGTTGACCAAGTGAAAATGAACTAGCAAGCTGGAGAATTAAATACCATCCCTGTTTTGCTTTCTTTCTAACAAAACTGAAAATGTTTTCCTTTGGTATTAAACCACTTGATCTCGACTCCGGATTCTGCAGCCTGAGCTGCCCCGGAGTTCTGTGGTTTGCATGAGTTGGACAAGGATCTGATGCCGGGATCTGGCATCTGCTTGAGGTGGGCCTTTGAAGGCAGGAATGAGACTTGGCTGGCTTGGAACTAGAGGTTCTTCCAGGCTTCGGGAATGCCACTCCAGATGGTACAGCTCTCGTGGGAAGAGGCCAGCTGGGCAGGACAGACTGGGCAGAGGGTGAGACTGCTTCCTTCATGCTTCATGATTTGAAATCAAACCAGTATAAACCTACAATATAATCAGAGCATTGAGAGGGCCTAGGAATGGAATCCTATCTACACAATACCCAGGAAAGAATGCTGGGATATCAGAGGCCCTATTAATTCACAGCCAAGGTTTCTGAGCCTGATCTTGGGGCATCAAATGTGAGTCAGTGGGGAATGATACCATTTTGTCCACAGTGATTAAGATCATGGGTTGTAAAGCAAGATCACCAGCATTTAAATTCTGATTCTGTGGCCGGGCACGGTGGCTCACGCCTGTAATCCCAACACTTTGGGAGGCCAAAGCGGGTGGATCACGAGGTCAGGGGTTTGAGACCAGCCTGGCCAAGATGGTGAAATCCGTCTCTGCTAAAATTACAAAAATTAGCTGGGCACGGTGGCAGGCGCCTTTAATACCAGCTACTTGGGAGGCTGAGGCAGGGGAATGGCTTGAACCTGGGAGGCAGAGGTTACAGTGAGCTGAGCTGGTGCCATTGCATTCCAGCCTGGGCGACAGAGTGAGACTCCGTCTGAAAAAAATTAATTAATTAATTAATTAATTCTGATTCCACTTCTTCTAAGCTGTGTGAATGTGTGCAAGCTGGTGACCTAACTCTTCTGTGACTTAGTATTCCCATCTCTAAAATGAAGATCAAAATGGTACCTACATCATTATGAGAACATGAAGATTAGATGGAAGATATCCATGAAACTCTTTAGAAGAACCTGGCATTCAGCAACCATACAATGGAGTTAGGTGCTGTGGCTGCTGCAGCTGCCGCTGTTGTGATAATTATTATACTCAATATTATGAAAGGGTAGCTTCATTTGCTTGCTGATGTGCTCATAGAGATTTCCCTATCCCTTGTCAGTGCTAGACCCTAGACAGGGAGGCCTGGTCCCTGACCCAGAGCTGCCCATGGTCTGCTTAGGTAATGATGAAAGCAAAGATGATTCTGTCTTGACCCAGTTGCTGAAGGTGACAGGATGGCACAGATATAAGCCTCCTACCTAACCTATCCTGCAGGCATGCTGCTGCCACACTTCATTAACCTAACAAAGAACTATGATTGCTGATGGAGAGACAAGTAGGCCCTTCTGTGAAAGGAGAAATGGGAGGTGGAGTTCGAATGGACTTTCTGTGTAGAAGGATCAAAGGTGATTGTGCTACTGACACAGCCTTGGGAGTCCATCTGCTGCCATCCTACACCCACCCCGCCTGCCCTTTAATGGGGGAAGCAGAATCATAGGTTCTCAAGACCAAAAGGCAACTTCAAGGGAAGAAGTGCGGATGCGTTTTAGAGAGGCTTCATTTTGTTCTTGAAATCAAGATCCCCCATGTTCAAGCTCTACTAACCTCCCTGAGACTCATGTTCTTATCTACAAAATGGGGGTATTTTATCATAAACTGTTGTAACAATTACATGAAACAATGTTTAGTTATTTATTTTTTGTCATTTACCCTAGATTATTTCACACCGCAAAGGGTATTAAACATTTATCAACCCACATATGAGGCAGCAAGAAAAACAAATAGCAGAGGAGAAACCATGAATAAAAGGGAAAAAAGAAAGGCAAGGAAAATATCAGTCCACATAACTTCATTCCCTATGATTCTAGGACAGAGATAAGCTACAGACTTTGCTTTGAGCTTTCTAGTGGTCAAAGCAAAGAGAAATAGTTCAGTTTCAATTAATTTTGTCAATTACAAAATTAATGGTGTCCATAAAATGAAAACAGACTTGTCGTTCAGAAATGAAGCATGTGTTCTAAAGCTCTTAGCATCTCTTTAAAAATATGCTAGCAGCTACTGTGAACTGCCACAACTTTCACCATCATCATCAAATACGGTGTTATTTAAAAATAAAGACTGGAAAATTACTTGCGTGTCCATGGTCAGAAAACATTTTCGAAAAAAACAGAATAAAACATAACAAAAAAGAAGAATTTTTATGAAACATTTGTTTCAATTTTATATATATATACAGGGAGGGAAAAGAGAGAGAACTGAGACTCTGATGTAAAACATGCCTTGTGATTCAGGTTCAACAAAGTAGATCACACCATCACCTGGCCATGCTTCCCTCCTGTCCAGCCGTCCTCCAAGTGAATGTCCACCTCTGCTTCAACACTAAAGCACCAGAGCTTGGCCCAGACCCTTTCCTGGGTAAGACTCTATCACTGACCCTCTCAGTGATTAAAAAAAAATATTCTTCCTTTGATCTGAAATCTGTCTCCCCGGAATTTTGATGCGCCAAAATGTTACCACACATTCTGAAGCAAGTTAATTTCCATTCATTTATTTTATATTTTATTTGCATTCTTCGAAGGCCCTTCTTTGAGCAGAGCTCTGGCCTACCCCCTGGTGAAGTCAGAGAAACAGAGACGCACAGGGCATGATTTCTTGCCACCAGCAAAGCCTAGGGTCCCCTGGGGAAGACACATGAATGTACCAACAGCATATAAGAGAGAGTCATACAAAGAATCCAAGGGCCTTACTAGGTGTGGGCTGACAAGCAAATCAAGCAGAAGTAGGTTTCAGATGGAGGCACGGGGGCTGGATGCACAGGCCAGGAGATTGACAGGATGTTCTGCTTGAATGGGGGAAGAGCTTAGCCCTGAGCAAGGGACCACACCATGGTCGATGGTAGAAAGTCACTCTATGTCTAGAAAAAGGTGAGGGGCATGCCAGGAAGAGTTTTCCTCAACGAATGATGGCGGAAACCATAGAAAAGACAAACAACAAAAAAACGGCAATCCAGGTTATCTGTTCCTGTGTCTCTGTAATTAAATTAACATAGAGCAGATAACTATAAATGGTTTATTGCGGAGACTGTCAATACAGGAGGAAAATCAGACCTCCCAGGCCAGCTTGGACTAGGAACCCACGTGAACCAATCAACTGTGATCAGGGGCAGGGCTGTGTCAGAATATGGCAGCTCCTGCAGGAGCCACACAGCTGGAGGGAGCATGCTGGACACACAAAGAGCAGGTGTTCTCAGAGGAGAGCTGGCTAGGAAATTAAAACTTTGGGTGGAAGTGGGGGTCAGTGTGCCTTCTGCGGAGTAAGCTCCTGCATGGAAAGAGGCATGCGGTGTAAAGAACATCGGAATTAATTCAGGGGTCCTGCTCCCACCTACAGCTGTATCATCTCAAGCACATCACTATCTTTCTAATGCTCAGTCTCCATTCCTGTAAAGTGGAGGTAATGGTCTCACCTCTGTCCCTCACACGGTTGATAGCCAGATGACTTTATGGCTGGGGAAGTGCTTTGTTCATTGTAAAGGGTCCTGCCCAGGTAGGGAGTGGTTAAACATTTAAGTAAAAGCTGAATAAAAAATAGCCTGCCATCAGGAATATGACAGAAGAAAGGCCAGCCCCATTGAGAAGCTGAGCTGCATGCCCCCAAGGGTCTTCCATCCGTGTGACACCATGAAATCTTAAGAGACTAGCTCCATCCATCACCACACTTCTGCCAACAAGAATCCCAATTCTCAGCCTCTTTGATTTCTATTCCCATTGAAATTGTTTTCCTTCATGAGCAGGCCCTCATAAAGGCCTATATTTACTAAATCAAACTCACTTTTTAAAATTTATTCTACCCAGAATTTTGTATTTGTCACCAATCTCAATGATGTTTCTCAAAAGAACAGCTACTGATCAAACATGGTACTCTACTAAACAATGTCATGATATAGTCCGCCTGCTATAAAGAGAAATGTTGGCTATTTTGGAGTCAAGCTTCCTAGATTTCAAATCTCAGCTCTACCATTTATTCATTATGTGATCTTGGGTAAATTTACTCAGTGAGCCTCAGTTTTGATATCTGTTAACTAGATAGAAGAATACCAACTTTGAAAGTTTGTGACAATTACAGTTATGAAGTTATTAAGGTTGTGAAGATTATAGACAACTAATGTAAAACATCTACTATGATGTTTAGCTCATAGTGGAGCTCAAAACATTTATTTTTATTGAAATATACCATATGTATGGTATATTTATTGAAATATATTTTTTGAAATATACCATAACTATAAAATAAATTTTTGAATATTGAAATATACCATATGTATGAAAAATACACAAATTGTAAGCATACAGCTCAATGAATATTAAAAAGTGGGCGTACCTATGTGACTGGCACCCAAATCCAAAAACAGAATATGACCAGCACCCAGAAGTCTCCCCCATTCTTCCCTCTAGTTGTTATCAGCCCCCCACCCCCAACCCAGGAAAACCAGCAGCTCTACTTCTCTCACCATATACTTGCTTCATCTGTTTCTGAATATTACATAAATGGAATTACACAATATGTAATCTTTTGAATCTGGCTCCTTCTACTCAACACTTAATTTGTGAGATGTTATATGTAGTTGTAGTTTATTCCCAATGTTTGTGTTATTATTTTTCAGTTCAATTTGTGACTTGCCACCTTGAAACAAAATGGTTATCAGAGAAAACTTCCAAATGGCTAAACTTCTATGATTGGACCAAATGATGGCTGCAGTTCAAAAAACCACTAGTTTGATATTTTGAATCACAGGATGATTCACTAAGCTGCCCTGGAGCATAATACCTAAAATGTGCACATCCTTTACAATAAATGAAATAAGCCAAGCAGTTACAGCCAACAGCCTAAATAAAAGCAGACATATATTAAACTCTTAGTGAACTCCAGGGAGAAAGACTGAATTCAAATAAGAAGAATACACATTGCCTATGCAAATAGGTAAGTAAAAAAGAGAAATGGTCTCTAAAGTCTCCAGTGGAGTTGTTAAAAACGAGCAGGCATGAAGTACAATGAAAATAGAGTAGACTTTGACACTGGATGAAAACTAGTGTCCAGCCAGTGATCCACTGCTCATTAACAGTGTAATTTGAACAAGTTACTTTACTTCTCTGAGTTTCAATTCCTTCATTTGTAAAATGAAAATAATAGTAGTTACTTCTTAGGGTTTGTTTGAAGATAAAATTACATAAAACAATGATATAAGATACACAGTAGGTGCTTGTATTAAAAAATGAGGGAGAAACTTCAAATAGATCACTTAAGAGAGAATGCTGGAATTCAACAGAGAAGTGGCAGGAAATACCTAAAACCTGGGAGGAGAAGGAAGCAAGGCACCCTGTTCTGCCTGAATTGGCAGAAGGCACAGAGAAGCTCCCCAATGCAAGGAAAAGGTAAGTGAGTAGCCCCAGAGGTCTACATTCCCACCACAGACTCCTGTAATCCTAGCCACAGGAGAGCTCCTCTATCCACACGGGCTGTGAGACTAACAGAGAGAGGCTGCCTGGAGTCCATGCAATGGCATTGCTCCAGAGAGGGAGCTCATGCTGGGTCTGGCACACCCCTTGAGTCCTTAGAAGCTACAGCAAGGTACTATTTCGAGAACCCAGCCCCCACCAAACTGCTTCATGCCCTAAGGCCCAACAGCCCCTGCATCCATCTACACATCCCTGGAGTCCCACTGACATCCCACACCTGCAGCTGCCAATGCTGGGTACTGAGAACTGGCCAACCAAATGTCCCTGTTTACAGCAAAACTTCACCACAGCCTGCCTCTACTAACAACCATACCCTCAGCCACTGAGGAAGACACAGACACTAGTGACACTGTTTAAAACCAAAGAAATCACACAGAGACTACACTACTTCGCAAACCCAGAATTAAAGCCAGAGTGCCCCACCCAAACAAAACCATGAACACATTTTCAGGGAAAAGTCCTCTCCTACAAAAACAAATTCAAAAAAGAAATGAAAGAGATGATGGTTGCACCACATGTCCAGATGTCAATGTAAGAATGTAAGAAACATAAAAAAGTATGAGAATATGACATCGTCAATGGAACAGAATTAATTATCTAGCAACAGATTCCAATGAAAAAAAATTATGAAATTCCAGACAAAGAATGAAAATAATGCTATTAAAGAAGCTCAGTGACATACAAAAGAACTCATGAAAACAATACAAAGATATCAGAAAAACAATTCAGGAATGAATAAGAAATTTACCAAAGACATATCATAAAAGGAACCAAACAGAAGTTCTGGAACTGGAGAATTAATTGAATAAAATACAAAATACTTTTGAAAACTTCAACCATAGACTAGATAAAGCAGAAGAAAGAATTTTAGAACTTGAAAAGTTTATAGAAATAACCCAGTCAGATAAAAATTTTTAAAAAGAATGAACAAAGTCTACATGACATATAGAACACCATAAAGTAACCAAATATTCACATTTTCACTGACCCAGGAGGCAAAGAGAAAACAATCTATTAAACAAAATGATAGCTGAAAACCTCACAAGTCTAGCCAGGGATTTAGACATACAAATACAAGAAGCTCAGATATTCCCAAACAAATACAATTCAAAAAGGTCTTCTCTACCACACATTACAGTCAAGCTGTCAGAAGTCAAAGAGAGAATTTTAGGCCAAGCGCGGTGACTCATACCTGTAATCCCAGCACTTTGGGAGGCCAAGGCAGGTGGATCATGAGGTCAGGAGTTCAAGACCAGCCTGGCCAGAATGGTGAAACCCTGTATCTACTAAAATACAAAAAATTAGCTGGGCATGGTGGTGCATGCCTGTAGTCCCAGCTACTTGGGAGGCTGAGACAGGATAATTGCTTGAACCCGGCAGGTGGAGGCTACAGTAAGCTGAGATCGTGCCACTCCACTCCAGCCTGGGCAACAGAGCAAGATTCCATCTCAAAAAAAAAAAAGAAAAAGAAAAGAGAAAGAGAGAGAGAGAATTTTAAAAGCAGCATGAGAAAAGTATCTCATCACTTATGAGAGAATCCCCCATACACTAACAGCACACTTCTCAGCAGAAATCTTACAGGCCAGGAGAGAATGGGATGATATATTCAAAAAGTGGAAAGTAAAAACTGCCAGTCAAGGATACTATATCCAGCAAAGCTATCTTTCATAAACAAAGAAAAAATGAAATCTTCCCCAGACAAGTAAAAGCTGAGGGAATTTATCGCTACTAGCCTGACCAAATAAGAAATGCTTAAGGGAGTCCTATAGCTAAAAGCAAAAGGATGATATCTACCATCATGAAGACACACAAAAGTGTAACATCCACAGGTAGAACAAACACACAAACATGGAAGAGAAAGGACTCAACAGGAACCACCAAGCCACAGTGACAAACAATAAGAGAAAAAGGAACAAAGAATCTACAGAACAACCAGAAATCAATTAATAAAACAACTGGAATAAGCCTGCACATATTAATAACCTTCAATATAAATGGACTAAACTTTCCATGTAAAATATACAGACTAACAGAATCAATTTTTTAAATGACCCAACTATATGCCGCTTACAAGAAACTCATCACACCTGTAAAGACACATATAGACTTTATAAAAGTAAAGAAATGGCAAAATATGTTCCAGAGAGAAACCAAAAGCAAGCAGGAGTTTCTATACTTAGATAATACAGAGTTTAGGTCAAAAACAGTAAAAAGAGACAAAGAAGTTCACTATATCATAATAAAGGAATCAATTTATTAAGAGGATAGAACAATTATAAACATATATCACACAACACTGGAGCACCTAGATATGTAAAGCAAATATTATTAGATCTAAGGGTAGAGATAGACTCCAATACAGTATTAGTTGAGGACTTCAATACTGACTCTTAGCATAGACAGATCATCTAGACAGAAAATTAACAAAGAAACATTGAATTTAAAAAGCACATTAGAACAAATGGACCTAACAGACACTTACAGAACATTTCATCCAACAAATATAGAACACACAATCTTCTCATTAACACATGGAAAATTCTTCAGAATACATCATATGTTATGACACAAAACGAGTCTCAATAAATTTTTAGAAATCTAAGACATATTAAGTATTCTCTCAGACCACAAAAGAATAAAACTAGAAACCAATAACAACAGGAACTTTGGAAACTGTACAAATACATTTAAACTAAACAACATGCTCCTAAATGACCATCATGTCAAGGAGGACATTAAGAAGGGAAAAAAAATGTTTATTGAAACATGAAAATCCAAACACAACATACCAAAACCTATGGGATACAGCAAAACCAGTGCTGAGAGAGGTTTATAGCAATAAATCCCTACATCAAAAAAGGTAGAAATATTTCAAATAAGCAAGTTAATGATGTACCTCAAGGAACTAAAAAAGCAAGAATAAACCAAACCCAAAATTAGTGGAAAAAAAGAAATAAAGATCAGAGCAGAATGAAATGAAATAGAGACTAAGAAAATAATACAAATGATCAGTGTAATGAAAAGTTGGCATTTTGAAAAGATAAACAAAATCAATAAACTGCTAGTTAGACTAACAAAAAATAAAAAAGAGAAAACCCAAATAAATAAAATCAGAAACAAAAAAGGAGACATGACAACAGATACCACAGAAATATAAAAGATGATCAGGGACTATTATGAACAACTATCTACTAACAAACTGGAAAATGTAGAGGACCTAAATAAATTCCTGTACACACGCAACCTACCAAGATTGAATCAGGAAAAAAAAAATAGAAAACTTGAGCAGAACAATAATGAATATTAAGATTGAATCAGTAATAAAAAGTCTTCCAACAAAGAAAAGTGCAAGATTGGATGGCTTCACTGCTGAATTCTGCCAAACACACAAAGAAGGAATAATACCAATTCTCCTCAAGCTATTTCAACAAATTGAAGAGGAAGGCATTCCTCCTAACACATTCCACAAGACCAGCATTACCCTAATAGCAAAACAGACTAGGATGCAGCAAATAAAAAAAAGCTACAGGCCAATATCCCTGATGAGTATGGACACAAAAATCTCCCCAAAATACTAGCAAATCAAATTCAACAGTACAGAAAAAGGTAATACACCATGATCAAGTGCAATTTATCTCAGGGATGCAAGAATACATATACTAATCAATAACTGTGATACATCACATCAACAGTATCAAGGAAAAAACCCATATGATTATCTCAATAGATACAAAACTCTCAAGAAACTAGATGTGGAAGGGACATACCTCAACATAATAAAAGCCATATATGACAAACCCACCGCTAACATTACACTGAATAGGTAAAAGCTGAAAGCCTTTCCTCTAAGAACTGGAATAAGACAAGGACGCCCACTTTCACCACTCCTATTCAACATAGTACTGGAAGTCCTAACCAGAGCAATCAAGCAAGAGGAAAAAAATAAAACGCATTCAAATTGGAAAAGAGGAAGTCAAATTGTCTCACTTTGCAGATGACATGATTTTATATTTAGAAAAACCTAAAGCTCTTATGTCTGATAAATTCAGTAAAGTTATAGGATACAGAATCAACATACAAAAATTAGTAGTGTTTTTATATACCAATAATGAACTAGCTGAGAAAGAAATCAAGAAGGCAATCCTGTCTATACTAGCTAAAAAAATAAATAAAAGATATAGGAATATTTTTAACTAAGGAGGTAGAAGACCTCTAAGAGGAAAACTATAAAACTCTGATGAAAGAAATTGAAGATGATGCAAAGAAACGGAAAGACGTCACATGCTCATGGATTGGGAGACTTGACATCATTAAAATGACCATACTACTCAAGGCAATTTGCATATTCAATGCAATCCCTATCAAAATACCAGTGTCAATTTTCACAGAAATACAAAAAACCATACTAAAATGTGTATAGAACCAAAAAAGAAGCTGAATAGTCAAAGCAATCCTGAGCAAAAAGAACAAAGCTGGAGGCATCATACTACCTGATTTCAAAATATATTACAAGGTTATAATAATCAAAGGAGCATGGTATTGGTATAAAAAGGGGCACATAGACAAATGGAATAGAATGGAGGACCCAGAAATGAATCCACATATTTACAGCCATAGAGTTTTTACAAAGGCGCTATGAGCCCCAAACATCTGAGACAGGTCCCAGTCAGTTTAGAAAGTTATTTTGCCAAGGTAAGGTTAAGGATGCATGCCTGTGACACAGCCTCAGGAGGTCCTGATGATATGTGCCCAAGGTGGTTGGGGGACAGCTCAGTTTTACACATTTTAGGGAGATAAGAGACATCAATCAATATATGTAAGATGACCACTGGTTCAGTCAGAAAAGGCGGGACAACTCTAAGCAAAGGCAGGACAACTCAAACTGGGGAGGGGGCTTCCAGGTCATAGGTAGATAAGAGACAAATGGTTGCCTCCTTTCTAAAGGAGGCAATTGGATATGCATTCATCTCAGTGAGAAGAGGGATGACTTTGAATAGAAGGAAAGGCAGGTTTGCCCTAAGCAGTTCCCAGCTTGCCTTTTCTGTTTAGCTTAGTGATTTTGGGGTCCCAAGACTTGTTTTCCTTTCACGGTGCCAAGAATATACACTGGGAAAGGACATCTTCTTCTATAAATGGTGCTGGGAAAATTAGAGCTCCATGAAGCTCTAATGCAGAAGCATGAACCTGGACCCCTAGGTTCACTGTAGATCTCATACCATATATTAATACAAAAACCAGCTCAAGATGGATCAAAGACTTAAACATAAGACCTGAAAATATAAAACTACTACATCAGGGAAACACTTCAGAACATTTGTCTAGGCAAAGATGTTAAGGATAAGACCTCAACAGCACAAAAATAGACAAAAGAGACTTAACCTAAAAAGCTTTTGCATAGCAAAGAAAACAACCAGCAGAATGAAGAGATAACCTGATGAATGGAAGAAAATACTTGCAAACTATTAATCTCACAAGGGGCTAATATCTAGAAAATACTAAAGGAACTCAAATAACTCAGTGCAATAATAATAATAATCCCATTGAAATGTGGGCAAAGGACATGAATAGACATTTATCAAAAGATGACATACAAATGGCCAACAGGTATATGAAAAAATGCTAACCATCATTAATAGTCAGGGAAATGCAAATCAGAACCACAATGAGATATTATCTCACCCCAGCTAAAGTGACTATTATTGAAAAGATTAAAAAAACAACAACAAAACAAAACAAAAAAACAGATGTTGGCAAGGATGTGGGAGGAAAATAACTCTCATACACTGTTTATGGGGATGTAAATTAGTACAGCCACAATGGAAAACAGTGTGGAGATTTCTCAAAAAGCTAAAAAAACAAACAAACAAACAAAAAAACTATACAATCCAACCATCCCATTACTGGGTATTTATCCAAAGGAAAAGAAATCAGTATATCAAAAGGATATCTGTACGCCCATGTTTATCACAGCGCTATTCACAGTAGCTAATATATGTGGGGTGTGGTGATAAACAGAGGTTGATGAATGGACACAAACATACAGTTCAATAAAAGGAATAAGTTCTAATGTTAGATAGCAGAGTAGGGTGACTATGGATAGCAACGATGTACTGTATATAGCTAGAAGAGAGAACTTCAAATCAAATGTTCCCAAAACATAAAAACCATAAATACTTGAGGTGTTGGGTGCCCTAAATACCCTGACATGATTATTACACATTGTGTGCATGTCACAAAATATCACATGTACCCCATAAATATGCACAAAGATTATATATCCATTTTAAACATCATAAAACAAATGAGGGAGATGCCACCCCACATTCCTTGCTCAGAACAAACTTGACTTTTACGTTTCTAAGCAGGTGGTACTATGAGCATTTTGAGGGCAGATTCTGAACTTTATCTCCAGATCATTTGTGCTTAGCATTTGACACTAAAACTAAATATTGAATTCAATCTTACCTATCACAAGGTATACGTGTAGCTCTGGGAGCTTATGTATTTGGAGGGAAGACAGTGACATGAATATTGATTACTGCTCCTACATGTCAACCTCTATGCCAATCACTTTGCAGATGGTAGTGAACCTGGATTGTTTTGCCATTTAATCCTTATAAAACACAGGTTTATAGACCAGAAACTGAAAGTCAGAACGGTTAAGGTCATACATCCAGTTAGTTTAGCATCAAGATTGGGATCCCATCTGTATACTTCCAAACACTGGCTCCTTCTACTCACCGTGGTTTCTCATTAATCCTCACCACCTTCTCTGCCCATTCATTAATTCAGTTACTTATTCATTTATTCATTAAATCCGGCAACCAATAAATATTTATGGAGAACCCTCCACGTGCCAGACTCTCTTCTAGGCAACTGCAGTGGAGCAACAAAAGACAAGCAAGGTCCCTACCCAAATGAAGCTTATATCCTAGCTAGGAATGGATTTGACCATCTAAATAGCATTCAGATGGCTGATCTATAAAATATATAAATAGGTAAACGTCATTCAGGGATGGTCACCTGTCAAGTAAAGCTTTCTTGAAGAGGTAATATTTGAGCTGAGACCCAAACAATGTCCCTTGAAGTGGTTCCAGCTGACATATCCTCCTGCCCATCAACATACTCTTTCATTTATTCCTGAAATTGACCCACAGAATATTCTAAGCCACCCCCAGGCCTCCTGGGGATCCGTTTTGAAAGCTGGATTTACAGATTAGTAGGAACAGATCCCAGCCTGCCTCCTTGCCAAAGTCCTGTCGGCACTTGCAGATGGTTTTTACAGATTGCCGCTTCTTATCTGTCTGGGCTGGCCCTCTGACTCGAAGGGAGAAACAGCTCATGGGAGATGGATGATTTCCAAGCAGCTTTTATGCAGCAAGTCGTCCCTGTGGTTTTCACCCCCAGAGAACCCTTGGCTTATGTCCTTTATCTCCCTACACCACTGTCCCCGTAAAGAAAAGAACTAGGAGTGACTGAGTGTCTACTGTGCTCCAAACACTGCACTTTGCACACTCATCTGAAAATGCGTTTCATTGTCATGCCCTGGGCATTACCTTCTTATACCTGGTGACACAGTCTTGCTTGTGGTCACAAATATGGCAGTTGCTCTTTCCTCTACAGAAGTATTTATTTGTAAGGAAATACATTTGGAGGCAGCACACTAACTACTGAATATTTAATGTAAGTAATATAAGGCTATAGTAAGAGAAATACTGGGCCCGAACAGGAAAGAAATTAAAGTAACAGAGAAACTGCATGAGGTGTGAATTCAGGCAGACTTGGATTCTAAATCTTCTTCACTATAGCACAGTGATTTTTAAGGAATCATTTAACTTCCCTAAGCATTTTTTCCCCATCTGAAAAGTGATATTAATGCTACCTAGAGAAGTTTAATACAGTAAGGAAAAAGGTTGGTCCCAGACAAAGCCAAGCAGTATATGATTGTGTCCAAGGGTGAGAAGAGTAAACATAAGAGTAATATTCACTTCAAAATTGTGCTATAATCTGGCCAGTTGCGGTGGCTCATGCCTGTAATTCCAGCACTTTGGGAGGTCAAGGTGGGTGGACCACCTGAGATCAGGAGTTTGAGACCAGCCTGGCCAACATGGTGAAACCCTATCTCTACCAAAAATATAAAAATTAGCTGGGCGTGGTGGTGGGCGGCCTGTGATCTCAGCTACTCAGGAGGCTGAGGCAGGAAAACTGCTTGAATCCAGGAGGTGGAGGTTGCAGTGAGCCGAGATCACACCACTGCACTCCAGCCTGGGCGACAGAGCGAGACACCATCTCAAAAAAAAAAAAAAAAAAAAAAAAAAAAAAATAGTATAACCTAAGGCTTAGGTATGAGAGTTTTGTTGTTGTTGTTGTTGGTGGTGGTGGTGGTGGTGGTGGTGGTGGTGGTAGTGGTGGTTTTTTACAATAATGGCATTGTTTTTGGCCCACCAAACATCAGTTTCTTAGGGTGAAATCACATTCCCCAAACTCACTAAACTGGGGAAAAGCCAGAATATAAACTTTTTAAATAAGGACTAGATTGTGATACAACCTCAAGGTCGACAGCATTTCCACTGTTCACTTGAAAGCACATGGGAAGCCAAATTATAATCAGAAGGTCTACTGGTGAACATGGAATCAGAACAAGAGAATTCAATGAAACACCTCTTTCAAAGCATCCAAGACAACTTGGTCCTCCCACAGCACTGGCGAAGTTTGTCTCCACAGCTCATCTGCTTCTTTGGGTCCTTTCTATGGCCTCTTGCCTTCTCTTAGAAAGGCTAACACATGGCTCATACCTGTAATCCCAGCAGTTTGGGAGGCCGAGGCAGGAGGCGCATGCCTATAATCCCAGCTGCTCAGGAGGCTGAGGCAGGAGAATCACTTGAACCTGGGAGGCAGAGGTTGCAGTGAGTCCAGTTCGTGCCACAGAGCAAGAGTCTGCCTCAAAAAAAAAGGGAAGGCTAACACGTTCAGCTGAGTTACTTCAAGTCTTTTAGACCCAAGAAACATTTTTCTGTTAGAAGTGATTATGCATCACCCTGTTCTGATCTCCTTATGTTGGTTTTACAATTTAGCTTTCAGGAAGGTATCTTAGTTCTTTGTAAAAGAGTCTTAGGGGTAAGAGATCTGGGTAAGTGTAAGCGATGATTCTTTTCCACTTACATTAATCAAATTCACAGTTTAAGACATTCCATAAAAGGAAAATCCTGCCCCAAAAGATGTCCCTTATAAATTTTAAAAAAACGTTTAGAGAAGAAACAACAGTTCTACACACTGTCTTCCAGAAAACAGAAAACAGAATGCTTCATACCTCACTTTTTGAGGTCAGCGTTACCCTGATAGTCAAATCAGATGAAGGCAGGATTAGAAAAGAAAACTGCTGACCAATAATCCTCTTGAACATAGACACAGAAATCCTCATCAAAATATTAACAAATCGGCTGGGTGTGGTGGCTCATGCGGTAGTCCCAGCACTTTGGGAGGCCAAGGTGGGTGGATCACATGAGGTCAGGAGTTTGAGACCAGCCTGGTCAATATAGTGAAACCCCAGCTCTACTAAAAATACAAACATTAGCTGGGCATGGTGGTGCATGCTTGTAATCCCAGCTACTTGGGAGGCTGAGGCAGGAAAATCGCTTGAACCCAGGAGGCAGAGACTGTGGGTGGGCCGAGATTGCACCACGCCATTGCACTCCAGCCTAGGTGACAGAGCAAGACTCTGTCTTAAAAATAAATAAATTAATTAAATAAATCTACCACAAAAAAAACACCATGACCAAGTGGGGTTTATTTTATGAATGCAAAGCTTGTTCAATAAGTAATCATCTAACAGTCTAAAGAAGAAAAACCAAATAATTCTATAGTTGATGCAGAAAAGGCATATGACAAAACTCAGTATCTATTCATAATAGAAATTCTCAGCAACTAGAAATAAAAGGGAACTTTCTCAACCGGAGAAAGGATATCTACAAGAAACCTGCAGTTCACATCATAGTTAACGTGAAAACTGAGTAATTTCTCCCAAAGATCAGGAACAAGGCAAAGGTGTCCATCCTCACTAGTGTTCCACATCACACTGTAGGTGCTTGCCAGTGAACTGAGGCAGGAAAAAGAAGTAAAAGGCCTACATATGGGAAAGAAAGAAATAAAACTGCACTTACTTTCATAAGAAATAATTTTCTACACTAAAAAACTTCTAGACCTAGTAAGTGCATTTAGCAAGCCCACAGGACACAAAGCCAACACACAAAAATCAATCAGATTCCTGTATGCTACCCAAGAACAATTGGAAACTAAAGTTTTTTTAAGTTTATAATAGCTGCCCCCCCCAAATTAAATACTTAGATATAAACCTAACAAGTTAAATACTTAGATATAAACCTAACAAGTCATCTACAATAGGAGTCTGCAAACTTTCTGCAAGGACCAGATAGTAAACTTTTTAGACTTTGCAGGCTGCTATGATCTCTATTGAATGTTCTTTGTTTTTGTTTTGTTTTGCTTTATTTTGGGGATTTTTAGAAACTTCTTAACTCACTAGTCCCACAAAATAGGCCACAGACCAGATTTAACTGCTAAGTCATAATTTGCAAACTCCTGATCTATAGGATCTGTATACTAAACACTACAAAATTCTAATGAAAAACATCAAAAAAGACACAAATAAATGGGGAGACATCCTGTGTTCATGGTTTGGAAGACTCGGTATAGTAAAGATAACAATTGTCTCAGAATTGATCTACAGATTTAACACAGTATCAATCAAAATCCAAGAACTTGTTTGTAGATATAGACAAGTTGATTCTAAAATTTATATGAAAAGGCGAAGGAATGAGCAAAGCTAAAACTGTTTTTTTTTTTTTAAGTATAAAGGTGAAATGATTACACTACCCTATTTTAAGGCTTATTACAAAAGTATGGTAATTATGATAGTGTGGTATGAATGAAAGAGGAGACACTTAGATCAATGGGATAAAATAAAGAGACCACAAATTGATGCACAAATATAGTCACCTAATTTTAGACAAATGTGCAAAAACAATTCAATCAAGAAAGGGTAGTCTTTTTGGTAGGTGGTGCTAGAACAACTGGATAATCTGTATGCAAATATGAATATTGACCTAAACCTCACACCTTGTAAAAAATTAACTCAAATATATTAACTTAAATATAAAATCAAAAATTGTAAAACTTTTAGAAGTAACATAAAAGAAAATCTTTGTGCCCTGGAGCTAGGGAAAGACACATATCAAAAGCACAATCTATAAAAGAAAAAAAAATGATATACTGGACTTTATCAAAATTAAAACTTTTTCTCTAATGAGTTTTCTTTGGCATCACTTCACTAAAATAAAGGGATGTTTATAGAGATTTAAAGGAAGGGATGCCAAGGTGCCTCTGGGCATGGTGACGTACTCTGTTCCATCATCCCTGATAGGGCAGGAGCCGCATGTTTTCTTTGGGTTGGATAATGGCCTTAACCATATACCTACTTTAGGGTCATTGTCAGAAACTGTCCTTTGCCTTGCATGTCTGTTCCAGCCCAGTCACCTTCTCAAAAAAGGCAAAAATTAGAAAGCCATGCAGAGGAGAAACACTTGCTCAGGAAAACAATCAACTAGCAATTATTTCTTTGCAATGAAATATCAAAGTATTATTTCCTCCTGAAAATATTCCTCTCTGAAATGTCTCATGTTTGAAGTTAATTTAAAATATTACTGCTGCCTTTCTTCTTCAGTGCATTTTCTTTGAAGAGACTTTTCAAAACCTTGGCCATCAGGCTTTCTCTCATTCGAGACGAGTGTTCTACATAATAAATATTCTTGACATCTTTCCTACTAGGAGGCAGAAAACTCTTCAGTTTTATGGTAAACTGGAGAAAACATGTATGCATTGGTGTATCCTCATCAAGGTGGCAGGAGGAGACTTGAAAAGGTGATACGTGCCTCATAGCTGATTCTTTCTTACCTGGTTTCTAAGCTCAGCACATTTTTTACTAAATCAAGCACATTACATTTCAAAGCCCTAATATATTTATTAAATATTCAATTTATACAGTCCACAGCTTCTTAGCTATCACGAGATCAGTTGCCTCTGCCCTGACATCTGCTGGACGCGGTTCCAACTGGCCTCTTTTCAGGATTCCTCCTTACAGCCTGATGAGAATGAATAGGAGATAAAAGACAAGGAGGAAAGATCTGGTAGCCTGGCAAGTGAGAGACGGAAAAATGGGGGGACAAATGATGGTTTCCAAAAGAAGAGAATCTTTAAACGACGTGCATTTTAAGTGAAGAGTTCTGGAAGTTTCATCCCTATAAAGCTGTAGGGACGTCTACTCTAGAGTGAAGTTTTATGGCAGCAGTCACAGGGAGATACGCAAAGATGAATGGTGTTGCCTCGGAATGAGCTTTTTATGAGTTCGCTCTGGTTGCTAGGTATGTGCGAAACATTCTTTCCTTGGGTCAGAGATTTTATTACCTTTCCAATGGCCAGGTAACTGATGAAAAACATTTGTGCCGTATTCAAAGGGCTGAATAACCAGCTCATAACAACAGGCCACATTTATGGGGGAAATTGGACGAGTCACTTCAATCCAAGCAGCCCAGACTAGTTCAGACCAGAGGCCGAAAGAGGAAGAGTAAAAGTGCCAGTTCCAGGGAGGCCAACTCAGGACACCAGCCACAGAAGCCAAAATGTCCAGGAGATAGGACTTATCCCAAGACACACTTCACTCATGTGCTCACAAGGACCTTCAGTGGTTAAGTGGAGATTGAAGCTTCCTGGATACTGGCAGAGCCAAATAATTCAATTTGGCCAAACTCAAGGCATCATGGTTAATTTTGCTTTGGCTTTGCCTAGAGCCACTATCTGCAGGTCAGAGGTGGAATTTATTGGATTTTAAGTTGAAACCAAAAGATCCTGATGAGCTCTGCCATACTATCAAAGGGAGGCCTGAAGAAGTGAGAGAGAAAAGGAAAAGGCAAAAGTTGGCAGGAGGAAAAAGGGAGGAAAGAAAAAAGCTAGCTGCTTATTTAGCACTTAGCAAATATGTGGCTTGTGCTAAGGACGTATGACATCTCATGCTATGGTCAAGAAAGACTAAATGAATCTTGCTCTCTTGAGACATCTCATAAAAGAGTGGCCCATTCAAACTAAAAGGATATTAGCAATTGAGTGGGTTCGTTTGTTTGTATAAAATACATGTTTACAACATAATGCTATGGAAGGTATATAGAAAGTAAAATGGTAAGCCTACAGGACTTATGGGACATCATTAAGTAAACAAATCTTCACACTGTGAGTATTTCAAAGGGAGAGAGACAGAGAGGGGCACAGAAAGCTTTTTTTAACAAAATAATTGTTGAGTGTTTTTTAAACCCTATTTTTCAGAGGCAGCAGCAAACTTTGGTTCAAATGAAATCATCGAGAAACCCACTGCACAGAAACAGATAAAAGTATAACTATGACCTTAGGGGACATTTGAGTTTCCTAAATAAGAAAGAGAGTTGGTGAAAGAAACAGGCAAGAGCTCAGATGACAGCTCTCTCTCGCTCTTTCTCTTCCCCGCAAACCCCCAACCTTAATTATTTCCACCATATCATACCACTTCCTTATGGAGGCCTAATAAATCTTCCTGAATTCACGTTTCATCTCTCCAATAAGATCATTATCCCCATCACCTCTCAGTCTTTTGGCTAAAGATCAAGTGTCAAGATCATAAGCTTGATCATAAGCAAATGTCGGATCTCATACTTTTTTCACTTATTTTACATTCAGGGGTACACATGCAGGTTTGTTACATAGGTAAACTGCATGTCTGAGGGGGTTGGTGTACAGATTGCTTTGTCACCTAGGTAATAGGCATAGTACCCAACAGGCAGTTCTCCAACCCTCTCCCTCTACTCACCCTCCAGCCTCAAGTAGGCCCCACGGTCTGTTGTTCCCTTCTTTATATTCATGTGTACTTAATATTCGGCTCCCACTTATAAGTGAGATCAGGTATTTGGTTTTCTGTTCCTGATGTTAGTTTGCTTATGAGAATGGCCTCTAGCTCCATCTATGTTGCTGCAAAGGACATGATCTCATTCTTTTCTAAGGCTATAATATTCTTTTTTTATTTCCAACTTTTAAGTTCAGGGGTACATGTGCAGGATGCGGTTACATAGGTAAATATGTGCCATAGTAGTTTGTTGCACAGATCATCTCATCACCTATGTATTAAGCCCAGCATTCATAGCTATTCTTTCTGATGCTCTCCCTCCTCGCACCCCCACCCTCCTACAGGCCCCAGTGTATGCTATTCTCCACCATGTGTCCATGTGTTCTCATCATTCAGCTCCCACTTATAAGTGAGAACATGCGGTATTTGGTTTTCTGTTCCTGCGTTAGTTTGCTGAGGATAATGCCTTCCAGCTCCATCTATGTCCCTGCGAAGGACATGATCTCATTCCTTTTTATGTTTCATTCCTTTTTATGGCTGCATGGTGTATATGTACCACATTTTCTTTATGCAGTCTATCATTGATGGGCATTTGGGTTGATTCCATGTCTTTGCTGTTATGAATACTGCTGCAGTGAACATATACACGCATGTGTCTTATAATAGAATGATTTCTATTCCTTTTTGTGTATATACCCAGTAATGGGATTGCTGGGTCAAATGGTATTTCTGCCCCTAGGTCCTTGAGGAATCGCCACACTGTCTCCCACAATGGTTAAACTAATGTATGCTCCCACCAATAGCGTAAAAGCATTCCTTTTTCTCTACAACCTCACCAGCATCTGTTGACTTTTTAATAACAGCCATTCTGACTGGTGTGAGATGGTATCTCACTGTGGTTTTGATTTTGCATTTCTCTAATGATCAGCAATGTTGAGCTTTATCCCACGTTTGTTGGCCGCATGTATATCTTCTTTTGAGAAGTGTCTGTTCATGTCATTTGCAACCACTTTTTATTGGCGTTGTTTTTTTCTTATAAGTTCGTTTAAATTCCTTGTAGATGCTGGATATTAGACCTTTGTCAGATGCATAGTTTGCCAGTATTTTCTCCCATTCTGTAAGTTTTCTGTTCACCCTGATGATAGTTTCTTTCACTGTGCAGAAGCTGTTTAGTGTAATTAGATCCCATTTGTCTATTTTTGCTTTTGTTGCAATTGCTTTTGGCATCTTCACCATGAAAACTTTAACTGTGCCTATATTCTGAATGGTATTGCCTAGATTTTCTTCTAGGGTTTTTATAGTTTTGGGTTTTACATTTAAGTATTTAATCCATCTTGAGTTGATTTTTGTATATGGCATAAGGAAGGGGTCCAGTTTCAATTTTCTGCTTATGGCTGGCAAGTACTCCCAGCACCATTTATTAAACAGGGAATCCATTCCCCATTGCTTTCATCAGGTTTGTTGAAGATCAGGTGGTTGTAGGTATGTGACCTTATTTCTGGGTTCTCTATTCTGCCCATTGGTCTATGTGTCTGTTCTTGTACCAGTACCATGCTGTTTTGGTTACTATAGCCTTGTAGTATAGTTTGAGGTTGGGTAGCATGATGCCTCTTGCTTTGTTCTTTTTCCTTAGGATTGTCTTGACTATTTGGGCTTTTTGGTTCCAAATGAATTTTAAAATAGTTTTTTCTAATTCTGTGAAGAATGCCAATGGTAGTTTAATGGGAATAGCATTAAATCTATAACTTGCTCTGGGCAATATGGCCATTTTCACAATATTGATGCTTCCTATCCATGAGCATGGAATGTTTTTCCATTTGTTTGTGTCATCTCTCATTTCTTTGAGCAGTGGTTTGTAGTTCTCCTTGAAGAGGTCCTTCGCTTCCCTTGTTAGTTGTATTCCTAGGTATTTTATTCTTTTTGTAGCAATTGTGAATCAGAGTTCATTCATGATTTGGTTCTTGGTTTGCCTGTTGTTTGTGTATAGGAATGCTAGCGATTTTCGCACATTGATTTTGTATCCTGAGACTTTGCTGAAGTTGCTTACCAGCCCAGGGCACAGGGCTTGGAAGGTCTGTAGTCAAGCAGGGTTATTCCAAGTGGTGCATCTGTGGAGGTACCACCCCAGAACGGAGAGACAAGTTTTCATAGAAAGAAAAATCATTCACTACGTGTGAAGCTGGGACAAGCACAAAACTAGAGAATGGGCAAGGATTAGGGAAGCAAGAGGTCCAAACAGGACACAGTGCTAATGCTGCAAAGAATGAGAATTCATTTGTTAAAAACAGATATATTCTAATATTGTTGCTATCGTTGATTATGTAAGCAGGTTAAGAACATGTTAAAGCATGTTAAGTCCCTAGGCTTCTCAAATCCTCTTCCTCTCCCTTTACTGTTATATAACATAATCAGACTGGACATGGGCTCATGAGAGGGATGTAGGTCTCAGTACAATTCAATAAATATTTATGGCACATCAGACACTTTGCAAAGAGCTAGGATACAGAGTTCCTTGACTTCAGGAAACAAACAGATACTCCTTTCCTTCAAAAATAGGAAAAATGCATCCCTGCCTTCAAAAAGCAAGTAGTCTCTTCAAAAAATGCTTGAATAATTTCAGTACAGAGGGCTAAGTGTTTAACACAGTGTCTGATAACAAATACCCAATGCATATCTGTTGAAAGCATGAATGAATGACAGAAGTACACCTCCAGTGGTACAGGAGTATAGCACAGAAATGAGTACAGTCTAAGGTAGGACATGATTGAAAGAAAAATCAATTTAGTAAAAAAAATTAAGAAATGTGAAATGAAGTGATATGTTTTAGACCACTTTGCATTTTACAAAATACTTGTACATGGAATGTCTCATTTGTACTCACACCAACAAATAAGGAAGGTAGAATCCCTCGTCATTTTTCATATAAGTCAATAGAAAAGTAAGCAAAAGGCCAAGGTCACCCAGCTAATGAAAGTCAGAGCTGGTACTTAAACCCATTTCTTGCAACTCTAAAGTTTGTATATTTTACAGAAGCCCATGCTGCCACCAAGAGTCGACAAGTCTCAGATCTTTACTTGGAACCTTGCATTCAAAATGTACTTCCACTACCATTTTCTAAGGTGTCTACCATTGACTAAGGTGTCATATCAGCTTCCAAAATGGGAAGGTGGGGAATCTTATGAAATTTCTGGAGCCATCACCTTGATTCTCTTTTCCCGGCCCCAGCACATAGAAAAACAAATGGTGAAAAGGAAAACAATAATAGTAGTAAAATTATAGTATTAATAAAGTAGTAGACATACTCTTTAACAAAAATGCATTAAATTAATGCAAATCATTTAACAAATCATCAGTCATAATCACAGGAAGGTATTGTTAGCATAATGTTTGAGAGAACAATAAAATCATACATATATACCATTTTCAGGTACAGCATCATCAATTTAACTTTGTGAGAAATTGAGCTACTTTTTGCAGTTCTCTGAGCATTGAGTCCTTGCATGTAAATGAGAAATAACTTGGGCTACTAATGAGAACTCTGAACATAAAGGCAGCACCAAAGCATGGTGCTGCATGAATGAAATGGCTATTTACATTTGTTTAATTATCTAGTTAATTAGGGAACCATAAAATCAGAATGGGCTTGAGAGTTAAAGGGATAGCAGAGAAAATGCAATTGATAGTCTTCTGCTCCTTATCAAATCAAGATTCGCCTGTAAATAATTGCTCCCTGGAAGTTTGCTTCCTATTACATACCTTGTCAAATCTAAAGGGTTCTGCTCAGCATCCTAAAAGCCTCCAAGACCTCATTCCTCCGTGGTGTGCAGTAGAAAGAGCAGTGTGCTAGAAGTGTGAACCCAGAGGTCTCACTCCATCTTGGAAAAGCCTCCACCCTTCCTCCTCCTCTCCCATGTCAGTCCTCCCCAGGGACCCCACCCATGGGCTTCCAGCCAGAGTCATGAGTCACCCCATCCTGCCCACTCTACTTCCTTCACACAGCCACATCCATCTGCTCCTTTGCGGCACAGGTCAGGGCTCACCTTCCACCTGGGCTGTGGCTACCACCTAGTCAGCCTACCTGTCTCCAGCCTCCCTCCGTACTGCAAGGTAATCCTCTAAGACACAAATCAGATCAAGTCACTCTCACAATGGAAACTCTTTACTGTTTCTCACAACCCTAGAGTAACCGAAGATGAGAATTCAAAGCTCCTCGCCCAGCAGTGTTGACACATGCAGGCTTTACTGTATTTCTTTGATTTGAGGACATGCTGTAAAATCATAATATTAACAGTTTCATATTTATGAAGTTGGGCAGTCTTAATATGTACAGATAATGCAGTAGAAAAGTTTATTTTTCTGTTAAAAAAATTGGATTTATGATGTATTTTAGAACTAAGAAGATGAAGTATGAAGAAAAAAAGTATGAAAAATTGTGCTCTATCTATAAGGGAATAGGAGGGATATTTTGAAAATTGAAATATCCACACCATGGTTTTATTATCTTTTTTTTTAAAGTGCATGAACTTGAAGACAGGCCTGGGTTGTCTCCCAATTCTAACACTTTCTAGCTCTTTGACCTTGGAAAAGTTATTCAAATCACTAAACCACATATAAAATAATACCTATCTCACAGTGCTACTCAAAGAATAAAGTTATATAAGGTAAGATAAGCATCTACCACATGTGCAAAGGGAAGGCCTAAGAAATAAAATATATAGTAATAGGAATTAATATTATCATTAATGATATTAAATATTATTTCCTACCATAAATTTAGCATTTCCTAAATATCACATTGTTCTTTTCTTCAGTTGATACTATTGTGGCAACTGTAGAAATGAAATGCAGTTGAATGAAGCATCAACAGAACTCTACTTACAACCTAAAGATGCATTTTTTAATTCCAATTTAAAAAAAAAAAGTCTATACCCTAACCAAGCATTCCCTTTTCGGTTATAAAAATTTCAAATTTGCTTTTACAAAAACAAAAAATGTTTAGATGGTCTGTTAGAGACGATTATGATGGGGCTGGGTCTGTATTTAATACTGCTTTGAATCAGAAAGAAGACTATAATTGTGTTGCATATCACATTTAATGAAAGTCAGGTAGACTTTCACCCTTAAGTCCTTTATTGCCAATCTTGTTCAGCAAGGAGCAGGTGAAACTCTTCACAAGCTTGCCCTATTCCATTTCGATTAATTCAGCAAGGAAGACCGAATTGGCTGTTTAAATTATCAGTCAGTGGTAGAACGGACTGTTATTAGCACAATATATGCCAGAAATCATGGAGACCGTGCTGGTAGTCTTCTCAGCCAATCAGAGCATGGCACTTGTGCAAAAGATTTTGTCATTTTAAATTAATCAGCCTATACTCCCCTCACAAGACCAGGGCCAAGGGTGGGCACAGGCAGAAAAAGGAGTACATGTCCAGCTGATTGAATGTTACATAAATGTGACTGTTGCAATCGAGGTCTGAGCAGTGCCTGATGCTACACATCTTTGGGACAACAGGCAGGAGGGGAACAGAGGAAACTTAATTACAGCATGTTTAAGCTGCTCACGGAGCTGCCCGGGGAGGGAGACTTAATGGGTGTCAACACAATTACGAATCTTCACACACATTTGAAAATAACAGACTGTGACAAGGACACAATTGCCGTGTTGTCATCTCATCTTCACAGCGATTTGACATACTGGATATCAACGCGGAATTGAATTAGAGAAAGAGATTGCAAGGCAATTTCCCAGCCTGGCTTTCCAATTTCTCTGGCAGCCAAGGGAGAATAAGCCCAAAAGTCATTCCAGCAGCCCAGCTACCCCTTACCCCACCCTAGCCCTGCTCTTGCCTCAAACACTGACAAAATCATGATGGTTTCACATCAGCTCCTCGGCTGGCAACCTCAAGACACTCAGAAGACACTTAGAAGGTGAAAATAAGGGAATGCTTATCTCAAACACTCCTCAGACCTGTGCTATCAGAACTCCTTGGGTCTTCCTCTTACCTGTTCTTACTCTTTTAACCCCCTAACAAAACCCTCTGCTAGCTGTCACCCAGTAGGTCTCCCTCCTCCAGAGCTCCAAGAGTGGCTTAAACATGTTATAATTAACTTTCCTCTTTTCCTCCCTCCTACCTGTTGTCCCAAGGGTGTGTAGCATCAGGCACTGCTCAAACTTCAATTGCAGATGGTCACATTTATGCAGTATTCAATTTCTCTGGGCATTTGCCGAAGTTGCTCAAGTTCGCCCTTTCTGAATCACAATCTCTCCATCTCTAATTTGGAGTTAGGAGGAACTGGTAGGCTACGTCAGGATCACCTGGAACATTCCTTTAAAATGTAGACTTCTAGGTGCCCAAGCTAGACCCACTGAATTGGAATCTTCACAGGGTGAAATCCAACCATCTGTATTTTTAACAATCCCTCTCTCCATTGCCCAGCTCCTAAGGCAATCAGCTCTGTACCAGTTACCAGTCCTTTATAGAAAGCTAGAAAGGACTAGATGATCTGTTAGTAGCCATTCTAGTTCCATAATTTGTCAAGTTGTTCATCTGATCATAATATTACCCATGGGTCACTTACTAGATACCAGCTGACACTGGGCTTTTGCACATATACCATCTCATGTAACCATCATGATAGCCCCTCTGAGGAAGGGTTATAGATTATCACCTACCCCTCTCTTGGGTCTTACTTAAAACATCAAGCTCCACTCCCCTGCTGTACGTCCTCAAGGCTCCTTACACTCCCCTAATCATCATAGCATCACACTGTTGACCGGTCCATCCTCCCAATTTGACATTAAAGAAATTGGCCTGATGTCCCCATAGAACTGCTTTATGGGTTGTTTTTTTGTTTTTGTTTTTGTTTTTTTTTTTGAATAAACATAGAAATTGACCCTCTCAGTCTTAAAGCTTGAAATTTATATTGGTGTTATCACAGGTCTTTTCTCAGGAAACCAACCGTCAGTCCTTCCAGATAGTATCAAAAAACTGAGGCTCACCATATCTGGACAATGAAATGCCAGACCCTCATCCATCATGATTGCCTAACTGACCACTTTCTTCCTATTAACCAATGCCTCTTCCTTACCTCTCCCTAATACTTGTTTTTCCACATTTGGTTCTGCTACATAAACCTTTAATTTTAGTCAGTTGAAAAGATGATTTGAGACCTATCTCCCATCTGCTCACCTGAAGCACCCAAAAAGTCTTCTTCCCTGGCAAAACTTGTCTCAGTGATTGGCTTTCTGTGTGGTGAGCAGCAGGACCTAGACCAAACCCCTGGCATTTCAGTAACAGTAAATCCCATGAAGTGAGGGATCTTGCTGTGTTGTTTATTGCTGTATCTCCAGGGCTGACACATGGTCAGTGCTTAATATTGGCAGAATGAACATCAAACAGATGGGAAAACTGATGTTCAGAAAGGTGAAGTAAGTGATATGGTTTGGCTGTGTCCCCACCCAAATCTCATCTTGCATTGTAATCCCCATAATCCCCATGTGTGGTGGGAGGGACCCAGTGGGAGGTAATTTAATCATGGGGGCAGTTACCTCATGCTGTTCTTGTGATTGTGAGTTCTCACGAGATCTAATGGTTTTATAAGGGGCTTTTTTCCACCTTTTGCTCTTATTCTCCTCCTTGCTGCCACCATGTGAAGAAGGACGTGTTTGCTTTGCCTTCTGCCATGATTGTAAGTTTACTGAGGGCTCCCCAGCCATGCTGACCTGTGAGTCAATTAAATCTCTTTATAAATTACCCAGTCTTGGGTCTGTCTTTATTAGCAGACATGGGAATACACTAAATCAAGGTCATAGAATTTGAAACTGATTGTCTAACTCATTAGCTGGTACTCTTTATATTGTTTTCTTTATAGAGCACCCCACAGTCTGTTCCATCCTTATTCTTCCATCAGATCTTTCCTTCAGCCTTCTTTCCTTCAATCACTCCTCTATTTTGGCCCCAACTGCTGCCTGCAAATCTCACCTATGGGACTGCACTCTCCCTCCTCTCCTTCCTTCTTATTTCTTTCCATGGCACACTCATAACAGTCATGCCATGTATTTTTCATGGAGTAAGACTCTCTCTTTTGGCAATAAAGATCTAACCTCATGAAATTTCAGAAGACAATGTCCCTAAGATATAAGTTCTTCAACTTCAGCACTTCAAAGTGACCCTAGCCATCAGATCAAAAGAAGAGAAAACCTATCAGCCTGACATCAAAGGCACCCCATCCCACACACTGGCAGCCTCCCATGGAAACCTGTGGCACCATCGTGTCTTAAGTCTGTTGCTATCATTGCTATTCAGAACGGGTGAGCCTGCATCATTAATTTATCCTTCAAATAAGCTATATCAAAATTTGGTCTGAAATGTTGCTTGCTCACCCTTAGCTTTTGAGTTACGTTGTTTTATAAAAATTGTAAGTGCTATGATGGAGCCATGTATAAGGTGAGTCACTGAAGCTTGTGAAAAGGGCCCCGAACACCCAGGAGCCAAACTGGGACCGGAAGTGACACACACATGTGAGAAGCCACCCTCTATGGAAACTTCATGCCATGGCTATGGCACCCTCACCTGCATCACAAGCGGCTGCGAATTGCCTGATGAGACTGGAAGCTCTAGGGACATGAAGAGGCACAAGCACTGCGTCTATGCGATCATGCGCTTTTCTTAGAATCAGTCACCAGATATTTAATTTAGTCTTTAAGGAGCAATAACATGTCTTCATAAGCTCTGTGGGAAAGTCAGAGCATGAAAGATTTTTTTTAATTTCATAGTCTCACCACTAACAAATAACATCAGTGAGCATTTTACAAGGTACAACAGGACATTCATAACAATATTTATATCAAAAAGTGGGTTTACATTTACATTTAAATAGGTATATACTGAAATATTTTACAATATAGTTATATGTTTATATAATTTTTATTGAATTATATTAATGTATATTACATATGTATATATACTTGTGTATTTTATATTTTGTATTTATATATTACATATGTAATAGTGCTTGTATAATGTACAAATATATATTGTACTTACATACAAAATTGTATATAAGTATATACAAATATATAGATTTTAGATATAAAAGCCCAACTTTTGATATTAAAATAAATGCTATTATGAATATCCTGCTATAAAGTCATATTGCTGATTATTCATTTCTTTAGTGTTGGGTAGAAACCAAGCCAGTTCTCTCAAGGTACGAGAAATATCTTATTTTTGGAAATCAAGTAAAACATAATTGAAACCCCTCATTTGTGAAGGCTGGCAAGCAAGCCACTTTTGGTCATTTTATGTGGCCTCTCCAGGGAAATGAGGGCAAGCCCTGGTCAGGGCTGCTCACCTTGCTATCTCTCCATTAAATCTGAGGGAGCTTTCAAGGTCCCCAAGCCTCCCCCAACAATGCCTGCCCCTGTGCGGGTTTACTCCAGGGCCTTGAGCTGCAGGCTCCTCAGGCCTACCCAGCACTCATCGCTCCAATTCCCAGGCATCTGCCTGGCATTTCAAGCCTTGCAGACCAAGGGCCCCTAGCCTGTCACTGAAGGATTCATCTCATTTATGTTCTTCTAGCACAAGCTCATTCATAATTTAACTTGTATTTGCACTGCCTTATGTAGGATGCTAGTTCACATGCTATACATATTGTTTCAACTTTTTAAAAACCTATTTAAATGTTTATTATGAAAATATTTGTATACACAAATATTTAATGTATACACATTAATTTGTATATACAAATTTGTATACACAAATATGAAAATACAGGCCAGGCGTGGTGGCTCACATCTGTAATTCCAGCACTTTGGGAGGCCAAGGTGGCGGATCACCTGAGGTCAGGAATTCGAGACCAGCCTGGCCAGCATGGTGAAACCCCATCTCTACTAAAAATACAAAAAATTAGCCAGGCATAGTGGCGCATGCCTGTAGTCCCAGCTACATGGGAGGCTGAGGCATGAGCTTGAACCTGGGAGGCAGAGGTTGCACGAGATGGCACCATTGCACTCCTGCCTGGGCGACAGCATGAGACTCATCTCAAATAAAAAAAAAAAAAGAAAGAAAAAAAAAAAAAGAAAAGAAAATGCATCATAGATGATGTATCCAGAATTACAAAACACCATTGTTCTGGAGACCCAAGTTTAAAATAGATTTTTTCAATTCCCTTCAATCTCCCTGTATACCTCTCCCTCACTTCAAAGGGAAACATGATTTTTAATTTTGATTTTATTGTATTGGTACCTTGCTTTCATATAAAGTGTAACTGAATAATATCTATCCCTAATAATTGTAAAGTTTTGTTTGCTTGAAGGTTATACAAATAGTATTATACTCTTATATTCTTCAGAAACTTACTTTTATCATTCAGCATAATGTTTTCTTAAGATTCACCATAACTGATGCATGCAGCTATGGTTAATTCATTTTGCCATAGTATTCCATCACATGAAAAAACCTCCATTTATTTATGCATTCTCCTCTTAATGAATATTTGAGTTGTTTCCAGCTTTTTGCTATTACAAACATTGCTACTAAGAATATATTTCTGCAATTCTCCTGGTACACACAAACCAGAATATATCTTTTGTGTATACCTGGAAGAGGAATTGCTGAGTCAGAGATATTACACATCTCCACCTGAAAAGATAATGCCAATTTTTTCCCAACATGTTTATACACATTTTACATTCCCAACAACATACCGTAAAGTTCTGTTTTCTCTACTATTCTTCATTACTAAGTTTTATCAGTCTGCTAGGGGTGAAATGGCATCTACTTGTAATTTGTAATATGCATTTCCCTGATTTCTAATGAGACAGTACATCTTTGCATATGTTTATGGCCATGTCAAGTTTCCTTTCCCTCTGAAATGCTTCTATTTTTTGCCCACTTTTTTTAGATTGTCTTTTTCTTTTTGATCTGTTGTAAGTCTTTAGATATTAAACCATCATTGATTATATATGTTGAAAATATAGATTTGTAGTTTGTCTTTATACTCTTAATATTGTTCTTTGATACATAAAGTTTCCATTTTTTTGCCTTTTGTGAAGATCAATTTACATACAATATATTTCATGTTTTACACATATGGTTTGAAGAGTTTTGACAATATCTACACAAGTGGGCAAAAAGATGTAGAGTGCTCCATCACCCCAGGATTTCCCTTTGTTCTGCTTTTCAGCCAATCATTGGCACCCCACCTACCATTGATAGGATGTGTGTTGCTGAAACACCAGGCATTCCATCTAGGCCCTGCTGCTCCTCACACAGAAAGCCAATGACTAAGATGATGAGTATTGCCAAGGCAGAAGGCTTTAAATTGGATGCTGCAGCCAAGGAGACGGGAGCTCAGTCTCAAATCCATCTCCCTGACCAGCTAAAATTAGGGGTGTTTATAGCAGGGAAGAAATGCAACAATGTGTAAGAAAACAGGAACTAAGGAGGGGCAATGAAGCAATCATGATGAATGAGGGATCTGGCATCTCATTGTCCAGATGTGGTGATCTGATGAGTTTCACTAGAAACTCAAAATTTGGTAGGTTGAGAGGCCTGAAGGTCATTTCCTGAGGAAGGAACTCAAATAGAAACTTTTACTAACAGAAGGGTTAATTTCTATGTTTATCCCCCTCCCAAAAAAAATCTATGGAACTATTGGGTTGGTTTCATTTCTATCACCAATGATTAATATGGCAGTTCAAGAATGTCACATAAATAGCATCTCTTGTGTCTGAATTCTTTCACTCGGAAGGTTCTGGAGGTGCATCAATGTTGTTCTATCAGTATTTTATTTTTTATTGCTGAGCAGTGCTTTATTTTACAAATTTACCACAGTTTGTTTATCCATTCAATTGCTGATGGACATTTTACTTGTTTCCAGTTTGTTGATGAACATGAATAAAGCATCTAGAAACATTCGTGTATAAATCTTTGGGCACATGGTTTTATTTCTGTTAGGTAAATATCTAGGAGTGGAATTTCTGGGTCATATGGTCAGTGCATGTTTATCTTTATGAGAAACTGTCCAGCTCTTTTCAAATAGGGTTGAACTGTTTTATAATCCCACCAGTAATTTATGAAAGTTTGGATTACTCTACATCTTCAGAAAAACTTGATAATGTCAGCCTATTTAATTTAATCATTTTGGTCAGTGTGAAGTGGTATCTCATTGAGGTTTTAATTTGCATTTCCAAGATAACTAATAATGTTGGGCATCTTTTCAGGTGTTTATTGACCACTTGTATCTCTTCTTTTTTGAAGTGTATATTCAAGTCTTTTGTCAATTTTTGTTCTTATTGAGTTGTAAGAGTTTTATATTCTGAATATCTGTATTAGATATACATTTTTTGAATAATTTCTCCCGTGTGTCTTTTTATTTCATTTTCTCAAAGTATATTTTGAAAAATAGAAGTTACTGTGCTGAACTCCAATTTATCTTTATTGTTTTCTTTTATGATTAATGCTTTTTGGGTCCTATCTAAGAAAGCTTTGCCTATCCCAAGATCACCAAGAATTTCTCCTATGTTTTTCTCTAGAAGTTTTACTGTTTTAAGCTTTGCATTTAGGTCTATGGCCCATTTTAGATTAACTTTTGTGTACGGTAAAGGTTGAAGTTCATTGTTGTACATATGTATTGTAAATTGTTCTAATTGACAATTAGAACATTTCTTATTGAATTGTCTTCACATCTTTGTCAAAAATCAATTCATTTTTGTGTGGGTTTGTTACTGGACTCTTTTCTATTCTATTGATCTATATGTTTACCTTTATGCCAATACCACACTCTCTGGATTATTGTAGCTTTATGTTAAGACTTAAAATCAACTCGTATAAGTCTTCCAATCGTCTTCTACTTTTTAAAAATTGTTCTGTGCTATTCTAGGTTCACTGTGCTGGGGAAAGTGAATGACTCCTGACTGCGTTCACCCTGGTGATCTTTCCCTTTTTGGGTCAGATAGTTATCTTTAGTTTAATGATCTTCCATTTGCTGACCAGCCTGCTAAGCTCTGAAGAAGAAATTTCAACTAACATCAGACCAATTCTCATCTGCCACTCTCCCCCAGTGCAGTAGGGCCTGCAATGACATGTACCATTTCACCAAGCCTTGCCTGTGGCACACCAGCAGCATCCATGCAGGGCAAAGCTTGATTCAGAAGAATAAAGCTCATGGATGGAACTGGGGGGACATTATATTAGAAGAAAATAAGCCAGGAACACAAAGTCAAACACCGCATGTTCTGACTCATATGTGGAAACTAAAAAAGTTGATGTTGGCCAAGTGCGGTGGCTCACGCCTATGATCCCAGCACTTTGGGAGGCTGAGGCGGGTGGATGAGGTCAGGAGTTTGAGATGAGCCTGGCCAACATGATGAAAACCCGTCTGTACTAAAAATACAAAAATTAGCCAGGCATGGTAGCAGATGCCTGCAATCCCAGCTACTTGGGAGTCTAAAGAAGGAGAATCACTTGAACCCAGAAGGCGGTGGTTGCAGTGAACCAAGATTGCTCCATTGCACTCCAGCCAGGGCGACAAGAGCGAAACTTTGGGAAAACAAAAAAAAAGAAGAAGAAAGAAAAAAAAAGTTTATGTCATAGAGGCAAATAGTAAAACAGGATATGAAAGGCTGAAAAAGGTGGAGGAGGGAGAGGATAGGACAAGATTTGTTAAAAGACACAAAATTACAGCTAGATAGGAGGAATAGGTTCTAGTGTTCTGTACCACAGCAGGATGAGCATAGTTAATAATATATTAAATAGTTTAAATAGCCAGGAGAATATTAAGTATTGAAGGAGGATATTGAAGGAGGATATGGAATGAACAAAGAAATGACAAATTTTTTAAATGATGAATATACTAATGACCCAGATCTGATCACTATACACTATATATGTATCACAATATCACTATGTACCCCATGAATATGTACAATTATTATGTGCTAATTTTAAAAACTAAATGTAATTTAAATATATATAGTATATATATAAAACAAACTTGGAACCTCCAGATGGGTATGAATCTCAGTCTCTTTCTAGCTGCATGGTCTTGGGCAGTCCATGTAACCTCTCTGAGCTTCTATTTCCTCATCTATATAATGTCCGTAATAATACCTGATATGGTTTGACTGTGTCCCCACTCAAATTTCATCTTGAATTGTAGTTCCCATAATCCCCATGTGTGGTGGGAGGGACCTAGTGGGAGGTAATCGAATCATGGGGGTGGTTTCTCCCATGCGATTCTCATGATAGTAAGTTCTCATGAGATCTGATGGTTTTAGAAGGGGCTTCCTCCTTCTCTCAGCTCTCATTCTTCTCTCATGCTGTCTTGTGAAGAAGGACATATTTGCTTCCTTTTCCACCAAAACTGTAAGTTTCCTGAGGCCTCCCCGGCCCTGTGGACCTGTGAGTCAATTAATCCTCTTTCCTTTATAAATTACCCAGTCTCGGGTATATCCTTACAGCAGCATGAGAACAGACTAATACCTACCCTAGTTATCCCACAAAATCATTGAGTAGGTGTCATATGAGTATTGGTTATCATGATTGTCATAATGAGACAATTTTGTGAGATGAGGAAATGAAAAATATTAGGAAAACCAATCATTGCAATGGGGAAATAAAAACAAAACCAAATGTATGAGTTTGTCCCTACTTCATCTGCTGTTCTGGCCTTTTCAACAATTCAAAGGACCTACCTGCTAAAGCCCATCTTAGTTTCCTGATGGAAGCAATGCTGTGAGAGATACACAGAATGTCATAGATAAGAATACTGCTAACTAAAGGGGAAATGTCAGCAGACCATACACTCTCCACTAAGCAGTCCCAGAAACACAGAATTTCCTGAACCCAAGCCTTTCTCCATCCACCCAGGAAGGTGAGGGGTTTGGGGACACCATTCCTAACAACAGCCTTATCTGTGTGCCTGACACTAGGCTAAGATTTTCACATACATTTCCTTATTTAGTCTGTACAATTGCTCTGCAACATAGATATAATTCTCTAATATAATAGTTAAGAAATTTGAAGCCCTCTAGAAGTTAAAGTTGCCTAAGAGCTCACAGCTAGAGTCAAAGCTGAGATTCAGATCTTGCTTTGAGTCAAAGCTAGTGTACTCCCATTTTCACATCATTTCCCAAGTCAAGCCCGAACAAGCCATGACCAAAGGATTCCATGCTCTGCAATAAGCATTTATAATTTCACCCTCAATTCTTCCATTTATAGGGGAAAGCTTGCATGTAATTAATTTAAGGATGATTTCTCCATAAATTATACTTCAATCTAGTTCTATATTTAAATAATTAAGTTTAAAACAGAAAGACTAATGAAACTAATGGTTACCAAATTACTCGGTTTTGAAAATCATTGATTTTCTCATTTGCCTGCTAAAATTAATCAATCTCATTTACATATACAGATTTCATTTGCTTTAGCTTTGAGATATTTATTTTCCAAGTTCTTCCACCAGTTTCAAAATCCACTTTAAAAAAAACTCAGTTTTATTTCAATTATGCTTATTTGCATGGAAACCAAAGCCTTATTGCTCTAATTAATAATATTATGATTGTACCTTTTATTTGAATACAATGTCCTTGTAACTTAAAGAATAAAGATTCAACCCAGCCAGGCAACTTTAAAAATCCGTATGGAAATGATCAGTATAATACAATTTCTTTTGGTAATAAGATAAATAAAAGCAAATTCTCCTGTTACAAAACACACAAAAAACCCACTTTACAAAATACCTTTTTAGCAATTTCTACAAAACAATACTCTAAGATCTTATGACCATGTCATACTAAATGTTTATATATATGATGAGAAGGTATTTCCTGGACTGACTAGTGGGTGGGATAAGCCTAAAAGGATTTCCAAGAAATACAGAAACATAAGGATCCAATAATTTGAAAAAGGACTAAAAATATTCTAAGATTTTCAAAGTGCAAATTACCACATACAAATTTGGTGGTTATAATAAGCCTTTTTTTTTTTGCAATAAAATGAAAATTTAATAGAAAACATATAGGAAGTGCAACTATTGAGTTGTGAAACTTTTGTTTCAGTTTTACTTTTTATATGTGGGCATGTAAATATGAGTGTACAGGCTGGGTACGATGGCTCATATGTGTAATCCCAGCACTTGAGGAGGCCGAGGCAGGCGGATCACTTGAGCCCAGTAGTTCGAGACCAGCCTGGGCAACATGATGAAATCCCATCTCTAAAAAAAGTACAAAAATGAGCCGGGCATGGTGGCACATACTTGTAGTCCCAGCTACTCAGGAGGCTCAGGTGGGAGGATTGCTTTAGCCTGGGAAGCTGAGGTTGAAGTGAGCCGAGATCATGCCATTGCACTCAAGCCTAGGTGACAGACCAAGACCTTCTCTTAAAAAAAAAAGGTCATGAGAGAGTGTGTGTGTGTGTGTCTGTGTGTGTGTGTTTGTGTGTGTGTGTGTCCTGAGTCATGAGTCCTGGTCATGAAAGAAAATGTATTTGTTACTGTGGACTAAAGTCAAAAGTTTAAAAACCACTAACCCAATTGATCCATTGACCAGATGGAGTTTTGAAGGACTGATATTTTAGAGACTTCTGAAAATAATAAATAACAGACTTTGTCATCAGACAGCTGGGTTCAACTCTCAACAAGTAACTCAATCTCCCTAAATCTTGGTGTCACATTTGTAAAATGAAAATAATAGTAACACCTTGCAAGTTTGTTTTGACATTAAAAAGAGATAATGTATGTGAGGTGTTTAACACAGTGCCTAGCATATGATAATCAACAAATCTTGGCTATCATTTTCTAGAACTGCTGAAGAGCTTCTTTGTCTCTGATTAAAACATATCCACTTCAAAGTGTATTCATTTCCTCTGAGTGACATCTGTCACCTCTTTAGTGAGTTTTTTACCTTTTGTCCACATTCAGTTGCCCCTCCAGACAGCCAAGGACCAGAGGCAGAATTCAGCGACCAACACAAAACATGAGACAGAGCAGCCTCTCAGCAGTCCATGGGCATACTGATCCCCTGCTTAGCTTCAGACCCCATGTCAGTTGAGGTGAAGAAATAAAAAGGAGGTGAAACTGGCCCAATTGTCCCATAGAACTGATGTATGGTTTCTTTTGAATAAACACAGAAATTGCACCTCCCAGTCTTAAAACTTCAGAAATTTACTTCTGTTTTATCAGAGTTCCTTTTTCAGGAAATCAACCATCAGTCCTGCCAAATAGTATCAAGGAACTGAAACTCACCAGATCACAGCATCTGGACAATGAGATGCCAGACCCCTCACCTGTCATAACTGCCTAATCAACCACCCGCGGCCTGCTGACCAGCTCCTCTTCCTTACCTCTCACACACGGTTACATTTCTTTCTCCACTATATAAACCCCTAATTTGAGTTGTTGGGGAGACACATTTGAGACCAATTTCCCATCTCCTTGGCTGAAACACCCAATTAAAGCCTTCTTCCCTGGTAATACTCATTGCCTCAGTGATTGACTTTCTGTGTAGTGAGCAACAGGACCTAGACTGAACCCCTGGTGTTTCAGTAACAAAGGGTCATGCATCCCTGTACCTCCATCTTATGCTACCTTTTTTTTTTTTTTTTTTTTTGAGACAGAGTCTTCCTGTGTCACCCAGGCTAGAGTGCGGTGGTACAACCCCAGCTCACTGCAACCTCTGCCTCCTAGGTTCAAGCGATTCTTATGCCTCAGCCACTAGAGTAGCTGGGATTATAGGTGTGCACCACCACACCTGGTTAACTTTCATATTTTTAGTACAGATGGGGTTTCACCATGTTGGCCAGGTTGGTCTCGAACTCCTGACCTCAAGTGATCCTCCCACCTCAGCCTCCCAAAGTGCTGGGATTATAGGCTTGAGCCACCGCACCTGGCCTATGCCACTTTCAAACACAAATGCTAACATAACTAGGGAGACTCTGGGCCATCTTGGAATTCTTCATGACTCCTGGATCCTTTTTTTCCATCACACTTGTCTTCTTCAGTGTGGTTTACTTAGGCATAGAATGGAGAAAAGGAGATTCCAGAGAAGAAAAAAAATGCTAAGTTTAAATACTGATGAATCCTGGAATAATGAGGTTTAGGGTGGCTCAAACATGAAAAAATATATAGGGATATGCAAGATATTCCACTGAAAATACCACATAGAGAAACATAAAGCAAGCTAAGGGTTCTGAGCTTTATAGTGTAATAATAAACACAGGCAACAATTGCTGAGCCCTTCCTCACCACACACGATGCCCAGTGCCTTACACATATGAACTCAATTAACACAACATCTATGGGGTAGGTTTTCTGGTAATCCTCAATTTTTGCATGAGATTTTTCAAGAAGCTCTTATCAAATGGTGAAGCTAAGATTCATAACCCCCGGCTGTCTGACTCTGGGGTTGATACTCTTCAGGTTCTAGTGCCTTCCATGGGTCAGAGGGGGCCACTGGAAGCTTATTTATTTATTTATTTTATTTCTTGAGACGGAGTCTTGCTCTGTCACCCAGGCTGGAGTGCAGTGGCGTGATCTCGGCTCACTGTAAGCTCTGCCTCCTGGGTTCACGCCATTCTCCTGCCTCAGCCTCCCGTGTAGCTGGGACTACAGGCGCCCGCCACCACGCCCAGCTAATTTTTGGTATTTTTAGTAGAGACGAGGTTGCACCATGTTAGCCAGGATGGTTTCAATCTCCTGACCTTGTGATCTGCCGCCTCGGCCTCCCAAAGTGCTGGGATTACGGGCGTGAGCCACCGTGCCTGGCCAAGCTTTTTATTTTTTTATTTTTGAGACGGAGTCTTGTTCCATTGCCCAGGCTGGCAATGTTGAAAAAGCCTCTGCAACCACCCGAGGCTTTTTAAACAGAAGACTGCATGCAGAGGCCAGCATTTTCTCTGTTCTTTCTGTGCACTCTGCAGAGTAGACCAAAGCCAGGAAAACTAGAGTCAGAGAGCCCCCTCCAGAGGCTGCTCTCTAATGCAATAGTCCAGGTAGAAGGTCAGAGCAGGCATTGACACTGGGGATGGAGGGGAGAGGTTCCGATTTTAGACAAATTTGAGAGATCAGATCAATACAAACAGGTGATTGTTTAAATGTGAGGCCTGAAGTGACCAGCACAGGATCCAAGAGGGCTCTTGAGGCTTTAGCTTGGGTAACCATGCGAGTGAAAGAGCGATCACCTGAAATCCTAAGTGCCGCAGGAGCAGGTCTGGGAGGCAGGATGAAGAGTTCAGTTAGGGCATGTTCACCGAGGTTTGCACAGAACAGACAGGGAAGGCAAAGTAGATGTGCACACAAAGAGGCAACAGAGTTTAAGAGCAGCACTCTGGAGCCAGACTGCCCAGCTATGAATCTTCAATCTGACACTTAAAAGCTATGTGACGGAGGGTAAGTCAGTTAATATATGTAAAACACTGCTTGACGCATAGAAAGAGCTCGGGAAGCATTAGCTATTAGAATGATTTCATAACCAGATGACAGAACAGTAGGCACAGGCAGAAAGCATCCCCCGGCTCACTGCTTTCTCCCTTATACTCCATCCTGGCTTTACCGTATTTTAGGAACCAATTTGAGACCACATAAGGAATAACGGAGATACCAAAAGGAATGAGAAAAGAACGCACCTGACATGGGTTCCTTCCCATTTGTTCCTAAGTTCTGCCCCCATCCCAGTGAGACCAAAGTTGCAGATGGCCTCTAACTTCATTCTTTGCTCTTTGCACATTCTGTTGAGTAATTGTCTTAGACTTGAATTTGGAACAGACTCCTTTAAGGGACTGTCATGAACAGTGCAAAGTTAGAGACAGGTCCACATATGCTTGTGTTTTTCCACGATGTCAGGCTTTTATTAATGCTATTTCAATCACAAAAACCACGAGCTACATGGTCTTCCCAAGGAGGCAATTCTCCTTAGTACTTCCTGTTCACTCAGGAGTCACAGCCACAAATATTGCAAAACACATATAATAGTAAAGTTAATATATAAATTATACAGATTAAACTTTCCACATAACAAACAAGGTAACATTTAGCGTCAAGAGAAAAAGAGATAGGACAAAAGGCTAATGAGTCAGTCCCAGGGAAGCAAAGACATCAAAAGGAATCCCAGGTCTGGACCAGGCGATCAGTCTTGCCAGAAAGAACCCTTGGCGGTAGATGCTGAGTTCTTATCAGGAGTGACTGCAAGACAGCTGTCAGTTGATGGCCGTTTCAAGATGCCGAAGGCCCACTCTTTTATGGTCAGGATCCTCTGGTGAGAACTGATAGTGGAAGTGTGTGCTTGTTTGTGTCCGTATCTGGTTGGATGCAGTCTTTATTATTTTATTTGTTTATTAAGCAAAACATCTTATCCTTGTTGGCAAAGTGCCCTATGAAATAGAACATGGAGACTTTCTCTAAGATGAGTTAGTTATGTCAAGGGTGCTCTATACAGCCACCTAAATGGCATTACCTTTCAGATGTGAATCTGTCAGTCCTGCCTCCATCAGCTGGAAAACAATACACCCGTCAGCTCCCATGAGGACTCACTGAATGCATGGCCTCCGTGGGAAAGGGGCCAAGGAGGAGAATTAACGTCTAAGAATTTACACTGCAAAGGGTACTTTATATCTTGTATCATTCATTCCTCACAGTGGGCCTGTAAAGCAGTAGGGTAAGGAAACTGAGGCTCAGGGAGATTAAGTAACTTTTCCAAGTCATGAAGCTGGTGAGTGTCCGAGAGGGGCTCTACCCCAGGTCATCTGACCCCAAAGCTGGTCTCTTTCTTTCCATCACTCCTAACAGCCACCATTACATGATTAGTCATCAAGGGCCAGGCCAGACCCAGGGAGCCTGATTAACTTACCCTAAAATGGCACGTCTACATTTCCATTACTTCCCACTGAAAGATGAGGCTTACTAAAGGGTGAGAGCCCCAAAGTGTTAGAAGCAATCTCCTGCTTAAATTACTGAATTGCAGGGATAACGTGCTAACTGCCAATTATGCTGACTGCATTCCTCCCACCAGTGCCTATTAAGGTATCTATATGCCAGATACTGTAGTGAATAACTGAAAATTGTTTGCAATTTAAATTAAAATATGATATAAATCAGCATGTCAAGAAATACAACCACCAAGACGCAACTATTCATCTAGTTAAAAATTTTAATTAAATATTAACTAGATTTAATCTGGTTTTACGTTAGCAGGGATTCCCCTACATCTTCCTTAGTATCAGAGGGCTCTGGCTACCATCTTGTTCCGTGAGTTTTCCCAGGCCATAATACAGTAGTGGCAAGAAAGGGAGCTAAGTGTCCTCCCCATGAAACACCAGCACTTCCCCTCATTTCCTTCCTTATCTCAGTCAAGATAACGTCACAGTATTCACCATCCTGTGAATCCAATTCTGTCATTCCTTATCAGTTCTTAACAGGCATTGCATGTCTTCATTTCCAAGCTATGTGCCACTAGTTTGGGTTTTAAGAGCTCGTGTTGTATTTGCTTTTTCTTTCTTACTCTTATTTTGTTTCAGGTAAATGCTTAGAGCTACTAGTTTCTTAAGGAGAATACATTTTTTGCTGGTTGAATATTTCCAGGTTTCCATTTCTAGCAATAGATGAACAACTTGTTTCAGAATAATCCTAGAAAAACTAGACTTTTTAAAAATCTGTTTGAAGGTATTGGAAGGCAACCAAGAAAGCAAGAATTTGAGGGACCAGAATTTGAGGGACTAACCTCTGGGTTAGTCTCACCCAGAGGTAAGACTAACATTTGGCACCTTGTGGTTGCTGAACAGAAAGCTGGAGATGCGAAGCTGGGAAGCTGAGCAGAGATTTTGATGGTCTCAAGGAGATGGGTCCTGGTAACATCTGAGCTTCCTGTTGGAACCCCAGAAAGGCAAGATCCCTGGAACAAGGGCAAACAAAACCGAACTACTTGCTAATTACAAAAAAAAACCCTTAAACAAAACCCAACTACATGCTAATTACAAAAAACAACACCTTATACACAACCCAACTACACGCTAATTACAAAAAGCTACACCTTAAACAAAACCCAACTATACACTGCTAATTACAAAAAACATCTTAAACAAAAATCAGCTACATGCTAATTACAAAAAAAACTATATGCAAACCCAACTACATACTAATTGCAAAGAACTACGTCTTAAAAGTAAACATATAGAAAGGTCAATAGTAAAAAGAAAAAAATATTTCCTGCAAACACTAACCAAAAAAAAAACGTGGATTTTTTGTGCTACTATAAAACAAAGTAACTTTGGCTTTAAGGCAAAAAGCGTTCCTGGAAATAAAGACAGTAATGTCATCATGATGAAAGAGCTCATCCACCAGGAAAATATAAAAATCCAAGTCATCAATCACCTGTGTCAGTCACAGTTCATGAAGAAGCCAGAAGTCACACAAGGAAATTGAGCAGAAAATATTTAATACAAAGAATCATTAATTAGGTAAAAAGAGGTTGACTACTAAAAAGGGTAAACATGTGGCAACTTCCATTAACCTGGAGATGAGCACACAAGGAAAGGACTTAGAAGCTCCTTCTAGGAGCTCACAAATAAACCAGATTCCTGGCTGGGTGCAGTGGCTCACACCTGTAATCCTAGCACTTTAGGAGGTCGAGGCGCGTGGATCACAGAGGCCACGGAGTTCAAGACCAGCCTGGCCAACATGGGGAAACCCCGTCTCTACTAAAAATACAAAAATTAGCTGGGTGTGGTGGTGCACATCTGTAATCTCAAGTACTTTGGAGGCTGAGGCACAAGAATTCCTTGTTCCCAGGAGGCAGAGGTTGCAGTGAGCAGAAATCATGACACTGCACTCTAGCCTGGGCAACACAACAAGACTCCATCTCAAAAAAACACAAAAACAAACAACAACAACAACAACAACAAAAAACAGACTCCTGCCAACACTCTTAGTTCTGAGATTTATCAGGATGAAAGGTATTTATCATGGGCCTCCCAAAAAAATTATTGGTGACAATTTTCAAAGATCCATCAAAGATAGACCATTTTTTCTCTTTCTATTTGTTCACGGTTCCCTCGCATCTTTCTGAAAAGATCCTTACAAAACAGAAGTAGTTTAAGAATCCTTTCTCCACAAATTCACAGAAAGGGATTTCTTTTCTGTTATTCTCAGCCACCAAAAACTCCCCCAGGCCTCCTCTTCTAACACAAGACCCCAGAGGTTGTCCCTGCGATTCTCAGAAAGCTGGTCCAGATAAAAATGTTGTGCAAAGAGCTGGTGGCCAAATGAAATATGTACATCATTTAGTAAGAGAGAACATCCAGCTAAGAGCGACTTCTGAGCGGTCAGCAGCTTGGGAGCAGCTGGCTAGAGGCGTGCCTCAGCACGGCGGACCCTCCCTGTGCTCGCACACACCCTGCTGCCTCTGACGTCAGCCACAGCCCTAGATGCATACAAGCTGGCAGGATTTGGCCTCCATGCCTTAACAACAATGTGATTTTTCCCTTTGGGGCTCGGCATGTTTTGTGCAATTCTTCTCAACTTCCATGCAAACTTTGAAAATCTCTTGCCTGGCTGGAAACCCCAGGGTTATAGGAACAGCTTTAAAACACAAACCTGAGAGCCTCACAGAGGAATTTCCCACCCGACCACCAGGATCTTGAGCTCCTAGTTGGGGAGTGACTTCCTTGACACCAACCCAGCACCTCCTTAGTTATGATCGTCCCCTCTGTAAGGAATACACGAGGACTAAATGGTCACTTTTTTCCCTCTTTCCCATGGCCTGTGTCCCACTGGGGCTGACAAAAGAAACAGCGAAGCAGGTTCTCAGGCCCACTCTCCCCAGTATGTGGCTGCCACAGGGTGCGTTTTGGGTGCTTTCTTGCCTTAAATATCTCCCTGCCATCCAGACTAGACCCTTAGAAACCCTTGAAAATTGTTGGTTTCCAGATTCCACTGTTAAAGCACAAATATCCTAACACTTTGAGACAGCATTTCCCAAAGTGCGTTCCTAAGAATGTCCTGCAAAATGTTCTTTAGAAGGCAGTATCAAGGTTATAGAAAGAAAAATGGAGAAATGGTCATGTCTTTCTTGAGGGGTCATGATGCAAATTCGCATGTTACAGGATCTATAGATCCCACTCACAGTAAATCAAATCATTTCACTATGTTTAACTCAGTGTATCCCAAAAAAAAGATCTGATAGTGAAACCCTGTTTTGTTTTTCCATCTATAAACATCCCCCAAACTACTGCTTGACAGAGCTTCTTTTGGAAAACCCGGACTTAAGCCCTTAGTTTAGAATGACTTAGTGGGACACTGTCCAGATCACTGAGTCGGAAGTGGAGAATGAAAAATGTGATTTTTTTATTACTAGCTCTGGGATCTTGAGCAAGGCACTAAATATTCTGATCTTCCATTTTGCAAAATGGGAAATGGTCATGGCTATGTGATAGGTGGTGGTTGTGAGACTTGAATGGTGTAATGACTTTGAACATGGTTCATGGTTGGTAAAGGGGTTACTCAAGAAGTATTCATATCAGCATAGTTATTATTTATCTGGCCCTTTCCAGTTATTATTTTTTATGCTTGTCATTTTTGCCTCAATAACAGCTGGTAAGTGAGTAAAAGTGAATAGGCTTGAGAGGGTGATACAGACGCCAGTGAATCGACTATTCTACAAACCCTGGAGCAAGAGTCCTCTGTTCCTGGAAGGACCCACCAGGAGGCAGCCACAGTCAAGCCTGTGTCTCCAGGTCAGCATCCTGTCTCTTGAATGGTTCTTTCAGCCTCTGTCTGAAGGGGCCCAAGAGCCAAAACAGACATGTGTGTTTAAGCTCAACAGAGTCCACAGACCTTGACACACATCTGTAGAAGGGAGCCATGATGGGGACAAGGTCTCTTGCACAGATTTGATCCCAGCTCTGGTTGTGAAGGGGTTCTCAAAGCTAAACCAATGGAGTCCAGTCTCTGGGTGAGCTTCACCTCTGCAGAACCTCAACTCTGCAGTGAGTCAGCCCACTTAGCGTTGGGATTGGGGTCAACGAGATCTGGGGATGATGGAGTCAAATGCCACACGCAGTGAGGCCAAAAGACCAACTCAGTAACACTGCAAACAAGAGCCTCTGAGACTCGATAACACCCTGCAACCTCTTAGCTGACACCTCACACTGACTACCTGGTCTATTTACTTACTTCTATTGCCGACTAGATGGGGAGTCCTTTGATGCAAGGGGCATATCTTATTCACATCTTTGCACCCAGGGACTTGCTAACATATCACACACCTGAAGGAGCAAACGAGGAAATAAAGGAAACACCATGACTTGGATGAGACCATTGACCTGGCAATTCTTTATGTCACTCTCTCTCTTCTTTGAGGAGGGACCTGGGCTTTTGTGAAGCAGCGAAGGGCCATGTCCTGAGTGTTCTGTGCATAGGGAAAGAGTCCTTCTTTTTCTCTTCCCTGATAACCCACAACCACGACCTATGGATTGGACAGGTACATCTGCACACTTAAGCCCTATACCCCCATATGCCAAGCAAGGGGTCCTGAGGCATCACATCTGATCTTAAAAACGCTCAAATGTCCATGTCATTTTACAATAGGAACTGTCCTGGTCTGGCCAAATGAGGCTCCTAAAGCAAGACAGCAAATGCCATTTGAGTGCCAATGCCTGGTTTTGAGGCATCACTCTTCAGGTATTTCCCAAGCTTGTATTAGCAACATATTTTATTTCCATATTCTGACACTTTGACCTCGGGGCCTTGCTGACCTTGGAGGAACTGCCCCTCCCAGGGTCACACAATTTCTAGAGATGGTCAACAACTCACCTGGAATCACATAAATGCAAACCAATCAATCCAGAGCCCAGACCCCAACCACCTCCTTGCTCAGGTTCTGACATTGTGGGCCACTTGCCACCTGCCCTAACATCCCAGGGCCAGGAACCAGACAATGAGTGACAGCCCTATGCCCCACAGCCTGCTGCTATTATTCAAACTAATCCGAAGCTTACTGGTGGATTCTTCCACCAGTATCTTCCCATAGAAACCATAATCAAGGCTCTCGCCCACAATTTCCCCTCTCCCTGACTCCTGATTGATCCCAGTGTTTCCCCACTGGGCCCCTCACAGCATGAAGTGACCCCTCCTCTTGGGGTAGGTGAGTATAACAAATTGCCTTTTCAAGAAAAGTCATCTCCTGGTGTGTTGGCCTTGCCATACTTAAATAAGAATAAATCTATATTTTAAAACAAGGCCTTCTAAAGATGGTCATCTAATTTGAATTAATCAGAATAACTGATCCCACTTCATGGACTGGACTGCATACAGTTTTAGTAGACAGTGAACTTAACCCAGTAAAAACTTCTGCAAATAACAAAGAATAAACAATCAGTGGTTTTGTCTTCTGTACTGGATAAGTAGATTGCAATTGCTCCTGTCCCAACGCTAATCTCACAGAAAAGTAATTCTATGCAAACATGCCTGCATCATGTGTTTCTTGAGGACAGGAATCGAAGCTAACCTTTCTATGCATCTGTCCCAGTACACTTCTAGTTTTGCCCAGGCCCTGCAGTGGGTTTATTAGGACAAGTTGAGGGAGAAGCTGGTGACTTCATCATAACCAGCTACTCAAATGTGATGGGAGAGATCAACTCAGGCCTCCCGGACACCCCAGAGTATGCATCCCAATCAGACACAGCACCTCTGATGTGCGATTCTTGTTTAATAATGCAAACATTAATCTTAATGTCATTCAGGACTGAGGTCTCCAATCTTAGTCGAGCCCTCATGGTGGCTCTGAGATCCTGCTGTGGGTGCCCCATGCCCTCCAATGTCATTGTTCTTGTTGAGCATTGCAAAGCAATACTCTTCTCTATCCTCTTCCAGCCCCTACCACCCTGCTGGAATTGAGAATGCAAGAAATTAACTCCCTCAATTTCCTGTCCCCAGTCTTTAATCTGTATTTGTCCCCAACCGCACCATCTTTCCTCCCAATTCAGAGGAAAGAGACCCATGCCTCTACTCCAAAGTTAGCCCCTTTATCCTAAACCATAATATTGTGTTGATGCTGCTCTCTTCTGAATAGTCATTCACTTCTTTGCTGGTCATTTAATGCCCAAGTTAGCCCCAGATTGGATTGAAAAAGATACTCCACAAATATTCAGTACTTATTAAAAGACACTATACTAGGGCCAGGTGCAATGGGTCACACCTGTAAACCCAGCACTTTGGGAGACTGATAAGTACAGATCACTTGAGGCCAGGAGTTGGAGACCAGCCTGGCCAACATGGTGAAACCCCATTTCTACTAAAAATACAAAAACTAGCTGGGCATGGTGGTGCATGCCTGTAGCCCCAGCCACTCAGGAGGCCAAGGTAGGAGAATTGCTTGAACCCACGAGGCAGAGGTTGCAGTGAGCTGAGATCACACCAATGCACTTCAGCTTGGGTGACAGTGAGATTCTGTCTCAAAAAAAAAAAAAAGACACCATACTAGAAGGTGAGAACACTCAATTCTTACCTGATATCTCTTACTGAAGGAAAACAGAGACAGACAAGGAAACAAATGCCACACTCTGATTAGCCCACGGGCATAGGAAGGCTTGGCTGATTTCCTAGCAGGCGTGAGACAGAAGAGGCTCCCCAAGAAGCTGGAACTATGCCTTGACCACAGGTTCTGCTGTAACTATTACCTCCTCCCTGCTTGCTTGCATAGGTATGTTTCTAGAAATGTAGTCCACCATGAACATTCTCACTTCCTCAACAACCTCTCAGTTCCCTTCCAATCAATGTGGATCTGAGCCAGACTCTCAAAGACACAGCTTCCTTTGAGGTCACGTGATTGTCTACACCAATGGGCATTTTTCATTGTACTGATCTGCTTGATTTCCCTGAAACATTTCACACTGCACCCTGCCCTTTTTCTTTAGCATTTGAGTTATCTTTCTCCCGAGTCTCTCCCTTGTCCATCCATCTTTCTCTCTCTCTACTGTGGACTCCTCTTTTAACACAATGTTGAACTATCGACACTGCTGGAGGTTTCTCCAGGACTCTCTTCATGTCCCCGTGCACAATCCTGGATATTCTTTGGATCTGTTTAATTCCCACTTGCCCTCAGTTCACTGCTCATTTGTGACTTTCTCTCTAAGCAAATAAAATCTCCCTGCCATACCCTCTGATGACACCATGTGCCTCTCCCTCATAGCACTCACCACTGCTGAAATTTTGCATTTATATATGTGGCTGTTTGCTAAATCTCTCTCCTTCAAATAGACTGAAATGCCATCTGGGCACTTTGTCCAACAATGGGATGTTGTTTAAATAATTTATTGTACACGTACTTGATGAAATTACATTAACCAGTGAAAAATCACCCTAGGAAAAAAAATGACTTGGAAAAATACTCCTCGTACTTCTATGATCTGAATGTTCCTTATGTTGAAATCTACCCCCCAGGGGATAGTATTAGGAGGTAGGGTCTTGGGGAAGTGATGAGGTCATGACTATGGAACCCTCATGAATGGGATTAATGCCCTTGTAAGAAGAGGCCTGAGAGAGACCCTTTGTCCCTTTCATCATATAAGGACACAGGAAAAAATTGCTGTCTATGAGCCAGAAAGCAGGCCTTCACCAGGCACTGAATCTTGGACTTCCTAGCCTCCAGAATTGCAAGAAAATTTCTGTTGCTCAGTTTGTGGTGTTTTGTGATAGCAACCAAATGGATGAGGACAAATACATATCACGTGATACCTTTTTGCAAATAAGTATATATATATGTGCAAAAATACTGGAACAATAGACAACAGCCTATAATCGGTATATATACTAGGATAGCATAATTAAAAGAGACTGTTATTTTCTCAGCAATAGCAATAAGGCTGTTACAACTCAAGGTTAATTAATGAGGAGATTTGTATGCTTAAGGCTTCCCCACACTCATCTTTTTTTTTTTTTTTTTTTTTTTTTTTTGTTAGAGGAGTCTCGTGCTGTCGCCCAGGCTGGAGTGCAGTGGTGAGATCTCGGCTCACTGCAAGCTCTGCCTCCTGGGTTCACGCCATTCTCCTGCCTCAGCCTCCTGAGTAGCTGGGACTACAGGTGCCCGCCACCACGCCAGGCTATTTTTAGTAGAGACAGGGTTTCACCATGTTAGCCAGGATGATCTCGATCTCCTGACCTCGTGATCCACCCGCCTCGGCCTCCCAAAGTGCTGGGATTACAGGCGTGAGCCACTGCGCCCGGCCGGCCCATCTTTTCTTAAACTGAGCACCTACTATATGCCAACACTGACTAGGTATTTTCAAATTTATTATTGTATTAACATTATATATCCAGATGAAGGTGCTAGAAATGTAATCAGGCTTTCCTTTGCTTACTAAAAAAGAGAGAAGCAGCAATAACTCAGAAAGGTCCAGAGCTGTGGGCAAGGGCTTCCTGGTCTACCTTGGGTTCCTCTGAAGTTCTGCACTCATTCCACAAATATTTATTGCGCAGCCCTGGCTAGGCACTGGGAATACAGGGCCAAATTAGATGCATTCTTTCAGCACAAGGAGTGTTTCCCCAATGAGACAGCCAGGTGGGAAGGGGTCTCCAAGGAAACTCCAGCCGGCCTGTGCACTGGGGTGGAGCCACAGAAGTCTGCACCATTTGCAGCAGGGAGGAGCCTGGCCCCTCCTCTTCCTGGGTGGTACATGATATTAAATCTGCAAGGCGGGAAGCACACAGGCAGGAAGCACACTCTCTCGCTTTGCTAAAACTGTTTCCCCTTTTCTTCCTTTTCATCCAATAAAACCCTGCCTTACTCACCCTTCGAATTGTCTGCGAGCCTAATCTTTCATGGCCACGTGACAAGGACCCCGTCTTTAGCTGAGCTAAGGAAAAGTCCCACAACACGAACTCAGACATGTAAACATAAAGGCCAATAAGATTTGCAGATGCTGTAATAGAAATTCATAGGGACACAAAACAGGGAGTTACCATTCTGACTGGAGAAGCAGATGATGAGAGAAGTGGCTCTAGGAAGCCTCTGAGGATGATAAAACAGTGACTCACATGTGTAGAGTGCTCTATAGACTTCAAAGGTGTTTCCGACTTTTTATTCCATCACTTATATCTATCAAATGACCAAGGCTGGAAGCGTTATTCTCATTTTATATTGCACATGAAGAAATAATAAGTTAAGACTTTTATAGCACTCCCAAGCACTTTATAAGTATTAATCTCTTCTAATTCCCCACAACAACCTATGAAGGCAGGAACCATTATTATCTTCATGTTACAGCTAAGGAAAGAGACCAAAAGAGGTTAAGTAATTTGCCCAAGTCATCAGTGAAGAGCCAGATTTAAAATACAGGCAGTGTGTGTAATCCCAGCACTTTGGGAGGCTGAGGCAGGCCGATCACCTGAGGTGAGGAGCTCGAGACCAGCCTGGCCAACATGCTGAAACCTCATCTCTACTAAAAATACAAAAATTTGCTGGGTGTGGTGGTGGGCACCTGTAGTCCCAGCTACTTGGGAGGCTGAGCCAGGAGAATCGCTTGAATCCAGGAGGCAGAGGTTGCAGTGAGCCAAGACCGCACCATTGCACTCCCTCCTGGGCAACAAGATCGAAACTATTTCAAAAAAAAAAGGCAGCGTGGTGCCAGGGTCTAGACCAGGGCCAGCACTCTGCGATGCTTCTCGGGAAAAGCCCCAGATAGCTCAGGGAAGGCAGGTAATTTGCTCAAAGTCATGAGGCTGGGAAATAAAAACTCCTGCATGAAAATTCAGACACTCAGTCTGGATGCCCACACTATGTCCATTTTTCCCATGATCGAATAATTTTCAGAGGGTTTGGAAAACCTAGAAATGGAACAAGGAAGAACAGAACTAATATTTGAGTACTATCTGCCAGGCACTGTATGAGGCGCTTGACACATGAAGGCATTCTGTCTGCAGTGCAACCCTAAAAGGCTGTAGATGGAATTGCCCCCTTCCACACAGAAGAGACCTAGTTTCAGAGGGAGAGCCACTGTCAGCCTAGAGTCCCAGAGGCTAGGCCTGTTGATCCCAAGGAGCAGATTCTTGTTCCTTCCCCAGTTCCCAGGAGGGTGTGCTGCGAGTGTCCACCCAGGCAGATGTGCCCCCCAGAAGGCCAGCCATGTGCCAGGCACTGGGAAATGGATTAATCACTGTGCTGTCCACCCTTGAGGAGGCCTTGGCATGGAACATCCCTCCCACCAGGGAAGGGGACAGAGGTGGCCCCGGGGTCCCTGCCTGACCCTTAGGTATTCTGCATTCCCTTCACCCCAACCCACCTCCAAGCAGGAAGCAGGAGAGGAAACCTCACGGCACCAATCGCGAGGCCTCTGCTGGTTTTCCAGCAAGGCCAATGCCTGGTGCTCACTTGCGGCACAGTTTTGTTCCCCAGCACGGTCACAAGAAGCCTGGGGAGAGGCCGCTTCTGATTCCATCCGCATCCCATGGCTTCCTACACAGTGTGTGCACTCCAGTCTGCACACCCACACAGGGCTTCATGTATTCTCATTTCCCCAGCATCTCCCACCATGACCCAGAGGCCTCTGTATTTATTCTCCTTTGCTTCGCAAAAGGCCCAGGAAGTGCTTTGTCTACTTCATACACCCAGAAGAACTGTTTCCTCCCCAGCTGATTTATACTTTCCACTTCCAAATCCCTTCGTACATGTGACCTGAATGTGCTTAACAGCATGTTGAGAAGAATTGTGCAACTTACCCTTGTAGGGGAGGAAAGGAGATTCAATTATTTTATGGGTTATTTTGGCAAAAATCCCAACCAGGATGCTGATGCCACAGCCCTTGACAGAACAAACACATCAGTCCAGCCGGGCGCCCCAGCAACGTGTTCACCCCTGCCCTTCCGGAAAGAGCCAAATGTTTTACCATGCACATTTCAAGAAAGCAGTGGCTTGATCTCCAAATGTTTCTGCTCGTTTTCAAAAACAAAAAAGGAGTCAGCCAACCCACAGAGAGATTTTAAAAAGGGGCCCAAAAGCTAATAGACTTTCCTTCTGAAACATATAGTTGGTCAGGCTTGATGATTATCAGTTAAACTGGAAGTGAAGACTTCCCTTGAAATGTCCTTGAATTTCACCCAGAACAGTGGTTTGCCAGTTTCAGAGCATATCTGTGGTGGGTCACCCCCACCCTTGCCTGTGGCCCCAAATAAGAATAAGCTGGGTTCAGGCTCCATTCTGGAAAGAGAGCAGCTAGACGACTCCAAACACTGGAAATACCAACATCTCAACAAGACATTGGTCTCCATCCCAATGGCTTCTGCTCTTAACAACCTCAGGAGGCTTGCATTATTGACTTGGATGTCAATGCATTGAGAATCCCCATTAAGCACTACTTTTGAAAATGTGCTATAAGTCTCATGTGGTGAGATATTTCACATATATTATTCAATTTAGTCCTCACAAGAAGCCCTTTCTACAGCTGTAGAAACTGAGGTCCTAAGAGGATGAAGAACTTGCCCCAAGTTAATGCAACCACTAATTGGCCATCATAGGTTCATCTACTTCACTTGGTTAAATTGACTACGCAGCTAATTTTTAGCATAATTACAGACAATGCATTTATCATTCCATACAGAGAAGGTTTCTTTTATTATCTCCAGCCACCCCTCATTAGAGAATGGGGCATCTCTTAAGCAGACTGTGGCCCATCTTCAACCAGCTTTCATCATTTTACTCTTGCATCATCCCTACTTCTAGTTCTGGAGTCACTTCCCACTCAGTCTCCATCCTAGTGGCCCTGCATTTTACCAAGACCAATGTAGACACTCTCATTACTCAAGACGCAGAGGCGAACTACAAGTTGCAAACAGCATGTGTGTAGGTCTGACTACTTCTAATCTCAGCTGCTCTCCTCCACCATTGTCCAGGCCTAGGACCTCAGACACGTTACCTTCACTACTCCCACCCAGACTGACTCCTGTTAGGCCTTCACAACTATCTGATGTGATAAGTAGGGCATTTTTTTTTCATGTTATAAATAATGAAGTTGGGATTCAAAGAAGACCTCTGACAGACAAAGTATAAGCTTTGGAATCACAAAGATAGGACTTATAATGCCTGCCCTCTTACTTACTGAATAACCTTGACCAAGTTATTTACTCACCTTGAACCTCAGCTTCTTTGTCTGTAAAACAGGAATAACCCACCAGGTCATTAAGAAAACTGAATGAGGCAGCATGAAAAATACAAATCCCTGTCGAGAAATAAGAGACAAAAGAAGTATTAAGAAGCAGGACAGCAATGCAGACTTGGTGAAGGGAAAAGGAACATCCAGTTCTAGGCTAACTGAGCTTAATCCTTGAAAGAAGTCTTAGTTACTGAACTTCATTTTGATTTAAAAAAAAAAAAGAAATTTAAACCAGATCATTAATATGAAATTAAGAGGGGAGATTGTTTAATCTCCCTTTAAGAAGAACTCTTAACCCAGTCAATCAACAAATATGACCTGAGATCTCATTGACCAAAGTCCACCTCCTGCAGGAGCAGAAGCAGAAGACAGTCCCTACTCTCAGTTGTATGAGTCTTTACTAGGGAGGCTAAACTCACATTGGTGAAACAACTGGAAACCAAATGTAAAACCCACGTGGTACAAAAGCAGGCTTAATACATACCTGGGAAGCAGGGTAGATGCAACTGGTAAGAAGGTAGGGTTTGAATTTGGAAATGAAGCAAAGGTGGAGGCTAGATTGAAGGTTTCTACTCAAGGTAGCCAACATTTAAAAAAAATCAGAAGGCAAGTATGACCCAGATTCCTTACAAAATAATAACAGCAAAATCTTCTATTCATTGAATGCCTAGTACATGCAAGAGCTCATTTGATTTTCTCATAATCATGAAACTATTTTACAGATCATGAAACTGAGACCCAGAGAGTTAAATCACTTCACAAAGGCCAAGCAATTAGTAAATGGCAAAGTCAGGATTCAGACTCAGACCTGTTGGATTCGCTTCACTGTGGTACAGATCAGGTAGGCTGAAATCCAGAAAATCTTGAGTTCAAATATCAGGAGAAAAGAGAAAACTAGCAGACAAGATCCAGGGTCAAGGTTTGGGAGGAAATCTAATGGACTGTGACCCAGGACAGAGAAGAAGCTGAGAGTGTGGCTGTCAAACTACAGCAGCAAACCAAGGTTCACCTTTCCCAGCCTTTGGCCACATGTCAGTAGAGTAGGGCAGACTGTTTTAATGTTATGGTATCTGATTGGGGCAGACACTTGAACTTCAGAAGAAAAAAGGACCAGGAATACTGAAGCAGTTAGGGAAGGCTCCCTGCAGAAGCTGGGTGGGTCACAGCTCACAATTGTCCAATGTTAAGACCTCCAATCTTCTCCAAGCATTCAAGAGGGCACCTGTGACTAGTTTATCTTATATGTTTCACTTGCAAACTAACAAGATGACATATTTCCCACCTCCTAAAACAGGTTGCCTTTTTTGTTGACTTTATTCATCTTCTCAGTATCTTCTAGGATTTGGTGGAAGTGCAGGGAATATTAAAAATTGGTACACCTGTTTTAGATATAAATGAGGCACTGTTTCAATTAACTACCATTTATTAAGCACTTTCTATAAGCCAAACATTGCCTTGGTTAGCAAGGATACAAAATACAAGTCACTGGCTTCAGGGAACTCCAGAGCTGACAGAGAAGAAAGGAGTAGAGAGACAAGCGGCACTCAGAGTGCTGGGCTTTCTGCTTAAGAAAAACACAAGGCACACTCATAAGAAGCCACAGAACTCCCTGCATCCCAGTTTTATGGTCTGTAAAATAGTTTCATGGATTGACTTACTGGGTAGGTCTATTTCTGGAATCTATGTACATAAATATGCTTGCTAATGCATAACTTTTAATAATTGGAAGGTAAATGCCATAATTTTTTTTTGAGACGGAGTCTTGCTCTGTTGCCCAGGCTGGAATGCAGTGGTGCAATCTCGGCTCACTGCAAGCTCCGCCTCCTGGGTTCATGCCATTCTCCTGCCTCAGCCTCCCGAGTAGCTGGGACTACAGGCGCCCGCCACCACACCCAGCTAATTTTTTTTGTATTTTTAGTAGAGATGGGGTTTCACCGTGTTAGCCAGGATGGTCTCGATCTCCTCGCCTCATGATCCTCCTACCTCAGCCTCCCAGAGTGCTGGGATTACAGGCGTGAGCCACCGTGCCCAGCCAGTAAGTGCCATAATTTAAAACACTAAATAATTTATGGTACATCTATTCTGTGAAGAATTTTGTTTCTATTAAAAATTGGTTCTTATCAATTCGCAACTGCAAAAATATGGAACCAGCCCAGATGTCCATCACACAATGAGTGGATAAAGAAAATGTGGTATATATGTACCACGGACTACTACTCAGCCACAAAAAGGAACAAAATAATGGCATTCAAAGCAACCTGAATGGAACTGGAGACTAATATTCTACTATTATTATCTTTTGAGAAAAAGTCTCACTCTGTCACCCAGGCTGGATTGCAGTGGCACCATCTCAGCTCACTGCAACCTCCTCCTCCCGGGTTCAAGTGATTCTCTTGCCTCAGCCTCCCTAGTAGCTGGGATTACAGGCGTACACCACCACGCTAGGCTAATTTTTTTTATTATTATTTTTCAGTAGAGACGGGGTTTCACCATGTTGGCCAGGCTGGTCTTGAACTCCTGACCTCAGGTGATCCACCCACCTCAGTCTCCCAAAGTGCTGGGATTATAAGCATGAGCCACCATGCCCAGCCAGAGACTTATTCTAAGTGAAGTAACTCAGGAATGGAAAATCAAACATCGTATGTTCTTGCTCATAATTGAGAGCTAAGCTATGAGGACACAAAGCCATAAGAGTGATACAAATGGTCTTTGGGGACTTGGGGAAAAGGGTAGGAGTGGGGTGAGGGATAAAAGACTACACATTGGGGACAGTATACACTGGGTGATGGGTGCTCCAAAATCTCAGAAATCGCCACTAAACAACTTATTCATGTAACTGAACACCACCTATTCCCCAAAAACCTATTGAAATAAAAAATAAATTTTAAAAAATGGTGTTTATAAGGTGTTTTTTTTTAATACCAAAAGGAAATACTTGTGCTTTTATGTTAAATTAAAACCTAGACACGGTAGGCTTAAAACAGAGAAAAAGACTAGAAGGCCAGGTGTGTTTAATTTTTTTAAGCCTTTGGTTTCTATCTGGTTTGTTGGCATATGCCAGTTGCTGCGCTCTGAGTCCACCCACCATGGCATTTCTAGCTGCCAACATGTTGTCACTACGTCTCTGAACATAGAACAGGGGGTAGTTGTACACAATTGGCTTTCCCAAGCTGACTCAAGCCAACTTCAGTACACCACTGGCAATAATGTCAAAATGTTGACAGTAATGTGAATGATGTAATTATAGGAAAGGTTATTTTTCAATTATATTTTCCAAATTTTTTGCAATATAGTGGGGGGTGGGGGAGTAGGGGAAGGTGTCATGTTTGTAAAGCTTATTCTATCAGGAAAACAGCCTCTTAGCAAATGTGACCTACCTGAACAATATGGTTTAGGCCTTCTTTTATACACTGGACTAAATCATTCTTGTTGTTCGGTTTCACATTTTGTCAAATAATGTTGAGAGCTAGAGTGAGCTAGAGATCAGAGTCCATTCTTTGTCCTGATGCAGCCCACCCAACAACCTCAGAATGATGTAGGCAAGGAATACTCTGATATCCAAGCAGGAGGAAAGAGGTCATCCTGTGATCACGCTACAGACAACTAGGACCCTGACCAATAATCAGGCATGCACAATTGAGACAAAATCTTTTTCTTGTGTTGTTTTTTATCTTTTTTGATTTTTATTTTTTGGAGACAGGGTCTCACTCTGTCACCCAGGCTGGAGTATAGTGTGCAATCCTGGCTCACTGCAACCTCCACCTCGAGGGCTCAAGCAATCCTCCCACCTCAGCCACCTAAGTAGCTGGGACCACAGGTACATGTCACCATGCTTAGCTAACTTTTTAATTGTTTGTAGAGTCAAGTTCTCCTTAAGTTGCCCAGGTTGGTCTCAAACTCCTGGGCTCAAGCGATCCTCCTGCCTCAGCCTCCTAAAGTGCTGGGATTACAGGCATGAGCCACTGAACCTGGCCCATTTTTTTCTTAATGAAACTAGAAAACAGCATTATCCTCTAAGAAGTATGATGTCCTATAAATTGCTAAGCGCAGTTTCATGCAGCACATCCACAGGATATACCTCGATTGAATTCACAGAAAGTGCACTCCACTTTCAGAAAACACAAGTGCTAATCTCTCAAAGCAAGAAGTACAAACAGATATCAATGCCAAGAGCTGAGTCCTTAGGCAAGTTATTCTCTCCAATCCTCAGTTTTCTCATCTATAAAAGGGGGACATTCATATACATTGGTAACCATTTCATAGTTGTGAGCATTGAATGAGACAGCAAATGTGAAGTGCTTGATAGTTCTTAATAACAGACATTGGTTCTTATGTCCCCCTTTTCTTACTCCACTCCCTTAGGAAGAAAGGAAAAGGTCCAAGGAAATGTCAACCACCAGAAAAGGGCTGAATGATAAATGAGAAGCTCATGATCTCACAAATAGCCCCAGAGGCTTCAGAAGAGCGGTAGCACACGTTTCCTATATGCATTGGCATGAAACCACACACTTATGTCTTTGCAAAAGCCTCAAACAGATTTTCCCTAAATACATAACTATCATATAGCAAGAAGGAAAAAATCAAGGCTCTTTTAGAAAGTCAGATTTATTTTGCATCCAAACCTGCAGCTCAGACAACAGGGCATGATTTCGGAAAAGAAAAAGCACAAGATTTCTGCCTGTAATAAGAGCCACTTCCAGCTATCACCTTCCCACCAAGAGATAAAGAGTTTAATTGGAAGAGGTGGCAAATTGCTAAGTGCAGTTTCCTGCAGCACATGCCGAGAATATATACCTTGATTGAATTCACAGAAACGGCACTCCACTTTCAGAAAACATAAGTGCTAATCTCTCAAAGCACAAGGTACAAATAGATATCAGGGCCAAGAGCTGCAGAGCGTCAGACGGCCAGCCAACCTGGCTTTCTCTTCCTCGCCTAGGAGGGCTTAACTCATCAGCACTTCTGGCACCAAAGAAGAAAACTCTGCTTGCTCTGGGAGAGAATGGGATATAGATCCCCTCTGGCTCTCTGCAGATGCCAGCGACCAACAATAAATGCTACCTTTGGGGAAAGGACAACATAACTCCCGTGGTTCCTCTCCTACTACTCTGCCCAGAGTTCAGGCAACAGAGTGATTACATCATTTTTTATTTTTTTCAACCCCTTTCTATATATTTATTTAATGATTTTTCTTTTCTATCAAAGCAGCAGCACGCACTAGGGGGGAGTCTTTAAAAAGTGATTCGAAAAAAACCAGCTGTGATGGTTTGTTTTATGTGTCAATTTGGCTGGACTATGGTGCCTAGATATTTCGTCCAACACCAGCCTAGATGTTGTTGTAAAGGTATTTTTAGATGTGATTAACATTTAAATTGGTAGACTTTGAGTAAAGCAGATGACCCTCTATAATGTGGGTGGACCTCATACAATCAGTTGAAGACTTTAAAAGCAAAGACTGAGGTTTCCCAAAGAAGATGGAATGCTGCCTCTGGACTGCAACATAGAAATTCTGCCTAGTTTCCAGGCTTTGGACTCAAGACCACAAAATCCACTTTTACCTGAATCTCCAGCCTACTGCTTGGTCTTGGATTTTGGACTTGTCAGATCCCGCAGTTGCATGAACCAATTCCTTAACATCTCTCCAGATAGCTAGATAAATGTATGTGTAGAAAGATACTATAGATACAGATATAGATTTGATATATAGATAGCCCATGGGTTCCATTTCTCTGGAGAAGCCCAATATGCCAGCAAATACCACCACTGTCTTCAAAGAGCAACCAGCCCAGTGGGGTCAGAGAATTTGCCAGCAGACCTGGGGAGGTTTGCAGAGTGTCTATCTGTGCTGCCGAGGAAGGTGTGCAGACACAGTCCTTGCATGGTGGACTGCTCATGTCTCTCCTTTGAGGTCTGTTTCCATCACAGCCTCAGGTAAAGGCCTGGCCTACAAGGCTAAAGTGCCTCCAGGCTCCTGCCCTTCTTCCCAAGTTAGGAAATGATGCTAGAGCCTTTATTCACACAAGCAAGGATGAGAATTGCAACAAGGAATTCATCCTGGTAGAAGAATAAATGGGGAATGCCACACTTCCCAAGGAGAAGAACCAACTTTGCACGCAGTTCCCTGTGATGTTGCCAAGCTGTGCTGGGTCTGAGTGAGGAGAAGGAAACAGATGGAGAGAGGAAATTCAGTGAGAGGGTGCATCCCAGAGGAGCAGTCTCAGACTTGAAGTACATGAAAGTATCACTAAGAGAGCTTTCTAAAAAATGCAGGTTCCAGCCAGGCACAGTGGCTCACACTTATAATCCCAGCAATTTGGGAGGCTGAGGCAGGAGGATCTCATTTAGCCCCGGAGTTCAAGACCAGCCTGGGCAACATGGCAAAACCTTATCTCTACAAAAATACAAAAATTAGCTGGGCATAGTGGCGTGTGCCTGTAGTCCCAGCTACTCATGAGGCTGAGGTGGAAGGATTGCTTGAGCCTGCAGAGATCAAGGCTGCAGTGAGCCATGATCACATCACTGCATTGCAGCCTGGGCAACAGATTGAGACCTGTCTCAAAAAAAAAAAAAATGCAGATTCCACAGCTCCCACAAGAATGCTGATCCAGAATGTGTAGGATGGAGCCAGAAAGCAACTTCTAACAATGTTCCCCAGGTGATTCTGACACAGATGTCGTGGCCACAAGCTGAGACCATCTTGTCGGCAAGGCCAATAGCTGGTGAATACGCCTGTGGAGAAGGAGACCCTCTTCACCTCACTTCATACTGCAACTCAGAGTCAGGAGAAACATAGAGGCTGAAGGTGGAGGATGGCCACAAGCAGGCAGGGCAGAGAGTCCCTCTGTGATCATGCCAGCTTTCCCATCTCTTTCCGACTCAGCAGGATGGAAAGAGGAGTCTCTTGGGACAGAGACGGGAGATGGGGTCCTTGTGATTCCTGCAGGAGTGTCAGCATAGTTTAGAACTTTGGGGGATGAAAAACTAATTCCAGCTGTGGCCTCCAGTCAAGGTTAATTTCAAAGGGAATTAGCATTGAGCTGACATTCATTTTCCCTTCTCAATTAGCAAGAGTCCTCGTAAAGAAAATGTCATTAGTCAATATGAAGAGTTGGAATAGAGGAACTCATATTCTTATTCTACCTTGATATTCGAGCATAAGGGCTGCAAATTACTCCCTCAACGCTGTAACCTTCTCAGTGGCAACACTTGACCAGCTCGCACCTCTGTTCATGTTCAGTGTCTCACCCCTTCCTTCATTTTCATGCTAATGAGGCTTCTCCAAATCACCTCATTCCCTTTCCTGACCCCCATTCCTGCTGACTGCTTATAGCCTGCAGAGGCTTCTTCTCTGCAAGAAGCATTACCCAACCATCTTAATTACTCCTTCCTTTATCCTCAGTGACCTGACCGGAGGCTGAACACCACCCCATATTTCTCCATCAGTCATTTTAACTACTCTGCAGTTGCTCATAAGTGTCCTCTGTTCTGTTCATCATTGAAGTACCCAGGGCTTCCTGAACAGCACATAAACCCAACCACACTTGAGAATGAAGGATGGATAAGCATTGCACTCTCTAACCTTCATCTATAATAAGAATGCTAAAAAGTACAAAGGGCAGAGCTGGAGGTTAGAAAGAAAGAGGAGAGAGGGAAGGAAGGGGAGGGTTCATTGCAGAAAGGTTTTATGTAGTTTCAATTCAGAAAAGATAATCAGAACAGGCCTGTCTCTCTGGAGGAAGGGAGGTGAGAGGTGCAGGAGGGGTTGGGGAGCTGGGTTGGAGAAGGCTGCAGAACTCCACCCTTGGTAGCAAGTATTTATCAAGGACAGAATTAAAGCCAAACAACATTTGTGCTTGGGACAGGGAATGGGGGTATGTTTTGGGGAGGAAATTAGGGTCTAGAGGTTCCCCCCATAGCTAAGCTAAACTCTGTGAGTTAATAAGCATTATAAACATTCTTCCTCTCCTTAGCAGCCAAGTGGCTTGTCTCTTTAATCATGAGGAGGTGAGAGGCAGAGATTTTGGGGAAGTGTGCATGAAGAAGCAGCTGCTGGTCCCAGACACGTAGAGACACATAGAGTCCAAAACTAAACACTGTACTGCACGTAGCGGATTTCTCTGCTAATGCCCACAATTAATTGGGCAAACTCTTTTGTAGTCCCCTCCCATATTGGCTCGAGGTTGAGCATATGACTTGCTTTACCCAGTAGGATATCAGCAAACAGGACACAGAGACTTAATAGGCTCATTAGGGTTTGCTGTCTTGTAAACTGCTGCCACAATGCAAGAAACCCAAATGATCCTCCTGCAGAAGCCACGGAGAGACCCACTTGGACCTCTTTGCTGACAGCCCTACCTAGCAGCCAGCAATGAGAAGGAAGTCACCTTGAACCATCCCATACCAGCAGAGCAGCTAAATAACATGAGTGTCCCAGGCCAAGTGGCAGCAAATGAGCAAGTAAATGGTTGTTACCCAAAACTGCTCATTTAGAAGGATTTGTCAGGCAGCAACAGATAACTATTACATCACACTTTTAATTGAAAGCGCCTGCAACAATTCAGAGAAAATGAAACGCTTCATAAAATCCAACATACATGCATATTTGAAACTCATCAAGAACTGGAAATAAAGAATCCTTTTAATCTCATGGAGTCTCTGACAAATACCCACAGCAAACAAAAATATAATGGTGAAATATTACAGGCATAACTATTACAGTAGGAGCATATGCCTGCTGTCATCGCTTCCATTTAATGTCATATTAGAAATCCTCAATCCAATAGGCAAGAAGAAGAAATACAAGGAATAAGAATTTAAAATGAAGTAAAAAAAGAAAAAGCAATACCTATTTACAGACAATGTGATTGTCTATTATGGACTGAAAAATGACTCCCCAAGATATCTAAGTCCTAATCCCCAGAACTTGTGAATGTTACCTTTTATGGCTAAAGGGACTTGGCCAATGTGGTTAATCAAAGGGTTTTGAGTTGAGAACATTACTCTGGATTATCTGATTGGATATGATGTAACCATTGGGGTCCTTATGAGAGGCTGACAGGAGATCAGAAGAGGAGAAAGAAGTGTGACAACAGAAGCAAGAGGCTGGAGTCATATGAGGAAGGGCCATGAGACAAGGAATGCAGAAGAAACTGATTCTCCCCTAAGCCCCAGAAAAATACAACCTTGCTGACACCTTGACTTTAGCCAATGAAACCAACTTCAAATGGCCTCCAAAATTTAAGAGGACAAATTTGTGTTGTTTTAAACCACCAAGCTTGTAGTAACTTGTTACAACCACCATTGGAAACTAATATCCTGTTTAAATAGAAAATCCTAAAAGAATTTATAGATAATAAAACTAAAAAGGAGGATCAACAAGTTTGTTGGATACAAGTTCAACATACAAAGCCAACAGCAACATCTACACATACCTTCAATAATCGACCAGGCAACATGATGACAAAAACGAAAGAGCTCTCAGGTGCAAAAGTAACAAATCCATAAAAGAGCTCAGAGTAACCCAACAAAATATGTGCAAGACTTTTCTTAATGAAATTGGGCCAGGCACGGTGGCTCACGCCTGGAATCCTGGCACTTTGGGAGGCCGAGGCAAGTCGATCACCTGAGGTCAGGAGTTCAAGACCAGCCTGGCCAACATGGTGAAACCATGTCTCTACTAAAAATACAAAAATTAGCCCGGCCTGGTGACATGCCTGTAATCCCAGCTACTTGGGAAGCTGAGGCAAGAGAATCACTTGAACCTAGGTGGCAGAGGTTGCAGTGAGCCGAGATCATGCCACTGCACTCTAGCCTGGGTGACAGAACAAGACTTCATCTCAAAGAAAAAAAAAATACTGTAAAATATTTTGAAAAACATAAAAGGCTTTATAAATGAGGAATTAGCCATTTATAAAAAGTTATGAAGATTGGCTGGGCGCAGCGGCTCATGCCTGTAATTCCGGCACTTTGGAAGGCCAAGGCAGGTGGATGACTTGAGGCCAGGAGTTCAAGACCAGCCTGGCCAACCTGACAAAACTCCGTCTCTACTGAAAATACAAAAATTAGCCTGGCATGGTGGCTTGGGCCTGTAGTCTCAGCTGTTTGGGAGGCTGAGGCACAAGAATTACTTGTACCTGGAAAATGGAGGTTGCAGTTAGCTGAGATTACGCCACTGCACTCCAGCCTGGGTGACACAGTGAGACTCTGTCTCAAAAAAAAAAGTTATGAAGATTATCATAGAAAAAGTGTTTTTCCCTAAATTAATCTATATTCAGTACAGGAATCCCAGCAAAGTTTTTTCGGGGCAAATTGACAAGCCAATCCTAAAATCCAAAAGGAAGAGTGGGCAAGAAAGGTTAATTGAGCAGCCCTGGGTTGCTCAAATCCTGCACATTCCAAAGGAAAGTTTGCCTTCAGGACTGGCCTTTGGCCAACTTTGGGGAGATGTCCTCTAAACTCCAGAAATATTCTGCCCAATAAGAGCGTTTCATATGCCTGGGACTTTGGGTCATGCTGTATTAGTTTGACTAGATAAGTTTATCCAGACACTGATTTATGGTAAGTGCCCTGAATGCCTGCTTTTCTTTGGGGACAGGCAGGTGGTGGGGAGGGGTGGTGTCTAGAATCTGAGAAGCTGAGGTCAGTCGCATTAGGTGCTGCATGACTATGAAACTGACCCACAAGAAAAGCCTTGGACACCAAGACTCAGCAGAGCCTCCCTGGTTGGGCATACTCCATGCGTGTTGTCACATGTTGATACTCAGAAATTAGATGTCCCAGCCAGGCGCGGTGGCTCACGCCTCTAATCCCAGCACTTTGGGAGGCTGAGGAGGGCAGATCACTTGAGATCAGGAGTTCAAGGCCAGCCTGGCCAACATGGTAAAACCTGCTTCTACTAAAAATAGAAAAAAAATTAGCCAGGCATGATGGCATGTGTCTGTAATCCCAGCTACCCAGGAGGCTGAGGCAGGAGAATCACTTGAACCCGGGAGGTGGAGGTTGCAGTGAGCTGAGACTGCACCACTGCATTTCAGCCTGGGCAAAAAAAAGCAAGACTCCATCTCAAAAAAAAAAAAAGAAACAAGAAAGAAAAGAAAAGGAGAAGAGAAGAGAAAGAAAAAAAAAAGAAAAAGAGAAAAGAAAGAAATTAGACATCCCTATAAAACTCCCCTGGGAGGATACCCCTGAGTGCTTCTGCCTTATTTTTCTTAGACTTTACTCCACACCCCTTTCCCTTTGCTGACTTTCATCTTTGATCTGCAGCCTTTCCCTGCAATAAAGTATAACTGAATATAACAGCCTCTGAGTCCTGTCCATTCTTCTATCACATTACCAAGTTCACTTTGAAGAAAATCAACAAGATGGGATGAAAATGCATCATATAACTATAATAAGAAAGTTAGATGGCATTGGAACAGAAGGACGAATGGAATGGACCAGAGACCCTGATGATCTCTCTTCTCCCGCACATTGCACATTTTTCGAGCCTCCACATTTCCTTCAGTTGAACCCTCATTTTGTAATGCACTACTTCTACTATTGAGTTTCTACTAATTCTTACGTTCTATTCAAGTGGCACTTGTTTTATGAAACTTTCCCCAGCTTCAAGGAAAAGGAATTGCTCCCTACTCAAAGCTCCCATAGAAATTTGTTCTGGCCTCAGCACTAATCACACTGAAGCAATGTTGTACAGCCTGTATTTATCTGTCTCCTGTCCCGCTAAACTGTGGGTCCCAGAGGGCTCAGTCTGTACCTGATTCATCCCTGTCTCCCTGGCACACACCACAACATAGAGGACCCAGTAGATGTTAAATAAATGTATGGTGAATGAGTAAAATATGAATAATGATGAAAACTCAAGTGTTGAGAGGTAAGTAAATTGTAGTGTTCAAGAGGAACTATGGAAAAGGATAACAAAACCTGAGATTTACATTTGGCATAAATAATGTGTCATCCAATGAATAACTTCAGGATTTATTTGATTTCACCTACACACACCCACAAAATGAAGGCATCATAAAGACCAGACTAATCATTACAGAAGATATGTGTAGTTTGCCAATTTGTTATAGTGACTGAAGAGTGTCTCCAAATAAATATGTTTTTTCAGGAAGATCCTTCACAGTGAACTGCAAACAAGCCTTGAAAGTTAAACTATGAAAACTGGGTAGTTTTATTGAGTCACAGTCTGATGTGAAACTTCCATTCATGATGGAATCCATTCATCTGCCTCTAGAAATAGTTTTTTACTTAATTTTAAAGACTCTTGCTTCAAATCCAGGCACTCTAAAACCACATTACTTCATGCACATTAATTAGAAGAACTTTCTTTTAAAAGATAGAGATTAAAGGAGAATCTCTCCTTTGCATTATTTATAGATAAAATATTTGCTAATCAAATGAATACTAGTAATGCTATTACAGGAAGAACTCAAAACCCTCAAGTGATCTCCCATTTTCTTTCTCAACCTGAGTGTACTCTACTTGCATTATGCAATATGGTAGCTACTAGTAACATATGGCTAAGAATCACTTGAAATGGGGCTAGTACTATAAAGGAATTAAATTTTCCATTTTATTTCATTTCAATAGCCACATTGAAAAGTAGCTAGTGGCTACCATCTTAGATAATGATATAGAAAATTTCCGTCATCTAATGAAAGATATATTAGACGGTGTTGACTTATACTCTAGATGTCCAAAATTTAATAAGTATCAATGAAATTAACAAACAATGACAAGTGTGTGGTTTATCAAAATATAAACTCTGAGCTATATAAAGATGAAGGGTGGTCCTTGTCTTCAAGGAGACAGATGTGTATATAGCGAAAACAGTGAATCATCCCTAATGCAGGAAGGCAGAAAAATTACATGAGGGAGCTAGTAGATCAAAGAAAGCTTTAGCAGAGATGTGAGATTTGAACCAATTCATAGAGGAAAGAAAAATTTGGACAACAAATGGGGTGGGGTTAGGGAGCCCGTAAGCAAAGGGAACCACTGTGTATAAAGGCACAGAAAGGCACTGTGAAGGGCCATGGCATCTGGTTGGCAGCACATGGATTAGTGAGGCCAGAAGGGAAAGATTATAGTGTAGCGGGGAGGCATGAAGACCTCATAGATCAGGGAGCTTACAACAGTTCCTTGGGAAGATAGGGAATTGTATTGGGTTTTAATTGAGCAACGATATGGAACATAGGATCTGTGTTCTATAATTGTCATAATGGCTAGGCGCAGTGGTTCATGCCTGTAATCCCAACACTTTCGGAGGTGAGTGGATTTCTTGAATCCAGGAGTTTGAGATCAGTCTGAGCAACATAGTGAGACCCCATCTCTACAAAAATAAATACAAAACTTAGCTGGGCATGGTGGCACACACCTGTACTCCCAGCTACGAGGGAGGCTGAGGTGGGAGGATAGACAGAGTCCAGGCTGCAGTGAGCCATGATTATGCCACTGCACTCCAGCCTGGGTGACAGGGCAAGACCTGTCTCAAATAAATAAATAGGTCATAATGGCTGCTGAGGGAGAAATGGAGAGAATGGAGATAGATCAGAGTTGAGGAGGCCAAGGAGGACACTGAGGCCAACAAGCAGAAGAGAAGCGACCATGCTGAGCCAGGACAGAGGAGGTGAGGCTCGAGAGGAAGCAAACAATGCAACAGCTGTTTATTCAAAATGAGTTAATATTTTTTAAAAAGACTATTTTATGAAAATTTAGCAAGTGTGAGACATGTAATCATTCTGGCATCCCAACAGCATATGCTGTGAGAGAAGGTGTTGCTGCAATTTTTAGCATGGGCTCTCCTTAAAGCTCACAAAACCACTCCAAAATGCTGAACATGCAGCAACCTGAGAAAGCCCATTGCCACCTGCTGCAATCGCTCAGCCAGCACAGCAGTTGTGTGATGGATTCTCAGGGTCAAAGTAGATACTGGCCATGGCAGGCGAGCCAAGCATGGCAAAGAACCAGCTGGGCACAAAGATGCCAGACCAGGCCCTCCCGAGGCCTTGCACAAAACCCTGGAAAGAGTCCAGGATGTGGGCTCACACAGCCCGTGTTCTAGGGTCCAGCTCAGCAACTTACCAGAGCCAGGCCTTTGAGTGACTCACTAAACTCTAAGCTCCTAATTTCCTCACCTCTAGAATGAGGCAATGCTATTTATCTCATAAGGTTTATAGGAGCATGACTAGTGCATATTGAGTGCCTTAAATGAGTTAGTTCCCTTTACCTTCCCCAAAGCAGGCTTTCCAGGTAGCCAGTCCCAAAACTCTAGTGGGAAGAGTTCATATTTAACAGGGAGCCTAAAGTCCTTCCCACTCTCATGTCACATTTTTCTTTGGTGTCCCCAGTCCTTGGTAGAATCTAAATACTCTATAGGCTTGGGAAGAGCCCAGGGAGTGGGCCTCATTGAATAGCTTTGTGAGGATAATTTATTCAATAAAACTATCTCTAGAGTAACTGAGGGGAGTCTATTCTTTGCTAGAAAGCTTTGAAGAGGGCAACTGAGCTAAAGAACATGTTGGAAACTTCTCACAATTAGAGTCTAAACAATCTAAACTGAACTTTTACAAACCATTCATGTCTTACATAAACTTAATAAGGTCCTGAGGGATTTTTATTTAAAAGAATAAAAATGCCCATTGCTTCTTCTGGAGTGGTTTCTATGGGGTCCTTTTCACATGGCTACTCCTTGCAATGATCCTGTGTGGTAGATTGTTGTTATGAACTGAATCGTGCCCACACTCCCCATGCCAAATGCATATGCTGAAACCCAAACCCCAAATACATCAGAATGAGATTGCATTTGGACACAGGACCTTCAAAGAGGTAATTAAGTTAAGCAGACCTTAGAATAGGTCCTAATCCAATCAGACTGGTGTCCCTTTGAGAAGAGAAGATTAGGACACACAGGGAGATGCCAAGGGAACCAGCCATGTGAAGAGACAGCAAGAGGGCATCATTTGAAACCAAGGAAAGGGCCTCAGAGGAAACCAATCCTTCCTGCATTTTGGTCTTGGACATTCAGCCTCCAGAACTGTGAGAGAACAAATTTCTATTGTCTCAACCACCCAGTCTATGGTATTCTGTTATGACAAGCCTAGCAAACTAATACATGGGTTCAGTATTTTTAAACTCCCAATTTTTCGGATGAACAAATGACTTGAGTTTGCACAGCTACACTTGAATTTGAACATGGACTTGCTTGAAAACTCATGCTTTTAACATTACCTTGTGCTATGATTCAAATGTGTCATTCAAATTTTATGTGTTGGAAACTTGATCCTCAAGTTCATGTGTTGATTGGAGGTGAGGCCTTTGAGAGGTGTTAGGATTAGATAAGATCATCAGGGTAGGGGCCCTCATGATGGGACTAGTGGCTTTATAAGAGAAAGGGAGATCTAAACTGACACACATGCATATGCAAGCCCTTCCTCATATACTGCCCCCCACCAGGTTATGATGCAGCAAGAAGGCCCTCACCAAATGCCAGTGTCATGCTCTTGGACTTCCCAGCCTCCAGAATTGTGAGTCAAATAAACTCTTTCCTTTATAAATTTCCCAATCTCCAGTATTCAGTTATAGCAACAGGAAACAGATTAAGACACCCTGAATATCTGCAAAGCAAGTTAGGTTTTAGGCATATTTTATGAAGTTACTATTTTTAAGTAAGTTTGCATGAAGATGGTTATCTCTACATTCATTTCCAGTTTCATCTTCTATCTGGTTAATTCCCACTCTAGATCACTACTTGTTTCCAATTACAATAAACACTAGCCATGCCATGACTAAACTGTAGCTGTAAGTAGTAAGGCTATTAAATTCACTCTCCTATGACCAAGATAAAGAAGGATAAAATGGAAAAAAGAATTGAAACTCTTATTCCTACCATCTTCAATCTACTACCGTGATAATAATTTTAACTTTTTCCCATTTATCCAGAAAGATTATGCATGGGAATGGATACTAAGGGAGTGGGTTAAGTTAATAATGGAAGAAACACAAAATTGGATCAGGATGTATTTATTGATAGGGAACCACTAAGTAGAGATTCTGGATTTAATGCTGTACCTCAGGGGGTTAGAAAGGGCTCTATTTGGTTGGTTTGTTGGCTGAAACATGAACCAAATGTGGCCTATACTAAATGAAGCTGAAATGCCATAACTACTTTGGTATACTACAAAAGAAGATATCCAAAGACTTAGACTGGATGTTAGAACAGATTTACCATGGAAGATCTGCTCATCCAAGCTGGAAGGGTCAAAAGGACATACCTATGACTATGACTGTGAGAAGTAAACTTGTGTGGGGAGCCCCAGCATCCTTGGAGAGTTCTGGGGTTACTCTTTCCTGTAAGTCAGAAATCACAGTAGGTACTGTGTCCACTGAACTGGGATCTTTAAAAGCAATGGGAAAAATTGGATGCAAGGGTGGGCCAAGTAATGGCTTTTAATCACCAAAGACAAGGTGGGTGTGGTTACTGTAATGGACAGCAGAGTCAAAGCAGCAATCTGAAAAGTCTGACTCTCAGAGACCTATGGTGTTGGTTAATTGATCATTGTGTCCTTAGAAGAGAAATACGTGGATATTCCACTAAATTCTTACTTGATCTGTATAAGCAGAAGAGTCCTAGGTTGAATAAAGAGAAGTCCACCATGAATTACCAAAAACAGAGTTGAAATCCTCTCATCAATTCCCAGACTTTAGCCAGTTTGCAGACCTGGAATGACCTGAGTGAAGGGGAAGCCAGTCACTTGAGGAGGGCCCCTCATCACAATGCCAAAAATTAACACTGTCCATCTTTTTCCCAGCCTTCCCCAAAAGGATCTACAGTCTTCTACCAGAGTGACTATGCATTGGAGGAAAGGAAATAATCAGACTTTTGGGCACTACTAGGCACTGACTCTGAACTCGCACTAATTCAAGAGACCCAAAACTTCAGTTTGGCCACCAGTCAGAGTAGGGGCCTATGGAGGGCAGAGGATCAGCAGAGTTTCACTCAGGGCCCTTTCACAGTGGGTTCAGTGGCTTGGCCCACCAGTCAGAGTAGGGGCCTATGGAGGGCAGAGGATCAGTGGAGTTCCACTCAGGGCCCTCTCACAGTGGGTTCAACAGCTCCCTGACTCTGGCCCTAGTTATTTCCCTAGTTCCAGAAAGCAGAAACCCCACATGTCTATTTCAAATATGTCCTCCAACCTGCCTACAAATTAGTACAAATTGTGTTTATTGCCATAAGATCATTGGGATCTTTCTTTCTGTCCTTCTTTCTTTTTTAAATTATAAAGAATGTGATGTTTAAAAGCTTTTTAAAACCCTAGGCTAGAGAAGAAACAGGTCATGCAGAGTAGTTTAAAAGTGGTCATGAAAGCACTTACACTTACTGGCACAGTTTTGTAAAGAAACTTTTAGAGAAAGTCCCTGCTGCACACTGTCATTGATCAAGGGTGGCCTGTCATTTTCCAGGTCTAAGAGGTACATTAACTTCATCAAGCAATTATGGCTCTTCCAGGCACTCCCAGGGACATCAGAAGTCCATAAAGTATCAGACAGAAATTATCTTCCATTTCCTTCCCTTCCAGAGTTCTACCAGGTTCCTCCTCATCTCTGAACTCTGCCTCATTTGAAAGGACCAAGACCATCCGTCCCCACCGTGTCTCTGTCTGTTGAGCTCAAGTCCATCTTGACAGCTCCAGTGACCCCAGCCAGCCAGGGGTCACCCACATATCAGTGTGGCAATGTTGCTGCCATTGATCACGGCCCCATCTTCAATATCTGTGAGAGGCAGGGCACAGAATCTCCCCTGAGAACATCCTATTACACTATGATTCCATTTTCTCTCTCCACTTCTTCATTGCCCATTATTCCATAAATGATGGCCTGTCTGGAAACCAAGACATAAACCCCACTGTTTGGGCCTCACACATATCATTCCTCACAGTCCAGACCATGCCTGTATATGGATGGATGAGGGAGCAAAAGTTCTCAGGGACTCAAGAGCTGCCAAGGGCCACTCTGCCTCCAGCTAAAGGGGCTGCACTGCAATGCTCATCTTCCAGGGAAAGGGCCAGATAATGGGGAAGCCACCTGTGTGTGGGAGGGCAGAATCCATCCCATGCCTCTGGACTTTGTTTATGGGACAAAGGTAAAGATGGGCAGGTGAGGAGAGGATGTTCTCATTCCAGGACATGTGTTTCGAAATCACTTTCTCTCTGCTGTGCCCCAGGATCCTTTCTGGGGCCTTGGCTGGTTCTCACATTATGGGTTTCTTCTCAGCTCCAGGCCCCAGGAGGCCTCTACTGATTCTCTTTCCTCTCAGAAACTGGCACCATCCACAGTGTTCCCTGAGGAACCCCTTCCCCCAGGGCCATCCCCACCCTCCCCCTGCTCAGCTGTGAAGCAGTCAAGTTCTTCCCGGATACCTTGCTTCCCCATCGCCTCTGAAGAGGAAATTCCAGGTTGTTTGCGTTTGAAGAGTCATACCACTGGTGCCAACAAGGAGATGGGGTAAGTGAGTCCCAGACCTGAGATTCTGGGATCTAATGGCCCACGTGGTTGCAGGCCTGGTGTCCAGGAACAACCCTCTTCAGATCTGGAAGGCCATGGCCTACCAGTAAACACTGCCTCTTTGTCCTTCTTCCCAGGAGAGGTTTGCCAGCCCTCCTTTTGCCCTGTCAGGGAGGACCCCCAGAGGTAGCACATAGCAAGACCAAGTGATGAACACCGCGGCGTGCAGAGAACGCCACGCACAGGTGGGTGGCAGCTGGCAGCTCCGGTGACCTATGGGGCCATGTGGTGGTCCAAGTGGAGACAGTGGTGCTCCAGGCAACTCACAGGCAGAGACACGAGCTGCTGCGGAAGTTCAGAGGCTCGGCCACTGGACAGGAAGCATGAGGAGGACTCGGTCACAGAGAATAAAGGAAGAGTTCTGTCCGTGGACGTTCATGCAGTAGCTCATCCGGCAAACATTCCCTAGGTGCTTGCTATGTGCCAGGGTTGGTCTGACGACCCAAAGAGGGACAGGATTTAGTCCTTGACCTCCAGGGACTCTTGTTCCCAAGGGGGAGACAATTTATTACAAAACAAGAGTGTAAAGGTCGATGCTCCCCCCCATACTAATCCCATCCCTAAATGTTAAAACGTTGGCACATATTCACTCAGAAATGTTTTTGTGGCTACACCAAAAAACAAAAACCAAGACGCTAGAACCACATTCAAACACTGTACCACGGCACCCACAGCATGCAGTGCACAGAGGCCACCACAATATCCTGTGACCAGTGCCACGGAAGTCCTGAGGGTGCAGCAGAGGGAGAGACACACCCCAGGCAGGCCAGAAGGAATGCCCATTCAGGGGCTGCCCTCTGTCCCCCCTCATCCCCTATCCTGGAAGGTACCTGGTTTCCATCTGCAGGTGGGCTTAGGGCCAGGGCTGGAAGCCAAGGACAGGACAGGGCTTGGAGCTCAGAAAGATCTGACCAACGCTCTATGTCCTGAGTCCCCAGTAACCCTGTAGGGAAGGCAGTGAAGAGATGATCCTCATTACAGAGCCGTGGGGATGGACACAGAAAAGGGGCTGCAGGTTGGGAGCTGTTGCAGGGCTCCTATCTCTGGGGACAGACAAGAGTTTGCACCAAGGTCCACACCCCCTCCCACACATGTCCTCAGAGGCCTCCTCTAGAAGGGGACAGGAGGGACCAGCCAAGGGAAAGCAGCCTCCAGTGCAGGGCCTGACAGCATCACCATCTGCACTGGCCATCCTTCCCAGGCAGAGGGAAGGAAAACTGGCTGGGACCAAGGAGAGGCAGTGACTAGGGAAGCGAGGTCGGCCTCTAAATTTTATTCTGGTTTACTCACTGTATTTTTCTTTTTTCCCGAGATAAAGTCTCACTCTGTCGCACAGGGTGGGGTGCAGTAGCGGGAATCTCAGCTCACTGCAACCTCTGCTTCCCAGGTTCAACAGATTTTCCTGCCTCAGCCTTCCCAGTAGCTGGGATTACAGGTGCCTGCCAGCATTCCTGGCTAATTTTGTATTTTTAGTAGAGAGGATCTCACCATGTTGGCCAAGCTGGTCTTGAACTCCTGACCTCAGGTGATACACCCGACTTGGCCTCCCAAAGTGCTGGGATTATAGGCGTGAGCCACTGCACCCAGCCTACTCAGTACTTTTTAGCGGGTGGTCTCAAGTATAATCCCCTCTACCCTCAGTTTCCTCTTCAATAAAATGGAGATAACAAGTTCTTTCTCCTGGGTTTCTGTGAGAATGCAGTGAAATCATATGTAGGAAATGCTTAGCCCTGGGCCTGTTGCCTGAGGACACCAATAATCAGGGCAGCATTTATGAGCACTGTGCCCAGGGCACTGCCTTAAGCACCTGTGTGTCAAACAGTAATTAATGAGTCACTCCTCAAGGCAACTCAATGAAATAGTTGTTATTATTATCCCATTTTACATATGAGGAAACCAAAGGGCACAAAGGTGAAGAATACTGTCTCTCCCACCCAAGGTCACAAAGCAATTGAGAGCATGTACTCAGATTTGAACCCAGGCAATCTGACTTCAGTATCTGCGGCCATAACCACTTGTATATGTGGCTTATTAAGTAGCAGAAATGAGGGTGGTCATTGTCACTTTGCCAACCTTAAAAGTTTATTGTAAGGATTAGAAATAAAACACAGACTGTCTTTAAGTGGTGCCTGGGCCAGTCTGTAGGTATTCAATAAACAGTAATTAATGATTAGCATTACTATCACTTTAGTTGAGGCCAATAGAAGGTATGCATATAGCCAGCCCCCATAGAAGTTTCCTGTATTGATCATCAGTTGCCACAATAATGCTACATAACAAATACCTCCAAACTTCAGTAGCATGCAACAAAAAACATTTGTTTAGCTCACAAGTCTGAGGGATTGGAGATGCAGACTGGGCTCACTCATGTTATGTTTGGGTTGGCTAGGTGCTGGCTGATCTGGGATGGCCTGGTTGGAGCATCCGAGGCAGCTCAGCTATGCCTATCCTTCGTCCTTTAGTGAACTAGCCCAGGTTTGTTCCCATGGTGATAATGTAGCACAGGAGCAGGAAGCCCAACAAAGCAAGGACTTTTCTAGTTCCTCTTTGCATCCTGTTTGCTAACTTCCCACTGGCCAAAGCCAGCTACATGGCCAAGCCAAAAGCCAGAACAGGAAGACCCTGCATGGTTACAGGGAAGAAGGTATGGACAGGGCAAAATCTTTCACAATTACAAAACCAGCAGCTTGTCTCTGAGCTGCCGCCAGTTCAATTACACACTCCTCCTCTGGGAGAACTCCTTCTGCTCATGACTTTTATGTTAAGGTTTCTGAACTCCTCGGGCTTTGTCATACCCTTAGTCCTTCTGAAGTCAGCTTGTTCAGTCAGTATATGCCAGAAACTATGGTGGCCACTGGGGACAGACCCGTGAACAAGACAAACAAGGTCCCTGCTCTGAAGGAACTGATATTCCAGTGGAGAAGACATGCACATAAATACATAATACAATTTCAGATCATGAAAAATTATGTGAAAGAGATTAACCAGAATTATTTGAAAGAGACAGTGTTGGGATAGTCTTGGAGGACACTGACCTTTGAGAATCATGTCTACATTCTCAGCCCTAAATCCAGTGCCTAACACTGAATAGGCTTCAATAAATATTGAAAGGAGGATAGATGGATGGATGGATGGATGGACAGCCAGCCAGATGGGCACTGAGACCTACCTAGCACTTCCTGCCCTGGCCTCCTCACCACCTTTACTCTCTCTGGTCCATAGGATACAGGAAAGATCCCAGAGAGAAGACCCAGTTTCCTCTCCACACCTGGAGGGCCAGCCCTAAGGCTGAGCCATCTCAGATCTCTGAGCTTAGCAAAGGATTTGCCTTCCTTTTGACCTCTCTGCTCAGTGTTGGAAAAGTATCCGCAGAGCAAATGCTGCCCACTGTCCCTTCAGAGAAGTCCAGACCTGCTCCTCATGCTTTTGTGTATGCCCTGGTTTAGGGGTGTGAAAGGAATGTAAGAAGCAGAGGAAGATGCCACCAGATCCTACTCCTCCCAGGTTTCCCTGAGCTACACTGGCAGATCCATTAACCTGATATTTTAACTTCTTGCTTCCCTTTACTGAACAACTAGATGTTCCTTGTATATTCACTCTTCACAGTAATTCACTGAAGTTGGTTTTCATTGTCCCACTTCACTGAGAAGTTAAGTGATTTGCTTCAGGTCACTGTTACAGAATGGTAGAGCTGTCACTCAGAGCCAATCTTGCAAAGTCAAGGCATGGAAATAAAAAGTTCTTCTAGTCCAACAAACATGAGTTGAAATCCACATCCAACCACTTGCTTAGCCCTGTGACCAGGCCATGCTAAAGCAGAGATGAGTGTGACCAAAACCAGCAGACACAATGACATCCACAGCCTTTCAAACTTGTCCTGGCAGAGCATGTCTCATGAAAGCTCAGACATTGGTGGCTTGCATTTTTCTTTTTTAAAATACTTATAGAAGCAACTGACAAGGCAGATTTTAAATCTGAACAGAGTAATAAAAATTACCAATCTTCCCAATTGCATGTGCCTATAAATAAAATATCGTAAATGATACCTTCTCCCTTGGAAGCCATGGCAGCCTGTTAGACAAAGGCTCCAGATGTGAGCCCAGGTGTTTCACTGGACACTTTCACCAGAGCCTCTCTCTGATGGTAGGTGTTGACATTTGAGGCAGATGTGGTAAAGTTGGAGGGAGCAGGCAGGACGAAGGGTCTTTGCACCATGCTCTGGAGCAATTCATACTACGGAAAGTTATTTTTAATTTATTCCATGTGAATCGTGAAAAGCATGAAACATTCAGGGGGTTTATCATAATTTTCGATGAGATAAATACTGTGTGCTCATGCAATTTTTAAAAAAATGGAAAATAGCTATTTAGTCCAAGAACTGCATTTTTAAAAGTTAACATAAGGAGGTGATTTCCTAAAGAGCCTTGTTGTCTGAGATGAAAGACCAGCTAAGCCATCTTATGGATACAGATCAGATTTATCACTTTGGTTATGTCCCTTGACTAGGACAAGGTTTAAGCCATGAGCTATCCAAGCAGCAAGATTAAATTCTGCAGAACCCAAGCATGTGCTTGACTGTGCTATGTAGCTTCAGCTTTGCTCAATCTGGGTCCTGCAGTCCCACTTACCCTGATATAACCTACTGTCTATGCAACCCTGGGCAAGTTGCTGAGTCTCTCTGAACTTTGGTTCTCTCATTACCACAATAGCTAACTCTTATGGCAGGTGAGAACATTAAATAAAATCATAGAGCTTGTTTGGCAAACTATGATGATGTTAGCTGCTGTTGCTTTTGTAGACTGAAAAGCAGACACAGTATTTTGAGGATCCATCCTAAACTCAGCAATGTGCAAGAAGCTGAAAAGATGTACAAGAAAAGCAGATGTGGGTCCTAGCTCCAAAGAGGAAACAAAGAGAATCGTGTAAGATAAAAATAAGTAAATTAATATTTTTATGAGACAGGTTACACACAGCTAGAAGATTTTGGTGTGAGTGGCCACATGCATATGGCTATAGGAAAATACAGTGGGAGGGAAGGTAAGTCCCCCATAAGACATGAGCAAGGCTGAGAAGATTCACATCTCAGGCACCAACCTGGCAAAGTCAGCCAGATCTAATTTCAAATATGGTCCTGGTCACATACCTGTCACCATGCACCTCTGCAAATGTGGCTGTGATCCAGGTGAGCTAAGATTTGAAGAAAGCCCAGTCTCCATGGCAGCCCCAGCAGAACCACCTCTGTGGACCCAGGTTCCTCATTTGCAGCACAGGCCACCATTGGCCCCTTACCCCACCCTGCACATGGGCCTCCACTAGCAGGAGCTCAGAGAGGGCAGGCAGATGATGCAGAAAGGGAACTAAGGACCTCCCCCAGAAAGAACAGCAGGTGCAACAGTGGAAAAATAGACAAAATGAGGTGGAAGGGAGACAAGAAGGACAATGCCCATTGACCAGGTGCCTGCTGTGTGCCAGGCACTGTGGTGTGTGCTTTACCATCTGTATTAGACCGCTATCACACTGCCATAAAGAACTGCCTGAGACCAACTCACAGTTCCGCATGGCTGGGGAGGCCTCAAGAAACTTACAATCGTGGCAGAAGGTAAAGGGGAAGCAAGGCACGTCTTACTATGGCGGAGCAGGAGAGAGAGAGAGAAGAGGAAAGAGCCACATTTTTAAACATCAGATCTCATGAGAACTCACTGTCATGAGAACAGCAAGGGGGAAGTCCTCTCCCATAATTTAATCACCTCCCACCAGGGCCCACCTCCGACATGTGGGGATTACAATTTGAGATGAGATTTGGGTGGGGACACAGAGCGAAACCATATTATTATTTGTTATCCCACTTAACTCTTTCAACTGGAGTTGAATATCCCTATTTTACAAATAAGGAAACTGAGGTTCATTGCAGTTATAAGGCTACCACAAGATCCCATACCTAATCAGTGGAAGAAAGATTTGAACCCAAGTCTTTAGACACTTAAGCTCTGGCTCTTTGAGACTTATGGAGGAGGTGAAACTGACACAGTGCAGGTGAGCCTGAAAGTGGCACTTAGCCCATGAGGGTTCTTGGCTTTGCTCAGGAAAGAATTCAAGGGCAAGCCAAAGGTAGAAGAAAATGGCTTTATTGAAGAGGTGTGTTACAGCCCCATGACTGTCCCTGCAGAGCAGAGCTAGGCAGAGAGTAGTAGCTCAGGGCAGTTTTGCAGTCATATGTATATCCACCCTTAACTGCATGCAGATTAAGGGGTGGTTTATGTAGAAATTTCTAGGAAGGGGAAGTGACTTTTGGGTCATTGGGTCATTGCCAGGGAAATCGGCAGTAACTCTTGGGTGTTGCCATGGCAAGGATAGACTGACATGGCACACTGGTGGGAGTGTCTGATTGAAAGCTGTTTCTACCCTTGCCCTGTTTTTGCTAATCCTCAGTCTGGTCCGGTGTCCAAGCCCTGCCTCCAGAGTTGAGCCCTGCCTCCTACCTCGAGTCCTGCCTCCTACCTCAAAATCAGACCGTAAGCTGGGGAGAAATGGCAGAGGCAGGAGCAGGGTAAGCATCCTCCACTTCTCTGCCTTTTCCTCAGCTGGGAGAAGAGGCCTAGGTTGGAGATACTTTCTTGGCCCCTTTGGAAAGGTCTTGGTGGCTTGAAGAAATGGAGTCAGAGGAATGGAACAGCTTAAGGGTGGCTCACAGCTCCCCCAAGACAGAGACAGGAGCACACAAGGGGTCCAGCCCCAAAGACCTCAGTCGTGAAGGACTGGAACTGTGGGTATGCTCTGTCCAAGAATGAAGATGAGGCATCAGATAGGGCACTTTCTGGAAGGCATGTCTGGCCCTGCCCTGGTAGCCAGGACAGGTGAGATGGATGAGGCTGGTCTCAGAGTGCCACTGGGGAGAAGGAGGGCCAGGAGCCTGGGTCGAGCAGCTGGGAAGGACATTACCCATGAGGATATCCAGCCAGACCAAATATGGGAAGAGGCTGGGCATGGTGGCTCACGCCTGTAATACCAGCACCCTGGGAGGCCGAGGCAGGTGGATCACTTAAGGTCAGGAGTTCAAGATCAGCCTGGCCAACATGGTGAAACCCCACCTCTACTAAAAATACAAAAATTAGCCAAGTGTGGTGATGAGCATCTGTAGTCCCAGCTACTCGGGGGGCTGAGACAGAACTGCTTGAACCCAGGAGGTGAAGATTGCAGTGAGCAAGACTCCGTCAAAAAAAAAAAAAGTAAAAGAACTGAAATCGCAAGTCAAAAAAATCCAGGAACCCACATGTATGCAGTGGGCAGGCCTACAGCAAGCCCCAGGATCGACTTGCTCCATCTCCCTCCAAGATCAAAGCCAAGTCGTTTCAAATAACACATTTACATTAGTACAAACTTGGAAAAATAGAACAGAATTCAAAAATCTGCATAGATTTTTAAAACACAAGACTCCAAAGAAATTTCACCAAAACTCCAGCCACTGGGCTGTGCAATGGGAATTTTCCAAAATGAAATTCGAGGAAACAAGGAGATAGCGACACGAGGGAGAGCAACGGGGCCGGGACTCAGGGGAAGATCGGGCTGTGGAGTTCCGTCCCGTTAGATAAGGAGATCCAGGAAGCCAAATGGGTGAGCCCTGAACTGCAGCTGAGGGTCCACTTACACAAATTTGGAATATGTCGCCAAGGCAAAAGACAATTCCTGCCCATCCAGGGCCTGAACACCAACAGAAATTGTCCAACTGAGGGAGTGTTTAAACTGTAAAGGGCTCCAGGACAGAAGGAATCACCATCCTTGCCAAACAGCTGTAGCCTGAGCGGCCTTCCTCTTCTCCTGAGTGGTCCTCTCCTCCTGACCACGCCCACCTCCACTGTGGCTCCACCCATCTGTCTAAGCAGCCCCAGACACATATCTATCTCTGCTCCAAGCCTTGGGACTGCCACTGCGATCTGGCTCCCTCATCTCCTGGTGCATGAGTTGCAGATGTGAGCTTTGCTGCTGTTTGCTCCCTTTGGCTGCTGTTTCTTGGACCCACAGTCCAGACCTGTGGACAACTCTTCACCGCTCTCCAAGGTCCGTTCTGGCTGAGACTCCTCTGCTACTCAGGCTGCCGTGGGAGAGATGGTCCACAGCGCCATGGAGCTGGCATGGAAGGGGTGCAGGGGGCACAGCAAGGGTACCTGTTGTGAGCTGAATTGTGTCCCCCCAAAACTCCTATGTTGAAGTCCTAATCCCCCTCCCTGTGTAGCTCAGCATGTGCCATTATTTGGAAATAGGGCAGTAAGTGGTTAAGACAAGGTCATACTGAAGAAGGATGGGTCCTAACCTACTTCACAAGGACTGGTGTCCTTGTGAAAAGGGGAAGCTGGGAGACAGATGTGCACACAGGGAGGAGCCATGTGAAGATGGAGACAGAGATTTGGGTGATGCTTCTGTAGGCCAAGAACAAAGCCCCACAAGCTGGGAGAGAGGCCTGGAACAGTCTCCCTCACAGCCCCAGAAAAAACCCAACCCTGTCCACAGTTTTGTTACAGGAAAGGGGTCCCGATCCAGACGCCAAGAGAGGGTTCTTGGATCTCACACAAGAAAGAATTCAGGGCGAGTCCGTAAAGTGAAAGCAAGTTTATTAGGAAAGTAAAGGAATAAAGAATGGCTACTCCATAGGCAAAGCAGCCCCGAGGGCTACTGGTTGCACATTTTTATGGTTATTTCTTGATGATCTGCTAAACAAGGGGTGGATTATTGATGCCTCCTTTTTGTTGGACCATATAGGGTAACTTTCTGAGGCTGCCATGGCATTTGTAAACTGTCATGGCTCTGGTGGGAGTGTAGCAGTGAGGATGACCAGAGGTCACTCTCGTGGCCATCTTGGTTTTGGTGGGTTTTAGCTGGCTCCTTTACTGCAGCCTGTGTTATCAGCAAGGTCTTTATGACCTGTATCGTGCACTGACCTCCTATCTCATCCTGTGACTTAGAATGCCTAACCATCTGGGAATGCAGCCCAGTAGGTCTCAGCCTTATTTTACCCAGCCCCTACTCAAGATGGAGTCGCTCTTGTTCAAATGCCTCTGACAGTTTGAGCTCTGATTTCTGGCCTCCAGAACCTTCTGCTGTTTAACATCCCCAATGGATGGTACTTTGTTATAGCAGCCCTAACAAACTAATACAGAACCCAGCCTCTCACCCCAGGGTCAAAGAGGGCTTCTGCAAGTAGTGTGGCCTGAGCCAAGTCTTAAAGAATGGAAAAGAGAATTCCTGGTAGAGAAGGAGGAGAATAGAAGTTGTTTAGGCAGAGGAAAGAAGCTGAAGCATGAAGATTGTTCCCAATTAACCACGAGGAGCTTCTGAAAGTCGCTAACCACTGGAGAGAAAGCAGGGTCTGCCAGCGTCAGCTCATCCATGGCAAGAGCTAGGAGTTGGAAATGCTCTCGAAGATGCAGTCCAAATCTCTCATCTTACAAATAGGAAAATTAAGGGAAAGGAAGGGGAAATAAGCCACCCAGGGTCACACAGGGGTTATAGCCCAACAGAACTAGAATCCAGCTGTCCTGATATTCGGCTCTGTAGACACCACACTGATTTCTGCCCAGGACGTGACTGAAGTAAAATGAGCTATGATTGAAAGCAGGTTTCTGTTTTAAACAAGGCTCATTTAAAACAAAAGTAAGCCTCATTTACCCATTGCTTTTGTTGGTATCTGTACAAATACTTTGTTTTCCATGTAATCAGTACTGCATAAACTTGGTCTATATGGAGAGACACATAGGAGAGACGGCAGCACCCAGGGCAGATGGGGGACATTGTTGCCTGAGTAAAGTGATGGTTTTTCAATCAGGGGTTCTCACCAGCAAAATTGTTCGTACCTTCCTAAGGACATTCTGTCCTAGACCAGATGAGGAACAGCATCCTATACTCCCAGCCTGCACGCCTGATGACTTTAACACGTTCATTGTTCTGCTCAGATGAAGGCTGTCGGGTGACTCACTCCTCCCTTAGTCAGAAACTCTAACCAGATTGAAGGAGAAATTTTGCTGTAAAAGTCATCGGGTGGTTGGATAGGAGCGGCATCTAATCCCACTGTGGGTTCACTGGGCTCTCTCACTGGGAGGTGATGGGCTCCAGGCCAGGCAAGGTGGAGTCAGGCCAGCCAGGAGACCCCAGCCTTCCAGGGACAGACCTCTCCTCCAAACACCAATGGGAAGAATTCAGCCCTCACTGTGATATTCTCACCCCAGTTTCTCCTCTTACAGGCTGCATGATACAGGACAGGTCCCAGCCTCTCTGGGATTCAGTTACTTCATGAAATTCAGCTTACCTACTTCACTTGGATGAAGACAGAACACTGGTTGGATGAATTTTAGATATCTTCCACACTAAAAGGCTGTAAAGTGCTCAATTGGAAATGGAAATATCAGGATTAACGATCAAACTAGGCTTGAGTTTGGGAGCCACTGACATGAGCTCCGTTGATTCCCCTTCTCGCTACCCTTCTTTGCAACCCTCCCCTTCTCTCTTCTTGTGCTTCAAAACTAACCCCTCACTCTACAAAAGGGAAGAGGACAGACCAATGTCCCTCCGGCCCTGGTCCTGGCCCATGGCTCTGGACTAAACCCTTTATGCAGTACACACCACCTTATTTAACTCTCACAACCCTGGGAGAGGCTACAATTGTGCCCATTTTACATATTTGGAAACAGAGGCTCATAGAGGTGCAACAACTTGAGCCTTGTGTCTTGATCTCCAAATATGCCCATCTACTTTGACACTACATCACAGTACCAAGCTGTACGTGGGTTCCTCAAACTACCCCTTTCCACCCTTCAGGCATCAGGCTCCAGCCCCATCCCAGCTCCTGCTCACCCATACTGCTTCCATCTTCCCGATTTCACCACCCTCTCCCCCTTCCCCTGTCCCTGTGGCCTCCCTCCCTCACCACACACACTCTCCCTAACACTTGTCCTCCCAGCCTTTCTGCTTCTGCACAAAAAATTTTGTTTTTCAATGTAATCAGCATAACATAAACTCGACCTATATGGAGAGACACATAGGAGAGGCCACAGTGCCCGGTACAGACGGGGGACATTGTCAACTGAGTTAAAGCACGGTTTTTCTTTCTTCTTTTCTTTTTTTTTTTTGTTGGATACAGGGTCTCATCCAGGCTGAAGTATAGTGGCGCAATCTCAGCTCACTGCTTCTGCCACCTCCTGGGTTCAGGGATTCTCCTGCCTCAGCCTCCTGAGTAGCTGGGATTATAGGAATGCACCATAAGATCTGGCTAATTTTTGTATTTTTGGTAGAGACAAGGTCTCACCATGTTGGCCAGGCTCATCTCGAACTCCTAGCCTCAACTGATCTGCCCGCCTCGGCCTCCCAAAGTGCTGGGATTAGAGGAATGAGCCACCGCGCTCGGCCTAAAGTGATGATTTTTCCATCAGGAGGTCTCAGTGTCCTCTTGATAGCCCAACCCGATGACCTTTCCCCCTGCCAGTGCCTTCACATCATCAACAAATTACCCAAGACGGTTCCCTCTATCCTTCTGATCCCTCCTCCTCTGCCTCTTTTATTCTCTGGTATGGGGGAAATCATGACTTCGAGTTCATACTCAATCAGCTACTTCCAAGCTTCACTGATTTTTTTCTCCTGATTTCTCTGATTCTGCCTATTCCCTGCCAGAACAATTCATATTTCCCCATCAACTACTGCCCTGTTGGAAATCACACCACAGTGAAGCTATGCACCAGACATGGGCGGAAAGGTGCAATTATTTTGTGGAATCATCACAATATGCTTACAAAGGAAAATAAAAATCAGGTCATCTTGCTTTCTTAAGAATGCTGATCTAAATGCAAAATTCAGATGCCACAGAATCATACTGTTTATTCAGATGGATGCCAAGGAAAAAGCTGAACACGTCCTAATTCAGGATAATTTAAGTGTTCGCCTTTCAATGGTTTGGAATATTTACAGTATTTAACAAAGGATAAATTAATATATTTGAGTAGGAGAGATAGGAGGGAGGTGCTTAGGCTCTAAATTTTGAATATGATGCTAACACAATAGTGTGACATCTTGAAAAGAGAAGATCCTATATCTCAAACTGTTAAGGATATTGTAAGAGCCACCTTCTGATTCTGACCACTCTAGACTTTAAAAGTACCCACTCTTTCTTCTCAAGCCCTCCTAAATAAATGTGTTTAAAAAAAAAAAAAAAGAATTAGCCAGAAATACGATTTGAACTTTGAATTTGTCATAGCCAGAGCATAAACAGCTAACCATAAAGAATGGAAGGAGAGGCAGCCAGATGGTGATGGACTTACATTACAATTAAAGGACAAACCAAGGCATCATAGACAGAAGGGATGAGTCCAAACTAACAGAGGGAGAAACTAACAGAGGGCTGAGTCCAAACTAACTTTTCCTATTGAAATGTCACAGTCCTGAATAATACCTCTAATAATATACTTCTTACATAGCAAGAGTCATGAGAGGGTTGTCCAAAATTTGAAGAGTTCAAATCTTTTCCTTAGCTTCTGTTTCATGATTTCTAAGAGAAGGGTAATAATGGCATCGCAGGATTGTTGAAAGAATTAGATGATTATATAGGGACTGTCTCAGTGCTTGGCATGTACTAAGCATTCCATCATATCATTCTTATTGTCCATTTGACTGAGAGAGCAGAGCCATTAATTGAGGGTCCATTGTACATTCAGGGACTCTGCAAGGTGCTACATAAAGGAGGATGTTTATGCAACCTAGGAGATATTTGACATGAAATGGTTTAAAAGCAATACTCTTCCTAACTCCCAGCTGTTGCAGCCATGATTACTTTTAATAGTGTGATACCGAAATTGTCATGGTATCTATATTTCTATCTGACAGTGAAATCTGTTTTCAGCTCAGATACCAATAAAGAAGTGAGCCTACCAAAAGGAATTCACAACATCCCTGCTTTCTCCACAGAACAGTAGGACTCAACACTGAAAGAGAAGAGGTGGGAAGCTAAGAACACAAAGAGAAGCCATGCAGGGATTCACAAAAACAGCAGGCAGCCGGTGTTGCTGATGGAGTGTTGGAGGAAGCTGTCCTGTTCAGCAATACAGGAAAAATGACTGCAGTGAAAGAAAATGGAACAAGTGCATACATTGACAAGAAAGATATGGATTCCTATGCACAAAGACTTCCCCATGCCAAGATGGCAAGGGTGGCATTTGCAGATGATGGGCAGAGGGGCTGGCCCTCCCACACTAGGTCAGATTGGCTAATAGTCATTCCTTGGCAGGAAGGTTCCCAACCCTGGGTGCATTGCACCATCATCCATGAAAGATCATTTTATTTTAAAATCAGATTCTTGGTTACAACCTAGCCCTACATAATTAGGATCTCTGGGGATTATATCCTGCCATTTCACAAATATTAAATGCCATTATGCTGCCTTTTGACTACCGTCTCCAATTCTTCCATATCTTTCCCATCCTCCTTCTTCCTACACCAGTCTTTGACTTTGAAGAGACCTCTAAAGCCTGGTACTGTCCAGTTTCCCCATACAGTTAGGATTCTCCAGAGAAAGAGAACCAATAAGATATATATGCATTTGTATATGTGTATATCCTTATATATATATGATTTATTACAAGGAATTGGCTCATATGATCACATGATTATAGTGCCTGAGAAGTCCCAACATTCTGCAGTCAGTAAGCTTAAAACCCAGGAGAGGCCAGGTGTGGTGGCTCATGCCTGTAATCCTAGCACTTTGGGAGGCCAAGGGGGGTGGATCAACCTGAGGTCAGGAGCTCGAGACCAGCCTGGCCAACACGGTGAAACCCTGTCACTACTAAAAATACAAAAATTAGCCAGGCGTGGTGGCTGGTGCCTGTAGTCCCAGCTATTTGGGAGGCTGAGACAAGAGAATCACTTGAACCTGGGAGGTGGAGGTTGCATTGAGCCGAGACCATGCCATTGCACTCCAACCTGAGACAACAAGAGCAAAACTCTATCTAAAAAAAAAACTCTATCTAAAAAAAAAAAAAAACCAGGAGAGCCAATGGTGATTCCAGTTCAAGTCCAAAGTCCTGAGAACCAGGAAAGCTAATGGTGTAAGTTCCAGTCCAGTCCAAAACCAGGAGAAAACCAATGTCCTAGCTCACACAGTCAGACAGGTGGAGTTCCCTCTTACCCATCCTTTTTCAGGCCTTCAATGGATTGGATGATGCTACTCACATTAGACAGGGCCCTCTGCTTTACTCAGTCCAGATTCAAATGTTAACCTCTTCTAGACCTCTCTTCTAAACACACCCTGAGTACTGTCTGACCAAATGTCTGGTCACCCTGTGGCCTAGTCAAGTTGACACATAAAAGTAACCATCACAGACCACATGGACCACGGGGATGGCTTCTGCCATCCCTGCCCAGTAAGACCCAACATCTGCATTTCTACACCCAAGTGACAGACCACTCAAAGAAAGAGACATCAGAACTGAAACAATTACAAATGTATCTCTCTAATGCCAGCTAGATCCTCAGCACCAGCCCTCACATCCTTCACTTACCTTTACTTCCACCCCAAACCCCCATTATTCCTACCATTTTCCCCACCCCCCTACTAAGCCCCTCTCATGGCCTTACTACCTCATGCCTCCCTGTCAATCCAGTCTCTCATCCAAACTGTCAATCCACTCCCTCATTGCCTTATTCCTCATTTCCTCCCCCTTCCTCCCCCTGCCCATGATATCCACTATCATCGCTTTCTCTATCTCCCTCCCACCTCCTTACCCTCAGATAACATGTTCAATCCTCTCCCATCCCATGACAGACACTATAAAGTCCCCACCCAAAGATGGCCACATCCTCATTCCCAGAGCCTATGCATCTGTTACTTTATGTGGAAAAAGGTACTTTGCAGATGGGATTAAATTAAGAAATTGGTGAGATGGGGAGTGTATTAGTCCGTTTACATGCTGCTGATAAAGACATACCTGAGACTGGGCAATTTACAAAGAAAAAGAGGTTTAATGGACTCACAGTTCCACATGGCTGGGGAGGCCTCGCAATCATGGCAGAAGGTGAAAGGCACATCTTACATGGTGGCAGACAAGAGAGAATGAGAACCAAGCAAAAGGGGAAATCCCTTATAAAACCATCAGATCTCGTGAGACTTGTTCACTACCACAAGAACAGTATGGGGGAACTACCCCCATGATTCAATTATATCCCACCAGGTCCCTCCCACAACACGTGGGAATTATGGGAGCTACAATTCAAGATGAGATTTGGGTGGGGACACAGCCAAACCATATCAGGGAGATTTATCTGGATTAACCAGGTGGGCTCCAGTGTAATCATAAGGATCCTGATAAGAGAGAGGTGGGATGGTCCAAGTCAGAAAAGACGTGATGACAGAAGCAGAGGTGGGAGGGACACAAGGAAGGAACCACGGGCTAAGAAATGCAGGCTGCCTCCGGTAGCTGGAAAGGGAAAGAAAACGGATTCTTCCCTGAGAGCTGTCACAAAGAATGCAGCCATACTGATGCCTTGATTTTAGGGCCTGAGCCCTCCATATCTGTAAGAATAAATTTGTGTTGTTTAAGGCCACCACATTTGTTGCAATTTGTTGCAGCAGCCACTGGAAACAAACATCTGAAGATCACTTCCTTGAATCTAAATCCCTCCTTAGCCCACCATTCCATGACTTTCCTCCTATCCAAGTTTCTGAAATAATTGTCTGATTTTATTTATACTTCCTCACCTGCGATTTACCCAACTCATTGCTTCCTGTCCCATCCCCATCGACATGGCTTTTATAATTTATTATTTTAAATAACGTATGGCCAAAGATAATGCAAATCAAGTCAAATATTGTTGAAAATGCTCAATGAGTTTATCAAATGGGGTGGCTGGACTGCCACCTACATACTCATGCTTTGAACTCTGTGGCTCCAGACTGGCTCTCCCCATAGCTTCACACTATAGGGGGCACTGCCTGGTGCACATTTTCACACAGGCACCCAATGGAGCCTCAGACTCAAACTGTCCAAATCAAAATTTATTTCCACTATCTCCTTCATCCGCCCCTCAAAAACAGCCTTCTAGTGTCTCTCTCAGTTTGAATTACAACAATAAACCAAGTCACCCATGTAGGAAACAAGAATTCCTCTTTAAATTCTTCCCCTCCTTTGGGTACCACATCCCATCAATCTTGCTAGCCTACACCCTAACCATCTCTTAAATCCATACATTTTGGAGGGATTTTGTTGTTCTTGTTGTTTTGTTGTGGTTGTTGTTCTTGTTATTTGGTTTGGGTTTTTTCAGAGAGTCTCATTCTGTCACCTAGGCTGGAGTACAGTGACGTGATCATGGCTCACTGCAGCCTTGATCTCCTGGGCTCAAGTGATCCTCCTACCTCAGCCTCCTACGAGTAGCTGGGACTACAGGCATGCACCACCATGCCTGGCTAACTTTGTTTTTGTTTTGTTTTTTCGTGTAGATAGGATTTTGCCATGTTGCCCAGGCTGGTCTCAAACTTCTGAACTCAAGCAATCCACCAGTCTCAGCCTCCCAGAGTGCTAGGATTACAGGTGTGAGCTACTGCGCCTGGCCCATTTTTTTCCGTTACCTATTTTATTTGAAGTCACCATTATTTCTTGGAATTACTTCTTAATTTGTCTTATTGCTTCCATGTGCATTGATCTGTTATCCCCATGGCAACCAGAGTGGTTAACATAAGATGCAAGTCTATCTACTCCTCAGCTTACACCTTTCAGTGACTTCCCAGATGAGGCAAAGCAAGCTGTGTGGCTTAACAGGGGCCTCAGTAATTTAATGCCTACCTGCTGCTCCAGCCCCACTTAACTTCAGACACTGCCTCAAACTCCATGTACCATCAACCCTGCATATACCAAGCTAATCCTTACTTCCATGTCTTTTGCTCTTGTTGGTTCATGTCCTTCTAACTTTCTTTTTGCAATCACTCATCCTTCAAGGCTCAACTCAAGCATTACCTCCTAAAGAAAACTTTTCTAGACTGTCCCAGGCCAGAGTTAGGTTCACTCCTTTAGACTCCCAGAATGTGTTTGCCAGCACTTGGCCCAGTGCCCAGCCACCCCATTTGATAAACTCATTGAACATTTTCAACAATATTTGACTTGATTTGCATTGCCAAATATGTACTGATTTGCATTGTCAAATATGTACTGTCAACAAACGTTAATGAGACTGTAGGCATTAATGGTTTGTTGGGTGAATAAATGAATACACACAGTCAATTATAGTCAATCAGTACAATAATGGAGGTGAGAAAAGGATGCTATAGGAGCACAGTGGAGGGGCATCTTGCCCTCCTGGAGAGTCAAGGAAGGTTCTGTGAGAAGGAAGCAGCAAAGCCAAGCATGGCAGGTGACCTGGAGGGAGAGGAGAAATCGTGTTCCAGGCAGATAAGCAGAGATAGCTTCATGACCTCATCATCGGTGAGTCGCATGGGGCCCCTCGCTTGCTGTAGGGCTCTGCTGTCACTGTCTTGAAGTTCTTAATTTTTGAATATGGAGACCTGCATTTTCACTTTGCAGTAAAGGTCACAACTTAGGTAGCCAGCCGTGCAGATGAGACCAGCTTGTCCAGAGACAAAGGGACCTGGAGAAAGAGCTCAGCAGGAGACCTGAAAGTAGCTCTGGTCTGACTGCGCTCCCCTGGGCCACTCTCAACCACAATAAGAATGCAACTGCCTTCCCTTGTGCATCTTGATCTATTTATAAATGTTTAGAGTTGAGGAGGAAAACACCAAATCCACATTTCCAAGCCTTTTTCTACTCAATACTTAAATGTGCATATCATGGGCAAATCAAATCCATCTGCTCCAGATTCATTTGCACTTTGTTCATGAGAATGGCCCCCTGCTCCCTCCCCATGAGGCTATCTTGTGTCCAAGAAGTCATCTAAGCTCTCGTGGAGCTTTTGGGTTTAAAGAAAAGGGTTTTGCAAAATCTTAATTTGACTCAAGAAAACTGAATTTAAACCTCAAAAGGTCTGATTATATCTTGCTACTCTAAATCCTCCAGTTCAAGATGAGGACTCACCCCACTATCCTTGTGTGGCAGACACAGTCCCCCAAGGAGGGACATTTCCTCCTAAGAAAGACACAGTGCCTTGGTTGTACATTAAGAGCTGGAAACTCAGAGGAAATCTCTCTGCTGCTTGAGAAAAAAAAAAAAAAAAGTGCCTCTTGCTCACACCACTGTATTTAGAATCACAAATCTTTAGAACTAAAAGGGATAATTGAGATCATCTACAATAAAAACCACCATCTGTACAGCACTTTACACTTGATAAATCACTTTCACATTCATTTTCTTATCTAATCCCTGCAGCCATTTTGTAAGAAGAGGAGAACTGTTATCATCACCTTCAATTCTGTAGCTAAGGCAGATGAGGCCCAGAAAGGCTATGCGGATCCCCCAAGCTCACACAGCTAACAGCAGCAATGCCAGGACTCAGACTCAGCCCTTGACACTCCACCGTGAGGGTTTGACCTCAACCCCACCCACCTCTTCTCAGGGAGAAACAAAGCTAGCATCGTCCAGGCTCTCACCAGCCTCGCCAGGTGTCACTCGCAGGGCAGGGTAACAGCCACACGCCCACCTCCCTGCCTGGCACCCTTTCTACTCCTCTCAGTGATCCTTGTCTCCCTTTACTAAAACAAGTCAGGAAAGAAAGAGGCTGATCTCTTCTCATTCCATTCAAAGAAATGATTTCGTTGCTTCCGACATTGCGTTACCCACTCCTCTGAAACACCCAGAAACAGAGCTATTCACTTTAACATATACCATTTTTCAAATCCTCACAACAACCTGGCAACATCAATATTTTGCAACCCATTTTCCTCAGGGAGAAAACTGAGGTTCTGGGAGGATAAATCATAGTCCCCTATGAGATCAATGGTAAATAGCTAGCAGTGCCAAGACTGCAACCCAGGCTTTTTGGCATTGAGCCTAAAGATGCTTCCACTAAGTCACATTGATAGCATTTGGCTACAATCCCATGAAGACAACCAGAGGCAGAAAATGGAGCTAATACAGGAGAAAAGGGAGAGAGACAAGACATTTCCAAAGGCCTGCACTGGGACAGATGACTATACAAATTGCCTGTTTTGGTCACAGTCACTAAAAACTGCAGGAAAATCTTATGCATGAGGAGCAAGACAGCCTGGAAGGGGGATCAGGGGCTGGCCCTAGAGCAAAATCTGAGGAGTGAGTGTGTATATGCATACAGAAGACACACATTTCCATCTCTTTCAAGTATATGCAAACTAAGCTATAAATTAGTACTAATCAGTACCTGTGAGGTGAATTAATTAAAAAGTTACAATTCACAAGAGGCCGACATTACTTGATAATGTATCACCAAAGCTTATGAATATGAGAATTAATTGCTTGGCCCAGATGTTGAAGGAATGCTTAATTTTTTGAGCTCTTGGTTTGAAGCATCCATTGATTTTACACAGCATTGAAATAACACTAGCATTATTGTGTGTTTACTAAATTATCCTTTTAACAAACCACCACCATTTATTCATGAGTTAATATTTGGTGTTTTGCTGTGCTAAGCATTTTCTACACATCATTTCATTTAACCCTCAAAACAACTACTTAAGACAGACATAATTATCAGCACTTCACATTTGCTTTAAAAAAAAAAAAAAAAAAAGTAAGCTCTGTGATCTAAGAAGCCAAGGTCACAAAAATTAACTGAAGAATCAAATATACAGATTGGTGCCTGCCCAATTCTGCCCATAGCAATGACTTAATTCAAATGAAGCCCTTGACAATTCTGACTTACTAGAATATAAATGACTGAGAATTTGTTTCATTTATAAAACATTTAGCTTTGCCTGTTTTTTATTTGAAGCTTAGGGATGAACTTCAATCTGACATCTGCAGGCTCATAATTCTATTCATTTTCATGCTATGTGTTCATTCCTAACTTGTTTCTCAATTCCTCTTTAACCAAAACCAAAATCAAATTTTTCTTCCTGGTGGGTAGAATGAACACAGAGCCAGATTATAGTAATTGTTTTGAGGTTGCAGGAGCAGAGTGAACATAAAATCCCTAAACCTCACTGTAGGCAGCTGCAAGAAAAAGGCAGCAGTGGAGAAATTAGAATTTTAAAAATCTGGATTCCAGGGATTTTGAGTTTAGATGTTTTAAATTTTTAATAGCATGGTTTTATTTCCTAGAATAAACATGTTTTTCTTTTGTAATATGAAAATATACTTTAATTATTAAAAATATAAATGATAGTTTGGCTGGGTATAGAATTTTTAAATAACAACCCTTCATCCAAACTTTATAAATGTTGTTCTGTTAACTGTCTTTATCCAATGTTGTAGAAGGAAGTATGAGGCCTCCTTATTTTTTTTTTCCACTGTACTTGTTTTTTCTTTAAGTATTTTAGGATTATTTTGTTATCCTTGGAACTTAATCCTTTTATGAGAATACATCAAGATATTTTCCAGATTTAATTAAATTTTTTTCAGTAAGGTTCACAACTTACTTTGGTTTCAGTAAAATTTTATTCTGTACTATTTTGAATATTGTTTCTAATTTTTTCTTTATTTTTTAGTCCATGTTTAAATCATCTTTTCTGTGATCTTTTATTCTTCTATCATTTTTTTCTCCATCCAACTTTCACTCAGATTTAGTCCTCTACCATTTGGTTCTGTATGACTCCAAATTTCTACTCTGGTATTATTTTCTTTATTACCTTATTTTTGGAATCTGTTTTTTCCCCATAAAGGTAATAAAATTTCAATCAAAATATAACGGAATATCATGTGAGGCTTAAAAAAAGTCTTCTAAAGTTTCCTATAGGAAAAAACATATAAGACTAAATGAGCCATTATGGGGAAGGGAGCAGAAAACAGTAGAAATGAAAGGAGAGAAGCCATGCAATAAAAGAAATTAAAATGAATTTTAAAACTAAGTTAATAAGAACAGAAAGAGTGTTTGCCTGTTTCCAAGATAGGCAGGCAAATCAAGGGGGCAGTATAATTTTGTTTATTCTTCAAAAGATATTTTGGGAGGGAAAAGGTTTCCACCAATGGCAATCAAACTCCTAGCTAACCATTTAGGAAAAAAATATCACACTAGAACCCTGGCTTACATTTTATAACATAAACTCTAGATGATCTTTAAAGATCTCATTTTTTTAATATGTAAAATTATTTAAATCAGAGTTATAAATATTTACATAATATTGATAAATAAGAGGACTTTCAAAGTATTTCACCAAAGACAAAAAGCATGAAGCCAAAATCTCAAAAATTTAACTCTATGTAAATCACCTAGAAAAGTAGGTACCCACAGCAATGGGAAAAGATACAAATAAAAAATTTACCAAACACACACACACACACACACGGGGAGGGGTGTAGCGGGGGGCAAGAAAAAATAAAGCAAATACAAATACCCAGTTAACTTATAAAAAAACTTTTAACCTCACTATAATCAAATGACTGTAAATTAAAGAAAACTTTTGATATGTTCTCAACTTTTATCACTTGCTTCATAGACTATTTTTATGTATTTGTGAGATGGAAAAAGAGAGACTTGAATGGAGAGACTTGTAAGACCAGATGTTGGCAGAACATGAGGGAGATGGGTGAAGAGAGGACATAACATTAACTAGAATAACATAACTGTGCCTAACAATAAAAATACAACAGGTGGCCGGGTGTGGTGGCTCACACCTGTAATCCCAGCACTTTGGGAGACCGAGGTAGGTGGATCACAAGGTCAAAAGATGGAGACCATCCCAGCTAACATGGTGAAACCCCATCTCTACTAAAAATACAAAAATTAGCTGGGTGTAGTGGTACGTGCCTGTAATCCCAGCTGCTCAGGAGGCTGAAACAGGAGAATCACTTGAACCAGGGAGTTGGAGGTTGCAGTGAGCTGAGATCACGTGATACACTCCAGCATAGAGACAGAGTGAGACTCTGTCTAAAAAAAAAAAAAAAAAAAACAGGGGGTGGAGCCAAGATGGCCGAATAGGAACAGCTCCAGTCTACAGGTCCCAGCGTGAGTGATGCAGAAGATGGGTGATTTCTGCATTTCCAACTGAGGTACTGGGTTCATCTCTCTGGGGAGTGCCAGATAGTGGGTGCAGGACAGGGGGTGCAGCGCACCGTGCGTGAGCCAAAGCAGAGAAAGGCATCACCTCACCCAGGAAGCGCAAGGGGTCAGGGAATTCCCTTTCCTAGTCAAAGAAAGGGGTGACAGATGGCACCTGGAAAATTGGGTCACTCCCACCCTAATACTGTGCCTTGTCAATGGGCTTAACAAACAACACACCAGGAGATTATATCCTGCACCTGGCTCGGAGGGTCCTATGCCCACGGAGCCTCACTCATTGCTAGCACAGCAGTCTGAGATCAAACTGCAAGGCGGCAGTGAGGCTGGGGGAGGGGTGCCCGCCATTGCTCAGGCTTGAGTAGGTAAATAAAGCTGGGAAGCTCGAACTGGGTGGAGCCCACCACAGCTCAAGGAGGCCTGCCTGCCTCTGTAGGCTCCACCTCTGGGGGCAGGGCACAGACAAACAAAGGACAGCAATTACCTCTGCAGACTTAAATGTCCCTGTCTGACAGCTTTGAAGAGAGTAGTGGTTCTCCCAGCACACAGCTTGAGATCTGAGAACGGGCAGACTGCCTCCTCAAGTGGGTCCCTGACCCCGGAGTAGCCTCCAGTAGGGGCAGACTGACACCTCACATGGTCGGCTACTCCTCTGAGACAAAACTTCCAGAGGAACAATCAGGCAGCAACAGTTGCGGTTCACCAATATCCACTGTTCTGAAGCCACCGCTGCTGATACCCAGGCAAACAGGGTCTGGAGCAGACCTCCAGTAAACTCCAACAGACCTGCAGCTGAGGCTCCTGACTGTTAGAAGGAAAACTAACGAACAGAAAGGACATCCACACCAAAAACCCATCTGTACATCACCATCATCAAAGACTAAAAGTAGATAAAACCACAAAGATGGGGAAAAAACAGAGCAGAAAAACCAGAAACCCTAAAAATCAGAGCGCCTCTCCTCCTCCAAAGGAATGCAGCTCCTCACCAGCAACGGAACAAAGCTGGATGGAGAATGACTTTGACGAGTTGAGAGAGGAAGGCTTCAGAAGATCAAACTACTCCGAGCTAAAGGAGGAAGTTCGAACCAATGGCAAAGAAGTTAAAAACTTTGAAAAAAAATTAGACGAAGGATAACTAGAGTAACCAATGCAGAGAAGTCCTTAAAGGACCTGATGGAGCTGAAAACCACGGCATGAGAACTATGTAATGAATGCACAAGCCTCAGTAACCGATGAGATCAACTGGAAGAAAGGGTATCAGCGATGGAAGTCGAAATGAATGAAATGAAGCATGAAGAGAAGTTTAGAGAAAAAAGAATAAAAAGAAATGAACAAAGCCTCCAAGAAATATGGGACTATGTGAAAAGACCAAATCTACCTCTAATTGCTGCACCTGAAAGTGACGGGGAGAATGGAACCAAGTTGGAAAACACTCTGCAGGATATTATCCAGGAGAACTTCCCAAATCTAGCAAGGCAGGCCAACATTCAAATTCAGGAAATACAGAGAACGCCACAAAGATACTCCTTGAGAAGAGCAACTCCAAGACACATAATTGTCAGATTCATCAAAGTTGAAATGAAGGAGAAAATGTTAAGGGCAGCCAGAGAGAAAGGTCAGCTTACCCACAAAGGGAAGCCCATCAGACTAACAGCTGATCTCTTGGCAGAAACTCTACAAGCCAGAAGAGAGTGGGGGCCAATATTCAACATTCTTAAAGAAAAGAATTTTCAACCCAGAATTTCATATCCAGCCAAACTAAGCTTCATAAGTGAAGGAGAAATAAAATACTTTACAGGTGAGCAAATGCTGAGAGATTTTGTCACCCAGACCTGCCCTAAAAGAGCTCCTGAAGGAAGCACTAAACATGGAAAGGAACAACCGGTACCAGCCACTGCAAAAACATGACAAATTGTAAAGACCATCAAGGCTAGGAAGAAACTGCATCAACTAACGAGCAAAATAATCAGCTAACATCATAATGACAGGATCAAATTCACATATAACAATACTAACCTTAAATGTAAATGGGCTAAATGCTCCAATTAAAAGGCACAGACTGGCAAATTTGATAAAGAGCCAAGACCCATCAGTGTGCTGTATTCAGGAAACCCATCTCACGTGCAGAGACACACATAGGCTCAAAATAAAGGGATGGAGGAAGATCTACCAAGCAAATGGAAAACAAAAAAAGGCAGGGGTTGCAATCCTAGTCTCTGATAAAACAGACTTTAAACCAACAAAGATCAAAAGAGACAAAGAAGACCATTACATAATGGTAAAGGGATCAATTCAACAAGAAGAACTATCCTAAATATATATGCACCCAGTACAGGAGCACCCAGATTCATAAAGCAAGTCCTTAGTGACCTACAAAGAGACTTAAGACTCCCACGCAATAATAATGGGAGACTTTAAAACCCCACTGTCAACATTAGGCAGATCAATGAGACAGAAAGTTAACAAGGACACCCAGGAATTGAACTCAGCTCTGCACCAAGCGGACCTAATAGACATCTACAGAACTCTCCACCCCAAATCAACAGAATATATATTCTTTTCAGCACCACACCACACCTATTCCAAAATTGACCACACAGTTGGAAGTAAAGCACTCCTCAGCAAATGTAAAAGAACAGAAATTATAACAAACTGTATCTCAGACCACAGTGCAATCAAACTAGAACTCAGGATTAAGAAACTCACTCAAAACCTCTCAACTACATGAAAACTGAACAACCTGCTCCTGAATGACTACTGGGTATATAATGAAATGAAGGCAGAAATAAAGATGTTCTTTTAAACCAATGAGAACAAAGACACAACATACCAGAATCTCTGGGACACATTCAAAGCAGTGTGTAGAGGAAATTTATAGCACTAAATGCCCACAAGAGAAAGCAGGAAAGATCTAAAATTGACACCCTAACATCACAATTAAAAGAACTAGAGAAGCAAAAGCAAACACATTCAAAAGCTAGCAGAAGGCAAGAAATATCTAAGATCAGAGCAGAACTGAAGGAAATAGAGACACAAAAAACTCTTCAAAAAATCAATGAATCCAGGAGCTGGTTTTTTGAAAAGATCAGAATAAAATTGATAGACCACTAGCAAGACTAATAAAGAAGAAAAGAGAGAAGAATCAAATAGACACAATAAAAAATGACAAAGGGGATCTCACCACCGATCCCACAGAAATACAAACTACCATCAGAGAATACTATAAACAGCTCTACACAAATAAACTAGAAAATCTAGAAAAAATGGATAAATTCCTCGATACGTATGCTCTCCCAAGACTAAACCAGGAAGAAGTTGAATCTCTGAATAGACCAATAACAGGCTCTGAAATTGAGGCAATAATTAATAGCTTACCAACCAAAAAAAGTCCAGGACCAGATGGATTCACAGCCGAATTCTACCAAAGGTACAAGGAGGAGCTGGTACCATTCCTTCTGAAACTATTCCAATCAATAGAAAAAGAGCAAATCGTCCCTAACTCATTTTATGAGGCCAGCATCATCCTGATACCAAAGCCGGGCTGAGACACAACAGAAAAAGATAATTTTAGACCAATATCCTTGATGAACATTGATGCAAAAATCCTCAATAAAATACTGGCAAACCGAATCCAGCAACACATCAAAAAGCTTATCCACCATGATCAAGTGGGCTTCATCCCTGGGATGCAAGGCTGGTTCAACATATGAAAATCAATCAATGTAATCCAGCATATAAACAGAACCAAAGACAAAAACCACATGATTATCTCAATAGATGCAGAAAAGGCCTTTGACAAAATTCAACAACCCTTCATGCTAAAAACTCTCAATAAATTAGGTATTGATGGGACATATCTCAAAATAATAAGAGCTATCTATGACAAGCCCACAGCCAATATCATACTGAATGGACAAAAACTGGAAGCATTCCCTTTGAAAACTGGCACAAGACAGGGATGCCCTCTCTCACCACTCCTATTCAACATAGTGTTGGAGGTTCTGGCCAGGGCAATCAGGCAGGAGAAGGAAATAAAGGGTATTCAATTAGGAAAAGAGGAAGTCAAATTGTCCCTGTTTGCAGATGACATGATTGTATATCTAGAAAACCCCATTGTCTCAGCCCAAAATCTCCTTAAGCTGATAAGCAACTTCAGCAAAGTCTCAGGATACAAAGTCAATGTGCAAAAATCACAAGCATTCTTATACACCAATAACAGACAAACAGAGAGCCAAATCATGAGTGAACTCCCATTCACAATTGCTTCAAAGAGAATAAAATACCTAGGAATCCAACTTACAAGCGATGTGAAGGACCTCTTCAAGGACAACTACAAACCACTGTTCAATGAAATAAAAGAGGATACAAACAAATGGAAGAACATTCCATGCTCATGGATAGGAAGAATCTATATCATGAAAATGGCCATACTGCCCATGGTAATCTATAGATTCAATGCCATCCCCATCAAGCTACCAATGACTTTCTTCACAGAATTGGAAAAAACTACTTTAAATTTCGTATGGAACCAAAAAAGAGCCTGCATTGCCAAGTCAATCCTAAGCCAAAAGAACAAAGCTGGAGGCATCACGCTACCTGACTTCAAACTATACTACAAGGCTACAGTAACCAAAACAGCATGGTACTGGTACCAAAACAGAGATATAGACCAATGGAACAGAACAGAGGCCTCAGAAATAATGCCACTTATCTACAACTATCTGATCTTTGACAAACATGACAAAAACAAGCAATGGGGAAAGGATTCCCTATTTAATAAATGGTGCTGGGAAAACTGGCTAGCCATATGTAGAAAGCTGAAACTGGATCCTTTCCTTACACCTTACACAAAAATTAATTCAAGATGGATTAAAGACTTATATGTTAGACCTAAAACCTTAAAAACCCTAGGAGAAAACCTAGGCAATACCATTCAGGACATAGGCATGGGCAAGGACTTCATGTCTAAAACACCAAAAGCAATGGCAACAAAAGCCAAAATTGACAAATGGGATCTAATTAAACTAAAGAGCTTCTGCACAGCAAAAGAAACTACCATCAGAGTGAACAGGCAACCTACAGAATGAGAGAACATTTTTACAATCTACTCATCTGACAAAGGGCTAATATCCAGAATCTACAATGAACTCAAACAAATTTACAAGAAAAAAACAAACAACCTCATCAACAAGTGGGCGAAGGATATGAACAGACACTTCTCAAAAGAAGACATTTATGCAGCCAACAGACACGTGAAAAAATGCTCATCATTACTGGCCATCAGAGAAATGCAAATCCAAACCACAATGAGATACCATCTCACACCAGTTAGAATGGCAATCATTAAAAAGTCAGGAAACAACAGGTGCTGGGTAGGATATGGAGAAATAGGAACACTTTTACACTGTTGGTGGGACTGTAAACTAGTTCAACCATTGTGGAAGTCGGTGTGGCGATTCCTCAGGGATCTAGAACTAGAAATACCATTTGACCCAGCCATCCCATTACTGGGTATATACTCAAAGGATTATAAATCATGCTGCTATAAAGACACAGGCACACATATGTTTATTGCGGCACTATTCACAATAGCAAAGACTTGGAACCAACCCAAATATCCATCAATGATAGACTGGATTAAGAAAATGTAGCACATATACACCACGGAATACTATGTGGCCACAAAAAAGGATGAGTTCATGTCCTTTGTAGGGACATGGATGAAGCTGGAAACCATCATTCTCAGCAAATTATTGCAAGGACAAAAAACCAAACACCACATGTTCTCATTCATAGGTGGGAATTGAACAATGAGAACACTTGGACACAGGAATGGGAACATCACACACCAGGGACTGTTGTGGGGTGGGGGGAGGGGGGAGGCACAGCATTAGGAGACATACCTAATGTAAATGACGAGTTAATGGGTGCAGCACACCAACATGGCACATGTATACATATGTAACAAACCTGCACGTTGTGCACCTGTACCCTAAAACTTGAAGTATAATAATAATTTTAAAAAAAAGAAATCTCATAAAATTGCTACCAGTGAAACTGGGAGCTAATCTTATTGGGGTAGGGAGACTGGGGAGATGTGTAGGTGGATACATC